>NC_053039.3:395641936-396891936 GCF_002575655.3 Aegilops tauschii subsp. strangulata | reverse complement strand
GTTTTTTTTGTAGTGACTATCAATCATGGAAAAAATGTCAACTTTAACATGCATCATGCAGGCCAGCATGCATGGAAAAGGCTTACATCAACATGCACCATGCCTGCTACACATATTTAAAAATATCATGTAGTTATATAATAATCAAATACAATAGATAATATATATTTTAGTTCATATTATTATATTGTTAAAGCGAACAATAATGTTTCAAACAACAAAATATCATTGAAATAATGGCAAACAACTTCCACAGTAACGCCTGGGGTATCATCTCTAGTCAAACAACAATGACACCTATAGAGATGAATCTACCGGGCAAAGACAAAAGAACAAACCCTTGCTTAGGGAGCGAAGCAACGGGAGAAAGAATAGAAAACATGGGAGACATAGAAGTGGAGAGGAACCGATAGGGGAGGAGTGTCTTTGTCTCGCTTGTAGCGAGATAGAAGGACCTCTCACATGTGGTGTCGTTGTAGTGGACCGACCTAGTTTCTTCTTCTTTGTCCACTTGTTTCAAACATGTATTAAAAAATATTTACTTCAATTTTTTAAAAATCATCGCGCATTAAAAAATGTTCATGCAGTGTGAAATTTTTAATAAAAATTGTACCACAAAAATGTGCTTGGGACATTAAAAAATGACCATGCGCTATGTTCGTGAATTTTTTAGAGACTATTTCTATATAACTAAAAAAATTGCGTATTTTTTCAAAAATGTTTCACACCATTCAAAAAACATATTCATGGCATCTAAGCAAATCCAGGGGTTTCAAAAATGAGTTCGCGATATTTAGAAAAAATGTGTAATTTTTAAAAAGGTGTCCATGACATTTAAAAAAAAACTAAGTTCAAATTTTAACAAATTTATAGCATTTTTGAATATTCATGGCATTTGTGAAATTTTTTACCATGCATTCACAAAATGTTCAAGGTGTATTTGGAAAATATTTCACATAAGTTAAAAAAAATCAACATGTATCTTGAAATTTTTTAACATGAATTTAAAAAAATTCAAACATGTATTCAGAAAAATGTCCATCATGTATATGGAAAAATTTCAACGTGTTTTAAAAATGAAGTGTACCCGCAAAATGGGCAACATCTATTTTAAAACAAAAAAGCTAAAAAAAACTAAAGAGAACCGATACAGTAAACACATAAAAACAAAAGAAGAAGAAGAAAAACCCCCGCGAAAACTTCTAAAACTGGTCCATAAAAGCTTCTAAAATCGGCGAGCTGTATATGCGTCACTTGTCGCAACCTGGGAGTTTTCCCTTTTTTGTAGACCCGTTTATTCAAAACGTTTTATCTCTTAAACCGTGCGTCCAAATCTCGAACCGCTTTCACCGTTGGATTCCCCGCGTCGAGATCTTCAAAACTACATCCCATGTTGATAGGTTTTGACGAACTTTTTTTCACAAAAAAACCCAGATGAAAAAACCGAACCGGGAGCACGGGTTTTTTCCCTTTCCGAAAGAGGCACACCCGTGCCTCTCACGAAATCACAACGGTGCCTCTCGCGGAAGCAAAACCGTGACTCTCGCGAACGGAAAGAAAAGAGAAAATGTGTTTTTTCCATCTCCGAGGAGGCACGACCGTGACTCTCGCGAAATCACAACCGTGCCTCCCGGGAAGCAAAATCGTGACTCTCGTGAAAGAAAAAAACATAAAACATGTTTTTTTCCGTTTCCGAGAAGCATGGCCGTGACTCTCGCGAAAGCACAACCGTGACTCTCGCGCGAAAAAAAGAGAAAACGCATTTTTTCGTTTCCGACGGGCACGGCCGTGACTCTCGCTAAAGGAAAAAAATAGAAAACATGATTTTTTTTTCCGTTTTCGAGAGGCACGGCCGTGATTCTTGCAAAAACAAAATTGTACCTCTCGCGGAAGCAAAACCGTGACTCTCGTGAAAGAAAAAAAAGAAAACACATTTTCTGCGCAAAAATAATTTTTTTCCCTTCGAAAAGCTAGGGAAGGCCGGTAGAAAACCAAAACGTCAAAAGAGAAAAAAAACCTTTAAAAAAGCCAAAAACGCGTGCGGAAAAATAAAAAATAAAATCTGGAGGGAGCGCCCAAAGCGTGACATGTGGCGAATGGCTGAGAGCGCGCCAAGTGGGGCTGATCGTTGCGAGGCTCCTGAAGGAGCGCTCGTTAATTAGTTGCTCTCGAGGCATTAGGCAGACCCTATTCTCCGACCTGGATAACGACCAAACGCGCACACCCGCCCGCGGGAATGCGCTGGGTCGCTTTTTAGTCTGTCTGTCTTCATTCCTTTTCTGTTTTTTGTTTTAATTTTACTTCTGTATTTTTGTCAAATAACAACTTTTCCAAAATTCCTAATAAACTTTTTATAAATTCAAGATTTGTTTGAAAATCATGAAAAACATATGTGAAGAATTTTTTGAAACCAAGATTTTTTTAAATCCATGAACATTTTGTTCAAACTCATGTACATGTTTTTGAGAGTCGTCAATTTTCCTCAAACACCTGAACATTTTCTGAATTCGTGAGTATTTTTGAATTCATGATTTCTTTAATTCATGAGCATTTTCCAAACTCATGATCAATTTTTGAAATGTTTGAATATTTTCTGAACTTCATTAACATTTTTTGAATTCTTGAACATATTTTAAACTTTTGAATGAATTCATGAACCTTTTCTTTAATCCAAAAATATTTCTTAAATTTGTGAACAATTTTCTAAATTCCTAGACATTTTTTGAGATTTTTAACATTGTTTAAATTTCACAAACATTTTTAAACTCGTGAAAAAAACATACTCGTGAACATTTTTTGAATCTATGATTTTTTTAAATTTGTGAACATTTTCCAAAGTTTTAGGTAGATATTTTGAATTTCTTTTGAAAATTAAAAGGGAAAAGAAAAGGGAGAAAAATGAACAAAAAGATGGTGCGGCAATCCGCACTAGGCCGGCCCAAGAAGTGTGCCTGGGGTGGGTGGGTGCGTGATTTGGCGCCAGGCGCTGCGCAAGTCGTGGTGTAGGAGGTTCCATGTGGGACATGACCTTGAGACCCAAGTCCCTGACGATGATGGGTGGTGGACCACTGGGTGGTATGGGGAGAGATAAGAGCATCTATATTCAGATTTGGTAAATCCGCCTCCCTAAACATCTACGGATGCACCCAGGCACGGTTCCGAACAGTGCTGGAGGGCCCTTAAATGTCCTACTGGATAACCACACTCCTCATATAAAAACCCTCAAATAAATGAAAAATTCATGCATGTCAATCATACACATGTATATCATATGTAAAATAACATTTGTTCATAGCGAAAATACATAGTGCAAATGTAAAATTGATTTCAAGTGCACAATTCAAACATTAAACTCTTTGGTTCCTATTGTGGATCCACGTATGGTCCACAAGATCATTAAGTACTTGCACTCGTGCACCTGATGATCTCAAAAATGATGATACATCTCCAAACAA
Organism: Aegilops tauschii subsp. strangulata; assembly: GCF_002575655.3. Taxonomy (NCBI): domain Eukaryota; kingdom Viridiplantae; phylum Streptophyta; class Magnoliopsida; order Poales; family Poaceae; genus Aegilops; species Aegilops tauschii. Next base: position 396,888,481 of record NC_053039.3, on the reverse strand, counting down.
ATTTAGAATATGATCTGCACTTCGTGGATGTAGACTTGTTCCTCGGACTTCTCAAAATCATGGGTTTAGACCACCCTTTCACGCTCATCCTCAACAATCATATTATGCAAAATGACACAACATGTCATCGGCTGCCACAAAGTCTCTGATTCTCACATAATTGCAACTCCACGAACAATACCCAAATGAGCTCAGAGCACTCCGATTAACCCTCTCCACATTGTTCCTTGTCGCTTCTTGCATTGCTACAAAGTGGCTTTGTTTGTTGCAATGGGGATCGAATATGGTCTTTACAAAGGCCACCCATAGAGGATATATACCATCAGCAAGGTAGTACCCCATGTTGTAATTGTGCCCATTGACGGTGTAGTAGCACATCGTCGCTTCCCCATTACATAGTCTCCTGAAAAATGGAGATCGTTAGAGCACATTGATGTCGTTGTGAAAACCAGGCATGCCAAAATGCGCAAGTCCCTTGATGCCACTTTCTAGTATTGATGGTGGCCTTTTTGCTTTGGCCTTTTGGGGCAAGTTTTCCGTTGTCAACGGATGCAATCAACTGAATCAAGCATACATAGAAAACCTCTTGCCGCTTGTCGGTGTCAAAACCGGCGGATCTCGGGTAGGGGGTCCCGAACTGTGCGTCTAAGGAGGATGGTAACAAGAGGCGGGGGACACGATGTTTACCCAGGTTCGGGCCCTCTTGATGGAGGTAATACCCTACTTCCTGCTTGATTGATCTTGATGATATGAGTATTAAGAGTTGATCTACCACGAGATCGTAGAGGCTAAACCCTAGAAGCTAGCCTATGATTATGATTGTTCTTGTCCTACGGACTAAACCCTCCGGCTTATATAGACACCGGAGGGGCCTAGGGTTACACAGAGTCGGTTACAAGGGAGGAGATCTACATATCTGAATTGCCAAGCTTGCCTTCCACGCCAAGGAGAGTCCCATCCGGACACGGGACGAAGTCTTCAATCTTGTATCTTCATAGTCCAACAGTCCGGCCAAAATATATAGTCCCGCAGTCCGAGGACCCCCTAATCCAGGACTCCCTCAGTAGCCCCTGAACCAGGCTTCAATGACGATGAGTCCGGCGCGCAGATTGTCTTTGGTATTGCAAGGCGGGTTCCTCCTCCGAATACTCCATAGAAGATTTTGAACACAAGGACCGTGTCTGGCTCTGTAAAATAAATTCCACATACCACCGTAGAGAGTATAATATTTTCACAAATCTAATCTGCTGACAACTTTTCATAGCATGACGTTCTGCCGTGGTCTGGTCATGACGAACCGTTTTTCCCAGCCTGGCACCGCACGTGTTGCGAGGCGGTTTTATTGGCACGTCTTGTAGAAGCAGAGATCGTGTTCCTCTTATCACGGGATTCTCACCAATACGGGTGTGGGTAACCCAATCGTGCCTGTTGGTATGACTCCTTAATTTAGGCAAGTTCCAAACGGCCACGCGAAGGACGCTCGATATTCACCCCCTTTATAAAGGGGCCAAGGCCTGTCCTTTTCTTCTCGCGCTCGATCCTTCCCTTCCCCCACCTCGAATTCCAACACCCGAGGCTCCGGCTAAGCGCTTCGGACCTTCAATCATGTCCGGATCCAACCTTCAAGGCCGGTGGATGGCCTCCTCTGTCACAGAGGAGGACATCAAGAAGCTAAGAGAAGCCAGGTATCTAACCGCTGAAATCTCGCACAGGCTGCCTGCTCCAGGGCAGGTCATCCCTACTCCCGAATCCAACGAGAGTGTCGTATTTGTTCCCCACCTCCTCCGTGGGCTAGGCTTTAGTCTTGATCCCGTTGTTAGAGGGCTCATGTTCTTCTACGGGCTCGAGTTCCATGATCCGGCTCCGGATTCCATCCTTCACATCTCGTCGTCCATCGTCGTGTGTGAAGCCTTCCTCCGCATCACCCCACACTTCGGCTTATGGCTCAAGACCTTCAATGTGAAGCCGAGGACGATCGATGGGCGACACACAGAGTGCGGAGGTGCCATAATAAGCAAAGGCGCGGATGCTCCATGGCCGAAGGGTTCCTTCCCGGAGATGTCCAACTTATGTCAGCGGGAGTGGTTTTACATCAAGGCTCCCCGAAGTACTAAGTGGGCAGCTGCCCCCGCCTTCCGTTCGGGCCCCCCGCCACAACTGGCGTCGTGGGTCAACAAGGGGCTAGACTGGGGGCCGGTTAATGACGTGCCGATACTGCAAAGTCGCATCCGAGATCTCCTCGAGAGAGATGTCAACCATGTCAAGGTAATGCAAGTCATGCTAGTTCGTCGTGTCCTGCCATGCCAAAGTCGACCTCTCCGTATGTGGGAGTTCAACCCGGAAGGACCGCGAACTATTCAGCAATTCTTCGGCGTGACGCTCGAAGGGATGTATGGATTGTTCTTCGCACCACGAATAAAGTATCTGGACACCACCGAGGATGCAGGTCTAAACTGCATTCGTCCAGATACCCAGGTAAGTAATTCTGCGGCCGAACACACTGTCTTTTTATTTATCACAACATCATTCTAAAAAGTCGCTCTTTGACCAGGACTGGATAAAAAAGGCGAAGATGATCAGGTGTTCGGCTCCCCTTCCCGAAGGCTCACTGGATCCTGTACTAGCCAGGATGCTTGAGTACGCACCTCACCAGGTGCCATCAGAGGAAGATAAAGGGAGGAATAAGGAAGCCAAAAGCGGGCCTCATGCATTACTCATCCGAACCGGGGGAATTAGTGTCTCCATGAAGGAGGATAACCGGGGAGAAGAATCTAAAATTCCCTCTCCCCAAGGACGGAAGAGGACCGCCTCTGAAGATATGGAAACGAGGGTTTCCAAACGAGGGAAGAAACCTTCGCCAGGGGGTCCTGCCCCGGAGGGCATCCTTACCGCACAGTGCCCGCAAGGGGATCAGCCCTCCACCGAGCTGTAAGTGAACAAGAGTACTTTTGGTAAATATATCTTGCTTCATCTCTGAGGACAATAATCGAGACGTATGTCTTGCAGTTCGGATCGTAGCCCTTCTTGACAGAGTTCGTCTTCGGGGGATCTTCTTCCAGAGATGATGGAGAGCGAAACGCCTTCCCCTGTCTCCTCGCCTCATGAGGTGGACGACCCTGAGGTGTCGTCGCGGAGAATTTCTCCTGATCCGCCAAGGCCGGAAGGTAACCTCCCGGCCACCCGAAGTCCGGAGTATTCGGCTCCTAAGGAGAGCAACAGAAAGAGTCCGGGGCTGTCCGGTGCACGACCGGACGTGCTGATGAGTCTTCTGGAGCAAGCGGCTATCTCAGAGGCGCCTTGTATTTTAATGGGTACGGTGGTTGAGAGGATCTCATCCGCTGAAAATGGGTTGCATGAGGCTTTTATGAGCCTGCTAAGAGGTTTTGAGGTACGCAAAGTAATATATATATTCTTTGACGGTACCGCGCACGCTAGGTGTGCCCTGTGCAGACAGTAGCCCCTGAGACTCTGGTTGCTGTCCAAAGGCGGCAAACAGAGGATCATAGTCCCAGGTAATGATCATGCTGCTTTTATGTGCAGGCGGCTGAGGGTCCGGTGGCTAGCCGGATTGGTGAGTTTGCCGAACTGCAGCGGCAACTTGATGCAGCAAATGTCAACATCGTGCTTGTAAAGAAGCGGCTTGACGAGGCACAGGGTATGTATTCTCCGGTGGTCAACAGATATGTAAGAGGAGCATGATGCTAGTATTTATAATTTGTTGTGACTGCAGATGGAGCTGCCGCTGTGGAGACCCTTCGGGCGGAGCTTGCCCGAGCCAAGGAACAAGCCAGGAGAAGTGATGCGGCCGCCCTAAAGGCGGTCGAAGAATTGAGCCGAACAGGCTGCTCATCGCCAGAGCGAAGATAAAATAGCCAAGATGGCTGTTAAGCTGAAGGATGCCGCCGACCGGTATGAGCTTCTCGAAAAGGAAAGTCAAGCGAAAGCGGCGGACCTAGAGAAAGCCATGGTAGCAGCCAAGGAGACCCGCTCGAAAATCAGAGCGGCGAAGGAGGAGCTTCGTCAAGCCGGAGATATCACGGCAGGGAAGCCCTTTTTGTTGCGGACAAAGTTCAGAGATCCGAAGTATGCCCCTCTGGATCAATTATGGAGTGCTGCAGACGCGTACGTGGACTTGGCAACGAGTGCTGCTGATGCGACTAAATTTTTCAAAGATCAAAAAGATCATGAAGTGGAAAAGTTGTTCTGGTCGCAGTTCAGTGCTCCAACGCGTCCGCTGCTGCTGAATGAGCAAATGGCCGAGTGGGCTGAGCTCCATAGGTTGTCCGGGCTTGCCATGAGGTCTGTCGTGGATCATCTTTGGCCGGAAGGACCAAGGCCGAATAGTTATTTTGGTTTAGTGCAACGATTCCTTGGTGTTGTGCCGCATATCAACGTTGCAAAGAGGTCGGCGTGCATAGAGGGTGCGCGAATGGCTCTTGCCCGTGTTAAGACATACTAGGCAGAGATGGAGGCCACCGCTATTGCAACCCAGAGTCCGGCCGTAGGCCAGGCATCGGCCGAGCACTATTTTGAAGAAGTCCTAGAAGGCGCTTGTTTAATAGAGGCTCAGTGCTCGAAGAGTATCATGTTCTAGTTACTTGTAACCCGATTGTAAAAACAATGCTATTATGATTATAAAGGTTGTGTTTATAGTTTTTCCTGAAAGTATTATGATGCCTCCTGTGTGGCCGTTTATGTATGTATATAACCTGAAAGTTTGCAGTCGTCGACTTCAGCCCCCACGCATATAATGCGGGGGTGTTCGGAAAAGCACGTATTCACACTTGATCCAACGTCTTGGTCCATTAAGGAGGTGATAGCACGGCGAACAAGGCAATCGGACTATATTGCTTTAACACTTTCACTTAGCCATAGGAGTTTGACGGTGGGGCTACTATATAGCCCCTGGTACTTCCGCGTCTATCCGAAGACGATGCGCGTACATACATGACCGGGAAACCGGTCCTTCGTTAACGCGGATGAATCGTGAAGATTCCGATGAGTCATCGAGTGGTTGACCAGTCTCGCGCTGTATCATGACAGTCAGTTTTCAGCTTTCTCTACTGAGGTGCTCATCCGGATGAACCAGGGCACAATCGCAGTAGTTCTCCTAGTGCTACCTTAGCCGATATAGCGGAACGTAAGGTACCAAAACATGGGAGCTGGGCAAACCCAACTATTGACCAAAGACATGATTTGGAGCTGATGCATATAAGGCCAAACTCACGACGCCGAACACTCCCTAAGGTATTCGGTCTTTACAACATATACCGGGCTGAGTAACGCCCTTGATAATGAACCCTGAATTCCAAGTACGTGCACTAGTCTGGCGTGGTGAAATGCCAATAACGCCAGCATCCCTCTCGGTTGTGTTTAGTATCCGGAGGGTGTAAAGCAACAAGAGACAGTAAGAAAGGTTTACACATGGTCTTAGTCTAAAAAGAAACCTTTGAGCGGGGCCCTGCTGCACGTCTGCGCCTGTGTCTCCGTTGTGCCGTATCCTGGAAGGGTGTAGCACGATTATCATATGTAAAAGAGAAAAACTCAGGTGAAAGTATTCGTGCGAAAAATTGGTTATTCTTAATAAACCATTAAAATTCAATCTAAATAAGGGCAACCCAAACTGTAGTTCTTTTTTACATGCGGGAAGCCCCTAGCGCCACTTATGGGGATATATCCATCAACCCAATCTCAGGTTTATCTGAGCTGTTACAGCCAGTGTTGCGCTGGACTCGTCTAGCCGTGTCCGCGGTCTTGACGACAAATCATTTATTCTAGTTGGAGGGCCAGTCAGTGTTCGGCTGCTAAAGCCGCCACACATTCTTCCGTACGCAAGGAACGCTCTGCGTTTCCGCTAACTATGATGGTGCCACGTGGACCGGGCATCTTAAGCTTAAGATAAGTAGAATGCGGTACTGCGTTAAAACGAGCGAAGGCCGTTCTTCCGAGTAGTGCTTGATAGCTGCTTCGGAATGGAGCGATATCAAAGGTTAACTTTTCACTTCGGAAGTTGTCGGGAGAACCGAATACAACCTCTAGTACTAGAGAGCCCGTGGAGCGGGCCTCTGGGCCTGGTATTACTCCTTTAAAGGTAGTATTGCTTTGGTTAATTCTTGTCGGGTCTATCCCCATTTTGCAGACTGTGTCCTGATATATCAGATTGAGACTACTGCCGTCATCCATAAGGACTCGGGTCAGATGGTATCCGTTAATTATTGGGTCTAGCACCAAGGCAGCAGATCCTCCGTGCCGGATACTATTCGAGTGATCCCTACGATCGAAAGTGATCGGGCAGGCCGACCAGGGGTTGAATTTGGGGGTGACGGGCTCCATGGCGCATACGTCTCGGAGTGCGCGTTTGCTCCTCCTCTTCATTACGTGAATCATGTTCACTGTTTTGACCTCTGGCGGGAATTTTTTCTGTCCCCCAGTGTTTTGCCGGCGAGGCTCATCCTCGTCTTCACTTGGTGTCTTCCTCCCCTTGTGCTCGGCGTTTAGCTTGCCGGCTTGCTTGAAGACCCAGCATTCTCTGTTGGTGTGATTTGCAGGTTTGTCGGAGGTGCCATGAATCTGACATAATCTGTCTAGAATCTTGTTTAGGCTGGACGGTCCATCTCGGCAGCCATTAAATGGCTTTTTCCGTTGACCGGGTTGAGAGCCCCTAAATCCGGCGTTTACCGCTGTGTTGTCTGGGCTGTCTTCATTGCTTCGACGCTTGCTTTTATGGCGTCGCGGTTTCCCATTACCATCCCTGACTTCGGATGTGCCTGGGTCGCTGGTGCCGCTACGGGCCAGCCAACTATCTTCGCCCGCACAAAAGTGGGTCATAAGGCTTGTCAGGGCTGCCATTGTCCTCGGTTTTTCTTGGCCGAGGTGTCTGGTGAGCCATTCGTCCCGGACACTGTGCTTGAAAGCTGCTAAAGCTTCAGCGTCCAGGAAATCGACGATTTGATTCTTCTTAGTGAGGAATCTGTTCCAAAGCTTTCGGGCTGACTCTCCGGGCTGTTGAATTATATGACTTAAATCGTCTGCATCCGGAGGTCGGAGATAGGTCCCTTGAAAATTAGCCCTAAAAGCATCCTCAAGCTCTTCCCAACTTCCAATTGAGTTTTCGGGGAGGCTCTTCAGCCAATGCCGAGCTGGTCCTTTCAACTTGAGGGGCAAGTATTTGATGGCGTGGAGATCATCTCCGCGAGCCATATGGATATGAAGGACAAAGTCCTCAATCCAGACCCCAGGGTCTGTCGTTCCGTCGTACGCCTCTATGTTCACGAGTTTGAACCCCTCTGGGAATTCGTGATCCAGCACTTCATCGGTGAAGCATAGGGGGTGCGCGGCACCCCTGTACTTGGATGTGTCATGACGTTCTGACGGTTGTAGTGCTCGGTTTTGATTCTGTGCCGGAGCGCGCTTCCTAGATCCGTAGATGGACCTGGTCATACCGACGTCGTTAGCCGCCCTATCGCGGCCACGGGGTGGTCGATCCGGCCGATTGGCCGTTTTATTTTTCGGCTGTGTGGGCTCTAAAGCCTCGTCATCGAATTCAGGCAGCAGCTTGCGCTTTGGATAGCTCTTTGTGTGGCGACGGCCACCGTACTTTTCTGCAGTGTCGAGCACTTTGTTCCATCTACTGTTGAGTGTATTTTGCGCGGCCTTGAGCCTTTGCTTTTGCTTCTTTAGGCTCCTCGCGGTGGCAAGAAGCCTTCTATGGAGGTTCTCTTGCTCCAAGTGCCTTTCCGGGATGATGTGTGCATCATCGTCCGGACTGTTCTCCTCTCCGGAGACAGGTTGATTAGCTTGACCCTCGGCGTCACCGTTGTCGGACAGCGGCTCCGTACTGTGTTCGCCGTCCGCTGGTTCATCCTGCTCTGTCGCTGGGTCCATGTGGTCGTCGTTTCCTCTGGAGTCGTCCGAGGTATTATTCTTTTTTGCGCTGTTACCGCTGTTTTTGCCGAGGCGGGGTTTGGAGCGGCGCCTATGCCGTCGCTTTGGTTGCTTCTCGAGGGAACTGTCCTTCACTGCTTCTTCCCATTCCTTGTCGTTGTTTTCTTTGGGGGTGTCCACCATGTATATATCGTATGATGAGGTGGCAGTCCAGCGCCCTGTGGGCGGCGGTTCCTGTTCTTCTCCTGCATCGTCGTCCATATCGTCGATGTCTTCGGAGCCGAAATCGAGCATGTCGGTTAAGTCATTGACAGTGGCTACCAAGTGGGTGGTGGGTGGGGAACGAATTTGTTCGTCGTCAGCCTCCCACTCCAGCCAGACATAGTTCGGCCAAGGGTCTCCTGACAAGGAGAGAGACCTTAATGAGTTTAGCACGTCACCCAGTGGTGAGTGCTGAAAGATATCCGCGGAGGAAAACTCCATGATCGGTGCCCAATTAGATTCGATAGGCACGGATGCAGGCGTTTCGGAACCCATGACCGGGGACGATTCCAAGTGTCCGGCAACACGGGTCTCATAGGACGTGAAGTCAGTATTCGGCTCTATCGCTGCTGCGTGCGCGGCCTCCGTGGCGGGGTCTATCCACCCGTCCTCGGACGGCACGATCTGCTCCGGATTGAGGGCCGGCGTAGCTGCAGGTGTGATCTCCCGAACACTGTCCGACCGCTGAGCCAGGTCATGCTCGTCGTGATTGTGCGGCGCACCTGATATGGTCTCGAATCCGTCGAAGATCAAGTCTCCGCGGATGTCGGCAGTATAGTTCAAGGTTCCAAACCTGACCTGATGGCCAGGGGCGTAGCTCTCGATCTGCTCCAGATGGCCAAGCGAGTTGGCCCGCAGTACGAAGCCGCCGAATACGAAGATTTGTCCGGGGAGGAAAGCCTCGCCCTGGATCGCATTGTTGTTGATGATCGAAGGAGCCATCAAGCCTCTATCGCGACGGCACAGTGGAACTCTCAATGAAAGCACCAATGTCGGTGTCAAAACCGGCGGATCTCGGGTAGGGGGTCCCGAACTGTGCGTCTAAGGCGGATGGTAACAGGAGGCGGGGGACACAATGTTTACCCAGGTTCGGGCCCTCTCGATGGAGGTAATACCCTACTTCCTGCTTGATTGATCTTGATGATATGAGTATTACAAGAGTTGATCTACCACGAGATCGTAGAGGCTAAACCCTAGAAGCTAGCCTATGATTACAATTGTTCTTGTCCTACGGACTAAACCCTCCGGCTTATATAGACACCGGAGGGGGCTAGGGTTACACAGAGTCGGTTACAAGGGAGGAGATCTACATATCCGAATTGCCAAGCTTGCCTTCCACGCCAAGGAGAGTCCCATCCGGACACGGGACGAAGTCTTCAATCTTGTATCTTCATAGTCCAACAGTCCGGCCAAAGTATATAGTCCGGCAGTCCGAGGACCCCCTAATCCAGGACTCCCTCACCGCTCCAATAGCCATCAGTCTTTATATATCTCGCAGATTCGGTACGCTCAGATACTTTGCTCCAAACACCTGCACCCATGCATGGGCAAATCTCACAACGGTCTTTAGGCATGTGCTCTCTCCATCTAGACCATCTCACCAATGGTATCAACGAAGGTACCTAGTGCCAGCATCCTCACACCAACACTGCATTTCTGCTTAGCAGAGAACAAGAATTGTCTGCAATAATCCCTGGTGAGCCAGAAGTACAGACCAGCCGTGCATTTCTGCTTAAAGTAGTCTGTGTACAGCAGTTGTCCTCCAACGACCATATCTTGAATAGAAACTCTTCTCCCTTTGATCGAACCCTTAAAGTTCAGAATGTCCTCCACCTCCCTGTCCATAGGATGCTCATGATCATCATCATCTCGGCACCTTTGTCTGAATCCGACGAATCGAAGAACTCCTCTTGAATTAATCAAGCTCCATGTTTTCATACCCCTCATCCGACGAACCTTCCGAATCCATTGTTTTGCTAATGAAAGAAGCAAAAAAATGCTCGGACAATTTGTCGAACACATAGAGGGCAAAGTGTGGTCCGAGAATAGTCAGGCGTACCACAACGGCATCTGGGGCAGCGACAGATTCCGAGGCAGCGAGACTGGCAGGAAGAGTTGTGCAGCGGCGGTGGCGGTGTTGGGGGGTTGGGATGGCGGAGGAGCTAAGGTAGGGTTGATACATCCATTTTGCATCATGTATTCCTACTATTATTTATGATGTTTTTATGCATAATAATGCTTTTTGGAGTAATTCTAATGCCTTTTCTCTCATAATATGCAAGGTACACACAAAGAGGGAGAATTCTGGCATCTGGAAATCTGGACCTGGAAAAGCTACGTCACACCACCTATTCTGCACAACTCCAAACAAGCTGAAACTTTACAGAGATTTTTTATGGAATATTTGACGAATATTGGAGCAAATAAGTACCACAGGGGGCCCAACAAGTGGGCACAACCCACCTGGGCACGCCAGGGAGCCCAGGCGCGCCCTGGTGGGTTGTGCTCACCCAGGCCCACCTCCGGTGCCCATCTTCTGGTATATAAGTCATTTTTACCTAGAAAAATAAGGAGAGGACTTTCGGGATGGAGCACCGCCGTCTCGAGGTGGAACTTGGGCAGGAGCACTTTTGCCCTCCGGCGGAGCCATTCCGTCGGGGGAACTTCCCTCCCGGAGGGGGAAATCATCGTCATCATCATCACCAACAACTCTGCCGTCTTGGGGAGGGCAATATCCATCAACATCTTCAACAACACCATCTCCTCTCAAACCCTAGTTCATCTCTTGTGTTCAATCTTTGTACCAGAACTATAGTTGGTGCTTGTGGGTGGCTAGTAGTGTTGATTACATATTGTAGTTGATTACTATATGGTTTATTTGGTGGAAGATTATATTTTCAGATCCAATATGCTATTTAATACCCCTCTGATCTTGAGCATGATTATCATTTGCGAGTAGTTACTTTTGTTCTTGAGGTCACGGGAGAAATCATGTTGCAAGTAATCATGTGAACTTGATATGTGTTCGATATTTTGATAGTATGTATGTTGTGATTCCCTTAGTGGTGTCATGTGAACGTCGACTACATGACACTTCACCATATTTGGGCCTAAGGGAATGCATTGTGGAGTAGTTATTAGATGATGGGTTGTGAGAGTGACAGAAGCTTAAACCCTAGTTTATGCGCTATTCCGTAAGGGACCGATTGGATCCAAAAGTTTAATGCTATGGTTAGAATTTATTCTTGATACTTTTCTCGTAGTTGCGGATGCTTGCGAGGGGGTTAATCATAAGTATGAGGTTTGTTCAAGTAAGAACAGCACCTAAGCACCGATCCACCATCATATCAAATTATCAAAGTAGCGAACACAAATAAAAACAACATGATGAAAGTGACTAGATAAAATTCCCGTGTACCCTCAAGAACACTTTGCTTACTGACCGTTTTGGCCTGTCCTTTGCCTCAAAAGGATTGGGCTATCTTGCTGCACTTTTGTTACTACTATCATTACTTGTTCGTTACAACTTATCTTGCTATGAAACTACTCTGTTACTTACAATTTCAGCACTTGCAGACATTACCTTGCTGAAAACCACTTGTCACTTCCTTCAGCTCCTCGTTGGGTTCGACACTCTTACTTATCGAAAAGAGCTACAATTGATCCCCTATACTTGTCATCCATCAAGGCTATTTTCTAGCGCCGTTGTCGGGGAGTGAAGCGCCTTTGGTTAGGAAACATTAATATAGTGTGCTGAAATTTATCGTCACTTGTTACTATGGAAAACAATCATTTGAGGGGTTTGTTCGGGGTATCTTCACCTCGACCGGAACCACAATTAGCTACCCCTCAACCTACTGCACCTACTGACAATATTGTAAATGAAATTCCTTCGGGTATGATAGAACAATTGCTAGCTAATCCTTATGCAGGAGACGGAACCGAACATCCTGATATGCACTTGATATATGTGGAACAAATTTGTGGATTGTTTAAGCTTGCAGGTTTACCCAGAGATGAAATTAAGAAGAAGGTTTTTCCTTTATCTTTGAAGGGAAAAGCATTGGCATGGTATAGGCTATGCGATGATATTGGATCTTGGAATTGGAATCGATTGAAATTGGAGTTTCACCAAAAAAAATATCCTATGCATCTGGTTCATCGTGATCGGAATTACATATATAATTTTTGGCCTCGTGAAGGAGAAAGTATCGCTCTAGCTTGGGGGAGGCTTAAGTCAATGTTATATTCATGCCCCAATCATGAGCTCTCAAGAAAAATTATTATCCAGAATTTTTATGCTCGGCTTTCTCATAATGATCGATCTATGCTTGATACTTCTTGTGATGATTCTTTTATGAAGAAGACTATTGAATTCCGGTGGGATCTTTTGAAAAGAATTAAATGCAACTCTGAAGATTGGGAACTCGATGAAGGTAAAGAGTCAAGTATTAAGCTTAAGTATGATTGTGTTAAATCTTTTATGAATACCGATGCTTTTCAAAAGTTTAGCACTAAATATGGACTTGACTCTGAGATAGTAGCCTCCTTTTGTGAATCGTTTGCTACTCATGTTGATCTCCCTAAAGATAAGTGGTTTAAATATCACCCACCTATTAAAGAAGAAATTAAAGAACCGGTATCAGTTAAAGAGGAAACTATACTTTATAATGTTGATCCAGTTGTTCCTACTGCTTATATTGAAAAACCACCTTTCCCTGTTAGGATAATGGAACATGCTAAAGTTTCAACTGTGGTTAACAAAAGTTATATTAGAACACCTAAACCTGATGAACAAATCAAAGTAGAGCCTAGTGTTGCTATGGTTAAAGATCTCTTGGAAGAAGATATAGATGGGCATGTTATTTACTTTTGTAATGAGGCTACTAGAATTGTCAAACCCGATAAAACAGATAATCATAGACCCGTTGTTGGCATGCTCGTTGTCTTAGTTAAACTAGGAGATCACTGTTATCATGGTTTATGCGACATAGGTGCTAGCGTAAGTGCTATTCCTTACACCTTATATCCAGAAATTATGAATGACATAGCACCCGCAGAGATAGAAGACATAGATGTTACTATTAAACTTGCTAATACAGACACTATTTCACCAATTGGGATTGTTAGAGATGTTGAAGTCTTGTGTGGGAAAATAAAATACCCTAATGATTTTCTTGTTCTTGGTTCCCCACAAGATGACTTTTGTCCCATTATCTTTGGTAGACCTTTCTTGAACACCGTTAATGCTAAGATAGATTGTAAGAAACAAACTGTCGGTGACAGTTTTGGTGATAAGTCTCATGAGTTTAATTTTTCTAAGTTTAGGAGAAAGCTTCATGAAAAAGAATTGCCTAGTAAGGATGAAATAATTGGTCTTCTTCTATTGCTGTGCCTCCTACAGATCCTTTAGAACAATATTTGCTAGACCATGAAAATGATTTACATATGCATGAAAGAAATGAAATAGATGAGATTTTCTTTCAACAACGTCCTCTTCTTAAACACAATTTGCCTATTGAAACTCTAGGAGGTCCCCCTCCACCTAAAGGTGATCCTGTGTTTGAATTAAAACAATAGCCAGACACTTTGAAATATGCTTATCTTGATGAAAAGAAGATATATCTTGTTATTATTAGTGCTAACCTTTCAGAACATGAAGAAGAAAGATTATTCAAAGTACTAAGGAAGCACCAAGCTGCTATTGGATATACTCTTGATGATTTAAAGGGCATTAGTCCCACTCTATGTCAGCACAAGATTAATATGGAACCTGATGCTAAACCCATTGTTGATCACCAACATCGGTTAAATCCGAAGATGAAAGAAGTGGTAAGAACGGAGATATTAAAACTTCTGGAAGCAGGTATAATCTATCCTATAGCTGATAGTAGATGGGTAAGTCATGTTCATTGTGTTCCTAAGAAGGGACGTATTATTGTTGTTCCTAATGATAAGAATGAACTTATTCCACAAAGAATTGTTACAGGCTATAGAATGGTAATTGATTTTAGAAATTAAACAAAGCAACTAGAAAAGATCATTATCCTCTGCCTTTTATTGATCAAATGCTAGAAATATTATCTAAGCACACACACTTTTGCTTCCTTGATGGATATTCTGGTTTTTCACAAATACCTGTTTCTCAACCTGATTAAGAAAAATCCACTTTCACTTGTCCCTTTGGAACTTATGCTTATAGACGTATGCCTTTCGGTTTATACAATGCACTTGCTACCTTTCAAAGATGTATGACTGTTGGAGAACGCGGTAATTTCAAAAAAAAAATCGTACGCACACGCAAGATCTATCATGGTGATGCATAGCAACGAGACGGGAGAGTGTTGTCCACGTACCCTCGTACACCAAAAGCGGAAGTGTTATGACAACGCGGTTGATGTAGTCGTACGTCTTCACGATCCGACCGATCCTAGTACTGAAAGTACGACACCTCCACGATTTGCACACGTTCGGCACGGTGACGTCCCACGAACTCTTGATCTAGCCGAGTGTCGAGGGAGAGCTTCATCAGCACGACGGTGTGATGACGGTGATGATGAAGCTACCGGCGCAGGGCTTGGTCTAAGCACTGCAACTATATGACCGAGGTGGATTATGGTGGAGGGGGCACCGCACACAGCTAAGACAATGTCTGTTGTGTGTTCTAGGGTGCCCTCTGCCCCCGTATATAAAGGAGCAAGGGGGGAGGCCGGCCGGCCCTAGGGCGCGCCAAGGAGGGGAGGAGTCCTCCTCCTACACTACAGAGAAAAGACACATCCGTGACATTTTGGGCCGAACGAATTTTTTCTGTCATACATATGACACTTCTATGATGATAATTGTGACAAAACCCGGTATCGTCATAGATGTGGTGGGCTCCTACTTCTATGACAAAAAATCATGACAGAAAATGGGCTTTTCGTCCTGGGCGGGCCGGAGACGCAGCTGCATGACATTCTTTGGGCCATCCATGACGGAAAAACCGTGGTAGAAGCGAGGGCGAGGAAAATTTCAGGGAGTTCCCGGTTACTGTGGGAGGTCGGGGGCCGAGCGATGCGCGTTTCTCTCGTACACGTACGCGCGTGTGTGCGAGGCATTGGCTCTAACTGAACCCGAACGAGGTGTTGGGCTCTAACTGAACCCGATCGATTGCACTGCAGGCTACGCGTTACTGAACCCGAGCGATCGATCGATGGCTGTTAACTGAACCCGATCAAGCGATTCCTTACTGAACCCGAGCGATCGATCGATGGCTGTTAACTGAACCCGATCGAGTGATTCCTTCGCTACTGCTGCTAACTGAAGCCGATCGATGCTGCCTCTGGGATGAACAGTGAGCATTGCGGGGGGGGGGGGGGGGGGGTTTGGATGAACAGTGAGCGGTGGCGTTGCCTCTGGATGAACAGGACCCCGTGGTGTGGTGGAGGGCTGGATGAACAGTAGACGGTGGAGGGGTGCCCGTGGAGGGGTGGTTGAACAGGACCCCGTGGTGTGGAGGGCTGGATGAACAGTAGACGGTGGAGGGGTGCCCGTGGAGGGTGGTTGAACAGAACCCCGTGGTGTGGAGGGCTGGATGAACAGTAGACGGTGGAGGGGTGCCCGTGGAGGGGTGGTTGAACAGTAGCCGGTGGAGTAGCGCGCGGTGGAGGCTGGATAAACAGGAGCCCGTGGAGGCTGGAGGAGGTCGACGGTAGCCCGTGTAGACTGGAGGAGGTCGACGGTGGAGATGAACAGTATCCCGTGGAGTCCCGTTTTACGGTATGCCACACCCCTCCCGATGAACAGGACCCCCGTTTCGACCGTAGGAGGTCCGTTTCGTCCGTTTTGCGATACGCCACACCCCTCCCGGTCAACAGGACGCCCGTTTCGACTGTAGGAGGTCTATTTCGTCCGTTTTGCGGTACGCCACACCCCTCCCGATCAACAGGACCCCCGTTTCGACCGTAGGAGGTCCGTTTCCTCCGTTTTGCGGTACGCCACGCCCCTCCCGATCAACAGGACCCCGTTCCGAACATAGGAGGTCCGTTTCCTCTGTTGTACGGTACGCCAGGCCTCGTTTCCATCGCCCGTTTCGTCCAAGCCCTCCCGATGAACACGACCACGCATTCCGTTCCGACCCAGCCGGTTGGCTCCCACGCGTTCCGTTGCCTCCCGATGAACACGACGCATTCCGTTGCCTCCCCATGAACACGACGCATTCCGTTGCCTCCCCATGAACACGACGACGACGCTGTTTCTCTGTTCCGACCCAGCCATGTCAACAAGCCCTCGCCGTACGTATGCGCGAGTAGGCGTTCGAGACCTCGCCCGTATGTACACATACGTGGCCGTATTTTCTTTCTTGCACCCTGGCCGCTTTACGTACGTGTACATGCTACGTGCGTGCCTCTACTACGACACGTGCGCGCCTCTACATCCACCAGTATATATGTACGTACACGTTCGCGACCAGAATGACAACGCTACGTACGCTTCGACCAGGTGGGTCCCGACTGTCAGGCACTTCCTTGCGTGCGAAGATGTAGCTGGTGGGTCCCAGCAGTCAGGGGGCGAATCGTTTTGTTTTTTTTTGCCCGGACGCACTTCCTTGCGTGCGAAGGTGTAGCTGGTGGGTCCCAGCAGTCAGGGGGAAACGTTTTTTTCACGAAATACGGTGGCCCGTCCGGTGGGTCCCCGCTGTCAGGTGGAGGAATAATTATTTTGCGCGTAATAATGAGGCACTTCCTTGCTGCGGCCGTGGACCCAGCTGTCAGCGTCTCCACGCACAGTACTCTTTCGATGGAAGTCGGTCATTGACCACATTGACCACGCCGCGCCGAGAGCACCACGGCGGTGGAGGACGGCGAGGCCTAGGAAGGGGACGACACGGAGGCAGGGAAGACTCGGCAGTTGTTTCCCACGCGGAGGGGAGTACGACTGTACGAGGGTTTACTGGTTCGTCTGCCGTCGCCAGAGAATAACAGCAGGTGTGGGTGAGTAGAGGGTTGGCTAGGCCAGCGATGGGAGTACGGTGGGGCGGTGAGGCCTGCGCGGCAGCATAGCCGGCCGCGGGGAGGAGGGAGCAGGCAGTCCCGCCGGTGCTTGTTTGAGCGGCTGGAGCAGGAAGAGCAGAGATTGAAGAAGCACAACGGTCGTTGGATGGACATCCAACAACCAGTGCTTGTGCGTCAACCTTTTTTTTAGGAAAGCCTCAAATCTGTGGAAAACAGCATACAACCCATCTGCCATTATTTCTAATAATTTACAGCCCATTTGCTAATTCCTAAGGTTTTTTTGGAGCCCATATTCTTTTTGTTAGCATTACAGCCCATATTGTGGCCACGGTTAAAAAATTATACGAAACTTTGCATATTTCGGTGGAGTCCAAACTGTTTTTAAGCCCGAATTTTCGACTCATGTTCAAACTGATTTTAAAAATAAATGTATATCAATATAAAATCCAACAAATTCTCCACGCATAAAAATTAATGTAATTTAAAATCTTGAAATGAAAAAAAAGATATTTGAAACTAATTGTCGATTTGATGTGTTTTAAAAATGTACAACCCATTTCTCATTACTGATGGGCCATTTTCTCGGCCAGCCGAATGAAAGCTCTCCTCATCTTGAAAGATTTGCAGCCCAACAGGCCTAACAAAGCGACTTACTTGGCAAATCACAAAAAAACTGGGCTGTGGCCGTGGACCCAGCTGTCAGCCTCTCCACGTACAGTACTCTTCCGATGGAAGTCGTTCCTTGACCACGTTGACCACGCCGCGCGGAGAGCACCACGGCGGTGGACGACGGCGAGGCCTAGGAAGGGGACGACGCGGAGCCGGGGAAGACGCGGTACTGGAAGCCCGCGCGGAGAGGAGTACGAGGGTTCACTGGTTCGGCTGCGGTGTGAGGCTGCCGTCGCCGCAGGGCCTGGCCAGCGGTGGGAATAGTAGGGGGCGGTGAGGCCTCTGCGGCAGCACAGCCAGCCACGGGAGGCAGGAGCATGCGGCACGACCGGCGCTGCTTTGGGCGGCTGGAGCAAGAAGACCAGAGGTTGATGAAGAACTACGGCCGTTGGATGGACATCGTACGGTCACTGGAGCTAGAATCGTTCATATTGACTAAGTTGACAAAGCCCTTCATCCCCGTCAACTTAGTAGGCCCACAAGTCAGCCTCCCACCAAGGTGGGTCCCAGCTAGCCAGGCGAGTATTCATTTTTTTGTTGCGTAATAAGGAGGTACTTCCGGTGGGTCCGAGCTGACAGCGGGGGGAACGTTTTTTTTCGCGAAAACGGTGGCCCGTCCGGTGGGTCCCAGCAGTCAGGGGGAAACGATTTTTTTCGCAAAATACTGGTGGCACGTCCGGTGGGTCCCCGCTGTTAGGTGGAGGAATAATTATTTTGCGCGTAATAAGGAGGCACTTCCTTGCGGCCGCCGTGGACCCAGCTGTCAGCCTCTCCACGTACAGTACTCTTCCGATGGAAGTCGGTCGTTGACCACGTTGACCACGCCGCGCCGAGAGCACCAGGGCGGTGGACGACGGCGAGGCCTAGGAAGGGGACGACGCGGAGCCGGGGAAGACGCAGTAGTGGAAGCCCGCGCGGAGAGGAGTACGAGGGTTCACTGGTTCGCTGCGGTGTGAGGCTGCCGTCGCCGCAGAATAACAGGGGGTGTGGGTGAGTGGAGGGATGGCCTGGCCAGCGGTGGGAGTAGTATGCGGGCGGTGAGGCCTCCGCGGCAGCACAGCTGGCCACGGGAGGCAGGAGAAGGCGGCACGACCGGCGCTGCTTTGGGCGGCTGGACCAAGAAGACCAGAGGTTGAAGAAGCACTACGGTCGTTGGATGGACATCGTACGGTCACTGAAGCTAGAATCGTTTAGATTGACTAAGTTGACAAAGCCCTTGGGACACTCCAACTTAGTAGGCCGACAGGTCAGCCTCCGAAACGGTGCGCCCCAGATGTCAGGGGGAGGAATCATTTTTTGGGTGGCCGAAGCTAAGAATATCCGAGATTGAAGAAGAAGCACGACATCCGTTGGATAGACATCCAACGGCCACTGCTGCTAGAACCGTGTGTTGACTATAATAAGTTGACAAAGCCTTGAATTCAAAGTGTGTGGCAGAGAACTTATAGCCCATTTGCGTTTTGTAAGAATGTACAGCCCATTTTTGAATTCTAATGGAATTTACAACAGCCCATTTACAGTTTGTTAAAAGTACAGCCCATTTTCTAGCTAGGAAAACATTAATAATTTCAACCAACCGTTGAAGACAGAAATCAATAAATTTCCCACATTTTGATGAGATCCGAAATATTTTTATCCCGAACTTTCTAGTCAGATTAAATATAAATTTGTATTACGTAAAAATCCAACGAAACATTGCGCGCGCAACAATGAAAATTTAAGATTTTCAAAATCCATAAATAATATTTTATAAACTAATTTCATGTTTGGTGCATTTTTTTATAGTTACTGCCCAGTTTTTATAATTACATCCCATTTATTATTTTTTAAAGCCCATTTTCCTGTTAAGCCTAATGCATCCCTCCTAGGAAAGATTTGTAGCCCAGCGGGGCAGAGAATAACAAGTTGACCTTGCCTGGGTATTCCTCAAAAAGACGTATAGCTGAGCTAGCCATTTTCATCTTGAAAAAATTAGTATCTGGGCTGGATATCTGGCCTGGGCTAGACGGGCCACAGCCCGCCCAGTTAATACCCTGCTCTCCTATGAACAACAACGAAATCATCGCCAAGAAAAACTCTGCAGTGCTCACGCCTCAAAAACACAAATACTGCTCGAGCTGCTTGGTCCCAGCTGTCGACCGCACCTTGTGCAATTCTCTCGTTTATATTGACTACATAGGTTGACAATGGTGTGGGACCGTGATGTCAGGAAACCAGGAGAAAGCAAAAAAAATATAGTTGTACATAATAAGGAGGCACTTGCGTACGTACGGCTATGGCCCTAGTGGGTCCCTAGTGTCATCCAGTCAAAATAAACTCATCTCCTGAATCCTCATGTTCGTTGACGATGTTAACAATGCTCGGCGCCACGGCGAGCGCAACAACTCGAAGGACAACGGAGAGGGCCTCGCGGGCCCTACGGATGGTTTTATACAGCGCCCGCTGCTCATTCAGGAAGCCAGGATCATCGGACACCTATGAGCACCTTCGAGAAACTGAGACGGCATGAAACGGTAAGGCCGCGCTTGGGAACTCTGGTTTATTTCAAACCTGTATTAACATACAAGTGTAATTTACTCATCATCGGAAACAACGCGCAAAATACATGCGTAATGAAACCGAGGGCCCGAGGTCTGTAAGTAAAACCGGCGGGTTACGCGTGTAATTTGAGAGACCAATGTATATTTTACTAGCACTGCTATATGGACGACATTACCAGACGATACATGCACGACGTGCGTATCATGCCATCCATGGGCAAGGCTGAAACAGCAGCTAACAGCTGGATTAGCAATCGTCCGAGTGTCGTTCAGCATTTTTATCGTGTGTGAAGTACTTCCGATATTTTACTAGTCGAAATCGACCAACCAAGCGCCTTCGCCCGAGACCATCTGCTTTAATTTACAAGCGTCAGTTTTACAAGCGGTTTTGGTTGGAAAACAACGATCCAATCACAGCCTAATATCATGAGTTGGTTGGAAGATCATATGGTTTCACGTCTAACCTACCCGACTTGTCGTATAGGCTATGAATGAAACATCAGACGATGAACTTCTTAAGCACGGAAACAACAGAAGAGGATGATCTTCTTAATAAGCAAATCACTAGCATCGACATGCAAAACAATACGAAGCATTATTCTCAGGAGGCACGGTGAACAGCTCGTGATGCCGCATGCCACAACATTCCAAGCTCAACTTTGCAATCAAACACAAGGCCTGGCATTACATAGACAATATTCAGAACAAACTCTTAACACAAGAATAACTCAGCAGAGTAACTATTTACTTCCAAACTGAACACATGAATAGGAAAAAACACTCGATGCTGCTCACAGCAAGGGCGTCCCACTCAAAAATATCAAATGCATGTCTTTTGGCTAACATCAATGAGCAAATTTTGACAAGGTTTCCAATTCCAATATATTAAACTAATGTCTTCTTGCTAACATCAATGATTAAACTTTGACAAGCTTTTCCCATTCAAAATATGTAATGCCTATGATCGTGGAGTCCTATCGTAGCTTCTTGTACTTGTTTGGGCACTTTTTTCCCAGGGCACTCCACGTGTTGTTAAATTGCCAATGGTCTCTGCAGACTAGTCATGTCACCGGTGTCTAATAATACTCTGTAAAGCTTCTCGGTCATTTCTTCTGTAATGTAGCGCAAACAGTGACTGCTTCTTTCTGCAAAGTGGAACGACCAACTGGACCCAGTAATGCAGCAGTTTGCTTTGGACACATTGGCTCCTTTTGTGCAGTTCAACTAAAATCAAAGTCGGAATAAAACCGAGCTTTAATTTTGATATCCCTGTAAGCAACAATAGGTATAAGGGAAATAATTACTGAGAAATAACGGTTGATGACTTGTACTCCCAGAAGAAAAGCATCTACTGATCTACTTTATCTTAATGGGAAACAAAGCAGGAGAGTAGCAATTCTCCATCAGTGTGATTCATTCATATTGACTGAGACATTATCTTAACAATGCCTTGTTTCAACATGTATAAAGAACGACAAAGCAGAAAAGTACCATTCCTAAAACAATGCAACTGATTCATTTTAACAGAGACATTATCTTAACAATACCTTGGTTAAACATGTAGAAAGAACTACAAAGCAGGATAGTACCATTCCTAACAAGTGTTGCAGTTTTGAACTAAGATTCAGTAGTTAATTAATTCTGAGAGTGGCATTGCTTAATTTTACCAGTGGCATTAGATTAACGAAAAGCATAAACAGTTCCAGGGGAGAGTGGGCGCAACAACATTATGTGCTTCCATCTACTTATAAAGGGGGTGATGCAGAGTTTGTTGTAACAAAGCAACAAGCATCATGTCTGGGTTGGTCCCATTTTTGTTCACTACTTAATAGGAAAAGACAGCAATACAATAGCTTCAATTCAACATTTATTTAAAACAGTACCAATACAAGTAGCACAACATCTCAAAGCACACTGCACAATCATGTGGATGAAGGCCTGTACTGACCTTTCATGAGACCGACAAAGGTAAAATACGAATCTCGATCTCCTTTTGTGCAGTTCCACCAAAATTAAGCAAAGTCACCGGTGTGACATTCAAGTTGAACTGCACAAAACACTCTTAAAACATAAGTGTTTCGAGTAGCGAAGCAAAATGTCGCAATATCAACAAGTTGAATCGATAGCCCTGTTTTAACAGAGGCAAAAAAGGAAACAATTACTTGCCGATAAAGGAGGATGAAACAAACGGTGACAGAAAGAAGCATCTAACTTATCTTGGATGGAAAACAAAGTAGGACAGTAGCATTTCTAAAACGGTTGCATTGATTCATATTAACAGAGACATTCTCTTGAAGCAACATTCGTTAAAAAATGTAATTTACTTTTAACAGTGGCATTGCTTCAATTTTCCGGCAGCATTCTTAGATTAACAACAGCAAAATAGTTGTATGGGACATGCCAGCACCATGTGCGTCCACACGTATAAATGGGTGATGCAGAGTATGTAGCCAAGCAGCATATATGCGCTGGTCCCATATTTGTTCTCTTTGAACCTTCTTCCTATGTGAGGCAGCAAATCTAGTCCTGCACAAACTACCCGACCCCCCAGTTTCTTTCCCTTTTCAACAAAGAGATCGATTCCTTACAGATGTGTGTACTGGGTTACCCCCTTTTTCCCTTTTCGACCTACAAAGCGGCTGGATAGCCAGTCTATACTACTTTCCGCCCCTCCTTTCCTCATTGAACCACATCCTAGATTCTTGCTCCAGCCCACCGCACCCTTCTTTCCTCTTTGAACCAAGACCTAAATTCGACTACAGATCGAAAAAGATCCACATGCAGCTAGAGCAACGACGGTTTCAAAGAAACTTATACCTTAGGGTCGTCGGGATGTGGCAAGGCGTGCGGCGGGAGGCCGGATCTGCCCACACTACATACGGCAGCAAGGAAGAAGGGGTCGGTGGCCTTCCCGCACAGGCGCTGGGTGAAAGAGAACAGCGCAGCCGACAGTGGATTGCCTCCCTCGCCGAAGGCGATAGAGTGAACGTTGCACCTCCTCCCCTTCCCGGTGCGATGGGATACGGATGCCTCCTTCACGAGCTGTGAGGGGGGAGAGAGAGACAACAGGCCAACGCAGTCTTGTTTAGATCTGGTGAAGAGAGGGTGAGAGACTGTGAATATAGCAAACCCTAGCAAATGAACACTGAGCCTCCAGCGTGTAACATATATGTAGTGCGGCGAGCGTGTGGAGAGTGCAAACCCTAGCGAACAAGCAATGAGGCTCCCGCTTATATATATACTACTGTAGTACGGACTGAGCTCCGGTGCCTTCACTGCACATGCTTTTGGCTGCATGATAGGTGAGCCAGCCACATTTTGGGCCCACCTGTCATAAATCCAAAGGCAGGTGCACTAAGTCAATGAAGCTGCGTCCATATAGTACTCTCGTGTATACGACTAATATATAGTGGAGTGGTTTTCTTATTCTCTCCTTAACAATCGTTTTAAATTGTGTAAGTACGAAACGAAACTCTTTATTTAATGTACAGTGAAGAAAACGAGTACTACTTCCGATGAACTAACGATCCACGCCCACGCGTCCTGGTCGCACTTCCTGTCCTTCACGTGTGGTACACTACCCTCCCTTAGGTGAACAACCACACATGCGCCAAATTATCGGAAACGTGTGAGAGTGTGTACAAATAAAGAATTTTAATTTCAATTATCGGAAAGGTTTGAGAGTATTACAAAGTTTGACTTCAGTCAAATCTAATATGCGGAGTAAATAAAAATGGAGGGCTACTACGTCCATCCGGGTTTTTAGTCCACACCATTTTTTAAATCAAAGTTAATAGCTGGACAAATAAAATTACAGGGGAGCTGGAGACAAAGTTGTGAGAAGGCTTAGAAATCAATACAAAACTTATGCTCTTAGTACCAACATCGATCCTTCTTCGAGGAAACATTTGGTTCATAGCCAATTGTGTGATAAAATTGCACCAACGTGAAAGACGACTGCGTCTCCAACGCAACCAAGGTGAACTGACGAAGGATATCATCTTTGTTCATAACAAGCAAAGAGCACTGATGGAAGACAGGTTGTTTTTCATTGAAAATCGATCAGCTTCACCAGCCGACGCAACCATGAGGCGCAACCATGAACATCGATAGGTCATCGTGGTGATGCATCATCCATTTGGCATCAAGTTTGGGTGAGGCACCTATGAAGTTTGACAAATCCTCACTGTGGTCTGTTTCTTCTCAGTAATCAAGCTCGAGGAAGGAAGAACCACGTGGCAGAGGACAGTGAGGCGGAACAACAATGGCCATCCAATTTTTTGCAGTTCCACTAAAATTGAGGAAGACATGCCCGGGTATGGAGACACGCATCGCTGTTTCCAAAAATATAAAAAAGGGTTAGCAACGACTTCTCAATTGTCAGTAAGAATTAATGAAAAGTACACCAACAAACAGAAGCATCATAATTATCTTGATGGGAACTAAACCAGGATACCCGAGAAAAAAAGCATTTCTTCATTTAACCAGTGATAGTACTACCACCATATGGACAATGACCGCACAACCACCATGTACTTTTTGTCGAAACAACATGTATACCTCCACCGAGGCATAAATCAGGACAAATTTTCGAGTGGCATTTCCTCTATAATAGTACTAGTAGGTGATGTTGGACCAGCCGACGAACCCTAGCTACTATGCATGGGGAGCTGGGGAGTAGTCGCATAGAAGAAAACCGGCACGCAGCGACCTGGGGAGCTGGACCAGTACAAGAAGTTATACCTCAGGTGGGTGAGATGTCGTTTAGGCGGGCGGGCGGGATCTGCCCACACGATGGCAGCGAACAAGGGCGCGGAGGATCTTCGTCCGCGCCAGCGCCGGCTTCGAGAGGACGGTGCGCATCGGCTTCCTCCGTCGCCGACGGCGACAACGTCAACGCTGCACCTCCTCACCTCCCGCAGTGGACGGGATTCGGTCGGATCTGTGACCCCTGGTGAGGAGAGAGATAGAGTGGACACTGTCATCTTGTTTTGATATGGAGAGGGTGAGAGAGCGAGACGCGAGAAACTCTATCAAACAAGAGGCTATAATGGAGTAAACAAATCTCTCCATAGCAGTGGTTTTAAATAGAATATGCGCGTTCCCGGAAAAAAGAAACGAAAACTGGCGAACAATTTTTCTAACATACCAAGAAAGAAAACTCAATCAAAAACACGCCCCCGCTTCCAGGTCGCGAGAGTCGTCGCGCACACACACATAGACATAGACATGCATATCCATGTTTACGTAAAATTCCATTTCCATCTCCATCTCCATCTCCAATCATATTTGTCCAACTGGCACATTATTTACGTTTTAATTATATACATAGCAATATTAACATACAGCATCTCTTGTTTGCGCACGTCCGAACCGCTGCCACGGCCGGTCCTGACCAACCCGAACCCTCTTCATCACCCGCGCGTGCTTCCCGCCCAAAACGGTCAGTGCCGCATTCATGCCCGGCCAGAGCGGACGCGACCTCTCACTGGCACCGACATTGAAGCGGCGCGCCGGCCGAGAGAGCGTCGCCCGCGCCGCTTCCGGGTGCACGCGGCTGCTCCGCGTTCAAAGGTTGCAATAGCCAGCTACAACATGCATGTAAAAAGTTCTTGGGATTCCGTGCTACAGCTAGTTGTCCTCCCCCAACTTGTCAATCTCTTCCAGTAGTGCTAGTACTCCATGGCGCGATCCATCGACAAGCAGGCGGGAAAGTTATCGTATACTCGGTTTGCGGTGAGTGGCATGCTGAGCGACCGTGTGGGGTCGAGCCGTGGAGGAGGGTGAGACACAAACACGACAGACGTGATTTAAACGTTGGTTTTGCTCGATGGCGCGATCCAACGAAACGAAACGTTGGTTTCTCTCCGTTTCCATTTTTTCTCCGGAAAAACGGAAACTTTCCACTCCATTTTCATTCCTATTCCAAGGTTGCCCCGTTATAGCATTCCATCAAATACAAAGGAAAACTAACACGCATGCTGATGCATCTCAATGATTCACAGATCATAGCCAATATTTACTTCACAACTAAAGAAAAAAGTTGTGAGAGCGTGTACGAAAGAAAAACTACTGATGGGGTCACTACGACTTAAACCCTAAACCCTAAACATGATTTAATTTCCTGGCCAGGTAGAACCTGTCGAAGGAAAGACGGCTGGCACCCTCGGATCATACGATGCTTTTGTGCAGTTCCACTAAAATCGACCTGAGCATCCCTGATGGCAAAGATATTGACGAAGTGTGATTAGAATAATAGTACTGGCACTAGTTCATGAGACATAAACTCATCACAAGTAGAAGCCGGTAGAAGTAGAGAAAGATCGACATGGAGATGGAGCTACGGCAGTGGAGCAAGCCGGCTCCAAAAGGAAGATGGACTTCCTGGGACGTCGGGCTGTAGCTAGAAGGGCAGTTGGGACGCGACATCGGCCCATACCGCGGTGACCCCCGATTGGGACGCACCGACTGTGGGTTTTCTCCCTCGCTGATGTCGACCACGTCTACGCAGAACATTGTTCCCTTCCCCCAGCTGCGGGATCAGGCCCGTCGTTCTATGCTTGTGAAGAGAGCAACCTAAGCAAGCAGGCTTGTAGCTTAGGCTCCTACTAGTGTATATATAGTGGTTTTCTTTTTCTCTCCATATCAACCATTTTATATTGCGTATGTGTCATTCAAGAGTGAAATGATGGTTGCTTCTTCCGACTAACTTACTGTGTGATTTGACTGCTCCTTAGTGGCCCCTACACATACTCCCCCTACGTGTATGCAACAGTCACACGTACACATGGACGCAAAAATGCGCGCGACGCCCTAATGCATGCATGTCCGAGCACACGACGGAACACACACGGTCACGCTCAAGTGCTCAACCTACACGTGCATGCACACACATACTCAGTCAGGGTGAGCTAGTGACCGTATAAACACCGGAAAATATATATATTGAGCGCCATGAGCGTATTATGAAGTCCACTGACCGTATTTTTACAAATATACAGTGACAGACAGTGCATTTATCTCGTTTGAAATTAAGGCAATATTAACCGGAGAGGAGGCAGTATGGACTAGCATTACTTTGCTGTGTCCCGTCAACTTGCCGAACGAGGAGAAGGTTGCAGGACGGGAGAAGCTTGCGCGCGGTGGCTCGCAGGACAAGGAAAAACTTTTGACTAATGCAAGCTCTCCCTCGCTCAGGCGGTGGACGTGCAACAGTTAATTCGGTGTCAGATTGCCAGAAGCATACACTATACTACTAGTGCTATTATTGTTCGACTTCCCGAATAGGCGAACAGCCAAGCGCAAAGTAAACAGGTCAGCAAACCTTGCGGCGCATCTTCGTGCGAACCGTGCTTGCTGCACTTTGAATGTGGCCGAGAGCTGGCTTGATGAAACACCTCGCTTCCTACTTCTTTTTTTGCGGGGTACCTCGCTTCCTAGTGACCAGTGTCTTGGCTGATCGTCCTAAGAATGCTTATATATGAATAAAGCTCACTCATTTACCCGCAAAAAGATTAAGCCATATTAACCGGAAAGGAGGGAGTATGGACTAGCACTACTTTTTGGTGTGTCCCGTCAACTCGCAGAACGAGGAGAAGCTTGCAGGACAAGGTGAAGCTCGCTTACGCCTTTTAACTAATGCAACCTACACTCGGTGGACATGCATCAGTCCATTTGGTGTCAGATTGTCAGAGGCATACACTGTAGTACCCAACATGCGGAGTACCATCATTGTTCGACTTCACGAAGAGGCGAAGAGCCAAGCGCTGTAGTACGAGTAGTACTACTACTAGAACCGCATGGTGGAGCGTCTGTACTCTTATTTTTTTATCTCTCATAAAGTACACGTTTATTCCGGAGAAGGGCGGAAAACGACAGCCCAACATGTAATGAATGATATCGATCAACCAACCATGCTCGAATATATCTTGGCCTCCGTGCGAGCCCGTCTGTGTGTTCTCGCTCCTCGTCTCTCTCAAGGAACGGCGGGTTGGCTCTTTGCCGTCAATTGAGATCGGTTTGCTCACACTCCTGTCCCACATGTCAGTGATATGCCCAGAGGAGATGCGTTGACCGACTGGCCATACGCGTACTTGGTTTTGCACCTTCATACTACTCCTCCCTCCGTCATAGTTTAGAGGGCGCGCTTCATTATGATGCATTTCTCTCAATGGATTTCCACCACCAGAGAGACTTTAGACGCATTTGGTTTAATGCTCAATTAATTAGGGTGTGGTAACCGCAATCAAGTCCACAATTTTCTCTCCATGTACTGTACTACTACGGAGTGGAGTAAGTGCATGCATGTGTGTACCCGGGGTGGAAGCACTGCATGCATGTGTGTACGCATTATTCCCTCTAGTAATAGACGCCGTGCTATAACTACCAATGCTATTTTTCAGGCCGATCGCTAGTCGCCTTGGTCCCACAGATTTTTTTCTTTTTTCTGAAGCGCGCTATAAACAGTGACGGATGGAGTAGTATGAGCGGATTCAAAGAAGAGCGTATTGATGGTTGCTTCTTCAGAGAAACTTACAGTGGGAAAGGTGGGGCTTATGATTTGACTGCTCATTACTCACTATTAATGCGGCGCAACGACCGGGCTGAGTCTCCCATGCGGTTGTGCACTACCCCCTCGGTTCTTAAATATACTCCGGAGTATTTGTTTTTCTACAGATTTCAACGAGTGACTACTCAAATATTTGTCTTTTTAGAGATTTCAAATGGACTGGCACATACGGATGTATATAGACATATTTTAGAGTGTAGATTCACTCATTTTGCTCTGTATGTAGTCACTTGTTGAAATCTCTAGAAAGACGAATAGAATATTTAGGAACGGAGGGAGTACACATACGAAGCAAAATGAGTGAATCTACACTCTAAAATATGCCCGCTTGAAATTTGTAGAAGGACAAATATTTAGGAATGAGGAGTATAATTTTGTGCATGGCACATGGACCCGGATGATGAAGAGGCTTCTAGCAATGCTATCAAGCTTCCGTCATTTGTTTACATAATTGACGTACTATACAAATAATTTTCCAGCGACATGAAATTGTACAATGGTGTGAGCTTTCAGCTTTGTTTCGCGTGTCTTGCCATCGATGCTCTTTCGGAGACAATAAAAAACTAACTTCCTTGCTAATGCATGTCAATTATTAGCAGATCAGAGCTAATAATTACATCACAACTGAAGACAGAGTTGTGAGAAGGTGTTAAATTAAAATTGATCCATGCTTTCATTGGCAGCAACGTCCCCCCAGCTCTGTCTAAATCAACAAGGCGTGTTGGGAAAAAAAGTAGCTGTCTGGAGCATGCAACATTCCGATCATTTTGTGCAACTCCACTAAAATAGAGCTGAGCGTCCCTGTTCCTAAGATATTAAGTGTGATTATGATAATAGAGGACTGCTGATGAAACAATAAACACACAAATAGAAGCCGGTCACCTTTGAAGTCTCTCTTAAGACTAACTAGTTGGAGAAGATTAGGCTCGGAGTTGGATGAGGAGGATAGAGCAAAACCAATCTCCCTTTTTGCAGTCGCACTGAAATGTAGAGACGTTGCCCGTGTGACATTTAGTACAACTGCACAAAACACTCTTAAGAAAAAAGTGATTTGTGCAGTTCACCAAAAGGTCGCAATAGCAACGAGTAGAAAGGAAACAATTACTGGCCAATAACAGTTGATGACACATGCGACGACAAAAAAGAAGCATATTCCTTGTCCTAAGGGAAGATAACAACACGGTTGTGTTTGTCTAAAACGGTGTGAGGACGAGAATGCAATATGGAAAGTACGCCGGACGAGCTACGTTTTGGGCAAAGAACTATGGAAGATCCACATGCAGCGACGTGGGAAGATGGGCAGTAGAGCAAGGCCGGAGGGGATACCTGGAGGTCGTCGGGATGTAACTAGGTGAGCGGCGGCGGGCGGAATCTGCGAGCAGGTGGCGTAGGCCCTGTCGCGCCGGAGCTTGGTCAGAGAGAACGGCGTGTACCGCAGATCGGGACGTGCTGCCTCGGCACCGTCAAACGAAGAAACGATGCACTTCCTCCCTTTCCCCCGGCGGACGGGATGCGGCCGGATCAGTGACCAACGGTGAGAGAGAGAGAGGCCACCGCACTCCCTTTCCCCCGGCGGACGGGATGCGGCCGGATCGGTGACCAACGGTGAGAGAGAGAGAGGCCACCGCACTCCCTTTCCCCCGGCGGACGGATGCAGCCGGATCAGTGACCAACGGTGAGAGAGAGAGGCCACCGCAGCCTTGTGTGAGATACTCTGAAGAGCGACAAACCAGACAGGCAGGCTCCATTGTATATAGTGAGCGGACTACCTTTTTCTCCATAAAAATCGTTTTATATTCTGTGTACGTGCCATTGAGCGCTATAACTTTATTTAAAAATAACGCGGCAACGCGTCAAGTCGAACTTTGTTTCGTGCACGCGTGGTACACGACCTCCCTAGGTAAACAACCACTACAGGCGTTCAAATTGGCACGTGGGCTGCCATTTCGTAAAGAAATGAGCTCCACCGTGTACCCGCACGAGTGTGGCTGGGCACGAAGCGTGAGCACGTGCACGGTGCACCTATTCTCTTCTTGTATATGTACACCACCTACGTGGGGTTGTGCGAGAGAGATACAAACCTAGAGAGATATAGTGTGTGGGTTCTTGAGAGTTTGGGGGGGGGTCAATCAAAAAATGTAACATATGCAATGTGTGTGAAATAGAGTCCTGGATATAACATATATATAGAGGGGGGATCTACGAGAAGAGAGTGGAGGTATCATCGGCTTGAGGTGTCCATAGAATCGAAGAGAGGGATGATGTGTGTGTGTGCGCGCGCGCGATCGATAAAGAGTGCCATTGAATTTGTGTGTGCCCACGTCAAAGATATAGAGTGGCTGGCCTACTGGAATGTGAGATGAGACATGTGCAGTTTGTCTCTGTGGCATGGATACCTACCTGCAGCGCTCGACTATCGGTGTGTGGTGGGGGAAAAGGGAGGCCCAATTAACTATAGAGGTACAATGGCTGGTATATGTGTGGAGGAGGAGAGAGGCCTACCTCATGTATTAAGGAGATCGATCTGCCTCATGTATTCAGGGAGATCGATCGGCATCCATGCATATGTGCAGGAGAGGAATAAGGTTGGGAGAGAGACAGAGCTAGAGTGTTGGAGGGAGTGGTAGTGGAGTTGCTTCTAACAAATGGTGGGATAGGCTTGCTAGACAAACGGAGGGCACGCCCGCAATATCAATAAGAGAGGAGATGGCTGCTTGTTGTCTGTGCATGTGCGTGTGAGAGACGGGTCAGGAGGCATGCACGAATGATGAGGGGGGACGATGTGGCTGTGGTACGCAGACGTAACTACATAGCAAGATCAATCGCCCTTTGTTAGAGAAAGGAGAGACATAACTTGTGAGGTACGTCGATCGATGGGGGGGGTAGTTAAAGTCGATCTAGGTATATGTTGGGAGATCGATCGGTATACATGCATGTGTGTGTTAGAAGCAAATGAGGCACGAGGAGAAGGATAGAGAGAGAGGGATGCATGTAGGAGGTGGTACGAGAGGCATACTATATCGAGGGGGAGGAGTGTGCGAGTACGAGAACGATGAAAAGAGTGGTGGGAGTGAGGCATGGACGGTGACAAGAGAAGAGGGGAAGCTTGTTTTTGTGCTAGGCACACCTGGCTAGAGAGGCATATCGATCAATGTGTGCCGTAAAGAAGGAGCTGGGGGGCCTACACACACCGTGGGTGAACGACCTAAAGTGAAAAGACGAATTTGCGTGATGGAGCTAGAGAATGTTGAGGGAGGGTGAGAGGGATGCGGGCGTGTGCATGCACAAGAGAAAGTTAGCGCTAGCTACAAAGATAAGAGGGTTGTGTGGGTGTAAAAGACAAATAGAGATCATATATACTTCATTATAAAAAGCGAATTCAGATATTTGAAGAATTTATCATAGTGTTTCAAACCGACGCATGTGTGAATATATATAACGGTGATACACATGGTGTGGTTATGAACATGTTATACTACATTTAATATATTTTATCTCTACTCTTATAAAAACGGAGTTGTTGATGATGGTGTGCCTGCCATCCTGCATTATAGGCCGTCTGATTTATATCTGGCGGATAGCAAGGAAACTATGATGGTTGAAGTTGGCAACAATCATGATTGTAGATTCTTATTGAAATAGAGAAATGAATTCAAATTTAGTTCGAATTGCAGCGGTAGTATAGACATTTGGAATGCACTAAAATGTTGGTATGAGTAGGTTACATGCATTATACAGCAAGCGAAAAAAAATAATCAGACATAAGATGGATTCATACTCCCTCCTTCCATCTATATAGGGCGTAATGAGATTTTTAAGACCGCCTTTCACAATTGAAAAGATTAATAGTACATGACATGCACAATGTGAAAATTATATCATTGACAGAACCTTTCACAGACGAATTTAACGGTGTGCTTTGTGTAAGTTGCATGTCATATATCATTGCTCTAATATTTGGTCAAAGTTAGCATCGAAAAACGCATTAGGCCGTATATAGATGGAAGGAGGGAGTAGCTTTGAATAGCATTTGTATAGTAAAACGGGGCAAGACTCTCTCTCTTTGTGTGGTGTGAATAGTTTTATTTTTTTCGTTTTCTTTTTGGTTGAGGGAAGTGCGAATTGATTTGGTACGTACAAGTACAATATTACTACACGTTAGGCTTGTCCCTAAAATTCAACCCGCGTCTTATTATATCCCGAAAATTCAGATATCATGCTCCCAAAACTGGCGCCTTCACAACCCGCGCCTTGCTATCCCGAAATTACAACGCGCGCGAAAACTCCCTCCAGCTGCCAAATCCTGACACGCGAAATCCCCCTTCTAACCCTGAGCCGAAAGGGCCGCTAGTTCAAATCGGTGGGGGGGTACTTTTGTAACACACCCTACATTTTGGACAAGCGCATCCCTAAGTCATGCTTCACCCCCTCCCATCGCCCCCTTTTCGCCATTCGAAATCCCAGGCCGCCATAACCGCTCCGCTCCAGCCGCGAAACCCCACCCTCCTCCGTCCGCCACGTCACCGCTGCCCAGCCGGAGCCTCTTCCCCAACGACGTCGTCCACCACAAAAGCTCGACGTCCCTCGTCCACCTCCCCGAATGAGGATCCGTCGTCCATCTCGTCGTCCCGCCGGTTCAGCCGCCCCGTCCTCCCCCTCCAAGGAGTTGCTCCGACGATCGCCTCGTCTATCGCGGCTGCTCCATCCCCACAGCGCCGCCTTAACCTGCTCCACCAGAATCGCAGCATCCTCACCGACTCCTTGGACGAAGCCGAGGCCTACTCGGCGCCACCAAAGAGGTTG
Source organism: Aegilops tauschii subsp. strangulata (assembly GCF_002575655.3). Taxonomy (NCBI): domain Eukaryota; kingdom Viridiplantae; phylum Streptophyta; class Magnoliopsida; order Poales; family Poaceae; genus Aegilops; species Aegilops tauschii. The sequence continues at coordinate 396,854,981 of NC_053039.3, read as the reverse complement.
TACACTCATCACATCTCACCTTCTCCTTAACTCGACCTCCCGGCGCCGACGGTGCTCCATCCCGCACCCCCATGGAGCGGCTACCTTGAAGCCGGCGCCGCGGGCGACATCTCCACGGCGGTCTCCCCCAGTGCGAGGCCCCTTCGGCGGTGGCGTCCATACTAGCCGGATCAGCTGCTGCTGCTCCGGCTCTCGCTCGCTCGCTCGCCCAACTGCTGCTGCTGCTCTCCCCCTCGCTCGTGCTGCTGCTCTGCTCCGATTAAGCCACACTTCAGTTGACCGAATCGACTTTTGGGTCAGTCGATTTTCAGGGGTGGGGGGGGGCTCGCCGGAGTTAAGGAAGAACCACCCGCAGCGGGGACGGGGGCTCGCCGGAGAGGTACCCCACTATATATCTTAGGGTTCAGGGTGGGGGCGGGGGCCTAGAGGGCTGGTCGGGGCGGCGGTGGCGAGTTGTTTCGGGGCGGCGCTAGGGCCGGCGGTTCGGCCGGTGGTGGCTGGCGGCTCAGGGGGGTGCAGGTTGAAGATGAACTGCAGGCCCTCCCTAAACTACATGTCAAGTGCCTCTCTGCTACCATTGCGTTCAGTTTCGATAGTAGCATCCAGATTCCACAGTAAATTTCAGTTTTGACAGTTAAGTTCAGAGTCAACAGTTTTTACCTCATCTGTTGTAGTCAGGTGGTTTTTGGTGATGTTAATTTTACATCCATTTTACATCATCTATTGGAGATGCTATTAGAATCCCACTTGAGATTGACGATGTCTGTCTTGTGCTGCTTCAGCCTTGACGTCTTACGGCTCACCGGAGCTGCTCCAACGACAGAACGATCCATCACAACAGAGCAGTGCCCTGGACGCCGTCTACAGATTCCTCAGATCTCCCTCCACACCTCCGATAGCGACCTCTGCCTCAACTGCTTCGGCGACCAACCCAATGATGCTGAGGTCGACACGGCTACGGCAAAGAGGTTGTACACTTGTTGCATCACTTATTACTATACATTCACGTCGATCCATTAGGGCTATTTTGGTTCAACGGAAAAACGTCGATCCACTGGTTGTTACCATCACTCTAAATTTCTGCATGCTCTCCTTACATAATCTCACCATATTTTTTCGTATGCATGTCAGATATTCTACACAGTCATGATGAACATGTAGAGAAAAAGAGAAGAGTTTTGTGTGGCAATACAATGTCATGCAGACATCGCTTCATGGTGGGTTCAATGGCAAACCCTCCCCACTCCTCTCCAGATTGTAATCCAGAGGAAGATATCTGTTCTGAGGCGGATTCAGACGCCGCTGACCACTCCTATTTACCCCCCAAGGTGTTTGCTCTACCTTGGCACGATGATGTTAGTCATATCATGCATATGTTGCCTTGCAGTGCCTACTTTTGACATCATATATGTCATCTGCTTAGTTTAGACATGTTCTGTAATGCCACCTGTTTAGTTTCTATATCATATATGGGAATTATGCAGTCTCATGTCTTTTAGCCAGCCATAATATATGTGAAATGTGCAATGCCATCCTGTTTAACCAGGCATCATATATTTGAATGATATCTTGCCCATCCTTTTCTTCATTACATTTCCATTTGTCGACAATGTTTGTACATTAAACTACTCTTCCTGTGAATCAGCCATTTGGGTGGGAGATGGAAAAATCTGGAGTGAAAACAAGGCCTTCAGAGCAGACAGTGCTACCTGTCGAAGCAGATCTCTTGTTGGGTCCCGATAGCTCCTCAGAGATGGATTCAGAGACAGATGACAAGTCCTATTCCCCCACTGAGGTGTATTCTCTAACTTGGCATGGTTATACTGCTCATATCATGCATACGGTGTCTTGCATTGCATAGTTTAGACATCATATACACAATATTCAACACCATGTTCTTAGTTTAGACATCATATCGAATGCCCTCTGTTTAGCATATAAATCACATATGTGAATTAAATGATGCGATCCTGATTACTTAGATAACATGTAGGTGAATTATGTCATGCGATCCTGTTTAGTTATTCATCATATCTTTGAATTATGTTATGCTATGCTATCCAGTTTAGATAGACATCATATATGTGAAATTATGTCATGCTATCCGTTTTAGTTAAACAATATACATGTCAACTATTTCATGCCCTCTTTTTTCCACACTATCTATTGCATCTGTCTCTCATACAATGTCTGTACATTCAACTATGTTTCCTGTTTATCAGCCATTTGAATTGGAGTGGGTGATGCCAGTATCTAGCGGACTAAAAACACGGTCTTCAAATAAAACAGTGCTACCTCTTGGTGGAGATAGCACCCCGGTTGTACATGCACAAGAACCAGCCCTACTACACATAACCCAAACTCTCGCAGATTGTACCCCTACTGCGATGGACAGAGAACCAGCTTCACCCAATCTAACCCCAACCCCAGCAGATAGTAACCCAGTTCCTGTTGACACGGCACCATCTCCACCACAGAGCTCCCAAACAAGAGCAGTTAGTAAGGCAGCTCTAGTGCCCAAAGGGCCAGTACTATCACGGCGAACCCCAACTCCACCAGTTAGTACGCCTATTCCTGTGGAGGAAGCACAACCAGCTAGTCGTAGTTTAGCATCTATCGCATTTGATGTTGTTAAATCATATGTGCGTATCTTCCCATCTTGGAAATATTATACTGAAGATGAAGGAAAATGCCAGTTGCAGGTGTTTGTCCAGGGGTTATGTGTAAGTAATGTTATTCATGGCAATTACTTTGCTTCGTCCAATACATCCTACCTCCATGATGGTTATAATACAGCAAATTTTCCCATTTTTCTCTATAGAGAAGGACCGATTTGGAAACTCAGGATGAGGTAACCTGTGCTAATACCTCTGCTATCTTCAAGAATGCTTGGTGGCAGTATCGAAATTACCTGAAGAAAACGTACTTCACCGGCAAAGAAACTCATCAAATTCCCTTACGTTCTCCTGAGACACATTTACTGGACGATGACTGGGAACGCCTTGTTCTGTACTGGTCCCGAACCAAGAATGTGGTAAGGTCTATGAGCTCATTTTCTATTTTTTAGTATTATATTCTTGCGTCTTACTATCCTCTGTTCATGTAGAACAAGTGCCTAAACCTGAAGAACAACTGTTCTAATTTAAGATTCCATTGCTATCATAGTTCAAAAAAGCGCTAGGCGTTAATTGTGCGTTTTGCCACTGCCTTGCGCTTTACTGACCAAAGCGCATGCTTATGCGCAATGCGTTTTGCCAACACCTAGAGCCTAGGCGCGCTTAAGCGCTCGCTAAGGCACGCCTTTTCTAACTATGATTGCTTTGCTCTTGTATCATTGTATCTACTCATACAAACTTACTTTTAAATTGAAGGATCCAATCGAAACTCCAATGGCACAGCAGGTATGTTCACGCATGTTTCTTTAACAGGTTTGCTCTTATCAATAGCTCTATTGATTTCAATTTCAATTGTGTATACAGTTGACTTTCATATCATGCACATTACTAGCATCACAACAAAGCCAATAGTGTTGTTGTACATGTAGACCCGTGGTACCCATCTGAAATCTTGTTGTGCCGTGTAGTTTCCCACGCTTTGTATTCTTTCACTTCTGCTTTGTCTTGAACTGATATGATTTGAACCGTGTCTCTATTTTGATTTGGCAAGACAATGCAGCGACCATAGGACATAGATATATGTTTGTTTGATGCTTTTATTATGTACTAGTACTATGCAATAGAAGACTTGGTAGTTTAATCCTGTCCACCTTACTAATGAACTGGTTCACCGAAATGAGTTTCATATACTAGTACATGCTAAACTTGTTATGTGTCTGCTTGTTTCTTCTTTTAGAATGTTGACAGAATATTGGGGAAGAGTGCCTTATTAAGCAATGGTAAAGGAAGTAATGCAGATAAGGTTTAGGATAGTGACACATCCTTGTTGGTCTCCAACAAAGCTGATAAAACAGCTAAGGAAGACTATCTTGAAGACAGCGAGACAACCCCAAAGTCCTGTCTTGGTTTAGTGTTTGAGTTACTGGCCACTACCGCTTGCACAAGCTATTCAAACTCACTGTCTGAATCAGTTCATTTTCTTGAGTCTCAACTACAAGCTAAAAGACATCGATCAGCTATGCTGCGACAAGAAGCGGAAGGACTACGGAAGTCCCTGGAGCATTCAGATGCATACTTACTGGTGCAACAGCAAGCGTTGGAGGATTTTAGCGCCAAACAGGACAAAGCTAATCAACTTGCTAAGCTTATTGCCAGCATGGTGGATACCCAGGATAACGTTTCTTGAGCTCTTCTGAAGTTGTTTCAGTTATGCTCTTGTTTTGCTGCCGCGTTTATTTGCACTGGTGGCCAATTTTGACGGCCAGTGTATGTAATGTGCTGCTTTGTTCCCTATATTTGCACTGGTGGCGAACTTTGATGCCCAGTGGATGTATATGTGTAATAGCGGTAATAGGCTAGCGTTAATTGCTTGCTTATTTATTTCCTTATTGTCTTGTTTACCTGTTTGCTTGTAGTCACTACAGTTCTTTTTCTGTTTTTTTCTAGTGGCCACAATGGCCTATTTTTGGTAAGTAGGCCAAAATAATCGTGGCAACACACGAACTGTTGTAACCATGGGCCTCCTGCAGGCCGTATGATCCATGGGCCTTCGTCCGGCCGTAGGATCCATCGGCCTTCTATACGGGCCTTAGGGTCCATGGGCCTTCTACGGGCCGTAGGGTCCATGGGCCTTCTACGGGTCGTACGATCCATGGGCCTTCTACGGGCCGTACTATCCATGGGCCTCATACGGGCCGTAGGATCCATGGGCCTTCTACGGGGCGTATCATCATTTCGCCAATCATGGGTCGTACTATTCGTGGACCATAACGGGCCGTTAATAGGCCGTATTTGATAACTCTATGAAAACAGCCCAACGGGTTTTTTTTTACATGAAAACGGCCCAACGTATTAACGGTCCGCAAACGGGCCGACTGTAACGACGGGCTGAATTTGGCGCACAAGCAGAAAATGACAGTAACGGGCCATATGTCACCAAATGCTGCAAATGAGCCCAAGAATCAATGGGCCCTGAGAAGGCCGAAAGATAACTTGGGCTGGAAATGGCCCAATGGAATAATGGGCCGTTAATGGGCCAAGAGTTACAAAGGTCCTCATATGGGCCGAAAGAAGTCATGGGCCACACATGGGCCGGAAGTTAAAACAGGTTGAATCATATTGGACGGCCCAGATGACGCTACTGGGCCTAATTCGGATAGGGCATAACGGGCCCTGGGTTAGCGGGCTGTAAATGGGCTATATGCGAACAGGCCGTTAACAGGCTTTCCGTGGGCCGGCCCGCCACCTTTTGACCAAGTCAAACGGGCCAGCCTTTTCACAGGAATGGGCCTCTGTTGGGCCGTGCCACGTGTCGCCGTATCATAGGCGCCTTCGGTCCAATGAGCGGATGACATCTGTCCCAACGGTGAGCCGACACGTGTTTCCTCCAGCCAATGATGATTTTACACGTGGAAAATCCCCATTGGTCGGGGCTGTTAACGGGTTATCGGATCCAAAACCCGACCCGATAGCTTAACGGCGTTCCGTTACGGTGGATGCCACGTGTCGGTCACCCTTGACGAAAGCACTTCTGTGACGTGCGATTTATCGTCATGGAAGTGGACACTTCCGTGATAATAATTTTGGTAATGTCATGGAACACTTCTACGACAGCACAAGTATGACTATCTTGATTCTGTCATAAATTTGTCATGGATGTACATGCATGACAAAAAACGCGACCTACTGTGACAAACACGTATCATCACGTAAGTGTTTTTTTTTGTAGTGCTAGTAGGAGTAGGACTCCCCCTTTCCTAGTCCAACTAGGAGGGGGAAGGGGGAAGGAAGGAGAGGGAGAGAGGGAGGGAAAGAGGGGGCGCTGCCCCCTCCTTGTCCAATTCGGACTCCTCAAGGGGGGCGGCCAGCCCTAAGGCCCCCTCCTCTCTCTCACACAAGGCCCATGTTGGCCCATTAGTTCCCCCGGGGGTTCCGATAACCCTCCGGCACTCCGATAATTATCCGGTGACCCCCGGAACTCATCCGGTGTCCGAATATAGTCATCCAATATATCAATCTTTATGTCTCGACCATTTCGAGACTCCTCGTCATGTCCGTGATCACATCCGGGACTCCGAACTGTCTTTGGTACATCAAAACACATAAACTCATAATACCGATCGTCACCGAACGTTAAGCGTGCGAACCCTACGGGTTCGAGAACTATGTAGACATGACCGAGACTCATCTCCAGTCAATAACCAATAGCGGAACCTGGATGCTCATATTGGTTCCTACATATTCTACGAAGATCTTTATCGGTCAAACCGCATAACAACATACGTTGTTCCCTTTGTCATCGGTATGTTACTTGCCCAAGATTCGATCGTCGGTATTTCAATACCTCGTTCAATCTTATTACCGGCAAGTCTCTTTACTCGTTCCATAATGCATCATCCCGCAACTAACTCATTAGTCACATTGCTTGCAAGGCTTATAGTGATGTGCATTACCGACAGGGCCCAGAGATACCTCTCCGACAATCGGAGTGACAAATCCTAATCTTGATCTATGCCAACCCTTCATAATCACCCAGTTACGTTGTGACGTTTGGTAGCACACAAAGTGTTCCTCCGGTATTCGGGAGTTCCATAATCTCATAATCATAGGAACATGTATAAGTCATGAAGAAAGCAATAGCAAATAAACTAAATGATCAAGTGCTAGGCTAACGGAATGGGTCAAGTCAATCACATCATTCTCTAATGATGTGATCCCGTTAATCAAATGACAACTCATGTCTATGGCTAGGAAACTTTAACCATCTTTGATTCAACGAGCTAGTCAAGTAGAGGCATACTAGTGACACTCTGTTTGTCTATTTATTCACACATGTACTAAGTTTCCGGTTAATACAATTCTATCATGAGTAATAAACATTTATCATGATATAAGGAAATATAAATAACAACTTTATTATTGCCTCTAGGGCATATTTCCTTCAGTCTCCCACTTGCACTAGAGTCAATAATCTAGATTACACAGTAATGATTCTAACACCCATGGAGTCTTGGTGCTGATCATGTTTTGCTCGTGAGAGAGGCTTAGTCAACGGATCTGCAACATTTAGATCCGTATGTATCTTGCAAATCTCTATGTCTCCCTCCTTGACTTGATCGCGGATGGAATTGAAGCTTCTCTTGATGTGCTTGGTTCTCTTGTGAAATCTGGTTTCCTTTGCCAAGGCAATTGCACCAGTATTGTCACAAAAGATTTTCATTGGACCCGATGCACTAGGTATGACACCTAGATCGGATATGAACTGCTTCATCCAGACTCCTTCATTTGCTGCTTCCGAAGCAGCTATGTACTCCGCTTCACACGTAGATCCCGCCACGATGCTTTGCTTAGAACTGCACCAACTGACAGCTCCAGCGTTCAATATAAATACGTATCCGGTTTGTGACTTAGAGTCATCCGGATCAGTGTCAAAGCTTGCATCGACGTAACCATTTATGACGAGCTCGTTGTCACCTCCATAAACGAGAAACATATCCTTAGTCCTTTTCAGGTATTTCAGGATGTTCTTGACCGCTGTCTAGTGATCCACTCCTCGATTACTTTGGTACCTCCCTGCTAAACTAATAGCAAGGCACACATCAGGTTTGGCACACAGCATTGCATACATGAAAGAGCCTATGGCTGAAGCATAGGGAGCAACTTTCATTTTCTCTCTATCTTCTGCGGTGGTCGGGCATTGAGTCTGACTCAACTTCACACCTTGTAACACGGGCAAGAACCCTTTCTTTGCTTGATCCATTTTGAACTTCTTCAAAACTTTATCAAGGTATGTGCTTTGTGAAAGTCCAATTAAGCGTCTCGATCTATCTCTATAGATCTTGATGCCCAATATATACGCAGCTTCACCGAGGTCTTTCATTGAAAAACTCTTGTTCAAGTATCCTTTTATGCTATCCAGAAATTCTATATCATTTCCAATCAACAATATGTCATCCACATATAATACTAGAAATGCTACAGAGCTCCCACTCACTTTCTTGTAAATACAGGCTTCTCCAAAAGTCTGTATAAAACCATATGCTTTGATCACACTATCAAAACGTTTATTCCAACTCCGAGATGCTTGCACCAATCCATAAATGGATCGCTGGAGCTTGCACACTTTGTTAGCATCCTTTGGATCGATAAAACCTTCGGGTTGCATCATATACAACTCTTCTTCCAGAAATCCATTCAGGAATGCAGTCTTTACATCCATTTGCCAAATTCCATAATCATAAAATGCAGCAATTGCTAACATGATTCGGACGGACTTAAGCATCGCTACGGGTGAGAAGGTCTCATCGTAGTCAACTCCTTGAAGTTGTCGAAAACCTTTTGCAACAAGTCGAGCTTTGTAGACAGTAACATTACCGTCAGCGTTAGTCTTCTTCTTGAAGATCCATTTATTCTCGATGGCTTGCCGATCATCGGGCAAGTCAACCAAAGTCCACACTTTGTTCTCATACATGGATCCCATCTCAGATTTCATGGCCTCAAGCCATTTCACGGAATCTGGGCTCATCATCGCTTCCTCATAGTTCGTAGCTTCGTCGTGGTCAAGTAACATGACCTCCAGAACAGGATTACCGTACCACTCTGGTGCGGATCTTATTCTGGTTGACCTACGAGGTTCGGTAGTAACTTGATCTGAAGTTACATGATCATCATCATTAGCTTCCTCACTAATTGGTGTAGGAGTCACAGGAACAGATTTCTGTGATGAACTATTTTCGAATAAGGGAGCAGGTACAGTTACCTCATCAAGTTCTACTTTCCTCCCACTCACTTCTTTCGAGAGAAACTCCTTCTCTAAAAAGGATCCATTCTTAGCAACAAATGTCTTGCCTTCGGATCTGTGATAGAAGGTGTACCCAACAGTCTCCTTTGGGTATCCTATGAAGACACATTTCTCCGATTTGGTTTTGAGCTTATCAGGTTGAAGCTTTTTCACATAAGCATCGCAGCCCCAACTTTAAGAAACGACAACTTGGGTTTCTTGCCAAACCATAGTTCATAAGGTGTCATCTCAACGGATTTAGATGGTGACCTATTTAATGTGAATGCAGCCGTCTCTAAAGCATAACCCCAAAACGATAGCGGTAAATCAGTAAGAGACATCATAGATCGCACCATATCTAGTAAAGTACGATTACGACGTTTGGACACACCATTACGCTGTGGTGTTCCGGGTGGCGTGAGTTGAGAAACTATTCCGCATTGTTTCAAATGAAGACCAAACTCGTAACTCAAATATTCTCCTCCACGATCAGCTCGTAGAAACTTTATTTTCTTGTTATGATGATTTTCCACTTCACTCTGAAATTCTTTGAAATTTTCAAATATTTCAGACTTATGCTTCAGCAAGTAGATATACCCATATATGCTCAAATCATCTGTGAAGGTGAGAAAATAACGACACTCGCCGCGGGCCTCAACATTCATTGGACCACATACATCGGTATGTATGATTTCCAACAAATCTGTTGCTCGCTCCATTGTTCCGGAGAACGGCGTTTTAGTCATCTTGCCCATGAGGCATGGTTCGCAAGTACCAAGTGATTCATAATCAAGTGATTCCAAAATTCCATCAGAATGGAGTTTCTTCATGCGCTTTATACCAATATGACCCAAACGGCAGTGCCACAAATAAGTTGCACTATCATTATCAACTCTGCATCTTTTGGCTTCAATATTATGAATATGTGTGTCACTACTATCGAGATTCAAGAAAATAGACCACTCTTCAAGGGTGCATGACCATAAAAGATATTACTCATATAAATAGAACAACCATTATTCTCTGATGTAAATGAATAACCGCCTCGCATCAAACAAGATCCAGATATAATGTTCATGCTTAACGCTGGCACCAAATAACAATTATTCATGTCTAAAACTAATCCCGAAGGTAGATGTAGAGGTAGCGTGCCGACGGCGATCACATCAACTTTGGAACCATTTCCCACGCGCATCGTCACCTCGTCCTTAGCCAATCTTCGCTTAATCCGTAGTCCCTGTTTCGAGTTGCAAATATTAGCAACAGAACCAGTATCAAATACCCAGGCACTACTGCGAGCAGTAGTAAGGTACACATCAATAACATGTATATCACATATACCTTTCTTTTTTGAGGGTCAACGACAGTGGGAGAGGCTCCCACTGACTTTTTTATTACTCACAAAGAAACCAGTTACATCATTGTTACAAGTGGGTTTTGAGGCCCCCCGGCCAAAAACTCTATGAGGCTACGAAGGCAAGTATTACAATTGTTGTATGTATGAGTCTAGGAAAGGACGCAACTCCTCCCTACAACTGTGAACCAATAGGGACAGAAGCTCTTTGAATCTAGCCAGCCATGAACCAAAAGAGTGTGGAACCCCTCTAAAGTGTTGATTGTTTCTCTCCTTCCACAAGCTCCATGCAGCCATCAAAAGATGTCCATAAACAGTGGTTGCCGCCAGTGTTCTCTGCCAGCATGCAGCAGAGCGAGCCTGTTCCCATTGCTTGGCCAGAGCATCCCAACCTTAGCCCAGCATTGTTGGCTGAACGGGCAAGTGAAGAAGAGGTGTTCCACCGTTTCCTCAGGGGGGTTCTGGCAAAGCATGCAAGTGTAAGTGTTGCCCGCCACGACAAAGTGCCTACGTCTCAGCATGTTCCTAGTGTTTAGACGATCAACAAACAACAGCCAGCCAAACATTTTGAATTTGATCGGGCTTTTAGCTTTCCATAGCCAGCGGAAGGCATCATCAGCAGCTGTATCTCTGAAGCAGTGATCGTAATATCGCTTGGAGGAGAAAGCCCCACCAAGGTTGCATTCCTAGGCATCAGTGCACCCCTCATCAAGAATCACATGCATCGTTCCTTGCTAGATTTCTCTAACTTCCATCCTTCTTATCCGCCAAATACTTGGGGCAGTTCCACTTGCAGTGACCAGTCCCTTTGCAGTAGAAGCACTCAGTCTCAGGCTTAGGTCCAGACTTGGGTTTCTTCACTTGAGCAGCAACTTGCTTGCCGTTCTTCTTGAAGTTCCCCTTCTTCCCTTTACCCTTCTTCTTGAAACTAGTGGTCTTGTTGACCATCAACACTTGATGCTCTTTCTTGATCTCTACCTCAGCAGCCTTTAGCATTGCGAAGAGCTTGGGAATTGTCTTATACATCCCTTGCATATTATAGTTCATCACGAAGCTCTTGTAGCTTGGTGGCAGTGATTGAAGAATTCTGTCAATGACACTATCATCAAGAAGATTAACTCCCAGTTGAATCAAGTGATTGTTATACCTAGAAATTTTGAGTATATGTTCACTGACAGAACTATTCTCCTCCATTTTGCAGCTGTAGAACTTATTGGAGACTTCATATCTCTCAATCCGGGCATTTGCTTGAAATATTAGCTTCAACTCCTGAAACATCTCATATGCTCCATGACGTTCAAAACGTCATTGAAGTCCTGGTTCTAAGCCGTAAAGCATGGCACACTGAACTATCGAGTAGTCATCAGCTTTGCTCTGCCAGATGTTCATAACATCTGGCGTTGCTCAGGTGTCAAAAAAAACATCTGGTGTTGCTCCTGCAACGGGTTTGGCACCTAGCGGTGCTTCCAGGATGCAATTCTTCTGTGCAGCCATGAGGATAATCAACAAGTTACGGACCCAGTCCGTGTAGTTGCTACCATCATCTTTCAACTTAGCTTTCTCTAGGAACGCATTAAAATTCGACGGAACAACAACACGGGCCATCTATCTACAACAACATAGACATGCAAAATACTATCACGTACTAAGTTCATGAGAAATTAAAGTTCAATTAATCAAATTACTTAAGAACTCCCACTTAGATAGACATCCCTCTAATCATCTAAGTGATCACGTGATCCAAATCAACTAAACCATGTCCGATCATCATGTGAGATGGAGTAGTTTCCAATGGTGAACATCACTATGTTGATCATATCTACTATATGATTCACGCTCGACCTTTCGGTCTCAGTGTTCCGAGGCCATATCTGCATATGCTAGGCTCGTCAAGTTTAACCCGAGCATTCTGCGTGTGCAAAACTGGCTTGCACCCATTGTATGTGAACGTAGAGCTTATCACACCCGATCATCACGTGGTGTCTCGGCACGACGAACTTTCGCAATAGTGCATACTCAGGGAGAACACTTGTACCTTGAAATATAGTGAGAGATCGTCTTATAATGCTACCGTCGAACTATAAGATGCATAAAGGATAAACATCACATGCAATCAATATAAGTGATATGATTTGGCCATCATCATCTTGTGCCTTTGATCTCCATCTCCAAAGCACCGTCATGATCACCATCGTCACCGGCTTGACACCTTGATCTCCATCGAAGCATCGTTGTCGTCTTGCCAACTATTACTTCTACGACTATCACTACCGCTTAGTGATAAAGTAAAGCAATTACATGGCGATTGCATTTCATACAATAAAGTGACGACCATATGGCTCCCGCCAGTTACCGATAACTCCGTTACAAAACATGATCATCTCATACAATAAAATTTAGCATCATGTCTTGACCATATCACATCACAACATGCCCTTCAAAAACAAGTTAGACGTCCTCTACTTTGTTGTTGCAAGTTTTACGTGGCTGCTACGGGCTGAGCAAGAGCCCTTCTTACCTACGCATCAAAACCACAATGATTTTTTGTCAAGTATGTGATGTTTTAACCTTCAACAAGAACCGGGCATAGCCACACTCGATTCAACTAAAGTTGGAGAAACTGACACCCGCCAGCCACCTGTGTGCGAAGCACGTCGGTAGAACCAGTCTCGCGTTATCGTACGCGTAATGTCGGTCCAGGCCGCTTCATCCGACAATACCGCCGAATCAAAGTATGACATGCTGGTAAGCAGTATGACTACTATCGCCCACAACTGACTTGTGTTCTACTCATGCATATAACATCTACGCATAGACCTGGCTCGGATGCCACTGTTGGAGAACCCAGTAATTTCAAAAAAAATCCTACGCACACGCAAGATCTATCATGGTGATGCATAGCAACAACAGGAGAGAGTGTTTCCCACGCCTCGTAGACCGAAAGCGGAAGCGTTATGACAACACGGTTGATGTAGTCGTACGTCTTCACGATCCGACCGATCCTAGTATCGAAAGTACGACACCTTCGCGATCTGCACACGTTCGGCTCGGTGACGTCCCACGAACTCTTGATCCAGCTGAGTGTCGAGGGAGAGCTTTGTCAGCACGACGGCGTGATGACGGTGATGATGAAGCTACCGGTGCAGGGCTTCGCCTAAGCACTTCAATGATATGACCGGGGTGGATTATGGTGGAGGGGGGCACCGCACACAGCTAAGACAATGTCTGTTGTTTGTTTTAGGGTGCCCCTGCCCCCGTATATGAAGGAGCAAGGGGGAGGCCAGCCGGCCCTAGGGCGTGCCAAGGAGGGGAGGAGTCCTCCTCCTAGTAGGAGTAGGACTCCCCCTTATCTAGTCCAACTAGGAGGGGGGAGGAAGGAGAGGGAGGGAGGGAGGGAAAGAGGGGGCGCCGCCCCCCCTCCTTGTCCAATTCGGACTCCTCAAGGGAGGGGGCGCAGCCAGCCCTAAGGCCCCCTCCTCTCTCTCACAAGGCCCATCTTGGCCCATTAGTTCCCCCGGGGGTTCCGATAACCCTCCGGCACTCCGATAATTATCCAGTGACCCCCGAAACTCATCCGGTGTCCGAATATAGTCATCCAATATATAAATCTTTATGTCTCGACCATCTCGAGACTCCTCGTCATGTCCGTGATCACATCCAGGACTCCGAACTATCTTCGGTACATCAAAACACATAAACTCATAATACCGATCGTCACCGAATGTTAAGCGTGCGGACCCTACGGGTTCGAGAACTATGTAGACATAACCGAGACTCATCTCCGGTCAATAACCAATAGCGGAACCTGGATGCTCATATTGGTTCCTACATATTCTACGAAGATCTTTATCGGTCAAACCGCATAACAACATATGTTGTTCCCTTTGTCATCGGTATGTTACTTGCCCGAGATTCGATCGTCGGTATTTCAATACCTAGTTCAATCTCGTTACCGGCAAGTCACTTTACTCGTTCTGTAATGCATCATCCCGCAACTAACTCATTAGTCACATTACTTGCAAGGCTTATAGTGATGTGCATTACCGAGAGGGCCCAGAGATACCTCTCTGACAATCGGAGTGACAAATCCTAATCTCGATCTATGCCAACTCAACAAACACCATCGGAGACACCTGTAGAGCACCTTTATAATCACCCAGTTACGTTGTAACGTTTGGTAGCACACAAAGTGTTCCTCCGGTATTCGGGAGTTGCATAATCACATAGTCATAGGAACATGTATAAGTCATGAAGAAAGCAATAGCAAATAAACTAAACGATCAAGTGCTAGGATAATGGAATGGGTCAAGTCAATCACATCATTCTCTAATGATGTGATCCCGTTAATCAAATGACAACTCATGTCTATGGCTAGGAAACTTTAACCATCTTTGATTCAACGAGCTAGTCAAGTAGAGGCATACTAGTGACACTCTGTTTGTCTAAGTATTCACACTTGTACTAAGTTTCCGGTTAATACAATTCTAGCATGAATAATAAACATTTGTCATGATATAAGGAAATATAAATAACAACTTTATTATTGCCTCTAGGGCATATTTCCTTTAATGACTACTATATTCTCTGACTTCTGTGAAAAGATTGTTGAGCTTTTCATGGATGACTTCTCTGTTTATGGGAAGTCTTTTGATGATTGTTTAAGAAATCTTGATCGAGTTTTGTAGAGATGCGAGCAAACAAATCTTGTATTGAATTGGGAGAAGTGCCACTTTATGGTTAATGAAGGTATTGTTTTGGGCCATAAAATTTCTGAAAGAGGTATTGAAGTGGACAAAGCTAAGGTTGATGCAATTGAGAAAATGCCATGTCCTAAAGATATCAAAGGTATTCGTACTTTCCTAGGTCATGTTGGTTTCTATAGGAGATTTATCAAAGACTTTTCTAAAATTTCTAGGCCTCTTACAAATCTTTTGCAAAAGGATGTTCCTTTTGTTTTTGATGATGATTGTTTAGAAGCCTTCGAAACACTCAAGAAAACCTTAATTTCTGCACCTATTGTTCAACCACGTGATTGGAACTTGCCTTGTGAAATTATGTGTGATGCTAGTGATTATGCTGATGGTGCTATTCTAGGACAAAGAGTTGGTAAGAAACTGAATGTTATTCATTATGCTAGTAAAACTCTAGACAGTGCACAACGGAATTATGCAACTACTGAAAAAGAATTCCTAGCAGTGGTGTTTGCTTGTGATAAATTTAAATCTTACATTGTTGACTCTAAAGTTATCATTCACACCGATCATGCTGCTATCAAATATATTATGGAAAAGAAAGATGCTAAACCTAGACTTATTCGATGGGTTCTCTTGCTAGAAAAATTCGATTTACATATTATTGATAGGAAAGGAGCTGAGAACCCAGTAGCTGATAGCTTGTCTAGGCTTGAAAATGTGCTTGATGACCCACTACCTATTGATGATAGTTTCCCTGATGAGCAGTTACCTGCAATAAATGTTTCTAATAATACTCCTTAGTATGCTGATTATGCTAATTACCTTGTTGCTAAGTATTTACCACCTAGCTTTACTTACCAACAAAATAAAAAAATCTTCTATGACTTAAGACATTACTTTTGGGATGACCCACATCTTTATAAAGAAGGAGTAGATGGTATTATTAGACGTTGTGTACCTGAGCATGAACAGGGATAAATCCTACGGAAATGTCACTCCGAAGCTTATGGAGGGCATCATGCTGGAGACAGAACTGCTCACAAGGTATTGCAATCTGGATTTTATTGGCCTACTCTCTTCAAGGATGCCCGTAAGTTTGTCCTATCTTGTGATGAATGTCAAAGAATAGGTAATATCGGTAAGCGTCAAGAAATGCCTATGAATTATTCACTTGCTGTTTAACCATTTGATGTTTGGGGATTAGATTACATGGGACCTTTTCCTTCCTCTAATGGGTATACATATATTTTGGTTGCTATTGATTATGTTACTAAATGGGTAGAAGCTATTCTAACTAGTAGTGCTGATCACAACACCTCTATTAAAATGCTTAAGGAAGTTATTTTCCCAAGGTTTGGAGTCCCTAGATACTTAATGACTGATGGTGGTTCACACTTTATTCATGGTGCTTTCCGTAAAATGCTTGCCAAGTATGATGTTAACCATAGAATTGCATCACCATATCATCCTCGGTCTAGTGGTCAAGTTGAACTTAGCAATAGAGAAATAAAATTAATTTTGCAAAAGACTGTCAATAGGTCCCAGAAGAATTGGTCTAAGAAATTAGATGATGCATTTTGGGCTTATAGAACAGCATATAAAAATCCTATGGGTATGTCTCGTTATAAAATGGTTTATGGAAAAGCTTGTCATTTGCCTCTTGAGTTAGAACATAAAGCATATTGGGCTGTCAAAGAACTCAATTATGATTTCAAACTTGCCCATGTAGATTGCGATGTGGAAGCGTTGCAAGAATGCGGATGAAGGAGTCGTACTCGTAGAGATTCAGATCGCGGTTGATTCCGATCTAAGCGCCGAACCACGGCGCCTCCGCGTTCAACACACGTGCAGCCCGGTGACGTCTCCCACGCCTTGATCCAGCAAGGAGAGAGGGAGAGGTTGGGGAAGACTCCGTCCAGCAGCAGCACGACGGCGTGGTGGTGATGGAGGAGCGTGGCAATCCTGCAGGGCTTCGCCAGGCACCGCGGGAGAGGAGGAGGAGGGAGAGGGGTAGGGCTCCGCCAAGAGAGAGGAAGTCTCATGTATATGGCAGCCCCAAAAGGGGAGGGGGAGGGGCTGCGCCCCCATCTAGGGTTCCCCCCCAAAGGGGTGCGGCCAGCCCTAGATGGGACTTGGGGGGCGGCCAAGGGGGGGGAGAGAGGGGGGCGCACCACTAGGTGGGCCTTAGGCCCATCTGAGCCTAGGGTTTCCCCCTTCCCCCCTTCCTGCACCCTGGGCCCCTTGTGGGAGGCGCACCAGCCCACCTAGGGGCTGGTCCCTTCCCACACTTGGCCCACGCAGCCCTCTGGGGCCGGTGGCCCCACCTGGTGGACCCCCGGGACCCTCCCGGTGGTCCCGGTACGTTACCGATAGCACCCGAAACTTTTCCGGTGACCAAAACAGGACTTCCCATATATAAATCTTTACCTCCGGAACTCCTCGTGACGTCCGGGATCTCATCCGGGACTCCGAACAACATTTGGTAACCACGTATATCTATTCCCTATAACCCTAGCGTCATCGAACCTTAAGTGTGTAGACCCTACGTACGGGTTCGGGAACCATGCAGACATGACCGAGACGTTCTCCGGCCAATAACCAACAGCAGGATCTGGATACCCATGTTGGCTCCCACATGTTGCACGATGATCTCATCGGATGAACCACGATGTCTGGGATTCAATCAATCCCGTATACAATTCCCTTTGTCTACCGGTATGTTACTTGCCCGAGATTCGATCGTCGGTATCCCGATACCTTGTTCAATCTCATTACCGGCAAGTCTCTTTACTCGTTCCGTAACACATCATCCCGTGATCAACTCCTTGGTCACATTGTGCACATAATGATGATGTCCTACCGAGTGGGCCCAGAGATACCTCTCCGTTTACACGGAGTGACAAATCCCAGTCTCGATTCGTGCCAACCCAACAGACACTTTCGGAGATACCTGTAGTGCACCTTTATAGCCACCCAGTTACGTTGTGACGTTTGGTACACCCAAAGCATTCCTACGATATCCGGGAGTTGCACAATCTCATGGTCAAAGGAAAAGATACTTGACATTAGACAAGCTCTAGCAAACGAACTACACGATCTTGTGCTATGCTTAGGATTGTGTCTTGTCCATCACATCATTCTCCCAATGATGTGATCCCGTTATCAACGACATCCAATGTCCATGGTCAGGAAACCGTAACCATCTATTGATCAACGAGCTAGTCAACTAGAGGCTTAGTAGGGACATGGTGTTGTCTATGTATCCACACATGTATCTGAGTTTCCTATCAATACAATTCTAGCATGGATAATAAACGATTATCATGAACAAGGAAATATAATAATAACCAATTTATTATTGCCTCTAGGGCATATTTCCAACAGTCTCCCACTTGCACTAGAGTCAATAATCTAGTTCACATCACCATGTGATTAACACTCACAGGTCACATCACCATGTGACCAACATCCAAAGAGTTTACTAGAGTCAACAATCTAGTTCACATCACTATGTGATTAACACTCAATGAGTTCTAGTTTGATCATGTTATGCTTGTGAGAGAGGTTATTAGTCGACGGGTCTGAACCTTTCAGATCCGTGTGTGCTTTATGAATATCTATGTCATCTTCTGGATGCTACCACGCGCTACTTGGAGCCATTTCAAATAACTGCTCTACTATACGAATCCGGTTTACTACTCAGAGTCATCTGGATTAGTGTCAAAGTTCGCATCGACGTAACCCTTTACAACGAACTCCTTTTCACCTCCATAATCGAGAAAATTCCTTAGTCCACTAGATACTAAGGATAAGTTCGACCGCTGTCATGTGATCCATTCCCGGATCACTATTGTACCCCTTGACCAACTCATGGCAAGGCACACTTCATGTGCGGTACACAGCATAGCATACTGTAGAGCCTACGTCTAAAGCATAGGGGACGACCTTCGTCCTTTCTCTCTCTTCTGCTGTGGTCAGGTCTTGAGTCTTACTCAATACTCACACCTTGTAACACAGCCAAGAACTCCTTCTTTGCTGATCTATTTTGAACTCTTTCAAAATCACGTCAAGGTGTGCATTCTTTGAAAGTATCATCGGGCGTCTTGATCTATCTCTATAGATCTTGGTGCCCAATATGTAAGCAGCTTTATCCAGGTCTTCCTTTGAAAAACTCCTTTCAAACAACCCTTTATGCTTTCCAGAAATTTTACATCATTTCGGTTCAACAATATGTCATTCACATATACTTATCAGAAATGTTGTAGCGCTCCCACTCACTTTATTGTAAATACAAGTTTCTAACAAACTTTGTATAAACCCAAAAACTTTGATCACTCCATAAAGGCGTATATTCTGACTCCGAGATGCTTGCTCTAGTCCGTGGAAGGATCGCTGGAGCTAGCATACCTTTTAGCATCCTTAGGATCGACAAAACCTTTCTGATTGTATCACATACAACCTTTCCTTACGGAAACTGGTAAGGAAACTTGTTTTTGACATCCATCTGCCAGATTTCATAAATGCAGCTAATGCTAACATGATTCCGACGGACTTAAGCATCGCTACGGATGAGAAAATCTCATCGTAGTCAACTCCTTGAACTTGTGAAAATACTCTTTGCCACAAGTCGAGCTTCATAGACGGTAACATTACCGTCCATGTCCGTCTTCTTCTTAAAGATCCATTTATCTCAATGGCTTGCCGATCATCGGGCAAGTTCACCAAAGTCCATGCTTTGTTCTGATACATGGATCCTATCTCGGATTTCATGGCTTCTAACCATTTGTCGGAATATAGGCCCACCATCGCTTCTCCATAGCTCGCAGGTTCAGTATTGTCTAACAATATGATATCTAAGACAGGATCACGTACCACTCTGAAGTAGCATGCATCCTCGTCGTCCTACCAGGTTTGGTAGTGACTTGATCCGAAGTTTCATGATCACTATCATAAGCTTCTACTTCAATTGGTGTAGGTGCCACAGGAACAACTTCCTGTGCCCTGCTACACACTAGTTGAAGTCATGGTTCAATAACCTCATCAAGTCTCCACCATCCTCCCACTCAATTCTTTCGAGAGAAACTTTTCCTCGAGAAAGGACTCGTTTCTAGAAGCAATTACTTTTGCTTCCAGATCTGAAATAGGAGGTATACCCAACTGTTTTGGGTATTCTATGAAGATGCATTTATCCGCTTTGGGTTCGAGCTTATCAGCCTGAAACTTTTTCATATAAGCATCGCAGCCCCAAACTTTTAAGAAACGACAACTTAGGTTTCTCTAAACGGTGTCGTCTCAACGGAATTGCGTGGTGCCCCTTTTAAAGTGAATGCGGTTATCTCTAATGCCTAACCCATAAACGATAGTGGTAATTCGATAAGAGACATCATGGTATGCACCATATCCAATAGGGTGCAGTTATGATGTTCGGACACACCATCACACTGTGGTGTTCCAGGCGGTATTAATTGTGAAACACTTTCCACAATGTCTAAATTGTGTGCCAAACTCGTAACTCAGATACTCATCTCTATGATCATATCATAGACATTTTATCCTCTTGTCACGACGATCTTCAACTTCACTCTGAAATTACTTGAACCTTTCAATAATTCAGACTTGTGTTTCATCAAGTAAATACACACAGCATCTACTCAAATCATCTGTGAAGTAAGAACATAACGATATCCACTGCATGCCTCAGCACTCATTGGACTGCATACATCAAAATGTATTACTTCCAACAAGTTGCTCTCTTGTTCCATCTTACTGAAAATGAGGCCTTTTAGTCATCTTGCCCATGTGGTATGATTTGCATGTCTCAAGTGATTCAAAATCAAGTGAGTCCAAACGATCCATCTGCATGGAGTTTCTTCATACCAATAGACATGGTTCGCATGTCTCAATCTTTTCAAAAACGAGTGAGTCCAAAGATCCATCTACATGGAGCTTCTTCATGCGTTCTATACCAATATGACTCAAATGGCAGTGCCACAAGTATGTGGTACTATCATTACTATTTTATATCTTTTGGCACGAACATGTGTATCACTGCGATCGAGATTCATTTTAGGTGCAAGACCATTGAAGGTATTATTCAAACAAACAGAGTAACCATTATTCTCCTTAAATGAATAACCGTATTGCGATAAACATAATCCAATCATGTTTATGCTCAACGCAAACACCAAATAACAATTATTTAGGTTTAACACCAATCTCGATGGTAGAGGGAGCATGCGATGCTTGATCACATCAACCTTGGAAACACTTCCAACACATATCGTCATCTCACCTTTAGCTAGTCTCCGTTTATTCCGCAGCTTTTATTTCGAGTTACTAACACTTAGCAACCGAACCGGTATCTAATACCCTGGTGCTGCTAGGAGTACTAGTAAAGTACACATTCATATAATGTATATCCAATATACTTCTGTCGACCTTGCCTGCCTTCTCATCTACCAAGTATCTAGGGTAGTTCTGCTTCAGTGACCGTTCCCCTCATTACAGAAGCACTTAATCTCGGGTTTGGGTTCAACCTTGGGATTCTTCACTAGAGCAGCAAATGATTTGTTGTTTCATGAAGTATCCCTTTTGTCCTTGCCCTTCTAGAAACTAGTGGCTTTACTAACCATCAACAATTGATGCTCCTTCTTGATTTCTACTTTCGCGGTGTCAAACATCGCGAGTTGCTCAAGGATCATCATGTCCATCCCTGATATGTTATAGTTCATCACGAAGCTCTAATAGCTTGGTGGCAGTGACTATGGAGAACCATCACTATCTCATCTGGAAGATTAACTCCCACTCGATTCAAGTGATTGTAGTACTCAGACAATCTGGGCACATGCTCAACGATTGAGCTTTTCTCCCTTAGTTTGCAGGCTTAAGAAACTTGTCAGAGGTCTCATACCTCTTGACGTGGGCACTAGTCTGAAATCCCAATTTCAGTCTTCGGAACATCTCATATGTTCTGTGATGTTTCAAAAACGTCTTTGGTGCCACAATTCTAAACCGTTAGCATTACACACTGAACTATCACGTAGTCATCAAAACGTGTATGTCAGATGTTTCGCAACATCTACAGACGATGCTGAGGTTCAGCACACCGAGCGGTGCATTAAGGACATAAGCCTTCTGTGCAGCAATGAGGACAATCCTCAGTTTACGGACCCAGTCCGCATAATTGGTACTATCAACTTTCAACTAAATTTTCTCTAGGAACATATCTTAAACAGTAGAACTAAAGCGTAAGCTATGACATAATTTGCAAAGACCTTTTGACTATGTTCATGATAATTAAGTTCATCTGAATAATGAACTCCCACTCAGATAGACATCCCTCTAGTCATCTAAGTGATACATGATCCGAGTCAAACTAGGCCGTGTCCGATCATCACGTGAGACGGACTAGTCATCATTGGTGAACATCTCCATGTTGATCGTATCTACTATACGACTCATGTTCGACCTTTCGGTCTCTTGTGTTCCGAGGCCATGTCTGTACATGCTAGGCTCGTCAAGTCAACCTAAGTGTTTCGCATGTGTTCCGAGGCCATGTATGTACATGCTAGGCTCGTCAACACCCGTTGTATTCGAACGTTAGAATCTATCACACCCGATCATCACGTGGTGCTTCGAAACAACGAACCTTCGCAACGGTGCATAGTTAGGGGGAACATGTCTCTTGAAATTTTAGTGAGGGATCATCTTATTTATGCTACCGTCGTTCTAAGCAAATAAGATGTAAACATGATAAACATCACATGCAAATCATAAAGTGACATGATATGGCCAATATCATCTTGCGCCTTTTGATCTCCATCTTCGAGGCGTGGCATGATCACCTTTGTCACCGGCATGACACCATGATCTCCATCATCATGATCTCCATCATCGTGTCTTCATGAAGTTGTCTCGCCAACTATTACTTCTACTACTATGGCTAACGGTTAGCAATAAAGTAAAGTAATTACATGGCGTTTTCATTGACACGCAGGTCATACAATAAATTAAGACAACTCCTATGGCTCCTGCCGGTTGTCAAACTAATCGACATGCAAGTCGTGATTCCTATTACAAGAACATGATCAATCTCATACATCACATATATCATTCATCACATCCTTTTGGCCATATCACATCACATAGCATACCCTGCAAAAACAAGTTAGACGTCCTCTAATTGTTGTTGCATGTTTTACGTGGCTGCTATGGGATTCTAGCAAGAACGTTTCTTACCTATGCAAAAGCCACAACGTGATATGCCAATTTCTATTTACCCTTCATAAGGACCCTTTTCATCGAATCCGATCCGACTAAAGTGGGAGAGACAGACACCCGCTAGCCACCTTATGCAACTAGTGCATGTCAGTCGGTGGAACCTGTCTCACGTAAGTGTACGTGTAAGGTCGGTCCGGGCCGCTTCATCCCATGATGCCGCCGAATCAAGATAAGACTAGTAACGGCAAGTAAATTGACAAAATCGACGCCCACAACTACTTTGGGTTCTACTCGTGCATAGAAACTACGCATAGACCTAGCTCTGATACCACTGTTGGGTTACGTAGCAGAAATTCAAAATTTTCTACGCATCACCAAGATCAATCTATGGAGTAATCTAGCAACGAGGGGAAGGGGAGTGCATCTACATACCCTTGTAGATCGCGATGCGGAAGCGTTGCAAGAACGCAGATGAAGGAGTCGTACTCGTAGCGATTCAGATCGCGGTTGATTCCGATCTAAGCGCCGAACCACGGCGCCTCCGCGTTCAACACACGTGCAGCCCGGTGACGTCTCCCACGCCTTGATCCAGCAAGGAGAGAGGGAGAGGTTGGGGAAGACTCCGTCCAGCAGCAGCACGATGGCGTGGTGGTGATGGAGGAGCGTGGCAATCCTGCAGGGCTTCGCCAAGCACCGTGGGAGAGGAGGAGGAGGGAGAGGGGTAGGGCTGTGCCAAGAGAGAGGAAGTCTCATGTATATGGCAGCCCCAAAAAACCCACTATTTATAGGGGAGGGGGAGGGGTTGCGCCCCCATCTAGGGTTCCCCCCCAAAGGGGTGCGGCCAGCCCTAGATGGGACTTGGGGGGCGGCCAAGGGGGGGAGAGAGGGGGCGCACCACTAGGTGGGCCTTAGGCCCATCTGAGCCTAGGGTTTCCCCTTCCCCCCTTCCTGCGCCCTGGGCCCCTTTTGGGAGGCGCACCAGCCCACCTAGGGGCTGGTCCCTTCCCACACTTGGCCCACGCAGCCCTCTGGGGCCGGTGGCCCCACCTTGTCCCGGTACGTTACCGATAGCACCCGAAACTTTTCCGGTGACCAAAACAGGACTTCCCATATATAAATCTTTACCTCCGGACCATTCTGGATTTCCTCGTGACGTCCGGGATATCATCCGGGACTCCGAACAACATTCGGTAACCATGTATATCTATTCCCTATAACCCTAGCGTCATCGAACCTTAAGTGTGTAGACCCTACGGGTTCAGGAACCATGCAGACATGACCGAGACGTTCTCCGGCCAATAACCAACAGCGGGATCTGGATACCCATGTTGTCTCCCACATGTTCCACGATGATCTCATCGGATGAACCACGATGTCTGGGATTCAATCAATCCCGTATACAATTCCCTTTGTCTACCGGTATGTTACTTGCCCGAGATTCGATCGTCGGTATCCCGATACCTTGTTCAATCTCGTTACCGGCAAGTCTCTTTACTCGTTCCGTAACACATCATCCCGTGATCAACTCCTTGGTCACATTGTGCACATAATGAGGATGTCCTACCGAGTGGGCCCAGAGATACCTCTCCATTTACACGGAGTGACAAATCCCAGTCTCGATTCGTGCCAACCCAACAGACACTTTCGGAGATACCTGTAGTGCACCTTTATAGCCACCCAGTTACGTTGTGATGTTTGGTACATCCAAAGCATTCCTACGATATCCGGGAGCTGCACAATCTCATGGTCAAAGGAAAAGATACTTGACATTAGAAAAGCTCTAGCAAACGAACTACACGATCTTGTGCTATGCTTAGGATTGGGTCTTGTCCATCACATCATTCTCCCAATGATGTGATCCCGTTATCAACGACATCCAATGTCCATGGTCAGGAAACCGTAACCATCTATTGATCAACGAGCTAGTCAACTAGAGGCTTAGTAGGGACATGGTGTTGTCTATGTATCCACACATGTATCTGAGTTTCCTATCAATACAATTCTAGCATGGATAATAAACGATTATCATGAACAAGAAATATAATAATAACCAATTTATTATTGCCTCTAGGGCATATTTCCAACAATACGGTAAGTACACAAACTCCGAAAAATCCGCAAAAATATTTTTTGTCAGTTTTGGAATATAACAAAAATTAGGAAAATAAGAAACAACCGGGAAACGTACCCTGGTGGGCACAAGATACCAGGGCGCGCCTGGCTTGCCAGGCGCCCAGGTGAGTTGTGCCCACCTGGGGCACCTTCCGGACTCCGTTTTTCTCCCGTTTGCTTGTTTCCCAAGATAAAAAAACTTTATATACCCCCTGAAACCACTAACCACCGTATCACGGAGAAATCTTCTGTTTTCTTTCCTTGTTGTTTTCTGACAGATCCAATCTACCATGGCCGCTTCACGCTCCTCCAAGGACAAGTTCTTCGAGAACGTCATCAACCCATATCTGCGGAAGGTGATGCAGCACCCTCAGGCTATCCGGATGCATGAGAGGGTGCTGCACATCTGCAATGTGCAAGGTCCCAAGGGGACGGGAACCATGGAGGCCAGGCTTGAAGCTATGGAGTAGGAGGTCTTCCGGTGCAAGGGAACAGTGGAACGTGGACTCAATGCCAATCACCTCATGATCGCGGACTACACCCATGATCTCAAGGTGGATGGCAAGTCCATGAAAGACATCATCTTCACCTTCAACAAGCGAACCAACTTCCTCCAAAGCCAGATCTATGATCTCCAAAACCAAGTCTTTGAATATAAGGCAAGGTTTAAAGGTATGAGTTTGGATGCCAGTTACAGGACCCATGAGACTCACTCCTCCTCTTATAATGGTGAATCCCTGCCATGGAAACCCGAGGACAAGACTTCACCACCACCATCTTCTTCATCACCAAAAGAAAATTGAGTATCGGGTATGGGCACTCCCCTTGGCTTCCTCCAAGCTTGGGGGAGGTGCCCCGGTATCGTATCATCCCCACTATCTTTTGCCTTTTCTTATTTTAGTTCGATCTTTTGCTTTAGATGAATAAAAGTTTAGTTCAATCCTTTCTTTTCAAGAGTTTGCTTAGTGATCTATCATTGTAATCGTGTGCGAGATATATGATAAAGTTTAGTTTGAGTTTTTGCTTTCTTTACTTTCATGTTGCAATAAAAATAAAGGAAATAAATTAAAAAGATCATATGCTAATCTTATGGTAAGTGATGACACCACATAGCATTGGTCAATGATGCAACTCATGAAAGAATTAAAAAGGGAAGAGAAGATTCACATATAAATACACTATCCTAGAAATGGTTTGTGATTGTGAGCCCCCATCAAAATATTATATGCCAAAATTGTTGACGTTGGACAAGGAAGACAACGTAATGATTTATATTTGTTCATATTCACATAGAAGTCATATTGTCATAGATCCTTCAACATGTGGTGCTTGCCCCTATCTTTGCTAGCCAAAATTCCGCACTAAGTAGAGATACTACTTGTGCATCCAAAAACCCTTAAACCCAAATCTTATTTTCAAGCGTCCACCATACCTACCTAGGGATTGAGCAAGATCCCTCAAGTAAGTTGTCATCGGTGCAATAAGGCAATAAAAATTGCTTCTAAAAGTGTGAGATCATTTAGTGTAAGAGAAAATTGAGCGTTGTACGAACTTGTGATGGTGAAGAATAAAAGCGACAAACTGCATAATAAAGGTTGCCATCACAAGGGGCAATACAACGTGAGTTTATTTTTCACTAAGGGGTTGAGCATACAAACAAATAAGCGCATGGCAACCTCTGCTTCCCTCTGCGAAGGGCCTATCTTTTACTTTTATGTATTTACTTTTATGCAAGACTCAAAGTTTCTTCTCTCTATTCCTTTTTATTTTCTTCTTTGGCAAGCATCATGTGGTGAGGAAGGATCTAGGCACATATGTCCAGTTGAATATGGGTGGCATAAGTTATTATTGTTGACATCACCCTTGAGGTGAATACGTTGGGAGGCGAAACTATAAGCCCCCATCTTTCTGTGTGTCCGGTTGAAATGTTTTGCTCATGTGTATGCGGTGAGTGTCAGCAATCATAGAAGACTATATGATAGTTGAGTATGTGGACTTGCCTAAAGGCTTCGGTACATGACCCTTCCTAAAAAGATGATGAATTGTAGTTGCAAAGTTGACTGAGAACATAGTTTGTTGGTTTCTAATAGAGTTTATGCTTTATACTTCAATTGTGTGATGAAATGTCACTTATTCATGGGGAGTCTATGATAAAAGTCTAATGTTTAAATTTGTTGCTGTCATAATAATCTACATGATGCTTCTATATCCGTATTTTGTTTTTATCGACACCTCTCTCTCTAAGCATGTGGACATGTTTTTCGATTTCGGTTTTCGCTTGAGGACAAGCGAGGTCTAAGATTGGGGGAGTTGATACGTCCATTTTGCATCATGTTTTCCTACTGTTATTTATGATGTTTTTATGCATAATAATGCTTTTTGGAGTAATTCTAATGCTTTTTCTCTCATAATATGCAAGGTACACACAAAGAGGGAGAATTCAGGCAGCTGGAAATCTGGACCTCCACTACAAGAAATATGTCAACTTGTGACCTTCTGTTAGTGACCCTAGAAGAATTGGTCATAAATTTATGACCATTTTAGACCAATTGGTCAAAAGTTGTTCGGGGGTCTCCAAACCCTAACCCATAACGACCATTCTTGTCAGAAAGGTCGGAATTTCATTAGAGGAAATGGTCGTAAAGCGGGAAGCACTGTCCACTGCCTCACGCCTAGCTGATAAAGACCAATAAAAAATGGTCAGTACGCTTGAGTTTGAATGAATTAGGATGATTAGGCAGCCACCTCAGCAACCTCGCTTATGTGTCACTGTCTAGGTGTCATTTTTTCTTAAATGTTAATATTCAACAGACAGACGGGGCACACACTGACAGGCAGGACCCATTTGACAGGTGGGGCCGAGCGCTTAATTCGCCCAAAAAATATGCGCGAGGTGGGACTCGAACCCACAACCTCGCGCTTGCATCGCTCGCTTGCTACCGCTGGCCTAGAGAGGGACAGTTGCTCATGTATGGGAATTTATCTATACATTATATAAAACTATGGCTCTCTCGTATCATTGACAAGTGGGACCTTCCGACCAGGTGGCATCGAACAGAGCAACACTGACAGGTGGGACCCATTTGACAGGTGGGTGAGCGAGCGTTTAATTCCCTAAAAAATGTGCGCTAGCGGGGACTCGAACCCACGACCTGGCGCTGGGTTCGCTCGTTCTGTACCGCTGGGATAGAGAGGGATTGTTGCTAATGTGTGGGTAGTTTTCTATATAGTATATAAAACCACGGCTCTCTCGTATCAGTGACAAGTGGGACCTTCCGACCAGGTGGCGGCGGGTGGCATCGAACAGAGCAACACTTAGCGTTTTTCTAGGTCTTCCGACCAGGTGGCGGTGGGCGGCGGCGGAAGAAACCAGCAGGGGCGGGGTCGGTGGGCAGCGGGCGGCGGGTGGCGGGCGGAAGCAACTAGCAGGGGCGGACGAGGGCGGGGCCGGCGGCCGAAGCAACCAGCAGGGGCCGCTCGCCTTGCCCACGACCTCGCCGCAGGTGACGTCGCCCACGGCCTCGCGGCCGAAGCAACCAGCAGGGGGCGGGGTGGAGGTGGGGGCGGGGCCGGCAGCGGAGGTAACCAGCAGGGGGCGGAGGCGAGGCAGGGCATGGATGCGAAGCGACCAGCAGGGGCATGGGCGACCGACGGTGGTGGGGGCGGGGGCAGGAACGGCGTCCTCGCCCACGCACGGAGAGGCTCGTCGAGCATGGGGGACTCGCCGCCACCGCAAGCACACCTCCCGGTATGCACCCGTCACCTCTTCCCCCCTCACCTCACCCGAGCATGGATTTCAGTGGGAGATGGATTTCAGTCAGATGTTCTTCAGCATAGATGAATTTTGTTGATGCACTGTTAGCAGTTAGGAGATAGCTTGCTTGTTTGGTAGATATTGCATAGATGAATTTTCTTGATGTACTGTTAGGAGTTCTTCAGCTTGTTTGTTAATAATTCTTCAGGCCTTGTTAGGTTAAGATTTGGGGGGAATTTGAGCTAGATGGCCTCAGTTGTTCTTCAATTGTTTGTCTACAGATTGTTAGGATCATAGTAATTGTAATTGATAGAAACAACATAGTATTTGTTAGGAGCTAGCTAGCTTGGTCTTCCCAGAAACATGATCCTTCTAAATCTTGGTTTGGTTTAATTTGAATTAGCCTTCTCTGCAACATTAATTCATGCCAATTTTAGTGTTGGTTTGATTTATAGTTTGGTTTGTTTCAATGTTGTGGTTAGGCAATTAGCATATAAAATTTTCTGGATTTTTAGCTGCGATTACTGCCATCCATTTTCATTAATTAATCTTGATGCACTTAGATTGATTTGCTAAGTTGCAACAATTTGTTGTCTTTGGCAGATGGACGGAAGCTGGATTAGAAAAGGAGTTAGAAAGTTTTCGGAAGAACATATGAAAGGAGTTAATGATTTCATGGCATTTGTTCGGGCAAATTTTGCCAACGATGCTCACATTCTTTGCCCATGCTGTGAATGCCTCAACCGTCCAAGAATGGCTCAAGGAAGAGTGGAAGATCATCTGCTTCTTAATGGGATGTCCAGCACATATGATAGATGGATATATCATGGAGAACCTTTAGACGGACAACCTCAACATTTTGAAGCTGATACACAGGCCCCTCATATGATGGGAGGTGGTGATGTTGGCATTGATTTCATGGAAAAGGTTTTGCGAGATAATGCTGGTTTGGAGGAAGAGGATGGGCATGAAGATGATAGGATTCCTGACCTATTAAAGGATTTG
The DNA here is from genome assembly GCF_002575655.3 of Aegilops tauschii subsp. strangulata. NCBI lineage: Eukaryota > Viridiplantae > Streptophyta > Magnoliopsida > Poales > Poaceae > Aegilops > Aegilops tauschii. Next base: position 396,824,947 of record NC_053039.3, on the reverse strand, counting down.
TACGATGCTGAAGATCGTGCTGATGGACAGAAGTCGTTGTTTGTTGAGGTGTTAGAGGAGGCGAAGCGCGCAGCTCATGAAGGGGGTAAATTTTCAAGATTTACCTTCACCGTGAAGTTACTCCACATCAAGTCTTTCTACCGGATTAGCAATGCTGCATTCAACGCAATACTCCGCCTTTTGAGCTTGCAATTCCCTGATAGTTGTGTTCCCAGATCTTATGATGAAGCATTGAGCATAATCCGCAGGCTGGGGTTAGGTTATGTGTCAATACATGTGTGCCCAAATAACTGCGTCTTGTTTCGGAAGGATTTAGCAAAGCATGACAACTGTCCAAAATGCAATGCCTCTAGGTGGAAAGATGCTGATGGGAAGAAGTCAATACCGGAGAAGGTACTGAGGCACTTTCCGTTGATACCAAGGCTGCAGCGGATGTTCATCTCGAAGAAATCATCACGTGAGGTACAGTGGCACCAGCTGAAGCGGCAACCTGTGGACAATGAGCTGAGCCATCCAGCGGACGGAGAGGCATGGAAAGAGTTTGACCGTATACATTTAGATTTTGCTGCAGATCCAAGGAACATAAAACTTGGCATTGCCACAGATGGGTTTAATCCGTTTGGGAACATTACCACGTATTATTGCATGTGGCCAGTTTTTGTGGTGCCGTACAACTTGCCACCATGGGCATGCATGGATCAGTCCAACTTCATGATGTCATTGCTTATCCCGGGTCCAGAGTCTCCAGGAAAGGATTTTGATGTCTTTATGGAGCCCCTCGTAGCAGAACTGCTCCAGCTCTGGACTGGTGTACCTACATACGATGCCTTGAGTCCAGAAGAAAAGTTCAATCTACGTGCTGCAATCATATGGTCCATCCATGATTTCTCGGCTCTGCACACTCTGTCTGGGAGGATCACAGCGGGTTATAAGGCCTGTGTCCATTGTGACAAAGACCCTTGCTCAAAGAGAATAAGGAGCAAGATCTGCTATATTGGGCACCGCCGCTTTCTTCCCCGAAACCATCGCTGGCGAAGAAGCAAAGATTTTAATGGTAAGAATGAAACCCGTGACAAGCCAGCTGAATTCACTAAAGAAGAGCTGGAGCAGCAACTTGAAAAGGTGAAAGATGTGAGACCAGGAAAGCTTGCGAAGAAAAGAAAGCGTGAGGAAGGTCAATGTTGGGACCTGAGGTCTTGTTTGTGGGACCTGCCATACTGGGCTGATCTGAAATTAAGGCATAATCTCGATGTAATGCACATTGAGAAAAACATATGCGAGAATCTGCTAGGGACGTTTCTGAACATTGAAGGGAAGACAAAGGACACGGTTAGTTCTAGGCTTGATTTGGAGGACATGGGCATAAGAGAAGATTTGCATCTACAGCACAATGAAGATGAAGATTCATTTGAAATGCCACGAGCATGGTATACAATGAGTAAAGAACAAAAGCTTGCATTCTGTGAATTCCTAAGAGCGGTGAAATTTCCAGATGGTTATGCTGCTAACCTAGCAAAGTGTGTTACTTCTGATGGATTCAAGCTTTCAGTACTGAAAACCCATGATTGTCACATCCTCCTCCAAAGGATTTTACCGGCGGGCCTCCAAGGAATCATGGACAAGGATATATATGAAGCGGTTGCTGAGCTGGGAAATTTCTTTAGAGAACTGTGTTGCAAAACACTCAAGTTAACTGTCCTGGAAAGACTTGAAAAAGAAATCCCAATTATTCTTTGCAAGCTCGAGAAGATTTTCCCTCCAGCTTTCTTCTCCGTGATGGTCCATTTGGCAGTGCACTTACCAGAAGAGGCAATGCTTAGAGGCCCTGTGCAATACGGTTGGATGTACCCAATCAAAAGAAGGCTGCTTACTTGTAAGCGTTATGTGCGAAACACGGCAAGACCTGAAGGTTCTATTGCTGAAGCATATGTCGTTGACGAGTGCTTGACTTTTTGCTCTAGATACTTTGGCGATGTGGAAACAAGATGGAACCGACCGGGCAGAAATAGAGAGCGGTTTGATTCGCAAAGTGGTGATGTCTCTGTTTTCAACCATGGTGTGAACTTTCTTGGAGCCTCACAATACTTGGAGGCTGGTGATGAGTATGACAAGATGGTTTGGTATGTGCTCAGCAATTGCGCCGAGGTTCTACCATATATCGAGTACGTTATATCTTGTGCACTCATTATATTTTTTTTGCTTGGGTTGGCACCAGCCTAATGTTTTAATTCACATGTTTTGTTTGCATTGCAGGAAATGCAAGGAAGAGTTAAATCAGGAAGAAAGCAAGATCAATGTTGATAAAAGGGTTGCCAAGGGGTTTGCTAATTGGTTTAAGAATCATGTGAGATCTTTAGCCACATGTTTGATGTTTTCTGTGTTATTCACCAATTGTTAAATACCATTGTTTGCTAAATGGTTTATTTGTGCAGATTGGAAAGTTGCATGAGGAGAAGAAGGTCAGTGATGATCTATTTGCTTTGGCATGCTTACCGGATAAGCGAGTGAGAGTGTATTCAGCATGCATTGCTGACGCTGTCCGGTACCACACCGTTGACCGCGAGGAAAAAAGGAAGACACAGAATAGTGGAATCGTCACTGAGGGGTCACATGATCGTGAGATCATTGACTTCTATGGTCAGTTGAGAAGCATCGTAGAGTTGCAGTACAACTCTAGTGGAGGCATCCATCGCTCGGTTGTCTTATTTCGCTGTGACTGGTTTGAGCTTGGTAGCAAGAAGAAGAGAGACTCTTTTGTCAAATATGATGGCCACTTCAAAAGCATCAACACTGCAAGGTGCTGGTATAAGAGTGATCCCTTTATTCTAACAACACAAGCAACAATGGTGTTTTATCTGCCAGACACTCTTTTGCACGGAAAATGGCGAGTTGTGCAAAACTTTGAGCACAGACACTTGTGGAGTGTGACTAAAACTGAAGTGGAAAAGGGCCCCGGTGATGGTGGACTAACATACCAAGATGATGACTCTACGGAAGTTCCATTGCAAGATGATGATGACTCTATGGAAGTTCCGGTGCAAAGCAGAGTGCGAAGGGACCGGGAACGTGTGATCATTGATGCTGCAACAGTTGAAGGCATCAAGAAAAGAAGAAAGGTGGTAGCGGATGGACATGAGAGCGAGGATGAGGAAAACAGGACTGATCATACTATACTGCAATATTGTAGTGATGATGAGGAAAATAGGAGTGGGCATAGAGTTCCTTGTTTTCGTATCGACGACGATGAGTAGCGAAGGTAAATTTGGTCTCCTTGGTGATCTAATGCTATTTTGTCTCCTTGGTAGTTGTTGTTGATGTGATCCTGATGTAATGTTTGTACTACAAATCTCTCCCGGTACCAAAATGCATGAGACTGTGTAGTGATGGAAGATGATGGTTGAAGATACAATGCAAAATGATGTAGTTTTGGTGATCATGAAGTTTTGGTGATGGAAGATACAATGCAAAATGAAGATGTTGTTTTGGTGAACTGAAGATGCAAAATGTTGTTTTTTTGGTGAACTGAAGATGTTGTTTTTAGAGCTGTTTTTCTGAACTGAAGATGTTATGGTGTAAAATGCTAATTTTTTGAACTGAGTAGTTTTGGTGATCATGTAGTTTTGGTTGTCATGTAAAAGTTTACAAAATGATGTGATCCTTAAGTTATTTTGAACTGAAGATGTTGCTTTGATCACCAAAATTCAGTTTTGGGTTTGATCATGTAGTTTTCAGAGCTGTTTTGGTCAGAACTGAAGATGTTGCTTTAACTGAATTTTGCTTCAACTGAACATGGGCGCGCTCCATCAGACAGCTGTGAGCAAAAAAATATGCGCGAGTGGGGACTCGAACCCACGACCGTGCGCTCATTTCACTGTGTTTCTACCAGTGGGCTAGGAAGAGGCTACTGGTCTTCTCCTCTATGCCATCTCTTTTAAACTCATCAAACTAGTCAAATATCAAACACACACCTCGCTGACAAGTGGGCCACTCGACCCACTCGCTGACAAGTGGGCCATTTTTCTACTCTACCCAAGCTACCAAAAAATATGCGCACGGCCAAAAAATATGCGCCAGCGGGGGCTCGAACCCACGACCGAGGGCTTGTTTCAACATGTTCACTACCACTGAGCTAGGAAGAGACTGTTGGTTATGTACCCGAACGAAACTACGTGTGTTGGAGAGAGTGGTTGTCTCTCAAACAAGTGGACCCTCCTCTCCCGCAACTGACAAGTGGACCCTCCTCCTCTCATTTCCCCATTCTTTTCCTTCCTCTCCCGCAACTCCTTCCTCTCTGTCGTCGTCGCCGCCGCCGCAGCTCATCTCCTTCCTCTCTGCCACCGCCGCCACCGACCGCTGGAGGTTTGAATCCGCTGCCTTCCTCTCTCGCAACTCCTTCCTCTTCTGATAGGTTAGGGTTTTCTGCTGCTGTTTACTGGATTCGATTAGGGTTTGAATGGATTAGGGATTAGATTCTCTTAGGGTTTGATTCGAATGGAGGGGGAGTGGGTGGGGTGGTGTTGTTCTGGCCTTGGATTAGGGTTCGTTTGGAAATTTGGGTTAGATAATTTGAAAGCCCACAACTAAGCTGACTGACCTAGCAAAATATGATTTGAATCCTTCCTCTTAACTTAGTAGCAAAATATGATATGGTTCAAATTAGTTAAAGTAGATAGATTAGGTTTCTTATCTACTATTGAGGCCCTGTTGATGTTGATGTTTTTGGTGCTAGCAAAATATGGAATGAGTAGAAGAAGAAAACAGAGTGTTGTTGATGTTTTCGCCATCAGAAATGTCCTTGTTTTTGCTAAGATAGAGTAGTAGCAAATTGAGGCCATTGCCATTTATAGTAGTATTCCAAATTGAGGCCTTGGCAAACACATGTAGTAAATATCCAACTTGGCTCTGACACTAGTAAGATCAGACTCATATCTTCCCATATGGTTCATTTATAGATATGCAAAGGGGCAGATATGTTCATATATGTTCATTTATAGATATAGATATGTTCATGCAGATATCTGCCCATATGTTGGATTAGATATGTAGATATCTGCCATATCTACATGTCTGCCCATTTATAGATATTTGATATGGGCAGATATGTTCATTTATAGATATAGATATGTTCATTTATAGATATGGGCAGATATGCCTTTTAGAGTAGACATGGGCAGATATGGTCCTTTTATAGTAGCAAATTGTTTTGCCATTGAGATTGAGATTGAATATTTGTGTAGTGTGACCGAACATTGAGATTGTTTTCTGTTTCTTTCGATGATTTGTGTGGTTCAGTTTCTGAAGTAAACTGGAGATGTTAGAAATTTGATGGTTGCTGTCCATATATCTCAACTTATGAACATATCTGTCCAAATTTGATGGTTTCTGAAGTAAACTGTATATATATCTCCACTTATGAACATATCTGTCCAAATTTGATGGTTTCTGAACATGTGCCTTAACTCCTTTTCTGTCATTTGGTGTCCATGGATTGAAATGTTGGCTGTTATATATTGATTGTAGTATATTTGTGCATGTTAATTCAGTGTTTGTATTGATTTGATGCCAATGTTCAGAAACAATATTTTGATGTTGCTGTTGCTGTTGTTATTCTTGTTGTGGTTACCTGAAATGTTGATATTCTACTTTTTTGAAGCGCTTGTTTCCTATTTATGTCCAGTCCTGTTTATGGTAACTTGTTGTTTAATTTACAATGCTGCTTTTCACAGAAGTGAGATGGCTGGCTTGGAAGGTTTCGAGTTCTTCGAGATCGTAATTGAGAAATCTTGCAGTAGGCAGGTATATTTATCATCACTCATTTCTTTATCATCACTATGTTGTCTAGTGCTTGATTGGTACAATTAACCACTGCTTGACCCTCGCTGCAGAGGCTACCTGACAAGTTTGCGAAGATGCTCGCCGGCCATGAGCCCCACAAAGTGAAGCTGCGGGAGGCCGGCAGCGGGCTTCGCAGGCTGTGGGACGTGTTGGTGGTGTTCGATGGTGAAGGCCACATGTACCTAGGGCCCGGCTGGGAGCAGTTCGCCCGCGCCCATGAGCTACAGCTCAGGCACTTCCTTGTCTTCCGCTACGACGGTGACGCCATGTTCACCGTGAAGATGTTCGACAACACCATGTGCCGCATGTACTACCATCACGACGACGATGCCAGTAAGCTCTCTGCCTCTCTTCTTCCTGTCCTTTTGGCTTCCTCTACCTGCATGACGACAACACCATGTTCACACTTTGTTGCATTTGGCCAGGCAATGGGAGCAGCAGCAGGGATGACGAGGAGCGGAGTGGGGATGACGAGGAGCAGAGCGGGGATGCCGAGGAGCAGCCTATTCTGGCTAACGACGACCCTGCTATGTTGGTTGCGGATGACGACCTTGCTATGGTGGTGGCTGACGACGACCCTGCTATGGTGGTGGCGGACGACGACCCTGCTATGGTGGTGGCTGACGATGACCTCGCGATTGTGGTGCCTAATGATGACCTCGCAATGGTGGTGCCTGACAATGACCTCGTGATGGTGGTGGCGCCTGCAATCCCACAGCTTGGCTACAGGACCATGCCAATTATGGTAGAGGAGTACATCCGCGTTGGGATTCGCCACTCTGAGCGCATCAAGTTGATGAAGGAGAAGAAGGAGGAGTGAAGATGTTAAGAAATGAAGTGGCAATGTTAAGCATGTTAGGTTTAAGCTTGTTAGTGTAATCTGAACATGTCAATGTTAAGTATGTCAGGTTTAATTTTGTGCATGCTCATGGATGCTGTATGACAGTGCCATCTAAACATGTCAATTTCTTAATTATGAATATTCAGTTTGGTAATTGATAGGAATTGAAATTTTTTATGCATGCTCATGGATGAAAGATAAAATTATGGGTTTTTGTGCATGCTCATGTATGAAACAATATAAGTTTCATTTTTTGAATGCTAAAAACATGACACAAACCCTAGCCATGGACGGCCGCCGCGACGAAATCGGCCGGTTTTTGAAAACATCGTAAAAAAATCAAAAAAATCAAAAAAATGGGAGACCTCCGTGTAACATCATCAAATGTGGCCTACCAACTAGCAAAAATACTAAACTTGCAATACCGGTGTTTTCTTGAAAAAGTGTTCTCAAAAACGACCTACCATGAATGAAGATTCATGGCTTTCAAGCCAAACTAGCAATGATATGGCCGTATTCGTTGAATAGTTTTTCATAATATGCCAAAATTTGGCGCATGCCTCCGTCTTGTGATGGCAAACAATGTTGCCAAAGCGAGGTTCCAACTTGTTTAACAAAAAATCGTTTTTCATTCTTTGAATGCTAAAGACATGCGTTTTTCGTGAAGCGGCTACAAGGAGGGTCACCCCAAACGGCGCCATTCCATGTCTATCTCAAAGTAGACCCTGTTTTACGGACGGTCGCCAAAAAGCATGCATTTCCGACCCTCGTAGCTACTCCCGGCCATTCTGACCACCTTCGGCCGATTCAGCTGGAACCAGCTGGAATTTGAACTGCAGGTCCTCCATAGCTTGCCCGTTATTTTTGCCAAAAATCATTTTTAGCTTCACAGGTAGGCATTTCATCAAAGAATCGACAACAGATTGGCACGACTCAAACCCTAGCCACGGACGGCCGACGCGACGAAATCGGCCGGTTTTTTAAAACATCGTAAAAAATTCAAAACAAATCAAAAAAATGGGAGACCTTCGTGTAACATCATCAAATGTGGCCTACCAACTAGCAAAAATACTAAACTTGCAATACCGGTGTTTTCTTGAAAAAGTGTTCTCAAAAACGACCTACCATGAACGAAGATTCATGGCTTTCAAGCCAAACTAGCAATGATATGGCCGCATCCGTTGAATAGTTTTTGATAATATGCCCAAATTTGGTGCATGCCTCCGTCTTGTGATGGCAAACAATGTTGCCAAAGCGAGGTTCCAACTTGTTTAACAAAAAAACCGTTTTTCATTTTTTGAATGCTAAAGACATGCGTTTTTCGTGAAGCGGCTATAAGGAGGGTCACCCCAAATGGCGCCATTCCATGTCTATCTCAAAGTAGACCCTGTTTTATGGACGGTCGCCAAAAAGCATGCATTTCCGACCCTCGTAGCTACTCCCGGCCATTCAGACCACCTTCGGCCGATTCAGCTGGAACCGGCTGGAATTTGAACTGCGGGTCCTCCATAGCTTGCCTGTTATTTTTGCCGAAAATCATTTTTAGCTTCACAGGTAGGCATTTCATCAAAGAATCGACAACAGATTGGCATGACTCAAACCCTAGCCACGGACGGCCGCCGCAATGAAATCGGCCGGTTTTTGAAAACATCGTAAAAAGTTCAAAAAAAATCAAAAAAAGGGAGACCTTCGCGTAACATCATCAAATGTGGCCTACCAACTAGCAAAAATGCTAATCTTGCAATACCGGTGTTTTCTTGAGCTATTCGCTATGATTTTAACCATGGTTTCTACAAAGTTTACAAAAAAAACCTGATTTTTTCTGCCTCCAAACCTGTAAAAACTGGTGAAAATTTCCCTCCCACCCCACCAAAATTTCCCTCCTAGCACCAAATTTTCCCTCCCACCCCACCAAAATTTCCCACCACTTCTCTCCCACTACCAGGCGGGTCCCACCACTCCCTCTCCCACTAACACGCGGGATCCCCTCCCCTCCCCTCCCAAAATTTCCCCATTCCCCTCCCCTCTCCCCGACGAACCCTAGCTTCTCCCTCCCTCCCCTGCTCCGCGCCGCCCCGCCGACAACCACTCCCTCCCCTGCTCCGCGCCGCCCCGCCGCCCGTCCTCTGCTCCGCCTCTTCCCGACGAATCCCCACAACCCTAGCCACCCCACAACCCTAGCCACCCCTCCCCTGCTCCGCGCCGCCCCTCCCCTGCTCTGCGCCGCCCCGCCGCCCCTCCCCTACTCCGCGCCTCCCCGACGACGAATCCCCCCTCCCCTCTCCCCTCCACGACGGCGGCTACGTCGATGACATCTATGGCTACATCGACCACCCCGGCTACGACTACGTCGACGACGGCGACTACATCGACGATGGTGGCTACATCGACGACGGCGACTACATCATCTACATCATCGACGATCGACGACGGCAGGTATGTTGCTCTCCTCGATCCATCTCCCCTCGATGTTTAGATCTTCTAGGGTTCGGTAGATCCCCCTCATGGGTTCTCCTAGGGTTCATGGGGATGGATCGACGCGGGTTAGGGTTAGGATTCATGGGATTAGGGTTAGGGTATACGTTGCTCTCTGGTTCATGGGGTAGGATCGATGGGGATTCATGGGGATGATCTCCCTATGGTTCATGGAGTTCATGGGGTTAGGGTTCATTGGTTTCATGGGGGTCTGAGTGCATGTTCTAAATTGCCTCCCTATGCATGATTTCAATTGTTGTTAAGAGTATGCGCATGTTCTCAAGGGTTAGCCTACACAAAGCCACTTACTTGCAATTGTTGTTGGTCTATATGGGTTGATATAGCAAATCATTCATGCCTATGAGAATGTCCATAATTCTTTTTTCTGTTCCATTCTGATGAGAATGTGCTGCTGCACATTGATTATGATGAGTAATCTGATTTGTATGGGGTTGGATTCATGGGGTTAGGGTTTTGTGGGGAGGTGGTTCTTTATTCTAGATTTTGTATGCTCTATTTGATTGTGCATCCCTGTCAATGACTCTGACATGGCCTGTGGCTTGATATTATTCTAGATTGTTGCTTAATGTTTTGCGTTGTCATGTGGATGCCCTATGGCAGCTCATCCATGGCCTTGTTTGTCCTGCAGGTCATTGAGCAGCATCAGGAGGAGGAGCTCAAGCACGGCTACCACGACGCACCACCAGAAAAGCAGGTTATTGTCCATCTCCATCTCCCTCTCCCTCTGCTGCCAATCCTGTTATTTGTTCTTGATTATGGTCACCACTAAATCTAAAGCTCTGTAGTTGTTGTTCCCATGCTATCTAGGGCTTGTAGGTTCCCATTCATGTTTGTTATCTATCCTGTGAGATCCTGCCATGCTTTGGTTTACATATGGATGATCTAGTTCCATAGCTATGTTCCTGGGTTTGCTAAATTGGTTAGTGGCAGTGTTGATCTCTCATTGCTTCCTATGGGACTCTGGTGTTCATATAGAAAGCTTCCTGCTCACTGCACTACTAGAGTAGTTAATGTAGGTGTGATATATGCTCTCTGGATTGGTCTAATTAATTCATGGTGTTCATTACTAAATGATTAAGTCCATCTGCCATTTCTCTGAGCTTTATTCTATTGATTATCTGGCTGTGTTAGTTTGTTACTTTGTGCTACTTTTATGTAATGACACCAATTAACTTAGTTGAGTTATGTACATTGCTACCCCCTGCTTTATGTAGTCAAGATTTTAAGGCATGCTTCATATCCTTCCTGTGTACATGCATGCTTGTTTAGTGCAATTACATGGTTGCTTAATTAATTTAACTACATCCCTATATTGTTGATCCAGCAAGTTTGCTTCACATGTATTATTACTGATGCATTGCTACACCTGTGTGTGCATGCTGGTTCAAGTGCTTTCCTTTATTGATACAAGTGCATCATTCTACTTTGTCCCTGTTATATCTCATTCTTGTTTATTTTATTTTGCAAGCTATTATAGAAACGTTCCAACCACCTCAAGATCATCCATTGCAAGGAGGACAAGGTCAAACATGAGGCCAACCGTTGGTATGCAACTTGCTCCTTGTGGTTATACTGTTAGTTTCATAAAATCTGTGTCTTAATATGCTAAGTGAAATGTATTACTGCAATCTGAATAAGCTGGCTTAATTGTGCATGTGTGCTGTTAGTCTTCCTTACCTGAATAACTAGGATTAAATGATAATAAAATATCAGAAGATATGTTTGGTTGTCTGTCCATGCATTCCAAACATTCACCTAATAGTTACGTTTCCTTTATCATGCAAAGAAGAGCCTCTCACCAAGTACGAGAAGGTTAGGGCTAGAAATATCATGAGGAACAATCGGATGTTCCAGTCCCTTGGCATCGGTGCAATAGCGTCGATGCTTAGGAAAACAAATGGTGTACAAGAAGGTAGAAGTGATGACGTTCAAGAAGGTAGTGGAGTTATCAATGATGACCCAGAGTACAATCCTAAGGAGGATGAAGTTATTGATGGAGAGGAAGTGGATGATGTTGTAGTGAACAAAACTGTTAAGGTGCAAACTCTGTCTTGCTTGGAGGGTTGGGGTTCTTTTATGCTATGTGTTTCCTTGTGCTCACATATTTCTCTTGTGATCTAATGCTTTTTCCGTGCTGTTTATACAAGGCACTGAAGGAATCTAGGACGAAGAGGCCTGGTGTTAAGAAGACAGTCAGCAAGAAGAAGAAGAGCTCAGAAACATCTGCTGCAATGCCTCCAGGAAGGGTGATGGCCCTAGCTCTAGGACAAAAAATAGGATCCTGGAACCTGATGAACCTGCCCATGATAGAGTCACAAGGCAGAAAGCAAAGATGGCGACTGCGACAGACCATCAGGAAAGTCTGCTGCGCGTGGACTCTGAGGCCTCGGTGCAAATGGGTGATGAGTTGCCGCCCATGGATGAAGGAACCACTCTCAGCATGGATGGAAGTGGCACTGTCTGCCTAGATGAAGGAGGAACTATCTGCATTGATGAAGCAGGCACTGTCCACACAGACCTCAGCCCTGATGCACCTTCTATTGACAGGAATGCTGTCATCAATGAAGAAGAACAGCAGCTTTTGCTTCAATCAGGCAAGTTGACCTTTGCAATGCTATCTTTTACTAGTGCATTTTCCAAATGGAATGATCATGTATGCTTTTGTCGATTCCTGCATTTGTCGATTTCTATTCTAATTTATGAGTTCAATTTCATTTTCAGATGCAATGACTACCAAGACTAGACTTAGAAAGGGCAAAGGGCTAGAGAGAATCACCAAGTCGCTTGGTAGCAAGGTGCCTATCCAAATTGCCGAAGGGATGAAGCGTCTAGAGAAGCCTCTGCAGGCAGCAAAGCTTGCTTCTGAGTGTGGACTCGTTGCAAGAAGCCATCTTCCGGTTCTTCATCACTTCAAGCTATACAAAAAATGCTAGTCTATTGGAGAACTACATTGGGAAAGTTGCTGTAAGCTACTTGTTTCATAGTTAATGTGCTATCTATTTTCTGTTACACCTATGCATGATCACTACTATTGTTCCTACCTTGTTTGCTGTCTTGGTAGGCAAATTTTGAGATGAACACGGACTCGGACACCATCAAGACCGCGTGCAAAGATATTCTGCAGAAACATTCAAAGAACATACGCCATCAGATCAAGAAGAAGTATTTTGACACCGTAGCCGCAAACAAAGTCAGCATTAAGTCTCCGGTTCCAGATCTGACGGATGGTGAATGGCAAGCTCTGGTGGAGATGTGGTCTACCCCAAGACACAAGGTTTGTCTCTGCTTTGTTTGATGCTTTATGTTCTGCACATGATATGCTAGTGCTAGATCATGCTGACAGTATGCTTTTTTGTAGGAAACCTGTGTGTCGAACAAGATGAATCGAGAAAAAGTCGTGTACAATCAGAGAGCTAGTTCCAGGCACTACACAGCACACATTTTTGCCACTGTGAGAACTTTTCTCTAGAGACCTTACCGTTTGATCCTCGTTGAATAACATTTCTGATTCTTGCTGAATAACATTTTGATTTTTGTTGAAAAACATTTCAGAAAGAAGAGCGTAAGGGTGAGGAGCTGTCTGCGATCGACTTGTTTAAGGCCACCCACAACAGCAAGAAGCACGGGTTTTCGGAGCCAGTCAAGACTGCTATAGTAAGTCACTCCATGCTTTGTCCATGCCTTGTTTGATTCACAGCCAGCTTTTATGCTGTTTGATGCTTTGATGATTTGATGTTGTTTGATTCGGAGCCACTCAAGAACACACGCTATGTTCCATGCTTTGATGATGTTTGATAGTTCAACAAAGATATCAGAACTTGTTGTAGCTATTTGTTGCATTTTTTATGATATGATGAAATTTGATCTGAATGTTAGTTTGATGATCGGCTCACTCGGGAAGCCATCTTATATAGAACCACCATTGTAGGCTTAATGAAGCGATCATATTGCTCCAATCGCATGTCTCCAGGTCACATAAGTTACTAGTCAAATAATGCTGTCAAGTTACTAGTCATCATCTTCTTCTGTTTGAGTTTGAGTAAAATAATGTATAGATTTTGTGTGCTGGTTTGGTTACTTCAAATAATCCATTGGTGTGTTGGTTTGGTTTCTCTTGCTTGGTTTGGTTTGCAAAATGTGAAATAGATCTCCCACTAATGCCTATCATTTTCCTCCATATGCTAGCTTGAGATGGAAAAAATGAAGGACGCGCCGGTACCAGAAGGTGAAGAGCCAAAGTCTGCTGTTGAAATTGTCGAAGAAGTGCTCAAGACCGAAGTCAAGCAAAGCACATTCCTCAGGAATGTTGGGCTCCAGTCATCTAGGAACAACTCCGGCAAAGCAACTGCTGAAGTGGCTGCTCATGTTCGTGACCTTGAGCAGAAGCTAGAGAGGTCTGAGCTTCAAGCTGAAGTGATGCAAGAAGAATTGGCGGCAATCAAGATGAAGGCGGAAGAAGCTGAAGCTGCACGCGACAAGGAACTTGAGCTGCTGCGCAAGAAGTCTCAAGAGCAGGAAGAGAAGTTAGCCCACTTGATGGCTCTCTTTGGAGCTAAGGTAGTTTGATGGCTGTGCAGTTTGTCTTTGAACCTGTGATCTGATGCAGTTTGTCGTAGTTTGAAGGCTGGGAAGTTATATCGTAGTAGGTCGTGAACTTATGCAGTTTGTTGCATTTTGCACTTTGCAAGTGAACCTGGGAGCACTTGTGAACCTGGGATCTTGTGAACCTGGGAGCACTTGTGAACTTGGGAGCACTTGTTGTTGAACCAGTGAACTTGTGATGGCTCATTTTGGAACCAGTGAACTTGTGATGGCTATGTGCAGTTCTGAAGCTGTGTAGTTATGCATTTTCTGAATTATTTGAGTTTTGTTTGGATCACAGAATATTATTTGGATTAATTGGGCTCTAAATTGGTTGGACTGCAAAAAGGCCGAGGCCCAAACAAGAATTTGACTAAAAAGGCTTGGGCCTAAAAAAAGAGTTGACTGTAAAAAAAAGTTGGTAAAAGGTTGCATCCAAGAAAATAAAAAGGCCAAGGCCCAAATTAGAACTAGACTAAAAAGGTTGTCGCCCAAAACAATAGCGGACTTTTAAAAAAATCATCAGAAAAAGGCTCCATTCCCAGAAAATAAAGGCCAAATTATTGGGCCAGGCCCATGCAGATGAGCAAAACAAAGAGAAAAAAATAAATGGGCTGAATTATTGGGCTTGGCCCATGAAGACGGCCGAAATGGACCGGGCTGATTCTATTTTACGAACTTTTCGTTTGGTCGTAATTCTGTCACGTCAGCTTGCCACGGTGGATCTGACGTGGTGTGGGCGGATTGCTAGTGACCAAAATAATTGGTCGTTAAATCTATGACCTTTTTTTTGGTCATAAACGTCTACGACTATTCCAGAAGAAAGGTCGTTAATTCCAGTTTATGAGGGCCAGCTTTTGACCATTTGTTTTTGGTCACAAAAAGGTCACAAAAGGAAAACTATGACCATTCAGTGACCAATAGTAGTGCTCATAAGTTGACATATTTCTTGTAGTGCTCGAAAAGCTACGTCAGGCCACCTATTATGCACAACTCCAAATAAGCTGAAACTTTACAGAGTTTTTTTATGGAATATTTTAAGAATGTTGGAGCAAATAAATACCAGACGGGGCCCACCAGGTGCGCACAACACACCTGGGCGCGCTAGGGAGCCCAGGGGCGCCATGGTGGGTTGTGCTCACCCAGGCCCACCTCCAATGCCCATATTCTGGTATATAAGTCATTTTGACCTAGAAAAAAATAAGGAGAGGACTTTCGGTACACAGCGCCGCTGTCTCAAGGCGGAACTTGGGCAGGAGCACTTTTTACCTCCGGCGGAGCCATTCCGCCGGGGGGGAACTTCCCTCCCGAAGGGGGAAATCATCATCATCATCATCACCAACAACTCTCCCATCTTGGGGAGGGCAATCTCCATCAACATCTTCAACAGCACCATCTCCTCTGAAACCCTAGTTCATGTCTTGTGTTCAATCTTTGTACGGGAACTATAGATTGTTGCTTGTGGGTGACTACTAGTGTTGATTACATCTTGTAGTTGATTACTATATGTTTTATTTGGTGGAAGATTATATGTTTAGATCCAATATGCTATTTAATACCCCTCTGATCTTGAGCATTATTATCATTTGTGAGTAGTTACTTTTGTTCTTGAGGTCACGGGAGAAATCATGTTGCAAGTGATCATGTGAACTTGATATGTGTTCGATATTTTGATAGTATGTATCTTGTGATTCCCTTAGTGGTGTCATGTGAACGTCGACTACATGACACTTCACCATATTTGGGCCTAAGGGAATGCATTGTGGAGTAGTTATTAGATGATGGGTTGCGAGAGTGACAGAAGCATAAACCCTAGTTTATGCGCTATTCCGTAAGGGACTGATTGGATCCAAAAGTTTAATGCTATGGTTAGAATTTATTCTTAATAACTTTCTCATAGTTGCGGATGCTTGTGAGAGGGTTAATTATAAGTAGGAGGTTTGTTCAAGTAAGAACAGCACCTAAGCACCGATCCACCAACATATCAAATTATCAAAGTAGGGAACACAAATCGAACCAACGTGATGAAACTGACTAGATGAAATTCCCGTGTACCCTCAAGAACGCTTTGCTTACTATAAGAGACCGTTTTGGCCTGTCCTTTTCCTCAAAACAATTGGGCTATCTTGCTGCACTATTGTTACTACTATCATTACTTGCTCGTTACAAATTATCTTGCTATCAAACTACTCTGTTACTTACAATTTCAGCATTTGCAGACATTACCTTGCTGAAAACCACTTGTCATTCCTTCTGCACCTCGTTGGGTTCGACACTCTTACTTATCAAAAAGAGCGACAATTTATCCCCTATACTTGTGGGTCAGCAAGGGTCTGCGCAGATGAGGAAGAATGACAGAAAAAGGGTCGTTCAAAGTCAGGGGAGATTTGATGAAATTTGCGGGGTGGGGGTCATGTATGGATCCGATGTGGCGGACACACTAAGGCACATCTGTTCCTCCTCATATCCGCCCAATATATGGGCTGGATATTGATACGTCCATTTTGCATCATGTTTTCTTACTATTGTTTATGATGTTTTATCCATAATAATGCTTTTTGGAGTAATTCTAATGCCTTTTCTCTCATAATTTGCAAGGTACACTCAAAGAGGGAGGATTCCGGCAGCTAGAAATCTGGACCTGGAATAGCTACACAAGCTACCTATTCTGCACAACTACAAAAAAGATGAAACTTCACGAAGATTTTGTATAGAATATTTAAGGAATATTGGAGCAAATAACAACCAGAGGGGGCCCACCAGGTGGGCACAACCCACCTGGGCGCGCCAGGGAGCCCAGGCGCGCCCTGGTGGGTTGTGCTCACCCAGGCCCACCTCGGGTGCCCATTTTCTGGTATATAGGTCATTTTGACCCTGAAAAAATAAGAAGGATGACTTTTGGGACGGAGCGCCGCCGTCTCAAGGCGGAACTTGGGCAGGAGCACATTTGCCCTCCGGCGGAGCAATTCAGCTGGGGGAACTTCCCTCCCGGAGGGGGAAATCATCGTCATCATCATCACCAACAACTCTCCCATCTTGGGGAGGGCAATCTCCATCAACATCTTCAACAGCACCATCTCATCTCAAACCCTAGTTCATCTCTTGTGTTCAATCTTGTTACCGGAACTATAAATTGGTGCTTGTGGGTGACTAGTACTGTTGATTACATCTTGTAGTTTATTACTACATGGTTTATTTGGTGGAAGATTATATGTTCAGATCCATTATGCTATTTAATACACCTCTGATCATGAGCATGATTATTATTTGTGAGGAGTTACTTTTGTTCTTGAGGTCACGGGAGAAATCATGTTGCAAGTAATCATGTGAGTTTGATATGTGTTCGATATTTTGATAGTATGTATGTTGTGATTCCCTTAGTGGTGTCATGTGAACGTCGACTACATGACACTTCACCATATTAGGGCCTAAGGGAATGCATTGTGGAGTAGCAATTAGATGATGGGTTGCGAGAGTGACAGAAGCTTAAACCCCAGTTTATGCGCTATTCCGTAAGGGACCGATCGGATCGAATGGTTTAATGCTATCACTACTGCAGGATGCTGCTAACGCGACACTACAATCAGAGACCCTTCGAGAAACTGTGTGTGATGCCATAATTGCAAACAGTGGTGTATGAAAACCGTCAAAAATGTCTAAATCTTTTGCGATGACGGATGCATCAAACATGGTTCAAGTTTTAGTTGCATGTGCGATGAACGGAATACGGTTCAGTTCAATTAACTGTTTGCGATGAGGAGGAACAAAAGAAACGGGCAGCCAGATGAAGGCGTGTGCGATACACGACATACGGTTCACTCGCATGAACTGTTTGTGATTAGGCAACACAAAAGAAACGGGCAGCCAGATGAAGGTGTGTGCGATATACAGCATATGGTTCACTCGGATGAACTGTTTGTGATTAGGCAAGAGAACGGAAACGGTTCAATATAACAAGATGTGTGTGATACGCGGCAAACAGGTCTGTAATCAGAAATGTGTGCGAAGACCAATAATAACGCAGACGATTGCTTCTAATAAGACGTATGTGATATGCTCTGTCTACACAACATCTATTGGCCATTGTGGGACGGGTGATCATTCGGATACACCATAAGGATGTGAAGATGCATTCCTATCAACAAGGACTAGCTGTTCCACCAGTAGCTCATGTAAGAAAACTATCAAGTTAAGTGTGCTCAGGCTGGAGCAGCCATCAGATGGGTGACTGGATGGGAAGTTGTGTCGATGTTAAATTAGGTGATGGGATGGATCATTTCGGTCAAATGACCGAAATGCCTCATTCCCTCAGCTAATTTAACCTTGAGGTCCTTGTTTTTATTTTTTAACACATGTTAAAGAAGGTTTACCGCATTACTTTTTGACAATGTACGATATGTGGCATACAGTTGATCCATCCGACCTATTTGTGATGGAATAGGCCGTGTGTGTTGTGGGCAAACGCTTGCTAGTATTCAACCGTTTGGGATTGATGAATTCATCACCGACGGCTTCCCTAGTGTGGTCCGTGTTCATCTGATCATCATCTACGACTTGTGCTAGCTCGATGCTAAGTTTCCATTAGTTGATGGCGTTTTATGAACACGCTACCGTTTCCCGCCATTTCCTCACCTGTTCCCCGCCACCCTGCTATATTGCGCATAGGGGGGCGCGATGCACGGAGGCGACAAGCGCAGCCTGTAGCACATCGACCTTTTCCAAGCATGTCAACCCACCAAAGTGCCGCCTCTGCCATCAACCTCATCGACGAGGAAAATGAGCAGGCGCCACAGCCCGTCGAGGCCGAGGTGCTCCCCGGCAACGCGATGGACGACGCTGTGATGCGCGTCATCGCCAGGGTTGAGCAGACCTTTGGCGCATGGCGCTTGAGCGCCGCGGATCAAGATAGGCATGTCAGCGCCGACAGGCTGCAGCTCGCCAAACAACATGATCGATGGCGCGCCGCAGAGCAAGCTAGGCGCGTCCGCGCCGATAGGCTGCGGCTCGCCGCACGGCGAGACCGTTGGAGCGCCGCAGAGTGAGAGGCACGGCGTGCCGCACAGCAACAGCGGATCCATCAGCGCTTGCCTGCTGTCGACACGGCGTCGCAGCTGGGTACACGTCCCATCAGTACCCCCATTCCTCGCCAGGAGTGGGCAGAGGCCCTCAGCACCGTACTTGCACCCGAGGCCGGCCGCGCCGTACTTGCACCGGACGCCCGCCGCGCCGTTCGCGTGGGTGCCGCCGTTCGCCTTGTCAGCGGCCCGCTGGATGCCAACGCTCTGGTCCGTAGGCTCGACCGCCTCCTTGGCCCAGGTCCACCTAGGCGCAGTAGAGGAACATGGCCGTCGCATCCTCGAGCTGGTGATCTCCGATGAAATAGCCAACTTGGAGCTCGAGATCGCACTCCAGATGTACCGCGAGTGTGTCGATCGCTTGGACGAACGCCTGCACGAGTTCAGGCAGAGCCAAGAGCTACCCTAGGCAAGGGTTGCTGGTCATGGTCTCATGGACGTGTTTTATTTTGGAAAGTCGTTTCGACGTGGATAGCTATGTATTCACAGCAATCATAGTATTGCTCTATTTATTGCTCTGTTTCAATGTGTGTACTCTGTTTTCCGTTCTTATATGTTCTGTATCGATGTGTGTATATACGCTATCCATTCTGTATATGTGGATGATAACAGCTAGATTCAATTTAGTATACAAAGACAGATAGAAAATGGAATTCATAATATATATATATTAATTGTTCATTAGATCATCACAGAATATATATATATATATATAATATCATCACATATAGGTGATGATACTTAACTACTAGGTATAATGCATAAAATTGAAAACGAACAATACTAAAACTAATAATCCCTCCTAGGGCTAGTATTCCGGCAGCCTCTCGCCAGCAGCTCCCTGGTGCACGGCGTCTTCCCAGTGCGGAGGCAGTACTCCGAATCCTCCGCCTTGCAGCGTTTGACGTACCGATCTGCCTCTTGCTGGCAGACGCACGCGGCTGATCTTGCCATTTTGTTGGGCGCCCACCGGAGTTCCTCGTCGGTGGCACGCTGGAGCTTATCAACCCACCTCCACGCAGCGATGAGGCGCCCAGCGCCTATGACCTTCCTCGCGAAGTACCCGTCTTCGTACACCTCCTCGGCACGACGACGCGCCCGCCCCCAAAGCTCCGCCACCTCCTTTTTCCAGGCGGCATCACGGGCTTCACAGGCCGCCTGGTACCTAGCTTCCTCCTCCGCCATCTCCTTCTTGAACGCCACTTGCCTGGCTTTCTCAGCCGGCGGCAGCGACTTCCAGAGACAAAGATTGTACTGGCCCCAAAACCAATCCAAAGTTGGGGGGTCCGGCGCAACCTCATCAGGCGGCGCGTAGGGGTCCTCGTCGCTGCTAATCGAGTGAGCGTCCTCGGGGGGCGGCGACTCCTCGTCAGCGCGTGGGCAGACCGGCGGCGCCATGGCAGAGATTTGAGAGAGAGAGAGAGAGAGAGAGAGAGAGAGAGAGAGACAGAGAGAGAGAGACAGAGAGAGAGATAGAGGGCGACCGAGGGGAGGATGTAGATGAGAATGCAGGCGGGACGACGTGAGCAAGGTAGTATTTATTGGCGGCCGGAATCTAGATCGACGGGGACAGTACACACGCCGATCGCCGGAATTTACGAGTACTGTAGTTTGAATTACACACAATTCCCGCAGCAAATCCGTGTGTGAACATAATAGTTGACTGTTTCCAATACAGAACTGTGTCTGATTAATGATCCCCTCCAATCACCTAATAAACCTCGAGCCGCGAGATTGAGTGCCAATCGTGTGGGGGCTGGTTGTCTTGCCAGATCTTTACATTTTCTCTTTTGAACACTAGATATTTACATCGTCTGATGATTTTTTAACTCAAACACAAGTACACAAAAATATGATTTTTCAAACCGTTTTGGTTAGGCGTTGCATGTAGATGTAGTTCAAATTTGAATTACAGTCATTAAATGGTTAGAAAATCACTTAAAAGTCTTTAAAAGGTCAAATGACCCCTGAAAATTTCCAAATTTTCACATGACACATGTATTAGTGCACGTTAAACGTAGGAAAAAATTTGAAGGCCGTAAGAGGAAGCTATCTCCCGTCCGTCAGCAAAAATGCATTGTTCCCTCTCGGAACCACGAACCTTCTAGTGAGTTTCTCCGGTTTGTGAGGGGTGTGTGTCCAAACTTTTGTCAAACAGGCCAATTTTTTACCACATTATCTTGGTGGCATGACATTAAATCAAGCAAGGTTTCATGTTTTTCTGATCATTTTTTAATTTTTTGGAATTAAAATGCCATGGCATGCACTCCATGCATGTGCCCAAGCCTTGACACCAATATGTTTGAAAATTCCTTCGAATTTACTGCACATGGAATTAACTCGCACACAAGTACACAAAAATATGATTTTTCAAACTGTTTTGGTTAGGTGTTGCATGTAGACATACTTCAAATTTGAATTACGGTCATTAAATGGTTAGAAAATCACTTAAATGTCTTTAGAAGGTCAAATGACCCCTAAAATTTACCAAATTTTCACATGACAGTTGCACATTAAACGTAGGAAAAAATTTGAAGGCCGTAAGAGGAAGCTATCTCCCGTTCGTCATCAAACATGCATTGTTCCCACTCGGAACCACGAACCTTCTAGCGAGTTGCTCCGGTTTGTGAGGGGCGTGTGTCCAAACGTTCATCAAACATGCCAATTTCTTTACCACATCATCTTGAGCACTAGACTGTGGGTGATAAGGAGATGCAATTATATGATTAACATCATACTTAGCAAGCATTTTACGAAAGGCACCATGAATAAAATGTGAACCACCATCAGTCATTAAATATCTAGGGACTCCAAACCTCGGAAAAATAACTTCTTTAAGCATCTTAATAGAAGTGTTATGATCAGCACTACTAGTTGGAATAGCTTCTACCCACTTAGTAACGTAATCAACAGCAACTAAAATATGTGTGTATCCATTAGAGGCAGGAAATGGTCCCATATAATCAAAGCCCCAAACATCAAATGGTTCAATAACAAGTGAATAATTCATAGGCATTTCTTGACGTCTACTAATATTACCAATTCTTTGACATTCATCACAGGATAAGACAAACTTACGGGCATCCTTGAAGAGAGTAGGCCAATAAAAACCGGATTGCAATACCTTATGTGCAATTCTATCTCCAGTGTGGTGTCCTCCATAAGCCTCAGAGTGACACTTGCGTAGGATCTGTTCCTGTTCATGCTTAGGTACACAACGTCTAATAACACCATCTACTCCTTTATAAAGATGTGGGTCATTCCAGAAGTAATGTCTCAAATCATAGAAAAACTTTTTCTTTTGCTGGTATGTGAAACTAGGTGGTATAAATTTAGCAACAATGTAATTAGCATAATCAGCATACCATGGAGCAGTTCGAGAAGCATTTATGACATTTAATTGTTCATCAGGAAAGCTATCATCAATAGGTAGTGGGTCATCAAGAACATTTTCTAACCTAGACAAGTTGTCTGCAACGGGGTTCTCAGCTCCCTTTCTATCAATAATATGCAAATCAAATTCTTGTAGCAAGAGGACCCATCTAATAAGTCTAGGTTTAGCATCTTTCTTTTCCATAAGATATTTAATAGCAGCATGATCAGTGTGAATAGTTACTTTAGAATCAACAATATAAGGTCTGAACTTATCACAAGCAAATACAACTGCTAAGAATTCTTTTTCAGTAGTAGCATAATTTCTCTGGGCATTGTCTAGAGTTTTACTAGCATATTGAATAACATTTAATTTCTTATCAACTCTTTGCCCTAGAACAGCACCTACAGCATAATCACTAGCATCACACATAATTTTAAAGGGTAAATTCTAATCAGGTGGCTAAACAATAGGTGCAGAGATCAATGCTTTCTTAAGTATTTCAAATGCTTCTACACAGTCATCATTGAAGACAAATGGTATATCTTTTTGTAATAAATTAGTTAGAGGCCGAGAAATTTTTGAGAAGTCCTTAATGAACCTCCTATAAAACCTAGCATGACCAAGGAAACTTCTTATACCTTTGATGTCCTTGGGACATGGCATCTTTTCAATAGCATCAACCTTGGCTTTATCAACTTCAATACCTCTTTCAGAAATTTTATGCCCCAAGACAGTACCTTCATTAACCATAAAGTGCCACTTCTCCCAATTCAAGACAAGATTAGTTTCTTCACGTCTCTGCAAAACTCGATCAAGGTTGCTCAAGCAATCATCAAAAGAGGATCCATAAACGGAGAAATTGTCCATGAAAACCTCACAAATCTTTTCACAAAAGTCAGAGAATATAGCCATCATGCATCTTTGAAAGGTAGCAGGTGCATTACATAAACCAAAAGGCATACGTCTATAAGCAAAAGTACCGAAAGGGCAAGTAAAAGTGGTCTTAGCTTGATCATCAGCTGATACAGGTATTTGAGAGAAACCAGAATAACCATCTAGAAAGCAAAAATGTGTATGTTTGGATAATCTTTCTAGCATTTGATCAATAAAAGGTAAGGGGTAATGATCTTTTTTAGTAGCTTTATTTAATTTGCGGAAATCAATTACCATCCTATAACCTGTAATAATTCTTTGCGGAATCAATTCATCTTTATCATTAGGAACGACAGTAATACCTCCCTTCTTAGGAACACAATGGACAGGACTTACCCACTGACTATCATCAACGGGATAAATTATACCTGCCTCAAGGAGCTTTAGTATTTATTTTCTTACCACTTCTTTCATCTTAGGATTCAGCCGTCGTTGGTGATCAATAACTGGTTTGGCATCTTTCTCCAAATTTATTTTGTGTTGACATAGAGTGGGACTAATGCCCTTAAGATCATCAAGAGTATATCCAATAGTAGCACGGTGCTTCTTCAGAGTTTTCAATAATTTTTCTTCCTCCTTCTCTGAAAGGTTAGCACTAATAATAACAGGATATATCTTCTTTTCATCAAGATAAGCATATTTAAGAGTATCAGGCAATGGTTTAAGCTCAAACACGGGATCACCCTTAGGTGGAGGAGGATCCCCTAGGATTTCAATAGGCAAGTTATGTTTCAGAATAGGTCCTTGTTTAAAGAACACTTCATCTATTTCCCTTCTTTCATTCCTAAACATATCATTTTCATGGTCTAGCAAATATTGTTCTAAAGGATCACTAGGAGGTACGGCAATAGAAGCAAGACCAATAATTTCATCTTTACTAGGCAATTCCTCTTCACGGTGTTGTCTACGAAATTTAGAAAAATTAAACTCATGAGACATATCACCCAAACCAATAGTAACAACATCCTTTTCGCAATCTATCTTAGCATTAACAGTATTTAAGAAGGGTCTACCAAATATAATGGGACAAAAGCTATCTTGTGGAGAACCAAGAACAAGAAAATCAGCAGGATATTTAGTTTTCCCACACAAGACTTCAACATCTCTAACAATTCCAATTGGTGATATAGTATCTCTATTGGCAAGCTTAATTGTAACATCAATTTCTTCTAACTCAGTAGGTGCAATATCATGCATAATTTCTTTATATAAGTCAATAGGTATTGCACTAGCACTAGCACCCATGTCACATAAGCCATGATAACAATGATCTCCTATTTTAACAGAAATAACAGGCATGCCTACCACCGGTCTATGTTTATCTTTAGCACAAGGTTTAGCAATTCTAGCAGTCTCATCACAGAAATAAATAACATGCCCATCTATATTATCAGCCAAGAGATCTTTAACAATAGCAATATTAGGTTCAACTTTAACTTGCTCGGGAGGAGTATAAGTTCTAATATTGCTTTTATGAACCACAGTTGAAGCTTTAGCATGATCCTTTATTCTAACAGGGAAAGGTGGTTTCTCAACATAAGCAGTAGGAACAATAGGATCATTATAAGTGATAGTCTTTTCTTCAACTTTAATAGGTGCAGCTACTTTTACTTCTATGGGAGGATGATATTTAAACCACTTCTCCTTAGGAGATCAACATGAGTAGCAAAAGATTCATAGAAAGAAGCTACTATCTCTGAGTCAAGTCCATATTTAGTGCAAAATTTACGGAAAACGTCGGTATCCATAAAAGATTTAACACAATCAAACTTAGGTGTCATACCTGACTCCTTACCTTCGTCGAGATCCCAATCTTCAGAGTTGCGTTTAATTATTTCCAATAAATCCCATTTGAATTCAATAGTCTTCATCATAAAAGAGCCAACACAAGAAGTATCGAGCATGGTGCGATTGTTATCAGAAAGCCGAGCATAAAAACTTTGAATAATCATTTCTCTTGAGAGCTCATGATTGGGGCACGAATATAACATTGACTTAAGCCTCCCCCAAGCTTGAGCGATGCTTTCTCCTTCGCGAGGCCAAAAATTATATATATAATTGCGATCACGATGAACAAGATGCATAGGATAAAACTTCTGATGAAATTCCAATTTCAATCGTTTGTAGTTCCATGATCCCATATCATCACATAGCCTATACCATGTCAATGCATCTCCCTTCAAACATAAAGGGAAGACCTTCTTCTTGATAACATCATCGGGCATACCTGCAAGCTTAAATAATCCACAAACTTCATCCACATATATTAGGTGCTCATCAGGATGTAATGTTCCATCTCCTGCAAAAGGATTAGCTAGCAGTTTTTCTATCATACTCGAAGGAATTTCAAAGTAGACATTTTCATTTTCAGTAGGTTCAGTAGGTTGAGGAGCAACTCTTTGCTCTACTCGTCGGGGTGAAGATACCCCGAACAAGCCCCTCAGAGGATTACTTTCCATAGTAACAGGTGACAATAAATTTCAGCACACTATATAAATTTTTCCTTACCAAATTCCACCTACCAAAGGCGCTTCACTCCCCGGCAACGGCGCCAGAAAAGAGTCTTGATGACCCACAAGTATAGGGGATCTATAGTAGTCCTTTTGATAAGTAAGAGTGTCAAACCCAACAAGGAGCAGAAGGAAATGATAAGCGGTTTCCAGCAAGGTATTCTCTGCAAGCACTGAAATTATAGGTAACAGATAGTTTTGTGATAAGATAATTCGTAACGAGCAACAAGTAACAAAAGTAAATATAGTGCAGCAAGGTGGCCCAATCCTTTTTGTATCAAAGGACAAGCCTGGACAAACTCTTATATAAAGGAAAACGCTCCCGAGGACACATGGGAATTATCATCAAGCTAGTTTTCATCACGTTCATATGATTCGCGTTCGGTACTTTGATAATTTGATATGTGGGTGGACCGGTGCTTGGGTGCTGCCCTTACTTGGACAAGCATCCCACTTATGATTAACTCCTATTGCAAGCATCCGCAACTACAAAAGAAGTATTAAGGTAAACCTAACCATAGCATGAAACATATGGATCCAAATCAGCCCCTTACGAAGCAACGCATAAACTAGGGTTTAAGCTTCTGTCACTCTAGCAACCCATCATCTACTTATTACTTCCCAATGGCTTCCTCTAGGCCCAAACAATGGTGAAGTGTCATGTAGCCGACGTTCACACAACACCACTAGAGGACAGACAACATACATTCATCATAATATCGAACGAATACCAAATTCACATGACTACTAATAGCAAGACTTCTCCCATGTCCTCAGGAACAAACGTAACTACTCACAAAGCATATTCATGTTCATAATCAGAGGAGTATTAATATGCATAAAGGATCTGAACATATGATCTTCCACCAAATAAACCAACTAGCATCAACTACAAGGAGTAATCAACACTACTAGCAACCTATAGGTACCAATCCCAGACTTAGAGACAAGAATTGGATACAAGAGATGAACTAGGGTTTGAGAGGAGATGGTGCTAGTGAAGATGTTGATGGAGATTGGCCGCCTCCCAATGAGAGGGGCGTTGGTGATGACGATGGCGGTGATTTCCCCCTCCCGGAGGGAAGTGTCCCAGGCAAAACAGCTCCGCCACAGCCCTAGATTGGTTCCGCCTCGTGGCGGCGGAGTCTCGTCCCGAAAGCTTGCTTCTGATTTTTCTTCGGACGAAAGACTTCATATAGCAGAAGATGGGCACCAGAGGGCCAACAGGGGGCCCACGAGGCAGGGGCGCACCCAGGGGGGTAGGGCGCGCCCCCACCCTCGTGGCCAGGGTGTGGGCCCCCTCTGGTATTTCTTTCGCTCAGTATTTTTTATTATTTCCAAAAACAAATTCCGTGGAGTTTCAGGACTTTTGGAGTTGTGCAGAATATGTCTCTAATATTTGCTCCTTTTCCAGCCCAGAATTCCAGCTGCCGGCATTCTTCCTCCTTATGTAAACCTTGTAAAATAAGAGAGAATAGGCATAAGTATTGTGACATAATGTGTAATAACAGCCCATAATGCAATAAATATCGATATAAAAGCATGATGCAAAATGGACGTATCAATCCGCATTGAGCGCGGCCACTTCCGCCTAGAGGGCATCTGCGGCAGCCGATAGGGCAGCTGCAGTAGCCGAGACGGCTGCAGCTGCTGCTGCGATGGTGGCTGCAAACGCCGAGAGTGCTCGAGCTGCCATCTGTGTCGCTGATGTCGCCCTGGCCTGGGTCGAGGCCATCCACGCCAAGATATTCCAGGCCACCTCGGACTCCAGCATGCAACCCACGTTTGAAAAGGCGGCGATGGCCATGGAGCACCTGCTTCCTCATGAGGTCGTCGAGCGGGAGCTGGAGATGCAGGAGGCGGCGGAGATCGAGGAGCGCCGGGATGAGGAGTTGCGCGTGGACGAGGTCGAGGTAGAGAAGAGTCTGTCCATCGAGGAAGGCGGTGGAGTACCAACGCGAGCTCTGGCGCAACCACTACTACGAGTACTACAACCTTGAGGGCGGCGCCGAGGATGAGGACGAGGACGAGGATGCGGTCGACTTCAGCAGGGGGGACGCGGAGTCCACCAATGGCGGCATGTCGCCAGGACAAGTCATCGACGTCTCATCTCACACCGGTGATGCATAGGCCGGCGCGGCGGCGGATTTTTAATTATGCATACTTAGGCTTTGTTTTTAATGCTGGTCTTTTGTTAGAGTAATGTTTAGGTCAACTGGCTCTATGTAATTACTAAAATTGCTCGATTTAGTAAGTGTGGTCTGTCTGCTGTACGCTCTTTTGTGTGCCCTAATTAGCAAGCGATGTTAAATTATGCAATGACGTACCCGGGGAAATTTCCACCAAAATTTGAATTATCAAACTCATCCCATGCGCGTAAAGCAGAAGAATCGTTTGCGATGCACACAATCGTTCAAAGTGAATGGTCCGGGGCACCGCGCGCATTCAGAGTGAATGTGCCCATGCCTTGAGACCAAAATTTGAATTATCAAACTCATCCCATGCGCGTAAAGCAAAAGAATCATTTGCGATGCACACAATCGTTCAAAGTGAATGGTCCGGCGGCACTACGCGCAAAGTTTCCCTCCACATTTCCAAAATTTTGGCCTACCGCCAAAATATCTACCCCCGCCCCCTTCCCCACCCCCTTTCCTCCCTGACCACAAGTCACATTTCCCCTGTTTCCTCCTTCCTTCCTTCCTTCCTTGCTAAGCTATAGCCGCTTCCACGCTCTCGCCGTCTCGCATCCTACCGCCGGGGTCGCCATGGTCTTCTTCAAAGATATCTCCAGCGGTTCCTCCTCCGGCGACTACTCCTTCACCACCCGGGTATGCCTCTCTTCTCTCTCTCGGGCTATGACTTGGAATGAAGGATTTTTACCCGTAGGTTGATTTGAGTCATTTCTTCCTCTTGTAGCTCCCTAAGACCATCAGTGGTAACGAATGGAGTGGGGTGGCTGAAGATCTATCTGCTCGTTGTCACCATCAATCTCCATGCGTGAAGCTACTTGCGTTTGATTCTGTGAACACTAGGAGGAAGTTTCTGGCATGTGCAGAGAAGGTTAGACCCTCTTCCTTTGTTACAAATCATTTGTTAGATGTGATTCAGACACTGTCACGGTCCCAACCCATTCATACCACACCTTCAACCAAACGCATCTTAAGACAGTGTCATAGTTTGTACCTAGTATCTTAAATTGTTGCCATCTCTTCAGCGGGGCCATTAGAAAATTATTTGGCACCGCTTCCGTAGTTTGTGCAGCCAACTTTGGTCCACACATCTGAGCAGCCAAGCAGTAAAATACTAAATCTTTATGGCACGAAGGAACTGGGCATCGGAGCAACTACGTGCTCCGGAGTCTAGGTCCCTGATTTTTTTCCGCTGCATCGGCTCGCCAGTTCAGGGCACCGGTGCGAGATGTATCAACAGTTGTCTTTACACCAATTTTGGCATACATAGTGGACGGCCTTAGTGCTATTAGTTCTATGTTACTAAATTTGTGCATGTACACACCTGTTAGTATCAATTTGCTATCATCCAAACACTGTCGCTATGCTGTTGTAGTTATATTTACCTTCCTCATAAAATGTTCAATTTGTTATTTATTGTACATGAGTAAGAACTTGTAGCGTCGCTCTAGTTAATTATAGCTTCTGATGTTCCAGAATTTGGTTGTTGTCTCAGTACCAATTATTTCATTTGCACATTGATCTTTCTGAGAAGATATGTCATAATTAACATGTTTCTTCAGTTTTTCAAAATAAACATTGGTGATTTTCTATGTTGCTATAAACCCATTTCCCCTACAATTGTTACTGATCTAGTTTTAAATGTTATAGGATGAAAGGAAGTGTTCTTACTTGGAGTGGGTTGATCAAGAGTGGCCAGAGTCTTTGAAGATGTGTCTGACGAAGCTCTGGAGCATGTATGAGGAAGTGAACACACGTAGGCTTACAGAAAGTCTTGTCAACGCTGAAGCATATTTCAAGGTGCGGGATAAAAAGTTGAAGGTGGAGAATGAGCTCAGATTTTTTAAATCAGACTTTGCTCAGATGGTGTTGGCGAAGGAGGAGGCACTTTCCCAGTTGTCCCATGCAAAACGGGTTCTTACTGAACTGAAAGCAGAGGTGGATAAGACGACCCTGGATGATCTCGATTAGGGAAATGAATATATTGTTCTTATGAAGTTGAACTAGCTATATGTTGTACTGTGTTGTTTTCATGTAGCTACCGTACTGTGATGTTATAATATATTTATGTGCCTGATATGAAATTGGCAAACAGCTGTTCGATATGAAATGTGAATTTGTGTAATACTGGAATTACTAATTGTAAACTAATAAACCTGCTAAATGTGTCATGGACCTTTGCAAACGGTTCTAGAGTAAAAGCGCTTGCGATGGATAGCCCAATGCCACACAGTTTTCTTCATCAAATCGTGTGTGATATATTTGATAAAAGCAAACAGTTAACCAAGGAAGACCGTGTGTGATAGTTACACCTTTCACACAAGAGCCTACACATAAAACTGTGTGGGATTTACGTCCGAACGGAAACGTTTTCCCTGGATTGACTGTGTGGGATGTACATAAGAACGGAAACGTATTCCTTGGATTAACTGTGTGTGATATACATATGAACAGAAATGTTTTTCTGGGATTCACCGTGTGGGATGTACATACCTACGGAAATGATTTTCTCGGATTACCGTGTGGGATGTACATACCTACGGAAATGATTTTCTCGGATTACCATGTGGGATGTACATACCTACGGAAATGATTGGGTTTCGATGCCTCGCCCGATCGCACACGACCCCAGCCTGGGTCCCAAGAGGGCCTATCCCCGACGATTTCTGGGTCGTGTGGGAAGGACACCCTATCGCACACACTCACTTGGCAACAGTTCCAAATGCCGTCGTGGAAAGGGGTAAAAAACCGTATGGTTAGAATTTATTCTTAATACTTTTCTCGTAGTTGTGGATGCTTGTGGGAGGGTTAATCATAAGCAGGAGGTTTGTTCAAGTAAGAACAGCACCTAAGCACCGGTCCACCCACATATCAAATTATCAAAGTAGCGAACACGAATTAAACCAACATGATGAAAGTAACTAGATGAAATTCCCGTGTACCCTCAAGAATGCTTTGTTTATCATAAGAGACCATTTTGGCCTGTACTTTTCCTCAAAAGGATTGGGCTACCTTGCTGCACTTTTGTTACTACTATCGTCACTTGCTCGTTACAAATTATCTTGCTATCAAACTACTCCGCTACTTACAATTTCAGCACTTGCAGACATTACCTTACTGAAAACTCCTTGTTATTTCCTTCTGCTGCTCGTTCGGTTCGACACTCTTACTTATCGAAAAGAGCTACAATTGATCCCCTATACTTGTGGGTCATCAAGGCTATTTTCTGGCGCCGTTGCCGGGGAGTGAAGCGCCTTTGGTAAGTGGAATTTGGTAAGGAAACATTTATATAGTGTACTGAAATTTATTGTCACTTGTTACTATGGAAAACATTCCTTTGAGGGGTTTGTTCGGGGTATCTTCACCTTGTCCGGAACCACAATTAGCTACCCCTCAACCTACTGCACCTATTGAAAATATTGAATATGAAATTCCTTCGGGTATGATAGAACAACTGCTAGCTAATCCCTATGCAGGAGATGGAACCGAACATCCTGATATGCACTTGATATATGTGGAACAAATTTGTGGATTGTTTAAGCTCGCAGGTTTACCCGGAGATGAAGTTATGAAAAAGGTTTTCCCTTTATCTTTGAAGGGAAAAGCATTGGCATGGTATAGGCTATGCGATGATATTGGATCATGGAATTGGAATCGTTTGAAATTGGAGTTCCACCAAAAAATTAATCCTATGCATCTAGTTCATCGTGATCAGAATTATATATATAATTTTTGGCCTCGTGAAGGAGAAAGTATCGCTCTAGCTTGGGGGAGGCTTAAGTCAATGTTATATTCATGCCCCAATCATGAGCTCTCAAGAGAAATTATTATCCAGAATTTTTATGCTCGGCTTTCTCATAATGATCAAACCATGCTTGATACTTCTTGTGCTGGTTCTTTTATGAAGAAGACTATTGAATTCTGATGGGATCTTTTGGAAAGAATTAAACGCAACTCTGAAGATTGGGAACTCGATGAAGGTAAAGAGATATATGTTACTATTAAACTTGCTAATAGAGACACTATATTACCAATTGGGATTGTTAGAGATGTTGAAGTCTTGTGTGGGAAAATAAAATACCCTACTGATTTTCTTGTTCTTGGTTCCCCACAAGATGACTTCTGTCCCATTATCTTTGGTAGACCTTTCTTGAACACCATTAATGCTAGAATAGACTGTGAGAAACAAATTGTCGGTGTTAGTTTTGGTGATGAGTCTCATGAGTTTAATTTTTCCAAGTTTAGTAGAAATCTTCATGAAAAAGAATTGCCTAGTAAGGATGAATTAATTGGTCTTGCTTCTATTGCTGTACCACCTACTGATCCTTTAGAACAATATTTGCTAGACCATGAAAATGATTTACATATGCATGAAGGGAATGAAATAGATAAGATTTTCTTTGAGCAATGTCCTCTGCTTAAACACAATTTGCCTATTGAAACTCTAGGAGGTCCTCCTTCACCTAAAGGTGATCCTATGTTTGAATTAAAAAAATTGCCAGACACTTTGAAATATGCTTATCTTGATGAAAAGAAGATATATCCTGTTATTATTAGTGCTAACCTTTCAGAACATGAAGAAGAAAGATTATTGAAAGTTCTAAGGAAGCACCGAGCTGCTATTGGATATACTCTTGATTATTTAAAGGGCATTAGTCCCACTCTATGTCAGCGCAAAATTAATATGGAACTTGATGCTAAACCTGTTGTTGATCACTAACGTCGATTAAATCAGAAGATGAAAGAAGTGGTAAGAACGGAAATATTAAAACTTCTGGAAGCAGGTCCAATCTATCCTATAGCTGATAGTAGATGGGTAAGTCTTGTTCATTGTGTCCCTAAGAAAGGAGGTATAACTGTTGTTCCTAATGATAAGAATGAACTTATTCCACAAAGAATTGTTACATGCTATAGGATGGTAATTGATTTTAGAAAATTAAACAAAGCAGCTAGAAAAGATCTTTACCCTTTGCCTTTTATTGATCAAATGCTTGAAAGATTATCTAAGCACACACACTTTTTCTTCCTTGATAGATATTCTGGATTTTCACAATTACTTGTTTCTCAACCTGATCAAGAAAATACCACTTTTACTTGTCCTTTTGTACCTATGCTTATAGACGTATGCCTTTTGGTTTATGTAATGCACCTGCTACCTTTCAAAGATGTATGACTGCTATATTCTCTAAGCACACACACTTTTGCTTCCTTGATAGATATTCTGGCTTTTCACAATTACCTGTTTCTCAACCTGATCAAGAAAATACCACCTTTACTTGTCCTTTTGTACCTATGCTTATAGACGTATGCCTTTTGGTTTATGTAATGCACCTGCTACCTTTCAAAGATGTATGACTGCTATATTCTCTGAGTTTTGTGAAAAGATTGTTGAGGTTTTCATGGATGATTTCTCTGTTTATGGGAAGTCTTTTGATGATTGTTTAAGCAATCTTGATCGAGTTTTGCAGATATGTGTACAAACAAATCTTGTCTTGAATTGGGAGAAGTGCCACTTTATGGTTAATGAAGGCATTGTCTTGGGTCATAAAATTTTTGAAAGAGGTATTGAAGTGGACCAAGCTAAGGTTGATGCCACTGAGAAAATGCCATGTCCTAAAGATATAAAAGGTATTCATAGTTTCCTAGGTCATGCTGGTTTCTATAGGAGATTTATCAAAGACTTTTCTAAAATTTCTAGGCCTCTCACTAGTCTTTTGCAAAAGTATATTCCTTTTGTTTTTGATAATGATTGTTTAGAAGCCTTTGAAACACTCAAGAAAGCCCTAATTTCTACACCTATTGTTCAACCACCTGATTGGAACCTGCCTTTTGAAATTATGTGTGATGCTGGTGATTATGCTATTGGTGTTATTCTAGGACAAAAAGTTGATAAGAAATTGAATGTTATTATGCTAGTAAAACTCTAGAAAGTGCTCAAAGAAATTATGCTACTACTGAAAAAGAATTCTTAGCAATGGTGTTTGCTTGTGATAAATTTAGACCTTATATTGTTGATTCCAAAGTAACTGTTCACACAAACCATGCTGCTAAATATATTTTGGAAAAGAAAGATGCTAAACCTAGACTTATTCGTTGGGTTCTCTTGTTACAATAATTTGATTTACATATCATTGATAGAAAAGGAGCTGAGAACCCCGTAGCTGATAATTTATCTAGGCTTGAAAATGTGCCTGATGACCCACTACCTATTGATGATAGTTTTCCTGATGAGCAGTTAGCTGCAATAAATGTTTCTCATAGTACTCCTTGGTATGCTGACTATGCTAATTACATTGTTGCTAAATATTTACCACCTAGCTTTACTTACCAACAAAAGAAAAAAAATTCTTGTATGATGTAAGACATTACTTTTGGGATGACCCACATCTTTATAAAGGAGTGGATGGTATTATTGGACGTTGTGTACCTGAGCATGAACATGGACAAATCCTACGGAAATGTCACTCTGGAGCTTATGGAGGGCATCATGCTGGAGATAGAACTGCTCACAAGGTATTGCAGTCTGGATTTTATTGGCCTACTCTCTTCAAGGATGCCCGTAAGTTCGTCTTATCTTGTGATAAATGTCAAAGAATAGGTAATATCGGTAAGCGTCAAGAAATGCCTATGAATTATTCACTTGCTGTTGAACCATTTGATGTTTGGGGATTTGATTACATGGGACCTTTTCCTTCCTCTATTGGGTATACACATATTTTGGTTGTTGTTGATTATGTTACTAAATGGGTAGAAGCTATTCCAACCAGTAGTGCTGATCACAACACCTCTATTAAAATGCTTAAGGAAGTTATTTTCCCAAGGTTTGGAGTCCCTAGATATTTAATGACTGATGGTGGTTCACACTTTATTCATGGTGCTTTCTGTAAAATGCTTGCCAAGTATGATGTTAACCATAGAATTGCATCACCCTATCATCCTCAGTCTAGTGGTCAAGTTGAACTTAGCAATAGAGAAATAAAATTAATTTTGCAAAAGACCGTCAATAGGTCCAGGAAGAATTGGTCTAAGAAATTAGATGATGCACTTTGGGCTTATAGAACAGCATATAAAAATCCTATGGGTATGTGTCCTTATAAAATGGTTTATGGAAAAGCTTGTCATTTGCCTCTTGAGTTAGAACATAAAGCATTTTGGGCCATCAAAGAGCTCAACTATGATTTCAAGCTTGCTGGTGAAAAGAGGTTATCTGATATTAGCTCATTAGATGAATGGAGAACCCAAGCTTATGAAAATGCAAAATTATTCAAAGAGAAAGTTAAAAGATGGCATGACAAAAGAATACAAAAGCGTGAGTTTAAAGATGGAGAATATGTTCTTTTGTACAACTCTCGTTTTAGATTCTTTGCAGGAAAACTCCTCTCAAAATGGGAAGGCCCCTATGTTATCGAGGAGGTTTACCAGTCTGGAGCCATCAAAATAAATAATTCTGAAGGTACTAACCCAGAGGTTGTCAATGGGCAATGAATAAAGCAGTATATCTCAGGTACACCCATTAATGTTGAAAGTAATATTATCCAAACTTTGACACCGGAAGAACACATAAAAGAGTTCTTCCGGAACACTCCAAAATCGTGAAAATAAGGAGGTACGTGATACGGTAAGTAAACGGACTCTGAAAAATCTGCGAAAATATTTTTTATCAGTTTTGGAATATTTAAAAATTTAGGAAATAAAGAAACTTCCAGGAGGCGTACCCTGGTGGGCACAAGACACCAGGGCGCGCCAGGCGCGCCCAGGTGGGTTGTGCCCACCTGGGATACCTTCCGGACTCCGTTTTTCTTCCGTATGCTTGTCCTCCAAGATAAAAGATCTATATATACTTCCCGAACCTATTACCCACCGTATCGCGGAGAAATCCTCTGTTCTCTTTTCTTGCTATTTTCTGTCAGATCCCATCTACCATGACCACCTCAAGCTCCTCCAAGGACAAGTTCTTCAAGAATGTCATCAACCCATATCTGCGGGAGGTGGTGCAGCACCCTCAGGTCATCCAGATGCATGAGGGGGTGCTTCACCTCCGCGATGTGCCATGTACCAAGGGGACGGGAACCGTGGAGGCCAGGCTTGAAGCCATGGAACAAGATGTCTTCTGCTGCAAGGGGATGGTGGAGCGTGGACTCAATGCCAATCACCTCATGAGCATGGACCTCTCCCGTGATCTCAAGGTGGATGGCAAGCCCTTGAAGGACATCGTCTTCATCCTCAATGAGCAAATCAACTTTCTCCAAAGCCAGATCTATGATCTCCAAAACCAAGTCTTTGAATATGAGGCGAGGTTTTAAAGGTATGAGTTTGGCTGCTAGTTGCAGGACCCGTGAGACTCACTCCTCCTCTTATGATGGTGGACCACTGCCATTGAAATCCGAGGACAAGATCTCTTCTTCATCACCACCACCATCTTCTTCATCACCAAAGGAGAATTAATGGCTTCCGCCAAGCTTGGGGGAGGTGCCCCGGTATCGTATCATCCCACTATCTTTTTGCCTTTACTTATTTTAGTTTGATCTTTTGCTTTAGATGAATAAAAGTTTAGTCTATCCTTTCTTCCTTGAAAGTTTGCTTAGTGATCTATCCTTGTAATCGTGTGCAAGCTATATAATAAAGTTTAGTTTGAGTTTTTGCTTTCTTTACTTTCATGTTGCAAATAAAGAAAAGAAATAACAAAGGAAAAAAGAGAAAGGAAATAAATAAAAGAAAGGAAATAAATCAATAAGATCATGTACTAATCCTTTGGTAGGTGATAGCACCACATAAAGAAAAGTATAAGTAGAAAATTTTATTAGAGATTGACAAACATAGCATTAGTCAATGATGCAACTCATGAAAGAATTAAAAAGGGAAGAGAAGATTCACATATAAATATACTATCCTAGAAATATTTTGTGATTGTGAGCCCTCATCAAAATATTATATGCCAAAATTGTTGACGTTGGACAAGGAAGACAACTTAATGGTTTATGTTTGTTCATATTCACGTAGAAGTCATATTGTTATAGATCCTTCAACATGTGGTGCTTGCCCCCTATCTTTGCTAGCCAAAAACTCCGCACTAAGTAGAGATGCTACTTGTGCATCCAAAAACCCTTAAACCCAAATCTTACTTTCAAGTGTCCACCATACCTACCTAGGGATTGAGCAAGATCCCTCAAGTAAGTTGTCATCGGTGCAAAAAGGCAATAAAATTGCTTCTAAATGTGTGAGATCATTTAGTGTAAGAGAAAATTGAGCGTTGCATGAACTTGTGATGGTGAAGAATAAAAGGGAAAGACTCCATAATAAAGGTCGCTATCACAAGGGGCAATGCAACGCGACGTTCTTTTGCACTAAGGGGTTGAGCATACAAACAAATAAGCGCATGGCAACCCCTGCTTCCCTCTGCGAAGTGCCTATCTTTTACTTTTATGTATTTACTTTTATGCAAAGATTCAAAGTTTTCCTTCTATTCCTTTTTATTTTTCTCCTTTGGCAAGCATCATGTGGTGAGGAAAGATCTAGGCACATATGTCCAGTTGAATATAGATAGCATGAGTTATTATTGTTGACGCCACCCTTGAGGTGAATATGTTGGGAGGCGAAACTATAAGCCCCTATCTTTCTATGTGTCCGGTTGAAACGTTTTGCTCATGTGTACGCGGTGAGTGTTAGCAATCAGAGAAGACTATATGATGGTTGAGTATGTGGACTTGCCTAAAGGCTCCGATACGTGACCCTTCGTGAAATGATGATGAATTGTAGTTGCAAAGTTGACTGAGAACATAGTTTGTTGGTTTCTAATAGAGTTTTTGCTTTATACTTCGATTGTGTGATGAACAGTTACTTATTCATGAGAAGTATATGATAAAAGTTCTATGACAAAAGTCTTATGTTTAAATTTGCTGTTGTTATAATAATTCACATGATGCTTCTATGTCCGTATTTTGTTTTTATCGACACCTCTCTCTCAAAGCATGTGGACATGTTTATCGATTTTGGTTTTCGCTTGAGGACAAGCGAGGTCTAAGCTTGGGGGAGTTGATACGTCCATTTTGCATCATGTTTTCTTACTATTATTTATGATGTTTTTATCCACAATAATGCTTTTTCGAGTAATTCTAGTGCATTTTCTCTCATAATTTTCAAGGTACACTCAAAGAGGGAGAATTTCGGCAGCTAGAAATCTGGACCTGGAAAAGCTACGTCATGCTACCTATTATGCACAACTCCAAACAAGTTGAAACTTCACGGAGATCTTTTATGGAATATTTAAGGAATATTGGAGCAAATAACTACCAGAGGGGGCCCACCAGGTGGGCACAACCCACCTGGGCGCGCCAGGGAGCCCAGGCGCGCCCTGGTGGGTTGTGCTCACGCAGGCCCACCTCCGATGCCCATCTTCTCATATATAAGTCATTTTGACCTAGAAAAAATAAGGAGGACTTTTGGGACAGAGCGCCGCTATCTCGAGGCGGAACTTGGGCAGGAGCACTTTTTCCCTCCGGCGGAGCAATTCCGCCGGGGGAACTTCCCTCCCGGAGGGAGAAATCATCGTCATCATCATCACCAATAACTCTCCCATCTTGGGGAGGGCAATCTCCATCAACATCTTCAACATCACCATCTCATCTCAAATCCTAGTTCATCTCTTGTGTTCCTTGTTACCGAAACTATAGATTGGTGCTTGTGGGTGACTAGTAGTGTTGATTACATCTTGTTGTTTATTACTATATGCTTTATTTGGTGGAAGATTGTATGTTCAGAACCATTATGCTATTTAATACTCCTTTGATCATGAGCATGATTATTATTTGTGAGTAGTTACTTTTGTTCTTGAGGTCACGGGAGAAATCGTGTTGCATGTAATCATGTGAGTTTGATATGTGTTTGATATTTTGATAGTATGTATGTTGTGATTCCGTTAGTGGTGTCATGTGAACGTTGACTACATGACACTTCATCATATTTGGGCCTAAGGGAATGCATTGTGGAGTATCATTTAGATGATGGGCTCCGAGAGTGACAAAAGCTTAAACCCCAATTTATGCGTTATTCCATAAGGGACCGATTGGATCCAAAAGTCTAATGCTATGATTAGAATTTATTCTTAATACTTTTCTCGTAGTTGTGGATGCTTGCAGGAGGGTTAATCATAAGTAGGAGGTTTGTTCAAGTAAGAACAGCACCTAAGCACCGGTCCACCCACATATCAAATTATCAAAGTAGCGAACACGAATTAAACCAACATGATGAAAGTGACTAGATGAAATTTCCGTGTACCCTCAAGAACGCTTTGTTTATCATAAGAGACCGTTTTGGCCTGTCCTTTGCCTCAAAAGGATTGGGCTACCTTTCTGCACTTTTGTTATTACTATCGTCACTTGCTCGTTACAAATTATCTTGCTATCAAACTACTCCGCTACTTACAATTTCAGCACTTGCCGAAATTATCTTATTGAAAACTCCTTGTCATTTCCTTCTGCTCCTTGTTGGGTTCGACACTTTTACTTATCGTAAAGATCTACAATTGATCCCCTATACTTGTGGGTCATCAGATATGCGGGTGTCGGTCAGTCCAGACATATAGGGCCAGTTTGAGAAGTTCGGTCGGGTCATAATTATGACCAGTCACTGATCGAACCGTCCGCCTAGACTATATGGGGCATTTGGGGAATCCTTGATGCTATAACCTGTGTCCAAACCGTAGCCCAACAAAAAACGAAATCGGCTGCAAGATTAAAAAAAGAGGAAATCGGTTGCAAGGTTAAAAAAATAGACGAAATCAGTTGCAAGGTTAAAAAATAGACGAAATCGGTTGCAAGCAAAAGAAGGGGGACTGGCTAGCAGACATTCGACTGAAAACTTATTTGGGTCAGTCGACTGACCACTGCTTGGTTCAGTTGATTTGTGTACTAGCCAAGTTTTTCTTGGGTGGTACTGGATCGCCCGGTGCATGTTGCTCCTTTCACCAACTAACAGTAACGTTGTGTCGCTGAATACTTTAATCCCACGGTACTGTACCATTAGCAAGTTGTGCTATGACAAGACATGATTAGATCCAACACTGATTGGTGTATGGTACGAGATGTTATACATACATACAGAAAGATTGCTAATCCATACTTCCAGCTGAGATTACACCAAGTTGATCATAATCGCTAAACAAAAACTACATCCAAAGCTAATACAAAACTAAAAATAAACCAGATTTTTTTTCTAAGAAATAATGAATTAAGGACATTGGTATTACATGAAAGAAGAAAGAAAATGTATAAACATATAAAACAAACAATGATAGAAAATTGCACACGATTGACATATTTTTTTTCGGGGAAAAACAACTTGTATTACTCAAATATAATGTCTTTACAATCCTCACTAACAATGTCCGGGACCTCAAGCGGTCCTGACCCCAACCAAGTCACCGTTCTATTGCTAGTCCTGGCGTAAGAGGCCAGCCTATCACTAGCTTTATTACAAGAGCAGGGGACGTGAGTAATACAAGCACTAACAGTACCAGCTAACTGTTTTATCCCTTGCACCAGGTGAGCTTAGATAGAGCGATCGTCCATCTTACTACGGATCATGTTCACCACATTGAGTGAATCCATCTCAATGGTAATAGGTGAATTGCACCTCTGCACAGCAATCGAGAGGCCCTCCTTGCACGCATAGAGTTCTGCTTCCAACGCATCTTGACAAGAATGTAATTTCCTGCATGCCAAAAAGATAATAGCTCCTGTCTCATTCCTCAGGATCATACCCGCACCAGCATCTCCAATTGACACAAATGATCCATCTGTATTCAGCTTAACATTTCCATGGGTAGGAGGTTGCCAGCAGGGTACAGCGACCGGGACACAACAGGTATCGGCATCTGAGTTATATGTGATAATAGTTTTTCCTTTGCGTGGGTCAGCCTCCGAATTCAGTTTGAGACCAATAATTGAATCCAAATAACTCTGAAGAAATCAAGCAGAGACATCAAGTGGAGGGGTTGGTTTATTGTGTATAATTTCATTACGGACATACCAGAATCTCCACAGGGTCATTAGTAGCTTGCATCTTGCAAGGTGATCCAACGGTTCCAAAGCCTGAAGGAGCCATTCTTTCCCAGAGTTCACCACAGAATGCAAATCTGGTAAACTCCACACCGTTGCCATCTTTTTGTAAAGTTGCCGACCCACGGGGCATACCATGAAAGGATGGAAAGTATCCTCGACTTCTCTTGCACATATTGGGCAAACTCCAGTAGTTTCAATCCCAATTCTGTTCTTCCTCTGCCAAGTAGGTAGAGAGTTAGTCGCCACGCTCCACCCAAAGTTGCGAACCGTGGGTGGAATTTCGCAAGACCAAATATAGCTCCAACAAGGGCGCGCCCCAGATAGCATACTATTTGAGGATACAACACTTTCTCTGTGAGCCTCTTCGAAGGCCAAATCGTAAGCACTTTTGACAGAAAACTGACCAAAC
Source organism: Aegilops tauschii subsp. strangulata (assembly GCF_002575655.3). NCBI lineage: Eukaryota > Viridiplantae > Streptophyta > Magnoliopsida > Poales > Poaceae > Aegilops > Aegilops tauschii. Next base: position 396,783,644 of record NC_053039.3, on the reverse strand, counting down.
TTTCCAGGCGCCCAAGCTAACACATCCTCTGAACTTGGTGAAGCCTTGATTTTCATAATCTCGGATACATCGGCCATGGCAAAAAAACTTCATCAGCAACGCATAATTCCAAGAGCCATTCTCGTTCAATATGCCTGAGAAAAATCCGATCCTGCATCTACCTTGTGGGGAGAAGGGTTTATATGAGTGAGGCCTCGGAATCCAACTATCTCTCCAGATCCGAATACCTTTTCCGTTACCAACTCTCCATACCAGCCCCTTTTTTAGTAATTCCAGATCATAGCTTATAGCTTGCCATGAGGACGACGCATTACCCGCAAAAATTGTATCTTCTAGTCTTCCATTAGGATAATATCTTGCTTTGAGCACATGGGCACACAAACTATCCGGGTTGGAAATTAATCTCCAAGCTTGTCGGGCTAGTAAAGCTTGGTTAAACAACCGGAAGTCCTGGAATCCAGCACCACCCTTATTCTTTGGTTGCAATAACTTATCCCAACTTCTCCAATCTTTCCTTTTACCATGAGCTGCACCCCAATACACGATTGACATAGAAATTGAATTGTTTCATAATATGCAAAAACAAGCTTATAGTAATGCAATTTTTAGACAACAGTATGAACCACACACACATTGCATTAAAATTGAGTGAATGTTTATCCATGTAACGAGGGCAATTATTTGATAGGCGCTTAGTTTTTTACAGCCTGGCTCAGACACTAAAAACAAAAACAAAATCATATAATAGTGGAACGATATCGGTATTGCCTCTCAAGAAAGAAAATGAAATAAAATAAAAACAAAATCAAAATCAAAATAATGAATTTTTCTATGGAGGAATGAAACCCTTTAAGAAGAAAGAAATAAAAAGTAAAACTGAATCAAAATAATAAAGTTTTCTAGGAAATAATGAACCCCTTTAAGAAAAAAGAAAAGGAGAAAAAAGATTGCACACAAGTTTGCACTGAAATTGCACTTTTAGTAATATGCAAACAACGAACATATAATATTGCAATTTCGCACTTCACTATAATTTACACACATGTTGTATAGTACTTGCGTGTATACCTATTTAAACACACAAAAATATAACATTTTCTATAAAAGAATGAAGTAGTGGCATTGATACCACCCTTTGAGAAGAAAGGAATGAAAATATAAATCATGATAAAGTTTGCACATAATTTACACATAAATTGCACTTTTTATAGCTATGCAATAACTAACATATACTAGTAGAATTTACATAAAAAATAAGTTTCAAGGAAGGAATGAATTAGTGTCATGGTATTATCCTTAAATAAAGGAGAAAGTGAAAAAAAAACTCAAATTTTGTCAAGATTAGTACAAAAATTGCACTTTTTACAATATGTAAGAAGAAACATATAGTAGTGAAATTTCCATACTCTAATATAATGTATACATGTAGTCTTGTGTGCATATATTTACACACACTCAACATAAAAAAATGCATAAAGAAAAAAGAAAAGTCAACAAAGAAAAAGAAATAACAAAAGCTAAAACTAACAAAAACAAAAAATAACCAATAAATAGCAAGAAAAAGGAAAAGGAAAAACACATAGAAACAGAAAATTGGGATAAAAAGATAAAGCAAAAATACCCACAAAAGAAAGAATGAATATATGGCATTGCGTATTACCATTTAAGAACAAAGAAAATGGGAAAAAGAATCTAAAACAAACACTGACAAAATTTGCGCGAAATATACATAAAAATTGCGCTTTTTTAAAATATGCAAGAATAAGCATATAAAAGTGGACTTTTGCAAAAACAAAATCTAAGAAAAAATGAATAGTGGCATTGGTATTAACCTTAAAGTAGAGTGAAAATGAAGTAAAGACAAATAATATCAAAATAATAATTTTTTCTGAAAAGGAATGAGTTAGTGGCGTTGGTATTTCCTTTAAGAAGAGAGAAGTTTAAAAAAAACTTGCGCACGACTTTGTGCCGGAATTGCAATTTATCATAATATGCAAAAATAATCATATAATCATGAAATTTTGGCACATATTATATAGTATTTGTATGTAAAAACCCACAAAACAAAAAACAATAAAGAAAAGGAAAAAAGGAAAACGCAACCTGGAAGAACAAAACGAGCCCAAGAAGCAATTCGACTGACCCAAAATAGGGGTCAATCGATTCCACACAGCCCAAACCCCACAACAGAATTAAACACAAAAACATGAAAACAACACAGATCTCAAGGCACATCCAATGAACAGAAAATCGACCGACCACAAAATGAAAAGTCAGCTGACTGAAATGTAGCTAATGTGAAAGAAGGGTCAGTCGGGCTCAAAAGAAAAAAGAAAACGTCAGTCCAATTCAAGCCAGCACAACTTTCTTTTCTTTCTTTGCAAGGAATTGAGAGCCTTTATCATTCAATCAAAGGGGCTCCAGCACTATCAGCCATAAGGCTAGTGACCAAAAAGCCAGAAGGGGAGTCTATCCAACACTCTTGTCACCTCTAGTGTGCATGCGTGCTTTGCACATAGATGGACGGGAACATTGGCGTGTCTCTTTACATGACGATTAACAAAATAAGTAAAAAAGAAGCTACCCCTTTAATATCAAGCCAGCACAACTGCACAAGTAGCGGCCAAACTGGACGGACGGTCATCGGTTGCGCCTGACAGCAAAACCGGTCTTTAAATACACACAAGCCCGCCTCCCTCCCGGTTCCTGCTTCGCACACCCTTCACTTCCAGAGCACGCGCGTACCACAGACACGGGAACAGCAACCATGGCTGCGCAGCCGGCCGAGCGCTCGTTCGACGTGATCGTGGTGGGCGCGGGCATCATGGGCAGCTGCGCGGCGCACGCGGCGGCGTCCCGGGGCGCGCGCGTGCTCCTGCTCGAGCAGTTCGACCTGCTGCACCAGCGCGGGTCGTCGCACGGCGAGTCCCGCACCATTCGCGCCACCTACCCGCAGCCGCACTACCCGCCCATGGTCCGCCTCTCGCGCCGCCTCTGGGACGACGCCCAGCGGGACTCCGGGTACGCCGTGCTCACGCCCACCCCGCACCTCGACCTGGGCCCGCGGGACGACCCGGCGTTCCTCGCCTCCGTCGCCAACGGCGGCGCCACTGTGCTCGCCCCGGCTGCGGCGGACGCGCCACGGCCGGCGTGGGCGGAGGCGTTCAGGGTGCCGGACGGGTGGGCGGCGGCGAGCAGCGAGCTGGGCGGGGTGATGAAGGCGACCAAGGCGGTGGCCATGTTCCAGGCGCTGGCCGCCAAGATGGGCGCCGTCGTGAGGGACAGGACGGAGGTCGTCGACGTCGCCAGGAAAGGTGTGTAAACCGCCAGAGCGCGGCCGGCCGTGTCGCACGCTCGCACGTCTTCTTCGTCTCACCTCCAACCAATTTTCTTGGAACCATTTGATCCATCGGCTACTGCATGTGAGCCGGTGCCGTGCGGAGCGGCCGCGTCAGCATTTTCATGGACCATCCCTGGTCTGGCATCTTTATACAGATCATGTCCTGATCTGGCCATCTCCACAGAGCAAATTTGTCCGCACATATGAACTGTCGCGCCATATCAATAATTTCCACTTCCTTAGAAGGATGCACTTTGAGTAGTGTACAATGATTGCAGTTTTAGTTGGGAATCGTCGTACCTTTCCGTGTCCAAAATAATGAACAAGAATCTCTTGCTTTATAATCCCATTTGTCATTTCTTAAACGAAAGTAGTATCTCCACTTGTCACGTCACATCACATGTAGTTTGCTTCATTACACTTTGGTTGGCGCACATACTACAAGCCAACGGAGTAGTGGCTAAAAATATTGCGACAGGTTTCTCTAAAGAATCAACTAATTGTTTAAGACCGCGAGCAGAGCTGGTGCCGTCAAAGTGCTTCAAAAAGATTCTTATCGCGAAAATAGTTTTCTAAATAAGTAAAAAGTGATTCCAATCATTGATGATGCGCCAAAAAGATTCTTACCCTCATACTTCCACCATACATGCATATTAAGTAGTGAAATACACAAAATCTTAGAGCATAATAGTGTGCCTAAAAATCGCATCCAGTACACACGAAGTGCAACCCATATTAATAACTGGTAGTAAATCTTTCAAGCAGGAGAAGGAACGACGACGACGATCGTGGTGAAGACAGCGAACGGTGAGGAGTTCCACGGCGGCAAGTGCATCATCACGGTGGGCGCGTGGACGAGCAAGCTGGTCAAGTCGGTCACCGGCGCCGACCTGCCCGTGCAGCCGCTGCACACCCTCATCTGCTACTGGAAGGTGAAGCCCGGGCACGAGCGCGAGCTGACCACGGAGGCCGGCTTCCCGACGTTCGCCAGCTACGGCCTCCCCTACATATACAGCACGCCGTCGATGGAGTACCCGGGGCTGATCAAGATCGCCATGCACGGCGGGCCGCCATGCGACCCGGACGGCCGGGACTGGGCCATCGGCCCGGGGGAGGACGGGCTGGTGGAGCCCGTGGCGCGGTGGATCGACGAGGTGATGCCGGGCCGCGTGGAGACCGCGGGCGGGCCGGTGGTCCGGCAGGCGTGCATGTACTCCATGACGCCCGACGAGGACTTCGTGATCGACTTCCTGGGCGGCCAGGAGTTCGGGAGGGACGTGGTGGTCGGCGCCGGGTTCTCCGGCCACGGCTTCAAGATGGGCCCGGCGGTGGGGAGGATCCTGGCCGAGATGGCGCTGGACGGCGAGTCGGGGACCGCGGCGGAGGCCGGCGTGGAGCTCCGGCACTTCGGCATCGGGCGGTTCGACGGGAACCCGACGGGGAACGCCAGGAGTTACTGAGCAGGCATGGATGGATGGATGTTTGGAGCGCGAGCATCAACTGTGGTTGTGCATAATTATGGTTATGTCAGACGTGTTAATTGTCGCAATTTCCAATTGGTGGTACTATATATATGTTTGCCAAATAATGTGTGCACCGTGTGCAACTATGGAACAGCGAAGTGGTAATCATTTTGTGAGCTTTGGAACAGTGAAGTGACACATATTTGTCCTATATCGTACGTGCGTTGTGATTAAGCCTTAGTTGTGATGCAGATTTTTATCTTCCATTTTGGCACGCGAGAAATAATGGCCATCTCGATGTACTGTGCGTGTGCCGGAGATACCTTGAGAATATGCATCTTCACGAAGCTCCAAAGCCAGTTTGTTCGCTCTGACGTCACGTCTACGGTCTGACCGACCATATCATATCCATGCAATGCACGGGCCCGTACGCATGTGTGCAGTGCAGATCGACGTGCCACGGTCGATGGAGCTAGCTAGCAAGATCAGCTCATGACTCATGCCCGAGTCAGCGGTTAGCACATCCTTGTCTCTAATGATTGATGTGCACGATGCGTCATGCCAATTAGCCCACATGCAAGTTAGCGTGAATTATTGATCACGCACGCGCTGCTGCTCGTCCTATGAGGCGTAGCTAGCTAGCTAGGGGGTCACAGCTGGTCGATCTGCCCCCCATCCATATCTCCATCGACCGTGCTCCGTACGTGGATCGCTTCATTGTCCTTGTCATCAGGATAGGAGGTAGTACAGAAATATCTCGTGAGATTGAGAGGTATCGACGGCAAATTTGACAAATTTGACCTATAGACGAAATCAAATCACAGAATGAACTATCCGTGAAACTATTTCATGCGGTTGACCTTTTTGTGTGACGCCCGACACGAAGGCGCCATACTACACTGTGCAACGCCTCACAGATAGGCGCTACACGGCCAGCGTCGCACCCGTGTGATCAGAAAATTACTAAGTCAGTGTGCAGCGCCTGAGAGCTAGGCGCCACACTATACAGTGTAGCGCCTAGCTCCTAGGCGTTGCACTAGTGCAGCGCCTAGCTCCCAGGCGTTGCACTAGTGCAGCGCCTGAGAGCTAGGCGCCACGGGTCAGCCGCGTGAAATAGTTTCACGGACAGTTCATTCTGTGATTTGATTTCGTCTATAGGTCAAATTTGTCGGTATCGATCGATCTGGGGCGAGTGACCTGTCTCTGCGTGTGCACCACCCGCAAGTGCATGCCAGGACACCTACTCCTAGTCACGGATGCTGATGGTCATGTCGTTTTCCACGTCCACGCCGCACTAGACATATGGACACCGTTCATTCACTTGACCTGGACTAGAACAGGCATATGGCCACCGTTCACTTGACCTGGAAGTCTGGAACGTATTTAATCCCAAGCCCGTCCATATCACTGCTTCTAGAGTTAAACACATGCATTTTCAAGATCAGATTCCTTTTCTTCTTCTCTTCTCAAGGTACATGGATAATAAGTTCATATTTTTCCAGATGATGATGAGGCTGTAAATTACCTGAATCTTTATTATTTCCGCCGAGCCTTTGCAATTTGGATCATTGGTTTGGTCTCTTCCCACTTCAGTTTGAGAAAAATGGAAGTCACGTCCTCATTGTTGTATGTTTGCATTGAGAATCCCAGATTCACCGCCTGCACAAACAAAAACCTAGAGCAAAGACAACAAATGAAGGGGAGAACATAATGGGATGACACCAGCACCTCCGCGAAACACACAAACATAAAGCTTCCCAAGTACTTAAAATTGTGCTTCCTACTTAGGACAGGACTCAAATTTTGGTTACGCACACGGTGCAGTTTCCACAACTCACAGCCCACATCAAATTGCACAAAGCTTCCATGATTTACCGTCTCGAACAGGAAACAACACGGGTCAGGAAGACGAGAAACTCTGCCCAGCGAAAAAGAATACCACCCGAGGTACAAAATTGGCAGTTGTGTTGCCGTAGATCCCTACTTATTACCTAGCCCAGCAAGAGCCCATGTAAAGAGTCCATCCATGCGCACATAATAACTAGCTTATGGAAAACGTAACAGCGGACAGTATCTATTTAGTGTTTTCTTGTTTCGGAGGAATCTCAGCCGTTGTTGCACTCGCTTGGGTGTCGACAGGCTCCACGGCACTGGCCTCGGCTTTCATCGTCTCGATTTCTCTTTGCATTTGTATTTGGCCTCGCATTACTTGGAGCATCTCCTTCATTTGCCTCTCTTCTTTCTCCATTTGCATGTCTGTTAAGATCTGAGCATTCTTGTCGATCGGTTTGAAATACTCATCTATGGCAGTTTCCTGAAGAGTAAGATGAAAAGAACGGATTACAAGTCATTACACCAGTTGTTCGTATAAAACAAGTGGCATTTCAGTTTACCGACAGCGATCCTACATCTGAAATCTAAACCAAAAAATAAGTCTACTTTGGGAGTTTCTGAACAAGCATGTTTCACATCAATCAAACAGAAACAAGCCACTGTATTGTTCATTCGTTCTCCAAAGGCCGACAACATGATCGCTGCCTCTTTTTCAGTTGTGAGATTGCACATAAACTACTCCCTCTGAACTAAAACCACGACAATAATTATGGAACGGAGGGAGTAAATAATTTCTCAGAATGCAATACACATTTCCTGGGCAAGTGTTGGGCAATTTTAACTATAAATTTGCAGTACAATGACTTACAGCTTCTTCGAGGTGCTGATTGAGAGCTTGCATCTGCTGAACCACTTGACGAACCTCTGACAGAATAACTTGCTCTGGTTGTTTCTCAATCTCCTTCTTCTTAGCCTGAGCCTGAATAAACAGTACTGGAGTTTAACTGATATTGCAATTGAATACAATATTGGTCCTTACGGATGATTGGTGATGTTACCATGAATAACCAACCTACGTGCTACCTGGAAAGGACGATCTTATCTGCAAGCTAGTGTAGTAGTTTCCTGATATTAGTTTAAGATATTCTAGTAAGCAATAGTTCAATACAAGAGACAGTATACAGACGATTGAGGACTTCAAGATTTCTGTGCTAAAATTAGAATAAATAACTTTAGCCCTAAGCGACACCGAAATATGCCCTACAAAGCTACAACATTAGTTTGCATGACTGTAAGTAAATTTTGACTATCAAGAAAACACCGATACTTCAAGCAACCGTGTACCCGTATCGGATACCGTATCCGATAGATACATCCCCGATACCTCTCAGGCTCTACTAGCGCCGGTGGTGGGTGCCTTTCCCCGCTGCTCCCGCTCCCCTTCCCCCCACTATCCTGTAGAATTATATCTAATGGAAGGCTGCTGATTCCCTCCTCCTCCTCCCTTCGTCTCCAACTGAACTTTTATGTTTGGTGAACCCGTTGGCTGTTGGTTCTTGCTTTTGTTGGAATAATGGAGAAAAAGATATAAGATAATGGACTGCACTGACCAAATATATGCTAAATGGCTTGAGGCTTATTGATAGCATATTTTTTATATTGTTTTCAAAAATAGGCAAACGCATCCCCGTATTGGCGCTGTTCAGAAATGACTTATTTACGTATCCATTTTTTTCCTTATCACCCCGATACTGATAAGTGTATCCGTATCAGTGCAAATTAGTTGACTATAAACATAATTTGGAACATATAATGTGTTCTTTACATGATAGCACGATAGCACCACATAATTGTTAAAAGGAATTTAAGTAACTGACAAGTTGTGAAGTTCATAAGTCTAACACCACCACTGGTTAAGGGTGCAAAGGAAAAAAAAACGGGTGCAGTGCACCCGGCATACACAAACAACAAGAATGACACAAGAATTGTGGCAGCAACTCACAGTAAGACAGGTCATAAGGACAAATGCCTTCCTATCTTTGTTTAATGATAAAAATTATCAACATAGAGTTAAAAATATCAAATGTTTTGCAACAGTTAGGACAGGGAAATCAACTAAGAAATAAAAAGCATTGCTGGAACAGACTAGGTAACCACCACCCTGAGAATGGCCGGATGGCATGGCACAGGGGATTGCGGAGCAGAACATAGCTTTGGGACGATAACAGATTGGCAAACTATTCTCTTGTTACCTGATTCAATCTGCTACACACTAGTCCTTTATATAGGACGACTAACTTGATCCCCAAGTCTGATCTCTATTCAAACTCAAGACAAACCATACCTCTATCTTCCTAGTTCAAATGGAATCTTCCTAATTTAACCAGACCCTTACTAGTAGACCCAAATGTATCCAACAAAGATACTTAATACTGGATTAACTCATTTTCCTAAACTTCCTATCTCTAACAGCCTAACATAACACACGCAATGCCTTCATGGATATGCGTATCTCCTGCAGCCCCGTGCACCCACGACCACAACAGTTGCAAAGTTGATCAGATATGTGATGTTCTTCTAGTGAAGTTCCTAACCATCACAGCCCAAAACAACTAGCAAGATAATTCAGTGTCCAGGGAACAAACAATTGTGATAAGATGCATTACACTAACTAAAGGATATGGTTAGCCGAAACAGTGACATTTTTCCGCAGACATGACCAACTGAACAAGCCGGACAATGGATATGCATTGGAGAGTAACTTCTCATTTACAGCAATCAGCCATGTCAAACAACTTGAGGAGAAGAACACAACTCCAATTCAACACCAAGTGTCTGTCAGCCCTACTGCAATTAAGAGTGCAAACTACACGCCTGGAGGCCAACCCTATCTTAATTCCAGGAGATCCTCCAAAGGAGAACAGCTAGAAGCCTAGAGGATTCAATGGAGACTTGGAAGGCCGGTGAATGGTGTTTCCCTAAAACTGATAGAACGGATATCATCCAAGAAATGGCGGACCCAGCGTTTTTCTCACCTGCTGGAGGCGCTGCTGCAGCTGCAGCCTGTAGGACCGGATCCTCCTCTCCTCGTAGCCGGACATGACCCGCACCACGAACCATGCCTTCTTCCCGAACTGCACCAGCTTGTCCATCCCGCCCGTGGACCAGCGATCCGCGCGGCAGAGGCGGTCAGAGACTGCGGACGGGGAACGCGGTGTCCCGACGAGGAAGAGCGGGGACGGCGATTGCGGCGACGCGTGAGTGGCGGGGGCGTCCCGAGCCGGTGGGGCGTGGGATCGAGGCGGCGGCGGCGGCGGCCGGCGGGCGGGGCGCGGTGGTCGAGTGTCTGGGGAGATTTGCGGCTGGTTGGATCGTGACCTCGCCGGTCTGCCTGGGAGTGGCCTGGAGATGCTCGCGGAATTGCCTAGCCAGGCAGGCGCGACACTGGCAACTGGGCCCCATAGCTGTGTTGACCATGTGGGCATTGATCACAGGCAAATGCCGCAATTTTCTAGATTGATGAAAGTGAGCGAACTGATGACCGTATTTTGTGACTGTATTTGTGCAGTTTATATAATGCTTTTATATTAGTTTACAGAGGGAGTAATTTTGTGAGTGTATTTGTGCAGTTTCCGATCGCGTCAGAAGGATAAGTTCAGTGATCCTGAACTGAATGTATCGTTCTTTCCACAGGATTCATCACAGGTTTTGAGAAATGAGTGTGCGTATACCGAACGCACGTCCTGTCGAGAGCTAATCCACGGGAGGTTAGTGTCATCTACTGTAACTTGTAAAACGGACCCGATCTTTACAATTAGTCGCCTAACATCTGCTGTAACTAATCAACTAGTAAACGGTACGATAAGTTGGAGCTCTGCAAACATATCCACGAGGGATGAAAATAAGTTTTGGATCGTGCAAACATCCAACGCATGAATGAAAGGCCCTTCTCGATCGACCCATCTCTTCTTTGCTGCCAGGCTGCGTTAAACTCGGAGTCAGCTTAAACTGTCGCGAGCTCGTCGTGCGCAGCGGGCAACGGAACTACGGTCAGGTAAAGCAGAGGAGCAGCAGCAGCAGCGGAAGCCACGGCCGGATGTACGTCGTCGTGCTCGCCGACGAGATCCTCATCGCCGGCGGTATGCGATCGCCGCCAGGCCCGTAGTTGTAAACCGGCGGCAGGTAAGCGCCTCCGGGTCCACCACCGCTGTAGCTGTCGGAGGTCGGCGGTGGGTAAGCGCCCGCGCCACCGTTGCCGTACGCCGGCGGCGCGATATCGTTGGCTTCGGCAGCACCTGTGCCGCGGCCGCCGATGATCTGCGCGCCCAGGAACACGGCGTCCGACTCCTTTATCCTGCACCGGAAAGCCGATCCGATCACAAAGCTGTTAGCTACGCAGGTCGCAGGCCACACGCGTGCCGTGTATGTATGTTTGCCACGGTTTTGATGAGCTGACCCGGAGGTGGGGAGGCAGAAGGCGACGGTGTAGTCGTCGGCGCTGCAGGTGAAGGTGCTGGTGCTGTCGTCGTAGGCGTAGCTGTAGGCGCGCGGGCACGCCATCTTGAAGACGGACGAGTACGACGTCGGCCGGCACGCGGCCGGCGTGCCGTAGGCGCCGCTGCAGCAGTACCTGTCCTGCCCGAACGCCTCGCACGCGCTCCGGCACGCGATCGCGCCGGCGCCGTAGACCACCTGCAGCTCCGTCGGGCACGCTGCTCCATCCATCCATACGCCATGATCATCAGAGCCGGCAATGGCGCGCAACGGCAAGGCTGGCATGAGATGTTCACTGGAGTACTTACAGCGGTTGAGGTCGGCCAAGCAGCCGGTGGCGTTGCACGCGCCGGGCCCGCGCAGCGCGCGGGGGATGGCGACGACGGGGAGGTTGTACCCGTCGACGAGGCTCACGTCGTAGAAGTCCTCGCCGCCGCCCTTCCCCAGCGTGACCTCGAAGAGCGTGGCCGGGGGCGTGGCGCCGGCGCCGCGGCACTCCATGCGCCCGCCGCAGTCGCCCGTCTGGCACACCCCGGCGCCGGCCGCGTCGAACACGCACCCGGTCCGCGCCCACATCCGCCCGGACCACGCCGGCGGCGCCGCGAGCCGCACCGTCTGCCCCGGCCCGAGCTCGAACCCCGTCGTGGACAGCTGCGGCGTGCCGGAGCCGGCCAGCGTGCCCGGCCATATCGTGTAGGCGCAGTAGTTCGCTATGGTGAACGTCGTCGCCGCGCCCGTCGATGCGTGCAGCCACGGGGCCAATGCCAGCAGGAGGAGCCATAGCTTGCAGTGATGCCTCGGCTCTCCCATGGTGAGACTTGGCTACGGAAAACCCCGGCAGCCGACGTCGTCGATGGGGGAAGATAAAATGGGGTCTCGATCGGAACAAAGGAAGAAGACATTGCGAGGATGCTTACAAGATTTAAAGAAGGGGAAGAGAGTGAGGGCAAGTGCTGCCATCAAGGCATCAACCATGGAGAGAAAGCTTTGCTTTTCTTGGTGAGGTTGGTTTGGCATGATGGGGGTGGCCTAGGGAAGAAGAAATTTACTTGCAGTTAGATAGACCCAAAGGAGAAACATACCTTGATTCCTGGTCAAACATTCTCTTCTCTCTTCTGTGAGTCTCAAGGCTTACTTGGCTGGATATCCTTGAGGTGTACAGTCTGAACTTGTTCATGCAAACTATGGCGCCAAATTGGGCAGAGCGCAGGTTTCAGTTGGTGGGAAGGCAGGACAGGACACATCTCTCACAGTCCAATGCAGAAACGAAGATATTATCATTAGCAATCACAGGTGTCATTCAGGATAGAGCATGAAAATTCTGCGATTTTTTATTTGGCTGCCATTTCAGTGGCGTAAATTGGCTCTTTCTTTTACTGAATACATGAATACCAAACAGGTATTTTGAGTATACCTACGGAGGTAGCTGTTTGTTGAAATTATATACTCCATCTACTAGTATGTTTTATTCAGTTCTGGAGATTTCCCTCTTTAATTTCGATTATCGGAATCAAAGTACAAGCCCTTTACAAATGAGCAACGAGAAAGAAACAGTACAATGTTCCACATAATGACAACACAACATACCCTTCAGCTAAATAAGCTCAGAATTTTGGGAAGCTTATGACATACTCCCTCCGTCCCATAAGGTAAAGACGTTTTTTGACACTACATTAGTATCAAAAAACATCTTACATCATGAGACGGAGGGAGTAATTGTTTTGAAGATGCTTTCAGGAGGCAACATGCATGTCATGGCAGTGAGACAACTGACCAATACAAGGAAGGAATCACACAAGAAAACATCAACACAAACAAACGTCACAGGTATCCACGAGGATGCCACAAGACAAGATGCACCTTTTTAAGCTACACAATCAAGCAATATATGTCACCTTTGCAACCACATCAGATAAAGCATCGATTGGATCACACAGCAGGAATAATCATACATGGCTATCAAGCATATGTTGCGCACATGATTATGGGGCACCCAGTCCAGCACTTTACTTGAATTATTATTTGTCAACTTGAGCATCCAAAAGGAATGCAGAAATTGCATAATCCATTCAAAAGGAACCATATTAGGACACGGCGTAGTAGACTGGAGACGGCTGGCTAACCCATGGTGCAGCAAAGGCTAACAAAGCAGAGTTACATGACGAAATTGTTGAAGATCATACACTACGTGCTCATGATCTTAACAGAAGCACAACAAACAAATTCTTTTGCCTTGCAGCACCACTCCATATGCCAGAACAGAAAATCTATCACGCCTCCAACGAAGGTTCTGTAGGTGCTTCAGCATCACCTTCAGCAGCATTGGGATCATCGACAATCGTGACACCCTCAAGATCCAAGGGACGGCCAGTCATCGGATGAATGGGGTTCCTGTCACGATGTCCACCCTTCCGGCCCATGGCTAGCAACGGAGGCGGCGGCAGAACACCGGCACGGAAGAGGATACGCTGCACGGGATCTGATGGCTGTGCCCCAACAGATAGCCAGTACCTACAACAGAAGTATAGTTATATGGTGTCACTATAGCTGTATGATATCATGTCGTCTTGTACGGCAGGCACAAAAAACAACATGGCCTGTTTGTAGCAAATACTCTCATTAAGTCTGCTATGGATCCAATCAATGATGTACTTGAAAAACCTGAACCCCTATTCAGCAAATCTATAATTTTCTTCTCCAATGGATGGACGCAGGAATGTATAACTGAATGATGCTTGCCAATTAGCATCCAATCAACTAGCATAGTCAAGCACCACATAGTTTTGCTTGTCTTTCCTCTGCTTTACCTACTCAACATACCCAATGATACAATGTACCGCCACAGAGCACTAGAACAGCCAGGCCCAAATTGTTTAGGTTTCACAGATTAGGCATAATCTATTTAGCTTTACCCTCTAAAATGTCCAATCGTCCATCAAAGAATAAGGCTACTGGGATGAACAAACACTATAAATATATGATGTGCTTGAAAAACCTGAATCCTTATTCACTAAAATGATAATCTTCTTATCTGGTGGAGGGAGGCAGCAAGCATAGAAGTAAATGATACTCCCTCCGTCCCAAAATAATTGTCTCAAGCTTAGTACAACTTTACATTAAAGTTAGTACAAAGTTGAGACACTTATTTTGGGACAGAGGGAGTACTTGCCAATTGGCACTATAAGTCTATAACCAACTACAGTAGGATAGTGCAACACCAGATAGTTTAGCTTGTCTTTCTTCTGCTTTACCTACTCAACATCCCCAATGATACAATCTATCGCCACAAAGGCATGGGACCGACAAGACTCGATTTATTTAGGTTTCAAAGAAAAGGCATAACTTATCTAATCAGGTTTATCCTCTAAAATGCCCAACCGGACATCAAAGATTAAGGCTATACTGGGATGATGTAACTGAAAAACCTGAACCCCTATTCAGCAAATCAGTAATTTTCTTCTCAAATGGATGGAGGCAGCGAGTGTATAACTGAATGATGCTTGCCAATTAGCATCCAATCAACTACCATAGTCCAGCACCACATAGTTTTTCTTGTCTTTCCTCTGCTTTACCTACTCAACACCCCCAATTACAGGGGCAGATCTACATAGAGGCCAGTGGGGGTTGTAAAGTTTGCTTGTATTTCACTGAAAATTACTTCAGAATTTCATATTTTGTAGAAGAAGTGCCCCCACTCCAAATTTGAGTGTCACTAATAGTTGTAGGATTCATGTGGTGTTGCAGGGCAGGTGTTAAAAACAGCATGGCATATTTGTAGCAAAAATACCCATCAGGTCTGCTATGGATGCAATGCAATCAAGCACATCTGCACATCTTATAAGATGTGCTGGAGAAACCTGAATCCTTATTCACCAAATCAATAATTTTCTTCTCCGGTGGAGGGATGCAGCAAGCGTAGAAGTGAATGATGCTTGTCAATTGGTACTATAATCAACTAGGATAGTGCAGCACCAGATAGTCTAGCTTGTCTTTCATCTGCTTTACCTACTCAACATCCCCAATGATACAATCTACCGCCAAAAGGCATGGGAACAACAAGACTCGATTTATGTAGGTTTCAAAGAAAAGGCATAACTTATTTAATCAGGTTTATCCTCTAAAATGCCCAACCGGCCATCAAAGATTAAAGGCTATACTGGGATGAACAAACACTGTTACTAGCCTATGTTACTTCTAGAATAGGTGCAGCAGGAATACAACTGAACAACACTCTGAAATGAAAATCAGGAGCAGGCAAGACTCACTTGACCCGGTCGAACTTGAGCCCCATCCTCTTGCCACCATCCTTCCCTGCAGACAGCAACAGAGAAAGAGACACATTTCCTCATCAGCTATTCTTCAGTTAGCACCACGCGCAAAATCGCATGACAAATCCGGATCCCGACAAGCCCAGCCAAGCGGGGCTGACCCAGGTGGAAATTCGAGGTGGGTCGCCGGGGATACATGTACAGATCGAAAGGTGTGCTGCCTCACCGGGGAGCGGGTTGTAGTAGCCGAGGACCTCGAGGTGCTTGCCGTCGCGCGGGGAGCGGCTGTCGGCGGCCATCACCCGGTAGAAGGGCCGGTTGCGGCAGCCGAACCGCGCGAGCCGGATCCGGACCACCATGGTCGACGCTTTCTTCTTCCTCTTCCTCGCCGCCGGCCTGCGGTTCTCCGGGTGAGGGGTCGTGTGGGGGAGAAGGGTTTTGGGTTGGGGATTAGTGCGTGTCCTTTCTCCTTCTGGGCTGGGCCTATCCATCTGTTGCGCGATCGTTGGGCCCGCAACGAGGCATTTCCTTAGCGGGCTAAACTTGGGCCAACCGATATACCAGAATTACATCTAATTAAGCCCTCAACGAGGCATTTCCAAAAAGTAAATTTAAGCTTCAGTGTTAAAAAAAGGTAAATTTAAGCTTCACTACGCTAAAGGGTAAATTTAAGCTCCATTTATCGTTTTATTTCTTGAAAAATATAAAATCCATTTATTATTCACACTTGTGCAGAGAAACAATTTATATCTCACAGAGGTAACAGGTGACGGCAGAAATCACATATTTGACCTGAGGGCGAAATCAAATCACAAACTGACCTGCTCTCGAAAAAATTTCACTCTGCTGACTCTTTAGTGTGGCGCCCGACAGCGAGGCGCCGCACCCAACGCTGTAGCGCCCTTCCCTTAGGCGTCGCACATCCAGCCAGCGTGGCAGCCCTGGTCCAGTTGCGGCCCCACAGACAGCAGTGCAGCGCCTAAGCCTTGGGCACTACACTGTGTAAAGTGCAGCGCCTATCGCTTGGGCGCTGCACGTTGACTTAAGCCGCATCGGGCCAGCCCCTCCCAGGCAGTTCTTCCCCCTCTGAGGAAGTTGCTCTCTGTACAGAGAGCGGCGGCGGCGCCCCCTTCGGATCCCCCCCCCCCACACCCCTCTCAGATTTGAACTTTTGAGGCCCGGATTCGATCTCCAATCCCTCCTACTAGGTAAAGTCCTCAGTTCCCTTTCTTTTCCTCCGTAAATTCGTTGCAATTTTAGGGATTTGCCCAAGATTAGGTGGAACCTTTGATTTGCTTGGTTTGGATCTTTGTTTGCCCAAGATTAGGTGGAACCTTTGATCCCCCCCCCACACACACTATATGATTCTTGTTAGTGAAACCTAGATTGTATATTTTTTTAAGATATATATGAGATGCCTAGTTTTGTAGATAATTATGAGATGTTGAGTTTTGTAGCTATATGTGAGATGTTGAGTTTTTTTAGATATATATTAAATATTGAGTTTATTTGAAATATGAGATGTTGATTTACTTGAACACATATGACAACTAGATATATATGAGAATTTACAATCATTTATTCATTGTGTGAGAAGGAGATGTTGAGATTCTTGTAGATGAATACATATGAGATGTTTAGATGAACACATATGAAATGTTGAGTGTTTACCGATATTTGAGATGAACTCATATATGTTTATTGTTTGAAATTTGTAAGGATGGTTTGGCTTCTCGACGATGTCTACGACATGAAACACTGGGCCTACATGATGCGCGAGAAGGAGATGGTAGTAACGAGTAATCTAAATATTTTGCAAATTTGCCTTAAGTTGAAATTTACATGCCCTAAGATTTGTCATTACTTGTTTTTTGTAGAAGCTTGAACCTCTGAAGATTCGGTATCACGGGGTCTCTGGTCCTGCCATGCCTTACGATGAGCAGTACACACCGTACATCAAGCGGGCTGGACTACTCCCGTGGATTCAGTTGGTCAGCTGGTCCACGCCTAATCTGAACGCTCCACTGGTGTCCGCTCTTGATGATCGGTGGAGGCCGGAGACGCACAGTTTCCATCTTCGGACTGGGGAGATGACCGTGACGCTCGAGGATGTCTCGTTGATCACCGGTCTTGTTGGGGAACGTAGTAATTTCAAAAAAATTCCTACGCACACGCAAGATCATGGTGATGCATAGCAACGAGAGGGGAGAGTGTTGTCCACGTACCCTCGTAGACCGACAGCGGAAGCGTTATCACAACGCGGTTGATGTAGTCGTACGTCTTCACGATCCGACCGATCAAGTACCGAACGTACGGCACCTCCGAGTTCTACACATGTTCAGCTCGATGACGTCCCTCGAACTCCGATCCAGCCGAGTGTTGAGGGAGAGTTTCGTTAGCACGATGGCGTGGTGACGATGATGATGTTCTACCGGCGCAGGGCTTCGCCTAAGCTCCGCAATGATATTATCGAGGTGTCGGAGTAAGTGGCCACGGGTAGCCAAACCGGCTACCCCTGGCTCTTCAGAAAATTTATCAGGCCTTTGGGCCTTCAAGCACTCCAAGCATTTGGGCCGCCTTCCCGGGCCGGCTACCACTAAAGCCGACTCCCGGAAGGTGACCCAGCCTCACCGACTCCAAGAAGCCGGCCAAGAGAAACGCCGACTCCTAGAAGCCGGCCGAGACCACAACCGCCCCTACATAACGACGACCTGACGGGGCATGGCCACAGTGCGGCCCACGACCCCCGAAGCCCGAGGCAGGCATGGCTACAGGAGGCCGTACGGGAGGGATGTCTCCCGTGCGGCCGGGCACTGTAGCCATGCCAGCTACGACGTCATCCACGACCCCCTCCTGTACGGCCCAAGGACCGCGGGCCCCTTTAGCCAGAGAGAGGCGTGAAGGCGGCCCGGCTTTTCCTAGTCGGCCAGGAGCATAGCCGGCCTCCAGAAGCCGGCGACTCCCTTCCTCGAAGCAGGAGCCCCATTAAGGAGACAAGACGAGGTGAGGCAACAGTGATAGCCCCCGACGCGGATCACTGTAGCCACGCTTACCTCGACAAAGCCCTCATCATCAGAGGCGCGGCTACAGTAAGCAGCCGCCGACAAGACCCTAGGCGGTGGGGCCGGCCTGTCGACCGAGTAGCCGGCAGCCGGCGGGACCCACCAGCCGGCGGGACCCAGCAGCCGGCGGAGAAGCCGGCAGGCGTAGACACTGACGGCTGGGGCCAGTTCCCAGTCGGATTACCATTGTACCCCCGGGGGGTAGGCCTATATAAACCCCCCGGAGCACCCATGCAAAGGGTTGGCCACTGAGCATAGTTCGCACCCAAGCATAGTTGGCACCTCTGCATGTTTGGCTTCCAAGCATAGCACACGCACACACACCATAGATAGAGAGAAGCAAGAGCTAGCCTTGTTCTTCTTCTCCCTTGATCCCAACAGCTCTAGGAGCGATTGTAGCTACTCTTTATCGAGCTAGTGATCATGCGGAGACCCCGCAGAGCAGGACTAGGGGTGTTATCTCCTCGGAGAGCCCCGAACCTGGGTAAGATTCGCCGGCGTGCATGTCTTCGCCTCATCCCGTTTCCAGGCACCGGCGACGTTTTATTGGCTCCCACAATGATAAGCCATCCTTTGGCATATGTCGCACCAACCACCCGACATTTGGCGCCCACCGTGGGGCCAGGTGCACCGTCGTCCGGAGACCTGTTCTGGACGGGAACCTTCTTCCTTCCCCGCGAGCGCAGCCAGCCTGCTGCGCCCGATGGCGCTTGCCCCGACGCGCTGCAAGGCGTCGACAACGCCTGCGCAGCGAGCCGCCTCGCCGATCTGCTCGGCGAGACTCGCATCTCCGACGAGCCTGCGTCCGACGCAGGCACCGACTACCCCGAGAGCCGCCTCGTCAGCCTCCTCGACCAACTTCACGTCTCCAGCGAGCCTGCTGCGGACATGGAGTCTGTCGGCTCCACCGACCCGATGCTTATCGACTCCGACACCGCGTCGCTCGACGCCTACCCCTCCGACGTGGTGGTCTTCGACGACCCACTCCCTCGAGCTGACAGCGGCAGCAGCGCTGTCACCGAAGTGCTGGTCATCAGCCACGTCTCCAACTCGGGCGGGAGCGCCCGCGACGCTCAGCAAGCAGCGATGCACGACCTCTCCATCCCCCTCCCGGCCGACGCCGACGCCGAGACCCTGGAGGCACGCCGTCTTGCCCTCATCACGGAGAGCAAGAAGATAGCCTCGATGAGACGCCTCACCGAGGCCCACCAGCGCGAAGTCGACCGTGCCGCCTTCGGGACGCCGCCTCCGAGCGGCCCGAGCCGAGCCGGCTTCGTCCAGAAGCGCGGCGCAGCCGTTGCCAGCATGCTGGGCGCAGATCGCCCCGTCTACGCCACCCCGCTCGAGAATCTGCGAGCCGCTCAGGCGGCAGCAGAGGAGCTCAATGGGCTGGGAGCCGATGAGCTCCCTTACATGACAAGACGGATCCAGCAGCTGATCGACGCGGCTACAGAACGGCACGAAGCCGGCGCCCGAGCTAATAGCCATCCCCCGCGCCGGGAGCACGCCGCGACGTCCCGCTCGCCGACTGCGAGCGGCACGCGCCAGAAGAAAGACAAGGAGCCGGCTGCCAGCCGCAGCCGGACCCGCATCACTATCGAGCGCGACGCGGAAGGCCGCCCTCGGGCGGTTGAACATCAGGGAAACCTGCCTCCTCCCCCGCTTCGAAGAGAAAGACGCCTCACTCCGCCGCCCATCACACATCCGACTCTTGGCGACTGACTCGGCCGCCGAGAAGGAGTCGGCGAGAGTGACGCCCGCCACAGGATCGACCGCCTTGCTCGGTCCCTGGCGTTAGAAGAAGAAGACGATGTCGGCCCGCCATGCTTTGGCCCCCGCATCCGCGACGAGCCCTTTCCCAAAGGGTTCTCGCTCCCCAGAGACACGCCCAAGTACAACGGCTCGGTGAAGCCGGAAGATTGGCTCATCGACTACTCCACAGCCGTCAGCATCGCCAACGGCAACCGGCGCGTTGCCGTGAAGTATGTCCCCCTGATGCTGCAGGGCACGGCGCGCACATGGCTCAACAGCCTCAAGCCCTACAGCATCAACAGCTGGCTGGACTTCACCGAGGTTTTCGTCCGCAACTTCACCAGCACCTACAAGCGGCCTCCCAAGCCTCGCCAGCTCTCCCTCTGCGTCCAAGGGCCCAACGAGTCGACCCGCGACTACCTCACGCGATGGGCCGAGCTCCGCAACTCCTGCGAGGGAGTGCATGAGTTCCAGGCCATCGAGTACTTCACTGCCGGGTGCCGAGAGGGCACCCTCCTCAAGCACCGACTCCTCTGCGACGAGCCCGCCACCCTCGACGAGCTACTCGTCATCGCCGACAAATACGCTACTGCCGACTCCTCCATGAAGACCGAGCTCCGAGTGGACGCTTCGGGGAAGGTAGTCGCTCCGGCTCCCAAGACGCCGGCTGGCGACCCAAACCGGCGCCCCTACCAGAACGACCACAAGTGCAAGGGCCCCATGCCGACTTCCTCCAGTCGGCAGGTGGCCACAGTTGAAGACGAGCAGCCCGAAGAGCGGCCTGCTCCCAAGAAGAAGGGAGGCCGGCCGCCCTGGCAGCCGTCCTTCTCCTACGAACAAGCACTCGATGCCCCCTGCAAGTTCCACAGCGGCGCGAAGCCGTCCAACCATACAACACGGAAATGCCACTGGCTCACCCGCATCACCAAGGGCGAAGGGATAGTGCCGCCTCCGCCTCCCGGCCCGCCGCCTCCAGCTCCCCAGTAGCCGGCGGCCCGGCCGGCAGTCGGCGCCATCCAAGACGAGTTCCCCGAAGCGCACGACGCCTACGTCGTCTTCACGAGTCAAGTCGACGACAAGCGCAGCCGACGCCGGCAACACCAAGAAGTAAACGCAGTCGCCTCTAGCACCGCCGAGTTCATGCATTGGTCGGAAAAGCCCATCAGCTGGAGCCAGGCCGACCACCCAGAGGTGATGCCTTCGCCTGGCTCCTATGCTATGGTCTTGGACGTCACCCTTGCGACGGAGAGGCGAGCTGCCAGATTTTCCCGCGTCCTGATAGACGGCGGAAGCAGTATCAACATACTGTACCGCGACACCATGGACAAGCTGAACATCAAAGCGAAGCAGCTCATGCCGAGCCGCACAGTCTTCCATGGCATCGTACCCGGCCTATCTTGCTCTCCAGTCGGCAAGATCAAGATGGATGTTCTCTTCGGAGACAAAGATCATTTTCGCCGGGAAGCAATATGGTTCGAGGTGGTGGATTTGGAAAGCCCCTATCATGCACTGCTTGGCCGGCCTGCTTTGGCCAAGTTCATGGCTGTGCCCCACTATGCCTATCTGAAGATGAAGATGCCGAGCTCGAAGGGGATCATCACGGTAGCCGGCGACTACAAGAAGTCCATCGAGTGTGCCATGGCCAGCAGCCGGCTGGCCGAGTCCCTCGTGGTGGCGGAAGAGAAGAAGATGCTGGAACGGGTTGTGGCCATGGCCGGCAAGCAGCCGGCCTTGTCCCCCAACCCCAAGGACTGTGACGCGCAGGGCTCCTTCCAGCCTGCAAAAGAGACGAAGAAGATACCTCTAGACCCGGAGCACCCGGAGAGGTTCGCCGTGATTGGGGCGAACTTGGACAGTAAATAGGAAGGCGAGCTCGCCGACTTCCTCCGTGAGAATCGAGACATCTTTGCATGGTCCCCAAAGGACATGCCGGGTGTCCCGAAGGATTTCGCCGAGCACAAATTACATGTCCGAGCTGATGCGAAGCCGGTCAAGCAACCCCTCCGCCGACTATCAGAAGAGAAGCGAAGAATCGTGGGAGAAGAGATAGCCCGGCTCCTCGCAGCCGGCTTCATCATGGAAGTGTTCTTTCCAGAATGGCTTGCCAATCCAGTTCTGGTTTTGAAGAAGAATAACAAGTGGCGCATGTGTATAGACTACACAAGCTTGAACAAGGCCTGCCCAAAGGATCCGTTTGCTTTGCCACGGATTGACCAAGTGATAGACTCTACAGCCGGATGTGAGCTGTTGTGTTTTTTGGATGCATACTCAGGGTATCATCAGATCAAGTTGGACCCAGCTGACCGCCTGAAGACTGCCTTCATCACACCCTTTGGAGCTTTCTGCTACCTGACAATGACATTCGGCTTGAGAAACGCCGGTGCCACTTTTCAGCGTTGCATGCAGAAATGTCTCTTGAAACAACTCGGCAGAAATGCCCACGTCTACGTAGACGACATTGTGGTGAAGACAGAGAAGCGCGGTACCTTGCTGGAAGACCTGAAGGAAACATTTGCCAACTTGCGCCGATTCCAGATCAAGCTCAACCCCGAGAAATGCGTGTTCGGAGTGCCAGCCGGCCAGCTGCTAGGCTTCCTGGTCTCCGAACGCGGCATTGAGTGCAACCCTGTCAAGATCAAAGCCATCGAGAGGATGGAGATACCCACCAAGCTGCGAGATGTGCAGAAGTTCACTGGCTGCTTAGCCTCCCTGAACCGTTTTATCAGCCGACTAGGAGAGAAGGCTCTCCCCCTGTACCGACTCATGAAGAAGTCCACTCACTTTGAGTGGAATGATCAAGCCGACCAAGCCTTCCATGAGTTGAAGAAAATGTTGACCACTCCGCCTGTCCTGGCCGCGCCGACTGAGAAGGAGCCCATGCTCCTCTACATCGCCGCGACAAGCCGAGTCGTCAGCACTGTTGTTGTGGTCCAGCGCCCGGAGGAAGGCCGAGCCCAGCTGGTCCAGAGGCCGGTCTACTATCTCAGCGAAGTACTATCCAGCTCAAAGCAAAACTACCCGCACTACCAGAAGATGTGCTATGGGGTGTACTTCGCTGCCAAGAAATTGAAGCCCTACTTCCAAGAGCACCCCATCACGGTCGTGTGCACTGCCCCGCTCGCCGAGATCATAGGCATCCGGGATGCATCCGGCCGGGTGGCCAAATGGGCCATTGCCTTGGCGCCTTACACGATTTTCTATCAACCCCGCACCGCCATCAAGTCGCAAGCATTGGCCGACTTCCTCGTCGACTGGGCCGAAACCCAGTACTTACCGCCGGCTCCCGACTCTACTCATTGGCGGATGCACTTTGACGGGTCCAAGATGCGCACCGGCTTGGGAGCCGGCATCGTCCTCACCTCTCCCAAAGGCGACAAGCTCAAGTACATGCTGCAGATCCACTTCGCCGCCTCCAACAACGTGGCCGAGTACGAGGCGCTCGTACATGGGCTCCGGCTAGCCAAAGAGCTCGGCATACGCCGGATCCTGTGCTACGGCGACTCCGACTTAGTGGTCCAGCAATCATCTGGCGATTGGGACGCCAAGGACGCGAACATGGCGAGCTACCGCTTCCTCGTCCAGCAGATGAGCGGATACTTCGAAGGGTGCGAGTTCCCTCATGTGCCAAGGGCCGACAACGACCAAGCAGATGCCCTAGCACGGATCGGCTCCACCCGACAAGCCATACCGACTGGCGTCTCCCTCCAACGCCTCCTCAAGCCGTCCATCAAGCCGTCTCCAGAGTCGGACTCCATCTTCGTACCGCCTGCGCCAGAAACAGCCGGATCCGGCTCAAGAAATCCCGCAGGCGGCACGGGGACTTCGACGACTGCCCCGGGAACTGACGTAGTCGCACCCGGCCCAGGGACCTCAGAGCCCGGCCCGGGGACTGCAGCAGTCGGCCCGGGGACTGCAACGACGCAAGAAGCGGTGGTCGACCCCAACGCAACACCCAACCCACCCACCCGAGTCATGGTGGCTACATTAACAGCAGAAGAAGTCACAGCTCCCTCATGGGCCCTGCCCATCCTCAAGTTCCTAGTCAGCAGAGAGCTGCCGACTGATGAGATCGCAGCAAGACTAGTGCAACGACGAGCCGCAGCATACACAATAATCAACAGGGAGCTTGTGAAGCGCAGCGTCACTGGAGTCTTCCAGCGTTGCGTCGAGCCAGAAAAAGGAGTGGCAATCCTCAAAGACATCCACCAAGGCGAATGCGGCCACCACGCCGCCTCAAGATCCCTCGTGGCCAAGGCTTTCCGCCATGGGTTCTTCTGGCCGACTGCCTTGGAGGATGCTAAAGAAATAGTCAAGACCTGCAGAGGATGTCAAGTCTTCAGTTCCAAACAACACCTGCCGGCTTCTGCCCTCAAGACCATTCCCCTCACCTGGCCTTTCGCCGTCTGGGGACTGGACATGGTGGGCCCTTTCAAGACGGCCCGCGGTGGCTTGACACATCTACTCGTTGCTGTGGACAAGTTCACAAAGTGGATCGAAGCAAAGCCGATTAAGAAGCTGAACGGGCCGACTGCCGTGACATTCATCACCGACATCACTACTCGGTACGGCGTGCCGCACAACATCATCACCGACAACGGCACGAACTTCGCCAAAGGCACACTGGCACGTTACTGCGTGACACAGGGCATCCGACTGGACTTAGCGTCCGTTGCCCACCCGCAGTCAAACGGCCAGGTCGAGCGAGCAAATGGACTTATCCTCTCCGGCATCAAACCCCGACTGGTTGTACCACTGGAGCGATCGGCCGGCTGCTGGCTCGAAGAGCTGCCGGCTGTCCTCTGGAGTCTGCGCACTACACCCAACAAGTCAACCGGCTTCACTCCATTCTTCCTCGTGTACGGTGCCGAGGCTGTCATCCCAACAGACATCGAGTTCGACTCGCCTCGGATCACCATGTACACGGAGGAGGAAGCCAAAGAAGCAAGAGAAGACGGCGTCGACCTACTGGAAGAAGGCCGGCTGTTAGCCCTCAGCCGGTCCGCCATCTACCAGCAAGGCCTGCGCCGCTACTACAACCGCAAGGTCAAGCCAAGATCCTTCCAAGAGGGCGACCTTGTGCTCCGGCTGATCCAGCGAACAGCCGGCCAGCACAAGCTATCGGCCCCTTGGGAAGGCCCCTTCGTCGTCAGCAAGGCACTCGGCAACGACTCCTACTACTTGATCGACGCGCAAAAGCCAAGAGCACGCAAGAGAGACGACTCCGGCAAGGAGTCGGAGCGACCATGGAACGCAAACCTCCTAAGACGATTTTACAGCTGAAAAGCAGTATGTATCACGCTACCCCTTTTGTATTAAGTTACAAACCAACAGGCCCCCCGAACAGTACTCGGGGACTGCCTTTTATTTATCTATGGATGATGAGTGTCATATCCATGAATGTCTTATTACATTTTGAATTCTTGTCCGGCACCGGGTCCGACTAGTCGGCCCGGGGACTGGCCGCCTTAAGCTATATTATAAATTCTTCCCGAAGTCAGCAAAGTAGTGCGCCGGCTCCCCAGTCCTCTCTTGTTGAAAGTCGCAGCTCAAAGAACTGATTGTCCGACTAGCAAGAGAGAAGACAGAAAGGACGCCCACACGAAAACGGCTAAGGAACAACTAACCTATATAGCAAAAAGACGGCCTCCATATACGCCTGCCGACTGTCACAACAGCCGGCTGGCCGGCTTCCTAAAAACTTAGCTTAAGTCCGACCGAGCTAAAAGTACTTCCCCCTCCCCAATCGGCCAGGCACTCCCCGGCTGCAGTTTGTAGAACAACTGTTTGACTAGGGAGACGGCAACCAAGGGAGGGCGGCAAAGGAAAAAAGCAGAAGGACAAAAAGCACAAGTACAAGGAAAAGCCGATTGCATAACTTATATACATAAAGCCGCCTAAAGGCTGGCAACAGAAATGAGTTTCAATACACCCAGTGGGTGGAACTGCGCAGACTTAACCAAAAACATTGTTCAAAAGTAACAAGACAGGAAACAAAAGAAAGAAGACAAAGGCGCGAAGGCCGAGTTGGTCGGTGAAGGCAGCTCGCCGGCTGAAGGAGTGGCCGCCTAGCTGGTCCCGGCTTGACCGCCTCCCGCGACAGGAGACGCACTCGCACGCAGCGTAGTGCTGGAGGCGCGGTCAGGCTGGCCGGCTGCTCCGCCAGCCGGCTCGACGTCTTCACCCTCCTCCTCCTCCTCCTCTTCGCCCTCGTCGCTGAAGTCGATCTCCTCCGCCGAGTCCTCGCCGTACGCCGGGTCCAGCCCGAACCAATCTTCCGGCTGGGCGACTCCATTGTCGTCCACCTCGGGGGCGAAGACGTTGGTGTCGGTGTAGTCGGCGATTGCCGAAGCCCGTCGAATGATGGCTGGCCGCGCCGGCTCCAGCTCCGCGTCGGCTTGCTGCCGCCAGGTGGCCAGCTGGTCCAGATTCAGGCCTGGGTACCAGGCCTTGACGAACTCCAGCGCCCGCCCGGCGCCGGAACGAGCCGCTGACGCCTTCCAAGCCTCGAAGCGCCCGACGGCCACCTCCAGCCAGTCGGCGGTCCGACTGGGAGTGCGCGGGATCACTTGACCGGGCCAGAGGGCGGCCAGGACCTGCGACCCGGCACGCTGAAGCCGGCGGAGCAGCCTGTGAGCCGGCTGGATACGAGCCTGGATCGCCAGGAGCTGCTCCGCCAGCGAGCGGCCGGCAGTCGGCGAAATCTCGAAGCCGGCTTGCCTCTTCGCCTGGCGACGAGCTTCGATGGCCTGGTTGGCGGCAGTGGAATAGCCGGGGAAGTACTCTGCGCAGAAAAGAAAAGAAGAACCCCAAGTCAGAAAAACAAGTCAAAATGACAGATGGCAAGAAAGGACGAAGGGGTAGACGACTTACCGTCAACCAGATCCTCAATCTGGCCATAGCCGGAGACCAGAGTCTGCCTGGCTTCGTCCCAGGCGGCCGCCTCCGTCTCGAACTCGGCCTGGAGGGCGGCTTCGCGGTCCTGCGCGGCCTTCAGCGCCGCCTTGTGGCTTTCCTCCTGGTCGGCCAGCTTCTTGACCAGGCAGTCGCGCTCCTGCACCAAGGCGGCGAGCTCCGCGTCCCTGACACGAAGAGCAGTCTGGGACTCCCCCAGCTGTGCCCTCAGACTGGCGTTGGCCGCTGCAGAGATAGAAGAACAAGAAGAACGATGAGAAATCATCAAGGAAGATCCGAGCCGACTGCTCAGCAGTCGGCCCGAATCTCGGGGACTACACCCAGTGGGTGCGCTGACGCGCCCCCACATGAGATAAAGATCAAGTTACATACCTCGGCTTTCAGTGAGATCGGCGGTCTTCTGCGTCAGCTCCCGAGCCTGGGAGTTGAAGGCGGCCGCTCGGAGGTTGTGATAGTCCTGCAAGATGGACAGAAGATCGACGTGAGAACGAAAGCAACGATGAGAAATCATCAAGGAAGATCCGAGCCGACTGCTCAGCAGTCGGCCCGAATCTCGGGGACTACACCCAGTGGGTGCGCTGACGCGCCCCCACGAGAGAAATCAAGAAGAAGATGAGAATACTAACCCGGATGGCAGCCCGCGTGGCGAGGAATTCGTCGGTGAACTGCCGCAGCGCCGCGGCTTGGCCCTGGAGCCGGGTCCGGACGTCTTGCGCGGCGATGTTCACTACGGCTGTCCCTCCGCCTGGCGTCCACCCGGAGGTAGCGTTGGCCGCCTCCGCGTCTCGGGCCGACGAGCTGGAGCCCACGGCCGGCCGTGGCTCCGACGCCGCTTTCTGCGGCTCCGACGCGGCCTTCCTTGCGCGCCGGCTTGGCGGAACCCGGACCGCCACCGCAGCTCCCGCGGCCGGCTCGCCTTCCGCCGACTGTGCGGGCGCAGGCTCAGTCTGGCCGCCTTGGGCCACCCTAGTCGGAGGAGTCGGCCCCGGCGCCTCCCTCACGAAGATGACGTCGTCGCCGCTCCCGCCCAGACCCGGCTGGGAACCGCTGGCTCCCCCTGGCGAGGGATCCGCGTCCCCGGGCGCCATGGCGCGCAGGGGGGTGACCATCAAGGCCTCCCCTGCCGCCGCTTCGGCCGCGGCCTGCCTGGGCCTTGGCTGCAGCCTCGGCGAGCGCCTTTGCCGCCTCCTTGTCCCGAGCTGCCTGGGCGGCGGCTGCCTTCTGTGCCTCCGCCTCCCGCGCTTCCTGCTCCTCCCGCACCTCTCGCGCGTTCCTTTCCGTCGCCTCCAGGAGGGCGGCGCGGGGATCTACGCGGCGGGTGGTGCTCCCAGAGCCCCCTGGCGACTCGACAACGGAGCCGGCGGCCGCCCGCTCGAGTGACAGTGGAGCTCTGATCAAAGAAAAGAAGACAAAGGTTCAGAAGACCACCCAAGAAAAGAAAGAAGGAGAATACACAGAAAGAAAGAAAGCTTACGCTGACACAGCCTGCGGCTGCTTCACCACTTTGCGGAAGCGAGCCGCCTTCGCGGCCGCTTCTTCCCGCCTAGTGGCTGCCGCCCCACCCCTCGGCTTCTTCGTCCGGCTACCGAAGATGCCCTGGGTGGCGCGACGTTCTGGCCTCTACCCCGAGCAGGCTGCGCGCCGGAGGAGCCCGCGCCGCGTCCGGAGGCTGGCTGGCGGGGCGGGACGACTTCGGCTTCGTCCTCGTCCGGCCAATCGTCGAAGGTCGCGGAGAACCCGGCGCCGCCTGCTTCGCCGCCGGCTTGGCCACCAGCCGGCTCGGCGGCTTCCTCCATATGGACCGCCCCCAGATCGGGGTCCTCCTGGTCGTGCTCGGTCCGGTCGGGGACGAAGCGGCGCTCCACGTTCGCCCCGCTGGCCGGCCGAAGCAGAGGATTCTGTCGAAAGAGCGAGCCGACTGAGTTATAGTCGGCCCGGAGGAACTCGGCGACAAAGAGAAAAAGAGAAGGGGAGTGTACCGCGGGCGGAGGATTGGCGCGGCTGTATGGCTCCTTGCCGAATTGCCAGTCGTCGGGAAGCTGGCAGTTGGCGAGGTAGTTCACCATGTCGGCAGCGTCGGCCTGCGGCATCTCCTTGGTACACATCCGGCTCGGATCGAGCTGGCCGCTCATCTGACAGATCAGATGAGGCCGGCTCTGGAGCGGGAGGACCCGGCGTGTGACGAACGCGGCCAGGAGGTCGGGCCCCGTCAGGCCCTCCGTCTGGACCATCACCCGCAGGCGGGCGATGGCGGCGTTTCCTCCCTGCGACAGCGTCACCGCCCGGAAGGACCCCTGGGGCAGCCTCCCGGCCGGCGGGCCGGCTACGTAAGCCGGCAGGTTGACGTAGTCGCCCCGTGGAGCGATGTTCCGCACGTAGAAGTATGATTTCTGCCACTTCTTCACCGATTGGATCAGCGTGATGACGGGGAAGGGGTTGTCGGCGCCCGATCTCCGCGACGCGATGAAGGCGCCAGTGTGGGCCGGCACGCCCTAGCTGCGCGTACCCAGCTTCGACTGGAAGAACTCCCCCCAGAGCTCAAGGGTGGGGAGGACGCCGAAATAGCCCTCGCACAGGGTGACGAAGGCCGACAGCAGCACCACCGCGTTGGGGGTGAGGTGGTGCGGCTGGAGCTGATAGAAGTCCAGCCAGGTGCGGAAGAAGGCGCTCACTGGCAAGCCGAAGCCGCGCAGGAAGTGCGAGCGGAAGACCACCCGCTCGCCATCCCGCGGCGCTGGCCTGATTTCTTTCTCCGGCGCGAGGCGGACCTCCACTTTGTCCGCACTGGGCAGACGCCGTGTGTCGCGGAGGAAGTCGATGTGGTCGTTGTGGACGATGGAGCCATCCCAATCCCCGCCACGCTGCTCTACGTGGGGAGGCATGGCGGAAGCTAGCACGGCGGCGGAGGAGCGTGCGGAGGAAGAGCGCGGCGGCGAGGCGCTGTTGCGAGAACGAGCAAGGCAAGAAGACGGCGGAAGTAGGAGGAGCGTGCGAAGGCCTGCCGCCCTCCACCTCCCCCTACTTATAGC
Organism: Aegilops tauschii subsp. strangulata; assembly: GCF_002575655.3. Classification (NCBI taxonomy): domain Eukaryota; kingdom Viridiplantae; phylum Streptophyta; class Magnoliopsida; order Poales; family Poaceae; genus Aegilops; species Aegilops tauschii. Next base: position 396,753,491 of record NC_053039.3, on the reverse strand, counting down.
CTCACGCGGCCGAAGAGGCCGGACGTGGGGGGAGACGTGGGATTAACTGCGCCCACTCCCCCCACGTCTCGCGTTTATTACGCATAAGTGCGAGCCGAAACTGCCGCACGGAACGTGCGGGCGGTTCCGGGATACAAAAGATCCGCGCCTGGGCCGGGGTGTGGATGTGGCGGGCCCCCTCTCTGCGGCAACGTCCCGTCTCGCGCGTGGGCTGGCAGGCTTTCCGGCTACGTGGCGCGCCATCGGCGCGCGGCCGGCCCGCGGCCCGGCGCACATGCCAGCGGGTTCCCGCCCTCCGACTCCAGAAGATTTCGGCTCAGGCGACGTGCCTGACTAAGGCCGGCTCCCAGCTGCCGGCTTGTCGCGATGGGAAGCTGTTCGAGCTTCTCGAACCCTACTCCACCTCGAAGCCCGATCAGCTTCGGGGACTACTGTCGGAGTAAGTGGCCATGGGTAGCCAAACCGGCTACCCCTGGCTCTTTAGAAAATTTATCAAGCCTTTGGGCCTTCAAGCACTCCAAGCATTTGGGCCGCCTTCCCGGGCCGGCTACCACTAAAGCCGACTCCCGGAAGGCGACCCAGCCTCACCGACTCCAAGAAGCCGGCCAAGAGAAACGCCGACTCCTAGAAGCCGGCCGAGACCACAACCGCCCCTACATAACGACGACCTGACGGGGCATGGCCACAGTGCGGCCCACGACCCCCGAAGCCCGAGGCAGGCATGGCTACAGGAGGCCGTACGGGAGGGATGTCTCCCGTGCGGCCGGGCACTGTAGCCATGCCAGCTACGACGTCATCCACGACCCCCTCCTGTACGGCCCAAGGACCGCGGGCCCCTTTAGCCAGAGAGAGGCGTGAAGGCGGCCCGGCTTTTCCTAGTCGGCCAGGAGCATAGCCGGCCTCCAGAAGCCGGCGACTCCCTTCCTCGAAGCAGGAGCCCCATTAAGGAGACAAGACGAGGTGAGGCAACAGTGATAGCCCCCGACGCGGATCACTGTAGCCACGCTTACCTCGACAAAGCCCTCATCATCAGAGGCGCGGCTACAGTAAGCAGCCGCCGACAAGACCCTAGGCGGTGGGGCCGGCCTGTCGACCGAGTAGCCGGCAGCCGGTGGGACCCACCAGCCGGCGGGACCCAGCAGCCGGCGGAGAAGCCGGCAGGCGTAGACACTGACGGCTGGGGCCAGTTCCCAGTCGGATTACCATTGTACCCCCGGGGGGTAGGCCTATATAAACCCCCCGGAGCACCCATGCAAAGGGTTGGCCACTGAGCATAGTTCGCACCCAAGCATAGTTGGCACCTCTGCATGTTTGGCTTCCAAGCATAGCACACGCACACACACCATAGATAGAGAGAAGCAAGAGCTAGCCTTGTTCTTCTTCTTCCTTGATCCCAACAGCTCTAGGAGCGATTGTAGCTACTCTTTATCGAGCTAGTGATCATGCGGAGACCGCGCAGAGCAGGACTAGGGGTGTTATCTCCTCGGAGAGCCCCGAACCTGGGTAAGATTCGCCGGCGTGCATGTCTTCGCCTCATCCCGTTTCCAGGCACCGGCGACGTTTTATTGGCACCCACAATGATAGGCCATCCTTTGGCATATGTCGCACCAACCATCCGACACGAGGTGTAATATGGTGGAGGGGGGCACCGCACACGGCTAAGAGATCAATAGATCAATTGTTGTGTCTCTGGGGTGCCCCCCTGCCCCCGTATATAAAGGAGCAAGGGGAAGGCAGCCGGCCAAGGGGAGAGGCGCGCCAAAGGGGGGAGTCCTACTCCCACCGGGAGTAGGACTCCTCCTTTCCCTGTGGGAGTAGGAGAAGGGAAGGGGGAAGGAGAAAGAAGGAAGGGGGCGCCCCCCCTCCCTAGTCCAATTCGGACTAGCCCATGGAGAGGGGTGCGGCCACCCTTTGAGGTCTTTCCCTCCTTTCCCGTATGGCCCATTAAGGCCCAATACGAATTCCCGTAACTCTCCGGTACTCCGAAAAAATACCCGAATCACTCGGAACCTTTCCGAAGTCCGAATATAGTCGTCCAATATATCGATTTTTACGTCTCGACCATTTCGAGACTCCTCGTCATATCCCCGATCTCATTCGGGACTCCGAACTCCTTCAGTACATCAAAACTCAATAAAACTGTCATCGTAACGTTAAGCGTGCGGACCCTTCGGGTTCGAGAACTATGTAGACATGACCGAGACACGTCTCCGGTCAATAACCAATAGCGGGACCTGGATGCCCATATTGGCTCCCACATATTCTACGAAGATCTTTATCGGTCAGACCGCATAACAACATACGTTGTTCTCTTTGTCACCGGTATGTTACTTGCCCGAGATTTGATCGTCGGTATCTCGATACCTAGTTCAATCTCGTTACCGGCAAGTCTCTTTACTCGTTCCGTAACACATCATCCCGCAACTAACTCATTAGTCACAATGCTTGCAAGGCTTATAGTGATATGCATTACCGAGTGGGCCCAGAGATACCTCTCCGACAATTGGAGTGACAGATCCTAATCTTGAAATACGCCAACCCAACAAGTACCTTTGGAGACACCTGTAGAGCACCTTTATAATCACCCATTTACATTGTGACGTTTGGTAGCACACAAAGTGTTCCTCCGGTAAACGGGAGTTGCATAATCTCATAGTCATAGGAACATGTATAAGTCATGAAGAAAGCAATAGCAACATACTAAACGATCGGGTGCTAAGCTAACGGAATGGGTCAAGTCAATCACGTCATTCTCTAATGAGGTGATCTCGTTAATCAAATGACAACTCATGTCTATGGCTAGGAAACATAACCATCTTTGATTAACGAGCTAGTCAAGTAGAGGCATACTAGTGACACTCTGTTTGTCTATGTATTCACACATGTATTATGTTTTCGGTTAAATACAATTCTAGCATGAATAATAAACATTTATCATGATATAAGGAAATATATAATACTTTATTATTGCCTCTAGGGCATATTTCCTTCAGTCTCCCACTTGCACTAGAGTCAATAATCTAGTTCACATCGCCATGTGATTTAACATCAATAATTCACATCACCATGTGATTAACACCCATAGTTCACATCTCTATGTGACCAACACTTAAAGGGTTTACTAGAGTCAATAATCTAGTTCACATCGCTATGTGATTAACACCCAAAGAGTACTAAGGTGCGATCATGTTTTGATTGTGAGATTTTAGTCAACGGGTCTGTCACATTCAGATCCGTAAGGATTTTCCTAATTTCTATGTCTACAATGCTCTGTACGGAGCTACTCTAGCTAATTGCTCCCACTTTCAATATGTATCTAGACCGAGACTTTAGAGTCATCTAGATTTAGTGTCAAAACTTGCATCGACGTAACCCTTTACGACGAACCTTTTGTCACTTCCATAATCGAGAAACATTTCCTTATTCCACTAAGGATAATTTTGACCGCTGTCCAGTGATCTACTCCTAGATCACTATTGCACTCCCTTGCCAAAATCAGTGTAGGGTATACAATAGATCTGGTACACAGCATGGCATATTTTATAGAACCTATGGCCAAGGCATAGGGAATGACTTTCATTTTCTTTCTATCTTCTGCCTGAAGGAAATATGCCCTAGAGGCAATAATAAAGTATTATTTATTTCCTTGTATCATGATAAATGTTTATTATTCATGCTAGAATTGTATTAACCGGAAACATAATACATGTGTGAATATATAGACAAACAGAGTGTCACTAGTATGCCTCTACTTGACTAGCTCGTTAATCAAAGATGGTTATGTTTCCTAGCCATAGACATAAGTTGTCATTTGATTAACGAGATCACCTCATTAGGAGAATGACGTGATTGACTTGACCCATTCCGTTAGCTTAGCACTCGATCGTTTAGTATGTTGCTATTGCTTTCTTCATGACTTCTACATGTTCCTATGACTATGAGATTATGCAACTCCCGTTTACCGGAGGAACACTTTGTGTGCTACCAAACGTCACAACGTAAATGGGTGATTATAAAGGTGCTCTACAGGTGTCTCCAAAGGTACTTGTTGGGTTGGCGTATTTCGAGATTAGGATTTGTCACTCCAATTGTCGGAGAGGTATCTCTAGGCCCACACGGTAGTGCACATCACTATAAGCCTTGCAAGCATTGTGACTAATGAGTTAGTTGCGGGATGATGTGTTACGGAACGAGTAAAGAGACTTGCCGGTAACGAGATTGAACTAGGTATCGAGATACCGACGATCAAATCTCGGGCAAGTAACATACCGGTGACAAAGGGAACAACGTATGTTGTTATGCGGTCTGACCGATAAAGATCTTCGTAGAATATGTGGGAGCCAATATGGGCATCCAGGTCCCGCTATTGGTTATTGACCGGAGACGTGTCTCGGTCATGTCTACATAGTTCTCGAACCCGTAGGGTCCGCACGCTTAACGTTACGATGACAGTTTTATTGAGTTTTGATGTACCGAAGGAGTTCGGAGTCCCGGATGAGATCGGGGATATGACGAGGAGTCTCGAAATGGTCGAGACGTAAAAATCGATATATTGGACGACTATATTCGGACTTCGGAAAGGTTCCGAGTGATTCGGGTATTTTTCGGAGTACCGGAGAGTTACGGGAATTCGTATTGGGCCTTAATGGGCCATACGGGAAAGGAGAGAAAGGCCTCAAAAGGTGGCCGCACCCCTCCCCATGGTCTGGTCCTAATTGGACTAGGGAAGGGGGGCGCACCCTTCCTTATTTCTCCTTCCCCCTTCCCTTCTCCTACTCCCACAAGGAAAGGAGGAGTCCTACTCCCGGTGGAAGTAGGACTCCCCCCTATGGCGCGCCTCTCCTCTTGGCCGGCTGCCTCCCCCTTGCTCCTTTATATACGGGGGCAGGGGGGCACCCCAGAGACACAACAATTGATCCTTGAGATCTCTTAGCCGTGTGCGGTGCCCCCCTCCACCATATTACACCTCGATAATACCGTTGCGGAGCTTAAGCGAAGCCCTGCGTCGGTGGAACATCATCATCGTCACCACGCTGTCGTGCTGACGAAACTCTCCCTCAACACTCGGCTGGATCGGAGTTTGAGGGACGTCATCGAGCTGAACGTGTGTAGAACTCGGAGGTGCCGTACGTTCGGTACTTGATCGGTCGGATCGTGAAGACGTACGACTACATCAACCGCGTTGTGATAACGCTTCCGCTGTCGGTCTACGAGGGTACGTAGACAACACTCTCCCCCCTCGTTGCTATGCATCACCATGATCTTGCGTGTGCGTAGGAATTTTTTTGAAATTACTACGTTCCCCAACAGTGGTATCAGAGCCTGGTTTTATGCGTTGATGCTATGCACGAGTAGAACACAAGTGAGTTGTGGGCGATATAAGTCATACTGCTTACCAGCATGTCATACTTTGGTTCAGCGGTATTGTGAGATGAAGCGGCCCGGACCGACATTACGCGTACGCTTACGCGAGATTGGTTTCACCGTTGCGAGCACTCGTTGCTTAAAGGTGACTGGCGGGTGTATGTCTCTCTCACTTTAGTTGAACCGAGTGTGGCTACGCCCGGTCCTTGCGAAGGTTAAAACATCACCAACTTGACAAACTATCGTTGTGGTTTTGATGCGTAGGTAAGAACGGTTCTTGCTAAGCCCAGTAGCAGCCACGTAAAACTTGCAACAACAAAGTAGAGGACGTCTAACTTGTTTTTGCAGGGCATGTTGTGATGTGATATGGTCAAGACATGATGCTAAATTTTATTGTATGAGATGATCATGTTTTGTAACCGAGTTATCGGCAACTGGCAGGAGCCATATGGTTGTCGCTTTATTGCATAAGATGCAAGCGCCAAATAATTGCTTTACTTTATCGCTATGCGATAGCAATAGTTGCAAGAGCAATAGTTGGCGAGACGACCATGTGACGACACATTGATATAGATCAAGATGATGGAGATCATGGTGTCATGCCGGTGACGATGGAGATCATGACGATGCTTTGGAGATGGAGATCAAAGGCACAAGATGATGATGGCCATATCATGTCACATATTATGATTGCATGTGATGTTTATCTTTTATACATCTTATCTTGCTTTGATTGACGGTAGCATTATAAGATGATCTCTCACTAAATTATCAAGGTATAAGTGTTCTCCCTGAGTATGCACCGTTGCGAAAGTTCTTCGTGCTGAGACACCACGTGATGATCGGGTGTGATAAGCTCTACGTTCACATACAACGGGTGCAAGCTAGTTTTGCACACGCAAAATACTCGGGTTAAACTTGAAGAGCCTAGCATATAACAAATATGGCCTCGGAACACTGAGACCGAAAGGTCGAGCGTGAATCATATAGTAGATATGATCAACATAGTGATGTTCACCATTGAAACTACTCCATCTCACGTGATGATCGGACATGGTTTAGTTGATATGGATCACGTGATCACTTAGAGGATTAGAGGGATGTCTATCTAAGTGGGAGTTCTTAAGTAATATGATTAATTGAACTTAAATTTATCATGAACTTAGTCCTGATAGTATTTTGCAAATTATATTGTAGATCAATAGCTCGCGTTGTTGCTTCCCTGTGTTTATTTTTGATATGTTCCTAGAGAAAAATTATGTTGAAAGATGTTAGTAGCAAAGATGCGGATTGGATCCGTGATCTGAGGATTATCCTCATTGCTGCGCAGAAAAAATATGTCCTTGATGCACCGCTAGGTGACAGACCTATTGCAGGAGCAGATGCAGACGTTATGAATGTTTGGCTAGCTCAATATGATGACTACTTGATAGTTTAGTGCACCATGCTTTACGGCTTAGAACCGGGTCTTCAACGACGTTTTGAACGTGATGGAGCATATGAGATGTTCCAGGAGTTGAAGTTAATATTTCAAGCAAATGCCCGAATTGAGAGATATGAAGTCTCCAACAAGTTCTATAGCTAAAAGATGGAGGAGAATCGCTCAACTAGTGAGCATGTGCTCAGATTGTCTGGGTACTACAATCGCTTGAATCAAGTGGGAGTTAATCTTCCAGATAAAATAGTGATTGACAGAATTCTCTAGTCACCATCACCAAGTTAGTAGAACTTCGTGATGAACTACAGTATGCAAGGGATGACGAAAGTAATTCCCGAGCTCTTCGTGATGCTGAAATCGACGAAGGTAGAAATCAAGAAAAACATCAAGTGTTGATGGTTGACGAGACCACTAGTTTCAAGAAAAGGGCAAAGGGAAGAAGGGGAACTTCAAGAAGAACGGCAAGCAAGTTGCTGCTCAAGTGAAGAAGCCTAAGTCTGGTCCTAAGCCTGAGACTAAGTGCTTCTACTGCAAAGGGACTGGTCACTGGAAGCGGAACTACCCCAACTATTTGGTGGATAAGAAGGATGGCAAAGTGAACAAAGGTATATTGGATATACATGTTATTGATGTGTACTTTACTAGTGTTTATAGCAACCCCTCGGTATTTGATAATGGTTCAGTTTCTAAGAGTAGTAACTCGAAACGGGAGTTGCAGAATAAACAGAGACTAGTAAAAAGGCGAGGTGACGATGTGTGTTGGAAGTAGTTCCAAGCTTGATATGATCATCATCGCACACTCCCTGTACTTTCGGGATTAGTGTTGAAACTAAATAAGTGTTATTTGGTGTTTGCGTTGAGCATGAATATGATTTGATCATGTTTATTGCAATACGGTTATTCATTGAAGTTAGAGAACAATTGTTGTTCTGTTTACATGAATAAAAACCTTCTATGGTCATACACAGCAACGAAAATGGTTTGTTGGATCTCGATCGTAGTGATACACATATTCATAATATTGAAGCCAAAAGATGCAAAGTTAATAATGATAGTGCAACTTATTTGTGGCACTGCCGTTTAGGTCATATTGGTGTAAAACGCATGAAGAAACTCCATACTGATGGGATTTTGGAATCACTTGATTATGAATCACTTGATGCTTGCGAACCGTGCCTCATGGGCAAGATGACTGAAACGCCGTTCTCCGGAACTATGGAGAGAGCAACAGATTTGTTGGAAATCATCCATACAGATGTATGTGGTCCAATGAATATTGAGGCTCGTAGCAGGTATCATTATTTTCTGACCTTCACAGATGATTTGAGCAGATATGGGTATATCTACTTGATGAAACACAAGTCTGAAACATTTGAAAAGTTCAAAGAATTTCAGAGTGAAAGTGGAGAATCATCGTAACAAGAAAATAAAAGTTTCTACGATATGATCGCAGAGGTAAAATATTTGAGTTACGAGTTTGGCCTTCAGTTAAAACAATGTGAAATAGTTTCACTACTCACGCCACCTGGAACACCACAGTGTAATGGTGTGTCCGAACATCGTAACCGTACTTTATTAGATATAGTGCGATATATGATGTCTCTTACCGATCTATCACTATCGTTTTTGGGGTTATGCATTAGAGACAGCTACATTCACGTTAAATAGGGCACCATCAAAATCCGTTGAGACGACGCCTTATGAACTGTGGTTTGGCAAGAAACCAAAGTTGTCGTTTCTTAAAGTTTGGGGTTGCGATGCTTATGTGAAAAAGTTTCATCCTGATAAGCTCAAACCCAAATCGGAGAAATGTGTCTTCATAGGATACCCAAAGGAGACAGTTGGGTACACCTTCTATCACAGATCCGAAGGCAAGACATTCGTTGCTTAGTATGGATCCTTTCTAGAGAAGGAGTTTCTCTCGAAAGAAGTGAGTGGGAGGAAAGTAGAACTTGATGAGGTAATTGTACCTGCTCCCTTATTGGAAAGTAGTTCATCGCAGAAACCAGTTTCTGTGACGCCTATACCAATTAGTGAGGAAGTTAATGATGATGATCATGAAACTTCAGATCAAGTTATTACTAAACCTCGTAGGTCAACCAGAGTAAGATCCGCACCAGAGTGGTACGGTAATCCTGTTCTGGAGGTTATGTTACTAGACCATGACGAACCTACGAACTATGAAGAAGCGATGGTGAGCCCAGATTCCGCAAAATGGCTTGAGGCCATGAAATCTGAGATGAGATCCATGTATGAGAACAAAGTGTGGACTTTGATTGACTTGCCCGATGATCGGCGAGCCATTGAGATTAAATGGATCTTCAAGAGGAAGACGGACGCTGATAGTGGGGTTACTATCTACAAAGCTAGAACTGTCGCAAAAAGGTTTTCGGCAAGTTCAAGGTGTTGACTACGATGAGAGTTTCTCACTCGTATCTATGCTTAAGTCTGTCCGAATCATGTTAGCAATTGCCGCATTTTATGAAATCTGGCAAATGGATAAACAAAACTGCATTCCTTAATGAATTTATTAAAGAAGAGTTGTATATGATGCAACCAGAAGGTTTTGTCAATCCTAAAGGTACTAACAAAATATGCAAGCTCCAGCAATCCATCTATGGACTGGTGCAAGCATCTCGGAGTTGGAATATACGCTTTGATAAGTTGATCAAAGGATATAGTTTTATACAGACTTGCGGTGAAGCCTGTATTTACAAGAAAGTGAGTGGGAGCACTACAACATTTCTGATAAGTATATGTGAATGACATATTGTTGATCGGAAATAATGTAGCATTATTCTGCAAAGCATAAAGGAGTGTTTGAAAGGAGTTTTTTTAAAAGAAAGACCTCGGTGAAGCTGCTTACATATTGAGCATCAAGATCTATAGAGATAGATAAGTTTTTTCAATGAGTACATACCTTAACAAGATTTTGAAGTGGTTCAAAATGGAACAGTCAAAGAAAAAGTTTCTTGCCTGTGTTACAAGGTGTGAAATTGAGTAAGACTCAAAGCCTGACCACGACAGAAGATAGAAAAAGAATGAAAGTCATTCCCTATGCCTCGGCCATAGGTTCTATAAAGTATGACATGCTGTGTACCAGATCTATTGTATACCCCTACACTGATTTTGGCAAGGGAGTACAATAGTGATCTAGGAGTAGATCACTGGACAGCGGTCAAAATTATCCTTAGTGGAATAAGGATATGTTTCTCGATTATGGAAGTGGCAAAAGGTTCGTCATAAAGGGTTACGTCGATGCAAGTTTTGACACTAATCTAGATGACTCTAAGTCTCGGTCTAGATACATATTGAAAGTGGGAGCAATTAGCTAGAGTAGCTCCGTGCAGAGCATTGAAGACATAGAAATTTGCAAAATACTTACGGATCTGAATGTGATAGACCCGTTGACTGAAATTATCTCACAAGCAAAACATGATCACACCTTAGTACTCTTTGGGTGTTAATCACATAGCGATGTGAACTAGATTATTGACTCTAGTAAACCCTTTGGGTGTTGGTCACATGACGATGTGAACTATGTGTGTTAATCACATGGTGATGTGAACTATTGGTATTAAATCACATGGTGATGTGAACTAGATTATTGACTCTAGTGCAAGTGGGAGACTGAAGGAAATATGCCCTAGAGGCAATAATAAAGTATTATTTATTTCCTTGTATCATGATAAATGTTTATTATTCATGTTAGAATTGTATTAACCGGAAACATAATACATGTGTGAATATATAGACAAACAGAGTGTCACTAGTATGCCTCTACTTGACTAGCTCGTTAATCAAAGATGGTTATGTTTCCTAGCCATAGACATAAGTTGTCATTTTATTAACGAGATCACCTCATTAGGAGAATGACGTGATTGACTTGACCCATTCCGTTAGCTTAGCACTCGATCGTTTAGTATGTTGCTATTGCTTTCTTCATGACTTCTACATGTTCCTATGACTATGAGATTATGCAACTCCCGTTTACCGGAGGAACACTTTGTGTGCTACCAAACGTCACAACGTAAATGGGTGATTATAAAGGTGCTCTACAGGTGTCTCCAAAGGTACTTGTTGGGTTGGCGTATTTCGAGATTAGGATTTGTCACTCCAATTGTCGGAGAGGTATCTCTAGGCCCACTCGGTAGTGCACATCACTATAAGCCTTGCAAGCATTGTGACTAATGAGTTAGTTGCGGGATGATGTGTTACGGAACGAGTAAAGAGACTTGCCGGTAACGAGATTGAACTAGGTATCGAGATACCGACGATCAAATCTCGGGCAAGTAACATACCGGTGACAAAGGGAACAACGTATGTTGTTATGCGGTCTGACCGATAAAGATCTTCGTAGAATATGTGGGAGCCAATATGGGCATCCAGGTCCCACTATTGGTTATTGACCGGAGACGTGTCTCGGTCATGTCTACATAGTTCTCGAACCCGTAGGGTCCGCACGCTTAACGTTACGATGACAGTTTTATTGAGTTTTGATGTACCGAAAGAGTTCGGAGTCCCGGATGAGATCGGGGATATGACGAGGAGTCTCGAAATGGTCGAGACGTAAAAATCGATATATTGGACGACTATATTCGGACTTCGGAAAGGTTCCGAGTGATTCGGGTATTTTTCGGAGTACCGGAGAGTTACGGGAATTCGTATTGGGCCTTAATGGGCCATACGGGAAAGGAGAGAAAGGCCTCAAAAGGTGGCTGCACCCCTCCCCATGGTCTGGTCCGAATTGGACTAGGGAAGGGGGGCGCACCCTTCCTTCTTTCTCCTTCCCCCTTCCCTTCTCCTACTCCCACAAGGAAAGGAGGAGTCCTACTCCCGGTGGGAGTAGGACTCCCACCTATGGCACGCCTCTCCTCTTGGCCGGCTGCCTCCCCCTTGCTCCTTTATATACGGGGGCAGGGGGCACCCCAGAGACACAACAATTGATCCTTGAGATCTCTTAGCCGTGTGCGGTGCCTCCCTCCACCATATTACACCTCGATAATACCGTTGCGGAGCTTAGGCGAACCCCTGCGTCGGTGGAACATCATCATCGTCACCACGCCGTCGTGCTGACGAAACTCTCCCTCAACACTCGGCTGGATCGGAGTTCGAGGGACGTCATCAAGCTGAACGTGTGTAGAACTCGGAGGTGCCGTACGTTCGGTACTTGATCGGTCGGATCGTGAAGACGTACGACTACATCAACCGCGTTGTGATAACGCTTCCGCTGTCGGTCTACGAGGGTATGTAGACAACACTCTCCCCCCTCGTTGCTATGCATCACCATGATCTTGCGTGTGCGTAGGAATTTTTTTGAAATTACTACGTTCCCCAACACTGCCGTGGTCGGGCTTTGAGTCTTACTCAATTTCACACCTTGTAACACAGGCAAGAACTCTTTCTTTGACTGTTCTATTTTGAACTACTTCAAAATCTTGTTAAGGTATGTACACATTGAAAAAATTATCAAGCGTCTTGATCTATCTCTATAGATCTTGATGCTCAATATGTAAGCAGCTTCACCGAGGTCTTTCTTTGAAAAACTCCTTTCAAACACTCCTTTATGCTTTGCAGAATAATTCTACATTATTTTCGATCAACAATATGTCATTCACATATACTTATCAGAAATGCTGTAGTGCTCCCACTCACTTTCTTGTAAATACAGGCTTCACCGCAAGTCTGTATAAAACTATATCCTTTGATCAACTTATCAAAGCGTATATTCCAACTCCGAGATGCTTGCACCAGTCCATAGATGGATTGCTGGAGCTTGCATATTTTGTTAGTACTTTTAGGATTGACAAAACCTCCTGGTTGCATCATATACAACTCTTCTTTAATAAATCCATTAAGGAATGTAGTTTTGTTTATCCATTTGCCATATTTCATAAATGTGGCAATTGCTAACATGATTCAGACAGACTTAAGCATAGATACGAGTGAGAAACTCTCATCGTAGTCAACACCTTGAATTTGTCGAAAACCTTTTTGCGACAATTCTAGCTTTGTAGATAGTAACACTACTATCAGTGTCCGTCTTCCTCTTGAAGATCCATTTATTTTCTATGGCTTGCCGACCATTGGGCAAGTCAACCAAAGTCCATACTTTGTTCTCATACATGGATCTTATCTCAGATTTCATGGCCTCAGGCCATTTCGCGGAATCTGGGCTCACCATCGCTTCTTCATAGTTCGTAGGTTCGTCATGGTCTAGTATCATAACCTCCAGAACAGGATTACCGTACCACTCTGGTGCGGATCTTACTCTGGTTGACCTACGAGGTTCAGTAATAACTTGATCTGAAGTTCCATGATCATCATCATTAACTTCCTCACTAATTGGTGCAGGAGTCACAGGAACATATTTTTGTGATGAACTACTTTCCAATAAGGGAGCAGGTAAAGTTACCTCATCAAGTTCTACTTTCCTCCCACTCACTTCTTTCGAGAGAAACTCCTTCTCTAGAAAGGATCCATACTAAGCAACGAATGTCTTGCCTTCGGATCTGTGATAGAAGGTGTACCCAACTGTCTCCTTTGGGTATCCTATGAAGACACATTTCTCCGATTTGGGTTTAAGCTTATCAGGATGAAACTTTTTCACATAAGCATCGCAACCCCAAACTTTAAGAAACGACAACTTTGGTTTCTTGCCAAACCACAGTTCATGAGGCGTCGTCTCAACGGATTTTGATGGTGCCTTATTTAACGTGAATGTAGCTGTCTCTAATGCATAACCCTAAAACGATAGTGGTAAATTGGTAAGAGACATCATAGATTGCACTATATCCAATAAAGTACGGTTATGACGTTCGGACACACCATTATGCTGTGGTGTTCCAGGTGGCATGAATTTGTGAAACTATTCCACATTGTCTTAACTGAAGGCCAAACTCGTAACTCAAATACTCTTCTCCATGATTAGATCGTAGAAACTTTATTTTCTTGTTACGATGATTTTCCGCTTCACTCTGAAATTATATGAACTTTTCAAATGTTTCAGACTTCTGTTTCATTAAGCAGATATACCCATATCTGCTCAAATCATCTGTGAAGGTCAGAAAATAATGATACCTGCTACGAGCCTCAATATTCATCGGACCATATACATCTGTATGTATGATTTCCAACAAATCTGTTGCTCTCTCCATAGTTCCGGAGAAGGGCGTTTCAGTCATCTTGCCCATGAGGCACGGTTCGCAAGCATCAAGTGATTCATAATCAAGTGATTCCAAAATCCCATCAGTATGGAGTTTCTTCATGCGTTTTACACCAATATGACCTAAACGGCAGTGCCACAAATAAGTTGCACTATCATTATTAATTTTGCATCTTTTGGCTTCAATATTATGAATATGTGTATCACTACGATCGAGATCCAAGAAACCATTTTCGTTGGCGTGTATGACCATAGAAGGTTTTATTCATGTAAACAGAACAACAATTGTTCTCTAACTTAAATGAATAACCGTATTGCAATAAACATGATCAAATCATATTCATGCTCAACGCAAACACCAAATAACACTTATTTAGTTTCAACACTAATCCCGAAAGTACAGGGAGTGTGCGATGATGATCATATCAATCTTGGAACTACTTCCAACACACATCGTCACCTCGCCTTTTTACTAGTCTCTGTTTATTCTGCAACTCCCGTTTTCGAGTTACTACTCTTTAGCAACTGAACCAGTATCAATTACCGAGGGGTTGCTATAAACGCTAGTAAAGTACACATCAATAATCTGTATATCAAATATACCTTTGTTCACTTTTACTAGTCTCTGTTTATTCTGCAACTCCTGTTTCGAGTTACTACTATTAGCAACTGAACCAGTATCAATTACCGAGGGGTTGCTATATGTTGGAAATATGCCCTAGAGGCAATAATAAATGGTTATTATTATATTTCTTTGTTCATGGTAATTGTCTATTATTCATGCTATAATTGTATTGTCCGGAAATCGTGATACATGTGTGAATACATAGACCACAACGTGTCCCTAGTAAGCCTCTAGTTGACTAGCTCGTTGATCAACTGATAGTCATGGTTTCCTCACTATGGACATTGGATATCATTGATAACGGGATCACATCATTAGGAGAATGATGTGATGGACAAGACCCAATCCTAAGCATAGCATAAAAGATCGTGTAGTTTCGTTTGCTAGAGCTTTTCCAATGTCAAGTATCTTTTCCTTAGACCATGAGATCGTGCAACTCCCGGATACCGTAGGAGTGCTTTGGGTGTGCCAAATGTCACAACGTAACTGGGTGACTATAAAAGGTGCACTACGGGTATCTCCGAAAGTGTCTGTTGGGTTGGCACGGATCGAGACTGGGATTTGTCACTCCGTGTGACGGAGAGGTATCTCTGGGCCCACTCGGTAATGCATCATCATAATGAGCTCAATGTGACTAAGGCGTTAGTCACGGGATCATGCATTGCGGTACGAGTAAAGAGACTTGCCGGTAACGAGATTGAACAAGGTATTGGGATACCGACGATCGAATCTCGGGCAAGTAACATACCGATTGACAAAGGGAATTGCATACGGATTGATTGAATCCTCGACACCGTGGTTCATCCGATGAGATCATCGTGGAACATGTGGGAGCCAACATGGGTATCCAGATCCCGCTGTTGGTTATTGACCGGAGAGGCGTCTCGGTCATGTCTGCATGTCTCCCGAACCCGTAGGGTCTACACACTTAAGGTTCGGTGACGCTAGGGTTGTAGAGATATATGTATGCGGAAACCCGAAAGTTGTTCGGAGTCCCGGATGAGATCCCGGACGTCACGAGAGGTTCCGGAATGGTCCGGAGGTGAAGAATTATATATAGGAAGTCAAGTTTCGGCCACCGGGAAAGTTTCGGGGGTTACCGGTATTGTACCGGGACCACCGGAAGGGTCCCGGGGGTCCACCGGGTGGGGCCACCTATCCCGGAGGGCCCCGTGGGCTGAAAGTGGAAGGGAACCAGCCCTTAGTGGGCTGGGGCGCCCCCCTTGGGCCTCCCCCCATGCGCCTAGGGTTGGGAACCCTAGGGGGGGAGCTTCCCCCTTGCCTTGGGGGGCAAGGCACCCCTTCGCCCCCTTTGGCCGCCGCCCCCCCTTGGAGATCCCATCTCCCTGGGCCGGCGCCCCCCCAGGGGGCCTATATAAAGGGGGGAGGGAGGGCAGCAACACACAGCCTTGGGCGCCTCCCTCCTCCCCTGCAACACCTCTCTCTCTCTCTCTCTCGCAGAAGCTTGGCAAAGCCCTGCCGAGACCCGCTACATCCACCACCACGCCGTCGTGCTGCTGGATCTCCATCAACCTCTCCTTCCCCCTTGCTGGATCAAGAAGGAGGAGACGTCACTGCACCGTACGTGTGTTGAACGCGGAGGTGCCGTCCGTTCGGCACTCGGTCATCGGTGATTTGGATCACGGCGAGTACGACTCCGTCATCCACGTTCATTGGAACGCTTCCGCTCGCGATCTACAAGGGTATGTAGATGCACTCCTTTCCCCTCGTTGCTAGTAGACTCCATAGATGCATCTTGGTGAGCGTAAAAAAATTTTAAATTATGCTACGATTCCCAACACTATAAACACTAGTAAAGTACACATCAATAATCTGTATATCTAATATACCTTTGTTCACTTTGCCATCCTTCTTATCCACCAAATAGTTGGGGTAGTTCCGCTTCCAGTGACCAGTCCCTTTGCAGTAGAAGCACTTAGTCTCAGGCTTAGGACCAGACTTAGGCTTCTTCACTTGAGCAGCAACTTGCTTGCCGTTCTTCTTGAAGTTCCCCTTCTTCCCTTTGCCCTTTTCTTGAAACTAGTGGTCTCGTCAACCATCAACACTTGATGTTTTTCTTGATTTCTACCTTCGTCGATTTCAGCATCACGAAGAGCTCGGGAATTACTTTCATCATCCCTTGCATTCTATAGTTCATCACGAAGTTCTACTAACTTGGTGATGGTGACTAGAGAATTCTGTCAATCACTATTTTATCTGGAAGATAAACTCCCACTTGATTCAAGCGATTGTAGTACCCAGAAATCTGAGCACATGCTCACTAGTTGAGCGATTCTCCTCCATCTTTTAGCTATAGAACTTGTTGGAGACTTCATATCTCTTAACTCGGGTATTTGCTTGAAATATTAACTTCAACTCCTGGAACATCTCATATGGTCCATGACGTTCAAAACGTCTTTGAAGTCCCGATTCTAAGCCGTTAAGCATGGTGCACTAAACTATCAAGTAGTCATCATATTGAGCTAGCCAAACGTTCATAACGTCTGCATCTGCTCCTGCAATAGGTCTGTCACCTAGCGGTGCATCAAGGACATAATTCTTCTGTGCAGCAATGAGGATAATCCTCAGATCACGGATCCAATCCGCATCTTTGCTACTAACATCTTTCAACATAATTTTCTCTAGGAACATATCAAAAATAAATACAGGGAAGCAACAACGCGAGCTATTGATCTAAAACATAATTTGCAAAAATACTATCAGGACTAAGTTCATGATAAATTTAAGTTCAATTAATCATATTACTTAAGAACTCCCACTTAGAT
The DNA here is from genome assembly GCF_002575655.3 of Aegilops tauschii subsp. strangulata. Classification (NCBI taxonomy): domain Eukaryota; kingdom Viridiplantae; phylum Streptophyta; class Magnoliopsida; order Poales; family Poaceae; genus Aegilops; species Aegilops tauschii. Next base: position 396,736,113 of record NC_053039.3, on the reverse strand, counting down.
AGATATCCCTCTAATCATCTAAGTGATTACGTGATCCAAATCAACTAAACCATGTCCGATCATTACGTGAGATGGAGTAGTTTCAATGGTGAACATCACTATGTTGATCATATCTACTATATGATTCACGCTCGACCTATCGGTCTTTGTGTTCCGAGGCCATATCTGTACTATGCTAGGCTCGTCAAGTTTAACCTGAGTATTCCGCGTGTGCAACTGTTTTGCACCCGTTGTATTTGAACGTAGAGCTTATCACACCCGATCATCACGTGGTGTCTCAGCACGAAGAACTTTCGCAACGGTGCATACTCAGGGAGAACACTTTTATCTTGAAATTTTAGTGAGGGATCATCTTATAATGCTACCGTCAATCAAAGCAAGATAAGATGCATAAAGGATTAACATCACATGCAATCAATATAAGTGATATGATATGGCCATAATTATCTTGTGCTTGTGATCTCCATCCCCGAAGCACCGTGCTCGTGATCTCCATCTCCGAAGCACCGTCATGATCACCATCGTCACCGGCACGACACCTTGATCTCCATCGTAGTATCGTTGTCGTCTCGCCAACTTATTGCTTTTACGACTATCGCTACCGCTTAGTGATAAAGTAAAACTATTACATGGCGATTGCATCTCATACAATAAAGCGACAACTATATGGCTCCTGCCAGTTGCCGATAACTCGGTTACAAAACATGATCATCTCATACAACACATTATATCACATCATGTCTTGACCATATCACATCACAACATGCCCTGCAAAAACAAGTTAGACGTCCTCTACTTTGTTGTTGCATGTTTTACGTGGCTGCTACGGGCTTAGCAAGAACCGTTCTTACCTACGCATCAAAACCACAACGATAGTTTGTCAAGTTGGTGCTGTTTTAACCTTCGCAAGGACCGGGCGTAGCCACACTCGGTTCAACTAAAGTGAGAGAGACAGACACCCGCCAGTCACCTTTAAGCAACGACTGCTCCGAACGGTGAAACCAGTCTCGCGTAAGCGTACGCGTAATGTCGGTCCGGGCCGCTTCATCTCACAATACCGCTGAACCAAAGTATGACATGCTGGTAAGCAGTATGACTTATATCGCCCACAACTCACTTGTGTTATACTCGTGCATATCATCAACGCATAAAACCAGGCTCGGATGCCACTGTTGGGGAACGTAGTAATTTCAAAAAAATTCCTACGCACACGCAAGATCATGGTGATGCATGGCAACGAGAGGGGAGAGTGTTGTCCACGTACCCTCGTAGACCGACAGCGGAAGCGTTATCACAACGCGGTTGATGTAGTCGTACGTCTTCACGATCCGACCGATCAAGTACCGAACGTACGGCACCTCCGAGTTCTACACACGTTCAGCTCGATGACGTCCCTCGAACTCCGATCCAGCCGAGTGTTGAGGGAGAGTTTCGTTAGCACGACGGCGTGGTGACGATTATGATGTTCTACCGACGCAGGGCTTCGCCTAAGCTCCGCAACGATATTATCGAGGTGTAATATGGTGGAGGGGGGCACCGCACACGGCTAAGAGATCAATAGATCAATTGTTGTGTCTCTGGGGTGCCCCCCTGCCCCCGTATATAAAGGAGCAAGGGGAAGGCAGCCGGCCAAGGGGAGAGGCGCGCCAAAGGGGGGAGTCCTACTCCCACCGGGAGTAGGACTCCTCCTTTCCCTGTGGGAGTAGGAGAAGGGAAGGGGGAAGGAGAAAGAAGGAAGGGGGCGCCCCCCCTCCCTAGTCCAATTCGGACTAGCCCATGGGGAGGGGTGCGGCCACCCTTTGAGGTCTTTCCCTCCTTTCCCGTATGGCCCATTAAGGCCCAATACGAATTCCCGTAACTCTCCGGTACTCCGAAAAAATACCCGAATCACTCGGAACCTTTCCGAAGTCCGAATATAGTCGTCCAATATATCGATTTTTACGTCTCGACCATTTCGAGACTCCTCGTCATATCCCCGATCTCATCCGGGACTCTGAACTCCTTCGGTACATCAAAACTCAATAAAACTGTCATCGTAACGTTAAGCGTGCCGACCCTTCGGGTTCGAGAACTATGTAGACATGACCGAGACACGTCTCCGGTCAATAACCAATAGCGGGACCTGGATGCCCATATTGGCTCCCACATATTCTACGAAGATCTTTATCGGTCAGACCGCATAACAACATACGTTGTTCCCTTTGTCACCGGTATGTTACTTGCCCGAGATTTGATCGTCGGTATCTCGATACCTAGTTCAATCTCGTTACCGGCAAGTCTCTTTACTCGTTCCGTAACACATCATCCCGCAACTAACTCATTAGTCACAATGCTTGCAAGGCTTATAGTGATATGCATTACCGAGTGGGCCCAGAGATACCTCTCCGACAATTGGAGTGACAAATCCTAATCTTGAAATACGCCAACCCAACAAGTACCTTTGGAGACACCTGTAGAGCACCTTTATAATCACCCATTTAGTTGTGACGTTTGGTAGCACACAAAGTGTTCCTCCGGTAAACGGGAGTTGCATAATCTCATAGTCATAGGAACATGTATAAGTCATGAAGAAAGCAGTAGCAACATACTAAACGATCGGGTGCTAAGCTAACGGAATGGGTCAAGTCAATCACGTCATTCTCTAATGAGGTGATCTCATTAATCAAATGACAACTCATGTCTATGGCTAGGAAACATAACCATGTTTGATTAACGAGCTAGTCAAGTAGAGGCATACTAGTGACATTCTGTTTGTCTATGTATTCACACTGTATTATGTTTCCGGTTAAATACAATTCTAGCATGAATAATAAACATTTATCATGATATAAGGAAATATATAATACTTTATTATTGCCTCTAGGGCATATTTCCTTCAGGTCTTGCTATCGACGGGAGGCCTCTCTGTATGAGCACCGATTCTGATGGGTGGCGCGAGCAGATGATTGCTCTTATCGGTATGGCTCCTACCGAGGCTGAGGCTGATGTAGAGGAGGGAGAAGAGAAGAAGAAGAAGAGGGAAAGGAAAGCAGCCGGATCTGCTTTCACGTGGATTCAAAATAACTTTGCGACGTGTCCTGCGGATGCCACTGATGATGTGATCCAGACACATGCTCGTGTCTATATGTGGTACGTTGTCTCGAGGACTTTGTTTCCTGACTCCACAGGCAAGAATGCTCCATGGATGTGGCTGAAGGCGTTGACCGTCTTCGATAGCAAATGGAGCTGGGGTTCAGTGACTCTTGCGTACTTGTACCGACAGGTAGTTGGTTTGTTTTGTTATCAACTCATTTCTTCATTACCAATGCAAGCTTGCTGTCAACTTAACATTGTTTCTTTCATATGCAGCTGGATGATGCGTGTTGCAGGATCACAGATAGTGCGGTCATTGGTGGTAATATGCTTCTACTTTCTGTATGAAGCTGGGAGCGTCTGCCTGTTGGACGCCCGAAGAGCGTCAGGTTTAATCCTTGGTATGAAGATGAAGATGACGAATTACGGCGCCCCACTTGGGCTTACAAGTGGGATGTGGTTTCCGAGACGACGAACGATGTCAATCTCATGTACCAAAAGTACATTGCCGAGTTGGACACGATTACGCCTGAGCAGGTAACAAGGTCATTACTTCAGTCATTTCTCATGCTCGCCTGAAAAAAAGTCACCAATTTTGCATTGTTGCCCTATTTCATAGGTGGAATGGCAGCCATATGGCGCCGATGACAGACTTGGGTACACCCCGGAGTTTTCCATCAACCCGATGTGCTTGCGGGATAGGGATCTCTGGCTTATGCGGTGCCCACTGATATGCAACTGGGCTGTTGAGTTTCATTTGCCACATCGCGTGTTTCGTCAGTTTGGTCTGTTCCAGCCTCACCCACCGGAATGGGTGGATACGGACAAAGCACTTCATAGGTAAGAGAGCGTATTGACTAAGCATCGTCAGTCCTTCTTGATTTTGCTAATGTTTGGTATTGTACCATGCAGGTTGGACAGGAGAAGGCAGCGGAAGATAAAGGACTGGGACAAGCATCATGCTTCGTATGTTACCCGCTTCCAGCTTTGCGTGGAGCAAGCTCGTAGCAGTGCACGCGCCCAGCTTCGTGAGCATAACCCACTTGCTTTTGATAACTACATACGATGGCTTCTTGGAAATACTCGAGTTGAGATATGCCCGTCGGCATATAATGAGGATATTCTTGAAGAACCCGTAAACTTTGAGGATCTATCAAAGGGGAAGTACAACAGAGATGTCAGGGTAGGGCAAGGAGTCCCTGATGTTCCGGTGATTAACTATGTGGTAAAGTGTTCCTTCTTTACTTTCCCGTTGGCCGTATTACACATGTTTGAATGGCTAACGTGTTCATTCTTTCTCATCCGCAGCGCACCGAGATCAAGAAAGCAGCTGATGAGAGCCAGTCTATTCTGGAGAAAACACCGGTTGGAAAAGACAATGATGATGGTTCACTACGAGCATTCCTCAAGGTACATATCGCATTCACTATGAGAGCCAGTCTATGTTGCGGAGTTTGATATCTTCCACACTTGTTCATGTTACAACGTCAGGCCAAGAAGTTAAGGCGGTTATCGAATCTTCTCGGTTGCCGTGATCCCGAATTTGATGAACCATCTGCCTCTAGGTCTGGTACACCATCAGACCCCTCATCTCACCATCAGGGGGACGATGTGAGTTCCTCATATGCTTATCTGGATGATGAGGGTGCGGTCACCCAAGAGGTATGACTAATCCTTTAGTCCCTCACCTCACTTGATTACGACGCCGGTCTTCACCATATTGTTTGATTGTGTGATAGGGCCATGGGCTTGATGATGACATGACTTTGGCGGACTCTCAAGTTCGGTCCGCATATATGTTGAAGCCTAGGCAGCCCATACGCCGGTACACGCCCACCGACTTTGACAACAGAGGCAACCCAAAGGTGGTCGTAGGGACCTCGCGGATGGCTAGGTTGGATGATGAGGCGGAGGCGGAGGCGGAGGAGGAAGTGCAGGAAGAGGAGGCTCGTCCACCCAGGAAGAAGAAGATTGTGTGCAGGCGTGGCACCAGGAACACGCGCGGAAGGCATTAGTGCTTGTGTTTGTTAGTGCTCTTGTAGCCGTTTCATTATGTCGATGAACTTGTGAGGTTATGTTATATGTTGGTGAACTCTTAGTAGTGTGGTATTTGTGTTTGCGAACTAGTAGTAATGTTGAATTGTCCTAAATGATGTGATGTTCAAGTTATTAGTTGTCTTTGTTCAGTATGTGCAGTTTATAGTAATTTTAGTGATGTTCAAGCAAGTTATGTGAGTGCTGCATGAGGCCAAAATGGCATCTGTTTCTGCAGTTTTGCAGTTAACAGCACTGCAGCGCCCAACAGCCAGGCGCTGCACTGTACTGTGCAGCGCCCAACACTTAGGCGCTGCACCATACAGTGCAGCGCCCGTGTCATAGGTGCTGCGCAACTGGCCATGGCTATCCAGAGAGCCACAGAAGGCTTGCAGCACTGACCATCCACGAAAATTACTAAGTCAGAGTGCAGCGCCCAGGCGCTGCACTATACTGTGTGACGCCTATCCCTTGGGCGCTGCACAGTATAGTGCAGCGCCTGTCTTCTGGGCGCTGCACGGCTGTTTACTGGAAAAACGGAGTTTACAGCACGTTCATTTCACCGGAACATCATAATACTTACAATGACTGCAGCATCACAGCAATTTGAACAAACATAAATTTTATGCCGATGAGTTCATAACTTAAGACAATTCAAACATTACTACGACATGGTTCACGACACATTCATTACAAATGACAAATGGCAGCTTGCCCTAGAAGATAGTTCACCAACATCTCACATGCCCTCACAAGTTCACAACACATTCATTAGAAGATAGCTGACGACGAATGCACCGAAGCGAAGTCCCTACTGAGTAGAGCGAGGCCATTTCCCCTTCTTGTCACGTGCCGAGTCCTCCTCTTGCGCCTCGCGAGCCTTTGCAAGCTTTCTTGCCCTCTCCTCCTCACAAGCAAGTTTCGCTTGGCGTGCCCTCTCCTCCTCTTGTTTCTTCCGCTCCATCCTCTCCTTCTGACGACGCTCTTCCTCCAAGCCTCTTCGAAACGATTCTTCGAACCGCCGTTGCCGCCTAAGACAATCTTGGTATTGGTCCTTTTTGACATCTTCTGGCACTCCAAGATCTATCCACGTGAAACTTGCATAGAGGAGGCGGTGACTGCATACAAAATTTTTGTTAGTGTTGACACACATTTGAGAGTAACATTTTACTTCTCGAGCTTACCGGTGGTTGGTCATAGGCGTTAGTTGGAAGTGCACGATCATAAGCATAGTTCGGGCATACAAAATATCTCCGCCCTTCCGTCCATGATTTCTTTCGGTCGGTGGACACCTTCACCTTGCAAACATCTCCACACCAACATGGCGGGATGTTGACATCTTTCTCCTTCACCTTGTCCAAAGATGCGTCCTCCCACTTGTTCGGCATGTCTTCTTGGTTAGCACACGGTGGCCTCGTCATGGAACCGGATGAAGCCATGCCTACAAAACCGAGAATTCTTGGTTAACCCTAACCCCCACTTAACAATAACCACAACCCTAACCATAGCATAACCCTAACACCAACATCAAACACACATAACCCTAACCCTAGCATACTATGAAAGCCTAACCATACCAAATTAGCAAAGAAACATAACATGATTCAACACAAATTTGCAAATCCAAGACCTTGAAAGCGAGGCCTCCATGTTGGTGGCCATCATTTGTGGTTCCTCCAGGCTCTTTCACCTCATACTTCCACTTGTTGTCGTCATATAGTACAGCTTCTTGGGAGTCTGCCTTTCGTGATTGAAAGTCCAACCATTCTTCAACCTTTGGTGGGAAATAGTACTTGTGCTTATCCTTGTTCTCACCAGCAATCTGCTTATCCGTCTCCATTGAGTACTTTAAAAAGTATCCATTCATCTTATCAAATGTGTATTGAACTATTGCCGTCACGGGTAATGCACGTACACCCTTGAGCACCTTATTGAAGCATTCTGCCATATTGCTTGTCATTTGACCGTACCTCCGGCCATCTTCATCGAAAGCACGTGCCCACATATTCCTTTCGACAATGTTCCTATTGAGAAATTCAAGACCACCGGGGTCAAGTTTCTTGTGTCTGAGCAATGCATTGAACAATGTGGCAAACCGCTTGTTGGTGAAAGCGAGACAACAATCTTGAAGATCATCGGCCAACTCCTTGATACCACATGCCCTATAGAAGTTTGCACAAAAGTGCCTCATGCACCATCGATGGTGCAACTTTGTATGTCCGGGAATGTCAACCACCACCGCGTTTAGAATTCCTGGATGGCGATCCGATATGACACAAATTTCCCTTTCAGCCGGTAATACCCTTGTTCTCAATTGATGCAAGAACCACTCCCAGTTATCATTGTTCTCCACCTCAACCAAAGCGAAAGCCAAAGGCAACACCCGGTTATTGGCATCACTTGCTATTGCAACCAATAAAGTGCCCTTGTATTGTCCGGTCAAGAACGTGCCATCAATGGCGATGACGGGCCGACAATGCTCAAAAGCCCTCACGCATTGCTCAAAGGCCCAAAATGCACGGCCAAATACTCGGACGGTCCTCCCGTTATGGATCAATGTTTGGTGCCCATGAGGCTCAACCACGTGAACCATGCCTGGGTTTGTGGCGGCCATAGCTAACAACAACCTAGGGAGTCGGTTGTATGCTTCCTCCCAATTGCCATACAACATCTTGAATGCGGCTTGCTTCGCCTTCCATGCCTTGCCGTACTTTACCTTGTAATGAAAAATGGCTTTCACAAGGTCAATGACACTCTTGATGGTCATTATTGGAAGTGTGGATATTTGGTTGGATAACCTGTAAGCAATGAACTCGGACGTGAGTTGTCTGTGTTGTTGGTACACAAGCTCGCCATCCGCATTCTTGTGCCGGCACATGTGAGTTGGTAGACAACTCACTATGCGCCAAGTGGGACCTCCTTTCCATGGCCTTGCACGCACAATCCATGGACATCTTGGCACTTCACATTTGACCGTGTAACGCACATTGACGTTCGAGTTGGCCACTTTATGTGGACGATAATGTGTAACCGAGTAGTTACCGAGCCACATCTTCAATTCCAAGAAGGATTGAAACTCGCAACCGGGATATATCCCGTTCTTGCCGTCTTCCAAATCACAGTGAGAACTTGGCCTAGCTCCAAGAGATATGCATTTGCCACCATCCACAACGGCTTCATCCGCGAGACTAAGATCCTTGAACAATGGTGTCTTGTGATCCGGCCGAATACCTTCTTGAATGCTTGGGCCTCCTTCGGCATGAACCCCTCCTCATCAACTTCTTCACCGGGACCATCGTCATCCGAGTCCGATGCATATGCACGGGAAAAAGGGATGGATTGGTCCATTGTCTCTTGCACATGATATTGGTCGAGATCACCCACATTGTTGTCATGGAGATCAACTTCGTTGTCATCCTCCTCGTACTCATCATTCTCCTCTTCGAAAGCTTCATTTTGGTTGTTTGGAGTCGGGCTCAATGTTGGCCAATCTTGTTGCGTGAAATGAGGTTCACTCATTTGATCTTGGTTAATGGGTGGGGGAGTGCTAGCAACCAACGGGGAAGGGTTCCGGTTCAAGTCCAAATTCAAAGTAGACTCAACCTTCTTGGAGGCAAATAACTCAAGAGCCTTGTCTAGAGATTCGGCAACCGTCCCCTTGTATGCAACCCAACATTGCTCGGAGTTCACACACATTGTCTTCCAACGGATGTGCATTCCAAAACCAACATTATGCCTTCCCTCGAACTCAACAACGTCACTTGGGTCCATCCAATTCAAATCCTTCCTCACTTGGTCCAAGAGCTCCGCATAGCTAGGACTACTCTCAAACATCATGTCAAGCTCATCCGGGTCCGGCTCAACATTGCCTTTCAAAAAGGCCTCTTTATCCACATGATGAACATAAACAAATGTTCTCCCCATCCCTATAATAATCAAAAACACACATATATCAAGTAAGTACTTAACAAAAATATTTGCACAAAATACATATGCCATAACATATGTATGAATTAATAACCATAACCCCACATAACAATTACCACAACCCTAACCATAGCATAACCCTAACACCAACATCAAACACACATAACCCTAACCCTAGCATACTATGAAAGCCTAACCATACCAAATTAGCAAAGAAACATAACATGATTCAACACAAATTTGCAAATCCAAGCCAAAACTAGGGTTTCCCCAAAGTAGCAAGATTTGAGCAAATGTGACAATTCCTATGGATGAAAACGAGGGGATCGGAGGAGATTACCTTAAGGGAGGGGTTGGCTTCGAAATCCACGGTCAAATACTCCGGATTTGCAAGATTTGAGAAGGATTTGAGAGGGGGGAGAGGGGAAGAGAGGAGGGGCGCAAGTCTAAGGGTTTGGGTGGGGTGGGGGTGGGAGGGGAGAGAGGGTGGGGCCAGCCTAAGTGGAACACAGACTGTGCAGCGCCTAAGAGACGGGCGCTGCACATTACAAGTGTAGCGCCTAGGCCTTAGACGCTGCACTGCTGTCTGTGGGGCCGCAACTGGACCAGGGCTGTCACGCTGGCAGGAGGTGCGACGCCTAAGGCCGAGGCGCTGCACAGTAGTGTGCGACGCCTAGCTGTCAGGCGCCACATGAAAGGGTCACCATTGTGAAATTTTTTCGAGAGCAGGTCAGTTTATGATTTGATTTCGCTCTCAGGTCAAATATGTGATTTTTGCCACAGGTGACAGACCTTGTCAGTAAAAATACAGGTAAAATGTACATGAATTTTCAAACACACACACACACGCTAGAACACTAACAAAAATGTGCAGTACAGAAGGAATCTCGAAGAAAAGCAAGCTTGTAGATGGAAACACTCAGGTCTCTGCACCGGACGTTTGAGAACATAACTTCTCCCTCACTGCACGCAGTGTTCAGTAAGGCGCCAGACATTTGTGACACCACAGACCAGCACCAAAATCACCGATTATGCGGGATAAATCGACCAGCGACCAGGGAGCGAGACGAGAGTGTGTCGTCTGGAGCCTATATGCCGCGGGGCCATAAGCGGCCGCCTTTCTGGACACTGCTCCCACTGATAGTCTCCTGGTTGGTGCAGAGATGTTTTTCCTGCCCAAAAGATGAAAGAAACACATGAAGGGTTAAGCTTTGTCCAAGAATGAATGCAGTGGGGATGGAGTGGGGGAAAAGAAAGAACAACAGACCTGAACTGTATCCTTGTTTGCAGTGTGCCTCTTGGCATTGTTCCTTAACAGACAGAGACGACGTTATTGTTGCTGTTGACCTGTTCTCTAACAAATATCACAATTCCATACTGGCATGTTTTTCCTACCTAAGAACACCTAAAAAGTGGACCAACCAGCAAGCGAAACAGAGATTTCTTTGCTACAACTGCAGAATCTATGTCAAGACTGTGAAAGATAGAATGCTGATGTCTAAGGCATCAAGGAATTTGCATCTGTCAAAACTTTCTGGTCGAACTGTTCCCTGTTGGAAAAATAACAAGTCATCCAAAAATGCAGTCAATTACACATTTCAAACAAAACAGTGAGCCAATCAACTTTCAATCTCATAACTCATGTAGTGAATAAGAGCAAATGTTCGCGAGAATCAAGAAAATGCTGACGGATGCCCAACTTTTCTCCACCGCTGACAAAAGAAATGTTGCATCATGCTTTTGGGATAAAAGTTGAATTGTACAAGATGATGCTTTTGATCAAATGAACATAGAAAAAGATAGCATATTCTAAGTGAAATAAAAAATATTATTGTTTATCCATTTGATTCATGACTATGCCTGAGGATCTGTTTATCCATAAGCATGAAATAAAAAGGCTCCATGCTTATTAGATAACACATGAGCTGAAAAAGACACTTAATAGCAGCAGATAAGATCCAAACATTTAGGTTCTGAAGACATAACATTCCGTTTCTGTCTACAGCTTTAAATGAGAGATATGCCAAGGCATAATTCTAAGTATTTTCTTTAGTCTTCTCTTCCTCCCCGTCTAATCTCCAAGTCAACAAAGATATCTACCACCTATAATTCCACAAACACATCAATTATTGTCCATAGGTTTATGTATGCCACAAAATATCCATTGATGTCCGTAGGTTGATGTACCATTGAATAACAAAAAATAAATTGATTTATGCCCCCCAGCATTACTGGACTGCATCATTGCTACGAGTGCTACACAAGGCGTATACATCACTTATCCAGTTATGCTGCTACAAATACCCATATTGAGTAAGCAATATCAGCCTTGCAGATGTCGAAAAAAAAAGATTTCATGTTTTCCTTGAATGATTAAAATGAAAGTGAAAGGACATAAACCATGCACAGTGCATACGGGTAGGATGGAAGTTCAGTATCTATTTTCTATGACCATGAAAGCTACTCCTGTGGAATGCTCTTATCTACAAGAAATCCAGGTACTTGTATTTCAAACCTCCCAGTGTGCAGCCAACAGGAATTATGCAATTATATATCTCTGTTAGGTCTACTGTGAGTAGATGAATGCTTAGCTAACAAATCTTGGCAGTGGGGTAAGGATGCCGACAACAAGCGATTGCGTGCCCAAGTTTCTTACAAACAACTTTGATGTAAACGGCTACTTTAATTTGGTCGTTGTTTGGGTGATGACGTTGAATAATTTGATAACTTTATCAGTAAGACTCCGTTTGGCATTGACGTGATTCTATCAATTGGTCACAGAGAGTAGTTGCGGGTCAATCTCTCTCACGCATCCATGACGTAGGATTGATCTCTTCAACTTCAAAGAGCACATCAACAGGGGCAGAGCTTAGTATCATTATTTTCTACTTATGAATCAATCCACATTTTGGTACAGGCAAGTCACTGACAACAAAAGAACTTTCCTATCTATTTTCACTGTATGAGTTTCTCACACAATCGGATTCATAATGATGTAGTTAAAAACATGACTGACATGTAATTTCAAACATTAAGTGTTTCACAATTAGACTTCATTTCCATCAGATAAAGCCATTTCACAATAAACATAACTAATCCCATGCATTATTGCAGCAAACCGGCGAGCATAACAAAAGGCAAACCTTTACTAGGAGTACAAAGTTGGTTAATGATGTGAACCTTGGGAGAAGTACAGCGCAAAGGAAGGCTTGACTTCATTTGCAATACAACAATCAACAAATGCGCACATGACACAAAAAGCATTAATCACATTGCTTTTTGAGGAGAAGTTTTGTAGGCTGTTGTATCCCGTCAAACCAACATCATCTTGCTGAGCCTAGCTAGAATGAATCTGACAAAAATCCAAGAATGTAGGTGAATTATCACATGATGAGCATTTCTTATCTGAAACTGGGATTTTGGAGCATAATCCAACAACACAATTTTATATCTTGGTGCTAGAATCACATAAAAATTGTACATGATAAAAAACGTGACCAACTAAATACTGCCATGTAGAACCTAGATGAAGAACCTCTGCTCTCCACCAAGGTTCATAGGACCTTATCAGTTTGTAGTTAAAATTTCAATCCACCAACCCTTGTTAACCTTACTGCTTTCTTGTAGTACACAGTTAAACTAAGATGAGCATTAATTTGTCAGGGAAAGAACACTGTTCTTGCTTCTTTGACATTCGAATTGATCAATGGTGCATAAAGCAAACGAATCCAACCAACAGAGAACATTGACAGGCTTACCTCATTAGGAAATGAATGTGAATGCTGTTGTAAGCCTGTGCCTCACTCTCTAGACAAACCAGACTACTCCTTCGGAAAACCAAACGTTCATAACGTGTTAGTGGACAGTAACCATGAAGCTGAAGATATAATAGTGATTTAGTTGGCCAATCAATTATTAGGCCACCAACGTGAACAAACTCAAAAGGGGTACGACAACCACTAGTACCAAGGGCAAGGCAAGTATCACCCTCAAGAGGAGAGGCTGCTTTGGTACGATATGTTTTTTCCTTGTTCGAAATCAGCAAACTGCACACTATTGAGGATCTACCACAGATATTTCAAGAAAAAAAAAAATCATGAGCGCCAACGCACAACAAACAAATTACTGGAAAAGTCTCTAAAGATTTCAACAATATTCAACATGTCAATACAGCAGCCTCTCCCAGACACAGTGGCAGTAAATATGAGGTTATGCATATGTGTGTTCATAGAGACTATGATCGTTCAGGGATTGTAATACTAATTAGCATGCAAAACCTTAAATTTTGTTCTTTATCAGTTGAGGGAGGACTTTTTTCTTGTTTACACAAAGAATACATCCATCGATTTGCAGGACTTAGCTCGACATGCCCAGACTTGTTAAAAAATAAAAACTATTATTCTATTATCTTTGCTGTATGATGTAACAGAAAATTGTGATCTGCAGGATAATTTGCAAATGCTGTAGGAGGCTGGAAGCATTGGAGATTATGCTATATAGCAGTGATATGCGTTGGTACATACGATGTACACCTTTACAACACCAACTGCTGGATAATCTGTTGTAGATAAGACCAAAATAAGAAACATTATGATCACTTGTTCACTTGCCTATCATGATATTCCATTTTTGCCCTCCACAAATGAAAATGTCCTTCTTCGTGACAGCATCACGTTGGATTAAGTAAAAGTATTATATATGAAGCTTCCAGCTATAATATATGTAAGTGTCGTTGTTCGTCAGGTAACTCCAGAAACACAGCGCGGATCAGTATGGATACGGCAATGTGAACATATCTTCTAAGTATGCAACCTGCTAGCAGTCTTCGGATAAATATAAACAAGATGCGGAAGGTAGAAGCTACCTTTCACCGGTCATTAGTATGTCTCATCACTAGCAACAAATAATGGTTCCATATTGATACCACTGCATCTTCGCTATGTTAGTTAAACTTCTTTTCTTGTACACAACCATCACTAACTTCCCATGATCGGGCAAACGAGAAGGTACAGTACAATAACCTCCAGCATTCTAGAAGTTTTAAATAGCTTGGTGACAACACACACATGCACACGATGCTAAACGAGATTGAGATAATCTTAAATCCAAATGAAACGCTGAGAAATTCATTAGTCAGTCATTTAATACTACCAAGCTGTTGATATGTTCAAGTTTGAGCGAGCTTCGCAAGCATTCCTGTAATGCAAAGCAGTCAACTAAAACCTTACGTCCCGGCACCCTTTTAGGTAAGCGGCGGCTTAAAAGAATGTTATCCCATCCATACACTGAATGATGCAGATCTTGGCAGCGGGAAGAACGAGCCATCGAGGCCGGTAGAAAGCTTCCGCGTGCTTTCGTCCAGCAAGGCGAAGTGCTTCACAAGTTAATGGACGATTCACCTCACCTGAAGCCAATGCTGCTAATGTCAAATGGTTGGTTTGACACATACGAACTTTCGCTAACGACAACCGCGTTAGAAATAGCATCGCGGTCACGGGATGTTGTTTCAAAAAGGATTTCTTAACCAGACTCACACTCCAATTTGTTAACAAATTAACCTTTGCATACAACTGTCAATTTCCCTGAATCCTGCAATGCAGACAGGGTCACTGCACATACTTTTTCCCTATCGCTGTTCTACGAATCTTCATGTGACACGCCGGGCAGCAAATCATCAGTCGTGTCGAAGGCGCAACCCTCCCCCCGCCCCTCGTTCCGAGAAAATTAAAAGCTACTGTGCGCAATCTGACCGCTAGGAAGTAGGAACGACAGCAGCAGTAACAACCACGCACCTTTCAGCAGTCTCTCTCGGCGGCGCGGCGGATCCCGACGTCGTGTAGCCTCCCCCTCCTGCGGGTGGTGCGGGGGCGCGCTCGCCGTCGAGCTGCTCCGCTCGCCGCCGCCGCGAGCCCGGCGAGAGCCATGGCTCCGCCGCCGCGGTGTCGATGTACGGGCTATTCGAGATGGAGCGCGAGTTGGTCCAACCAGACCGAGTTCGGGTGAGACGGAGCAGAAAGAGGAAAAGCGCGAAAGCTGCCTGCACGAGCGACAAAGGAATGGAGCGGACCTGGCCATATGGGCCATCCCTCACGGGCCAGCCCGTGGGCATGGATTTTCGGCCGGGCACGGGCCAGGCACCTCACGTGAATAAAAGGGCCAGGCCGGTCTTTGACCCGCCGCCGATCCCGGAAAAAGGAATGGGGCACACCATCTATGTTGATGACGTGCAGGTGGCACCACTCCGAGAGCCAGAGCTAGGAGACGACGTCAAGCACCACGTTAATGTTCTTTAGAGGAGATGTCACGAACATGGCGAAAACAGCGAGAAGGGTGTCGGTTGCATAGGGGGATGCGACGACAAGCTCACTACCCCAATAGTCCTCCAAGCTCACGCAACATGGCGAGGGTCTATCAAAGATTTGGGCGCAATGGCCCGACCTTGGCGGCAACTACACGCGGAGCTCTGCCTGCAATGGCAAAGCCATGGCCCTCATCCCGGGTGTGGTGGTGGAGGCACTCTCTGGTATGCCACAACAACCATCGGCCAATCTCGTGCCCGAGGCACGGCGTGGTTCCATTGGCACGGCTGCCTGAGGCAACGGTGCGAATGCAGCAAGGTCTGCAGCGGTAGTGATTACAGTTTTTCACATAAATCACATGGGAGAGGCACCTTAGTCCTTAGTTTATCTATTATTTGTGGAATGGTCTTGCGGTTTACCAGAAAACTGACGCCACGTTAGCAGTTTATCATTTATCTCTGGTTTTGGATGAAACATTCCCGGTATCAAAACATGAAGGACGAAATGTAGCCGAGAAAAGATGACGGGCCAAATGTCTACTTGTTGTAGACTTGAGGGACAAAAATACACTTTTCTCATTTTGCAAATATTTTGAAAAAGCAAACCATGGATGTCCTTGATACTGCATGTCAATTTTCAATTTTGAAAATAATAATATAAAAAACGTACCACACCAAAAAAGAAACTAGTGTCACTTTCATGTTGAATGTAAGGCTTATTTTGTTAAGATGAGGCTCAACAGTGGCGGAGCTTGACCAAGTTCCTTTGGGGGTGGGGGGGGGGGGTGGGGGGGGGCAAACAGAATATATGGACTAGTGAGGGGGCTAAATAGACAAACCTTCATAATCTAATCATTTTCTTCAAATTATTTAAGCCTGCATGTGCCAATCTTAGGGGGGCCACAACCCCAGCAACGCACTAAGCTCCGCCGCTGAGGCTCAATCTCCAAGCCAAGAAGGAAAAGATGATGCTTCGATAAATGATTACATCATAAAAACATGCTCGCTATATATGATACAAACTTGTAACTGTAAGTGATTAATTTTTTTAATATGAATCTTAGTAAACTATTTTTTGTTACATATACTACATTTTAATGTAGTAATCCTTACTCAAAATTGTGTCATAGCAAGTCAAAATATGTCTTAAGTTGTAGGACTCATAGGGTACACCATTCTTTCTAAAACGACCGGTATCTAGTGCCGCCCAAAAAGGATAGTATGCTACCTGCACCAACAGCTTAGGGGTGAAGGAGGAGTTTTCCTCCATCACCCCTAAGTTGTTGGCGAAAAACTTCTGGTCTGAGCTCCAACTCGACCTCCATGTTGGACCATGTCTAAGCATGACAGATTTGAAGAAGCTTAAAGGAGGAGGAATGGATGCCTAGCGTCACCTGTGGCCCTCGCGAGAGGAGATACTCATAGGAGTAGAGCTTGGGTGCCGCCTGGGAAAGAAGAAAAATATGCGGAAGAGTGTTGTCGCTGCAAAAAAAAAAGAGTTGTGCGAGAAAAGGAAGCAACGGGGAGCAGCTGTGTACAACGCTTTGCACAAGGCAGACCCAATCGATGGGCCATCAGTTAAACATAATCATTTTCCATGTGAGTAAACAGTAACATGCTACCAAAATATAAAAATGCACAAGATATGTCGTCGTGAAGGTTTACATTGATTCGAATATTGCCCCTGTTGGTTAACATATTGCTCTATATTGGCCCATAGGCACGAAAAAAACTACGTTGTGATATGCTCGATTGATATCAGTATGCAACTGAAAACCGATATGTCAGTCGCATCAACATACATTTAGAAGCTTGCATATGACAACTCTGGGAGAGGAATAGGATGATATATATATATATATATATTATAGCACACATACACACACACACACAAAACATGGAATAAGAAAATAGCCAACTCTTGCCAATCATATTTCAAGCATCACCATAACCCCATGGCCTTTTGAACTATCGTTTCCTCTGCTTGCCTTTCACTTATCAGTTCCAAACTTAGCATTCATGCAACCAGTCACTTTGCAAAGGTGCCAATAAACATGTAGGTTTCTGGGATCGGCTCTATTGTTAAGAGGCGACATATTTATTCAGAGGGGATGCGAGTGGCGATCGACATGGTAGCACATGAGGGTTTACCCAGGTTTGTGCCATCCCTAGAGAGGTAGCACCCTACTACTGTCCTACAATTGTTGTATTGCTCTAGTGCCCACCGACGATGGAGAATACTTTCAGAGAGATATGTTTCTTGGATTATGGGCTCCTATTCGTGGTAGCGGCCAAGGAGCCAGAAAAGGGGTAGGTGAAACCCTAAGCTAACGAATCTAGAATGTGTTGGAACTCGGATCATTCTCAGAAGGGCCCTAGCCCGCCTTATATACTTGGCTGAGTTAGGGTTACATGGCTCGAACTAGACAACAGACGAGCTCGCTCCACTGGGTTGAACCGGACCATGTGAGGCGCTATTTGGTCGCTTGCCTCCTTGTCTCCCAAGTCAGTGCAATGCTTGACTGGTACCTAGGCCCAAGTGGCTGACTCGGCATGTTAAGGGCCGATATGGCCGGCTCCTCGCATAGTTGGCACATTCGGATGTCATATCCTCGTCAAAACCACACCTCTTAAATCTGGTCTAGTGGTTTAAACCATCAAATGATAGTAAATGTTGCCAAAATAAACCCATTCCTCGAACTAATTTCTGAGTTGCGCAAAAATATCACAAAACGAGTTACTGCATTAATATAAGTCATGTAACATCCTAAAGAAAATTGTTTGTTACTATTTTAATAGTTAGCAAATGATCATCCTGCGTACCAAAATTTGCATTATCCATTCTCTTTGTTTATAATATTCATAAATATTTAGTATTTTTCCTAATAAAACTTAAAAGGTTTGACTTTTGCAAAATTCTGAAAACGGGATCACGTAGGCCAATGCTTAAAGTATCATTTCCCGGTGGAATCCTCTCTTTCGCGACTACAGCCATTACACGAGGAGAAAAAATTGCACCGCTTGCCGGCGAAACCAGGCAGACATTTTTTTTGAGAGTACGCCAATAGCGTACCTTAACTTTATAGAAGAAGAGAGCAATGGTCACACAAGAAGTACAAGAATGGAAGCAAAACTTCCAAGGAAAGACGCACACCCTAGCACACCCAACTAACTAGCCTATGCCTACACTCTCACAAAATGATCTGTATCCTCCTCCACCCAAGCCCGCCAATCTCCAATGTTTGAGCTCCGCAATAATGGCAAGCGCCAACTCAGACGCAGTCCTCTGTTGGCTTATCCGGTAAAAGACTCTAGTGTTCCGCTGCTTCCAGAGAGCCCAAGTGGTCTCTATGATCACCGTTTCAAAACCGCGCTTGTGACCTTTCCTGAAGTTAGTCCTCGTGGTCAGCCACCACTCAAGTAAAGTGTCTACCGGTCTTGGGGTGGTGCCCCTCAAGCTCAACGCCTCGAACATGTAGTGCCACACTTCCCTGGTATAGACACACTGAATGAGAATATGCTCGACATTGTCTTCGTCTTGAAGGCACGTGAAACAAGGGGACGAAGCATTCTGAAGACCATGCCTAGCTCTTCTGTCCGATGTCCAGATCCGGTGTTGCACTGCCAACCACACGAAGATTTTACACTTAAGGATACCCCAGCTTCTCCAAATGCAAGCAGCGTAGGGGCCCCTCTCGGCGCCCTGGCAAAGCCGAATATAGGTGGATTTAGCCGTATAAGTTCCGAATGGGTCAGTGATAACCCACAAGTATAGGGGATCACAACAGTTTTCGAGGGTAGAGTATTCAACCCAAATTTATTGATTCGACACAAGGGGAGCCAAAGAATATTATCAAGTATTAGCAGTTGAGTTGTCAATTCAACCACACCTGGATAACTTAATATCTGCAGCAAAGTATTTAGCAGCAAAGTAGTATGAAAGTAACGGTAACGGTGGCAAAAGTAACAGTGATAGTTTTGTAGTGATTGTAACAGTGACAACGGTAAAGTCAATAAGCAAAGAACAATATGTGAAAATCTCGTAGGCATTGTATCGGTGATGGAGAATTATGTCGGATGCGATTCCTCATGCAATAGTTATAACATAGGGTGACACAGAACTAGCTCCAATTCATCAATGTAATGTAGGCATGTATTCCGAATATAGTCATACGTGCTTATGGAAAAGAACTTGCATGACATCTTTTGTCCTACCCTCCCGTGGCAGCGGGATCCTATTGGAAACTAAGGGATATTAAGGCCTCCTTTTAATAGAGTACCGGACCAAAGCATTAACACTTACTGAATACATGAACTCCTTAATCTACGGTCATCACCGGTAATGGTCCCGATTATTGTCACTTCGGGGTTAACGGATCATAACACATAATAGGTGACTATAGACTTGCAAGATAGGATCAAGAACTCACATATATTCATGGAAACATAATAGGTTCAGATCTAAAATCATGGCACTCAGGCCCTAGTGACAAGCATTAAGCATAGCAAAATCATAGCAACATCAATCTCAAAACATAGTGGATACTAGGGATCAAACCCTAACAAAACTAACTCGATTACATGGTAAATCTCATCCAACCCATCACCGTCCAGCAAGCCTACGATGGAATTACTCATGCACGGCGGTGAGCATCATGAAATTGGTGATGGAGGAAGGTTGATGATGATGATGGCGACGGATTCCCCTCTCCGGAGCCCCGAACGGACTCCATATCAGCCCTCCCGAGAGAGATTAGGGCTTGGCGGCGGCTCCGTATCATAAAACGCGATGAATCCTTCTCTCTGATTTTTTTTCCCCGAACGTGAATATATAGAGTTGGAGTTGAGGTCGGTGGAGCACCAGGGGGCCCACGAGGCAGGGGGGCGCGCCCCCACCCTCGTGGACAGGGTGTGGGCCCCCTGGCCTTGATTCTTTCGCCAGTATTTTTTATTAATTCCAAAAATAATCTCCGTTGATTTTCAGGTCATTTCGAGAACTTTTATTTCTGCACAAAAATAACACCAAAGCAATTCTGCTGAAAACAGCGTCAGTCCGGGTTAGTTCCATTCAAATGATGCAAGTTAGAGTCCAAAACAAGGGCAAAAGTGTTTGGAAAAGTAGATATGATGGAGACGTATCAACTCCGCCAAGCTTAAACCTTTGCTTGTCCTCAAGCAATTCAGTTGATAAACTGAAAGTGATAAAGAAAAACTTTTACAAACTCTGTTTGCTCTTGTTGTTGTAAATATGTAAAGCCAGCATTCAAGTTTTCAGCAAAGATTATGAACTAACCATATTCACAATAACACTTAGGTCTCATGTTTACTCATATCAATGGCATAATCGACTAGCGAGCAATAATAATAAATCTCGGATGACAACACTTTCTCAAAACAACCATAATATGATATAACAAGATGGTATCTCGCTAGCCCTTTCTGAGACCGCAAAACATAAATGTAGAGCACCTTTAAAGATCAAGGACTGACTAAACATTGTAATTCATGGTAAAAGAGATCCAGTCATAGTCATACCCAATATAAATTAATAGTAATGGATGCAAATGACAGCGGTGCTCTCCAGCTGGTGCTTTTTTAATAAGAGGGTGATGACTCAACATAAAAGTAAATAGATAGGCCCTTCCCAGAGGGAAGCAGGGATTTGTAGAGGTGCCAGAGCTCGATTTTTGAAATAGACATAAATAATATTTTGAGCGGCATACTTTCATTGTCAACATAACAACCGAGAGATCTCGATATCTTCCATGCTACACACATTATAGGCGGTTCCCAAACAGAATGGTAAAGTTTATACTCCCCCTCCACCAACAAGCATCAATCCATGGCTGGCTCGAAACAACAAGTGCCTCCAACTAACAAGAGTCCCGGGGGAGTTTTTTTTTGCAATTATTTCGATTTGAGTTGCTTAGAGCATGGGACTGGGCATCCCGGTGACCAGCCATTTTCTCGTGAGTGAGGAGCGGAGTCCACTCCTCTTGAGAATAACCTGCCTAGCATGGAAGATACAGACAGCCCTAGTTGATACATGAGCTATTCGAGTATGCAAAACAGAATTTTATTTGAAGGTTTAGAGTTTGGCACATACAAATTTACTTGGAACGGCAGGCAGATACCGCATATAGGAAGGTATGATGGACTCATATGGAATAACTTTGGGGTTTATGGAAGTGGATGCACAAGCAGTATTCCCGCTTAGTACAAGTGAAGGCTAGAAAAAGACTGGGAAGCGACCAACTAGAGAGCAACAACAGTCATGAACATGGATTAAAATTACTTCCTCCGTCCCATAATATAAGAGCGTTTTTAACACTAGTGTAGTGTCAAAAAAGCTCTTATATTATGGGACGGAGGGAGTAATAAACACTGAGTGCAAGCATGAGTAGGATATAATCCACCATGAACATAAATATCATGGAGGCTATGTTGAGTTTGTTTCAACTACATGCGTGAACATGTGCCAAGTCAAGTCACTTGAATCATTCAAAGGAGGATACCACCCTATCATACCACATCACAACCATTTTAATAGCATGTTGGCACGCAAGGTAAACCATTATAAACTCCTAACTAATTAAGCATGGCATAAGCAACTATAATCTCTAATTGTCATTGCAAACATGTTTATTCATAATAGGCTGAATCAGGAACGATGAACTAATCATATTTACAAAAACAAGAGAGGTCGAGTTCATAGCAGCTTCTCTCATCTCAATCAGTCCATCATATATCGTCATTATTGTCTTTCACTTGCACGACCGAACGATGTGGATAATAATAATAGTGCACGTGCATTGGACTAAGCTGGAATCTGCAGGCATCTGACACACAGGAGAAGAGAAGATAATATGGGCTCTTTGTTAAATCAACAATAATGCATATAAGAGCCACTTCAACATTTTAATTATGGTCTTCTCCTCTCGACCCCCCAAAAAAAGAAAAGAAATAAAACTATTTACACGGGAAAGCTCCCGACAAACAAAAGAAGAACAGGAAATCTTTTTGGGTTTTCTTTTAGTTATTACTACTACTAGCATGGAAAGTAAACTAGCTAAAAGCTACAACTAATTTTTTTTTGTTTTCTTAAGGTTTTTCAAACACACAAGAAGAAAGCAAGAAAAATAAAATAAACTAGCATGGATATTATAATGAAAAAGTATGAGCACCGACAACTAGAATGAGTGTGTGAACATGAATGTAATGTCTTTGAGAAATACGTACTCCCCCAAGCTTAGGCTTTTGGCCTAAGTTGGTCTATGGTCACGGCTGGCCTGGCGGATATCCAAAGTTGTAGCTGGGGTCGTACTGAGATGCAGCAGCTATTGCCTCAAGAGCTGCAGCTTGGAGGGGAGCTGCCTCCGTCCTCCTCTCATACTCGTTCGCCTCCTCCCTGGTTATAACATATCTCCTTTTTGCCTGAAAGTCAAAGAAAGTAGGAGCAGGGAGAGCAATATGGACAGTGCAACGTCTGTCAAAGATTAGTCGGTACTGGAGGGACTGTTCATTCCTCTCAACAAACTGATGGTGAACCATAGCATTATAATCTAGATAAGTAGGAGGCAACCTAATATCATTTTCATGTATAGGTACCTTGAGATAATTAGCTACACGAGTTGCATAAATTCCACCAAACAAATCTCCACTTAAACCGTTAAGATGCAACCTTCGTGCAACAATAGCTCCCAAGTTATATTGTTTATCACCTAATACCGCACTCTTGAGGACACAAAGATCTGGAACACACATGTGACAAGCCTCATCTTTACCGTTAATGCATCTACCTATGAAGAGAGCAAAATAATGTATGGAAGGAAAATGAATGCTCCCTATGGTAGCTTGTGTGATTTCCCTAGATTCCCCCACAGTGATACTAGCAAGAAAATCTTTATATTCAGATTTGCGAGGTTCACTAACATTACCCCATTGCGGGAGTTTACAAGCAGCAGTAAAATCTTCTAGGTCCATGGTATATGATTTATCATATAGACCAAATAAAACATTGTGAGAATTGCGAGGATGTAAATTTAAACCTTCTCACAAAGGAATTAGTTGGGTAGTGGTATTGAAGGCACTTATCTGACACGAAGCCCTCAAGATCATCATTACGCACATACGCGTCAAATTCTTCCTTGATTCCTTCTCGGACCATGAAATCGTCTGACGGCCATTCACAAGGCCGCACTTGAGCTTCTCTTGGTGGTTCATGGTCCGGCTCACGTATTGCAGGCCTGGGTCCTTGATTCCTTGAAGAAACACCTTGGTACATTTTCCTAAACATATTTCTTCCTCTGAAAAATTTCTGAAAAAATTAGTAACTTAAAATAAAAGTGAACCAAACTCAACAAAATTGATACCAACTCTCCCACAAGTGCCTAGAGACTATATCATGCATTAGAACTACTTGGTACCATATAAATTTGACATGCAAGCTCAAGAACAGGGTCACCTAGGCAGCAAAAATTTGCAATGAATAAAGCACTAGAACAAAAACTAATTGGACCATTGGAGGAGTCACATACCGAAGAACAATCCCCCAAAGCAGTTTTGTGAGTAGAGCTTTGAGCTAGGAGATCAAAAATCGCAGCAAAATGAGCTAGAACACATGCTTGAGCTGGTTGGTGATTTTTTTGGGAGGAAGGAGTGTGTGGTGGCTGGAATAAGTGGAGGGGAGCCACCATGGGCCCACGAGGTAGGGGGCGCGCCCTGGACCCTCGTGGCCAGGTGCTTGCTCCCCCTGATGTGTTCTCGGTGCCAGATATTTCTCAAATATTCCAGAAAAAACATATTTCATTTTCAGGGCATTTGGAGAACTTTTATTTTTGGGTTATTTTTTTATTACACGGATAAATCAGAAAACAAACAGAAAATACTATTTTTGCTTTATTTAATCTAAATAACAGAAAGTAAAAGGAGGGTACAGAAGGTTGTGCTTTCTAACTTCATCCTTCTCATGCTCATCAAAAGGAATCCACTAACAAGGTTGATCAAGTCTTGTTAACAAACTCATTCCGAATAACATGGAACCGGAGAAATTTCGAATAACACTATGTTACCTCAACGGGGATATGCACATCCCCAATAGTAAGAATATCATATCTCTTTTTGGCAGTAGGAAGAGGAAATACAAAACCTCCAATAGTAATCGATGGAATTCTTCCAATAGAATTGATACTGTGGACTTGAGGTTGTTTCCTCGGAAAGTGTACCGTATGCTCATTTCCATTAACATGAAAAGTGACATTGCCTTTGTTGCAATCAATCACAGCCCCTGCAGTATTCAAAAAGGGTCTTCCAAGAATAATAGACATACTATCGTCCTCGGGAATATCAAGAATAACAAAGTCTGTTAAAATAGTAACGTTTGCAACCACAACAGGCACATCCTCACAAATACCGACAGGTATAGCAGTTGATTTATCGACTATTTGCAAAGATATTTCAGTAGGTGTCAACTTATTCAAATCAAGTCTACGATAAAGAGAGAGGCATAACACTAACACCGGCTCCAAGATCACATAAAGCAGTTCTAACATAGTTTCTTTTAATGGAGCATGGTATAGTTGGTACTCCTGGATCTCCTAGTTTCTTAGGTATTCCACCCTTAAAAGTATAATTAGCAAGCATGGTGGAAATTTCAGCTTCCGGTATCTTTCTCTTATTTGTGACAATATCTTTCATGTACATAGCATAAGGATTCATTTTAAGCATATCAGTAAAACGCATACGCAAGAAGATAGGTCTAATAATTTCAGCAAAGCGCTCAAAATCCTCATCATCCTTTTTCTTGGATGGTTTGGGAGGAAAAGGCATGGGTTTCTGAACCCATGGTTCTCTTTCTTTAGCGTGCTTCCTAGCAACGAAGTCTCTCTTATCATAACGTTGATTCTTTGATTGTGGGTTATCAAGATCAACAACAGGTTCAATTTCTACATCATTATCATTGCTAGGTTGAGCATCAACATGAACATCATCATTAACATTATCACTAGGTTCATGTTCATCACCAGATTGTGTTTCAGCATTAGAGATAGAAATATCATTGGGATTCTCAGGTGTGTCTACAACAGGTTCACTAGGAGCATGCAAAGTCCTATCATTCTTCTTTTTAGAAGGACTAGGTGCATCAACATTAGTTCTCTGAGAATCCTGCTCAATTCTCTTAGGGTGACCTTCAGGATACAAAGGTTCCTGAGTCATTTTACCCCCTCTAGTCATAACTCTAATAGCATTATCATTTTTCTTATTATTTAATTCATTGAGCAAATCATTTTGAGCTTTAAGCACTTGTTCTACTTGAGTGGTAACCATAGAAGCATGTTCACTAATGATTTTAAGTTCACCTTTAACTCTAGACATATAATCACTCAAGTGTTCAAGCATATCAGCATTGTGTTTCAATTGTCTACCAACATAAGCATTGAAGTTTTCTTGTTTGACAATAAAATTATCAAACTCATCTAAGCATTGGCTAGTAGACTTATAACGAGGAATACCACCTTCATCAAATCTATAGAGAGAATTTACCTTTACTACCTGTGTCGGGTTATCAAGACCATGTATTTCTTCAACAGGCGGCAAATTAAGACCATGTATTTCTTCAATAGGAGGTAAATTCTTAACATCTTCAGTTTTAATACCTTTTTCTTTCATAGATTTCTTTGCCTCTTGCATATCTTCAGGACTGAGAAATAGAATACCCCTTTTCTTCGGAGTTGGCTTGGGAATAGGCTCAGGAATAGGAGTTGGTTCAGGAAGTGTCCAATTATTTTCATTAGTCAACATATTATTCAATAGCAATTCAGCTTGATCAACTGTTCTTTCCCTGAAAACACAACCAGCACAACTATCCAGGTGGTCTCTGGAAGCATCGGTTAGTCCATTATTAAAGATATCAAGTATTTCATTTTTCTTGAGAGGATGATCAGGCAAAGCATTAAGTAATTGGAGAAGCCTCCCCCAAGCTTGTGGGAGACTCTCTTCTTCAATTTGCACAAAATTATATATTTCCCTTAAAGCAGCTTGTTTCTTATGAGCAGGGAAATATTTAGTAGAGAAGTAATAAATCATATCCTGGGGACTACGCACACAACCAGGATCAAGAGAATTAAACCATATTTTAGCACCACCCTTTAATGAGAACGGGAATAATTTAAGGATATAGTAATAGCGAGTTTTCTCATCATTAGTGAACAGGGTGGCTATATCATTTAATTTAGTAAGATGTGCCACAACAATTTCAGATTCATAGCCATAAAAAGGATCAGATTCAACCAAAGTAATTATCTCAGTATCAACAGAGAAATCATAATCCTTATCAGTTACAAAGATAGGTAAAGTAGCAAAAGGAGGGTCATATTTAATTCTAGCATTCAGAGATTTTTCTTTCAGCTTAGCTAATAATTTCTTAAGATCATTCCTATCATTGCAAGCAAGAAAGTCTCTAGCAGTTTCTTGATATGTCTCCGTCGTATCTATAATTTTTTATTGTTCCATGCCAATATTATTCAACTTTCATATACTTTTGGCAACTTTTTATATTATTTTTGGGACTAACATATTGATCCAGTGCCCAGTGCCAGTTCCTGTTTGTTGCATGTTTTATGTTTCGCAGAAACCCCATATCAAACGGAGTCCAAACGGGATAAAAACGGATGGAGAATTATTTTGGAATATTTATGATTTTTGGGAAGTAAAATCAACGCGAGACGGTGCCCGAGGGGGACACGAGGCAGGGGGGCGCGCCCTGGACCCTCGTGGGCACCCCGTAAGGCGGTTGACGCTCTTCTTTTGCCGCAAGAAAGCTAATTTTATGAGAAAGATCTGGGCGAAAGATTCACCCCAATCGGATTACGGATCTCCGGATATAAAAGAAACGGTGAAAGGGCAGCAGAACAGAACGCAGAAACAGAGAGAGACAGAGAGACAGATCCAATCTCGGAGGGGCTCTCGCCCCTCCCACGCCATGGAGGCCAAGGACCAGAGGGGAAACCCTTCTCCCATCTAGGGAGAAGGTCAAGGAAGAAGAAGGAGGAGGGGGCCTCTCTCCCCCTCGCTTTCGGTGGCGCCGGAGTGCCACCGGGGGCCATCATCATCACCGCAATCTTCACCAACAACTTCACCGCCATCATCACCAACTCTTCCCCCCTCTATGCAGTGGTGTAACCTCTCTCTTACCCGCTGTAATCTCTACTTAAACATGGTGCTCAACGCTATATATTATTTCCCAATGATGTATGGCTATCCTATGATGTTTGAGTAGATCTGTTTTGTCCTATGGGCTATTTGATGATCAAGATTGGTTTGAGTTGCATGTTTTATTATTGGTGCTGTCCTATGGTGCTCTCTGTGTCGCGCAAGCGTGAGGGATCCCCGCTGTAGGGTGTTGCAATACGTTCATGATTCGCTTATAGTGGGTTGCGTGAGTGCTGAAACACAAACCCGAGTAAGGGGGTTGTTGCGTATGGGATAAAGAGGACTTGATACTTTAATGCTATGGTTGGGTTTTACCTTAATGATCTTTAATAGTTGCGGATGCTTGCTAGAGTTCCAATCATAAGTGCATATGATCCAAGTAGAGAAAGTATGTTAGCTTATGCCTCTCCCTCAAATAAAATTACAATAGTGATTACCGGTCTAGTTATCGATTGCCTAGGGACAAATAACTTTCTCGTAACAAGAAGCTCTTTACTAAAACTAATTTAGTTGTGTCTTTATCTAAATAGCCCCTAGCTTTTATTTACGCGCTCTTTACTTTCTTGCAAACCTGTCCAACAACACCTACATAGTACTTCTAGTTTTATACTTGTTCTAGGTAAAGTGAACGTCAAGCGTGCGTAGAGTTGTATCGGTGGTCGATAGAACTTGAGGGAATATTTGTTCTACCTTTAGCTCCTCGTTGGGTTCGACACTCTTACTTATCGAAAGAGGCTACAATTGACCCCCTATACTTGTGGGTTATCAAGACCTTTTTCTGGCGCCGTTGCCGGGGAGTCATAGCGTGGGGTGAATATTATCGTGTGTGCTTGTTTGCTTTATCACTAAGTAATTTTTTATTTGCTGTTCTTAGTTGTTCTTTATCTTTGGTCATGGATACGGAACACGAAATACCAAAAAAATTAGGTGTACTTGCTGCTCATGGAGATGAGGAACCTCCTAAAACCCTCGATGCTCAATATGTGAAAAATATTATGTACCACTTTGATAATCCTGAGAAAACCTCGTTCAATTTGGTAATGGGAGTAACGTTGGATCAACGTGAATACTTTAGGGATTATCCTTGACACAAAAAGGAAAACTATTATGGGATCAAATTTATATATTGAAGTGGTATGCTCGGCAAGTATGCTTGAGTTATGATTATACTTGTTGCTCTAGGTGAAGGCTCCACACCTTCCCTTTTCATGCAAATTTAATGATAATAAAACCTTAGCTTCTTATGCTAATGGTATATATGATTACTATGATGTGGAACAAATAGAAGAATTTGTTGCTTTTAAGGGTGCTTATGAAATTGAATCTTTGTTTGAAAAGTATGAAGCTATTGATGATGATGTTTATAGGCCTGAAAATTTAGCTATCCTAAAATATTGCTATGATAATTATGAATATAATTCCTATATTAATTCGCTTATTGAGAAAGTCTCCGCTGTCCAAGAAGAGACTAATATTTTGCAGGAATCTATGGAAGAAGAAGTTGATGAAACTGTGAGCTCATTGGATGAAAAAGATGAGGAGGAGAGCGAAGAACAAAAAGGAGGAAGAGCGGATTAGCTACTCGTGCCCACCTTCTAATGAGAGTAACTCTTCAACTCATACATTGTTTAATTTCCCTTCGTGCTTACCGAAGGAGGATTGCTATGATGACTATTATGATCCCATTGATTCTCTTGAAATATCCCTTTTTGATGATGCTTGCTATGCTTGTGGCCAAGATGCCAATATGAATTATGCTTATGGAGATGAACTTGCTATAGTTCCTTATGTTATGAATGAAATTGTCGCTATTGCACCCACACATGATAGTCCTATTATCTTTTTGAATTCTCTCGACTACACTATATCGGAGAAGTTTGCACTTATTAAGGATTATATTGATGGGTTGTCTTTTACCGTTGCACATGATGATTATGATGAATATAATATGCATGTGCTTGCTGCTCCTACTTGCAATTATTATGAGAGAGGAACTATATCTCCACCTCTCTATGTGTCCAACACGATAAAATTGCAAGAAACTGTTTATACTATGCATTGGCCTTTACTATGTGTGCATGAATTGTTCTTTTATGACATGCCGATGCATAGGAAGAGAGTTAAACTTCGTCATTACATGATATATGTTACTTTGTGCTCACTACTAAATGCCAAATCATTGCTAATTAAAATTGGCTTTGATATACCTTGGGATCCGGGTGGATTCACTACTTGAGCACTATATGCCTAGCTTAATGGCTTTAAAGAAAGCGCTACCAGGGAGACAACCCGGAAGTTTTAGAGAGTCATTTATTTCTGTTGAGTGCTTTCATATAGTTTAAAAACAACAAAAATAAAGAGGGGAACCCAAAACTTTTTCAAAAAAGGAAAGTGGAAGTGAGAAAGACAAGCATTGTTGAAGTGGGAGAGCTCCTTGAACTTTGTTCATGCTCACAGCAACTTTGTGAATCTTGATTACAGAAACTTTTCAACAAAAATAATTATCCCCTTGTACAATTCCATTGTATTATAAAAATAATGTGCCAAGGTTTGCCTTTAGGATGTTTACAATACTTGTTGGTTTGTACGGTGCAGGACAGAAACTTTGGCTGTAGTGCGCGATTTTTAATTTTTTACTGGAACGTCAAATGGTTCTGATTCTTTTTGCACTGTCTTTATATACAATTGTTTATTTTTCCTAATTTTGGCAGAATTGTTCAAGTACCAGAAGTATGGTGAATGTTCAGATTATTACAGACTGTTCTGTTTTAGACAGATTCTGTTTTTGATGCATAGTTTGCTTGTTTTTGATGAAACTATCAATTTATATCAGTGGATTAAGCCATGAAAAAGTATATTACAGTAGACACAATGCAAAAACAAAATATGAATTGGTTTGCAACAGTACTTAGAGTAGTGATTTGCTTTATTATACTAACGAATCTTACCGAGTTTTCTGTTGAAGTTTTGTGTGGATGAAGTGTTCGATGATCGAGAAGGTTTCGATGTGAGAAGAAGGAAGAGAGGCAAGAGCTCAAGCTTGGGGATGCCCGAGGCACCCCAAGTAAATATTCAAGGAGACTCAAGCGTCTAAGCTTGGGGATGCCTCGGAAGGCATCCCCTCTTTCTTCAACAAATATCAATATGTTTTCGGATTCGTTTCATTCATGCGATATGTGCAAATCTTGGAGCGTCTTTTGCATTTAGTTTTCTCTTTTCTTTTATGCACCATGCTGGTATGAGATGGTCCTTGGTTGATTTATAGAATGCTCTTTGCACTTCACTTATATCTTTTGAGTATGGCTTTATAGAATGCTTCATGTGCTTCACTTATATCATTTGAAGTTTGGATTGCCTGTTTCTCTTTACTTAGACAACCGCCATTTGTAGAATGCTCTTTTGCTTCACTTATATTTGTTAGAGCGTGGGCATATCTTTTGTAGAAAGAATTAAACTCTCTTGCTTCACTTATATCTATTTAGAGAGTTGACAGGAATTGGTCATTCACATGGTTAGTCATAAAATCCTACATAGGACTTGTAGATCACTGAATATGATATGTTTGATTCCTTGCAATAGTTTTGCGATATAAAGATGGTGATATTAGAGTCATGCTAGTGGTTAGTTGTGGATTAGTAGAAATACTTGTGTTGAGGTTTGTGATTCCCGTAGCATGCACGTATGGTGAACCGTTATGTAACGAAGTCGGAGCATGATTTATTTATTGATTGTCTTCCTTATGAGTGGCGGTCGGGGACGAGCGATGGTCTTTTCCTACCAATCTATCCCCCTAGGAGCATGCGCGTAGTACTTTGTTTCGATGACTAATAGATTTTTGCAATAAGTATGTGAGTTCTTTATGACTAATGTTGAGTCCATGGATTATACGCACTCTCACCCTTCCATCATTGCTAGCCTCTTCGGTACTGTGCATTGCCCTTTCTCACCTTGAGAGTTGGTGCAAACTTCGCCGGTGCATCCAAACCCCGTGATACGATATGCTCTATCACACATAAGCCTCATTATATCTTCCTCAAAACAGCCACCATACCTACCTATCATGGCATTTCCATAGCCATTCCGAGATATATTGCCATGCAACTTCCATCATCATCATATACATGACTTGAGCATCATTGTCATATTGCTTTGCATGATCGTAAGATAGCTAGCATGATGTTTTCATGGCTTGTCCATTTTTTGATGTCATTGCTACGCTTGATCATTGCACATCCCGGTACACCGCCGGAGGCATTCATATAGAGTCATATCTTTGTTCTAGATATCGAGTTGTAAGTAAATAAAAGTGTGATGATCATCATTATTAGAGCAATGCCCCAGTGAGGAAAGGATGATGGAGACTATGATTCCCCACAAATCGGGATGAGACTCCGGACGAAAAAAGAGAAAGGCCAAAAAAAGAGAAGGCCCAAAAGAAAAAGAAAGAAAAACAAGAAAAGAGAGAGAAAAAGAGAGAAGGGGCAATGTTACTATCCTTTTACCACACTTGTGCTTCAGAGTAGCACCATGTTCTTCATAGAGAGAGTATCCTATGCTTTCACTTTCATATACTAGTGGGAAATTTCATTATAGAACTTGGCTTGTATATTCCGATGATGGGCTTCCTCAAATGCCTGAGGTCTTCATGAGCAAGCAAGTTGGATGCACACCCACTTAGTTTCCAGTTTGAGCTTTCATACACTTATAGCTCTTAGTGCATCCGTTGCATGGCAATCCCTACTCACTCACATTGATATCTATTAATGGGCATCTCCATAGCCCGTTGATACGCCTAGTTGATGTGAGACTTTCTCCTTTTTGTCTTCTCCACATAACCCCACCATCATCTTCTATTCCACCTATAGTGCTATGTCCATGGCTCACGCTCATGTATTGCGTGAAAGTTGAAAAGGTTTGAGAACATCAAAAGTATGAAACAATTGCTTGGCTTGTCATCAGGGTTGTGCATGATTTGAATATTTTGTGTGGTGAAGATGGAGCATAGCCAGACTATATGATTTTGTAGGGATAACTTTCTTTGGCCTTGTTATTTTGAAAAGACATGATTGCTTTATTAGTAGGCTTGAAGTATTATTTCTTTTATGTCAAATGATAGACTATTGCTTTGAATCACTCGTGTCTTAATATTCATGCCATGATTAGACATATGATCAAGATTATGCTAGGTAGCATTCCACATCAAAAATTATCTTTTTTATCATTTACCTACTCGAGGACGAGCAGGAATTAAGCTTGGGGATGCTGATACGTCTCCGTCGTATCTATAATTTTTGATTGTTCCATGCCAATATTATTCAACTTTCATATACTTTTGGCAACTTTTTATATTATTTTTGGGACTAACATATTGATCCAGTGCCCAGTGCCAGTTCCTGTTTGTTGCATGTTTTATGTTTCGCAGAAACCACATATCAAACGGAGTCCAAACGGGGTAAAAACGGACGGAGAATTATTTTGGAATATTTATGATTTTTGGGAAGTAAAATCAACGCGAGACGGTGCCCGAGGGGGCCACGAGGCAGGGGGCGCGCCCTGGACCCTCGTGGGCACCCCGTAAGGAGGTTGATGCTCTTCTTTTGTCGCAAGAAAGCTAATTTTATGAGAAAGATCTGGGCGAAAGATTCACCCCAATCGGAGTTACGGATCTCCGGATATAAAAGAAACGGTGAAAGGGCAACAAAACAGAACGCAGAAACAGAGAGAGACAGAGAGACAGATCCAATCTCGGAGGGGCTCTCGCCCCTCCCACGCCATGGAGGCCAAGCACCAGAGGGGAAACCCTTCTCCCATCTAGGGAGAAGGTCAAGGAAGAAGAAGAAGGAGGGGGGCTCTCTCCCCCTCACTTCCGGTGGCGCCGGAGTGCCACCGGGGGCCATCATCATCACCGCAATCTTCACCAACAACTTCACCGCCATCATCACCAAATCTTCCCCCTCTATGCAGCGGTGTAACCTCTCTCTTACCCGCTGTAATCTCTACTTAAACATGGTGCTCAACGCTATATATTATTTCCCAATGATGTATGGCTATCCTATGATGTTTGAGTAGATCTGTTTTGTCCTATGGGCTATTTGATGATCAAGATTGGTTTGAGTTGCATGTTTTATTATTGGTGCCGTCCTATGGTGCTCTCCGTGTCGCGCAAGCGTGAGGGATCCCCGCTGTAGGGTGTTGCAATACGTTCATGATTCGCTTATAGTGGGTTGCGTGAGTGACTGAAACACAAACCCGAGTAAGGGGGTTGTTGCCTATGGGATAAAGAGGACTTGATACTTTAATGCTATGGTTGGGTTTTACCTTAATGATCTTTAGTAGTTGCGGATGCTTGCTAGAGTTCCAATCATAAGTGCATACGATCCAAGTAGAGAAAGTATGTTAGCTTATGCCTCTCCCTCAAATAAAATTGCAATGGTGATTACCGGTCTAGTTATCGATTGCCTAGGGACAAATAAATTTCTCGTAACAAAAAGCTCTTTACTAAAACTAATTTAGTTGTGTCTTTATCTAAATAGCCCCTAGCTTTTATTTACGCGCTCTTTACTTTCTTGCAAACCTGTCCAACAACACCTACATAGTACTTCTAGTTTTATACTTGTTCTAGGTAAAGTGAACGTCAAGCGTGCGTAGAGTTGTATCGGTGGTCGAAGAACTTGAGGGAATATTTGTTCTACCTTTAGCTCCTCGTTGGGTTCGACACTCTTACTTATCGAAAGAGGCTACAATTGATCCCCTATACTTGTGGGTTATCATTTCTTCATTCATAACATAACCCTCAGGCACAACAGGCAATTCATATCTAGGGGGAGAATCTTCATCATCACTTTCATCAATATTATCAGTTTCAATAATTTCATTCTCTCTAGCCCTAGCAAGTTGTTCATCAAGAAATTCACCAATTGGCACAATAGTATCAAGCATAGAAGTAGTTTCATCATAAGTATCATGCAAAGCAGAAGTGGCATCATCAATAACATGCGACATATCAGAATTAATAGCAGAAGCAGGTTTAGGTGTCGCAAGCTTACTCAAAACAGAAGGTGAATCAAGTGCAGAGCTAGATGGCAGTTCCCTACCTCCCCTCGTAGTTGAGGGAAAAATCTTAGTTCTTTCATCTTTCAAGTTCCTCATAGTGACCAGCAGATATAAATCCCAAGTGACTCAAAGAATAGAGCTATGTTCCCCGGCAACGGCGCCAGAAAATAGTCTTGATAACCCACAAGTATAGGGGATCACAACAGTTTTCGAGGGTAGAGTATTCAACCCAAATTTATTGATTCGACACAAGGGGAGCCAAAGAATATTCTCAAGTATTAGCAGTTGAGTTGTCAATTCAACCACACCTGGATAACTTAATATCTGCAGCAAAGTATTTAGTAGCAAAGTAGTATGGAAGTAACGGTAACGGTGGCAAAAGTAACCGTGATAGTTTTGTAGTGATTGCAACAGTGACAACGGTAAAGTAACTAAGCAAAGAACAATATGTGAAAAGCTCGTAGGCATTGGATCGGTGATGGAGAATTATGCCGGATGTGATTCCTGATGCAATAGTTATAACATAGGGTGACACAGAACTAGCTCCAATTCATCAATGTAATGTAGGCATGTATTCCGAATATAGTCATACATGCTTATGGAAAAGAACTTGCATGACATCTTTTGTCCTACCCTCCTGTGGCAGCGGGGTCCTATTGGAAACTAAGGGATATTAATGCCTCCTTTTAATAGAGTACCGGACCAAAGCATTAACACTTATTGAATACATGAACTCCTCAAACTACGGTCATCACTGGTAATGGTCCCAATTATTGTCACTTCGGGGTTAACAGATCATAACACATAATAGGTGACTATAGACTTGCAAGATAGGATCAAGAACTCACATATATTCATGGAAACATAATAGGTTCAGATCTGAAATCATGGCACTCGGGCCCTAGTGACAAGCATTAAGCATAGCAAAATCATAGCAACATCAATCTCAAAACATAGTGGATACTAGGGATCAAACCCTAACAAAACTAACTCGATTACATGGTAAATCTCATCCAACCCATCACCGTCCAGCAAGCCTACGATGGAATTACTCACGCACGCCGGTGAGCATCATGAAATTGGTGATGGAGGAAGGTTGATGATGACGATGGCGACGGATTCCCCTCTCCGGAGCCCCGAAAGGACTCCAGATCAGCCCTCCCGAGAGAGATTAGGGCTTGGCAGCGGCTCCGTATCGTAAAACATGATGAATCCTTCTCTCTAATTTTTTTCTCCCCGAACGTGAATATATAGAGTTGGAGTTGAGGTCGGTGGAGCACCAGGGGGCCCACGAGGTAGGGGGCGCGCCCAGGGGGTAGGCGCGCCCCCCACCCTCGTGGACAGGGTGTGGGTGTTGGGGAACGTAGTAATTTCAAAAAAATTCCTACGCACATGCAAGATCATGGTGATGCATAGCAACGAGAGGGGAGAGTGTGTCCACGTACCCTCATAGACCGAAAGCGGAAGCGTTAGCACAACGCGGTTGATGTAGTCGTACGTCTTCACGATCCGACCAATCAAGTACCGAACGCACGACACCTCCGAGTTCAGCACACGTTCAACTTGATGACATCCCTAGAACTCCGATCCAGCCGAGCTTTGAGGGAGAGTTCCGTCAGCACGACGGCGTGGTGACGATGATGATGTTCTACCGACGCAGGGCTTCGCCTAAGCACCGCTACGATATGACCGAGGTGGATTATGGTGGAGGGGGGCACCGCACACGGCTAAGAGATCCAAGGGATCAATTGTTGTATCTCTAGGGGGTGCCTCCCTCCCCGTATATAACGGACTGGAGGAGGGGGAGGGGGCGGCCACCCTTGGCGCGCCCCATGAGGAGTCCTACTCCCACCGGGAGTAGGACCCCCCCTTCCATGTTGGAGTAGGAGAGGAGAGGTAAGGAGAGAGGGGGGAAAGGAAAGGGGGGGGGGCGCTGCCCCCCCTCCTTGTCCAATTCAGACTTGGGGGGAAGGGGCGCGCGGCTGCCCCTTGGCCGCCTCTCCTCTTCCACCACTTGGGCCCATGAGGCCCAATAACCTCCGGGGGGGTTCCGGTAACCCCCCGGTACTCCGGAATATATCCGATAACCCCCGGAACCATTCCGGTGTCACGAATATAGTCGTCCAATATATCAATCTTCATGTCTCGACCATTTCGAGACTCCTCGTCATGTCCGTGATCACATCCGGGACTCCGAACTACCTTCACTCAGTCTCAGGCTTAGGTCCAGACTTGGGTTTCTTCTCTTGAGCAGCAACTTGTTTGCTATTCTTCTTGAAGCTCCCCTTCTTCTTCCCTTTGCCCTTTTTCTTGGAACTGGTGGTCTTATTGACCATCAACACTTGATGCTCCTTCTTGATTTCTACCTCTGTAGCCTTTAGCATTGCGAAGAGCTCGGGAATCGTCTTATCCATCCCTTGCATGTTATAGTTCATCACGAAGCTCTTGTAGCTTGGTGGTAGTGATTGAAGAATTCTGTCAATGACGCTATCATCCGCAAGATTAACTCCCAGTTGAATCAAGTGATTGTTATACCCAGACATTCTGAGTATATGCTCACTGACAGAACTATTCTCCTCCATCTTGCAGCTGTAGAACTTATTGGAGACTTCATATCTCTCAATCCGGGCATTTGCTTGAAATTTTAACTTCAACTCCTGGAACATCTCATATGCTCCATGATGTTCAAAACGTCGTTGAAGTCCCGGTTCTATGTCGTAAAGCATGGCACACCGAACTATCGAGTAGTCATCAGCTTTGCTCTGCCAGACGTTCATAACATCTGGTGTTGCTCCTGCAGCAGGTTTGGCACCTAGCGGTGCTTCCAGGACGTAATTCTTCTATGCAGCAATGAGGATAATCCTCAAGTTATGGACCCAGTCCGTGTAATTGCTACCATCATCTTTCAACTTTGCTTTCTCAAGGAACGCATTAAAAATTCAATGGAACAACAGCACGAGCCATCTATCTACAACAAACATAGACATGCAAAATACTATCAGGTACTAAGTTCATAATAAATTTAAGTTCAATTAATCATATTACTTAAGAACTCCCACTTAGATAGACATCCCTCTAATCATCTAAGTGATCGCGTGATCCAAATCAACTAAACCATAACCGATCATCACGTGAAATGGAGTAGTTTTCAATGGTGAACATCACTATGTTGATCATATCTACTATATGATTCATGCTCGACCTTTTGGTCTCAGTGTTCCGAGGCCATATCTGCATATGCTAGGCTCGTCAAGTTTAACCTGAGTATTCTGCGTGTGCAAAACTGGCTTGCACCCGTTGTAGATGGACGTAGAGCTTATCACACCTGATCATCACGTGGTGTCTGGGCACGACGAACTTTGGCAACCGTGCATACTCAGGGAGAACACTTTTATCTTGAAATTTAGTGAGAGATCATCTTATAACGCTACCATCAATCAAAGCAAGATAAGATGCATAAAAGATAAACATCACATGCAATCAATATAAGTGATATGATATGGCCATCATCATCTTGTGCCTGTGATCTCCATCTCCGAAGCACCGTCATGATCACCATCGTCACCGGCGCGACACCTTGATCTCCATCGTAGCATGGTTGTCGTCTCGCCAACTATTGCTTCTGCGACTATCGCTACCGCTTAGTGATAAAGTAAAGCAATTACAGGGCGATTGCATTGCATACAATAAAGCGACAACCATATGGCTCCTGCCAGTTGCCGATAACTCGGTTACAAAAACATGATCATCTCATACAATAAAATATAGCATCATGCCTTGACCATATCACATCACAACATGCCCTGCAAAAACAAGTTAGACGTCCTCTACTTTGTTGTTGCAAGTTTCACGTGGCTGCTATGGGCTGAGCAAGAACCGTTCTTACCTACGCATCAAAACCACAATGATAGTTCATCAAGTTAGTGTTGTTTTAACCTTCTCAAGGACCGGGCGTAGCCACACTCGGTTCAATTAAAGTTGGAGAAACTGACACCCGCCAGCCACCTGTGTGCAAAGCACGTCGGTAGAACCAGTCTCGCGTAAGCGTACGCGTAATGTCGGTCCGGGCCGCTTCATCCAACAATACCGCTGAACCAAAGTGTGACATGTTGGTAAGCAATATGACTTGTATCGCCCACAACTCACTTGTGTTCTACTCGCGCATATAACATCAACGCATAAAACCAGGCTCGGATGCCACTGTTGGGGAACGTAGTAATTTCAAAAAAATTCCAGGCACACGCAAGATCATGGTGATGCATAGCAATGAGAGGGGAGAGTGTGTCCACGTACCCTCGTAGACCGAAAGAGGAAGCGTTAGCACAATGCGGTTGATGTAGTCGTACGTCTTCACGATCCGACATATCAAGTACCGAACGCACGGCACCTCCGAGTTCAGCACACGTTCAACTCGATGACGTCCCTCGAACTCCGATCCAGCCGAGCTTCGAGGGAGAGTTCCGTCAGCACGATGGCGTGGTGACGATGATGATGTTCTACCGATGCAGGGCTTCGCCTAAGCACCGCTACGATATGACCGAGGTAGATTATGGTGGAGGGGGCACCGCACACGACTAAGAGATCCAAGGGATCAATTGTTGTATCTCTAGGGGTGCCTCCCTCCCCGTATATAAAGGAGTGGAGGAGGGGAGGGGGCCGGCCACCCTTGGCGCGCCCCATGAGGAGTCCTACTCCCACCGGGAGTAGGACTCCCCCCCTTCCATGTTGGAGTAGGAGAGGAGAGGGAAGGAGAGAGAGGGGGAAAGGAAAGGGGGGGCGCCGCCCCCCCTCCTTGTCCAATTCAGACTTGGGGGGAAGGGGCGCACGGCTGCCCCTTGGCCACCTCTCCTCTTCCACCACTTGGTCCCATGAGGCCCAATAACCTCCGGGGGGGGGGGGTTCCGGTAACCCCCCGGTACTCCGGTATATATCCGATAACCCCCGGAACCATTCCGGTGTCCGAATATAGTCGTCCAATATATCAATCTTCATGTCTCGACCATTTCCAGACTCCTCGTCATGTCCGTGATCACATCCGGGACTCCGAACTACCTTCGGTACATCAAAACACATAAACTCATAATATAATCATCATCGAACTATAAGCGTGCGGACCCTACGGGTTCGAGAACTATGTAGACATGACCGAGACACGTCTCCGGTCAATAACCAATAGCGGAACCTGGATGCTCGTATTGGCTCCCACATATTCTACGAAGATCT
Source organism: Aegilops tauschii subsp. strangulata (assembly GCF_002575655.3). Taxonomy (NCBI): domain Eukaryota; kingdom Viridiplantae; phylum Streptophyta; class Magnoliopsida; order Poales; family Poaceae; genus Aegilops; species Aegilops tauschii. The sequence continues at coordinate 396,696,296 of NC_053039.3, read as the reverse complement.
TTATCGGTCAAACCGCATAACAACATACGTTGTTCCCTTTGTCATCGGTATGTTACTTGCCCGAGATTCGATCGTCGGTATCTCAATACCTAGTTCAATCTCGTTACCGACAAGTCTCTTTACTTGTTCCGTAATACATCATCCCGCAACTAACTCATTAGTTGCAATGCTTGCAAGGTTTAAGTGATGTGCATTACCGAGTGGGCCCAGAGATACCTCTCCGACAATCGGAGTGACAAATCCTAATCTCGAAATACGCCAACCCAACAAGTACCTTCGAAGACACCTGTAGAGCACCTTTATAATCACCCAGTTACGTTGTGACGTTTGGTAGCACACAAAGTGTTCCTCCGGTAAACGGGAGTTGCATAATCTCATAGTCATAGGAACATGTATAAGTCATGAAGAAAGCAATAGCAACATACTAAACGATCAAATGCTAAGCTAACGGAATGGGTGAAGTCAATCACATCATTCTCCTAATGATGTGATCCTGTTAATCAAATGACAACTCTTTGTCTATGGCTAGAAAACATAACCATCTTTGATTAACGAGCTAGTCAAATAGAGGCATACTAGTGACACTCTGTTTGTCTATGTATTCACACATGTATCATGTTTCCGGTTAATACAATTCTAGCATGAATAATAAACATTTATCATGATATAAGGAAATAAATAATAACTTTATTATTGCCTCTAGGGCATACTTCCTTCAGTATCCCACTTGCACTAGAGTCAATAATCTAGATTACACAGTAATGATTCTAACACCCATGGAGCCTTGGTGCTGGTCATGTTTTGCTCGTGGAAGAGGCTTAGTCAACGGGTCTGCAACATTCAGATCCGTATGTATCTTGCAAATCTCTATGTCTCCCACCTGGACTTGATCCCGGATGGAGTTGAAGCGTCTCTTGATGTGCTTGGTTCTCTTGTGAATCTGGGTTCCTTTGCCAAAGCAATTGCACTAGTATTATCACAAAAGATTTTCATTGGACCCGATGCACTAGGCATGACACCTAGATCGGATATGAACTCCTTCATCCAGAGTCCTTCATTTGCTGCTTCCGAAGCAGCTATGTACTCCGCTTCACATGTAGATCCCGCTACAACGCTTTGTTTAGAACTGCACCAACTGACAGCTCCACCGTTCAATAAAAACACGTATCTGGTTTGTGATTTAGAATCGTCCGGATCAGTGTCAAAGCTTGCATCGACATAACCATTTACGACGAGCTCTTTGTCACCTCCATAAATGAGAAACATATCCTTAGTCCTTTTCAGGTATTTCAGGATGTTCTTGACCGCTGTCCAGTGATCCACTCCTGGATTACTTTGGTACCTCCCTGCTAAACTAATAGCAAGGCACACATCAGGTCTCGTACACAGCATTACATACATGATAGAGCCTATGGATGAAGCATAGGGAACATCTTTCATTTTCTCTCTATCTTCTGCAGTGGTCGGGCATTGAGTCTTACTCAACTTCACACCTTGTAACACAGGCAAGAACCCTTTCTTTGCTTGATCCATTTTGAACTTCTTCAAAACTTTGTCAAGGTATGTGTTTTGTGAAAGTCCAATTAAGCGTCTCGATCTATCTCTATAGATCTTGATGCCCAATATATAAGCAACTTCACCGAGGTCCTTCATTGAAAAACTCCTATTCAAATATCCTTTTATGCTATCCAGAAATTCTATACCATTTCCAATCAACAATATGTCATCCACATATAATATCAGAAATGCTACAGAGCTCCCACTCACTTTCTTGTAAATACAGGCTTCTCCAAAAGTCTGTATAAAACCATATGCTTTTATCACACTATCAAAATGTTTATTCCAACTCCGAGAGGCTTGCACCAGTCCATAAATGGATCGCTGGAGCTTGCACACTTTGTTAGTTCCCTTTGGATCGACAAAACCTTCCGGTTGCATCATATACAACTCTTCTTCCATAAATCCATTCAGGAATGCAGTTTTGACATCCATTTTCCAAATTTCATAATCATAAAATGCGGCTATTGCAAACATGATTCGGACAAACTTAAGCATCGCTCGGGTGAGAAGGTCTCATCGTAGTCAATCCCTAGAACTTGTCGAAAACCTTTTGCAACAAGTCGAGCTTTATAGACAGTAACATTACCGTCAGCGTCAGTCTTCTTCTTGAAGATCCATTTATTCTCGATGGCTTGCCGATCATCGGGCAAGTTAACTAAAGTCCATACTTTGTTCTCATACATGGATCCCATCTCAGATTTCATGGCCTCAAGCCATTTTGCGGAATCTGGGCTCACCATCGCTTCTTCATAGTTCGTAGGTTCTTCATGGTCTACTAACATAACCTCCAGAACAGGATTACCGTACCACTCTGGTGCGGATCTTACTCTGGTTGACCTACGAGGTTCAGTAACAACTTGATGTGAAGTTTCATGATCATCATCATTAACTTCCTCACTAATTGGTGTAGACGTCACAGGAACCAGTTTCTGTGATGAACTATTTTCCAATAAGGGAGCAGGTACTGTTACCTCATCAAGTTCTACTTTCCTCCCACTCACTTCTTTCGAGAGAAACTCCTTCTCTAGAAAGGATCCATTCTTAGCAACGAATGTCTTGCCTTCGGATCTGTGATAGAAGGTGTACCCAATAGTTTCCTTTGGGTATCCTATGAAGACACATTTCTCCGATGTGGGTTCGAGCTTATCAGGTTGAAGCTTTTTCACATAAGCATCGCAGCCCCAAACTTTAAGAAACTACAACTTTGGTTTCTTGCCAAACCACAGTTCATAAGGCGTCGTCTCAATGGATTTTGATGGTGCCCTATTTAACGTGAATGCAGCCGTCTCTAAAGCATAACCCCAAAACGATAGCGGTAAATCAGTAAGAGACATCATAGATCGCACCATATCTAGTAAAGTACGATTACAACGTTCAGACACACCATTACGCTGTGGTGTTCCGGGTGGCGTGAGTTGCGAAACTATTCCGCATTGTTTCATATGTAGACCAAACTCGTAACTCAAATATTCTCCTCGACGATCAGATCGCAGAAACTTTATTTTTCTTGTTACAATGATTTTCCACTTCACTATGAAATTCTTTGAACTTTTCAAATGTTTCAGACTTATGTTTCATTAAGTAGATATACCCATATCTGCTTAAATCATCTGTGAAGGTGAGAAAATAACGATACCCGCCGCGAGGCTCAACATTCATTCGACCACATACATTAGTATGTATGATCTCCAACAAATCAGTTGCTCGCTCCATAGTTTCGGAGAATGGCGTTTTAGTCATCTTGCCCATGAGGCATGGTTCGCAAGTACCAAGTGATTCATAATCAAGTGATTCCAAAAGTCCATCAGTATGGAGTTTCTTCATGCGCTTTACACAAATATGACCCAAACGGCAGTGCCACAAATAAGTTGCACTATCATTATCAACTCTGCATCTTTTGGCTTCAACATTATGAATATGTGTATCACTACTATCGAGATTCATCAAAAATAGACCACTCTTCAAGGGTGCATGACCATAAAAGATATTACTCATATAAATAGAACAACCATTATTCTCAGATTTAAATGAATAACCGTCTCGCATCAAACAAGATCCAGATATAATGTTCATGCTCAACGCTGGCACCAAATAACAATTATTTAGGTCTAAAACTAATCCCGAAGGTAGATGTAGAGGTAGCGTGCCGACGACGATCACATCGACTTTGGAACCATTTCCCACGCGCATCGTCACCTCGTCCTTAGCCAGTGTTCACTTAATCCGTAGTCCCTGTTTTGAGTTGCAAATATTAGCAACATAAACAGTATCAAATACCCAGGTGTACTGCGAGCTCTGGTAAGGTACACATCAATAACATGTATATCACATATACCTTTGTTCACCTTGCCATCCTTCTTATCCGCCAAATACTTGGGGCAGTTCCGCTTCCAGTGAACAGTCTGCTTGCAATAGAAGCACTCAGTCTCAGGCTTAGGTCCAGACTTGGGTTTCTTCTCTTGAGCAGCAACTCGTTTGCTATTCTTCTTGAAGTTCCCCTTCTTCTTCCCTTTACCCTTTTTCTTGAAACTGGTGGTCTTATTGACCATCAGCACTTGATGCTCCTTCTTGATTTCTACCTCCGCAACCTTTAGCATTGCGAAGAGCTCGGGAATCGTCTTATCCATCCCTTGCATGTTATAGTTCATCACGAACCTCTTGTAGCTTGGTGGCAGTGATTGAAGAATTTTGTCAATGACGCTATCATCCGGAAGATTAACTCCCAGTTGAATCAAGTGATTGTTATACCCAGACATTCTGAGTATATGCTCACTGACAGAACTATTCTCGTCCATCTTGCAGCTGTAGAACTTATTGGAGACTTCATATCTCTCAATCCGGGCATTTGCTTGAAATATTAACTTCAACTCCTGGAACATCTCATATGCTCCATGACGTTTAAAACATCGTTGAAGTCCCGGTTCTAAGCCGTAAAGCATGGCACACTGAACTATGGAGTAGTCATCAGCTTTGCTCTGCCAGACGTTCATAACATCTGGTGTTGCTCCTGCAGCAGGTTTGGCACCTAGCGGTGCTTCCAGGACGTAATTCTTCTGTGCAGCAATGAGGATAATCCTCAAGTTACGGACCCAGTCCGTGTAATTGCTACAATCATCTTTCAACTTTGCTTTCTCAAGGAACGCATTAAAAATTCAACGGAACAACAGCACGAGCCATCTATCTACAACAAACATAGACATGAAAAATACTATCAGGTAGTAAGTTCATGATAAATTTAAGTTCAATTAATCATATTACTTAAGAACTCTCACTTAGATAGACATCCCTCTAATCATCTAAGTGATCACGTGATCCAAATCAACTAAACCATAACCGATCATCACGTGAAATGGAGTAGTTTTCAATGGTGAACATCACTATGTTGATCATATCTACTATATGATTCACGCTCGACCTTTGGGTCTTAGTTTTCCGAGGCCATATCTGCATATGCTAGGCTCGTCAAGTTTAACCTGAGTATTCTGCGTGTGCAAAACTGGCTTGCACCCGTTGTAGATGGACGTAGAGCTTATCACACCCAATGATCACGTGGTGTCTGGGCACGACGAACTTTGGCAACCGTGCATACTCAGGGAGAACACTTTTATCTTGAAATTTAGTGAGAGATCATCTTATAATGCTACCGTCAATCAAAGCAAGATAAGATGCATAAAAGATAAACATCACATGCAATCAATATAAGTGATATGATATGGCCATCATCATCTTGTGCTTATGATCTCCATCTCCGAAGCACCGTCATGATCACCATCGTCACCGGCGCGACACCTTGATCTCCATCGTAGCATCGTTGTTGTCTCGCCAACTATTGCTTCTGCGACTATCGCTACCGCTTAGTGATAAAGTAAAGCAATTACAGGGCGATTGCATTGCATACAATAAAGCGACAACCATATGGCTCCTGCCAGTTGCCGATAACTCGGTTACAAAAACATGATCATCTCATACAATAAAATATAGCATCATGCCTTGACCATATCACATAACAACATGCCCTGCAAAAATAAGTTAGACGTCCTCTACTTTGTTGTTGCAAGTTTTGCGTGGCTGCTACGGGCTGAGCAAGAACCCTTCTTACCTACGCATCAAAACCACAACGATAGTTCGTCAAGTTAGTGCTGTTTTAACCTTCTGAAGGACCGGGCGTAGCCACACTCGGTTCAACTAAAGTTGGAGAAACTGACACCCGCCAGCCACCTATGTGCAAAGCACGTCGGTAGAACCAGTCTCGCGTAAGCGTACGCGTAATGTCGGTCTGGGCCGCTTCATCCAACAATACCGCCGAACCAAAGTGTGACATGCTGGTAAGCAGTATGACTTGTATCGCCCACAACTCACGTGTGTTCTAATCGTGCATATAACATCAACGCATAAAACCAGGCTCGGATGCCACTGTTGGGGAACGTAGTAATTTCAAAAAATTTCCTACGCACACGCAAGATCATGGTGATGCATAGCAACGAGAGGGGAGAGTGTGTCCACGTACCCTTGTAGACTGAAAGCGGAAGCGTTAGCACAACGCGGTTGATGTAGTCGTACGTCTTCACGATCCGACTGATCAAGTACCGAACGCACGGCACCTCTGAGTTCAGCACACGTTCAACTCGATGACGTCCCTCGAACTCCGATCCAGCCGAGCTTTGAGGGAGAGTTCCGTCAGCACGACGGCGTGGTGACGATGATGATGTTCTACCGACGCAGGGCTTCGCCTAAGCACCGCTACGATATGACCGAGGTGGATTATGGTGGAGGGGGGCACCGCACACGGCTAAGAGATCCAAGGGATCAATTGTTGTATCTCTAGGGGGTGCCTCCTATCGGTGTCAAAACCGGCGGATCTCGGGTAGGGGGTCCCGAACTATGTGTCAAGGATCGATGGTAACAGGAGACGGTGGACACTATGTTTACCCAGGTTCGGGCCCTCTCGATGGAGGTAATACCCTACTTCCTGCTTGATTGATCTTGATGATATGAGTATTACAAGAGTTGATCTACCATAAGATCGTAGAGGCTAAACCCTAGAAGCTAGCCTATGATTATGATTTTTGTATATATCTATCGAGTAGCCTGGCCTCGGTTTATATAATGCACCCGAGGCCTAGGATAACAAGAGTCCTAGCCGAATACGCCGGTGGGGAGGAGTCCTTGTCTTGATCACCAAGTCTTGTGGAATCTCCCTTGTATGCGGCAGCTGTCCGAACTGGCCCATGAGTATACGGCCATGGGGGTCCTCGGCCCAATCTAACAGATCGGGAGATGACGTGGTGAGTACCCCCTAGTCCAGGACACCGTCAGTAGCTCCTCGATTCTTCCGAACTGTTCTTCATCTTCGGTCGTCGGTCTTGAAAACTGGTTCAACAAATTTTCCCATCATCTGTCTTGAGGACTGCCGAGCTAAATCTGGCGAGTTTATACGTCGGGTATCCGAGGAGCCCTTTAAGTCGTTGGCCTTTATCAATGCCTTGTTATTTTTATGCCACGCCTCGGGTTTGAAGTTGTTCCCGTGCGACGGTGTCCTCTTGCATCCGAGCCCCAACACTGGACTGCATTCGAGGTATCCTTTGCAGCCAAGCACCAACGCCGGGCTGTGTCCAAGCTCCAACGCCGGACTGTATCCGAGCTCCAACGCCGGACTATATCCGAGGTGTCATAGATCACCTTGGTTCAAAAAAGTCGAAGGAGTTTAGCCGAGCTTAATGCCGGAAATGCCCTCTATGGAGCCAGCCATTCAAATCCGAGCTTTATGCCGGACTACCTCCAAGGTGGTGCACCACCTCGGGCTTGGGCTGATTGTTTACGGATTTTATTTCCGATGCGTATAAATTTATTCGCTGACGAGATGTATTGCCAGTAGCCCTCAAGGTGTCTATCGGCCTAAAATCCGAGATGCACCTGAAGGAAAGCATAAAACTGCTGATCCTGGTAGCTCCTGAGACCCAGGTCGTGAAATCGGCCTGAGGTTCAACTCCTAGCTCGGCAGCATACATAGGAATAGAAACGCAGTGTAATATATTAGAGGTAATAGTGATCGGCGGACGGGCCCCTGAGAGAGGGTCGTCAGAAGTCGCCGTGATATATCAGCTTCATGCCGGATAAGTTGTAACGCCCCCGTGTTGACCGTACACTAATCATGCACGCAAATGTGTACGATCAAGATCAGGGACTCACGGGAAGATATCACAACACAACTCTACAACATAAATAAGTCATACAAGCATCATAATACAAGCCAGGGGCCTCGAGGGCTCGAATACAAGTGCTCGATCATAGACGAGTCAGCGGAAGCAAAAATATCTGAGTACAGACATAAGTTAAACAAGTTTGCCTTAAGAAGGCTAGCACAAAAGTAGCAACGATCGAAAAGGCAAGGCCTCCTGCCTGGGACCTCCTAACTACTCCTCGAAGCCGAACTCCATGTAGAATCATCCTCGGGATCTCTAGCTCCTAGACTCCAGCATCTGGTTGCGACAACCAGGTATAGAAAGGGGAAAAGAGGGAGAAAAGCAACCGTGAGTACTCATCCAAAGTACTCGCAAGCAAGGAGCTACACTACATATGCATGGGTATATGTGTAAAGGACCATATCGGTGGACTGAACTGCAGAATGCCAGAATAAGGGGGGATAGCTAGTCCTGTCGAAGACTAAGCTTCTGGCCACCTCCATCTTGCAGCATGTAGAAGAGAGTAAATGGTAAGTTCACCAAGTAGCATCGCATAGCATAATCCTACCCAGCGATCCCCTCCTCGTCGCCCTGTTAGAGAGTGATCACCGGGTTGTATCTGGCACTTGGAAGGGTGTGTTTTATTAAGTATCCAGTTCTAGTTGTCATAATGTCAAGGTACAACTCCGGGTCGTCCTTTTACCGAGGGACACGGCTATTCGAATAGATAAACTTCCCTGCAGGGGTGCACCACATAACCCAACACGCTCGATCCCATTTGGCCAGACACACTTTTCTGGGTCATGCCCGGCCGCGGAAGATCAACATGTCGCAGCCCCACCTAGGCTCAACGGAGAGGTCAACACGCCGGTCTAAATCCTATGCGCGCAGGGGTCTGGGCCCATCGCCCATTGCACACCTGCATGTTGCGTATGCGGCCGGAAGCAGACCTAGCCTAGCAGGCGTTCCAGTCCAATCCGGCGCGCGCCGCTCCGTCGCTGACGTCAAGAAGAGCTTCGGCTGATACCACGACGTCGAGTGCCCATAACTGTTCCCGCGTAGTTGGTTAGTGCGTATAGACCAAATGTCCAGACTCGGATCAAATACCAAGATCTCGTTAAGCGTGTTAAGTATCCGCGAACGCCGACCAGGGCCAGGCCCACCTCTCTCCTAGGTGGTCTCAACCTGCCCTGTCGCTCCGCCATAAAGTAACAGTCGGGGGCCGTCAGGAACCCAGGCCCACCTCTACCGGGATGGAGCCACCTATCCTTTCAGCCCCCTCGTCAGAATCACTTGCGGGTACTCAACGAGCCGACCCGACTTTAGTCACCACATGTGTCATGTATAGAGTATATAAGTATATACCCGTGATCACCTCCCGAAGTGATCACGGCCCAGTAGTATAGCATGGCAGACGGACAAGAGTGTAGGGCCTCTGATGGAACACTAGCATCCTATACTAAGCAGTAGGATAGCAGGTAAGGGTAACAACTGTAGCAACAATGACAGGTTATGCATCAGGATAGGATTAACGAAAATCAGTAACATGCTACACTACTCTAATGCAAGCAGTATAGAGAAGAATAGGCGATATCTGGTGATCAAGGGGGGGTTTGCCTGGTTGCTCTGGCAAGAAGGAGGGGTCGTCAACTCTGTAGTCGAACTGGGCAGCAGCAGCGTCGGTCTCGTAGTCTACCGGAGAGAAGAGGGGGAAGAAACAGTAAATACAATGCAAACATAAGCATGACGATGCATGACGTCAGCAGTCAACGTTGACCGTTGACCTGGTCAACCTGACAGGTGGGTCCCACCTGTCAGGGGCTTTAGCTAATTAACAGTAGTTAATTAGGTTAATTAGTTATTAGGTTAATTTATCTTAATTAGTTAATATTAATAGGATTAATTATGTTAATTAATTATCTTAATTAATTATATTTATTGTTTATTTATTTATTTATATTAATTTATTTATTTTTTAAATCATTTTTTTATTAAAACGTTCTCTGGGCGGGGCCCATGTGTCATAGGCCCCAGGGGCCATTGCGGGTTACGGGCGCTGGGCTAACCGGGGCTCCGCCCGAGCGGGCGCATGCCCAGGAGCGGACGAACCCGGCAAGGCGCCGGAGCAAGGGGGCCGGTGGCCACGGCAAGGCCATGGCCGGAGCAGGGAGGAGCGCGGGGCAAGGGGAGGCGGCGGAGGGGTGGCCGCGGTGGCAGCAGGAGGCGGCGCCGGAGTGGGGCCGCGTAGACGGGCGGGCGCGGTGGAGGCGGTCAGCACGGCGACGGCAGGCGCGATCAGCGCGGCTGTAGCTGGGGAGGGCGAGACGGCGAGCTCGCGGGCCGGTGGGCAGGGGCGCGACGACGATGCACGGGACGCAGGCGCGGGCGCGGTGACCGCTCGGAGCCCGCGGCCCCGGTCAGGAGCACGGGCGACGGGGACGGGGAGAGAGGGAGGTGCTCACGGGCGGTGTAGGGAAGTGGCAGTGGGCTTGAGGAGGAGGACGGGGACGACGGCGGTCCGGCGATGTTGGCGAGGTGGAGCTCATTGGGGAAGCGATCGGCGACGACAATTTGGGGCGGCGCTGAGGTCGTGCCCCGATCCAGGACTGGATCGGGGAGAGGGTGGGGACGAGGAAGCAAGTGGCGGGCTCGAGGCGGCGATGGCGGGGCGAGGTGGCGCCGGCGATCCGGCGACGGCGACGGCGCGAGCGAAGGGGTCGGGACGACGAGCGGCTTCGGGTCGGGCAGCGCCACGCGGAAAGAGAGGGGGCGTGGGGTCGAGGTGGTGGTGAGGGGCGACGGTGTGGTGCGCCGGTGGGGCGACGGGAGGGGCCAGCTCCGCGAGGGGGGTGGCGGCGACGTCGAGGCGGCGGTGGGGCGATGGGATCGGGGGGTTGCCCCGATCCAGATCGGGGAAGGGCGAGAGGGAGGAGTGGGACGAGGGGGAGGGAGTGGGTGCGAGTGGGTTAGGGTTAGCGGTTGCAAGGGGATAAGGGAGTGAGTGGGGGGCGGCCTGGGCCAGGTGGGTCGGAGTGGGCCTTTCGGCCGGGGGGGGATGGTGCTGGCCGGCTGGGCCGCTTGGCCCAGTTGGCCAGGGGGTTCCTTTTCAATTTTTTTGTTTGTGTTTCTTTTCTGTTTTATTTTAGTTTTGTAAAATGCCAAATGAGCACCTAAATTAGTATTACTAATTAGTCCACTGCCACAATTAACTTGGCACCTAAAATAAAATATTTTGTAATTGTTGAGTATTTAAAGTATTTAAATAATAGTTTTGCTACTGTTTTATTACCATTTGAATATTTGAACATTTTATAAAAGTGTGGTTCTCCACCATAATTACCTACGCATTATTTGGCACAACCCGAACATTTTAGTTTTAAAGTTTGAAAACTTTTGTTGTTTGCCTTTTATTCAATTTTGAATTTGAATTGGTTTTTGAACTAACGCGGGATTAACTACAGTGACAGAGGTGACGTGGCATCAATAGCAGGGAATTACTGTAGTCTAATTATCCGGGCATCACAATTCTCCTCCACTACAAGAAATCTCGTCCCGAGATTTAAGTGGGGAGTAAGGGGGAAAGTTCTGGTTACGATATTCTAACGGATCTTCTCGAAGAAGTTAATCCCTTTCGTTGATGTCTTCAATTCATTATTCCAATGCATCATGATAAAGTTGTCGTCCTTTCTTCGGGAACTCCACCGTACTTATGAAAGGTTAAGAGGGGAAAACTCTATAAGGACGGTTCTAACAGGATTGAGCATCAGACGGTTAACTCGGGGGAAGAAGCATAAGTATCTCTCGAATTGAAACTTAAGAAGATATCGAGAGCAAAGTAAGAAGGTACCATGAGAAGTTTCAAATGGATAGGTAATGGTTCGATGTCTGAAACCAAGTGCGAAAGGGGTCCAGAGCAACGAGATTAAGTATTGCGTCTGTTATGAAAATAGATCACTAGGAAGGTGGCCCGTGAATTACATACGAGGCCACGCGTGAGGAACAACCTTGGGAACAGGGGGTGTACAGGAGAGTCAGGTTTCGATCCTGTGGAACTGTGGGTTATGGGCCCACCATGTGGTTAAAGTAGGAAGGGCGGTGACATCTTGCATGCTCATGATAGCAAGGCATGTCAGAGGGTAGCCTGTCAGTTAAATGTCAGCAACATCGTCGGTACCAAGGGCGAGGGACGAAGAGAACCACTTTCCTGCTCGTTGAGCGAGGCGGACCAATAGGCAAGGTTCTCGTCCATCGGTGGCTACCGGAATGTCATCAACAATAGTAACAGGGTCTTATTGACAGAGTAGTACACCGAGGTGTTTACATAAGCAGTGAATTATTACTGCTTAAATCATATAGATCACAAGAAAGATTAAATAAAATAATGGAAAGGAAAAGGGTGATCATCAGATTAAACAGAACAATGGAAAGGAAAATGTGTTTAAACACATATTTCAAGGGTATATCCTTCCCAAGGACAAGCTGAGCATGATATCCATGACAGGATATAATGTAGAAAACTCTTTAGGTAGGGGAGAGAAATTTCATGACATTACCCATACAATGGTGTTTGGATAATTGAGCAGGAAACATTTAGCATTGGGCTTCAAATGTTCCTGTTGAAACTCGGAGTACCATAGACATGCTTCGAGATAGCATTGACATGGTCAACAGGTGAAGATCAGACTTTGGAAACAAAAGGATCCATCAGGAACAACTTATAGAATAAGTCTTACAATTTCCTCATGGAAGAATGGATAACCTTGCTGAAAGGAAGAACTATAACAATAGGTCCTCCGGCCAGTTGTGCTAGGCATGACATCGCCCTACCGGGTCATATAAAGACCAATGTATAACTCTTGGAAATATGTTCCAACCATCATATCTGACCGAGGTTCAGATCTGATTGGTGTCAGGATACCTCAGACTCAGGATGTCTGAGAAGAAAGGTGCAACACAAATTGATGGGATGACATTGTAAGATTCTCGGGAAATGAACTATGAAAGCAAGTTCCGAAACAAGAGTTCATCATTAAACCAAGGAGAGGATGAGGGGGTGGCTGATGGACTCAGCGACAATTCCTCGAGATTTCCAAAAAGAGGGATTTCCACACTTATGTGAACAAGGAGATAACATTTGTCAGATCAAATGATATAATGAGGTATGCTCAAGGAAAACATACACAATTAAACATTGGTTGAAAGGTGCACCCGAAATATGGGCTTAGGTAGAATGATCTATGTTAGAACGGTGATTCGATAACCAATGGTCTAAGAATGAAATATTGACCATTAACTTCAAAGCAATAGGGTTGCTAGAAGTTTTGAAGTCGCACATCATAGTTCAATTGTCGGTTTTCCGGTTAGAAACAACACGGGGATCAGAAAACAAATGGAGATGGCGAGAAGTATTACTATATCAAGAATTCTCAAGAGGTGGAGAAATTCTCACAATATCCTTGACATAAAAGATGGTAATACTCCAAGGTAGAACATAACATAAGCTGGTTAGCAAGGATCTCCATAACATGATCAAGTTTGTGATGAAAGGAATGTAAGGATGTTGTCGATGGTAACTCAAATTACCAAGGAACGAGGATGGAACTTATCATCAAGAATTCCATTGATATCCTGGAAGGAGTCAAAATGTTGATGATGATCACGACATTTTGTTGTCGAGGGGTTCCACGAAGAAGCAATTGATCAGCGACTGCATCAAGCAAAAGGACTGATGCAACAAAAGATTATTGGAGCCACAGATACTACACAAACTCGGGGTCAAGTTTGTTGTTCGAGGTGAAACGATATGACGAGGAAAATCGATGTAAGCTTAGCTCATCGTCGAAAGTGGTGCTCCGGGAATAAGGACCAGGTAGCATAGTTAAAATCATCAAGATAATGATATAGCCAAAAAGGCTAGGAATGGCGTGATCGGGTACAAACTCGTACTTAAAGAAGATTACTAAGAGTTGTTGAACCGTAGTGCGGACTCGGTTCAGTTATCGGTGTCTTTGCGTGATTAATAACCCAGAGCCCGTGGAAAATTGGAATCAGTGAGAATGTAGCACTTGATGAAGAACTCATAAGAAGTTATGCAGTTCCATGATAATCTCGAGATACCAGGGGGTAATACTCGACGACAGATCAAGGTAGAGGTTGGACTAGGGTATTGCTTTGCAGAAGACAAGTGCTCAAACTTGCACGAGAAACGGAATCAAGGAGAAACATGGTCGGAACCATGATTGCAAAGGATCAATTCACCGATACCAGATGATATTATACCAGGGAAATAGCTATTATTATAAGAAGCTTCCATGATAGGATCTACATCGTGTCCATGGGCATGAACACAAAGGTTCAAGGTCGACTCCCACTTCTTCAATGCATAACCTTCCATTCGCCTCTCGTATTTTGATAATGACATTATTTGTCGAAAGTTTTACCTGGTGCAATACCAGATAAGTATGTCCCGCGAAATCTTTCGGGTTCACACAGATTAAGGAAGGCATAGGTTCAACCCATCGGGGCATCGTAGAAAGATATACTACAAACTTCAGGAGTAAATAACACAAGCTCAAAAGTAGAGCATGGTTGACAAAGCAGAGGATACAATTTACCAAAGGCATTATGTATCCGAGGAAAAGCTCACAGGCTTATTGAATATGAAGGACGCTGTCGGATAAAATACAACAAAGGATCTGGTGGTCCACAAGGGATCTGACGTGAGCAACGGTACTCCACTAGAGGAAGAAGAATGCAAGGAGATCAGATTATAGAAACAACTGACTAACTCAAAGCTCAAAGGCAAAGGAATTATGATTTCCAAATCAAGGGATCCGAAGCAATGCTCTGATTAGGGATGGATAAGTTGAATAGCCATAGGGATACAATCGACAGTAATTTGATTAGTCGAGAACCAGCTCCTGTTCAAATGACGTCTGAGCCGGAAGGATGAATTCTAGGCTCTGATTGAGGATTGCGAGCATTCGCAACAAATTGAATCAACGGACTCAAAATGATAATGACAAGAGATGCCAATAAGATTGCGAGACTTAAGATTAATCATAATGCAAGTAAGCAAGAATTTCAAGAGCAAAAAGGCTCCTGAGGATTTTCGGAAGATCGAATGGTATTTTGAACACTTTTGTGAAATACTTGAATCAACTGGGGATGAGCGGATACTCGGTAAGTGCGAGAATTATCCGTAGGGGTATTCAGGTGACAAAGAACAGCAAGGAAGTAAGCTCAAAGGATTCTCAGAATAACAGAGAGAATTTTGGGGTATCTTGTAATAACAAGATAAACTGGGAAACATTGTATGAATGGTGAGTATACGTGGTTATCCATAGGAGTTTATCGATGAAAGGGAATTGCAAAAGCGATGAACACAAGTTCTCGGGTTATCAGCGGAGAGTATCTTCAGGGTCTTCACGTGCAGCAGACGATCATCGGTAATAAGGGGCTCTCCAGGTGAAAGTGATCACGAGATCCTAATGTTAGATTTAGAAAAATTCATTTAACCCGAATAGGAGAGAGATTAGAGTCCCAGAGTAAAGGTCGAGGAGTAAAAGATCCTAGTACCACCCAATGGCGACGTGGGCCCGTAAGACACACAGCCATGTTAGTAAAAACTTTTCCAATGACTAGACTCAACTTCGGCCAAGGAGTTGGAAAGGGGGATTCCTACAGGCAGTCGGCTCTGATACCAACTTGTACGCCCCCGTGTTGACCGTACACTAATCATGCACGCAAATGTGTACGATCAAGATCAGGGACTCACAGGAAGATATCACAACACAACTCTACAACATAAATAAGTCATACAAGCATCATAATACAAGCCAGGGGCCTCGAGGGCTCGAATACAAGTGCTCAATCATAGACGAGTCAGCGGAAGCAACAATATCTGAGTACAGACATAAGTTAAACAAGTTTGCCTTAAGAAGGCTAGCACAAAAGTAGCAACGATCGAAAAGGCAAGGCCTCCTGCCTGGGACCTCCTAACTACTCCTCGAAGCCGAACTCCATGTAGAATCATCCTCGGGATCTCTAGCTCCTGGACTCCAGCATCTGGTTGCGACAACCAGGTATAGAAAGGGGAAAAGAGGGAGAAAAGCAACCGTGAGTACTCATCCAAAGTACTCGCAAGCAAGGAGCTACACTACATATGCATGGGTATATGTGTAAAGGACCATATCGGTGGACTGAACTGCAGAATGCCAGAATAAGGGGGGATAGCTAGTCCTGTCGAAGACTAAGCTTCTGACCACCTCCATCTTGCAGCATGTAGAAGAGAGTAAATGGTAAGTTCACCAAGTAGCATCGCATAGCATAATCCTACCCGGCGATCCCCTCCTCGTCGCCCTGTTAGAGAGCGATCACCGGGTTGTATCTGGCACTTGGAAGGGTGTGTTTTATTAAGTATCCAGTTCTAGTTGTCATAAGGTCAAGGTACAACTCCGGGTCGTCCTTTTACCGAGGGACACGGCTATTCGAATAGATAAACTTCCCTGCAGGGGTGCACCACATAACCCAACACGCTCGATCCCATTTGGCCGGACACACTTTTCTGGGTCATGCCCGGCCGCGGAAGATCAACATGTCGCAGCCCCACCTAGGCTCAACGGAGAGGTCAACACGCCGGTGTAAATCCTATGCGCGCAGGGGTCTGGGCCCATCGCCCATTGCACACCTGCACGTTGCGTACGCGGCCGGAAGCAGACCTAGCCTAACAGGCGTTCCAGTCCAATCCGGCGCGCGCCGCTCCGTCGCTGACGTCAAGAAGAGCTTCGGCTGATACCACGACGTCGAGTGCCCATAACTGTTCCCGCGTAGTTGGTTAGTGCGTATAGACCAAATGGCCAGACTCAGATCAAATACCAAGATCTCGTTAAGCGTGTTAAGTATCCGCGAACGCCGACCAGGGCCAGGCCCACCTCTCTCCTAGGTGGTCTCAACCTGCCCTGTCGCTCCGCCACAAAGTAACAGTCGGGGGCCGTCAGGAACCCAGGCCCACCTCTACCGGGATGGAGCCACCTGTCCTTTCAGCCCCCTCGTCAGAATCACTTGCGGGTACTCAACGAGCCGACCCGACTTTAGTCACCACATGTGTCATGTATAGAGTATATAAGTATATACCCGTGATCACCTCCCGAAGTGATCACGGCCCAGTAGTATAGCATGGCAGACGGACAAGAGTGTAGGGCCTCTGATGGAACACTAGCATCCTATACTAAGCAGTAGGATAGCAGGTAAGGGTAACAACTGTAGCAACAATGACAGGTTATGCATCAGGATAGGATTAACGGAAAGCAGTAACATGCTACACTACTCTAATGCAAGCAGTATAGAGAAGAATAGGCGATATCTGGTGATCAAGGGGGGGCTTGCCTGGTTGCTCTGGCAAGAAGGAGGGGTCGTCAACTCGGATAGACGGACCGGAGGGGGAAAGTTCCATGTTCGCTATGCTAGGAACGTGTGGCTGACAAAAGGACTACGTATTCGGATTCGTCTCGTCGTTCTGAGCAACTTTCATGTACAAAGTTTTTCCATCCGAGCTACGGTTTATTTTATATTAAATTTTAAAGATTTAAATCATTTTTAGAATTTAATAATTTAATTCAAAATTTAATTAATGCATCAGCATGACGTCAGCATGACGTCAGCAGTCAACGTTGACCGTTGACCTGGTCAACCTGACAGGTGGGTCCCACCTGTCAGGGGCTGTTAGCTAATTAACAGTAGTTAATTAGGTTAATTAGTTATTAGGTTAATTTATCTTAATTAGTTAATATTAACAGGATTAATTAAGTTAATTAATTATCTTTATTATTTATTTATTTATTTATTTATATTAATTTATTTATTTTTAAATCATTTTTTATTAAAACGTTCTCTGGGCGGGGCCCATGTGTCATAGGCCCCAGGGGCCATTGCGGGTTACGGGCGCTGGGCTAACCGGGGCTCCGCCCGAGCGGGCGCATGCCCAGGAGCGGACGAACCCGGCAAGGCGCCGGAGCAAGGGGGCCGGTGGCCACGGCAAGGCCATGGCCGGAGCAGGGAGGAGCGCGGGGCAAGGGGAGGCGGCGGAGGGGTGGCCGCGGTGGCAGCAGGAGGCGGCGCCGGAGTGGGGCCGCGCAGACGGGCGGGCGCGGTGGAGGCGGTCAGCACGGCGACGGCGGGCGCGGTCAGCGCGGCTGTAGCTGGGGAGGGCGACACGGCGAGCTCGCGGGCCGGTGGGCAGGGGCGCGGCGACGATGCACGGGACGCAGGCGCGGGCGCGGTGACCGCTCGGAGCCCGCGGCCCCGGTCAGGAGCACGGGCGACGGGGACGGGGAGAGAGGGAGGTGCTCACGGGCGGTGTAGGGAAGTGGCAGCGGGCTTGAGGAGGAGGACGGGGACGACGGCGGTCCGGCGATGTTGGCGAGGTGGAGCTCGTCGGGGAAGCGATCGACGACGACAATTTGGGGCGGCGTTGAGGTCGTGCCCCGATCCAGGACTGGATCGGGGAGAGGGGTGAGGACGAGGAGGCGAGCGGCGGGCTCGAGGCGGCGATGGCGGGGCGAGGTGGCGCTGGCGATCCGGCGACGGCGACGGCGCGAGCGAAGGGGTCTGGACGACGAGCGGCTTCGGGTCGGGCAGCGCCACGCGGAAAGAGAGGGGGCGTGGGGTCGAGGTGGTGGCGAGGGGCGACGGTGTGGTGCCCCGGTGGGGCGACGGGAGGGGCCAGCTCCGCGAGGGGGGTGGCGGCGACGTCGAGGCGGCGGTGGGGCGATGGGATCGGGGGGTCCCCCGATCCAGATCGGGGAAGGCCGAGAGGGAGGAGTGGGACGAGGGGGAGGGAGTGGGTGCGAGTGGGTTAGGGTTAGCGGTTGCAAGGGGATAAGGGAGTGAGTGGGGGGGCGGCCTGGGCCAGGTGGGTCGGAGTGGGCCTTTCGGCAGGGGGGGATGGTGCTGGCCGGCTGGGCCGCTTGGCCCAGTTGGCCAAGGGGGTTCCTTTTCTTTTTTTTGTTTGTGTTTCTTTTCTGTTTTATTTTAGTTACATTTTATTTTAGTTTTGTAAAATGCCAAATGAGCACCTAAATTAGTATTACTAATTAGTCCACTGCCACAATTAACTTGGCACCTAAAATAAAATATTTTGTAATTGTTGAGTATTTAAAGTATTTAAATAATAGTTTTGCTACTGTTTTATTTCCATTTGAATATTTGAACATTTTATAAAAGTGTGGTTCTCCACCATAATTACGTACGCATTATTTGGCACAACCCGAACATTTTAGTTTTAAAGTTTGAAAACTTTTGTTGTTTGCCTTTTATTCAATTTTGAATTTGAATTGGTTTTTGAACTAACGCGGGATTACCTACAGTGACAGAGGTGACGTGGCATCAATAGCAGGGAATTACTGTAGTCTAATTATCCGGGCGTCACATAAGTCCCATATGGTACTTATTGTCGTCCGAAGACGCGCTTGTCCATAGTTCGGTTATGCCGAACACTGAGCACTTTGAATTTTCTGCATTGAATAGGCAATGCAGTAGCCCCCGAGACACTGGTCAGGTGGCAACACCAGATTAGGGGATCGATGTGCCCCTTTAATATTTGTAAATAATGAGCGCAGAGCTTAGTAGCCCCCGAGCCTTAATGTGGGCACGGGTGGCCGAATTAAGGATCGATATCCAGAGTAAAATCACAGATTATGTGTAATGATTCTATGTATCCAAGTACTTTACATCATTGTTTTGACTCCATTGCGACCGTTTATCAGTTGAAAGTGGCCCATCGTCGGCTTCTACCCCTTTGTAGATACTACGCAGGGTGTTTCCGCAATAACAAGAGAACCCTTAGCCGACGTCTCGGTGCCCGAAGGCGGTTGTGTTAGCGGAAACGAGGCAATCAGATATGCGGGCTTTATAATTTTTGCTTAGTCATAGGAGCTTTAAACTGGGGAAGCTAGCTATGAGCCCCCCGTTAGTGTTCGGCGACATCCGAGGTCAAGCCGTGAACACTTCGGCCAATGTTATGAACGGCCCGTCATTTAACATAGTCATCGGATCGCTGACCAGTTTACACTTATTGTGACAGTCATTTTTTGGCTTTCTCCACTGAGGTGCTTAACCATGCGAGCTGGAAGCACAATCGCAGTGGTTCTCCCTTTGCACACCTAGCCAAACAAAGCGGAACGTAGGAGGCAAGCACATGAGCCGGGCAACCCAACTATTGACCAAAGACACAATTCGAAACCAATGCATATATAGTAGTGTCCGAGAATGTTTTTGCCGAATCTCTAAAGGTGTCCGGCGTTGCACTGCGAGACTTATGCTGGAAACACACAAATAGTTTAAAAGTGCCATAGGCTTGGAAAACCAAAAAACGTCAGTGAAAACCTGACGTCCGAACAAGATCAAGTGTTCGGTGCCAATCTGAAAATTGGACTTTAGAAAAAAAAAGTGCTTCTGTCGTGCTTTAACATGGCACATCCTATCTAAAGACTTCAAGCGGGTCAGCCTACGGCTTCAACTTCCTATCCCGAAGGTGGAGTACTTCTCATTAGGCCAGTTTAGCAAACTAAACTCTAGCGGCTTTGAGAGGGAAATTAGGCTCCCCGGCTAGTGACCACACACTCGTGTCGAAAAAAGAGTGATAAATAATAATAATAAAAACTTTGCAACGACTAAGAAGAAGAACACTTATTATAAAATGACTCATATAAATTTAAGAGCCCCCAAGTGACTTGGGTAAAAGAATTTTATGTATAATGATTGTATGTACCGAAGTGCTAATATCATATCTTTGTTCACCCGAACTTTAAACGCGTCTTAACCGATCGTCGGCTTCTCCCTCTTCGGTCAAGGACCGAAAAGTGTTATGTACTCCACCTGTCGAAAATATCGACGGTGTTTCCGATAACCAGGCAATCAGGCCATAAGGCTGTAACAGACAAAGCAGGCTCAGGGAACTTATGCTATATTACTGATGAAGTGTAAGAAGCATCTTCGAAGAAAATAGTACCCCCACCGATACCTTTCTTCGGTTGCTCAATGTTACTATGAGACTTGTGCAATAGATTTTTTGTACTCATGAGTTCCATTGTGTGCCGACCATAATTGAAAACAATAAGAGCGCTAGCTTTCGGCTTCACCCAGTCTGAGGTCCGAGCTCGGATGACCCGATCGTGACAATCGCAGAGGTGCTCCCTTTACTCCCTAGCCGAACAATCGGGAACGTAGGGGTAAACACAGGAGCGAGGCAACCCAGCTTGCAAATCGCTTAAGTCAATATGGTGCATATTGTGGCGTAATACACGAACAAGGAACGGAGCTGTACAAGTATAATCATATGCAAGAGGAAAGGCTTCATGAAGGAAGCCCCCAAGTGAACTGGGTATTTGAATTTGTGTGTCACAAACAAGGTTATGACAAGGAATTTTTTCACAAACAACTTTTTGCCAAAAAAGTATAGTGCTTGGCCGAACCGAACACAAGTTAAAAATTTAAAACTTTGAGCATGAAAGCGACTTAGCTGGTTAATGTGTTCGGCATTGATGATGCGGTCCGAGCTTGATGCGGGACAAGGTTCCATCCCCCAAGCCGGTCCCGAGGTGGCGGAGCGGAGAGCTCGGCACTCCGAAGTGGTGACATAGCACGGTCAATGCAGGCCGGCAGAGTGATGCCGAAGTCCCCGGCATGGGGTAATGAAGTGTTGACGAAGCCCCCCGTCCAGCCGAGGTGACGTGGTATGTCAGTACGCCGAGTTGACAATACTGCCCAACTCGGATCATTTTCTTGTGCACAAAAAATAGTGCGAACCGGAGATAATAGTAATAATAATAATAATAACGTTGCATAATAAATAATTTATGTAAAGTGAGTAATAAAATAAATATGGCCTGGCGCCGAAGTCAATGTCGATGCAGGGCGTCGGCGTGATGCGGTAACGGCGTGGCAAAGCCTGAATTCACAGGTCGGTCCGAGTTCCGGATGCGGCGTTCACCGGACTATGTACGGAAACTGACCGAACCACCATGCGACCGTCGTTAATGCGGCCACCCTTTGATAGACCTGCGTACATGTGAAGGACAAACCCGAGTAATAATTCCTTGGGAAAAATGAACCCAAACAAGCAAAAAATACTAGGATTAATAGCACCTGGTTTATTTGTTGTAGCAATCCTAAGAAAGGTGATTCCCAAAATTGGTACTCGATCTGCACACTCATTGCCTGATGGGCGATAAAGCAACGGCATGCCGATGCTGGCAAAGGTTGGCTTGCCGAGACAAAGCCCTCGGTCCAGCTAACGTGACGGAGCTGGTCGGCTAGTGACGCCGAAGTCTCCGGAGTAGGTTGATGAAGAGATGGGGAAGCCCCCGGTCCAGCCGAGATGTCGAAGGCTCGATGTCAGCCGATGAGTCGAAGTAGGTCGGCGTGATGGAAACCGGCTTGAAGGAGCAACAGTACGGCCCTGCCGATGCAGGTCGTGACGTGGTCAATGTCGGCTTGATGAAGTGACCGTGCGGCGATGCCGGTGTGCCCGCTCCGTGTAATCCGTGGGGCGGCGATGTTGGTGATGATTTATCCTTCGCGATGCCGAACTCTTGTTCGGCTTGCCGAGATGATGATCCGAAGAAGTTGAGCTTGGCTCAGCAAAGCGACGACGTGTCTAGCGCAGGTCGGCAGCCTTAGAGCAATATTGCCGGACTGGTTTGACACCAGCATGATGGTGAAGATCATGTTCAAAAGATTTTAAAGTTAGTGGGATGTGTTCGGGAACAAAACACAATACCCCATAATAAACTTCCTTCAAAAAGGATGTCCGAAATCCCGTTCGTAAAAAAGATGAACTCGGGTCGGATTCGTTTTCGCGCAGAAAACAGATTCGAAAAGTGATGCACTAATTGGAAGGTTCCCGAAATTTGGACGGTCGGATCGAGCTGGAATTTTGAGGGGTGGTAGATATAGGAATTCCGCAGCCGATCAACGGTTGGATCTTCCAAAGGGCGTCCGAGCTACAAGCTGGACACCACGCCCTAAACTCGTGCAGATTCCCGTCCAGATTTGACAGGGCTCCGGTATATCGCGGATTGCCAGAGATTCCTCCATCAGAACTCGACGAAATTTTCCAGGGCTGTTGTAGACTCAATTGCGCACAATTCCACCGAAGCAATCGTTAAAACGACACTTGAGGAGGCGGTGGCGGCGAATACAAGTTCGCTGTCCAGAAAAACAACACGGTCGCCCGAGGGCAATGTTGACGTTGAGCCCCCGGGCCCCCTGGATGATTCCTTCATGATCTTGATAGAGATCGGAGTTGATGTTGATGAAGGCCCTCATCCGAACATGACGATCGGAGGTAGGGCGCAGTCCTCGGCCCAGCCAAGGTGACCAGCCGAGCTGGTGACGAAGAAGCCGACGTCGCAGTCGATCTGCAGTCGAGCCATTGATCCTTTTGTCGATCACACAGCGGAACTCTCAATGAAAGGACCAATGTCGGTGTCAAAACCGGCGGATCTCGGGTAGGGGGTCCCGAACTGTGGGTCTAGGATAGATGGTAACAGGAGACGGGGGACACAATGTTTACCCAGGTTCGGGCCCTCTCGATGGAGGTAATACCCTACTCCTGCTTGATTGATCTTGATGATATGATTATTACAAGAGTTGATCTACCACGAGATCGTAGAGGCTAAACCCTAGAAGCTAGCCTATGATTATGATTTTTGTATATATCTATCGACTAGCCTGGCCTCGGTTTATATAATGCACCCGAGGCCTAGGATAACAAGAGTCCTAGCCGAATACGCCAGTGGGGAGGAGTCCTTGTCTTGATCACCAAGTATTGTGGAATCTTCCTTGTATGCGGCAGCTATCCGAACTGGCCCATGAGTATACGGCCATGGGGGTCCTCGGCCCAATCTAACAGATCGGGAGATGACATGGTGAGTACCCACTAGTCCAGGACACCGTCACCTCCCTCCCCGTATATAAAGGAGTGGAGGAGGGGGAGGGGGCCGGCCACCCTTGGCGCGCCCCATGAGGAGTCCTACTCCCACCGGGAGTAGGACTCCCCCCCTTCCATGTTGGAGTAGGAGAGGAGAGGGAAGGAGAGAGAGGGGGAAAGGAAAGGGGGGGGCGGCGCCCCCCTCCTTGACCAACTCGAACTTGGGGGGGAAGGGGTGCACGGCTGCCC
Organism: Aegilops tauschii subsp. strangulata; assembly: GCF_002575655.3. Lineage (NCBI taxonomy): Eukaryota > Viridiplantae > Streptophyta > Magnoliopsida > Poales > Poaceae > Aegilops > Aegilops tauschii. The sequence goes on along the minus strand of NC_053039.3, from coordinate 396,672,374 downwards.
CTTGGCCGCCTCTCCTCTTCCACCACTTGGGCCCATGAGGCCCAATAACCTCCGGGGGGTTCCGGTAACCCCCCGGTACTCCGCTATATATCCGATAACCCCCGGAACCATTCCGGTGTCCGAATATAGTCGTCCAATATATCAATCTTCATGTCTCGACCATTTCGAGACTCCTCGTCATGTCTGTGATCACATCCGGGACTCTGAACTACCTTCGGTATATCAAAACACATAAACTCATAATATAACCGTCATCAAACTTTAAGCGTGCGGACCCTACGGGTTCGAGAACTATGTAGACATGACCGAGACACGTCTCCGGTCAATAACCAATAGCGGAACCTGGATGCTCATATTGGCTCCCACATATTCTATGAAGATCTTTACCGGTCAAACCGCATAACAACATACGTTGTTCCCTTTGTCATCGGTATGTTACTTGCCCAAGATTTGATCGTCGGTATCTCAATACCTAGTTCAATCTCGTTACCGGCAAGTCTCTTTACTCATTCCGTAATACATCATCCCGCAACTAACTCATTAGTTGCAATGCTTGCAAGGTTTAAGTGATGTGCATTACCGAGTGGGCCCAGAGATACCTCTCCGACAATCGGAGTGACAAATCCTAATCTCGAAATACGCCAACCCAACAAGTACCTTCGGAGACACCTGTAGAGCACCTTTATAATCACGCAGTTACGTTGTGACGTTTGGTAGCACACAAAGTGTTCCTCCGGTAAACGGGAGTTGCATAATCTCATAGTCATAGGAACATGTATAAGTCATGAAGAAAGCAATAGCAACATACTAAACAATCAAGTGCTAAGCTAACGGAATGGGTCAAGTCAATCACATCATTCTCCTAATGATGTGATCCCGTTAATCAAATGACAACTCTTTGTCTATGGCTAGGAAACATAACCATCTTTGATTAACAAGCTAGTCAAGTAGAGGCATACTAGTGACACTCTGTTTGTCTATGTATTCACACATGTATCATGTTTCCGGTTACTACAATTCTAGCATGAATAATAAATATTTATCATGATATAAGGAAATAAATAATAAATTTATTATTGCCTCTAGGGCATATTTCCTTCAGTGGGCCCCCTGGCCTTGATTCTTTCGCCAGTATTTTTTATTAATTCCAAAAATAATCTCCGTTGATTTTCAGGTCATTTTGAGAACTTTTATTTCTGCACAAAAAATAACACCAAAGCAATTTTGCTGAAAACAGTGTCAGTCCGGGTTAGTTCCATTCAAATCATGCAAGTTAGAGTCCAAAATAAGGGCAAAAGTGTTTGGAAAAGTAGATACGACGGAGACGTATCAGTCAGCCGGCCAAGACAAAAGGTCGTCACTGGCGGGATCACGATTGATCGTACTTATCGCAAGGTTGAGATGCAAGAGTTGCATGTGGCCAACAAAGTTTACCTCACCACTGATATCAAGTAACCATCTCCCCTCCAGTAAACCTTCCTCGACCGTGCGACGATTGATCATACGTGTGTCCACTTGAGCATGAATGAGCGGCGCAATGTCCTTAATCGCATAGCCATGAATCCATCTGTCTCTCGAGAACAAGACCTTGCTGCCCTTCCCCACAGAGATATGCACCATGCTATCAAACACCTCCCGAGCCTCTCTGTCCACCACCATTGGCAAACCTTGCCATGGCCTGTCGGGATCTGTCCTTCGAAGCCACTCCCACCGAACTCTCAGGGTTAGCCCTTGTAACTGAAGATTGCGAACACCCAGCCCGCCAAGCCAAGTAGGTTTGCAAACCAAGTTCTAGGCCACAAGGCATTGACCTCCGTTCGCTTTATCTTTGCCTGCCCAAAAGAACGATCACATCCATTGGTCAATCTCTTCAAAAACCCAGACCGGAGCCTCAGTGACCATGAAATGATGAATAGGTTTGGCCGCGATCACGGACTTAACTAGCACCAATCGACATGGGCGGTGTATCAGCCCCCTTTGCCAAGCCGAGGCGAAACTCTTGGCTTGATCTAGCATGGGCTGCCAATCAGCCCTCGAAAGCTGCTTAATAGCCAATTGAAGTCCAAGGTATTTGCATGGGAAGTTGCCCAAACGACAATGCAAGATGGACTCCACCCGATCTCTGTCACTATTGTCCCCATGGATCATAATGGCCATAGATTTTTGGTAGTTGATCCTCAGGCCTGAAGCCTCACCAAACACCTGTAGCACCGTCCTAACAAACATGAGGTCCAGCGCCAGGCACTTTAAGAACATGACTACATCGTCAGCGTAGATTGACACCGATTGGTGAGCAGCGATGCCCTGGAACTTGCTGATGACGCCAAGGTTGGCAGCCTTGATCATGATACGCGACAACACATCCATGGCGATGACAAATAACAAGGGTGAGACCAGATCCCCCTGCCTGAGGCCCTTGGCGTGGGTGAAGCTTCTGTCGGGAACCCCATTGACAATCACCTTAGTGGAGGCGGTCCGCAGGAGAATAGCAATCCACCCACACCACTTCTGACGGAAACCTTTGCACCTCATAACATCCAGCAGGAACGACCAGTTGAGGGAGTCAAAAGCCCTAGTAATATCCAGCTTCAGGAAAACGCTGGCCTCCTTGCGTGTATGCAACTTCTTGGCCACTTGCCTTACAAGGAGGAAGTTGTCGTGTAAATGCCTCCCACAGATGAAAGCCGACTGATTGGTCGTGACGATTTCTTTCATTCGTCTTCTAGCTCTGTTGGCCAGAAATTTGGCGAAGATCTTAGCCACGCTGTGCGGGAGGCTAATGGGCCGGAAGTCACCTACCTCCTCTGCGTCCGGCTTCTTCGGAATAAGGACAATGTGGGCTCGGTTAAGCTTGCCGAAACCACCCCCGTCACCAACATAAAGCTTATGGAACACCTCCATGATCTCGTGTTCAATGATCGGCCACACCTTCTGATAGAAAGCGGCAGTAAACCCGTCCGGCCCCGGCGCCCGCTCCGGTGCATCTCTTTGATCGTGCTCCAAACTTCCTCTTCAGTGAAGATAGCATCCAGATCCAAGAGATCAAGCTCGACCATGTCCAGGAATCCAAGATCGATGTCGGCTTCTCTAGCAAAAGCATGACCCAACAACTGATCATACACCTCGGTGAAAATCTCCTCCTTCCTCTCTTGTTGCGAGACCAACTCGCCGTTGTGCCTGATGTGGGGGATGAAGTTTTTAGTTCTCCTACCGTTAGCCACTGCTTGGAAAAGCTTGGTGTTAGCATCCCCCTCGCGGATCCATCTCAAGCGAGAGCGCTGCCTTTCTATGGTGCGCTGAAGAGAGGCTAGTCCCAAGAGTGCATGCTTAAGAGTTCTCCTCAGCCACCTCTCCCTCCAATCCAGTTGACGAGACTCCATAGCTTTGTCCAACCTCAGAATTACGTAACTGGCGATCGCCATCTGAATTTTGATGTTGCCAGTCTTCCATTGGCCCCAGGCTTGAAGGGCAGAAGCAGTGTTCCTAAGCAACACATTAAGCCTCTTGAATGGGTCAACGACCTCATCCTCACAAACCCAAGCGTCTTTGACCGCTTGCTCAAATCCTTCCAACCGAGCCCAAAAAATCTTGAACCGGAACCTGCGCTTTGGGCAGAATGGAGCAGAGGTGGACAAGTGAAGCGGCGCATGATCCGAGATGTTCGATGAGAGGGCTTGGAGCAACACATCGGGAAAGTTGAGCTCCCAATCTACCGAAACAAGGACCCGGTCAATCTTCGTCATCACCACCTGATCTCTTTCATTAGACCAAGTGAAACGCCTACTGTGCATGTATAACTCCTTAAGCTCATTGTTTTCCACAAACGTCTTGAACTTTCTCATCATACTCCTGTTGAGGTTTGGATTGTTCTTCTCGTTCGCGCGAAGGATCATGTTGAAATCACCTAACACCATCCATGGCCCCGGGGATACATCCCTACGATACTGAAGCTCCACAAGAAACTGAGTCTTGAGCTCATCCCCTTGGGGGTCGTACACCACCGAAAGCCTCCACTCCGAGCCATACTTGCTATGAACCAAACCGGAGAGGAAATTGGTGTCGTGAGTGATGTTATTGATCGCTAAATACGCGTTGTTCCATCCCAAGAGGATTCCACCCCTAGTATCCAACGCAGGTAAATAGGCAAAACCATCAAACGATGGTCCAATGCATTGCATCACCAAGTACGGGTCAAATACATCAATCTTCGTCTCTTGGAGACAAACAAGGTTCACCTTAGCCTCGACTACAAACTCCCGGACAGCGTTTCTCTTGGCGGGGTTGTTGAGACCCCTCACGTTCCAGCACAACACTTGAGGGTTCCAATCCATGGAAGCGGAAGGAACACCCGGACACCCCTCCAAACGAGCAAGATCAGGCCGCGCTCAACACCTCCACACCGCCTGAGCTCATTTCCGGAGCCGGCGGCACCTCTTTGCCAAATAGCGCAGTGATCACCCTCACGTGTTGCTCCCTCAGGGGGGAGTCAAAGATCTCGGCTAACTCGGCGATGGTGTCTTCGTTGCCTTCCAGATCTCCCGGAACCAAACTGAGAGCCCGCATGAGCACATTCTCGGTCTGCGTGGCCTTGGACTTGACATCCGGCGCCCTCTTGGCGCTTCTCATGGCCCTGCGCGGGGTGAAAGGCTCTGCTTCAGACCTAAGAGATGACTGAACCTCCAATAGGAGAGGTGGCGCAAGTTTCCTAGCCAACTTTTTGCAGAACCACTTCAGTTTTCCATAAGCGATCACTTCCTCGGGTGTCATCCCCTCATCACGACCCTGAATCCGATGTTGCATGTCCTGCTGCACGCTAGGATTGCCCACTGCGCGGTCCTCAGGCCGCCACGTGTGGCCGCACGTCCTCACAGACCGGGGAAACGTCACCAATCATTGGTGGGCCCTCCACCTGCACCGGAATCTCCACAGTGGCATGCAACTCGCTGCAATGGCCAACCAACATTGCCGAATGCAGCTGCTCGGCATCCGAGGCCACCATGCTCGGTCCCACCTCCATCAGAACAGGCGCACGCCCCACAACCGAATCTCGAATCGGGCCCGCCGCCACCTCTACCAGGCCCACAGGGGGCGCGTCCACCGGGGCAGAGGGGGTAGACGCCGGGATTGTCTCGACATGCGTCTCGGGCGGCACCAAAGAGCAAACTGACCGAGCGGTCTCCAACCGAGCAGCCGCCCTCTCGAGGCCCACTGACAGCTGCAATGGGGATCCGCAGCGATGCGACACGATTTGGCCCGCCAATCCGCAGTTGCCCGAGCCAACCACGTTGGGCCCACCCGCCTGGTGCGAGCCAATGGGCACCCGATCCTGAGCGCGACCGGCACCAAGCTCCTCGAATCTTCCACCAACTCCCTCTGGACGAAATAATGGCCACCAGCTAGCAGCACTGGAGAGGCCGCGACATTCTCAGGATCACTAACCACAACCGGGGTCGAGCCGTTGACGCCCCCCTGATTTGAAATTCCAACACCCGGGCTAGCTGTCGCCACCACCCGTCCACCCGCACCCCCGAGACGGTCAAAAGCAGACAGGCATGAGGTCGGCCTATCCTGTACTGGGAGCGTTGGCCCACCTGCCGGGCCCACAAGCTGCACCGGATCCAAAGGAGGAAGCTGCCAAGCCACCGACGCCCGGTCATTGGCCAACACGGCGGCGAAAGTCCGGCCACCCGCCGCGGCCGCGCAAATTGTCTCCACACTGATCTCGCACCCCGAACTGCCAGTCGCACCTACGCGTCGACCCTCCTCTGCCCAAATCCAAATCTGAGTCAGGCACACCACTCTGACCGCTCCCTGAAGAAGCACCGGTGAGAAACCATGGCTCCTCCCCGTCGGGGAAGGAGGTGACCGCGGCCAGATGAATCAGAACTCGATACTGCAGAGTCTTCGGCAGAAACGCCTCCTGCTGCTCCTCTGGCTCCGGCACCACCAGCCACCTATGCGTGGGGATCATCTCCGGGTCAGCCGTCCAAGCAATCAGCTTGAAGGATGCCAGATCAGACCGCGACGAGGTCTCCGACACGATGGATTCGATGAAGCACGAACCGCCCAACAGACTCTCCACAACCTCGAGCTCCCAAGCATGGGGGGATCCCTTCCAACTCCAGACTGACCCTGGTCCTTAACGCCGCGAACACTGCCTGATTTTGCCTGATCCATTGCCTGAACGCAAACTTGAGACCTCGGAACTCCAGCACCGGCTATAGACCCACACTGACCCGATCTTCTTGCCTTGCAAACACAACGAGAAAGTCCTCCGGCGAGAACCTGTGAACGGAGACTCTGTCAGGCGCGATGCCCCTCTTCTCTTGCAGCGCCCAGAACACCAGCTCCGACGAGAGCTCGGACCTGTCACCACCCACGTAGACCACCACGACGTTGTGGAGCCTGCCCTCGAGCTCCGCCATGGCCCTGGATCTCCGGACGACGCAAAGCTCGGCCCGCTCCGACTCCATATCGATCGACACCTCGAGCTGCGGAGGCGCATGACGAGGCCACGCCGCCGGCGCAAGCGCTGCCACGGGCGACGAAGCAGAGGGCGGCAGAGCGCGCGGCGCCGACGCAGGCGCCTAGACGGGCCCGCGCGCAGCTCCACGTGCGCACCAGACGAGCTTCTGGCGACCTTGGCGACAGCGTCACGCCGGAGTTCCTCGACCGGCGACGAGCTGCGCGGCCTCTTGCACTGGCTGGCGATGTGGCCGGGCAAGCCGCAGCGAAGACACACCACCTTGTTGGTGCAGTCCTTGAGAAAGTGCCCCTTCTCTAGACACTTGAAGCAGCGATCTCTCATCTCCGACGAGACCTCTGCGCGGCCAGGCGACGGGCGCCGCGGGGCCTCGGCCGCGGGCGGCTCCTCGCGACGACGCTTCCAGAGAGTCCTCTTGGACGCAGGCGCCAGCTGCCATGACGAGATCCGGCGCGACGGGCCGCCCTCGAGGCCCTCCGCCGGCCCCACCGGCGGAGCACCGGCCCCGACCGCGGCTGAGCTCGCCGACGCAGACGCGGACGAGAGCCCCAGCCCGGAGACGACCGGTCGCTCGCCCTGGAAGGACGAGGTCACAGACCGCGGACTAGAACCCATGGGAGCGGCGGGGAGACGAGGAGGGAAGGGGACGCACCGCGCGCGGAGGGAGGGGAAGGGTGGCCGCCGTAGCCGGAGTGGCTAGCGGCGGGAGGGTGGACGCCGGCGTTGGAGTGACGCACGGCGGCGGCTCAGCGCTCTCGCTCTCTCACTCTCTCGAGTGTGGGGGCTTTTGGCCAAAAACTAACCAGGCAGACATTCACACTGCCCGGATGGTGGCAATGCCACCAGTACCACTTGATATTCTGAAACTGTTTCTTTTTCAATCTCATGGGTGCACTGCATGAGATCACCTATGAAGGGATTCCAAATGTGGTATGTAGTATTTGCAAACAATGCCATCGCTTGAAGTAAAAGTACATCGCAAGCTACTGATCACAGCACATGACAGCTCAAGAGATGAATATATATTATAATATTGACACACAAGATATCATCTCTAAACTTGTGGAATTAGCAAGACCTCAAGACTGAGAAAAAATTAACATGGAACATGAAGACAGCCAAGTCTTGTCAATCAGACCTCAACCACCCTCATAACCCCCCACAAGGCACTACATATGTACGCCAGCCTTTTCAACTATCGTCTCCTCAACTTAGCTTTCACATATCAAATCCAAATTAACCTTACCCGGCAAACAATCAATCTTTGTGCAAGGCACCAATAAACGACACCTCTCAAGTCACCTCATAATTTCTTGATCTCGTAACATTGTTTGAACTATCAATTTTTTTTTTTGAAAAGGAGGATGACCCCCGGCCTCTGCATCTGGGAGATGCATATAGCTTCTTTATTGATTATTCTCGAGGACCTTACAAAGTATTACAAACAATATACCTGAATCCACCATCTTGGCAACATATGCCGCTACTTCTATCCATAAGATGAAGGGGTGCTAGCTGAGGCACTACCCAAACACTCACCTAAGCCTAACATCAAAAGCCGGAAGCCCCAACCGAGCCACATACCGGGTCTAGGGCACAATCCGGTCAGACGCACTCGTGTGTCGTCGCCGCCATCTTCCACAAGTCCGTCTTCAGATCATATTGAGGCTTCTACCTTGTCTGGCCACTCTGCCATCGACGTCACCATGACGCCAGATAGCTACCTCCTCCTGCGCGAGTCCATCTCCGCGCATCGGACGCTGAGCCTCCACAGCGCCATTGCCGCCGATCTCCGCCGCCATCAATGTGTGAGATGAAGTACCGCTCCACCATCCCCCTAGCCATCACTTGCTCCAAAACGATGCCTCCAGGAGGGAAAGCGATAAAACGCCATCATCGTCCGATCCAGAAGACCCAGATCTAGGGTTTCCCCCGGAGCATCCCGAGCCTGATGACGCAGACTGCAACGACGATGCCTCGACAAGGGAACGACATCTAAGACGCCGTCATCGTCCGCCATGACTGTAGTCGGCGTGATTTTCATCGGCAGTTGCTCCACCAGACGTGCGCCACCGACGTCGCGGGTCCCTTCAACCGGAGTAAACTCCAAAACGATGCCCTAAAGAGGGACTACGACGCAAAATCGCCGTCATCGCTCGATCCCAAGAAGATCTAGGGTTTCCCCCGGAGTTGCCCGCGCTGTCAAGGACCAGACAAGGGTAGAATCCCGGTGGATCTGCCCAGCTGCCGATGAGTCGCACCCGCCACCGTGCCGACGGCAGACCAGCGATCAAGGCCCACGCTTGGGCATAGATCCGGCCGCGCCGCCGCGACCCGATCCGGTCACGCCGCCGCCGTCCCTGGCGACCGCGACGCACCAGATCGCGAGGCCTCCTGCCGCGGGGGAGCGAAGTCGCCGAGGCGCCGCCACCACCCGCCGTGGCGTCCGGCCCGCCGCCACGCTCTGGCCCGGGGGCGCCGGCCCGCGCCAGCCCCACGCGAGCGAGAGGGCTCGAGTCCCCGCCGCCGCCGGCGACGACCAGGCTTCGCCTGGCCGCGCCCTTGGGCGGCGGCGAGGGAGGAGGAGGAGGAGTGGGGGAGGGCCGGCCGACGGGATCTGGGGGCCTCCCGGCCGCCCACGCGGGAGGCGACTCGGGAGGAGCTCCAACTGACGAATTGACGATGTCGCTTCCAACTGACGAATTGACGATCAAATGATAGCTCAAATGTTTGTTCAAACAAACTCATAAAAAAGCCTCAGGCACACCTCTATCTAGCCCTCTCATTTGGGTAACGCTAACTCTGTGTGGCCTCGACACTAACATTAAGTCCTCGGTCGCGTGCACCATCCTTTGATAAATTTGGGACTCTGAAAATGTGGCGGCTTTCAGGGCGAGATCCCCCCCCCCCCCCCCTACTACTACTACTAGCGACTTTTTTTACTGCCCATTAGCAACATTATTTCAAAACTAAACAAACATTATTTTAATATTTTCTTTGTGAACATTTAGGTTTAAGCAACCTAGTCGGAAGGTTGCCATCATGTCTTCATATGCCTTTCCTCGCTCTCTGGCGCAACTATGTGCCTTTGGCCAATTTCTTGGCGCCCTTGAGTAATATATTCTAGTCGGAATCCTCTCCTCTCGGTGATTGTTAAAAATAACTACAGATGCACGCAGTGAGCTCTTAGTTAACCTTTTCTTGAAAAAAAACTCTAAATTAACCTAGGCCGGATCAGTTCGCAGATACCCATCTCTACATCAACTACAAGTGTCTCTCACTCTCGTCAAATAGAAAAGAGTAGTCACTATAAAAATACAGAGAAAGAAGAATTCAAGTATGGCAAGAATGAGCAGTACAGGCATGCAAGCGACAGCTAACATGACAATTTGAATGGTCAACATAAGCAAGAGCCCTAGATTTGGGCAAGAATAGTAAAGAAGAACAGTTTTTTAGGGAATATAATTTTGGGTTGCTCTGACCTGTGAGTGATGCGCAAGAATCAGATTTGTGTTTTGGCCACAGCCGCATAAATTGCTGTCCTCCTGTCCCTTTGGTCAAGATTGTGTCCTACTGTCATTGTCGACATTCACAAGACATGGCGCAGTGTTGAGTACAGTGCAAGTCACAGTCCCTGTGAATTGACAAGGCTAAATTAGATCACTGTCCTCTGATTCCAACAATCCCAGTTGCTCCACTTGTATCTTTGTGCATTATGAACCTGGTTTATTTCTTGGTGTAAGTAACAAATGGACAAATAAACACATATGTTTATTTAGCATTATTTTCCTTCCCTCGACTGTTCCCAAGATTCTCTTCTAGTCCATTATCATTTTTTCTACATAGCTTTTTTTTTTCTAAGAGGACTCGAATCTATTATAAAGTTTCATCAGAAGTACAAAGTAACCCAAACATAATAAAAATTACATCAAGGTTCATGAACCACCGCATGACCTCTGAGCCGCCAGCACGCCGTTGCCGCCGCTCCCATACTGAAGCCGGCCTGACCTGACAGCCAGAAAGTCTTTGTGCACGTGTCTCGAAGGACCAGCGTTCCGGAGCCATAGTCGTCGTTGTTAACCCTTGCATCAGTTCGAAGACCAAACACCAAATGTCGTCGTTCCGTAAGCATGACAAGAAACTCTGACCTGACCGCCCCGAGGAGCTGGCAAGAATCTTTGTTCTTCCATCTTCCCAAACCGGAAAAACTTGGTCCATCCTCAATCAGAAGCGATACTTTCGCTCACCGGGCATGGGTTTTGACCTGGCTTTTCATACGACTGTCCACTTTAGCTTGTACTTCCCATGGTTTGGCTTTCATCCTCACCCCCACCCCCCTCTCTCCCCTTCGCATCGTCATGTGCTTCTTTAGTCATATGCCAAGCTCATGTGTGCCATCATGGACGAATATGTGCTAGGTTGGGTGAGAAACAGTGCCATGTAAGTAAGGATACCACTTCGAGTCGGGTAAGGGGTTAAGTTTGTATGGTTTAGAAAGACGCTGAACCAAAGGTGAAAACCCAAAAATAAACTTTCCAAACAATTGAGGGACCAAGGCCACACTTGTCTACTTTTATAAACAAACCCGTTACTTATTCGCCAAATAAAAAAGAATGCTCATTGATGTTCTTGGAGAAAATTGCAAAGTAATTATTTTACAGTTTTATAACGCCCGGATAATCAAGCTACAGTAATCCCACGCTAATGGTGCCACGTCACCACAGTTACTGTTGCTAATCTACCGTTAGGTCAAACCGTTTGAAAATTCGAATTCAAATTAATGTCAACAATAAAAGTTTTTCAAAATTTAAAACAAAATGTTCGGGAGATGCCATATTTTGCATAAGTAAATATGGTGTAATAAACACATTTTTATAAAATGCCTAGATAAATTAAAATGATTTGAAACAGAAAAGAAAATAAATAAAAGAAAAGAAATTACAAAACAAAAAACAAAAAACAAAAAGAGAAAACCCCCTGGGCCGTGGCCCAACTGGGCCGACCCATCAGGCCCAGCCGGCCACCCACTCCCCCCCTTATCCACTCTCCATCCCCCACCCGAACCGCCACCGACACCCCACTCCCCCCCCCCCCCGAAAATATCTCCCCCTCTCCCCCGATTGGATCGGGATCGAGAGGAGGAGAACGCCGCCGCCCGGACCGCCCGACGCCGCCTCGTCCTCGCCGGCCTGCCTCCTCCTTCCCGCCGGTCTGCTTCCCCTCGACGCCGTCGTCCCCGTCGACCACCCCGAGCCCCACTGCCCATTCCCTACGGCCACCGTGAGCCGCCGCCTATTCTCTCCTCCTCTCCCCCTGTCCCTGTACGCACGCACGCTCCGCCGTGGCCGCGCCCTCTCCCCCGTTGCTCCCTCGTCCCGCAACCGCGCACGCCGCTCGGGGCCACGCCCCTCGCCCCGCCTCTGTCCCCGCTGCGGCTATCCCCGTCGCCGCTGCTGCGGCTGGCCGCCGCGCTCGACGGCGCCCCACGCTGCGCGGCCCCGCTCCGCTGCTCTGCTCCGCGCCGACCGCGCCCGGCCCCGCCGCTCACCGCACCGCCTGGGGCCACGCCTCGCCCCCCCCCCCCCCCCGCATGCTCTCTGCCGCCGTCGTTCGTCACCATGTGCGCGCCCGCTCCGGCCAGCCCCGCCACTACCTCCACCCCCGCGCCGCCCGCGGCCCTCCGCCGCCCCTCCTGGCCGGCGTCGTGGGCGCCAGCGGCCTCGTCCATGGCCTCGCCCGAACAACCTCCGGGTTCGCCTCGCGCCAGGCGCCCCTGCGCCCGTTAGCCCGCACGCCCGCAAGCTCGTGCGCCCGCTTAGGCCCCTGGGGCCTATGACACATGGCCCCGCCCAGAGAACGTTTAAAAAAATGATTTAAAAAATTAAATTAATAAAAATAAATAAATAAATAAGATAATTAATTAACTTAATTAATCCTGTTAATATTAACTAATTAAGATTAATTAACCTAATAACTAATTAACCTAATTAACTACTGTTAATTAGCTAACAGCCCCTGACAGGTGGGACCCACCTGTCAGGTTGACCAGGTCAACGGTCAACGTTGACTGCTGACGTCATGCTGATGCATTAATTAAATTTTGAATTAAATTAATTTATTAAATTCTAAAAATGGTTTAATCTTTGAAAATTCATATAAAATAATCCGTAACTCGGATGAAAATACTTTCTACATGAAAGTTGCTCAGAACGACGAGACGAATCCGGATACGCAGCCCATTCGTTCACCACACGTCCCTAGCATAGTGAACCTGCAACATTTCACCTCTGGTCCATCTGTCCGAAAACGCGAAACATCGGGAATACTTTCCCGGATGCCCCCCCCCTTCGCCGGTACCACCTACTGCCGCGTTAGGGCACACCTAGCACCGCTCACTGTCATGTCACGCATCGTCATGCTTATGTTTGCATTGTATTTACTGTTTGTTCCCCCCTTCTCTCCGGTAGACTACGAGACCGACGCTGCTGCTGCCCAGTTCGACTACGGAGTTGACGACCCCTCCTACTTGCCAGAGCAACCAGGCAAGCCCCCCCCCCCTTGATCACCAGATATCGCCTATTCTTCTCTATACTGCTTGATTAGAGTAGTGTAGTATGTTACTGCTTTCCGTTAATCCTATCCTGATGCATAGCCTGTCCTTGCTACTACTGTTGTTACCTTTACCTGCAATCCTACATGCTTAGTATAGGATGCTAGTTTTCCATCAGTGGCCCTACATTCTTGTCCGTCTACTGTGCTATACTATCGGGCCGTGATCACTTGGGCGGTGATCACGGGTATATACTTATATACTATATACATGACACCTGTGGTGACTAAAGTCGGGTCGGCTCGTAGGAGTACCCGCAAGTGGATCTTTGTGGCGGAGCGACAGGGCAGGTTGAGACCACCTAGGCGAGAGGTGGGCCTGGCCCTGGACGGCGTCCGCGGTTACTTCAAAATAACACGCTTAACGAGTTCTTGGTATTTGATCTGAGTCTGGCCATTTGGTCTATACGCACTAACCAGCTACGCGGGAACAGTTATGGGCACTCGACGTCGTGGTATCAGCCGAAGCTCTTCTTGACGTCAGCGACGGAGCGGCGCGCACCGGATTGGACTGGAACGCCACTAGGCTAGGTCTGCTTCCGGCCGCCCTCGCAACGTGCAGGTGTGCAATGGGCGATGGGCCCAGACCCCTGCGCGCATAGGATTTAGACCGGCGTGTTGACCTCTCTGTTGAGCCTAGGTGGGGCTGCGACGTGTTGATCTTCCGAGGCCGGGCATGACCCAAAAAAGTGTGTCCGGCCAAATGGGATCGAGCGTGTTGGGTTATGTGGTGCACCCCTGCAGGGAAGTTTATCTATTCGAATAGCCGTGTCCCTCGGTAAAAGGACGACCCGGAGTTGTACCTTGACCTTATGACAACTAGAACCGGATACTTAATAAAATACACCCTTCCAAGTGCCAGATACAACCCGGTGATCGCTCTCTAACAGGGCGACGAGGAGGGGATCGCCGGGTAGGATTATGCTATGCGATGCTACTTGGAGGACTTCAATCTACTCTCTTCTACATGCTGCAAGATGGAGGTTGCCAGAAGCGTAGTCTTCGACCGGATTAGCTATCCCCCTCTTATTCTGGCATTCTACAGTTCAGCCCACTGATATGCCCCTTTACACATATACCCATGCATATGTAGTGTAGCTCCTTGCTTGCGAGTACTTTGGATGAGTACTCACGGTTGCTTCTCTCCCTCTTTTCCCCTTTTCCTTTCTACCTGGTTGTCGCAACCAGATGCTGGAGTCCAGGAGCCAGACGCCACCGTCGACGACGACTCCTACGACACTGGAGGTGCCTACTACTACGTGCAGCCCGCTGACGACGACCCGGAGTAGTTAGGAGGATCCCAGGCAGGAGGCCTGCGCCTCGTTCGATCTGTATCCCAGTTTGTGCTAGCCTTCTTAAGGCAATCTTGTTTAACTTATGTCTGTACTCAGATATTGTTGCTTCCGCTGACTCGTCTATGATCGAGCACTTGTATTCGAGCCCTCGAGGCCCCTGGCTTGTATTATGATGCTTGTATGACTTATTTATGTTTTAGAGTTGTGTTGTGATATCTTCCCGTGAGTCCCTGATCTTGATCATACACATTTGCGTGCATGATTAGTGTACGGTCAAATCGGGGGCGTCACAAGTTGGTATCAGAGCCGACTGCCTGTAGGAATCCCCCTTTCCACACTCCTTGGCCAAAGTCGAGTCTAGACATTACAAAACTTTTACTAACATGGCTGTGTGTCTTACGGGCCCACGTCGCCATTGGGTGGTACTAGGATCTTTTACTCCTCGACCTTTACTCTGGGACTCTGAACTCTCTTCTACTCGGGTTAAACGAATTTGCTAACTCTAACACTAGGATCCCGTGACCGCATTCACCCCAAAGTTGGATAAGCCATAGTTGTTTCTTAGAATAGTATTTTGAACAATTCACACACTGTCATTTGACTCCTTTGAAACGTCTTTGTTTTCAGATGGAACCCACGAGGCAGGTCGTGCGTCACACGACGGCCATTGGTGCCTCGGGATCACCTGCTGTGCTAGCTGAGATGATGACCTATCTGGGTTATTGCTGGCACCCTGAGTACACCGTCTACGAGGAGTACCAGGACTTTAACCAGGAGCAGTACCGTGCCATCGTCCACCTCTACTCGCGGGAGTATGACTCCACTACTGTGCTGCACACCACTCATGGTGTTGGAGTGACCATCGATATGGCTGTCCACGATGCTGCTTATGCTACTCTGACACGTCTTCGTGGAGAGTATCGGGAGTTGGACACCTCCCCTTTCAGGCACATTGCTATCGCATCTGATGTTGGTGCGGAGGGATACTATACTGCTGCCGACTCCACTGTCACCCGAGAGCCCTTCTACCATCAAAACCTGGTTCTGCATGTTGATGGGCTGGATCGAGCTAACCGAGCTCTTCGCCACGAGTTGTACACCACCCGTCAGCACCTTTACCGTGCTCTGACGCTGCTGCACCCCTTTGTCTGATCTAGGGAGTTGCCCCGTTCTGCGATCTACCCAGCCAGGACTGTGATGCCCCAGGGTGTCGGCTGGCCAGATGTGGGAGGCCACTCTCCCGCACTTGGACCTCTTCTGCCACCTGAGCGTCAGGTTCTGCACCAGAGTATTCGCGGACCCCAGGTTGCTAACGTGGAGTTCCCGATGCGATACTACCAGCTTTCAGGCTACACCTACCTCCACAGTACCTCTTGGGACTGATGTAGGCTTGCTTGTTAGTGTTAGATGCATTCGCCGCGAGCCTGTGTGCCGCCTATGTTGTTTTAGTCTATGAACTGAACTCTGTGTACTGAACTCTATGCATGACCCCTTTGTAAGTTATGCCGACTACTATGTAGTAGCTATCGTGCTCCTTTCATTATGCATGTTTCATCATGAATGATTCTTGTCTTTGCAAATTTCTCAATGCTGAACTACCCCTGTTATATATTAGCAGGATGGTTAGACCAAGTGGTCGTGGTAGTGGTGGCAATGCCCCACCCCCACCTGAGTACATGGCTGGTATGATCCAACAGTTCGAACTGAACCACCAATTCATGGAAAATATGATGGCTCAGTTTCCTCGCCCCAATATGGACCAGCAATCAACCCCAGTAACTCTGCAGGATTTCATGCGCCTCAATCCAACTGTGTACCGCAGCTCAACTCAGCCTCTGGATGCTGATGACTGGCTCTGTGACATCACCTATGAGATGGAGTCTGCCAATGTAGCCCCTGCCAGCTATGTCAACTTTGCTTCCTTCTTTCTGAAGGGACCCGCAGCTCAATGGTGGGACAGCCACAGGCGTACTCTGCTAGCTGGAACAATCATCACCTGGCCAGACTTCCAAGCTGCTTTCCGTGCCCGCTTCATTCCTCAGGGAGTCATGGACCAGAAGAAGCGTGAGTTCCGCAACCTCACCCAAGGCAACAAAACTGTTGAAGCTTATCAGCGGGAGTTTTTGGACTTGTCTCGCTATGCTGAAGAGGACATTGCAACTGATGCACGCAGACAGGAGAAGTTCCGTGATGGCCTTCAAGCTGACATCAAGCTCGCACTTCTAGTGCATGACTTTGCTGATTTCGCCACCTTGGTGAACAAGGCCATCAATGTCGAAACTGGTCTGCAGGAATACCAGAGCTCTCACAGGCGCAACCGTGACACGGGCTCATCTTCGGGCCCGCCCTCACAGAAGCGTAAGATATGGATCCCAAACAGCATGTACCGTCCAAATGCATCTGCCCCAAGGCAGACCTATGCTGCACCTCGTCTGCCTCCACCACCATCTAGGCAGTCAAGACTTCCAGCTCCACCACCCCAAGCTCCTGTTCCCACTCCCAATAATGGCCTGTGCTTCAGGTGTGGTCAACCAGGACACCGTGCTAGAGAATGCAACCAGAACCAAAATCAACTGGCCCTTCCAGCAACTGGCCATGGAAGCAACCAGCCCCGCAGCAACAAGGCCAAGTCTTATGGTCGTGTTCATGCCAACCACGTTGATCTCAACGAAGCTCAAGACCAGCCTGCTACTGTGATGGGTACACTCCTCGTAAATTCAGTACCAGCATCCGTTTTATTTGATACAGGTGCATCACATTCATTCATGTCAGAAGATTTTGCATTCATGCATGGCATTAGAAGCGAAGACATGAATGCTTCACTATTAGTACACACCCCTGCGGGCCAATGTCGAACCTCCATGATTTGCAACGACGTCCCCGTTGAAATCGAAGGACTGGAATTTCTTGTCTCTCCCATCGTACTGAAGTCCTGTAGCATTGATCTCATTCTGGGAATGAATTGGTTAAAAGTGCATACTTCTTCCATCGTTTGCGCCACTAAGACCGTCCATCTGCTACACCCTCCAGATGAAATAGTTACTTACCAAGCTCTTCTGGTGCAAAATGCCGAGGCAAGGCTCTATGCATTGAATGCATTGAACGCTGCACCACTCGAGGGCATTGAAAACATTCCCGTCGTGCGTGAATTCCTCGACGTCTTTCCTGAAGAACTTCCAGGGATTCCCCCTGCTAGAGCTGTTGAATTCATCATCGACTTGAAACCAGGCACCACTCCTATAGCCAAGCGACCCTACAAGATGCCGCCGCATGAATTCCTTGAGCTTAAGGAGGAAATCGACAAATCTCTTCGCAAAGGATTCATTCGCCCAAGTTTCTCTCCTTGGGGAGCACCTTCTCTCTTTGTCAAGAAGAAGGATGGGACAAACCGATTAGTTCAAGACTACCGTCCTATAAACCAAGCTACCATTCAGAATAAATACCCTCTTCCTCGGATCAATGATCTATATGATCAACTGGCGGGTTCATCAGTGTTCTCTAAGCTCGACTTGAGGTTGGGTTACCACCAGATCCATGTTCGCGAAGAGGATATCCCAAAGACTGCCTTCGTGACTCGATATGGTTCATACGAGTACACCGTCATGTCTTTCGGTTTAACCAATGCTCCAGCCACCTTCTCTCGTCTGATGAACTATATATTCATGGATTACCTCGACAAGTTCGTCGTGGTTTATCTGGATGATATCCTGGTATTTTCCAAGAACGAAGAGGAACATGCTGAACATCTTCGGCTTGTGCTGGAAAAGCTACGAGAGCATCAACTATATGCCAAGTTCTCCAAATGTGAATTCTGGCTACCCGAAGTAACCTATCTTGGGCATGTCATCTCTAAGGATGGTATTGCCGTCAACCCTGAACGAGTCCAGGCTATCCTTGATTGGACTCCTCCCAAGAACGTTAAGCAAGTTAGAAGTTTTCTCGGTCTCGCCAGCTATTGCCGTCGATTCGTCGAGAACTTCTCCAAGATCGCCAGGCCTCTGACTAACCTGTTGCATAAGGGCGTCAAGTTCCAATGGACAGAAAAATGTCAGGAAAGTTTCCAGGCACTCAAAGACAAGTTGACTTCTGCCCCAATTCTAGCCCCACCTGATACTAAGAAGGACTTCGTCATTTACTGCGACGCTTCCCGTCAAGGATTAGGTTGTGTCCTAATGCAAGACCGCAAAGTGATTGCCTATGCCTCTCGGCAATTGCGCCCTCACGAAGAGAACTACCCAGTTCACGACCTCGAACTTGCTGCTGTCATACATGCGCTGAAGCAGTGGCGACATTACCTTCTCGGTAATCGTTGCGAGATCTTCACTGACCACCAAAGTCTGAAGTATCTGTTTACTCAGCCAGACCTGAACCTCCGTCAGCAGAAATAGATGGAGCTTGTTGAAGACTTTGACTTGGGTATTTCCTATACGCCAGGCAAGGCTAATGTAATGGCTGATGCCTTGAGCCGCAAGTCTTACTGCAACCACCTCCAGGTTCACAAAGTTCAGCCCTCGCTTGTTGAAGAATCCAGGAAGCTGAACCTCCATTTTGTTCCTCCGGGTGCACTCGCTCCCCCTCCTAAGGAGTTTCGCAAGATGAACCTCTGTGTTGTTCCCTAGGGTTCCCTCAATACCCTGGCCGTCGAACCAGATCTCTTGGACTCCATCAAGAGAATACAGGGATATGACTCTGAAGCCCACAAGATTAAGCGCTGCCTTGCAGAAGGAAAGCCCTCATTCTTCACTATTGCTGATGATGGCACTTTGTACTTCAAGGGCCGCCTAGTGGTGCCATGTGCAGAGAAAAACCTGGATATGACACAGGGAGTTATGAAAGAAGCTCATGATACGCCTCTATGTATCCATCCTGGTAGTACAAAGATGTACCAAGACATCCGTCAGAGATTCTGGTGGTCTAATATGAAGCAAGACATTGCTCGTTATGTTGCTGAGTGTGACGTTTGCCGTCGTATCAAAGCAGAACATCAAAGGCCTGCTGGAACTCTGCAACCTATCTCTATTCCTGAATGGAAATGGGACCATGTTGAGATGGACTTCGTCACTGGATTTCCCAAATCAAAGAAAGGTAATGATGCTATTATTTTCGTCATTGACCGGCTTTCCAAAGTTGCACATTTTCTGGCGGTCAAAGAAACGATCACTGCTAGTCAGCTGGCAACGCTTTATATGTCCAGGATTGTTTCACTCCACGGTATTCCATTGGTTATCAGCTCAGACCGTGGCAGCTTATTCACTTCAAGATTCTGGGCAAGTTTCCAAGAAGCTATGGGAACTCATCTGTCATTCAGTACTGCGTTTCATCCTCAGTCGCAAGGGCAAGTTGAACGCGTCAACCAAGTTCTCGAAGACATGCTTCGAGCTTGTGTTATTTCCTTCGGCAAGAAATGGGAGGAATCTCTCCCGTATGCTGAGTTCTCTTATAATAATAGCTATCAAGCTAGTCTGAAGATGGCCCCCTTCGAAGTGTTATATGGACGAAAGTGCCGAACCCCTCTGAACTGGTCAGAAACTGGAGAACGTCCACTCTTCGGTCCGGATATTATCCAACATGCCGAAGAACAAGTCCGCATTATTCGTGAGAATCTCAAGACGGCTCAGTCACGTCAGAAGATTCAGTATGACCGTCATCATAAAGACATGGTCTATCAACCTGGCGAAAAGGCTTATCTTCGAGTCACACCAATGAAGGGTGCTCACCGCTTCGGAATCAAGGGCAAACTAGCTCCTCGATATATTGGCCCATTCACTATTCTCGAAAGGCGTGGAAAAGTGGCATACCAACTGGAGCTTCCGCCGAACCTTTCTCAGGTTCACGATGCGTTCCATGTGTCACAGCTCCGCCGTTGCTTCAAGGGCCCAATCCGAGCAGTGGATCATGAAGTGCTCGAATTGCAGCAGGACCTCTCCTATAAGGAGCATCCGGTCCGCATTCTCGACCAAGCTGAATGCCGCACACGTCAGAAGGCGATCAAGTTCCTCAAAGTCCAGTGGTCGCACCATTCTGAAGATGAAGCCACTTGGGAACGCGAGGATCGCCTGCGTGATGAATACCCCGCACTATTTCCTTCTACCTCCTAAATCTCGGGACGAGATTTCTTGTAGTGGAGGAGTTTTGTAACGCCCGAATAATCAAGCTACAGTAATCCCACGCTAATGATGCCACGTTACCACAGTTACTGTTGCTAATCTACCGTTAGGTCAAACCGTTTGAAAATTCGAATTCAAATTAATGTCAACAATAAAAGTTTTTCAAAATTTAAAACAAAATGTTCGGGAGGTGCCACATTTTGCATAAGTAAATATGGTGTAATAAACACATTTTTATAAAATGCCTAGATAAATTAAAATGATTTAAAACAGAAAAGAAAATAAATAAAAGAAAAGAAATTACAAAACAAAAAACAAAAAAAGAGAAAACCCCCTGGGCCGTGGCCCAACTGGGCCGACCCTTCAGGCCCAGCCGGCCACCCACTCCCCCCCCTTATCCACTCTCCATCCCCCACCCGAACCGCCACCGCCACTCCACTCCCCCCCCCCCCGAAAATATCTCCCCCCTCTCCCCCGATTGGATCGGGATCGAGAGGAGCAGAACGCCGCCGCCCGGACCGCCCGACGCCGCCTCGTCCTCGCCGGCCTGCCTCCTCCTTCCCGCCGGTCTGCTTCCCCTCGACGCCGTCGTCCCCGTCGACCACCCCGAGCCCCACTGCCCATTCCCTACGACCACCGTGAGCCGCCGCTTATTCTCTCCTCCTCTCCCCCCTGTCCCCGTACGCACACACGCGCGCACGCTCCGCCGTGGCCGCGCCCTCTCCCCCGTTGCTCCCTCGTCCCGCAACCGCGCACGCCGCTCGGGGCCACGCACCTCGCCCCGCCTCTGTCCCCGCTGCGGCTATCCCCGTCGCCGCTGCTGCGGCTGGCCGCCGCGCTCGACGGCGCCCCACGCTGCGCGGCCCCGCTCCGCTGCTCTGCTCCGCGCCGACCGCGCCCGGCCCCGCCGCTCACCGCACCGCCTGGGGCCACGCCTCCCCCCTGTTAATATTAACTAATTAAGATTAATTAACCTAATAACTAATTAACCTAATTAACTACTGTTAATTAGCTAACAGCCCCTGACAGGTGGGACCCACCTGTCAGGTTGACCAGGTCAACGGTCAACGTTGACTGCTGACGTCATGCTGATGCATTAATTAAATTTCGAATTAAATTAATTTATTAAATTCTAAAAATGGTTTAATCTTTGAAAATTCATATAAAATAATCCGTAACTCGGATGAAAATACTTTCTACATGAAAGTTGCTCAGAACGACGAGACGAATCCGGATACGCAGCCCGTTCGTTCACCACACGTCCCTAGCATAGTGAACCTGCAACATTTCACCTCTGGTCCATCTGTCCGAAAACGCGAAACATCGGGAATACTTTCCCGGATGCCCCCCCCTTCGCCGGTACCACCTACTGCCGCGTTAGGGCACACCTAGCACCGCTCACTGTCATGTCACGCATCGTCATGCTTATGTTTGCATTGTATTTACTGTTTGTTCCCCCCTTCTCTCTGGTAGACTACGAGACCGACGCTGCTGCTGCCCAGTTCGACTACGGAGTTGACGACCCCTCCTACTTGCCAGAGCAACCAGGCAAGCCCCCCCCCCTTGATCACCAGATATCGCCTATTCTTCTCTATACTGCTTGCATTAGAGTAGTGTAGTATGTTACTGCTTTCCGTTAATCCTATCCTGATGCATAGCCTGTCCTTGCTACTACTGTTGTTACCTTTACCTGCAATCCTACATGCTTAGTATAGGATGCTAGTTTTCCATCAGTGGCCCTACATTCTTGTCCGTCTGTTGTGCTATACTATCGGGCCGTGATCACTTGGGCGGTGATCACGGGTATATACTTATATACTATATACATGACACCTGTGGTGACTAAAGTCGGGTCGGCTCGTAGGAGTACCCGCAAGTGGATCTTTGTGGCGGAGCGACAGGGCAGGTTGAGACCACCTAGGCGAGAGGTGGGCCTGGCCCTGGACGGCGTCCGCGGTTACTTCAAAATAACACGCTTAACGAGTTCTTGGTATTTGATCTGAGTCTGGCCATTTGGTCTATACGCACTAACCAGCTACGCGGGAACAGTTATGGGCACTCGACGTCGTGGTATCAGCCGAAGCTCTTCTTGACGTCAGCGACGGAGCGGCGCGCGCCGGATTGGACTGGAACGCCACTAGGCTAGGTCTGCTTCCGGCCGCCCTCGCAACGTGCAGGTGTGCAATGGGCGATGGGCCCAGACCCCTGCGCGCATAGGATTTAGACCGGCGTGTTGACCTCTCTGTTGAGCCTAGGTGGGGCTGCGACGTGTTGATCTTCCGAGGCCGGGCATGACCCAAAAAAGTGTGTCCGGCCAAATGGGATCGAGCGTGTTGGGTTATGTGGTGCACCCCTGCAGGAAAGTTTATCTATTCGAATAGCCGTGTCCCTCAGTAAAAGGACGACCCGGAGTTGTACCTTAACCTTATGACAACTAGAACCGGATACTTAATAAAATACACCCTTCCAAGTGCCAGATACAACCCGGTGATCGCTCTCTAACAGGGCGACGAGGAGGGGATCGCCGGGTAGGATTATGCTATGCGATGCTACTTGGAGGACTTCAATCTACTCTCTTCTACATGCTGCAAGATGGAGGTTGCCAGAAGCGTAGTCTTCGACCGGATTAGCTATCCCCCTCTTATTCTGGCATTCTGCAGTTCAGCCCACTGATATGCCCCTTTACACATATACCCATGCATATGTAGTGTAGCTCCTTGCTTGCGAGTACTTTGGATGAGTACTCACGGTTGCTTCTCTCCCTCTTTTCCCCCTTTCCTTTCTACCTGGTTGTCGCAACCAGATGCTGGAGTCCAGGAGCCAGACGCCACCGTCGACAACGACTCCTATGACACTGAAGGTGCCTACTACTACGTGCAGCCCGCTGACGACGACCCGGAGTAGTTAGGAGGATCCCAGGCAGGAGGCCTGCGCCTCGTTCGATCTGTATCCCAGTTTGTGCTAGCCTTCTTAAGGCAATCTTGTTTAACTTATGTCTGTACTCAGATATTGTTGCTTCCGCTGACTCGTCTATGATCGAGCACTTGTATTCGAGCCCTCGAGGCCCCTGGCTTGTATTATGATGCTTGTATGACTTATTTATATTTTAGAGTTGTGTTGTGATATCTTTCCGTGAGTCCCTGATCTTGATCGTACACATTTGCGTGCATGATTAGTGTACGGTCAAATCGGGGGCGTCACAAGTTTAGACATTTGCTTAGAGGTCATATCTGCTTGATCTTACCACTAAGTAGTGTATTGTTTTGCGAACTGGGTGTAGCTCAGATGGTTAGGTTCCTTGTGGTGAAATCAAACCAGGGTTCAAGTCCTAGACTTGGCACTGGTGCTCCCATTTTTCTGAATCTATTTCAAACTTTTTGGCGACGTTCGGTAGGTGGTAGAATATATTCCCGTCAACTACGAAGACGTCTGTGGTGATTTCGTCGATCTCTCATAAGGGTAGGCTGTGTATACGTGTGTTTATAAAGATGAGTGTATATGCATGTATATGAACGCTTGCGTATGTACTGTGTTTGTTAAAAAAATTGTATTGTTTTGCCTTTGCCTCTATTTTCTTTTTTAAGGAAATGGCCTTCATGGCTAGCTTTATTAATCAAATAAAACTTACATGGTCCTTTAAAAAATTACGAATAAAATCAGGTGGTGAATCAATCCAAACAGAATGATTGTTTGCACTGCCCCAGCGAGCTAGCTCATGAGCAACGACGTTTGACCCTCTATTACAATGCTCGATAGTAATCTTCCTAAAATCGCCAAGTAAATTCCTGCAATCTTCCAAAGAGGGCCAGCCACCATAGATTGCCCACCATTCTGCAGAATAGCATCTACCACCATGATGTTACCCATCCTTATCAAGACATTGTTGCACCCTAGAGTTTGCCTCTAAACATATTTTTTTATTTAGAATCCGTTTGCCTCTAAACGTAATAAGTGGCACGAGCACTGTTTTCGGAACTTATGTATTGTCGCTAATAATAATTTGTGCGAGTTGGTTGGGGTTAGAGGAGACCCAGGCCCGGCGCCCCGGCCTCGCTAGCTACCACCGATTCTTTCCTGCCTGGCCCGGGTCAAAGGGGGACGGTGGGCCCTCCCGACGTGGCCGTATCCAATCGCCTCGGCCCCCCACCCCGCACGTGCTCTGCTTGCAGAGGCATTTCTCTCTTCTTCCTTGGGAAACAGAGTCGTTGCCTCCTTGAATTTTGAACGCAGGAGGAAAAGCTTCTTTCCCTCTCATTCTCATCAAAAGGAAAAAAGAGACAGAGGAGGAAAAGCTTCTGTTCTTTTCGATGATCACGAACGTACGAAACGTTCTTTCAGTGTCCGCCGGGTCCATCGGTGTTCACCACCTGCTCAGGCTCAGCGGCGTCCCATGTTTTCTTTTTGCTCCCAGTTTCTTTTGCGCGTGGGACTTCCCGTGGAAACATCTGTTATTTTATCCCTTCAGTATCCGTCGATGCATTCCTCCATACGTCTGACCTAAGAATTTGGGGACCGACTATGTACAGGCTGCCTGGAAAAACAATATAATTTATTTTTGCCCTAACTCCTTCCTCTCTCCGCTGCCTCCCATGGTGTTACCGTGCACCTCGCTGCCCTGCCCTTCGGAGCCACCACCTCAACTGAATTGTTGTCACCCTAGCAATGCCCCCCCCCCCCCCCCCCCAACAGACACACACCCTTCTTCTCCGACGTCGGCAACCTACCCGGGACCCCGAATCGTCGACCCCTCCCCCCCCCCCCCCCCCCCCACCCACGGGCGCATCGCGGCCAGTTTCAGCTTGAGTTTGGCCGATTTTGTGTACACATTTTTCCCGATAAAGGGCGTTTTTATTATCTCAAAATGTAGCATCAAGCGGATATAAATCATTATGAGTAACACCCGGCATCTGCATAATTAAGATGCACACAGTCAAACCCCAAAAGTCTGACAATAAGAAATAAAACAACCGCTCGTTTAGCATAGACCACGTATGTACGCAAGTTTATACACCAAAAAATAATCTGCAAAGGAGAAGCATTTTTGTTATTAAAAATCAAATCATTTCTACATAATCAAAACGATCAAATTAAGACATACTCCCTCCGTAAACTAATATAAGAGTGTTTAGATCACTATTTTAGTATTCTAAACACTCTTATATTAGTTTATAGAGGGAGTACACTCCCACCCTTATTAGCGTTTTAAACCTATTTTAGAATCAGCAAATGGATGAAATTAATAGTGGGGGTACTATCTTAACTTTGCAGGAAGACCCCGCAGAACATGCATCCAGCAAGGGAGCTAATTTTTATTTTTCCTAAACTGAGCTAGGAAGCTAATTGGGCACAGTTAAGCAGTGCATGGCGCCGCACTAGCAGTGCACGCGCATGCGTGAGATATACATGACTACAACAAGTAAGCTATAGTAGCACTCCAGGTAGAGGTAGGGGCCGGGCAGCGTAATACTGTAGTTACACGTACACTGGCATGCATATGCATGCAGCAGCGATCGAGATATACACATATATATGCACCACTACAGCACCAGTAACATATCCATATATGATAGTATATCCCTTTTTTTGCGGGAAACCATCTATGATATGATATGATATGTCCATGCCACTATATACCGCGGTGAAAGCTACAGCTGCTAGCCGGAGACGGAGGAAATTAGCCAGCGCGTGGGAACACAGGAGGCCTTGATGCAGCATGCTAAAAACACATCGATCGATCGTTCGTTCGTCGTCGACCTAGCCAGCCAGCTTGTCGCTCACGACCCCGGGTTGGTACGGGCTCAGCGTCACCGGCACATTTTCTATCTCCTCCCCCTTATATCCTTGCCCTCTTCCCGGGGTAACTCCCGGCCGGTATTTCACACCCACCAGTTTGACGTACACGCAGACTCGGCTCCAGCCAGCGAGCGAGCAGCCTCTAGCGTGTGCGCGTGTTCATCTTCCCCGGCCGGCGCGCCGGTTCCTCTCCTCTTGTGGTGCACCGCGGGCTGGGGTTATCTAGGGTTTTATACCTCGTGCCGTGTTGGTTGATCGGCCGCTTGGTGATTAGATGGAAGGATCAGGAGGAGGAGGAGGGGGAGGGGGCGCGGCGGTGTCGAAGAAGAAGAGCTCCAAGGAGGGGGAGGAGGAGAGCCTGCCGCCGGGGTTCAGGTTCCACCCCACCGACGAGGAGCTCATCACCTACTACCTCCGCGGCAAGATCGCCGACGCCGGCTTCACGGCCAGGGCCATCACCGAGGTTGACCTCAACAAGTGCGAGCCATGGGATCTCCCAGGTAACTAACTACTCAGTCAGAAATGTTCTTGAGCTAGCTAGCGCACGTCAGTGCATGCGTCCGTCTATGCATGTATGCACGACCAGTTCCGTTCCTTCGACGGGTGTTTCCATGGTTTTGTTTTTCTCCCCTACCAAGCAGCATGCATAAGCTGTGCTCTTTTAAAAGAAAAATTGACTAGACTTCATACGCGCGTCGATCATGTTTTTCAAAAGCTATATAAAAGCCATAAATCACCCAGCGTTTTTCCTCGAGAGCATATGTGAAGGAGGACTTCATGCATAGATAAATTAATCAAGAATGGTGGATTCTTACAAGTTTAGAAAATATGTTGTAGAAATTTTGGTTGAACACAATATATTTAGATATTTAAAAGTTAAAACCTTCATGCTTTGTGATGTCGTCTCAAGATTATATGTGTCCCTCTCTCATGGTTTCTTTTTTTGGATAATGGAAAAAGACAAATCCCCCAACTTCTGCACTTAAAATGAGGGGAACAGGATTTGCGGCTATCTGGTAGTTAGAAACTATTACCATCTAACAATTAATTGGATGTTTGCATGGTTAAATAAATAAATTAAGGAGGGTGGATTCTTACGAAGTTTTACAAATTTAGAAAAAAATATATTGTAGAATTGTTTTTTAACACGATATATTGTACAAACTAAGCTTCTATTGTTAGTTAACATGCACCCTTCAATTTGTTGTCCTTTGATACGATTTGTTTGGTTAGCTTCTAGCACGATGATACCATCAACTGTATGATAATACATGAATGAATATGCTCTTTTGTTTTATTTTGTTTTGCTTTATCGACTCAAGATTAATTGTATGTCTCCTTCTCAGACAACTTCCCCAACTTCTGCACTTAAAATGAGCAGAACCCTACTAGTAGTTGTATAGTTAGAAACTATTACTAGCAAACAATTAACTGGAAGATCTATTCTCTCCATGTATGCATACACCTAGAATTACGAAAGAGTGCTTTTTCAGTTGTGTTATTATAAAATAGCTTCATGTATGTAACATGTACTCCAAACTAACAATTGTATGTGTATGATCAATCGATTGAAATCCAGAGAAGGCGAAAATGGGAGAAAAAGAGTGGTACTTCTTCAGCCTAAGGGATCGCAAGTACCCGACCGGCGTGCGAACAAACCGTGCAACTAATGCTGGCTACTGGAAGACTACGGGGAAAGATAAGGAGATATTCACCGGGCAACCGCCATCCACACAAGAGCTAGTTGGGATGAAGAAAACCCTAGTCTTCTACAAGGGGAGGGCTCCAAGAGGCGAGAAGAGCAACTGGGTCATGCACGAGTATCGCCTCCACCTGAAGCCGGCCTCCAAATCAAACAAGGTATACATGACATCCCTCAAATTTTTCTTGCGGAATTTTCATAATTTGCGCTAAGCGATTGCATGATTAACTAAAATGACCGAATTTTTCATTTTAACTTGAACTCGATCAATTAATGTTTCTAGGATGAATGGGTGGTGTGCCGCATCTTCGCCAAGAGCCCGGGGGTGAAGAAGTACCCGTCGAGCACCAACGCGCACTCCCGGTCCCACCACCACCCGTACACGCTGGACATGGTCCCGCAGTTCCTCCCGACGCTGCTGGGGCACGACCTGTTCGGCGGCGGCCGCGGGCACCACCACCCGTACATGACCCCCGCCGACCTGGCGGAGCTCTCGCGCTTCGCCAGGGGCACGCCGGGGCTGCACCCGCACATCCAGCCGCACCCCGCCGCCGCCGGGTACCTCAACCCGCCGGGCCCCTTCACGCTCTCCAGCCTCAACCTCAACCTCGGGGGCCCGTCGCCGCAGCACGTCCTCCACCACGCCATGCCGATGCCGATGGGCCAGCAGCAGCAGCAGGCGGGCGGTGCCAATGGCCAGGCGATGACGATGGAGCAGCACATGGCCGCGGGGCTCGGCGGCATCCCGGCCGCCGGAGGGGACGGCGGCGGGTTCGGCGGAGAGGGGCATGCGGCAGGGGGTGCTGGCATGAGGTACCAGAACCTGGACGTAGATCAGATGGTGGAGAGGTACTGGCCTGGTAGCTACTGATGAGTGTACGTAGGTTGTGTACGTGAGACGCCTGGGGTGTCAGGCGATTGTTGACTACGTAGGAGCAGGGCGGTTTGAGTGGTGTTTAATCTAGTCTCTTCGTTGTATCATCCATCATCTTCTCTGTCGGTTGTTCTTTGAGCATTTCAGGTTAGCTTTGGTCGCCCGCCTTGTACACAGACCGTTTGCCTTACCTAACTGCGCGCTTGTATACATTCAGGATCAGCAGTGAGTTTATAAATAGTACTGGTATACTTGTTACGCGCGTCTGTGCCAAAGTTAAACGTGCCTGTTGTGGATTTCTGAAATCGATTTGTTATTTCGGAGTTCACCACGAATTCGGGCCTCAATGGAGACAACCTAGTGACAGAGCCCTCCCGATCCCCTCCCTCCTCGACCCTCTCCTCGAGCCGCCGCAGCCCCTCTCCTCGATCCCCTCCCTCCTGATCCGATCTAGAGCTTCGAGCCGCCGCTGCCCGTCTCCTCGCCGCGGCCGGAGCTCCGCGGTGCAAAGCCCAGGTGGGGGATGATGGCGGCGGCGGGGCCTTCCTCTACCACGACTCCGAGATGCGGTTGCGGTGGCGATCCACAAGGGTGCCCTGGACGTGTGCGTTGTCCGGTGTCGACGACGCAACATTGAGGGCCCCTCCGCCGTTGATGGCTCACCCAGGCGGGGCGGCGGTTCCGGGCGGGGGTGTGGCTCCAGTTATGCGGTTTCCCTACGGCAAACATCTCCTACGGGCATGTTGGATGACGGGGGAGGTTGATCCGGTGGTCCAGACAGGGATGGCGTGAATTTGCCAACGAAAGCATGGTTCAGCCTCGGACAGAACCGTCACCGGAGGCACCCGTGGGCGTCGTTACCTCGTTCGAGGTGTTATGGGGCGATTCGCGTTCCTGTGTGCTCCAGGGAAACCCTTTTCTGTTCGTGCGTCATCACCCCATGGGGCATCATCTTTGGGGTTGTACATCAGTCGAAGGGACAAGTGTTTGGCTTGGTGTGTGGGCTCAGATCTCCGTATCGACGACGGCGAGTCTTGACGACAATGTGCAGCGGAGCCTCAATGCTGGATACCGTTTAATGGATGCGCGTAGGAGGTTGGCGTTGTCCGACATCGTCGACGGCATAAGGGTCTAGCAAGATCAGTGTATTTATTGCTCCTAAAGATGGGATTGCAAAAAAGGACGGACAGATTCTACAATGTGTGCATGCGGTGCCCGCTGAAGGTCTGCTAAACCGGTTGATGCTCCTAACTAGCCGTCGGGTAGGCCACCAAATTTTTTGATGTGCGTGACACAAGATCAGGGCACATCATCAATCTTGTAGGTAGGGTAACAGTTTTCACCAAAAAGATGGCTTTGGATTGATCTATGTATTTATTTTATAAGGTCATGTTGAATAATGCAATAAAGAGGACACATCATCAATCTTGTTTTTAAAAGATGGTTTTGGATTGATTTATGTATTTATTTTATAAAGTCATGTTGAATAATGCAATAAAGATGGTTGTGTGCATCGCAAAGGCCAGGAGTAATCCTCCTTTTTGAAAAAAAAATGGAGACAACCTAGTACACTACTCCAGCGTACAGCGACGTTGAATAGTTTTAATCTGAACTTTCAGTGACAAGGAATGGTACGTACGTTAGGAAGTTGTGAGCACGGATTACCCCAAGTACACTCAAAACACGCTAACAGCTGCAAAAGTGTCCACTAAAACGAATATCTGCAGATTTAACCTCGTAATCGCTACTCAGCAACGTGATCGCACAGAAACGGCCGCTACAATACATGGGGGCCAAAATGGAGACACGGTTTGCGTGCAGTATAACTCAGGGTATATATTACACATGATTTAACCAGGACCAGGCGTCTCCTAATTTGTATCCAGCAGACTCGTCAGTGAATGAATAATGCCTCATCGTACTTGATCTGCACAAGTACAAAGAGAGTTCAACGGCCCGGTACAAACTGGCATGTGAATGATTTAGTACTTGCTTCAAAGTTGTATGGAACAATTCAATATTCAAAGTATTTAATCAAGGCTCAAGATAAACATGTCCTGTTGTAGTATCAAATACCAATTAAAAACTTATGTACTTCAATATTCTTGTGAAAATAAGAGGACTGTTCCTTTGACCCAAACCTTTTGATGCCAACAAAGAAGGCCTAGATAGTGTGGGGTTTGGATCAGATGTTACTGCTAACAAAGGAAGAATGTGGTACCTTCAACTACAGTGCTGCAGAACATAGGCAAACAGTCTACGGTCTACTTGTCCGCATGTCGGCGCTTGTGTCTCCTATGGCCATTGACCAAAACTTTGCCCTTGTCACTCCGTGGGATTTTCTTCTTCTTGGTGATGCTGCATGAAAAATGGAAGGTTTCAGATCGAACAAGTACAGTCACAATTCACCTAAAGCCATGCCAAGCAACTATTTTAGCTGAAGCGTTTTAAATACACTACTGACCAGAAGACTTCTGTTAGGAGTATGTACAAAACATATACGGGCATAAGGAGCCAAGCAGCAGCCTACCAAGAGAGATAAGATATTTTAGACCATCTTATTTTAATCAGTAGAAACACATGTTATAAATTGACAGTTCAGTTTGTGCTTACCAGAAACCACACCAACTCTCCATTCGCAAATTGTTTTAATAATTCATGTTGGTGCATGTAATCCAAGATAGTTACCTGAGCCTGAAAAGGAAAATTGCTTAGATTATTGGATCCATGACTTGGATCTTCAGGCCATTTTACCGCAGTTGCTTATAGCACTCAGCAGTAGTAGTAGCATACAAAAAGTAGTGTCAAAAAACGTCTTATATTTTGATATGGACGGAGTACGTAATAAGTTTCTGGATCAAGACAGTATTTGAACCAACCAATTACCTAAGGTGCACAAAGTTTATATTTATTTTTTGAAAAAATGTAAAAAAATCCAAGAATTGATAGAAAAGGAGTTTAATTACAAGCCTCCCGCACCAGTCACACGCGACCTACAGCAGGGCAAGTGGCAGCCCACAGCTGCTTAAGCCAAAACCCAGGCCCTAGCTTCAGTTTTGATGGCATCCAAGAACTGTGCAAGGTTGGGGTGCACGCCCTTGGGGGAGGAACAAGAGGGAGGGCGTATCTCCAAGAAATACTGGTAGGCCAGTACTCCCTCTGTATCAAAATGACTTTTTTTGACACTGCCATAGTGTCAAAAACAGAGGGAGTAGTATTTACCAAATAACCATACAGAAGGCCAAAGTGACATTATTAAACTATAACTAACTGTGAAGTTATATAGGTCTAAAAAATCTCATTAGATTGATTGACGAAATAATTCTATTAGATGGCTACAAAATTTACCGACGATACAGTGCAATATTCAGCAGAGAAAAATGCAGATACAGTGCTCAAGGATTATATAAGAATATATGAAATAAGATCACCTAAAAACAGCCCTACAAATTCAGCCAAGTGTTCAATAACTCAAAACAATAAAATTAACAATAACAGAAGCATAAAATGTCTAAAACAACAAAGCATTAATATTTAACTGGAACTGAGAAGCTGGAATACTTGAGATAACAAGAAAATTTAAGAGAAGAAATACCTGCTGATGGTATAAACTAGCTGTCTCGCGAAGCTTTTCATATTCCTGGCCTGCCTTTTCAGTGTAAGGCTTCAGGGTGATTTTAAGTTTGTCAACATGTGGTTTAGTGGCCTTAGCAACTTGATCAATATAAGGTTTGGATAACTTCTTGGCTTCCTGAAAAAATATAATCAAGTGACATCAATTCACTACAATGACAACACTATGGGCTAAGTGTAATTGCTAAACAAAGGGGATCTAGTGTACCTGGAAATAGGGATCAGCAAGCTCATGTGCTTTCACAACATGAGGTGAGATAGCATCCTTTGATGCTTGATAAAGCTCTACTGATTTTGCTGAGACCATTTGCACATAAGGTTCCGCATTTTTCTTTGCCGTAGCCCAATTTTCTTTAATGACAGGAATCCATTTCTTCAAGGATAAAAAAAAGCATTGTTAGTGGAAGTAAATATACAGATGCAAAAACTCAGAAACATCATGTGATACTTGCCTCACATGACATCCATATACAATAAGAATTGGCCATAAACACATGCATATATGATGTGTTTTAACATTTCAAATAAACTCTATGCTTATACAGATTTTCTGACCCACAATCCCAGGAACAAGAATATTACCGCCTTAGCAGTTTCTATATGGGGTTCGGCCCATTCCTTCGCCTGCACTGTTTTTTCTGATGCCTGCAGTGATTTAATTGACAGGTTATAAACAAATACATAATGTGTTCAGCTTGGCATATTTCATAACCTCAATAAAAGCATAAATGAGCTAGGAGGCACCTTTTGCAATAAATTGTTGACAGCAGGTTTTCCATGTTCACTCCAGTGACTTGACATCAACTCCTACATGATAACATGATGAGTGTGTTGCGAAAAAGCAAAGTAAGATGAGGCACAATGCTTAAGTTAACTACTCCACTTATACCATATAGTGAGCTGCATGTGCTGCTAACCAAGGTGGCAACCATGCTCCATGAACCTGCCAAAAAGTAACAATCAGTAAGTTCAAAGCATGTAAAGTGGAAGGATGGATTACACCCATGACAGGCATCGTCGATTCGTCGTCGTCATCATCCTTATCAGGAAGTTCTCAATGTACAAGTCACAAAATGTGCCAGACAACAAAGATGCACAGATACACATCACGCTCAGGTTCAGTGATTAGAAGATAGTATTGTTATCATTATGTAAAATTTCATATAATTTACACCAGGCTGAGCTGGCAACTAAGTTGCATTTGAAATGTGTTTCTGAAAACAACACTGACATACTGCACTAAGAGTGCGGAGCAAATAGGAAAAGGCTAATCCAGTCTAGAATCTGTCATGTCACCTTACTGACATATTCATATGACAGCAGCTACAACAATAGAATGAAAATTACCTCTCCGAGCTGCTCTGATTTTGCTGTTGCTTCTAACTGCACCTTCATCAGCTCCTCCTACAAACACCAAAACAAAGGATTGAGGAGATGCATCACGAAACTGCATAACAAAAATGTAACACTGTAGTTGCATATATCACAAACCTCTGCAGCTTTAAGAGCATTTTTAGTCTTCTGAATCCTAAGCTTTTGCTCGCCGCTTGTCTTTTGAAGCTATTAAAAAAAAACATTATCAACTTGAGGACAGTATTCACCTAACGAAAAAGGTGGATTCAAGGGATATACCCTTGATTCCACCGAAAGTCTTGCAGGACAGCAGGATATGAGCCTTATCCCATTTTTGGTTTCACAATTATAACGTTTTAATAGGGAATGAGGCTCAGCTCTCCCTAAAATTAAGGAGATGATAATATATCATGCAGCCTGTTATATAATACTATGGAAATTCTCACTGTTTTCCAAACATTTTCTTCCCTCAAACAGTATCATCATCAAATACGCTAAAACGTTCCAGATTCTTCTTTAGAATTTACCCTTACTTTTGAGAAGTGTGCTGTAGCAAAGTTTTATATAGCATTGGAATCACATACAAAAATGAAAATAGCAGCATGAACCATCGTTAACCCACTATGAGTCTGACAAAGTATCAATCTCCTTTTTAACCATAACAAATTTATCATGTAATAAATGCAGAAACGGCAACAATGACAACTTAATCGATGACAACACCACAAGAGTTTATCAAAGGATCAAGCAAATACGAGCTTGTCCAAGAATTGTTACCTAAATGAAGAAAAATATAGATGCACATTAGCACAACAGACGACCACAGTCGAATACTTACTCTATCCAGCTTAGCATTCAGCTCTTGCACCTTCTTCTCTGCATCGGTGGCTCTAGCCTCCATGGTCGCCTTTTTGTTATTTTGTGCTTCTATGTCCTTCTTGAGCTTCTCAATCTGGAATAGGCAAGATAAGAAACCACATAATCCTAATTGTTGCACTCAAGTTTTAGACGTTTCATACACCCAATACCTGCTTCTCAAGCTCAATAGCCCGGGCATTGACCTTGCCTGCCTGCTCCTTTGCAGCTATAGATCCCTTTGACTGCATATGCAGTAACAGATGAGCATAATCCCTTTATCAGGGAGCAGGAATATGCTACTCCCTCCGTCCGGAAATACTTGTCGGAGAAATGCATAAAAATGAATGTATCTAGAACTAAAATACATCTAGATACATCCATTCCTCCGACGAGTATTTTCGGACGGAGGGAGTACAATATATTGTCCTTCATGAGATGGGTTACCTGGAGGGAAGTTATCTCATTCTGCAGATTAGCAATGTTCTGTGACATCTCCCCAGTTACCTTTTCCAGTGTTTCGATGCCGCCATCCTTGCTATTCAGCTCCTGTGTCTGCGCCGCAATGCTCGACTCTGCAGGGTGACAATAGCTGCACTGTTTCAGAATGGATCAAGTGGCACAAACATGTTGCAATGGCTAGAGAATGATTTTACTCGAACACAAATTCTCAAGTGACTTGACACCATCTGTTTCACATTGTAACAAGAACTGTTTCGACCAAAGACATGCCCATGGCGAACCTCCAACTGAATCAAACCGGAGTAATTGCGTTCTTAACGCTACAAGCTCCTTCATGCATCTCAATGGTAGTTCAAGCAAGGGGCACTGGTTCCATGGCGAATTCCGGTTAGACTAAATGGCATAACTGGCTCTCCATTCAGCGACAAACGAAAAACGTAGGACTGGAGGAGCAACAACGAAGCTATTGCCCAACATTGCCACCAATTAGCCTGAAGAATTTCCCTTAGCCTGAAGAATTTCCTCTAGCCTGCATCTATCGATCCCTATTCAGCGGCCTTAACACAATCTCTCTAAGCCACCGACCAATATGTCCACTAATTACCAAATCCTTCCCCTATCTCGTCAAATCGCAGAAGCGCCTAGTTCGCCAGACCAAATCGCCCCCAAAACCCTAGCAAACCCCAGCGAAGCCGCTCGAAGCAGCACCAGAAATCCCAACCAACCACACCCACCCTCCCCCGAACCGAATCGAGCGGAGCAAGACGCACGCACCTAGCGCGGCGACCTTCGCCCTGAGCTGCCCCAGCTCGGCCGCGAGCACCGCCTCCTCCTGGGCCCTCGCCTTCGCCGCGATCTCCTCCGGCTGCACGTCCCCCGCAGCCGCCGCCTCCTGCGCCGCCGCACCGGCGACCGCGAGAAGCAGAACCAGCAGCGCCGCCGCCGCCGCGAGCAGCCCCGGGATCCGCATCTCGCAGATGGTGAAGTGCTCGGGCCCGACGAAGGAAGGAGGAGAGTGATAGAAGTGCTCGCCTCGTAGTCGTAGCCTCGCTCCTCGGAGGCAGCAAGCCCAGATCGTTTTTCAACCGAGTTCAAGAGGCCGCACGTGGGTGCGGCGCTGGCTGCCGTGCCGATGGAGGGGAGGGACAAGGGTGCGCGGCACGCGCCGCGTGCGTCTGGGCTGTACCACTGCCCCGTGGGCCTGAGGATCCCGCTCTTTAGGGCATGTACATGAGGCAGGATAGCCTCGCATGGCATGTAGAATCGGATATCAGGTAAAATAAATTTGAATAACGAAGCGGGATAGGCAAGTGTTTAAAAAAAAGTGTAATCCGGTGTCAAAAGCTGAAAAGGTTGAAGTGAAAAGTAGAGATGCATATGTACTACAGTCTTTATTTTCTACCCCTCTGTCCCAAAATAAGTGTCTCAACCTTAGTACAACTTTACACTCAAGTTAGTACAAAATTGAGACACTTATTTTACGATAGAGGGAATATTTTTTAATGAGGCCCACTAGTGGTAGCTTGCATTGAGAAGAAAAAAATGTAGGTGTCTCAAACTACTTTTTGTCATGGGGCATCTTATCCATATGCCACCATTGTACATGCCCTTACAATCTTTCTGTCAACTTGGTGAGTGATACATTTAGGCCAACTTAAACATGCTGACACGCGGATTTGTTAGTAAGAGCATCTACAACCAGACTTAGACAAATCCGGCCCTCAAACGCCATGTCCTAAAGATATTAAAGGTATAAAAAAATTCTTTAATCATGTTGGTTTCTATAGGAGGTTCATTAAAGACTTATAAAAAATTAGGCATTTTACTAATCTTTTGCAAAGGATGTTTCGTTTGTTTTTATGATGATTGCGTAGAAGCCTTTGAAACACTTAAGACAGTCTTAACTTCTGTACCTATTATTCAAGGAAAAAGTCTAAAATAAACCCTGAACTCGTGGAGAAAAGCTAAATGGAACCCTGAACTCATAATCTCTGAAATCAGCACACTCAACTCACTAATCCCGATCTAAATTAAACCCTGAGACCGTTTTAGAGCAAATATGCTAACGTGGCAGGGATTTGACCAGGATTCTGACTTGTGGGCCACGGAGAGGTTGTGTTGAGCGGTGGACCACGCATTTGGATAGAGAACAGCTCAGATTCCCCTCTCTCTAGGTTTACGGCGACGGGGCGGCGATCTGAGCGTGGTGCAGCGGCGGCGGCGGGGTGGGCGGGTGCGATGTCGGGGTTCTCAGGGGCATCTTCCGCTCCCGGATTCCGTCGAGCTAGCGGAAGGAGGGAGGCTGAGTCGAGGTCGTCGGTGCCATACCGCAAGGGCGCCATGGCGTACAAGCCACCGAAGCTCTACCACTGCAATCCGCGAAGGAAGGCGCCGAGGTGGATATCGTGGAGCCGGCAGAACCCCGGGAGGAGGTACTACGCCTGCGTCCATGCACTGGTGAGCTCCATTTTCCATCTCCTTCCTTTGTTCTTGCAGTGCTCAGTAAATCTGATTCATTCCTTTGTGTTCATTTGATAGAATGGTGGTTGTGGGTTTGTTGAGTGGCATGATGATCCACTGCCCAAGTTTTTTTTTTCTGATTTGATTGGAGATTTAAGAGATGAAGTTTGGAGGCTGAAGGGTGCTAGGACTAAAGATGCTGTTGAAGAGCAAACAATGACTGAAAGTGTGATGTTGGCTCTGCAGGAACAGTTGAAAGAGAAAAGTGTTGAGATAGATGCAGTGAAGACCAAATATAGGACAGTTCTGCTTGTGTTTGCTGTCTTTGTGCTAGGTTTAGTGCTAGGGAAATTTCTAGTGCACTGAAGATGTGGTCAGGTTGATCTTTGTAAGGAGAATGGTTGCTTAGTGTCAGGTGTTTCTGGAACTAAATGTTTGCAAATGTGTCTGGTGTCTTTGTAATAAAGATTTGGTCTGTTGATCCTAGTAATGAAGTATGTGGCCATTGTGGCATTATCATCCAGTTTGTCCATTTTCCTTGTTTCTTTATATTATAATGAGCATGATATGCTGACAGGAGCATCTTTGCAACAACACATAAAGCATTGAAATGTTGAATAATGCCAAATGACCAAATATTGCAGATATTGCAGGCATAATATGTTGATAGGAGCATGATGAAGGAAATATGCCCTAGAGGCAATAATAAAGTTATTATTTATATTTCCTTACATCATGATAAATGTTTATTATTCATGCTAGAATTGTATTAAACCGGAAACTTAGTGCATGTGTGAATATATAGACAAACTAAGTGTCACTAGTATGCCTCTACTTGACTAGCTCGTTGAATCAAAGATGGTTAAGTTTCCTAGCCATAGACATGAGTTGTCATTTGATTAACGAGATCACATCATTAGAGAATGATGTGATTGACTTGACCCATTCTGTTAGCTTAGCACTTGATCATTTAGTATGTTGCTATTGCTTTCTTAATGACTTATACATGTTCCTATGACTATGAGATTATGCAACTCCCGGATACCGGAGGAACACTTTGTGTGCTACCAAACGTCACAACGTAACTGGGTGATTATAAAGGTGCTCTACAGGTGTCTCCGATGGTACTTGTTGAGTTGGCATAGATCGAGATTAGGATTTGTCACTTCGATTGTCGGAGAGGTATCTCTGGGCCCTCTCGGTAATGCACATCACTATAAGCCTTACAAGCAATGCAACTAATGAGTTAGTTGCGGGATGATGCATTAAAGAACGAGTAAAGAGACTTGCCGGTAACGAGACTGAGCTAGGTATTGAGATACCGACGATCGAATCTCGGGCAAGTAACATACCGATGACAAAGGGAACAACGTATGTTGTTATATGGTTTGACCGATGAAGATCTTCATAGAATATGTAGGAACCAATATGAGCATCCAGGTTCCACTATTGGTTATTCATCGGAGACGTGTCTCGGTC
Organism: Aegilops tauschii subsp. strangulata; assembly: GCF_002575655.3. Classification (NCBI taxonomy): domain Eukaryota; kingdom Viridiplantae; phylum Streptophyta; class Magnoliopsida; order Poales; family Poaceae; genus Aegilops; species Aegilops tauschii. Next base: position 396,633,268 of record NC_053039.3, on the reverse strand, counting down.
ATGTCTACATAGTTCTTGAACCCGTAGGGTCCGCACGCTTAAAGTTCGATGACGATCGGTATTATGAGTTTATGTGTTTTGATGTACCGAAGGTAGTTCGGAGTCCCGGATGAGATCGGGGACATGATGAGGAGTCTTAAAATGGTCGAGACGTAAAGATCGATATATTGGACGACTATATTCGGACATCAGAAAGGTTCCGAGTGATTCGGGTATTTATCGAAGTACCGAAGAGTTACGGGAATTCTACCGGGAGTATATGGGCCTTATTGGGCTTTAGGGGAAAGAGGGAGGGGAGGCTGCGCCCCCCCCAAGGCCTAGTCCGAATTGGACTAGGGGGAGGGGCGGCACCCCCTCCTTCTCTTCTCTTTTCCTTTTCCTTCTCTCCTACTCCTACTACATGGAAGGGGAGGAATCCTACTCCCGGTGGGAGTAGGACTCCCCAGGGCGCGCCATAGTAGAGGGCCGGCCCTCCCCCTCCTCCACTCCTTTATATACAGGGGAGGGGGCACCCCATAGATACACAAGTTGATCATTGATCTCTCTTAGCCGTGTGCGGTGCCCCCCTCCACCATAATCCACCTCGGTCATATCGTAGTGGTGCTTAGGCGAAGCCCTGCGTCGGTAGCTTCATCAACATCGTCACCACGCCGTCGTGCCGACGAAGCTCTTCCCCGAAGCTCTACTGGATTGTGAGTTCGCGGGACATCAACGAGCTGAACGTGTGCTGAACGCGGAGGTGTCGTACGTTCGGTACTGAGGACCGGTCGATCGTGAAGACGTACGACTACATCAACCGCGTTGTCATAACGCTTCTGCTTACGGTCTACGAGGGTACGTAGACGACACTCTCCCCTCTTGTTGCTATGCATCACCATGATCTTGCGTGTGTGTAGGATTTTTTTTGGAATTACTACGTTCCCCAACAGTGGCATCTGATCCAGGTTTATGCGTAGATGTTATATGCACAAGTAGAACACAAGTGAGTTGTGAGCGATACAAGTCATACTGCTTACCAGCATGTCATACTTTGGTTCGGCGGTATTGTTGGATGAAGCGGCCCGGACCGACATTACGCGTACGCTTACGCGAGACTGATTCTACCGACGTGCTCCGCACACAGGTGGCTGGCGGGTGTCAGTTTCTCCAACTTTAGTTGAATCGAGTGTGACTACGCCTGGTCCTTGTTGAAGGTTAAAACATCAATAACTTGACGAAATATCGTTGTGGTTTTGATGCATAGGTAAGAACGGTTCTTGCTCAGCCCGTAGCAGCCACGTAAAACTTGCAACAACAAAGTAGAGGACGTCTAACTTGTTTTTGCAGGGCATGTTGTGATGTGATATGGTGAAGACATGATGCTATATTTTATTGTATGAGATGATCATGTTTTGTAACGTAGTTATCGGCAATTGGCAGGAGCCATATGGTTGTCGCTTTATTGTATGAAATGCAATCGCCATGTAATTGCTTTACTTTATCACTAAGCGGTAGCGATAGTCGTAGAAGCAATAGTTGGTGAGACGACAACGATGCTACGATGGAGATCAAGGTGTCGCGCCGGTGACAATGGTGATCATGACGGTGCTTTGGAGATGGAGATCAAAAGCACAAGATGATGATGGCCATATCATATCACTTATATTGATTGCATGTGATGTTTATCCTTTATGCATCTTATTCTGCTTTGATTGACGGTAGCATTATAAGATGATCTCTCACTAAAAATTTCAAGGTACAAGTGTTCTTCCTGAGTATGCACCGTTGCCAAAGTTCGTCGTGCCGAGACACCACGTGATGATCGGGTGTGATAAGCTCAACGTTCTTGTACAACGGGTGCAAGCCAGTTTTGCACACGCAGAATACTCGGGTTAAACTTGACGAGCCTAGCATATGCAGATATGGCTTCGGAACACTGGAGACCGAAAGGTCGAGCGTGAATCATATAGAAGATATGATCAACATAGTGATGTTCACCATTGAAAACTACTCCATCTCACGTGATGATCGGACATGGTTTAGTTGATATGGATCACGTGATCACTTAGATGATTAGAGGGATGTCTATCTAAGTGGGAGTTCTTAAGTAATATGATTAATTGAACTTTAATTTATCATGAACTTAGTCCTGGTAGTATTAGCATATCTATGTTGTAGATCATAGCTCGCAATGTTGCTCCCCATTTATTTTGATATGTTCGTAGAGAAAAACTATGTTGAAAGATGTTAGTAGCAATGATGCGGACTTGGTCCGTGATCTGAGGATTATCCTCATTGCTGCACAGAAGAATTGTGTCCTTGATGCACCGCTAGGTGACGGACCTATTGCAGGAGCATATGCAGACGTTATGAACGTTTGGGAAAGCTTGATATGATGACTACTTGATAGTTTAGTGCACCATGCTTTACGGCTAAGAATCGGGGCTTCAAAGACGTTTTGAACGCCACGGAGCATATGAGATGTTCCAAGAGTTGAAATTAGTATTTCAGACTCATGCCCATGTCGAAAGGTATGAGACCTTTGAGAAGTACTTTGCCTACAAGATGGAGGAGAATAGCTCAGCTAGTGAGCATGGGCTCAGAATGTCTGAGTATTACAATCACTTGAATCAAGTGGGAGTTAATCTTCCAGATAAGATAGTGATTGACAGAGTTCTCTAGTCACTATCACCAAGTTACTAGAACTTTGTGATGAACTAAAATATGCAAGGGATAACGGAAACGATTCCCAATCTCTTCGTGATGCTGAAATCGACGAAGGTAGAAATCAAGAAAAGCATCAAGTGTTGATGGTTGACAAGACCACTGGTTTCAAGAAAAGGGCAAAGGGGAAGAAGGGGAACTTCAAAAGGAATGGCAAGCAAGTTGCTGCTCCCGTGAAGAAGCCCAAAGCTAGACCCAAGCCTGAAACTGAGTGCTTCTACTGCAAAGGAAATGATCACTGGAAGTGGAACTGCCCTAGATACTTGGCGGATAAGAAGGATGGCAAAGTAAACAAAGGTATATTGGATATACATGTTATTGATGTGTACTTTACTAGTGTTTATAGCAACCCCTCGGTATTTGATACTGGTTCAGTTGCTAAAAGTAGTAACTCGAAAACGGGAGTTGCAGAATAAACAGAAACTAGTTAAGGGCGAGGTGACGATGTGTGTTAGAAGTAGTTCCAAGATTGATATGATCATCATCGCACACTCCCTATACTTTCGGGATTAGTGTTGAACCTAAATAAGTGTTATTTGGTGTTTGTGTTGAGCATGAATATGATTTGATCATGTTTATTGCAATACGGTTATTCATTTAAGTTAGAGAATAATTGTTGTTCTGTTTACATGAATAAAACCTTCTATGGTCATACACCCAATGAAAATGGTTTGTTGGATCTCAATCGTAGTGATACACATATTCATAATATTGAAGCCAAAAGATGCAAAGTTAATAATGATAGTGAAACTTATTTGTGGCACTACCGTTTAGGTCATATTAGTGTAAAGCGCATGAAGAAACTCCATGCTGATGGGATTTTGGAATCACTTGATTATGAATCACTTGATGCTTGCGAACCATGCCTTATGGGCAAGATGACTAAGACTCCGTTCTCTGGAACAATGGAGCGAGCAACTGACTTATTGGAAATAATGCATACTGACGTATGCGATCCGATGAGTGCTGAGGCTCGCGGCGGGTATCGTTATTTTCTGACCTTCACAGATGATTTGATCAGATATAGGTATATCTACTTGATGAAACATAAGTCTGAAACATTTGAAAAGTTCATATAATTTCAGAGTGAAGTGAAAAATCATCGTAACAAGAAAATAAAGTTTCTACGATCTGATCATGGAGGAGAATATTTGAGTTACGAGTTTGGTCTTCATTTGAAACAATGCGGAATAGTTTCGCAACTCACGCCACGTGGAACACCAAAGTGTAATGGTGTGTCCGAACATCGTAACCGTACTTTATTAGATATAGTGCAATCTATGATGTCTCTTACCGATTTACCACTATCGTTTTGGGGTTATGCATTAGAGACAGCATTCACGTTAAATAGGGCATCATCTAAATCCGTTGAGATGACACCATATGAACTGTGGTTTGGCAAGAAACCAAAGTTGTTGTTTCTTAAAGTTTGGGGCTGCGATGCTTATGTAAAAAAGCTTCAACCTGATAAGCTTGAACCCAAGTCGGAGAAATGTGTCTTCATAGGATACCCAAAGGAGACAATTGGGTACACCTTCTATCACAGATCCGAAGGCAAGACATTCGTTGCTAAGAATGGATCCTTTCTAGAGAAGGAGTTTCTCTCGAAAGAAGTGAGTGGGAGGAAAGTAGAACTCGATGAGGTAACTATACCTGTTCCCTTATTGGAAAGTAATTCATCACAGCAATCTGTTCCTATGACTCCTACACCAATTAGTGAGGAAGCTAATGATGATGATCATGTAACTTCAGATCAAGTTACTACTGAACCACGTAGGTCAACCAGAGTAAGATCCGCACCAGAGTGGTACGGTAATCCTGTTCTGGAGGTCATGTTACTAGACCATGACGAACCTACGAACTATGAGGAAGCGATGATGAGCCCAGATTCCGCGAAATGGTTTGAGGCCATGAAATCTGAGATGGGATCCATGTATGAGAACTGTTGGGGAACGTAGCAGAAATTCAAAATTTTCTACGCATCACCAAGATCAATCTATGGAGTAATCTAGCAACGAGGGGAAGGGGAGTGCATCTACATACCATTGTAGATCGCGATGCGGAAGCGTTGCAAGAACGCGGATGAGGGAGTCGTACTCGTAGCGATTCAGATAGCGGTTGATTCCGATCTGAGCACCGAAGAACGGTGCCTCCGCGTTCAACACACGTGCAGCCCGGTGACGTCTCCCACGCCTTGATCCAGCAAGGAGAGAGGGAGAGGTTGGGAAGACTCCATCCAGCAGCAGCACGATGGCGTGGTGGTGGTGGAGGAGCGTGGCAATCCCGCAGGGCTTCGCCAAGCACCGCGGGAGAGGAGGAGGAGGGAGAGGGGTAGGGCTGCGCTGAAAGAGAGACGTTCTCCTGTGTTGGGCAGCCCCAAAACCCCAATATATATAGGGGAGGGGGAGGGCTGCGCCCCCATCTAGGGTTTCCCCCCAAAGGGGTGCGGCCAGCCCTAGATGGGGCTTGGGGGGCGGCCAAAGGGGGGGAAAAGAGGGGGGCGCCCCACTAGATGGGCCTTAGGCCCATCTGAGCCTAGGGTTTCCCCCTTCCCCCCTTTCCTGCGCCCTGGGCCTCTTGTGGGGGGGGGCGCACCAGCCCACCTGGGGCTGGTCCCCTCCCACACTTGGCCCACGCAGCCTTCTGGGGCTTGTGGCCCCACTTGGTGGACCCCCGGGACCCTCCCGGTGGTCCCGGTACATTACCGATATCACCCGAAACTTTTCCGGTGACCAAAACAGGACTTCCCATATATAAATCTTTAACTCCGGACCATTCCGGAACTCCTCGTGATGTCCGGGATCTCATTCGGGACTCTGTACAACATTCGGTAACCACGTACATACTTTCCCTATAAACCTAGCGTCATCGAACCTTAAGTGTGTAGACCCTACGGGTTCGGGAACCATGCAGACATGACCGAGACGTTCTCCGGTCAATAACCAACAGCGGGATCTGGATACCCATGTTGGCTTCCACATGTTCCACGATGATCTCATCGGATGAACCACGATGTCGGGGATTCAATCAATCCCGTATTCAATTCCCTTTGTCTATCGGTATGCTACTTGCCCGAGATTCGATCGTCGGTATCTCGATACCTTGTTCAATCTCGTTACCGGCAAGTCTCTTTACTCGTTCCGTAACTCACATCATCCCGTGATCAACTCCTTGGTCACATTGTGCACATTATGATGATGTCCTACCGAGTGGGCCCAGAGATACCTCTCCGTTTACACGGAGTGACAAATCCCAGTCTCGATTCGTGCCAACCCAACAGACACTTTCGGAGATACCTGTAGTGCACCTTTATAGCCACCCAGTTACGTTGTGACGTTTGGTACACCCAAAGCATTCCTACGGTATCCGGGAGTTGCACAATCTCATGGTCTAAGGAAATGATACTTGACATTAGAAAAGCTCTGAGCAAACGAACTACACGATCTTGTGCTAGGCTTAGGATTGGGTCTTGTCCATCACATCATTCTCCTAATGATGTGATCCCGTTATCAACGACATCCAATGTCCATGGTCAGGAAACCGTAACCATCTATTGATCAACGAGCTAGTCAACTAGAGGCTTACTAGGGACATGGTGTTGTCTATGTATCCACACATGTATCTGAGTTTCCTATCAATACAATTCTAGCATGGATAATAAACGATTATCACGAACAAGGAAATATAATAATAACCAATTTATTATTGCCTCTAGGGCATATTTCCAACAAGAACAAAGTGTGGACTTTGGTTGACTTGCCCGATGATCGGCAAGCCATAGAAAATAAATGGATCTTCAAGAGGAAGATGGACGCTGATAGTAGTGTTACTATCTACAAAGCTAGACTTGTCGAAAAAGGTTTTTGACAAAGTTCAAGGTGTTGACTATGATGAGATTTTCTCACTCATAGCGATGCTTAAGTCTGTCCGAATCATGTTAGCAAATTGCCACATTTTATGAAATCTGGAAAATGGATGTCAAAACTACATTCCTTAATGGATTTCTTAAAGAAGAGATGTATATGATGCAACCAGAAGGTTTTGCCGATCCTAAAGTTGCTAACAAAATGTGCAAGCTCCAGTGATCCATCTATGGACTGGTGCAAGCATCTCGGAGTTGGAATATACACTTTGATGAGTTAATCAAAGCATATAGTTTTATACAGACTTGCGGTGAAGCCTGTACTTACAAGAAAGTGAGTGGGAGCACTACAACATTTCTGATAAGTATATGTGAATGACATATTGTTGATCGGAAATAATGTAGAATTTTCTGGAAAGCATAAAGGAGTATTTAAAAGCAGTTTTTCAAAGAAAGGCCTCGATGAAGCTGCTTACATATTGAGCATCAAGATCTATAGAGATAGATCAAGATGCTTGATAAGTTTTTTCAATGAGTACATACCTTGACAAGATTTTGAAGTAGTTCAAAATGGAACAGTGAAAGAAAGAGTTCTTGCCTGTATTACAAGGTGTGAAATTGAGTAAGACTCAAAGCCCGACCACGGCAGAAGATAGAAAGAGAATGAAAGTCATTCCCTATGCCTTAGCCATAGGTTCTATAAAGTATGCCATGCTGTATACCAGATCTATTATATACCCTACACTGAGTTTGGCAAGGGAGTACAATAGTGATCTAGGAGTAGATCACTGGACAGCGGTCAAAATTATCCTTAGTGGAATAAGGATATGTTTCTCGCTTATGGAGGTGACAAAAGGTTCGTCGTAAAGGGTTATGTCGATGCAAGTTTTTTCACCAATCCGGATGACTCTAAGTCTCAATCTGGATACATATTGAAAGTGGGAGCAATTAGCTAGAGTAGCTCCGTGCAGAGTATTGAAGACATAGAATATTTGCAAAATACATACGGCTCTGAATGTGACAGACCCGTTGACTAAACTTCTCTCACAAACAAAACATGATCACACCTTAGTACTCTTTGGGTGTTAATCACATAGCGATGTGAACTAGATTATTGACTCTAGTAAACCCTTTGGGTGTTGGTCACATGACGATGTGAACTATGGGTGTTAATCACATAGTGATGTGAACTATTGGTATTAAATCACATGGCGATGTGAGCTAGATTATTGACTCTAGTGCAAGTGGGAGACTATTGGAAATATGCCCTAGAGGCAATAACAAATGGTTATTATTATATTTCTTTGTTCATGATAATTGTCTATTGTTCATGCTATAATTGTGTTATCCGGAAATCGTAATACATGTGTGAACACATAGACCATAACATGTCCCTAGTGAGCCTCTAGTTGACTAGCTCGTTGATCAATAGATGGTTACGGTTTCCTAACCATGGACATTGGATGTCATTGATAATGGGATCACATCATTAGGAGAATGATGTGATGGACAAGACCCAATCCTAAGCATAGCTCAAAGATCGTGTAGTTCGTTTGCTAGAGCTTTTCCAATGTCAAGTATCTTTTCCTTAGACCATGAGATCGTGCAACTCCCGGATACCGTAGGAGTGCTTTGGGTGTGCCAAACGTCACAACGTAACTGGGTGACTATAAAGGTACACTACGGGTATCTCCGAAAGTGTCTGTTGAGTTGGCACGGATCGAGACTGGGATTTGTCACTCCGTATGACGGAGAGGTATCTCTGGGCCCACTCGGTAATGCATCATCATAATGAGCTCAATGTGACTAAGGAGTTAGCCACAGGATCTTGCATTACGGTACGAGTAAAGAGACTTGCCGGTAACGAGATTGAACAAGGTATTGGGATACCGACGATCGAATCTCGGGCAAGTAACATACCGATTGACAAAGGGAATTGTATACGGGATTGATTGAATCCTCGACATCGTGGTTCCTCCGATGAGATGAACATGTGGGAGCCAACATGGGTATCCAGATCCCGCTGTTGGTTATTGACCGGAGAGGCGTCTCGGTCATGTCTGCATGTCTCCCGAACCCGTAGGGTCTACACACTTAAGGTTCGATGATGCTAGGGTTATAGAGATATTAGTATGCGGAAACCCGAAAGTTGTTCGGAGTCCCGGATGAGATCCCGGACATCACGAGGAGTTCCGGAATGGTCCGGAGGTGAAGAATTATATATGGGAAGTCTAGTTTCGGCCACCGGGAAAGTTTCGGGGGTTATCGGTATTGTACCGGGACCACCGGAAGGGTCCCGGGGGTCCACCGGGTGGGGCCACCTGTCCCGGAGGGCCCCATGGGCTGAAGTGGGAAGGGAACCAGCCCTTAGTGGGCTGGGGCGCCCCCCTTGGGCCTCCCCCTGTGCCTAGGGTCGGAAACCCTAGGGGTGGGGGGCGCCCCACTTGGCTTGGGGGGGAAGCCACCCCCCCTTCCCCCTTGGCCGCTGCCGCCCCCATGTAGATGGGTTCTATGGCCGGCCCCCCCTCCAGGGGGCCTATAAATAGTGGGGGGAGGGAGGGCAGCAGCACCACAGCCCCTGGCGCCTCCCTCTCCCCCTGCAACACCTCTCCCTCTCGCAGAAGCTTGGCGAAGCCCTGCCGAGATCCCGCTACTTCCACCACCACGCCGTCGTGCTGCTAGATCTCCATCAACCTCTCCTTCCCCCTTGCTGGATCAAGATGGACGAGACGTCGCTGCTCCATACGTGTGTTGAACGCGGAGGTGCCGTCCGTTCGGCACTCGGTCATCGGTGATTTGGATCACGGCGAGTACGACTCCATCAACCCCGTTCATTGGAACGCTTCCGCTCGCGATCTACAAGGGTATGTAGATGCACTACTTTCCCCTCGTTGCTAGTATACTCCATAGATGATCTTGGTGATGCGTAGGAAATTTTAAAATTCTGCTACGGTCCCCAACAGTGGCATCATGAGCCAGGCCTATGCGTAGTTACTATGCACGAGTAGAACACAAAGCAGTTGTGGGCGTAGATGTTGCCAATTCTTCTTGCCGCTACTAGTCTTATCTTGTTTCGGCGGTATTGTGGGATGAAGCGGCCCGGACCGACCTTACACGTACGCTTACGTGAGACAGGTTCCACCGACTGACATGCACTAGTTGCATAACGTGGCTAGCGGGTGTCTGTCTCTCCCACTTTAGTCGGAACGGATTCGATGAAAAGGGTCCTTATGAAGGGTAAATAGAAATTGGCATATCACGTTGTGGTTTTACGTAGGTAAGAAACATTCTTGCTAGAAACCTATACAAGCCACGTAAAAAAAAACTTGCAACAACAATTAGAGGACGTCTAACTTGTTTTTGCAGCATGTGCTATGTGATGTGATATGGCCAGAAGATGTGATGAATGATATATGTGATGTATGAGATTGATCATATTCTTGTAATAGGAATCACGACTTGCATGTCGATGAGTATGACAACCGGCAGGAGCCATAGGAGTTGTCTTTATTTTTTGTATGACCTGCGTGTCATTGAATAACGCCATGTAAATTACTTTACTTTATTGCTAAACGCGTTAGCCATAGATGTAGAAGTAATCGTTGGCGTGACAACTTCATGAAGACACAATGATGGAGATCATGGTGTCATGCCGGTGACGAAGATGATCATGGTGCCCCGAAGATGGAGATCAAAGGAGCAAAATGATATTGGCCATATCATGTCACTATTTGATTGCATGTGATGTTTATCATGTTTTGCATCTTATTTGCTTAGAACAACGGTAGTAAGTAAGATGATCCCTTATAATAATTTCAAGAAAGTGTTCCCCCTAACTGTGCACCGTTGCGAAGGTTCGTTGTTTCGAAGCACCACGTGATGATCAGGTGTGATAGATTCTAACGTTCGCATACAACGGGTGTTGACGAGCCTAGCATGTACAGACATGGCCTCGGAACACACGCAATACACTTAGGTTGACTTGACGAGCCTAGCATGTACAGACATGGCCTCGGAACACGGAGGACCGAAAGGTCGAGCATGAGTCGTATGGAAGATACGATCAACATGGAGATGTTCACCGATCTTGACTAGTCCGTCTCACGTGATGATCGGACACGGCCTAGTTAACTCGGATCATGTTTCACTTAGATGACTAGAGGGATGTCTATCTAAGTGGGAGTTCATTGAGTAATTTGATTAGATGAACTTAATTATCATGAACTTAGTCTAAAATCTTTACAATATGTCTTGTAGATCAAATGGCCCACGTTGTCCTCAACTTCAACGCGTTCCTAGAGAAAACCAAGCTGAAAGATGATGGCAGCAACTATACGGACTGGGTCCGGAACCTGAGGATCATCCTCATAGCTGCCAAGAAAGATTATGTCCTAGAAGCACCGCTAGGTGAAGCACCAATCCCAGAGAACCAAGACGTTATGAACGCTTGGCAATCACGTGCTGATGATTACTCCCTCGTTCAGTGCGGCATGCTTTACAGCTTAGAACCAGGGCTCCAAAAGCGTTTTGAGAAACATGGAGCATACGAGATGTTCGAAGAGCTGAAAATGGTTTTCCAAGCTCATGCCCGGGTCGAGAGATATGAAGTCTCCGACAAGTTCTTCAGCTGTAAAATGGAGGAAAATAGTTCTGTTAGTGAGCACATACTCAGAATGTCTGGGTTACACAACCGCTTGTCTCAGCTGGGAGTTAATCTCCCGGATGACGCGGTCATTGACAGAATCCTTCAGTCGCTTCCACCGAGCTACAAGAGCTTTGTGATGAACTTCAATATGCAGCTGATGGAAAAGACCATTCCTGAGGTATATTCAATGCTGATCAGAAAGGAACATCAAGTGTTGATGGTGAATAAAACCACTAAGTTCAAGAAAGGCAAGGGTAAGAAGAACTTCAAGAAGGACGGCAAGGGAGTTGCCGCGCCCGGTAAGCCAGTTGCCGAGAAGAAGTCGAAGAATGGACCCAAGCCTGAGACTGAGTGCTTTTATTGCAAGGGAAGTGGTCACTGGAAGCGGAACTGCCCCAAATACTTAGCGGACAAGAAGGCCGGCAACACCAAAGGTATATGTGATATACATGTAATTGATGTGTACCTTACCAGTACTCGTAGTAGCTCCTGGGTATTTGATACCGGTGCGGTTGCTCATATTTGTAACTCAAAACAGGAACTGCGGAATAAGCGGAGACTGGCGAAGGACGAGGTGACGATGCGCGTCGGGAATGGTTCCAAGGTCGATGTGATCGCCGTCGGCACGCTGCCTCTACATTTACCTACGGGATTAGTTTTAAACCTCAATAATTGTTATTTAGTGCCAGCTTTGAGCATGAACATTGTATCTGGATCTCGTTTAATTCGAGATGGCTACTCATTTAAATCCGAGAATAATGGTTGTTCTATTTATATGAGAGATATGTTTTATGGTCATGCCCCGCTGGTCAATGGTTTATTCTTGATGAATCTCGAACGTGATGTTACACATATTCATAGTGTGAATACCAAAAGATGTAAAGTTGATAACGATAGTTCCACATACTTGTGGCACTACCGCCTTGGTCACATTGGTGTCAAGCGCATGAAGAAGCTCCATGCAGATGGACTTTTGGATTCTCTTGATTATGAATCATTTGACACGTGCGAACCATGCCTCATGGGTAAGATGACCAAGACCCCGTTCTCCGGAACAATGGAGCGAGCAACCAACTTATTGGAAATCATACATACCGATGTGTGCGGTCCAATGAGTGTTGAGGCTCGCGAAGGATATCGTTATGTTCTCACTCTCACTGATGACTTAAGTAGATATGGGTATGTCTACCTAATGAAACACAAGTCTGAAACCTTTGAAAAGTTCAAGGAATTTCAGAGTGAGGTTGAGAATCAATGTGACAGGAAAATAAAATTCTTACGATCAGATCGTGGTGGAGAATATTTAAGTCACGAATTTGGTACGCACTTAAGGAAATGTGGAATCGTTTCACAACTCACGCCGCCTGGAACACCTCAGCGAAACGGTGTGTCCGAACGTCGTAATCGCACTCTATTGGATATGGTGCGATCTATGATGTCTCTTACCGATCTACCGCTCTCATTTTGGGGCTATGCTTTAGAGACTGCCACATTCACTTTAAATAGGGCTCCGTCGAAATCCGTTGAGACGACACCGTATGAATTATGGTTTGGGAAGAAACCTAAGCTGTCGTTTCTAAAAGTTTGGGGATGCGATGCTTATGTCGAGAAACTTCAACCTGAAAAGCTTGAACCCAAGTCGGAAAAATGCGTCTTCATAGGATACCCTAAGGAAACCATTGGGTATACCTTCTATCTCAGATCCGAAGGCAAGATCTTTGTTGCCAAGAACGGGTCCTTTCTGGAGAAAGAGTTTCTCTCGAAAGAATTAAGTGGGAGGAGAGTGGAACTTGATGAGGTGATAGTCACCCCTTCCGAACCGGAAAGTAGCGCAGTGCGGGAAGATGTTCCTGTGGTGCCTACACCGACTAGGGAGGAAGTTAATGATGATGATCATGAAGCTTCAGATCAAGTTACTGCTGAACTTCGTAGGTCCACAAGGACACGTTCCGCACCAGAGTGGTACGGCAACCCTGTCCTCGAAATCATGTTGTTAGACAACGGTGAACCTTCGAACTATGAAGAAGCGATGGCGGGCCCGGATTCCGACAAATGGCTAGAAGCCATGAAATCCGAGATAGGATCCATGTATGAAAACGAAGTATGGACTTTGACTGACTTGCCCGATGATCGGCGAGCCATAGAAAACAAATGGATCTTTAAGAAGAAGACAGACGCGGATGGTAATGTGACCATCTATAAGGATCGACTTGTCGCTAAGGGTTATCGACACGTTCAAGGGGTTGACTACGATGAGACTTTCTCACCCATAGCGAAGCTGAAGTCCATCCGAATCATGTTAGCAATTGCCGCATACTATGATTATGAGATATGGCAGATGGACGTCAAAACGGCATTCCTTAATGGCTTCCTTAAGGAAGAATTGTATATGATGCAGCCGGAAGGTTTTGTCGATCCTAAGAATGCTGACAAAGTATGCAAGCTCCAGCGCTCAATCTATGGGCTGGTGCAAGCATCTCGGAGTTGGAACATTCGCTTTGATGAGATGATCAAAGCGTTTGGGTTTACACAAACTTATGGAGAAGCCTGTGTTTACAAGAAAGTGAGTGGGAGCTCTGTAGCATTTCTCATATTATATGTGGATGACATACTATTGATGGGAAATGATATAGAATTCTTGGAAAGTATAAAGGCCTACTTGAATAAGTGTTTTTCAATGAAGGACCTTGGAGAAGCTGCTTATATATTAGGCATCAAAATCTATAGAGATAGATCAAGACGCCTCATTGGTCTTTCACAGAGTATGTACCTTGACAAGATATTGAAGAAGTTCAATATGGATCAGTCCAAGAAGGGGTTCTTGCCTGTATTACAAGGTGTGCAATTGAGCACGGCTCAATGCCCGACCACGGCAGAAGATAGAGAAAAGATGAGTGTCATCCCCTATGCCTCGGCCATAGGGTCTATTATGTATGCCATGCTGTGTACCAGACCTGATGTAAACCTTGCCGTAAGTTTGGTAGGAAGGTACCAAAGTAATCCCGGCATGGAACACTGGACAGCGGTCAAGAATATCCTGAAGTACCTGAAGAGGACTAAGGATATGTTTCTCGTTTATGGAGGTGACGAAGAGCTCGTCGTAAAGGGTTACATCGACGCTAGCTTCGACACAGATCTGGATGACTCGAAGTCACAAACCGGATACGTGTATATTTTGAATGGAGGAGCAGTAAGCTGGTCCAGTTGCAAGCAAAGCGTCGTGGCGGGATCTACATGTGAAGCGGAGTACATGGCGGCCTTAGAGGCAACACAGGAAGCAGTCTGGATAAAGGAGTTCATTACCGACCTAGGGGTGATTCCCAGTGCGTCGGGCCCGATGACTCTCTTCTGTGACAACACTGGAGCTATTGCCCTTGCCAAGGAGCCCAGGTTTCACAGGAAGACCAGGCATATCAAGCGTCGCTTCAACTCCATTCGTGAAAGTGTTCAAAATGGAGACATAAATATTTGTAAAGTACATACGGACCTAAATGTAGCAGATCCGTTGACTAAACCTCTCCCTAGAGCAAAACATGATCAACACCAGGACGCTATGGGTGTTCGATTCATCCGAATGTAACTAGACTATTGAGTCTAGTGCAAGTGGGAGACTATTGGAAATATGCCCTAGAGGCAATAATAAATGGTTATTATTATATTTCTTTGTTCATGATAATTGTCTATTGTTCATGCTATAATTGTGTTATCCGGAAATCGTAATACATGTGTGAACACATAGACCATAACATGTCCCTAGTGAGCCTCTAGTTGACTAGCTCGTTGATCAATAGATGGTTACGGTTTCCTAACCATGGACATTGGATGTCATTGATAACGGGATCACATCATTAGGAGAATGATGTGATGGACAAGACCCAATCCTAAGCATAGCTCAAAGATCGTGTAGTTCGTTTGCTAGAGATTTTCCAATGTCAAGTATCTTTTCCTTAGACCATGAGATCGTGCAACTCCCGGATACCGTAGGAGTGCTTTGGGTGTGCCAAACGTCACAACGTAGCTGGGTGACTATAAAGGTACACTACGGGTATCTCCGAAAGTGTCTGTTGAGTTGGCACGGATCGAGACTGGGATTTGTCACTCCGTATGACGGAGAGGTATCTCTGGGCCCACTCGGTAATGCATCATCATAATGAGCTCAATGTGACTAAGGAGTTAACCACAGGATCATGCATTACGGTACGAGTAAAGAGACTTGCCGGTAACGAGATTGAACAAGGTATTGGGATACCGACGATCGAATCTTGGGCAAGTAACATACCGATTGACAAAGGGAATTGTATACGGGATTGATTGAATCCTCGACATCGTGGTTCCTCCGATGAGATCATCGTGGAACATGTGGGAGCCAACATGGGTATCCAGATCCCGCTGTTGGTTATTGACCGGAGAGGCGTCTCGGTCATGTCTGCATGTCTCCCGAACCCGTAGGGTCTACACACTTAAGGTTCGGTGATGCTAGGGTTACAGAGATATTAGTATGCGGAAACCCGAAAGTTGTTCGGAGTCCCAGATGAGATCCCGGACGTCACGAGGAGTTCCGGAATGGTCCGGAGGTGAAGAATTATATATGGGAAGTCCAGTTTCGGCCACCGGGAAAGTTTCGGGGGTTATCGGTATTGTACCGGGACCACCGGAAGGGTCCCGGGGGTCCACCGGGTGGGGGCCACCTGTCCCGGAGGGCCCCATGGGCTGAAGTGGGAAGGGAACCAGTCCTTAGTGGGCTGGGGCGCCCCCCTTGGGCCTCCCCCTGCGCCTAGGGTTGGAAACCCTAGGGGGGGGCGCCCCACTTGGCTTGGGGGGGGGGGGGAAGCCACCCCCTTCCCCCTTGGCCGCCGCCCCCCCATGTAGATGGGTTCCAGGGCCAGCGCCCCCCTCCAGGGGGCCTATAAATAGTGGGGGGGGAGGA
Organism: Aegilops tauschii subsp. strangulata; assembly: GCF_002575655.3. Classification (NCBI taxonomy): domain Eukaryota; kingdom Viridiplantae; phylum Streptophyta; class Magnoliopsida; order Poales; family Poaceae; genus Aegilops; species Aegilops tauschii. The sequence continues at coordinate 396,617,131 of NC_053039.3, read as the reverse complement.
GGGCAGCCGCACCACAGCCCCTGGCGCCTCCCTCTCCCCCTGCAACACCTCTCCCTCTCGCAGAAGCTTGGCGAAGCCCTGCCGAGATCCCGCTACTTCCACCACCACGCCGTCGTGCTGCTGGATCTCCATCAACCTCTCCTTCCCCCTTGCTGGATCAAGAAGGAGGAGACGTCGCTGCTCCGTACGTGTGTTGAACGCGGAGGTGCCGTCCGTTCGGCACTCGGTCATCGGTGATTTGGATCACGACGAGTATGACTCCATCAACCCCGTTCATTGGAACGCTTCCGCTCGCGATCTACAAGGGTATGTAGATGCACTCCTTTCCCCTCATTGCTAGTATACTCCATAGATGATCTTGGTGATGCGTAGGAAATTTTAAAATTCTGCTACGATCCCCAACAGGAGACTCAAGGAAATATGCCCTAGAGGCAATAATAAAGTTGTTATTTATATTTCCTTACACTACAAAAAAAGACACATCCGTGACATTTTGGGCCGAACGAAATTTTTTTCTGTCATACTTATGACACTTCTATGACGATAATTGTGACAAAACCCGGTATCATCATAGGTGTGGTGGGGTCCTACTTCTATGACAAAAAATCATGACAGAAAATGGGCTTTTCGTCCTGGGCGGGCCGGAGACGCAGCTGCATGACATTCTTTGGGCCATCCATGACGGAAAAAACCGTGGTAGAAGCGAGGGCGAGGAAAATATCAGGGTGTTCCCGGTTACGGTGGGTGGTCGGGGCCGAGCGATGCGCGTTTCTCTCATACACGCACGCGCGTGGGTGCAAGGCGTTGGGCTCTAACTGAACCCAGGCGAGGCGTTGGGCTCTAACTGAACTCAAGGGATTGCATTGCAGGCTACGCGTTACTGAACTCGAGCGATCGATCGATGGTTGTTAACTGAACCCGATCGAGCGATTCCTTTGCTACTGCTGCTAACTGAAGCCGATCGATGCTGCCTCTGGATGAATAGTGAGCGTTGCTGGGGGGGTTTGGATGAACAGTTCCCGGTGGGGGTGGATGAATAGGCCCCCGTGGTGTTGCCTCTGGATGAACAGGACCCGATCGATCGAGCCGGTTGGGGCTGGATGAACAGGACCCCGTGGAGGGCTGGATGAACAGGACCACCCCGTGGAGGGCTGGATGAACAGTAGACGGTGGATGGCTGGATGAACAGTAGCCCATGGAGGGGTGGTTGAACAGGAGCCCGTGGAGAGGGCTGGTTGAACAGTAGCCGGTGGAGTAGCGCGCGGTGGAGGCTGGATGAACAGGAGCCCGTGGATGAACAGTCGCAGGTGGAGGCTGGAGGAGGTCGACGGTGGATGAACAGTAGCCCATGGAAGCTGGAGGGGGTCGACAGTGGAGATGAACAGTATCCCGTGGAGTCCCGTTTTGCGCTACGCCACACCCCTCCCGATGAACAGGACCCCCGTTTCGACCGTAGCGCTCCAACACAAGTCCATTTCCTCCGTTTTGCGGTACGCCACACCCCTCCCGATCAACAGGACCCCCGTTTCGACCGTAGGAGGTCCATTTCCTCCGTTTTGCAGTACACCAGACCCCTCCCGATGAACATGATCCCGTTTCGACCATGGCCGGTTGAACACAAGGCCTTTTCCTCCGTTCTGCGGTACGCCAAGCCTCGTTTCCATCGGCTGTTCCGTCCAAGCCCTCCCGATGAACACGACGACGCATTCCGTTCCGACCCAGCCGGTTGGCTCCCCATGAACACGACGATGACGCTGTTTCTCCGTTCCGACCGAGCCATGTACACGAGCCCTGGCCGTACGTACGCGCGAGTAGGCGTTCGAGACCCCACCCGTATGTACATACGTGGCCGTATTTACTTTCTTGCACCCTGGCCACTGTACGTACGTGTACATGCTACGTGCACGCCTCTACTACGACACGTGCACGCCTCTACATCGACCAGTATGTACGTACACGTTCGCGACCAGAATGACAATGCTATGTACGTTTCGAACAGGTGGGTCCCGACTGTCAGGCACTTCCTTGCGTGTGAAGATGTAGCTGGTGGGTCCCAGCAGTCAGGGGGGCGAATCGTTTTTTTTTCCCGGACGCACTTCCTTGCGTGCGAAGATGTAGCTGGTGGGTCCCAGCAGTCAGGGGGAAACGTTTTATTTTGTGAAATACGGTGGCCCGTCTGGTGGGTCCCCGCTGTCGGGTGGAGGAATAATTATTTTGCGCGTAATAAGGAGGCACTTCCTTGCTGCGGCCGTGGACCCAGCTGTCAGCCTCTCCACGTACAGTACTCTTCTGATCAAAGTCGTTCCTTGACCACGTTGACCACGCCGTGCCGAGAGCACCAGGGCGGTGGACGACGCGAGGCCTAGGAAGGGGACGACGCGAAGCCGGGGAAGACGCGGCAGTGGAAGCCCGCGCGGAGAGGAGTACGAGGGTTCACTGGTTCGGCTGCGGTGTGAGGCTGCCGTCACCGCAGGGCCTGGCCAGTGGTGGGAATAGTAGGGGGTGGTGAGGCCTCCGCGGCAGCACAACCGGCCACGGGAGGCAGGAGCATGCAGCACGACCGGCGCTGGTTTGGGCGGCTGGAGCAAGAAGACCAGAGGTTGAAGAAGCACTACGGCCGTTGGATGGACATCGTACGGTCACTGGAGCTAGAATCGTGCATATTGACTAAGTTGACAAAGCCCTCCGTCCCCGTCAACTTAGTAGGCCCACAAGTCAGCCTGCCACTATACCGGGTCCCAGCTAGCAGGGGGAGTATTCATTTTTTTGTGCGTAATAAGGAGGCACTTCCTTGCGTGCGAAGATATAGCTGGTGGGTCCGAGCTGTCAGCGGCGGTAACGTTTTTTTGCGAAATACAGAGGCCCTTTTGGTGGGTCCCAGATGTCAGGTGGAGGAATCATTATTTTGCGCGTAATAAGGAGGCATTTCCTTGCGTGCGGCCGTGGACCCAGCTGTCAGCCTCTCCACGTACAGTCCACTTCAGATGCATGTCGGTCGTTGACCACGTTGACCAGGCCGCGCCGAGAGCACCAGGGCGGTGGACGACAGCGAGGCCTAGGAAGGGAACGACACGGAGGCAGGGAAGACTCGGCAGTTGTTTCCCACGCGGAGGGGAGTATGACTGTACGAGGGTTTACTGGTTCGTCTGCCGTCGCCGGAGAATAACAACAGGTGTGGGTGAGTAGAGGGATGGCTAGGCTAGCGATGGGAGTACGGTGGGGCGGTGAGGCCTGCGCGGCAGCACAGCCGGCCGCGGGGAGGAGGGAGCAGGCAGTCCTGCCAGCGCTGTTTGAGCGGCTAGATCAGGAAGAGCAGAGATTGAAGAAGCACGACGACCGTTGGATGGACATCCAACAGTCACTGCTTGTGCGTCAACCTTTTTTTAGGAAAGCCTCAAATCTGTGGAAAATAGCATACAACCCATCTGCCATTATTTCTAATAATTTACAGCCCATTTGCTAATTCTTAAGGTTTTTTTGGAGCCCATATTCTTTTTGTTAGCATTACAGCCCATATTGTGGCCACGGTTAAAAAATTATACGAAATTTTGCATATTTCGGTGCGGTCTGAACTGTTTTTAATCCTGAAATTTCGAGTCACATTCAAACTAATTTAAAAAAAATGTATATCAATATAAAATCCAACAAATTGTCCACGCATCAAAATTAATGCAATTTAAAATCTTGAAATTGAAAAAAGAAATTTGAAACTAATTGCCGGTTTGATGTGTTTTAAAAATGTACATCCCATATCTCATTACTGATAGGCCATTTTCTCGACCAGCCGAATGAAGCTCTCCTCGTCTTGAAAGATTTGTAGCCCAACAAGCCTGACAAAGCGACTTACTTGGCAAATCACAAAAAACTGGGCTAGACATTTTCAAAAATAAAAAAACTACTGGGCTGGTCTGTGGTAAACATAAAACAGAAGGCTGTCTAGACAGGCCAGAGTGCCCCGCACAGCCCATTTGACACCCTGCTTCCGTCTCAAAAACAAATTAGATAAATGCCACTCCAATTATGGCGATTCATAAAAATGCCACTGCAATTTCCAAACTTTGAAAAATGCCACTGCAATTTTTGCAAACTTCGGAAAACGCCATTGCAATTTGCAAACTTTGAAAAACGCCACTCCAGACTTCGAAAAATGCCACTGGAAATGACATGAAATGGCATTTTTCAAAGTTTGGAAATTGCAGTGGCATTTCTCAGAAACACCAGATTTGGAGTGGCATTTATTAAATTAACCCAAAACAAAAATAACTGGGTGAGTTGTTGGGTCCCTGGTGTCAGCCGCTCGTTGTGCAATTCTCTCGTTTATTGACTACGTTGACAATGGCATGGGACCCAGATGACAGAAATCCATTAGGAGGAGCCATTTTTTTATTGGCTTGAAATAAGGAGGCACTTGCTTGCGTACTGCCATGACCTTGGCGGGTCCCTGTTGTCATCCTCTCCACGTACAATCATCTCCTGATTGTGTACGCGTCAACTTGGTAGGCCCACAAGTCAGCCTCTAAACCCGCGGAGGACAAATACAACCCATTAAAAAAATAACAGCCCATTCCATACGTTCAAACAGGAAGTTCGACATTCAGAGCAAAGTAACAGGTCTGATCCACATATAGAGTACTGAACTTCCACGTTGACAACCATCATAGCCAAGTTAACTATCTACTCCCACTAATACTCTAGTAGCGTACAAGTACTAACTTACTCTTAGCTAACTAGACGATGCCGGCCGCCATCTGCGGTACACGCTAACCACCGGCACCGGCGTCCTCCGCCTCGCCTCGGACTTGCCAGAGGTGCGATAGGGCGCGTTGCTCGCGCGCGTTGGCCCTTTCCATGCCGATGTGGTCCACCGAAGCTTCAACTTCTAAGCGGGAAACCCACTTGACGAGCTGGTAGTAAAAATCGGCATCGCGAACACGTGCGTGCCCGACAGCCTCCAGGGCTATTTGCCGGGCGCCGGCCTCCACGTAGTCGGCCCAGTTGCGGGCGCTCTGCTCATGACTCAGAGCGTCGGTGCGCTGCTGCTCCATGTCCTGCTGGCGGCGCAAATCGGCGATACGCTGCTCCTCCGCCAAGCGGTCGCGCTCCAACAACTCCTGCTCCTCCGCCAGGCTGTCGCGCTCCAATAAGTCCTCGATCTCCGCATTGCCATCTAAAGACCGATATAATGCCTCCTCCCTCCGTCTGCCTTCCGGTGAAAAACCGAACACTAGTTCCGGCGGTGACCGCCTCCGGCCTCGCCTATTGCGGACGGGCGGGGGCATGGCGGACATGGCGAGAGCGAGGATAAGTGGCGAGCGACGTCGGACCGGTGGGGGCTTATGAGGATAGGGCGAGTTGGGTCACGGTGCCACCATAGAAGGCTGGGAAACAGTGCTTATAGGCGGAAGGTAGCGTGACGGTCATCGGAATTCAATGCATAATTAGGCAGGCATGGCTTAGCGCGCCAGCTTGCCGTGGAAAACTAGAGAAACTGAAATTATGACTGTGCCGTCCCGTCCCGTCCGTGCTGGGTCGCACGTCGGCATGACGGTCAAATGAGTGCACTCGAATCATCTCCCTCCTTGTCAATAATGATTCCACGGATTTAAAAGGCTCGCAACAATTAAAGTGCATCTTTTTTCGCATCAGTTAGCTGCGTTAATTACGGCCGGCTGCATGCAGGCACTCAAAATCGCTCGCAGCCAGTACGCGGAGCAGCATGCAACGAGTCGCAGCCGAGGGCATTAGTTGATGAACTTTAGCTGGGAGATAAGGCATTTGCGAACGTTTTCGCTGGCAGTTTCTTCAGATTCGCATGGCATTTTCTTCAGAGCAGCTTGTCAGTTTCTTCAGAGGTAGGCATTTTTATTCAAAAAACTGCCACTTCGGATCTTGCGTCGCAACTAAAACTGCTAGGAGCGCATTAGCTAGCTAGTGATCGATCAGTAACTTGTAAACGCTGAGCGAACAGAAATAAGGAACTGTTAATGCATCTCAATGATTCACAGATCATATACAAATATGTAGCTCCAAAAGCAAAGATCAGCCACTTCAGATCTTGCGTTGCAACTAAAACCAACTAGTACGATTCCCATACATAAGATCAACATGTTAATGCATCTCAATGATTCACAGATCATATACAAATATGTGGCTCCAAAAGCAAAGATCTAGAAAAAACATCTGTTCTACCTACTAACATGGATGCTTCTCTTGGCACATTCAGTATAGACTGAAGGACAAATTTGTTTGTGAAGTCTACAATTCCTCTTGCAAATGTAAGTGGTTTCACCAACAGCTGGAACCATGAGAATGAACCACACATGATGGAGGAACATCCACTGCAATATGATTTGGTCTTCTCTCAATCACACGGCGAGACTATTTTCGGAATACAAACTTTAACTTAGGCAAAATGATGCCCATTGTATAATCAGACCAAAGCAATGAAGCACCTAGTGTTGGCCAATAAATAGTACAATACTACTTTTCTGCAGTCCATGAAGTGACTATCCAATCTTTCTGTGTCTATTTTCAAATGGCACTGCATGCAGTGACTGTACTATTCTCTTGTGCAGTTCAACCAAAATTGCGGTCACTTTGTGTGTTTGCCAAATAGCAACGGGAAGACATCTCTGTCTGCACAAATATCAAGCAGCTAGTAAACATATACCCCACCTTGTATTTTCGGTTTAAACATGTCTCTTCCGCTTAGCATCTGTCATGTTTTGCACTGGACAATTTGATACAGTCATGTTTTGCCCTGGACAATTTCATACTGAATTGATTTGCTGGTTCAGAGCAGAAATATAGCGCCTATTCTTCATCAGACCAAGGATATCCATGTTCGCAGTGATGGAAGAGGTGAAATCGATACAACCGAAATTGAGCATCCAATCATTGAATCCTGTCCTGCACCTCCAATGTAGGTCCACCCTGCCAATAAATTCACATGCAAACCACTAGTATTACTATCTAATGACAATACAAAAAGAGTAGCAAGATAGTAGCAAACCATGTACCTTCGTAATGAACAGCTCATAGTGCCACCAATTGGATATAAAGGTTTGGAAGAAAACATGCTCCTAATATTGAACCAGTTGGACTTTTTGTGCAGTTCCACTAAAATCGAGCATCCCTGTTTGCATAGATATTGAAAGTGTGATTACTATAAAAGTGGCACTAGTTGAAGCATAGACTCACAAATATAAGCATTCCAATTTCTTAATGGGGAAAGGTAGCAAGACTGTTTCTAACCACCTGTTTGAAGGAATAAATAAGGCAACAACGACTGATGTCAGAAAGGCATATATAGTTCTTTCTGAAAGAATGATTGATTCCTGACCTTTCTTCTTCTTTTAAGCATATTTTGTGCAGTTCAACTAAAATAAAATGCCATCACCGCCTTGACAATTCAGTAACACTGTACAAAAGGAAATGACTTAACATTACATCATGATGTCAGGTATGTAGTCGACAGGCATTAGAGAAAAACTTACAGACCTCCTTCGATAACATAATGAACATTAATTTTAACAAAGGTGTGACTAGCTTTACCGGGATAATTTGAGTGAACTCTACACCCTCTGTTCCTTAATATAAGACGTTTTCGTGGTTCAATTTAAAGTACCCAAACGTCTAGTATTTAGAAAAACAGGTAGTAGTTTTCTTGAGCACATATCTGGGAAAGCTTGCAACACTTTATTTATGTCCATACGCTAATGCAACACCATTCGAAATTTTGAATACTACAAATATACACTAATCCAGTGGCTAGTGCAACAATAGAGTAGTTATTTTATTACAGGGTACAACACAATGGTTTTACTGAACAGATTTCAATAAACTCAAGCACTGGAAGATTTCTATAAGAATTAACAATACAAAATGTAAAGGTAACACATTTCAGCATTGGTATACTAGCTGTGCATGAGCATTAAACCAAATACAAAAGTCTGAAGGTAACTAGCATTATTAACTAATGACAGTATAAAAAAGTTGCAAACCATGTACCTCGAAGGTAAAAAATTAACTTATCTCATGAAAGTGAGGTATGTAATCTATAAGCATTAACAGTGCAAAAATCTGAAGGTAGTAACAAGTTTCATCGTTAGTATACTGGCTGTGCAACAGCATTAGAATGCCTTAGCTGAAAAATCTTTAATACATCCACAATCAACAGCTAACCCTGAAATAATCTAGTGACATTAAATGGCATTGCTTAAATTTATCGGTGGCATTAGACTAAGTGCGGCATTAGTTAAATGTGGCATCACTTTAGCAGTAGCATTGCTTGACTTGACTGCTGGCGTTATACTAATAGCAAAAAGTGACAATAAGAGCATGGGAGGCCCATACGGACAGTGGGCGCACCAGTACGATGTACCTCCACGGACGCATAGAGTGGTGAGGGAAGTATGGTTGCCCAGAGCAACAAATATCCAGGCAGCATATGTGGATTACGTCCCATTTTTGTTCTGTTTAGCCACCTTTTTCCTATGTGAGGACAATAAACCGATCGACCTGGTCATTCTCTATTGCGTTGTCATGCCATTCTACCCTTCTTCAACCAAGAGACACGAGACTCGTTCCTTAGCTACTGATTTTCCCTTTTCAACCTAGATGGGGGTTCGATGCCTACTCTCTTGGACAGTACAGTCTCCCTTCCTTTCCTTATTCAACCCAGACATGGATTAGTCTGCATGAAGTAGGGTTTCCTTTAGTAGTGCAAATTAAGGTTTTCGTCTGCGTGACCAGCGGAGCAGAGGATAGCAAATTGGGAAGATGGTGGAGTGGAAATAGATCCACATGCAGCGACATGGCAGATGGGGCAATAGAACAAGGGTATGGTTCAAAAAGAGGTAGCATACCCGAGGGTCGGAGGGAAGTGGCTTCGCTCGTGGTCGTTGTCCTCTGGACGCACTACGGCAGCGAGCTTGGGGACGGAGGCCATCCCGCGCGGGCGCTAGGTCTGAGAGGACGGCCTTGTCGTCAGTGCGTGACCTCGCTCGCCGACGACGAGTGCGTCAACGCTGCACGTCCTTTTCTTCCCCGGCGGATCTGTAACCACCGGTGAGGAGGGAGAGAGAGGCCATCTTTTTTAGACCTGGAGAAGAGGGTGATAGTGTGAGAAGCAAGTGGGTAGCCCTTAGCAAGAAAGCTCTCAAGCTCCAGCCTATATATCTTTTTATACTACTAGTACTAGAGGTGGAGTAGTGGTAGAGTAGTTTATATTTTCTCTGCAAACAGTACCAGTTAGTCGTGCTTCAAAAATGAACGGCACGCCATTAACAAAATAAAAGTCGATAACCAATGCGGCACCTCGGGCCAATGCGGCCAGATCGCATTTTGCACGAGAAATTACACACCATGTTTCGTTGACATGTGGTCCCGTTCCAACATGTCAGTGAGACGATGGCGAGTCCTTTTGTACAATTTCCGAAAGGACGTGTAGGCCGGTGCGCCTCTTCGTGTACCGTGGCAAACTGGCAACCATCCACCGACTCTTCGCCTTTCCCTCTCGATTTGGAACTGCTGTCACACGCTCTTCCTCCCTCCCCCATTTGCTTTCACCCTTCCTTCTGCCATTGTTCGATCATCTTCTCCATGGAGGGAACAAGCCGGAAACGACCCCGTTATTCTTGCCCCGATCTGAAAGATGACGTGGTGGGGGAACTCATTGATCGGTGCGACGTCATCACCTCGGCTAGCATGGCAGGTTCGTTCAAGAACATTCTCGACTCAACTAATAACATCATTACAAGGAACCCAAGGGTCCAGGAGCGGTTTGATCTCCCTTATCTTCTTCGCTATAAGCCTGTTCGCATGGGCGCGGATGACGGAGGCCTCGCCTTGTGCAAGTTGATGCCTCTTGATAACGATACGTGTGATGTCAAGATGCCATCGCTTCAGGGTAAGGCCTGGGCTGGCACAAATGGAGATTGGGTTGTTTATATCGGGTACAATTGTGAGTGGGAACTTGTGAATGTGTACACTCGTCAGCGGATTCCACTTCCAAAAATCTCCGAGTGCCCTGAGGTTGAGCACACAGATGATCTACGTACGTTCAAATATGATCATGGTGGCTGTCGTCTACGGAAGATAGCAATTTCTCGAGTTCCCAACCGCTCTTGGAATTACGAGAATTATCATGTTGTTGCTATCTTCGACAAGCTTGTTGCCGTCGTTACTGATTTCACTATTTGTCCATGGATATTGCTCAAAAATCAGTTTTTGTACACGGATGAGTACTGTGATGCAATTGAATACGAGGATCTTGTGTTTGCTGCCACCACTCGTGGCACTGTTTTTGCATGGGATCCTCATAGTTTCGGTACATTTGTCTTCCACCGTAATTATAATTGTTTCATCCACATGCATGCGGGTTAGCAAGTTTCCCTTTACTAATTAACCTTCTTGTGTTTCCAAGGTCCTGTGAACATTCCACCACCTACACTTGAAATTTTTTATAACCAAGGGGGAGATGACGATGGTGATGATCACGAGCATGAGGACAAGCAGAACTTATATACTCAGTGGCGCCTGGCAACTAATTATGATGGATCACCTCTTCTTGTCTGTATACAGTGCACTGAGATTGTTACTACTGAGGGAGCACGTGTTGTCTCCCATGGCCGCCCTCTCCGGACCTATTCCAACACCCGTTGCAGGGTATTCGGGATGGATACTAGTGTGATAGCGCCAACACCTTCTCCCTGGTACAGTATTGGTAGTCTTGGAGCAAACTCGCTCTTCCTTGGACCAAACTATCCAATGGTGGTTAAAGGCGATCCAGCTGCTGTTGACACAGCGTTACTACCATTTATGAGAAGCAACTGTATCTATACCTCGGACATTGTGGTGGTTCCCTACCCTGCTCCTGATATATGCCACTTCAGCCTGGATGATCAGTCCCGCGTTGCTCTCGATATTGACAATAGCTGGCCCTTCCCAGAGCACCTATGGTTCAAACAAGCGTTTCCAACACCAAGGATTGGTTGAGTTGAAGTTCATTTCATTTCTTGTTATTTGTTGTGTGATGAAAACTTCAGTATTTACTGGAATGTTTTGTTGGAAATAATCTATAATCCAACATGTATCATCATTGTCGTTGTGTGTTGATGACTTGTTGTATGTAATGAATGGTACATTTGCAAATGCGTGTCATAGACTCAATTTATGAATGGTTTTCGAGTCACTTCTTGGAGTGTGAGTACCGTAGTAGTATAGCCAGGATCTGGTTAGTATATGAAGTTGCCACATCACATAGAGCCAGCCTAAAATTGGAGTACCAGATCTGAGATGCCACGTGTACCAGATGAATGACTCCAAATTCGACCACCGTGATGCTAGGTGCGAGCCGAGGAACACTGTTGGAGAGACCCCCCTCATAATTTTCCTACATTGGTCTTTTGATTCATAGGATAGAATGCTATAGGATTTTTTTCCTACGTAATCATGTTTTAATTGGCAATCTAGCATCCACTCCAACTTTTGTTTCACTTCCTTTGATCATACGAAGAGAGTACTTGCTCTAAATGATGTGCCGCTGCAAGAGCCGCCTATATTAATTAACCATGCTCTAAAAAGGTGGCCAGCTTTGGCTGTAGTAGTACTGTACTAGGTTAGTAGGTGACCTTGCGCTTGGCTCTTCTCCTCTTCCGGAAGTCAAACAATAATGATGGTACTGTACTACTTCTGGCAATCTGACACCAAATGAACTGCTCCAGGTCCACCGCTTGTAAGGAAAGTTTCTCCTCGTGCTGCGAGCCACCACGCACGTGTTGGCGAGGGAGAAGGCGTAGTAAGCAAGCTTCTCGTCGTTCTGCGAGTTGACGGGACACATCAAAGTTACGTATTTATTACTACTCTCTTCAAAAAGGGCCGGCCATGTCCATGGCTACCATCCCGTGTTCTGTCATTGAGTACGTGCACTATTCACGTGCCATCGAGGAGAAAAAATATTGCGTAGTGCTAGGTGCCATCGAAGTGTATGACTCACTTACGCACTGCATATCTCCATTTTCTTGCATGACACGCCACCTTGATGCTAGATGTCCTGCGTGTCATGGAGGCATATAGTATGATTTTGTAAAATGGAGGCATATAGATGTCCCGCGTGTCGGCAACATGATGAACAAAGCTCATGTCTTAAACGAAAGAGTGGAAGAACATAGATTTCCGACGACCGAGAAGGAGCTACAAACCTCGGGGTGGAGCATCTGCACTCATAATATTTTATATTATTAAGCGATATAAAATCAACCAAATCTCTCCACGTTCCTATACCATTCTATAGTATGATAATAACTTTTAACGTAAGCCATTGATTCACTCTATCCAATGGTCATAGTTGGAAAATCCAAACAAAACCAAGCATTGGATCAACTCTTTTTTCGAGATCAACTCTTTTAGCACTTAGATTGTTGCCGCTTGCCCACCTAGCCCACCTATATATCCGCTCACGTGTGATGACCACAGGAGCAATCCACTCAGATTGTATGTTAAAAAAATAAAGATCGATAACTAATGCGGCACCTCGGGCCAACGCGGCCAGATCGCATTTTGCACGAGAAATTACACACCATGTTTCGTTGACATGTGGTCCTGTTCCAACATGTCAGTGAGACGACGGCGAGTTCTTTTGTACAATTTCCGAAAGGATGTGTAGGCCGGGGCGCCTCTTCGTGTACCGTGGCAAACTGGCAACCGTCCACCGACTCTTCGCCTTTCCCTCTCGTTTTGGAACTGCTGTCGCACGCTCTTCCTCCCTCCTCCATTTGCCTCCACCCTTCCTTCTACCATTGTTCGATCGTCTTCTCCATGGAGGGAACAAGCCAGAAACGACCCAGTTATTCTTGCCCCGATCTGAAAGATGACATGGTGGGCGAACTCATTGATCGGTGCGACGTCATCACCTCGGCTAGCATGGCAGGTTCATTCAAGAACATTCTCGACTCAACTAATAACATCATTACAAGGAACCCAAGGGTCCAGGAGCAGTTTGATCTCCCTTATCTTCTTCACTATAAGCCTGTTCGCATGGGCGCAGACGACGGAGGCCTCGCCTTGTGCAAGTTGATGCCGCTTGATAACGATATGTGTGATGTCAAGATGCCATCGCTTCAGGGTAAGGCCTGGGCTGGCGCAAATGGAGATTGGGTTGTTTATATTGGGTACAATTGCGAGTGGGAACTTGTGAATGTGTACACTCGTCAGCGGATTCCACTTCCAAAAATCTCTGAGTGCCCTGAGGTTGAGCACACAGATGATCTACGTACGTTCAAATATGATCATGGTGACTGTCGTATACGGAAGATAGCAATTTCTCGAGTTCCCAACCGCTCTTGGAATTACAAGAACTGTCAAGTTGTTGCTATCTTCGACAAGCTTGTTGCCGTCCTTCGTGGTTCGACTGGATGGATATTGCTCAAAAATCAGTTTCTATACACGGATGTGTACTGTGATGCAATTGAATACGAGGGTCTTGTGTTTGCTGCCACCACTCACGGCACTGGTTTTGCATGGGATCCTCGTAGTTTCGGTACGTTTGTCTTCTACCGTAATTATAATTGTTTCATCCACATGCATGCGAGTTAGCAAGTTTCCCTTCTCTACTAATTAACCTTGTTCTTGTGTTTCCAAGGTCCTGTGAACATTCCACCACCTATACTTGAAAATTTTTATAACCATGGGGGAGATGACGATGGTGATGATCACGAGCATGAGGACGAGCAGGGCCCATATGCTCACTAGCGGTTGGCAACTAATTCCAATGGATCACCACTTCTTGTCTGTATACAGCCCAGTACTGATGTTACTACCGAGGGAGCAGGTGTTGTCTCCCATGGTCGCACTCTTCGGACCTATTCCAACACCCGTTGCATGGTATTCGGGATGGATACTAGTGTGCTAGCGCCAACACCTTCTCCCTGGTACAGTATTGATAGTCTTGGAGCAAACTCGCTCTTCCTTGGACAAAACTATCCAATGATGGTGAAAGGCGATCCAACTGCTGTTGACACAACGTTACTACCATTTATGAGAAGCAACTGTATCTATACGTCGGACATTGCGGTGGTTCCCTACCCAGGTCGTGATATAGTAGGCCGCTTCAGCCTGGATGATCAGTCCTGCGTTGGTCTCGAGATTGACAGTAGCTGGCCCTTCCCAGAGAATCGCTTGTGGTTCAAAGCAAGCGTTTCCAACGCTGAGGATTGGTTGAGTTGAAGTTCATTTCATTGCTTGTTATTTGTTGTGTGATGTAAACTTTAGTATTTATAATGTATCCTCGTTGTCGTTGTGGGTTGATGACCTGTTGTATGTAATAAAATGATATGCCTGTGATAAACTTACTAAATTTATGAATGCCTTTCGAGTCGCTTCTCTGAGTGGGTGATGCGACGGTGCAACAGGTTATCGGATGAGGCCAATAAACAATAGTACACTATTTGTACTAGCTTCACATGCTGCACTATCTCTACGTCTACGTACGTAATACAACAAGTTTTAAACTTGAGACCAGCCACCCATCCTCACAAAGAACACTTTTTAACCTAGCACAGACTCCAGGAAATTTGGCCACAGTGTGAGGTGGGCCATATGTTAATGTGTTCGTTGTACGTAACCAGCACCTCGAATCCTCGATACGACTACTATAAGTAGTAGGAGTAGTAGGGTGGCATGGGCCAGAACAAGCATTCACGTCCAGGAGTACAACACACACCACCAGCACGACTTCCATCTGACACCATATTTCTTGGAGTCTGTGCTACAACAATCTCTTCAACCTCGTCGTTTCTCTAACTCAGCCATCGCGCGGCGGGCGAGGTGGGGGTTTGCCGATAGTCGGTTTCCTCAACTGCGGTCCCACTTGTAAGGCCAACTCCAATGCACAACCCCAAACGGACCTCCATTTTGCCCGGATTCTGTCCGTTTGGGTAGGGCAATGGGGTCGTGTCCGGGCCATTTCTCGGATGCGGTGGCCGTGCGCCGAACGCGCGGACGCATCCCGGTCGCGTACATTTTTCTTTGCAAACACATATCTTTTTTTCATCATTGATTTTTTGGTACATGGAAATACATCACCAAAATTTCGACTAGAAAAGCAAGACCAAAGAAAACAAGAACCACAAGAATACATTTTAGAAGATATCCAACTTCCATAACTGCTCCTGTAAGTTGGATTAGTGCCTTCTCGATGCATTCATTGTTGATCTGCGGAGGCTCGATCTTGCGTGCTTCTTTCTTCTTCGAGTGTAAAGAAGTAGACGTGTCTAGCCTCTATTCTATCAACAAGTGCACTAGTCTCATCTCTAGCCTCTATGCTAGCTAGAAGTGCTAGACCATCTACTAAATTGCGCTCTATCAATATATCGTTGTACTCTTCTTCCCAATACCAAAACTTGCATCCATTCTACACAATAAAATTTTAAGTTACACAACTAGTCTAATCCGAGAGCAACACCGAAGATTTGGTCGAGTTCTTCCTCCTTTTGCCGACACGTGGGGCATCCAGCATCCAGGTCGTGTCATGCAAGAAAGTAGAGTGGTAGTTGAAGCCACGTGATGTGCATCTTGGGTTAAACTGTAAATAGAATCTTACTACTCTTGAGTAACTCCAAAGGCGGCCACCGAAGATCTTTATTGGATTTGTTTTTCATCACCAGCACGTCGAGGTGAAAGACGTGCAGGTTCAGTGGGTCCTCTTGCGTTTTCACTGACATGTGGGACCGCATATGAGCAAACAGATGATGGGCTCTGCGCGTCTGCTGGCTGGCTGAGAAGAGAGATAGAGGAGGGCTGAGCACGGACTCCAGGAAATTTGTTCTACGTAACCAGCACCTCGATATAGTGGGGTGGCATGGGCCATAACTAGCATTCATGTCTAGATGTACGGCACACGCCACCCACACAAGTCCCATCCGACACCAATTTTCTTGGAGTCCGTGCTACAACCATCTCTTCTCCCTCCTGTTTTCTCAGCCATCGCGCGGTGGGCGGGGTGGGGGTTTGCCGATAGTCGGCTTGCTCAACTGCGGTCCCACTTGTAAGTGAAAATGCAACACAGCACACATTCCCCCTTGAGTGGCGTGCCGGACCAACCGTGTGGGGGTGCGACATGAACACGGCAGGCTTTTCCTTTTGAACTTGTAACTTGTAAAATTTGGTTCTGCTCCATGGCGCGACCGATAGATAAAAATAACGATTTTCCCTAGAGTAATGAGAAGTTTGGTTCTAGCGCGGTTCATGCATGGAGTACGTAGGAAAATTATGAAGTTGATGCGAAAGGTAAGATAATTACTAGTAATACCATATACTACTACATGGATTTGATGGAAAGATAAAGATACATACGGATCCATCAATGACATCCTCACGCCCTAGTGCACCGGGTCACCAACCGACGTGTGAGGAGCAGCGGCGTTGGCGGCAAGCTCAACGTGCTTCTGAACAATGCTGTCCAAGGTTGCCCTGCGGTCCAAGAAGGCCAGCGTCCTATCGTCCTCCTCTTGCATGTAGTAGTCCTTGTGGACAATTTGCGCGTAGACGTGGGTGATTATGTCGATGGTGTATTACTGCGCCAGACGCTGCGCGGCGAGCGCGACCTTGAGGTGGACATTCTTCGACGCGACGGTGGGCAGTCGCAGGGCCACCAGTGTGTCGAAGGGGTTGTCACCATAGAGGCCGTTGAGGGTGGCAGGCATCACAGAACCTGGGCGCGTGGGCTGGAGGCGTACGTCAAGGTCGTCCGCGAGCTTCTTGACGACGGTGAACTTGTCGAGGAAGCCGACGAGGACCTCATCGAACAAGGAGACGAAGCTGTCGTCCAAGCGGCCCCTCACCCTGGCGGCCTCAAGCACTACCTGGAGATGTTCCTTGGTGTCGGGCCACAGGCCGGCGTCGTGGACCATCTGGCACAGCCGGCTGATGCTCACGCGCATCGCCTCCATGGGTCTAGCTTCTAGTCAACTGATCTTGCCATTGGAGTGATCACTCTTGCCCTTGGGTGCGTAGGTGCGTAGGATTTCGTAGATTGGACTGGCGGGAGCCTTTATATGAGAAGTGCAGACTGCGTTGAAATCACGTGCGTGTTGGCCATCTACTCCTCGCCCCTCTACTGCACCTGCCTTTGGCTGTATGACAGGTTGGCCAGCCACCCGTTGGGCCCACGTGTCATACACCCAAAGGCAGGTGCAGTAAGTCAATGAAGCTGCGTCCCCTCCGTGCCCGTGCATGCTTTCAATGACTTGAGACTACCAAACATCACATGTAGTGGTTAGTTCATTGCATGTAATCCTATTAAGTAGCAAAAAGACATTAAGTTATCTCGCCGATAGGAATAAAACAATACACCATGCATTTATTTACAGAGGGAGTAGTACAATTTTTGTGACATGCATTACTAGATATTGCTAGTCAAATACTAAATCCAGATGGACGTGGTAGTACTACTAAATCCAGACGGTGGTGCTAGTACTACTAGTAGTAGTACTACCCGTTGGTCAAGTTATTACGTGTTGCTCCTCAGAGTGAAGTGACAAGATCCTACGCCGGAGATGACACCTGAGTATAGGCGCCGTGTTCGGCATACCATAGTCAGCCTCACCGTCTGCAGTCACTATCATCATGGCTGTAGACCTAGCCTGCTTACAACTAGCCGTGTTCGACATAATTTCCTGTGCGTAGATGCCCGTGCATTGCACGGAACACCAAGATTGGGGTGGACGGCGCCGGCAGCGGCCATCGCGCCAGATTTTTCCATGGCCTTCTAGATGTTGTGGGGAGGAGATAAGGCTGATTGTGAGAGACAAGGAGTTGTTTGTAAATAGGGAACAAGTGTGGGAATCTTTTTGCAAAACTGGAGACGTTTGGTTTGTATGCGTCAGATCTAGATCCGAGGCTATTGGTGAAAGATGGCAGGCACAACATGATCACCAACTCAGGACCTGTTTGATTCACAGGATTTTGAAAACGCAGGAATAGGACACGGCAATATTACAAGTTTCAAACTAATATTACAAATGTTAGGAGTAATGCTGCACCTACGAAGAGGGAATTGGTAGGAAGTTTATGTAAGAACTTTCGTTACTTCAGGTGGATGCAGCATTATCGTACAAACTAAAATCCACCGCCCTGACAAGTCACTAATGGGCAAATAAGTTTTCGAGTCTCTGGCCACTTGATGTTTCAAAAACAAATTCAGCTTCTGTGGAGACTTTGTCATTTAGGCTTAGACGCTTGCGGTGATCAGCACGCCATTCATTGTTGCGCCAGAGAACGCCAAACCTCATTACCTTGAGCACACTTGCCTCTAGAACAAAGAACCTGGCCAATTTAATCTCAGATGTGCTGCTTCGGTAGTCGATCAAATCAATTTCTGTAAGATGGAGATCAAGGCATTCGATGAGATTGTTATAGTGCAGCACATTTTTCACTTTCGGGTCTTTCTTATCTGCAAAAGAAGAGAACATATTAGAGCAACTGGCTGTATAAGATTGCCGTGTCATCAAGAGGTACCAATATCGTTCGCTCATACGATAGGGTTGGCTGGCTAGTGATATTTTCTCTCTCTCTCTCTCTCTCTCTCTCTCTCTCTCTCTCTCTCTCTCTCTCTCTCTCTCTCTTTCTCTTTCCTCTCATTTACCTAGGAGTACGTGAAGAGCTTGGGCATTTGTTGCCTTCCACTATGTGGCCGATGCCATATTTCACAAAAGTATGCCAAATACGCATCGATGTCAAATCAAAAGATTTTGGCACCGCTCTCGCGATGTGAGAGAGTTGGCACCACTGTGCACACAGACCCACATGTATGAACAAATCAATCAACCAACTACACCAGCCGCTCACTCTCCCAAACAAGTGTTTTTTTTATTGCCTCGGTCCTCTCTCTCTCTCCCACGCAAGTGTTTTTTCATTGCGTGAGTTAATTTGGCACCGAGGCAAAGTAGGTGATCCAGATTGGGGCACCAGGTGTGCAATGGAGGGGCATCGATGCCAAATGCATCATAAGTGAATTTGGCACGTGTTTTGGCCTACATAGTGGAGGGCCGTTATAGCCCACTTTTGTACTACCTCTTATTTAGTATAAAATTTTGACCATATATTTATGTAAGAAAATGCCAATGCATGTCACTAAAAATTACACCATTTGAAATTATGTTCAAATACGAATCCAACGATATAGTTCTTAGTGACATGCATTAACATTTTGTCAATTAAATATATGGTCAAATTTTGATACTACAAAATAGGAAGAGTAAACCAGGACGGAGGTAGTACTTGCTCTTAGGGTAACCATAGAGTTACTGGAGTAGTCTAAGTTACTTTCCACTATGACTAGCCTAGGCTACTATAGTAGTACAACAAAAAAATGATGCAGGTGATCACGTGAGAAAAAATACTAAAAACATTTCTTTCGGCGCAGTGCGTAGATGCAGTTTTGAACACTACACTTGTCATCGTAATTTGGGAAAATTACGAAAAATTTGAGCTACGTTGTGATTACCGTTTACTAATAGGAAAGAAGTTTCACCTCGATGAGTAGCTTCTCCGTGCACGGAAAGCATGTAAGGAATCCAACAACTTGATCCAGATTGGGGCCGATAGATTTTATTGCCAAGATCTTCATTGTGCGCATAGACTGGGTCAAGTTTGTGGGAATCATTTTCTGGAAGACGGTCGTAAATACATCAAGAAGAAATTTAAAAATGTGAATTTCAAGAAGACGGAGAAGAAGATGAGTGCTGTACCTGAACGATTACGGATCCAATAAAGAGTTCGGAGAATTTGGCAGACGAGTGCACCAACGCTGTCAATTTTGGCGCGTCAATGACCCTGATTTTTGTTGGACCTTCTAGATCCGATACAAGCAATCTCTCAAGGAAAGGTGCATTCTCAATGACCATAACGTGAAACAGCTGGAGTGATCTCTTCCCAATTGATGTCTTGTTGCGGGGCCAGCAAGACACATAAATCCATCGGAGATTCGTCGAGGCGATGTGGAGGGTAATGAACCCGTGGATCTGCTCAGGACGAAGGTACTCGAGCGCACTACAGCTGCGGAGCAGGTGCTCCATAGCCTTCTTCGAGATGACAACGTCGAAGAGGTCAAGCTGCTTGAGTTGAGGGAGAAGAAGGGCGGGTGCAGCATTAATCTGGGGAAGATAGCAGGAGCTGAAGCTGGCGTGGCGCAGCGTTGGCGCGAGGCGGAGCGCGGACGGCGGCAGAGAGCAACATCGTCCAGCTTCAAAGCTGAGCTCCTCGAGCTGATCTAGGGCGGGGGATAAGAACCACTCGTCGAACTTGGGTTGGACCTTGCAGTTGGTACTGAACATGTGGATGTCAAGGCGTCTGGCTGGCCCAGGGTGCGATGAAAGGATCTTGGAGACTGCGGCCATGCGTTTGCAATCCCCGTCGCAGAGGCAGCTGTCGACGGTGAGGTTGAGGGGGACGCGGCGCCAGAGGGGGCGCCACCGCCGGGAGAGCAGGGCGGTCCACATGGCAGATTTGGTGGGGAGGAGGCCGATGATGGCGAGCAGCATGTTGTCGGGGAGGCTGCTGATGAAGTCCAGGCTCGCCGGATGCGGTTTTGGCTCGAGCCGCCTCCGCTTGTTGGCTGCCTCGCCGTCCATCTCAACCGGCGGCGACGCCGGTGTACACGTGTGCTGGTGTGTGTTGTGTGCTGGGTGTGCGCGAGTGCGTCCTTCTGTGCATGCCGCCGCGCAGTGGTGAATTGTGCGCGAGTGTGTCCTCCACGCGGAAGAAGTGTGTCCTCAATGCGCCCTCAATTTACTAGCGTGCGGGGTGCTACCCCGAGTGGTTTCAACTTTGTTTACTTCACCGCGTGTTAGATGGGCCTCTAGTTTACTTATTTTCACCCACTGCCACATGGGCCAGCACACGAAGATACAGAACACGAGCTGACAAGGCAGCATGTGGACTGGTTGATCGGTCAACTAAACAATATACAGAGCTATACGCTGACACAGTGAGCGTATAATCCGTCGGTATAGAGTGTTCGTGTGAGAGGGGAGGCCCGTGAGAGATAGCAGAGAGAGAGAAAGAGCTACTCCCTCCGTTCGATAATGTACTTCCAACATTTTTTTAAAAGTCAAACTTTTGAAACTTTGGCCAAGTTTATAAAGAAATTACTTATATCTACAATACCAAAGATAAATGATAGTATTAAGTAAGTACATGTTGTGATGAATCTAATGATCTTTCCAGATGTAAATGTTTTTCTCCACATATACCTGGTAAAACTTTTCTGAGGTTTGACTTTTCAAAACATCCATATGCTTATGGACGTGAGAGAGTCCCTAACTAGAGAGAGAGAGAGTGAAATAGAAAGAGTGAGTGAAAAAAGTGTGTGTGCGTGTGTGAAAGAGACATGGAACACTCGATAAAAGTTGAGAAAAAACGTGTGTGTCTTATGCAAACATATCACACATGCACCTTCGACAACGGAAGCAAGGTGAGGAGATAGTGTGTGGTTGTTTGCAGCCGAGAGAGCAAGACCCCTAGCACGTGGCCAAGAGGGGTCTGACAAACAAGGGAGAGAGGTCGAGAGAGACGTATGGAGAAAATGCAGACATGGGGAGGAGAGAGTGTATGTTTGTCATAGAGAGATCCCCTGGAGATCGTGATGGGACTACATGGGTGGGAGATCGAGTGACAAGGTGTGTGCGTGATAGAAGATACCCCGAGAGATATCGAGATAGACGTATGGATGGAAGGAGACAATACGTGTGTTCCTGATGGCTAGTGAGAGATAATCATACTTAGGGGGGGGGAGTGCTTGCGCCTATGATGGAGTGAGGGATTATGGTACTTATTAGGGGGGGTGCGTGTCACATAGAGAGAACAAGGGCGGAGAGTGTTGGATGGGTCTAAATGTATAGCGCGAGCGAGACATGTGTATGTGCGAACCAGGGAGATATAAAGTTTGAGAGAGATTGAGGAGCCCCGATAAGGTTGAGTGGTGCGTCAGATAGCTGAGAGGGGGAAAGAGATATTCCATCCGCTCGATAATGCAGTGCATGTAATTTTTTTAGAAGTCAAACTTTGGAAACTTTGATCAGGTTTACACAAATGTTATTTATATCTTCAATACCAAAGATACATCATACGAAACTACATCTCATGGTGAACCTAATGGTATATGTTTGCCGTTCTAGATGTAATTGTTTTTCTCCACGTACATGGTCAAACTTTGTGATGTTTGACTTTTCAATAAATCAATATGCTATTGACCGAGGAGAGTGCCTAAGTCGAGAGGGATCAAGTGCGTGTGAAGGAGAATGAGTAAGTGTGCAAAAAGAGTATGTGTGTGAAAGAGAAAGTGACAACAAACGATAAATTAGAGAGAGTGTGTATTTTTCCATTTCTTAGGCGAACATATCACGCATGCATCTCCGAGATAGAAAAGCGAGGCGAGGATATACACGAAGATAGCTAGTGTGTGATTGTTTGCAACGGAGAGAGAGACCCCTATAGCACATGTCCAATAGAGGTCTGGCCAACAAGGAACAAAGGTCGAGAGGGACACATGGAGAACATGGACGCATGGGGAGGCCGAGAGGGTGTGTTTGTGATAGAGAGACCCCCTCGAGATCGCGAGGGGACTATATGGGTGGGAGATCAAGGGAGGTGCGTGCGCGATAGAAAGATGCCCCGAGAGAAATCGAGATAGACCATGCACATATGTTTGTGATGGAGACTAAGATTAGCTAGTCATATACATATAGGGGGGACTGCGTGTGCCTACAATTGAGTGAGAGACCATCATACTTGGCTAGCTAGGCATGAGATTGTGTGTGTGTGCATGTGAGATGGAGAGAGAACGAGGGAGAGAGATAGAGTTTTAGATGGGCCTATCGAGTGCGAGTGAGATATGTGTTGGGGAACGTAGTAATTTCAAAATTTTCCTACGCACACGCAAGATCATGGTGATGCATAGCAACGAGAGGGGAGAGTGTGTCCACATACCCTCGTAGACCGAAAGCGGAAGCGTTAGCACAACGCGGTTGATGTAGTCGTACGTCTTCACGATCCGACCGATCAAGTACCGAACGCACGACACCTCCGAGTTCAGCACACATTCAACTCGATGACGTCCCTCGAACTCCGATCCAGCCGAGCTTTGAGGGAGAGTTCCGTTAGCACGATGGCGTGGTGACGATGATGATGTTCTACCGACGCAGGGCTGCGCCTAAGCACCACTACGATATGACCGAGGTGGATTATGGTGGAGGGGGGCACCGCACACGGCTAAGAGATCCAAGGGATCAATTGTTGTGTCTCTAGGGGGTGCCTCCCTCCCCGTATATAAAGGAGTGGAGGAGGGGGAGGGGGCCGGCCACCCCTGGCGCGCCCCATGAGGAGTCCTACTCCCATCGGGAGTAGGACTCCCCCCTTCCATGTTGGAGTAGGAGAGGAGAGGGAAGGAGAGAGAGGGGGAAAGGAAAGGGGGGGCGCCCCCCTCCTTGTCCAATTCGGACTTGGGGGGGGGGCGCGGCTGCCCCTTGGCCGCCTCTCCTCTTCCACCACTTGGGCCCATGAGGCCCAATAACCTCCGGGGGGTTCCGGTAACCCCCCGGTACTCCGGTATATATCCAATAACCCCCGAAACCATTCCGGTGTCCAAATATAGTCGTCCAATATATCAATCTTCATGTCTCGACCATTTCGAGACTCCTCGTCATGTCCGTGATCACATCCGGGACTCCGAACTATCTTCGGTACATCAAAACACATAAACTCATACTATAACCGTCATCGAACTTTAAGCGTGCGGACCCTACGGGTTCGAGAACTATGTAGACATGACCGAGACACGTCTCCGGTCAATAACCAATAGCGGAACCTAGATGCTCATATTGGCTCCCACATATTCTACGAAGATCTTTATCGGTCAAACCGCATAACAACATACGTTGTTCCCTTTGTCATCGGTATGTTACTTGCCCGAGATTCGATCGTCGGTATCTCAATGCCTAGTTCAATCTCGTTACCAGCAAGTCTCTTTACTCATTCCGTAATACATCATCCCGCAACTAAATCATTAGTTGCAATGCTTGCAAGGCTTAAGTGATGTGCATTACCGAGTGGGCCCAGAGATACCTCTCCGACAATCGGAGTGACAAATCCTAATCTTGAAATAGGCCAACCCAACAAGTACCTTCGGAGACACCTGTAGAGCACCTTTATAATCACCCAGTTACGTTGTGACGTTTGGTAGCACACAAAGTGTTCCTCCGGTAAACGGGAGTTGCATAATCTCATAGTCATAGGAACATGTATAAGTCATGAAGAAAGCAATGGCAACATACTAAACGATCAAGTGCTAAGCTAACGGAATGGGTCAAGTCAATCACATCATTCTCCTAATGATGTGATCCCGTTAATCAAATGACAACTCTTTGTCTATGGCTAGGAAACATAGCCATCTTTGATCAACGAGCTAGTCAAGTAGAGGCATACTAGTGACATTTTGTTTGTCTATGTATTCACACATGTATCATGTTTCCGGTTAATACAATTCTAGCATGAATAATAAACATTTATCATGATATAAGGAAATAAATAATAACTTTATTATTGCCTCTAGGGCATATTTCCTTCAGTCTCCCACTTGCACTAGAGTCAATAATCTAGATTACACAGTAATGATTCTAACACCCATGGAGCCTTGGTGCTGATCATGTTTTGCTCGTGGAAGAGGCTTAGTCAACGGGTCTGCAACATTCAGATCCGTATGTATCTTGCAAATCTCTATGTCTCCCACCTGGACTTGATCCCGGATGGACTTGAAGCGTCTCTTGATGTGCTTGGTTCTTTTGTGAAATCTGGATTCCTTTGCCAAAGCAATTGCACCAGTATTGTCACAAAAGATTTTCATTGGACCCGATGCACTAGGTGTGACACCTAGATCGGATATGAACTCCTTCATCCAGACTCCTTCATTTGCTGCTTCCAAAGCAGCTATGTACTCCGCTTCACATGTAGATCCCGCTACGACGCTTTGTTTAGAACTGCACCAACTGACAGCTCCACCGTTCAATAAAAACATGTATCCGGTTTGCGATTTAGAATCGTCCGGATCAGTGTCAAAGCTTGCATCAACGTAACCATTTACGACGAGCTCTTTGTCACCTCCATAAACGAGAAACATATCCTTAGTCCTTTTCAGGTATTTCAGGATGTTCTTCACCGCTGTCCAGTGATCCACTCCTGGATTACTTTGGTACCTCCCTGCTAAACTAATAGCAAGGCACACATCAGGTTTGGTACACAGCATTGCATACATGATAGAGCCTATGGCTGAAGCATAGGGAACATCTTTCATTTTCTCTCTATCTTCTGCAGTGGTCGGGCATTGAGTCTTACTCAACTTCACACCTTGTAACACAGGCAAGAACCCTTTCTTTGCTTGATCCATTTTGAACTTCTTCAAAACTTTGTCAAGGTATGTGCTTTGTGAAAGTCCTATTAAGCGTCTTGATCTATCTCTATAGATCTTGATGCCCAATATATAAGCAGCTTCACCGAGGTCCTTCATTGAAAAACTCTTATTCAAATATCCCTTTATGCTATCCAGAAATTCTATATCATTTCCGATCAACAATATGTCATCCACATATAATATCATAAATACCACAGAGCTCCCACTCACTTTCTTGTAAATACAGGCTTCTCCAAAAGTCTGTATAAAACCATATGCTTTGATCACACTATCAAAACGTTTATTCCAACTCCGAGAGGCTTGCACCAGTCCATAAATGGATCGCTGGAGCTTGCACACTTTGTTAGCTCCCTTTGGATCGACAAACCTTCCGGTTGCATCATATACAACTCTTCTTCCAGAAATCCATTCAGGAATGCAGTTTTCACATCCATTTGCCAAATTTCATAATCATAAAATGCGGCAATTGCTAACATGATTCGGACAGACTTAAGCATCGGTACGGTGAGAAAGTCTCATCGTAGTCAACCCCTTGAACTTGTCAAAAACCTTTTGCAACAAGTCGAGCTTTATAGAAAGTAACATTACCGTCAGCATCAGTCTTCTTCTTGAAGATCCATTTATTCTCGATGGCCTGCCGATCATCGGGCAAGTCAACCAAAGTCCACACTTTGTTCTCATACATGGATCCCATCTCAGATTTCATGGCCTCAAGCCATTTTGCAGAATCTGGGCTCACCATCGCTTCTTCATAGTTCGTAGGTTCGACATGGTCTAGTAACATAACCTCCAGAACAGGATTACCGTGCCACTCTGGTGCGGATCTTACTCTGGTTGACCTACGAGGTTTAGTAACAACTTGATCTGAAGTTTCATGATCATCATCATTAACTTCCTCATTAATTTGTATAGACGTCACAGGAACCGGTATCTGTGATGAACTACTTTCCAATAAGGGAGCAGGTACAGTTACCTCATCAAGTTCTACTTTCCTCCCACTCACTTCTTTCGAGAGAAACTCCTTCTCTAGAAAGGATCCATTCTTGGCAATGAATGTCTTACCTTCGGATCTGTGATAGAAGGTGTACCCAACAGTTTCCTTTGGGTATCCTATGAAGACAGATTTCTCCGATTTGGGTTCGAGCTTATCAGGTTGAAGCTTTTTCACATAAGCATCGCAGCCCCAAACTTTAAGAAACGACAACTTTGGTTTCTTGCCAAACCACAGTTCATAAGGCGTCTCAACGGATTTTGATGGTGCCCTATTTAACGTGAATGCGGCCGTCTCTAAAGCATAACCCCAAAACGATAGCGGTAAATCAGTAAGAGACATCATAGATCTCACCATATCTAGTAAAGTACGATTATGATGTTTTGGACACACCATTACGCTGTGGTGTTCCGGGTGGCGTGAGTTGTGAAACTATTCCGCATTGTTTCAAATGTAGACCAAACTCGTAACTCAAATATTCTCCTCCACGATCAGATCGTAGAAACTTTATTTTCTTGTTACGATGATTTTCAAATTCACTCTGAAATTCTTTGAACTTTTCAAATGTTTCAGACTTATGTTTCATTAAGTAGATTACCCATATATACTTAAATCATCTGTGAAGGTGAGAAAATAACGATACCCGCCACGAGCCTCAACATTCATTGGACCACATACATTAGTATGTATGATCTCCAATAAATCAGTTGCTCGCTCCATAGTTCCGGAGAACGGCGTTTTAGTCATCTTGCCCATGAGGCATGGTTCGCAAGTACCAAGTGATTCATAATCAAGTGATTCCAAAAGTCCATCAGTATGGAGTTTCTTCATGCGCTTTACACCAATATGACCCAAACGACAGTGCCACAAATAAGTTGCACTATCATTATCAACTCTGCATCTTTTGGCTTCAACATTATGAATATGTGTATCACTACTATCGAGATTCATTAAAAATAGACCACTCTTCAAGGGTGCATGACCATAAAAGATATTACTCATATAAATAGAACAACCATTATTCTCTGATTTAAATGAATACCCATCTCGCATCAAACAAGATCCAGATATAATGTTCATGCTTAACGCTGGCACCAAATAACGGTTATTTAGGTCTAATACTAATCCTGAAGGTAGATGTAGAGGTAGCGTGCCGACGGCGATCATATCGACTTTGGAACCGTTTCCCACGCGCATCGTCACCTCGTCCTTAGCCAGTGTCCGCTTAATCCGTAGTCCCTGTTTTGAGTTGCAAATATTAGTAACAGAACCAGTATCAAATACCCAGGTGCTACTGCGAGCTCTGGTAAGGTACACATCAATAACATGTATATCACATATACCTTTGTTCACCTTGCCATCCTTCTTATCCGGCAAATACTTGGGGCAGTTCCGCTTCCAGTGACCAGTCTGCTTGTAGTAAAATCACTCAGTCTCAGGCTTAGGTCCAGACTTGGGTTTCTTCTCCTGAGCAGCAAGTTGTTTGCTATTCTTCTTGAAGTTCCCCTTTTTCTTCCCTTTGCCCTTTTTCTTGAAACTGGTGGTCTTATTGACCATCAACACTTGATGCTCCTTCTTGATTTCTACCTCCGCAGCCTTTAACATTGCGAAGAGCTCGACAATCATCTTATCCATCCCTTGCATATTATAGTTCATCACGAAGCTTTTGTAGCTTGGTGGCAGTGATTGAAGAATTCTGTCAATGATGCTATCATCTGGAAGATTAACTCCCAGTTGAATCAAGTGATTGTTATACCCAGACATTCTGAGTATATGCTCACTGACAGAACTATTCTCCTCCATCTTGCAGCTGTAGAACTCATTGGAGATTTCATATCTCTCAATCCGGGCATTTGCTTGAAATATTAACTTCAACTCCTGGAACATCTCATATGCTCCATGACGTTCAAAACGTCGTTGAAGTCCCGGTTCTAAGCCATAAAGCATGGCACACTGAACTATCAAGTAGTCATCAGCTTTGCTCTGCCAGACATTCATAACATCTGGTGTTGCTCCTGCAGCAGGTTTGGCACCTAGCGGTGCTTCCAGGACGTAATTTTTCTGTGCAGCAATGAGGATAATCCTCAAATTACGGACCCAGTCCGTGTAATTGCTACCATCATCTTTCAACTTTGCTTTCTCAAGGAACGCATTAAAATTCAACGGAACAACAGCACGAGCCATCTATCTACAACAACATAGACATGCAAAATACTATCAGGTACTAAGTTCATGATAAATTGAAGTTCAATTAATCATATTACTTAAGAACTCCCACTTAGATAGACATCCCTCTAATCATCTAAGTGATCACGTGATCCAAATCAACTAAACCATAACCGATCATCACGTGAAATGGAGTAGTTTTCAATGGTGAACATCACTATGTTGATCATATCTACTATATGATTCACGCTCGACCTTTTGGTCTCAGTGTTCCGAGGCCATATCTGCATATGCTAGGCTCGTCAAGTTTAACCTGAGTATTCTGCGTGTGCAAAACTAGCTTGCACCCGTTGTAGATGTACGTAGAGCTTATCACACCCGATCATCACGTGGTGTCTGGGCACGACGAACTTTGGCAACGGTGCATACTCAGGGATAACACTTTTGTCTTGAAATTTAGTGAGAGATCATCTTATAATGCTATCGTCAATCAAAGCACGATAAGATGCATAAAAGATAAACATCACATGCAATCAATATGAGTGATATGATATGGCCATCATCATCTTGTGCTTGTGATCTCCATCTCCGAAGCACCATCATGATCACCATAGTCACCGGCGCGACACCTTGATCTCCATCGTAGCATCGTTGTGATCTCGCCAACTATTGCTTCTACGACTATCGCTACCGCTTAGTGATAAAGTAAAGCAATTACAGGGCGATTGCATTGCATACAATAAAGCGACAACCATATGGCTCCTGCCAGTTGCCGATAACTCGGTTGCAAAACATGATCATCTCGTACAATAAAATATAGCATCATGCCTTGACCATATCACATCACAACATGCCCTGCAAAAACAAGTTAGACGTCCTCTACTTTGTTTTTGCAAGTTTTACGTGGCTGCTACGGGCTGAGCAAGAACCGTTCTTACCTACGCATCAAAACCACAACAATAGTTCGTCAAGTTAGTGTTGTTTTAACCTTCTCAAGGACCGGGCGTAGCCACACTCAGTTCAACTAAAGTTGGAGAAACTGACACCCGCTAGTCACCTGTGTGCATAGCACGGCGGTAAAACCAGTCTCACGTAAGCGTACGCGTAATGTCGGTCCGGGCCGCTTCATCCAACAATACTGCCGAACCAAAGTGTGACATGCTGGTAAGCAGTATGACTTGTATCGACCACAACTCACTTGTGTTCTACTCATGCATATAACATCTACGCATAAAACCAGGCTCGGATGCCACTGTTGGGGAACGTAGTAATTTCAAAATTTTCCTACGCACACGCAAGATCATGGTGATGCATAGCAACGAGGGGGGAGAGTGTGTCCACGTACCCTCGTAGACCGAAAGCGGAAGCGTTAGCACAACACGGTTGATGTAGTCGTACGTCTTCACGATCCGACCGATCAAGTACCGAACGCACGGCACCTCCGAGTTCAGCACACGTTCAACTCGATGACGTCCCTCAAACTCCGATCCAGCCGAGCTTTGAGGGAGAGTTCTGTCAGCACGACGGTGTGGTGATGATGATGATGTTCTACCGACGCAGGGCTTCGCCTAAGCACCGCTACGATATGACCGAGGTGGATTATGGTGGAGGGGGGCACCGCACACGGCTAAGAGATCCAAGGGATCAATTGTTGTGTCTCTAGGGGGTGCCTCCCTCCCCATATATAAAGGAGTGGAGGAGGGGGAGGGGGCCGACCACCCTTGGCGCGCCCCATGAGGAGTCCTACTCCCACCGGGAGTAGGACTCCCCCCTTCCATGTTGGAGTAGGAGAGGAGAGGGAAGGAGAGAGAGGGGGAAAGGAAAGGGGGGCGCCGCCCCCCTCCTTGTCCAATTCGGACTGGGGGGGGGGGCGCGGCTACCCCTTGGCCTCCTCTCCTCTTCCACACTTGGGCCCATGAGGCCCAATAACCTCCTGGGGGGTTCCGGTAACCCCCGGTACTCCGGTATATATCCGATAACCTCCGGAACCATTCCGGTGTCCGAATATAGTCGTCCAATATATCAATCTTCATGTCTCGACCATTTCGAGACTCCTCATCTTGTCCGTGATCACATCCGGGACTTCGAACTACCTTCGGTACATCAAAACACATAAACTCATCATATAACCATCATCGAACTTTAAGCGTGCGGACCCTACGGGTTCGAGAATTATGTAGACATGACCGAGACACGTCTCCGGTCAATAACCAACAGCGGAACCTGGATGCTCACATTGGCTCCCACATATTCTACGAAGATCTTTGTCGGTCAAACCGCATAACAACATACGTTGTTCCCTTTGTCATCGGTATGTTACTTGCCCGAGATTCGATCGTCGGTATCTCAATACCTAGTTCAATATCGTTACCGGCAAGTCTCTTTACTCATTCCGTAATACATCATCCCGCAACTAACTCATTAGTTGCAATGCTTAAGTGATGTGCATTACCGAGTGGGCCCAGAGATACCTCTCCGACAATCGGAGTGACAAATCCTAATCTTGAAATACGCCAACCCAACAAGTACCTTCGGAGACACCTGTAGAGCACCTTTATAATCACCCAGTTACGTTGTGACGTTTGGTAGCACACAAAGTGTTCCTCCGGTAAACGGGAGTTGCATAATCTCATAGTCATAGGAACATGTATAAGTCATGAAGAAAGCAATGGCAACATACTAAACGATCAAGTGCTAAGCTAATGGAATGGGTCAAGTCAATCACATCATTCTCCTAATGATGTGATCCCGTTAATCAAATGACAACTCTTTGTCTATGGCTAGGAAACATAACCATCTTTGATCAACGAGCTAGTCAAGTAGAGGCATACTAGTGACATTCTGTTTGTCTATGTATTTACACATGTATCATCTTTCCAGTTAATACAATTCTAGCATGAATAATAAATATTTATCATGATATAAGGAAATAAATAATAACTTTATTATTGCCTCTAGGGCATATTTCCTTCAATATGCATGTGTATGTGTGACCCAGGTAGATGGAGAGTTTGAGAGAGAGGGGGAAGAGCTCCGAGATGACAGAGTGGCGCGTGAGAGAGTTACGGGCAACGAGCCAAGGAATTTGTGTGCGTATAATGAGTGCACCCAAGATATATAGCTTGGACTAGAGAATCATACATAGTGTGCGAGAGAGACCTATAGATGGAGTATATATGCATGCGAACTAGAAAGACCCCCCCACGCACACACACAAAGAGAGAGAGAGAGAGAGAAAGCGAGAGGGACCAACAAGGTTTGTGTGTTGGATGCGTGCGATAGAATTGAAGATTGTCGGCGAGAGAGAGAGAGAGAGCAGGAGTCCGGGAGAGGGGGAGGTCGCGTTTTATACATCAAAGACTGATATAAACCATGTTTCGATATAAACTTGCATTCAAATATTTAAATTGGAGAACATGTTGTCTGCAATCCACACATGAATGGATATATGCGTATATCAAACAAGTTCATTAATTTGACTTTCAACATGTTCATGGAGTACTATAATACTGTACAACATGCTATTGATTGAGGTGTTCAATTTTGGATTTAGTTCACTATTTTGACCTGGTTAACGAGCTATTTCATTGAATCGAGATATTTCATTTTGGGTTTGATTCCCGTTTTTGAGTGGGTCAACTATTTGTCATATAGTAAATCGCTAGCAACGAGCATGTAAAAACACATTACTCCTGAGCATCATCTCTCCATCTAAAAAAGAAGTGGCAAGCTCATATTTCAAAATTTGATTCGAATCGACTTGGTAAGGTAGACGAGGATGCTCGTTCTCCCAAATTTTGAACAAACCGTTAAACATCCTCTCCTCGGTGTAATTCGCCCGAGCAAATAAATGGGAGACGCGAAATTACCGTCCTATGTGGGAGACGCATTAATTGGCCCGTTGTACATCGAGGGTAGGTTCGTAACTTCATCCAAGCATGCCTTCTCCTTGGCCGAAATGACATGTGCCGAATAATTCATAAACCATGGTCGGCAAAACACGCTCTCCTCACCCGAAATAGCTCGCGCCCACTATTTCAAAACACGCTCTCCTCGCCCGAAATCGCTCGCGCCCACTATATTTCAAAACACGCCCTCCTCGCCTGAAATCGCTCCCGCCCACTATTTGGGGAGAAGCAAAGTTACTCTACTATCCCCGACCCTCAGTACACAGACCCAAGCCGAGAAGCCTAAAGGCAGGGGTAGAACTGTAACTCCCCCTCACATTTCAGACAAATGTGTCCGTAAAACATGGTTCCACTCCCCTCCCAATTCCCCCCCCCCCATTCATACCTCGTGGGCGCCAAATCACCTTCTCCCCGGAAGCTCCCTTCTCCCAAGCTGCGAAACCTCAGTCCCTCCTCCATGGCGCCCCCACCGCACCAATTTCACAGCCGCCCTCCTCCCTAATGCCGGAGATGCTGTCCATTTGCCGTCGTGCACTGGGCCGTGTGCCTCTTACTCCGTGCTGCTGGAGCTACCTCGACGACGGCCACGTGAACTGTACCGGAGCCGATTCACCCCCGCCGTTGTTCACGGTGCCGGAGCGGCTCCAACTTTGGATCCGTCCAGAGTCCCGGCGCTGCTTCCCCGTAGCCATCGACTGTCGCGACATCGCTGTTTCCCTGCCACCGGTGGCCACCGCAACCGCGTCGGCCTCACCGACTCGGCAGCTGGACCTGCCTACTTCACCATGCCGCCAGATAGGTCGCACCCTCATCTCAAATCACTTTATTTAGGCGTCAGTTGTCTGAATTTTTATTCTGGGCCAATCGATTCCCAATGGGAAGCAGCACCCCTCGAGGCGGCGGAGCTCCTAGGATGCCGGTTGGCTGGTGTCTAAAGTAAGGGTGCGGGGCCGCAAGTTCGCCGCGGAAGCAGCGCTTAGATGGCTATCTTAGAGTTGCGTGGGTTGAAGGTACTGCCATCGCCGGATTTGGATGACGGGGAGTCTTTGTGGATTGGCCCGGGGGCAGCGCAACCACGGCAGTGCGGTGGGGTGGGGAGCGGGGTTTTGGCCGGGGCCACGGACGGCGGAGGCAAGCTGCTCTGTCATTGGTCGCTGGCTCTTCGGGGAAGATTCCTAACAGTGTTAGTCGGGAGGCACAAGACGGCCATCAAGCCATCCGGCGTAGATTGGACAGTACCAAAATAAAATAAAATCATGTGACCCCAATTTAGTCTTCAGTCAACAGACGTGTGACCACTCTCGTACCTTGTTGTTGATCTCTTAGTGTATTTCTTCAGATCAAAGAGATGTGTCGTTCTTAACATTATGCGTTATCTGCATCTTCAGCCACACCGTCTTCCGACTCACCGCAGCTGCTCCAACAAGGGAAGCATACACCAGAAGGGAGCTATAGTCCCCACTCAACAGTTCCTTGCATCGAATGCGCGTGCCCGACATGGACAACCACAACAACTGCAGGGCCATCGACAAGTCAGCACATGATGCTCACTCCTATGGATGGCGGCCAGATAGGTTGTACCCTCATCTTACTTGTGTGCAATATTTATGTCTTTGTTATTCATCTAAGCATGGAAAATAGATTATCACATTTCACTGTATATTCATGCTGATCTCTTACGGGTCTTGTTCAGGAGTTAACGTTGTTCCATAGTTCAGCTAAGATACTTGTTCTTTAGGTAACACTGTTCCATAGTTATCATCCATCAGCCAATGCTATCCCACAGGCTGGTGATTATAGTATTATACCACTTCTAGTATTACCTATGTTGTTCTTTAATACTTTTGTCTGCCATCTAGTTAATCTCGAGTACAAATGATACATATTCTGTAGCTTTCATCTGTGTTCTCCCTTTAGTTTTTGAGACCTATTGCTGCTAGTTAACCCCAGTCCTACTATTTATGTCGTCTCCTCCAGGCACTCATTACATAAATCTAACTACTAGTTGTCTTCCATGCATGTCAGATATAATTGCACACACTGATATATCCACAAGAACCTCACGGAGCAATGTAAAGGCCAATAAACTTGATGTCAATGATACCCAATATGATGGAACATGTAAAGGCATTTCTTCAGAAGACTTGTAGAAAGATGTTGAATCCTCTTCACCCCACAAGGTCCTTGCTCTAACTTGGCCCGTGATATGGGTACAACATTCATATAATGTCCTGGAGTGTATCTACTCTGTTGCAATGCCATGTGCTTAGCATGCTGATCATGCATGTAAATATGTCATGCCTTCCTGTTTTTCAGTACCTATTCCATTCATGATAACATGTTTTCAAATTCAAGTACTGTCAT
Source organism: Aegilops tauschii subsp. strangulata (assembly GCF_002575655.3). Classification (NCBI taxonomy): domain Eukaryota; kingdom Viridiplantae; phylum Streptophyta; class Magnoliopsida; order Poales; family Poaceae; genus Aegilops; species Aegilops tauschii. The sequence continues at coordinate 396,582,240 of NC_053039.3, read as the reverse complement.
TCTACTCTATCGCAATGCCATCTGCTTAATTTGGACATCATGCTTCTGAATATCTTATGCATTGTTATTCATCAGTATGTACTTAATCTGTCTACCATACCATGTTTTTTTACATTGGAGTGCTGTTCTAGTGCTCTGTTGCAATGCCATCTTAGTTTCCCAATCATACACGTGTATGTTGCCTTAGTTTTTTCTGTAGGTATTCCGCTAGCATACAGTTTTACATTCAACTAGTGTTTTTTTACTGTGTTGTCCTGTCGTATCCCTAGCTCTTACACCATACTCCCTCAGTCCAGATTACATGTTGCCGAAATGGATAAAAAGGATGTATCTAGAACTGAAATATGCCTAGACCCATCCATTTTTTTCTGGATGGAGGGAATACATGTCAATATGTCATGCCTTTCTATTCTTCAGTACCTCTTCCATCTCTCTGCTATAGCATGTTTTATAATTGAAGCACCATTCTTCTATACAAGGCATGCAAGGGGAAGACGACTATGTTAGAATCTGAAGGGTTACAAACCAGGTATTTGCAAAAGATCCAAACGCCAGGAGATAATAAACCAACTCTAGTTTTTATAGATACTGCTCCAGCACAGAGAAACTGTAACACCCACGATGCGGCTATATCTCCCACGTGTCGAGGCACGACATGGAGGCATAACCGCATGGCGGTTTTGTCGCAAGAAGGGTCATCTTCACACAATCCCATGTAATGAACAAGAATGGGATAAAGAGTTGGCTTACAATCGCCACTTCACACAATACATAAATTAAACATACATCATTTAGAGTACACACAAGGTCCGACTACGGAACCAAAATAAAATAAGACAACCCCAAATGCTAGATCCCCGATCGTCCCAACTGGGCTCCACTACTGATCATCAGGAAATGAAACATAGTAACAACCAAGTTCCTCATCGAACTCCCACTTGAGCTCGATTGCGTCGCCTGCACTGGCGTCAACGGCACCTGCAACTGTTTTGGTATAATCTGTGAGTCACGAGGACTCAGCAATCTCACACCCGCGAGATTAAGACTATTTAAGCTTATGGGTAGGAAAGGGGTAATGGGGTGGAGCTGCAGCAAGCGCTAAGCAAATATGGTGGCTAACATACGCAAATAAGCGCGAGAAGAGAAGCAACGCAGCGGTCGAGAAGCTAGAAGTGATCAAGAAGTGATCCTGAAACTACTTACGTTCATACATAACACAAGAACCGTGTTCACTTCCCGGACTCCGCCGAAAAGAGACCATCACGGTTACACACGCGGTTGATGTATTTTAATTAAGTCAAGTGTCAAGCTCTCTACAACCGGACATTAACAAATTCCCATCTGCCACATAACCGCGGGCACGACTCTTGAAAGTTTATACCCTGCAGGGGTGTCCCAACTTAGCCCATCACAAGCTTTCACGGTCAACGAAGGATATTCCTTCTCCCGGGAAGACCCGATCAGGCTCGGAATCCCGGTTACAAGACTTCTCGACAATGGTAAAAACAAGACCAGCAAAGCCGCCCGATGTGCCGACAAATCCCGATAGGTCGCACGTATCTCGGTCTCAGGGCACACCGGATAGGTCAAGCTACGAGTAAAACCAGGCCTCGAGTTGCCCCGAGGTGGCCCCGCAGGCTGCCCATTTCGGACCAACACTCAGAGGAGCACTGGCCCAGGGGGGGCGGTTTAAAACAAAGATGACCCTTGAGTCTGCAGAACCCAAGGGAAAGGTATAGGTGGTAGGTAGGCAAATGGTAAAACCAAGGTTGGGCCTTGCTGGAGGAGTTTTATTCAAAGCGAACTGTCAAGGGGGTCCCATAAATCCCCAACCGCGTAAGGAACGCAAAATCAAGGAACATAACAACGGTATGACGGAAACTAGGGCGGCAAGAGTGGAACAAAACACCAGGCATAAGGCCGAGCCTTCCACCCTTTACCAAGTATATAGATGCATTAATTAAAATAAGAGATATTGTGATATCCCAACATAATCATGTTCCAACATGAAGCAAACTTCAACTTCCCCTGCAACTAACAACGCTATAAGAGGGGCTGAGCAAAAGCGGTAACATAGCCAAACAACGGTTTGCTAGGAAGGTGGGTTAGAGGCTTGACATGGCATATGGGAGGCATGATAAACAAGTGGTAGGTAGCGCGACATAGCGATAGAGCGAACAACTAGCGAGCAAAGATAGAAGTGATATCGAGGGTAATGGTCATCTTGCCTGGGATCCCGCAAGGAAGAAGAACGAGTCCATGAAGAGGACAAACGGATGTAGACGAACGAATCCTCACAATCGCAACGTAACCGAAACTATCAAGGAGAAGCGCAACCGGAAAGAAGGAAACAACATAGTAAACCAACAAGCATAAGCATGGCATGATGCACAAACAAGTATGATGCATGTCCGGTTTAATGAGGCATGACATGACAAAGTGCAACAAACAACACTACAAATTAAGTGGAGCTCAATATGCAACGAGTTGCATATTGATGAGACACCACATCAATTTTTTAGTTCTCTCTCGGTTATGTACCCAACAATATTAAATGTTATTAAACATGGGAAGGGGTGAAACATCAGTAAACTAACTATCTAGGCAAGTTTAAATGAGGCCGGAACATCAAACAACAATTTCAGAAAATCCTCATATGCATATTTTGAATTTGGTACTGTTCTGCCCTATACACAATTTTAGAGTTGTTAAATATGCAAGATGAGTGCACCATGTTAAACTAGGCATTTTTCCACCCCATTTACATATATAGTTTATTTGATTTGGAGCTACGGTTATTTAGTTATGAAATAAACCATTTTAACATGCTATTTATGCAAATTAATGCAAACAACAATTTGAGCATTTCAAACATGGATGAAAGTTGCATATTATGAAACTAGATGAAATTCTAAGCATTTTACATATATACTTGTTTTAATCCGATGCATGGTTGTGAAGTTATTATATGCATGAATATGAGGGGCCAATCTGTAAATATGCAGTTTCTGGATAATTGGACAAATTCGCAAAACGGAAAAAAAAAACATGACATGGGCCGAATCTGATAGCCCAACAGAAGGGAAAGGAGGCTCTGGGGGTTTCTCACCATGGGCTTGGCCCATCTGCAGAGGAGGCCAGCTTGGGGCGCTGGGCCTCGCGCGACGGAGGGGAGCAGCTGGGCTGGGCGCGGTCAATGCACGCAGGTGACGCGCGGTCGTGGCTCGAGGCGGGGGTGTCGACCTCCTGCTGAAAGCAGAAGCAGAAGCAGAGGAGGAGGCGGCCGGACTTGGTGCAGCGGCCTGGAGAAGCTTGGGTCTCCGGCGAAGGGCGGCGCGACGGGGAGGCTACGGGCGAGGAAGGCCCGGATCTGGCGGCAAGCTCCTGGGACGGCGCCAGATTAGAAGAAGAGGAGGGCCTCGGCGTGGTCTCTGTAGGTAGAAACCGTGACTTGGCAGTCAGCAAGGAGCGACGTGAGGAGAGGAAAAAGGAAAGCCGGAGAAGCATGGCTTGACGGCGGAGCTCACCTCCGACGATGCGGCGGCGCGGGGAAGGTCCTGGCGACGATGAGGAGGCAGCAGCAGAGGACGCTTGAGGCAGGGCCAGAACCTTCCAGTGTCATCGCGGACGAGCACAAGGCAGAGGAGGCGGGATGGCGCTGCGGTTGGAAGCAGGCGGTCAACACGAAGCAGAGGAGGCCGGGGCGGCAACGATATGAAGGATGGCGGGGACGAGGTGGCGAACTAGAGGAGGGCCGCAGCAGGAACTTGGCGTCCATGGCGTTGACTGGAGGAGTCCATCCATGGCGCTGCTCATGCGTATCTGCGAGAGAGAGGTGCATGAGAGAGAAAGAAATCGAGAGAGGGAGGAGAAGAAGACAGAGAGGAGGAGCAGAGGTTCTGAAGGCCGGCGATGGGGATGCTCCGGCTAGTGGCATCGAGGCGACGGAGCTCGTGCTCCTGGACGACAGGAGGTTGGAGAGGAAGGGCACGGTCCTGCTGGAGGTCGCCGACGGTTGGAAGGGGATGGCCAGAGGTGTGAGCTACGCGAGGTCGGGGTAGAGGAGGAAGGGGCACAGGCGGCTTGGATCGATGGAAGGTCAGCGGCGCGAGGATGTCCTGGAGTTGGACGCGGTCGAGGGAGCTGGCTGCTCGGGGCTTCGGAGTGGAGGCCGCGGCTGTGGTTGGCTCGATTGGATGGAGGAGGAGATGGATGGTTCGGTGGTGGCTGGATTTGGATCGGGCAAGATCCCGAGGAAGGAGGAGCCTTGTCCTAGCGCACTGGTTGGCCCGGTGGAGAGATCGAGCAGAGGCAGGTGGGTGGCGGCGGTGAAGAGGATTTGGATGGATTGGATAGGCTAGGGCTAGGGTTAGACTGGTTATATAGGTAGGGGATTAGGGTAGGGGCTATCCCGTCCCTCCGATCATGATCGGATGGTCGAGAATAAATAGGTAGGGAGTCTAAATAAGAAAAGGGAGATGTTATATAGCTGTTTGGGGATGATCCGAATCCAACGATGATGACTGAGTGGGTCGGGTTCGGGCAAGGTTTCGGACGCGCACGAGGGGGTATGCACTGTGGAGAAAGATTAAGCGGCCAGACGAGAGGGACTCGAAAAACCCGGTTGGTTTCGGAACGGTCAACGAAGGCAAGGGGTTTGATGAGCTCAGAAAAGAGAGAGAAGAGAGCGGTCCGGTTGATCTGAGAGAAGGTCAACCGAGACACGGAAGAAGCGGCAACTACAAGCAGATGCAAGTTTTAAAACATGACGGCAACGGAGTGCCGATGCAATGCGAATGATGCGATGATGAATGCAACAAACAAATAAAACAGACGGTAACAACAAAGAACATGGAAGGCGTCTGCAGCGTCAATCATGGGGCATTACAACACTCCTCCACTTACAAGAGATCTCGTCCCAAGATCTAAGGATGGCACCGGAGAGAAATGGAAGAGGAAGAGGTAAAACTAAGTTGCTTCTTGTACAAACGAGTGAAACCAAAGAACCTTGAGAGGTTGAAAGGTTGAAAGAAAGAACACAACGGAAATGAACGCAATTGAGAGCACTGCGGTAGAAAATAGAAACAAGGAACACCATATGAACCTTGGAGGTTGCAAAGCTATGAATGACGAGTACAATGGACAAGAAGGAATCAGAACCACTCTGGTTGAAACGAGATAAACAAGGAATAAGGAAGAATAAATTCGGACAGTACTCCGGTTGAAAAGAGATGCAAGACTTGATAAGATGAAAAGAACTTGAAGAGATGACACAACACTCCGGTTAAATGGATAAGCACAAAAAGAACATGATCTTCACAATTTGAGATGATGAGCAAAGAGAGCAACATCACATTGCCTCCGGAAGAGAGAATAGAAGATAGATCATTGGAATAAAAGAATGTAGAAGGAAATGCCAATTTCTGCCACAAATGAGCTTGGAAAGCACCCTTCCAAGAAGGTTATAACGGAGTTGTTTGAAAACCAACAACGAAAAGAATAAGATTGTAGCGGGCTTATGGAAACATCTCAAAATTATGAGGTGACAAATGGCCACTAACAAAAACCATTGATTTGATTGATAGCACCAAAGAGATGAAAAAAAACTTCTTCCACCAAGATGATAATGAGATTACTTGGATCATAGATAATCACCACAAAGAGCAACATTCCTTAGGGAAGGCTCTAGGTGTAATCTATACCAAGATAACTCCAAGGAAGAAAAATGATGGGTTTAAATATCTCATTCCTTACAACTTGTGAATCATGAAACATGAAGGAAATTGTCAAGAATGACATAAAACCATCTCAAATGATAAGGTGGAAAGAATTGCACTTTGGAATGCAAGATGAAGGATGCTTGAACTCCTCAAAACTAAGCATGTGTTGAGCACCATGTTTATTTTAGAGTAAAGCTTGGCGGATCATAACTTCGAGAGAAATCTTGAAGAGCAATTGAAGAATGAAAAGAATCCTCGACGAACCACCATGTAGAGCCTCCATGAAGAACTCCGGTAATAAAAGGATGATAGAAAGAAAGAGAATTTGAAAACACAAGGTGAAGCCTTGTGATGATTTAGAAGGAGCTTCGCGATGAGATAATGCTGAAAACTTGGATCTCCAGAAAATAAGAAATTAATCACTTGGATGAAACAAGAATAAGAATTACGTTATGCGTACCCTTCACCAATTTAAATTGATGACAAGCAACGGATTTGGCATACTACTTATTCTTGTAGAAAGGATTAAGAGAGATATAGCGTAAACTTGGGAAGGTCTTCAACGAACCACCGGTAGGATTGGAAAGAACGAATGAATCTATATGATAACGAAGGAAGAGAACTCTTGAACGAACCACCGTAAGAATTGAAAATGAATGAAGAAAAGATAAAGAAACACCGGGAAGAATTAGAAAATGAACGAAGAGACATCAATTTAGAATAATTGGAGAACGAAGCTGAAAAGTTAGAACGAAGAAATCTTCGGAAATGATGGCCTTTGGATGATCAAGAAACGAAAACAACTCATGAAATGCTCCGGATGGTTGAAAAGAATTCTCACAATCAAAAGCAATTATGAGGATGGCAATAGGTTAGAACCACGCATCTTTGAGAGAACGGGTAAGATTTGGAGGAGAAACTATTCTTCGGTCTTCAAATGTTGAGAAAGATGCTGAGAAACACCACCATGATTATTGAGGCACTCCGGAACAATGAAGAATATAAATGTTGAGCCAAAGATGAAAAGAATTTGAAGCGATCTTGGAGAAGGCATCAGACTGATGAAAAATCATTCTTACGTCAAACTTCGAAAAGAATTTGGGAATCGCTCTGAGAAAAAAAATTAGAAGAGCCAGGTAAGATCCTCGGAAAAGACCTGTGGGTTAGGGCCCACTCAAAAGATACACCGTTGAAAAGGTCGCTTGGAAGAGAGATTGCACCGGTTGAATTAAATGGCTTGAATGAGATAACAATCTCGAGATATCTTGAACGAATTAGAAATGAAAACACGAATCTCCTGAGATATCTTTAGCACTCCAGATAACATGAATAGCAAGAGGTGGATGATTAAGAGATGCACCGACATGAGAAAACATTTGAAACAAGGAAAGGAATATGATCAATACCGCAAGCTTGAATTGAATCCACCGGAGAAGAAACAACAACGAAGGTTGATGAACTTGAAACTGTTGAGCATCTTCATGGGAAATCACCGGATAAGAACATTGAAAGAGAAGAATGAAGAGACTTCGCATCAATATAAAGGATACTTGCTTAAGAAATCTGAGTCCTTAAAGAAAAGGGGTGGGAGGGCGGGAAAACAAAGGAAACTTGGGGTAGATGGAATGGATACCGTTGAAAAAACTTAGAATTGATCTTGCGGATGTTGGTATGATCGGATGCACTTGAAGAGAAACACGCCGGTTGGAAAAGAATTGACATGACAATCTCGATGATCGAAAGGATTAGCACTCCCATAGAAATATGAGAACACCGTTTAGAAAAAGGTATGGAATCCACATTTGACTTCGAAGCAACTCGAATACCACAACTCAAAACAAAACAAAGATTTGGCTTGCAGAATAGGCCGGAACAAATACATATGATAGAGATTTACCCAATCCCATATCATGCATCTGTCGGAAAGATATTCTAGGAGCTACTTGAATTCCCACCTATAAACTCCCGAAACTTTCTGGTTATGCAATCAGGTGTTGGGGATACAGGGGACGCAATATATCTCACCCAAACTAACAATCCCTAGATCCAGCTGTATCCATCCGTCAACACATAACCAAGAAAACTCCGGAAATCATGTACCTTAACCTTCGAAAAGCATCCGTTATACGAGTTATGGCAATACTCCCGAACTCCCGCCCCAATACTGGGTGGCGTCGAGGTGATCTCACCAACAACTGCATAAAAGAGATTTTCGATGTCGGCGAAACTCAGGTATTCAAGAACTGCAACGATAAAATTGTGACGACAACACCTCGGAGCTCAACTCCCCGGGACACTGCCACAACCCCTAAATGTCAGGAGGCACCAAGAACAATGTTCTCGTCACAAAACCATCGAAACGATTCCAAGATACCCGCGTGATCCTAAAAAAATTTAGTGAAATTTGAGGAGAGGAAAGTTAAAACATCTACGTCAGGAGACCTCACCAGAGCGACGAAGGACTGAGGAGTAAAAACAATCCTACTCTCCGATATATATAATCCTAAGACTCAAAACATTTTTGTTCTAGACTCAACAACGTCAGCGATTCGATCAAGCAGGGGGCTCCTAAGTCGGGGATGGCTCTGATTACCAACTTGTAACACCCACGGTGCGGCTATATCTCCCACGTGTCGAGGCACGACTTGGAGGCATAACTGCATGGTGGTTTTGTCGCAAGAAGGGTCATCTTCACACAATCCCATGTAATGAACAAGAATGGGATAAAGAGTTGGCTTACAATCGCCACTTCACATAATACATAAATTAAACATACATCATTCAGAGTACACACAAGGTCCGACTACACAACCAAAATAAAAGAAGATAACCCCAAATGCTAGATCCCCGATCGTCCCAACTGGGCTCCACTACTGATCGTCAGGAAACGAAACATAGTAACGACCAAGTTCCTCGTCGAACTCCCACTTGAGCTCAGTTGCGTCGCCTGCACTGGCGTCAATGGCACTTGCAACTGTTTTGCTAGAATCTGTGAGTCACGAGGACTCAGCAATCTCACACCCGCGAGATCAAGACTATTCAAGCTTATGGGTAGGAAAGGGGTAACGGGGTGGAGCTGCAGCAAGCGCTAAGCAAATATGGTGGCTAACATACCAAATAAGAGTGAGAAGAGAAGCAACGCATCGGTCGAGAAGCTAGAAGTGATCAAGAAGTGATCCTGAAGCTACATACGCTCATACATAACACAAGAACCGTGTTCACTTCCCGAACTCCGCCGAAAAGAGACCATCACGGTTACACATGCGGTTGATGTATTTTAATTAAGTCAAGTGTCAAGTTCTCTACAACTGACCATTAACAAATTCCCATCTGTCACATAACCGCGGGCACGGCTCTCGAAAGTTTATACCCTGGAGGGGTGTCCCAACTTAGCCCATCATAAGCTCTCACGGTCAACGAAGGATATTCCTTCTCCCGGGAAGACCCGATCAGGCTCGGAATCCCGGTTACAAGACTTTTCGACAATGGTAAAAACAAGACCAGCAAAGCCGCCCGATGTGCCGTCAAATCCCGATAGGAGTCGCACGTATCTCGTTCTCAGGGCACACCAGATAGGTCAAGCTACGAGTAAAACCAGGCCTCGAGTTGCCCCGAGGTGGCCCCGCAGGCTGCCCGTTTCAGACAAACACTCAGAGGAGCACTGGCCCGGGGGGGGTTTAAAATAAAGATGACCCTTGAGTCTGCAGAACCCAAGGGAAAGGTATAGGTGGTAGGTGGGCAAATGGTAAAACAAAGGTTGGGCCTTGCTGGAGGAGTTTTATTCAAAGTGAACTGTCAAGGGGGTCCCATAAATCCCCAACCGCGTAAGGAATGCAAAATCAAGGAACATAACACCGGTATGACGGAAACTAGGGCGGCAAGAGTGGAACAAAACACCAGGCATAAGGCCGAGCCTTCCACCCTTTACCAAGTATATAGATGCATTAATTAAAATAAGAGATATTGTGATATCCCAACATAATCATGTTCCAACATGAAGCAAACTTCAACTTCCCCTGCAACTAACAACGCTATAAGAGGGGCTGAGCAAAAGCGATGACATAGCCAAACAACGGTTTGCTAGGAAGGTGGGTTAGAGGCTTGACATGGCATATGGGAGGCATGATAAACAAGTGGTAGGTAGTGCGACATAGCGATAGAGCGAATAACTAGCGAGCAAAGATAGAAGTGATATCGAGGGTAATGGTCATCTTTCCTGGGATCCCGCAAGGAAGAAGAACGAGTCCATGAAGAAGACAAACGGATGTAGACGAACGAATCCTCACAATCGCAACGTAACCGGAACTATCAAGGAGAAGCGCAACCGGAAAGAAGGAAACAACATAGTAAACCAACAAGCATAAGCATGGCATGATGCACAAACAAGTATGATGCATGTCCGGTTTAATGAGGCATGGCATGACAAAGTGCAACAAACAACACTACAAATTAAGTGGAGCTCAATATGCAACGAGTTGCATATTGATGAGACACCACATCAATTTTTTAGTTCTCTTTCGGTTATGTACCCAACAATATTAAATGTTATTAAACATGGGAAGGGGTGAAACATAAGTAAACTAACTATCTAGGCAAGTTTAAATGAGGCCGAAACAACAAACAACAATTTCGGAAAATCCTCATATGCATATTTTGAATTTGGTACTGTTCTGCCCTATACACAATTTTAGAGTTGTTAAACATGCAAGATTAGTGCACCATGTTAAACTAGGCATTTTTCCACCCCATTTACATATATAGTTTATTTGATTTGGAGCTACGGTTATTTAGTTACGAAATAAACCATTTTAACATGCTATTTATGCAAATTAATGCAAACAACAATTTGAGCATTTCAAACATGGATGAAAGTTGCATATTATGAAACTAGATGAAATTCTAAGCATGTTACACATATACTTGTTTTAATCCGATGCATGGTTGTGAAGTTATTATATGCATGAATATGAGGGGCCAATCTGTAAATATGCAGTTTCTGGATAATTGGACAAATTCGCAGAACGGGGAAAAAACATGACATGGGCCGAATCTGATAGCCCAACAGAAGGGAAAGGAGGCGCTGGGGGTTTCTCACCATGGGCTTGGCCCATCTGCAGAGGAGGCCAGCTTGGGGCACTAGGCCACGCGCGACGGAGGGGAGCAGCTGGGCCTAGGCGCGGTCAACGCACACAGGCGACGCGCGGTCGTGGCTCGAGGCAGGGGTGTCGACCTCCTGCTGAAAGCAGAAGCAGAAGCAGAGGAGGAGGCGGCCGGACTTGGCGCGGCGGCCTGGAGAAGCTTGGGTCTCCGGCGAAGGGCGGCTCGACGGGGAGGCTACGGGCGAGGAAGGCCCGGATCTGGCGGCAAGCTCCTGAGACGGCACCAGATCAGAAGAAGAGGAGGGCCTAGGCGTGGTCTCTGTAGGTAGAAACCGTGACTGGGCAGTCAGCAAGGAGTGACGCGAGGAGAGGAAAAAGGAAGGCCGGAGAGGCATGGCTTGACAGCGGAGCTCACCTCCGACGATGCGGCGGCGCGGGGAAGGTCCTGGCGACGATGAGGAGACAGCAGCAGAGGACGCTTGAGGCAGAAGAGGCCGGGGCGGCAACAAAGCAGAGGAGGCCGGGGCGGCAACGAGATGATGGATGGCGGGGACGAGGTGGCGAACTGGAGGAGGGTCGCAACGGGAACTTGGCGTCCATGGCGTCGGCTGGAGGAGTCCATCCATGGCGCTGCTCATGCGTATCTGTGAGAGAGAGGTGCATGAGAGAGAAAGAAATCAAGAGAGGGAGGAGAAGAAGACAGAGAGGAGCAGCAGAGGTCCTGGAGGCCGGCGATGGGGATGCTCCGGCTAGTGGCATCGAGGCGATGGAGCTCGTGCTCCTGGACGACAGGAGGTTGGAGAGGAAGGGCGCGGTCCTGCTGGAGGTCGCCGACGGTTGGAAGGGGATGGCCAGAGGTGTGAGCTGCGCGAGGTCGGGGTAGAGGAGGAAGGGGCACAGGCGGCTTGGATCGATGGAAGGTCAGCGGCGCGAGGATGTCCTGGAGTTGGACGCGGTCGAGGGAGCTGGCTGCTCGGGGCTTCGGAGTGGAGGCCACGGCTGTGGTTGGCTCGATTGGATGGAGGAGGAGATGGATGGTTCGGTGGTGGCTGGATTTGGATCGGGCAAGATCCCGAGGAAGGAGGAGCCTTGTCCTAGCGCACTGGTTGGCCCGGTGGAGAGATCGAGCAGAGGCAGGTGGGTGGCGGCGGTGAAGAGGATTTGGATGGATGGACAGGCTAGGGCTAGGGTTAGACTGGTTATATAGGTAGGGGATTAGGGTAGGGGCTATCCCGTCCCTCCGATCATGATCGGACGGTCGAGAATAAATAGGTAGGGAGTCTAAATAAGAAAAGGGAGATGTTATATAGCTGTTTGGGGATGATCCGAATCCAACAATGATGACTGTGCGGGTCGGGTTCGGGCATGGTTTCGGACGCGCACGAGGGGGTATGCACTGTGGAGAAAGATTAAGCGGCCAGACGAGAGGGACTCGAAAAACCCGGTTGGTTTCGGAACGGTCAACGAAGGCAAGGGGTTTGATGAGCTCAGAAAAGAGAGAGAAGAGAGCGGTCTGGTTGATCTGAGAGAAGGTCAACCGAGACACGGAAGAAGCGGCAACTACAAGCAGATGCAAGTTTTAAAACATGACGGCAACGGAGTGCCGATGCAATGCGAATGATGCGATGATGAATGCAACAAACAAATAAAACACATGGTAACAACGAATAACATGGAAGGCGTCTACAGCGTCGGTCTTGGGGCGTTACAGAAACCCAACTCCTACTGATAATAAGCAGATTCTAGTGGCCAAAGAACTAGTCCGCTCCAGTCTAGCAAAAATATGTCAACTCCATTCTAAGAAGCGTGTGCATATCCTTGCATCATGAAATTTTATAGCATGCTGATCATATTTTCTACATGTTTCTTACCCATCTCTCTTTTAGAAAATAAGCTTAACAGATAGAATAATTTCTGCACTGGTATCGTCTGTGAGGAAAGATTCTTGCAGGAATTCTCTGTACTCCAATGCAGATGTAAGTACCTGTTGTATATCACTATATTTTTACAGCAGCATGTATTTTGTTAATCGGCGTGAATCCAACCTTTATCTGATCTAAATTTAGTTGTAGCAAAATGTATGATTAAAGGCCACAATGTTGATTTTTGTAAGGAAAACTGCCTGGTAGTTTTGCATCCTGAGTTGCATGAGTGTACTATCTCATATCAGTGGGTTTGATTACTTTGGTTCTGCAGTGGGTTTTCAGTGTTTTTTTACTGTGTTGTCCTGTCGTATCCCTAGCTCTTACATCATACTCCCTCCGTCCGGATTACATGTCGTAGAAATGGATAAAACTGGATGTATCTAGAACTGAAATACGCCTAGACCCATCCATTTATTTCTAGATGGAGGGTATACATGTCTATATGTCATGCCTTTCTATTCTTTAGTACCTATTCCATCTCTGATGTAGCATGTTTTATAATTGAAGCACCATTCTTCTATATAAGGCATGCAAGGGGAAGACGGCTATGTTAGAATCTGAAGGGTTACAAACCAGGTCTTTGCAAAAGATCCAAATGCCAGGAGATAATAAACCAACTTCATTTTTCATAGATACTGCTCCAGCACAGAGAAACCCAACTCCCACTGATAATAAGCAGATTCCAGTGGCCAAAGACTAGTCCGCTCCAGTCCAGCAAAAGAATGTCAACTCCATTCTAAGAAGCGTGTGCGTATCCTCGCATCATGAAATTTTATAGCATTCTGATCATATTTTCTACATGTTTCTTACCCATCTCTCTTTTAGAAAATAAGGTTAAATGATAGAAGACTTCCTTCATTGGGATTGTATTCGAAGAAAATATCTTGCGGGAATTCTCTGTGCTCCAATGCTGATGTAAGTACCTGTTGTATATCACTATATTTTTACATCAGCATGTATTTTGTTAATCGGTGTGAATCCAACCTTTATCTGATCTAAAATTAGTTGTAGCAAAATGTTAAAGGCGCCAATGTTGATTTTTGTAAAGAAAACTGCCTGGTAGTTTTGCATACTGAGCCGCATGAGTGTACTATCTCATATCATGCACATTACTGAATTGTAGTGCTGCTCTGGTTCCCCATTCATTCATTGTGTCAATGTTGCTTTCGTATTACCTTACCTGGCTGATGATAGCTGTGCCATATTGTGTTAATTTGGTGTTGGCTAGTTGCCCAAACGTTCGTCGTGCCAATGTTGCTTTCCTATTATCTGACTTGGCCAATGATAGCAATGCTAGTGTCTTAATTTGGTGCAGGCTGCTGAAGATAAGAAGACAAACTCTGAAAACGGCAAGGCAACCCCATTGTTTCTTTCCAATAAATCTAGGCCAGGTAATATGCCAATAACTCATGATTAATCTGTTTGGTTCCCCTCCTAATTTATGTTATGTTGAAGTGGTCGAGACACTCTCCACTATCAACAATGGCTGAAGGAATCGCTATCTGAATCTGTTCAGTATCCTCTGTCTCGAATGCAACGGAAAAAATGTATGTTTGTGAACCAGTTAATGGCTGAAGGAATGATGGAAATGGTGGAAATCAGAGGTGCAGAGTCGTGCGACACAACAACTGATCAATGTTTTCAGAGACAGTGTAGCAAAGCAGCAAGAACTTGCCCACATGCTTATGGGCGTCATCCGTGCTGAGGTTGCAGATTGTGACGTTGTAGATCGTTAGGTTCTGTTCATTTATTTGCACTGGCATCAATCTTTGATTGCCCAGTGGATGTACTTTCCTATAATATATGCTGGATGTGCAACGTTTTCCCCTGTATGTCGTACCTTTGCTTGATCGATTTTGGTCCTGTGCATAATTTCTCATCGTAATGGGCTCAAATTATCTAATTTGGCCTAAAGACATGTACGAACTTTAGTGGGCCCATTAAGTTAATGGGCCGTTACCAGGCCGAAAGTTAATGGTCGGCCCTCTTAACTCTCGGGTCGTTAACAGGCTGACATTGAAGCGAGCAACAGGTGGGCCCAATTGATTTCACGGGCCGTTAACATGCCATTACTAAGTTCGGGCTACATATGGCCCAACTATACTGTGGGTCTTTAGCAGGCCGAAAGACACAGCGGGCTTATACAGGACCATGAAGAGCATGGGCCGCTAAGAGGCCGAAAGTCAGGTCATATTGTAAATGGCCCAATTGTGTTGTGGGCCTTTAGCAGGCCGAAAGAGAAACCGGGCTGGTATTGGACCATGAAGGGCATGGGCCGTTAAAAGGCCAAAACTCAGGTCCGACTACAAATGGCCCAACTCATTTATGGTCCGTTAACAGGCTGAAAGGCACACAGGGCCGGGAATCGGCCCAACACTTAAATGGGTCGCTAAAAGGCCAAAACTCAGGTCCGAGTACAAATAGCCCAACAGATATATGGGCCCTCACCAGGCTGAAAGACACACCGGGCCGGAAATTGGCCCAACACTTAAATGGGTCGCTAAAAGGCCGAAACTCAGGCCCGACTACAAATGGCCCAACTGATTTATGGGCCGTCAACAGGCTGAAAGACACACCGGGCCAGAAATTAGCCCAACATTTAAATGGGTTGCTAAAAGGCCGAAAGATGTACATCGTGAAAATTGGCCCATCCACTGAATGGGCCGTTAACAGGCCGAAATCTCATCGGGCCGATATTGAGCCCAAATATATAGCGGGCTGTTAACGGGCTCGAACTGATGATGGGCTGCAATGGTGTGAAATCTTTAACGGGCCGTTGACAGGCCGAATTGGCACATCTCATATGGGTCGTGGGCTTAAATGGACCTGACACAAGTAGGCCTTATATGGGCCGGCCTGCTATTTTTTACTGGGCCGGCCTTTTTCACCAGAATGGGCCACTGTTGGGTCGTGCCACGTGTCGGCCTATCATAGGCGCCTCCTGTCCAATGAGTGGATGACATCTGTCCCAATGGTGAGGCAACACGTGTTTCCTCCGGCCAATGATGATTTTACATGTGGGAAATCCCCATTGGTCCGGGCTGTTAACGGGTTATCGGATCCAAAACCGGACCCGATAGCTTAACGGTGTTCCGTTACGGTGGATGCCACGTGTCGGTCACCCTTGACGAAAGCACTTCTGTGACGTGCGATTTATCGTCATGGAAGTGGACACTTCCGTGATGATAATTTTGGTAATGTCATGGAACACTTCTACGACAACACAGGTATGACTATCTTGATTCTGTCATAAATTTGTCATGGATGTACATGCATGACAGAAAACGTGACCTACTGTGACAAACATGTATCATCACGGAAGTGTATTTTTTTGTAGTGTTATATCATGATAAATGTTTATTATTCATGCTAGAATTGTATTAACTTAGTACATGTGTGAATATATAGACAAACTAAGTGTCACTAGTATGCCTCTACTTGACTAGCGCGTTGAATCAAAGATGGTTAAGTTTCCTAGCCATAGACATGAGTTGTCATTTGATTAACGGGATCACATCATTAGATAATGATGTGATTGACTTGACCCATTCCGTTAGCTTAGCACTTCATCGTTTAGTATGTTGCTATTGCTTTCTTCATGACTTATACATGTTCCTATGACTATGAGATTATGCAACTCCCGAATACCGGAGGAACACTTTGTGTGCTACCAAACGTCACAACGTAACTGGGTGATTATAAAGGTGCTCTACAGGTGTCTCCGATGGTACTTGTTGAGTTGGCATAGATCGAGATTAGGATTTGTCACTCCGATTGTCAGAGAGGTATCTCTGGGCCCTCTCGATAATGCACATCACTATAAGCCTTGCAAGCAATGCAACTAATGAGTTAGTTGCGGGATGATGCATTACAGAACGAGTAAAGAGACTTGCTGGTAATGATATTGAGCTAGGTATTGAGATACCGACGATCGAATCTCGGGCAAGTAACATACCGATGACAAAGGGAACAATGTATGTTGTTATGCGGTTTGACCGATAAAGATCTTTGTAGAATATGTAGGAACCAATATGAGCATCCAGGTTCTGCTATTGGTTATTGACCGGAGACATGTCTCGGTCATGTCTACATAGTTCTCAAACCCGTAGGGTCCGCATGCTTAAAGTTCGGTGACGATCGGTATTATGAGTTTATGTGTTTTGATGCACCGAAGGTAGTTCAGAGTCCCGGATGAGATCGGGGACATGACGAGGAGTCTCGAAATGGTCGAGACGTAAAGATCGATATATCGGACGACTATATTCGGACATCAGAGAGGTTCCAAGTTATTCGGGTATTTATCGGAGTACCGGAGAGTTACGAGAATTCGGCAGGGAGTATATGGGCCTGATTGGGCTTTAGGGGAAAGAGAGAGGGGAGGCTGCGCGCGCCCCAAGGCCTAGTCCGAATTGGACTAGGGGGAGGGGCGGTGCCCCCTCCTTCCTTCTCTTCTCTTTTCCTTTTCCTTCTCTCCTACTCCTACTACATGGAAGGGGAGGAATCCTACTCCCGATGGGAGTAGGACTCCCCAGGGCGCGCCATAGTAGAGGGCTGGCCCTCCCCCTCCTCCACTCATTTATATACGGGGGAGGGGGCACCCCATAGACACACAAGTTGATCATTGATCTCTCTTAGCCGTGTGCGGTGCCCCGCTCCACCATAATCCACCTCGGTCATATCGTAGCGGTGCTTAGGCGAAGCCCTGCGTTGGTAGCTTCATCAACACCGTCACCACGCCGTCGTGCTGACAAAGCTCTTCCCCGAAGCTCTACTGGATCATGAGTTCGTGGGACGTCACCGAGCTGAACGGTGCTGAACGCGGAGGTGTCGTACGTTCGGTACTAAGGATCGGTCGATCGTGAAGACGTACGACTACATCAACCGCGTTGTCATAACGCTTCCGCTTACGCTCTACGAGGGTACGTAGACAACACTCTACCCTCTCGTTGCTATGCATCACCATGATCTTGCGTGTGCGTAGGATTTTTTTTTGAAATTACTACGTTCCCCAACACATGATATGTTCACAAATGACCAAATATTTCAGGCATTTTCATTTCAGACATAATCTTCCTGTTTGCAACAACACCCAAAGGATTCAAATGTTTGCAACAGGAAATGATCTATGATCATGACAAGCACATAGTTCAGTGCATAGAACTGATCACCAAAAGCATATTTTTCATTACATGGTCACTAGCATTGAAGTACTTATAGAAGACATGCTCTACTCATTGCCACTAGCATTGAAGTACTTATAGCTAGGTAATGAAGATGCTGGAGCTCTCTTCCTCGTTTTGTTGCCGGCAGATGTTCCAGCTTGTGCATTTGGAGTTGTTTTCCTGGGAGGTTTAACTTTGAAGCAGTTCCAGTAGTTCCAGAAGTTGGGGCTAATCTTGCTACTGGTTGAGAAGTAGGGGCACTTCCAGCTTGTGTAGAACCAGCCTACAATAGAGATTCATGTATTAATTCACAGGTACTAAACTCATCTAAAATTATGTGAAGGCAAGTTAAAAGACTAGTAAGCAACCATATCAATTCACAGCTACTAAACTCATCTAAAATTACCTCAGTGCTTTTTCTTTTCTTGGCTACCTTCACAAGATGTGCATTTTTTTCTTGCCCTTCTCTGGATTCTTCTTGCAACCAGACTTGTTGTGGCCTGCAGTGCCACAAATTGAACAAACAATAACAGTGCCATGTTTGCTCATTTTTTTGCCAACTGGTTTCTCATGGTCTTCCCTCCTCCTAGCATTTTTCTTGGGCCTGCCTGGCATTCTAAATTTAACATAATCAGGAGCTTCTGGCCTAGGTTTTGCAGAACTAGGCCACATCTCCTCACCTTCCACAGGTTCCAAGCAATGCTCATAAATTTTGTTGAATGTGTCAGTGCTATAGCAAGGATCAATGTAATCTTCCACTTGTTTCCCACACTTGTATATTGCTATTATGGCATGAGAACAAGGAAGACCTGAAAGTTGGAAATAACCACAAGAACAAGTTCTTTTTTCAAGACGTACAGTGTATTGCCTTCTTCTCCCAGTTACCAGTCTCACTTCAAACCCATCTTTGCCATTCCAAAGGACCTCCATGAACTGTGTTCTTGCTATGCTGGCTTTCAACTTTCTAAATATGCTAGGGCATATTTTTCCATGAAACTTCACACCTTTGCTCCTCTGTTCTTGAATTCTAGCAAATATTTTCTTCCTTATTTTCTCTAGCATGGAAATTAATGGATAAAACCTTGCATCCACAATTGCATGATTGAATGATTCACACAAGTTGTTATCCACCGACTCATAGTTGGAACCAACTGCAAAATATGCCCTTGCCCAGTGTACTGGTTCTGTTCTCATCATATCTTTTGCACCCTCTAGTGTTTCTTGTGCAAGCTTGGCTTTATAATAATTGAAATCTTGGATGTTTGCTGCTTTGGCAACAGCCTAGAATTTCTTTTGCCACTCATGTGCCCTGTGTTTCTTCCTCCAGTTGGCATATATATGCCTAGCACACATCCTGTGCTCTGCTTTTGGAAGATAGTCATTCATGGCATTGAGAATTCCCTTTTGCTGGTCAGATATGAACACCCAGCCATCTCCGTTGTTGTCAACGTTCAAATCTTTAATGAGCAAACCAATGAACCATTTCCATGTCTCATTTGTTTCCTGCTCAACTACTGCCCAAGCCAGTGGATACATTTGATTATTTGCATCCCTAGCTATATCACACAATAGCTCCCCCTTCAGAGCTCCTTTAAAGAAGCAACCATCTAATCCTATCACTTTTCTGCAGCCAGCTTTGAATCCTATCTTCAATGCATTAAAGCAAACATAAAAGCTCTGAAATATATTGTTCCTCTTGTCAGTTGGATCCAAACAAACTGCCACTGTACTTCTAGGATTACTTCTAAGAAGCTCAAGCTGGTAATCAAACACTCTGGTATATTCATTCTTCATGCCACATAGCAATTTGTCCATCACAAGTTTCTTTGCATGCTTGCACTTTGAAGTGGACACATCTGCAAACATATCTTACAATACTGTTGCTTTCATACTCTTTATCTTCCACATTGGATTTGCAAGAATGAAGTGCGCATACCTCTGTGCAATAACCTTTGCAGTCACTGGCCTATTATCTCTGTTTTGGGCACAATGATGTTCATCATTATATGTGATGACTTGGAATCTGCTTGTCCTGCTGGTTTTTGCTACATATATCATCCAAGGGCATCCAGGCCATCCACACTTGGCTCTAACTCTATCTATCTCTGATTTTTGGAACATAATGCTTCTTTTTGTCACTAGCCCATATCTCTTCAATGCTTCGACTAGCTGCTTCTTGCTTCTAAAGACCGTTGACAACTGGAAGTTTGGAATTTCACTGTCATTGTTGAATCTAGGAAACTGGCTCTTCATCCTCTCTGGCTCTCCATCAGAATCCTCACCATAGGAGTAATCCTCATCAGAAGAATCAAAGTTCCAGTCCTTCTCCTCTCCTTCTAGCTGCTCCTCCATATTTGTAATCAAATTTATTGGAACTGCTTCACTTGTATCTCTTCCAATCCAGCTTTTTGTTTCTCTCATCCTTTTCTAAGCTCTACCACTTCTGAATCTTCACCACTGTCCTCACTGTGTGGCATATATTCAGTGTTAGTGTCATCATCTGAACCTTCACTGTCATCATCTAGATTTGTTTGTGTAGGAGCAACAATTGCTTGTGAAGTACCAGCCGCATGCTGTGAAGTAGCAGGCATATGCTGTGAAGTACCAGCCACATGCTGTGAAGTAGCAGGCATATGCTGTGAAGTAGCAGGACCAGCTTGACTTGGATTGCAAATTTGTGACACTGCAAATTCATCTTCAACTAGCTCACTGTCAACTACATTAGTTCTTCCCCTTCTCTGCTTCATTGGACTGACAATGATTTGGGAGATGACCCCTGTGTCATCAGGAACCATGACATTCTCAACAGCTAGTACTTCTTCACTGTTAGTAGCTTCAGCGGTGACATTCTCAACAACTTGCACTTCTTCTTCATTGTCAGTAGATTCAGCAGTGACAATGGCAGGTGGAGCATCACTTAACTGCACAATTTCGTCCTCAAAATCACTGCAACTGCTGCTGTCTGCACTGTCTTGCTCCCCATGGTACTCAACATAAATATGTGCAACATCACCAACACAAATATAATCCCCCATCTTCACACATTTACTGTCATCATCCAAGAACACCAAACCATCAGCCAATTCAGTCCCAGGAATATGAAAGTAGAATTTCATTGATTCCTTCAGTTCCATATGATCTTTCAAAAACCCTTTCACCTCCTGCAAAGAGAGCTTGTCTCTCTCAATCTCTGACACATCCTCATCACCCCCAACATAGTCCAATTGTCGACCAATTCGGATGAAATCCCCTCCAAAATGAAACCTAACATTTAGTATCTCTGTTGGGTCCATGATGTAACTGAAAAAAGAAGAAAAAAGAACACACATATCACTACCTTGTGCTATTACGAACTAAGATCAGAAACTAATCTAAACAACAGAACCTACTTTTTCCCACTTAAAAGATGATCCTTTTCACCCTAAAACCCTAACTCATCAATGTTTAGAGAGGTCAAAATGCGGCGCCATAGGAGGAGGTCTTCGGGGACAAACCTTAACCCGTTGCGCGCAACAGCGCGCCGACCAGATCGTCGCCGCTGGAGTAGACCAGCCGTCTGTCGCCATTGCCATCGCCAGAGCAGAGAGGAAGACAGGGGGCGGCTCCTCGACTCCTATGGTGGATGGGCTGGACTCCTCCTCTCAATTGATAAAGTGCTCGATCTGGCGCATTGGGCCGGCCCAACTTGAACGTACCCAACCACCAACTCTCTCTGTTTCTCCAAAAAAAATGCAATCCGGCCAGTCTATTTGGAACAGTCTCAGGGTTTAATTTAGACCGGGATTAGTGAGTTGAGTGTGCTGATTTCAAGGATTAGGAGTTCAGGTTTCCATTTAGCTTTTCTCCACGAGTTCAGGGTTTATTTTAGACCTTTTCCATTATTCAACCACCTGATTAGAACTTACCATTTGAAATTATGTGTTATGTTAGATTATGTTGTTGGTGTTATTCTAGGACAAAGAGTTGATAAGAGATTAAATGTTATCCATTATGCTACTAAAACTCTAGACATTGCTCAAATAAATTATGCTACCACTCAGGAAGAATTTTTAGCAGTTGTGTTTGCATATAATAAATTCAGATCTTACATGGTTAATTCTAAAGTAATTATTCACACCGCTCTGCTATCAAATATCTTATGAAAAAAAGATGTTAAACCTAGACTCATTAGGTTGGTTTTATTGCTACAAGAATTTGAATTGCATATTACTGATAGGAAATCCCGTAGCTGATAATTTATCTCGATTGGAAAAGATTCTTGATGACCCACTGTCTATTGATGATAGTTTTCCTGATGAGCAATTAGTTGTGATAAATGCTTCTCGTAATACTCCTTGGTATTCAGACTATGCTAATTACACGTTGCTAAATTTATACCACATAGTTTCACATACAATAAAAGAAAAAGTTCTTCTTTGATTTAAGACATTATTTCTGGGATGACCCACATCTTTATAAAGAATGAGTAGATGATATTATTAGACGTTGTATACCTGAGTATGAATACGAACAAATCCTACGGAAGTGTCACTCCGAGGCTTAAGGAGGACACCATGCTGGAGATAGAACCGCACATAAGGTAATACAATCTGGTTTTTATTGGCATACTCTCTTTAAGGATGCTCGTAAGTTTGTCTTAGCTTGTGATGAATGTAAAAAAATTGGCAATATTGGTAGACGTCAGGAAATGCCTATGAATTATTCACTTGTTATTGAACCATTTGATGTTTGGGATTTGATTATATGGGACCTTTTTCTTTCTCTAATGGGTATATACATATTTTAGTTGTTGTTGATTACGTTACTAAGTGGGTAGAAACTATTCCAACTAGTAGTGCTAATCATAACACTTCTATTAAAATGCTTAAAAGGTTATTTTCCCGGGGTTTGGAGTCCCTAGATATTTAATGACTGATGGTGGTTCACATTTTATTCATGGTGCTTTCCGTAAACTGCTTGCTAAATATGATGTCAACCATAGAGTTGCATCTCCCTATCATACTCAATCTAGTGGTCAAGTTGAATTGAGAAATAGAGAAATAAAGTTAATTTTGCAAAAGACCGTCAATAGCTCTAGAAAGAATTGGTCTAAAAAACTTGATGATGCATTATGGGCTTACAGAACAGCCTATAAGAATCCTATGGGTATGTCTCCATATAAAATGGTTTATGGAAAATTAAATAACCTCTTGAGTTAGAACATAAAGCATATTAGGCAATTAAATAACTTAATTATGATTTCAAACTTACTGGTGAAAATAGGCTATTTGATATTAGCTTGTTAAATGAATGAAGAACTCAAGCTTATGAAAATGCCAAGTTGTTTAAAGAGAAAGTTAAAAGATGGCATGATAAAATAATTCAAAAACGGGAATTCAAAGTGGGTGAGTATGTTCTATTGTACAATTCTCGTTTTAGATTTTTTGTAGGAAAATTTCTCTCTAAATGGGAAGGACCGTATATCATCGAGGAAGTTTATCGTTCTGGAGCCATTAAGATCAGTAACGTCGAAGGCACTAATCCGAACATGGTCAATGGATAAAGAACTAAGCACTATATCTCGTGTACACCTATTAATGTCGAAACTAACATTATTCAAACTATGACACCGGAGGAACACATAAGAGAGACCTTCCAGAACAATCCAGAACCCTAAAAAGGAAGAGGTACATGATGCGGTAAGTAAACGGACTCCAAAAATTCTGTAAAAATACTTTCTATCAGTTTTGGAATATTAGAAAAAATACCAAAATAAGAAACAGCCGAGGGGACCCACGAGGTGCACACGAGGCACCAGGGCGCTCCCTGGTGACTCGTGGGCCCCTCGTGAGCCTTCCCGACTTTGTTTTCTTCTAGAATACTTGTTTTGCAAGATAAAAAATCTTTATATATATACTCCCGGACGTTTTGAACACCGTATCGTAGAAATATCCTATGTTCTTGTTTCGCTTGTTTTCTGTCAGATCTACCAAGCCAGGCATCATGTCTTCTTCCTCCTCCAACAACGTAGAAGACGATGCTTGGTTGCTGCAGAAGGAACTAAGGAGAGAAGGAACTGAGGAGGCTGCCATGGAAGAAGATGAAGGAGACTTGCTTGGAGCCCACCCTTTGACCTTCGAGAGGGGCACGCTAGCTGGCATCTCCACTACTACGAACCCCATCAAGCCATGAGGCCGATGAACGACCAAGGGAATGATGCGGCTTGAAGCTACGTCGGTATTTCCCCAAAGAGGAAGGGATGATGCAGCACAGCGACGGTAGGTATTTCCCTCAATGATGAGACCAAGGTTATCGAACCAGTAGGGGAACCAAGCAACACTACGTAAACAGCACCTGCACACAAATAACAAATACTCGCAACCCGACGTGTTAAAGGGGTTGTCAATCCCTTTCGGGCAACGGCGCCAGAAATTGGCAAACGGACATGAGAGAGTTGTAAATATTGATAGATCGAACGCCAAATAAAATAAATTGCAGCAAGGTATTTTAGTATTTTTGGTGTAATAGATATGAAAATAAAAGCAAAGGAAAATAGATCGCAAAGGCAAATATAATGAAGAAGAGACCTGGGGGGCGTAGGTTTCACTAGTGGCTTCTCTCGGGAAAAATAGCAAACGGTGGCTTAACAAATTACTGTTGGGCAATTGATATAACTTCAAATAATCATGACGATATCCAGGCAATGATCATTATATAGGCATCACGTCCAAGATTAGTAGACCGACTCCTGCCTGCATCTACTACTATTACTCCACACATCGACCGCTATCCAGCATGCATCAAGTGTATTAAGTTCATGGAGAAACGGAGTAATGCAATAAGAGCGATGACATGATGTAGACAAGATCTATTTATGTAGAAATAGACCCCATCGTTTTATCCTTAGTAGAAACGATACATACGTGTCGGTTCCCCTTTTGTCACTGGGATCAAGCACCGTAAGATCGAACCCACTACAAAGCACCTCTTCCCATTGCAAGATAAATAGATCAATTTGGCCAAACAAAACCCAAATATCGGAGAAGAAATACGAGGCTGTAAGCAATCATGCATATAAGAGATCAAGGAAGACTCAAATAAATTTCATGGATAAAAAGATAGATCTGATCATAAACTCAAAGTTCATCCGATCCCAACAAACATACCACAAAAAGAGTTACATCATATGGATCTCCAAGAGTCCATTGTATTGAGAATCAAACGAGAGAGAGGAATCCATCTAGCTACTAACTACGGACCCGTAGGTCTACAAAGAACTACTCACGCATCATCGGAGAGGCACTAATGGACATGATGAACCCCTCTGTGATGGTGTCTAGATTGGATCAGGTGGTTCTGGAACTTGCAGCGGCTGGAATTGATTTTCGTCGACTCCCCTAGGGTTTCTGGAATATTGGGTATTTATAGAGCAAAGAGGCAGTCCGGGGGCACCCGAGGTGGGCACAACGCACCAGGGCGCGCCTGGAGGGTTGTGCTCCCCTCGGAGCACCCCCAGGCGCTTCTCCGGCCCACTGGATGTCTTCTGGTCCAAAAAATCCACAAAAAGTTTGATTGTGTTTGGACTCCGTTTGGTATTGATTTCCTGCGATGTAAAAAACATGCAAAAAACAGCAACTGGCACTTGGCACTGTGTCAATAGGTTAGTACCAAAAAATGATTACAAAACATCCAAGAATGATAATATAACAGCATGGAACAATAAAAAATTATAGATACGTTGGAGACTTATCAGCATCCCCAAGCTTAATTCATGCTCGTCCTCGAGTAGGTAAATGATAAAAACAAATTTTTTGATGTGGAATGCTGCCTAACATGTCATCTCATATTCTTTTTCTTTATATCATGGACATTTGGACGTTTTATATGGTTCAAAGCAATTGTCTAGTTTTGACATGATAACTTAAATACTCAAGCATATCAACAAGCAACCATGTCTTTCAAAATGTCAACGCTAAAATAAGTTATCCCTAGCCCATCATGCTCAATCATTGATCCATTCATGAAACACACTCACATATTAGCTACACCCAATGCTCAAGTATGATCATAGTGCTCCTAGTTGGTGCTTTATAAGAGAAGGTGGAGACTCAAATTAAAAATAAAAATTACATAAAGTAAAAGGAAGGCCCTTCATAGAGGGAAGTTGGGATTTGTAGAGGTGCCAGAGCTCAAAGCGAAAAACTTAGAGATAAAAACATTTGGGAGGTATACTTTTCCCACCAACGAAAACGACTTAGAGTTCCCAACACTTTCCATGCTAGATATATCATAGGTGGTTCCCAAACAGAAAATAAAGTCCATTCCTTTTTCCACCATACTTTCACTTTCCATGGCTAACCGTCTCCACGGGTACCCTCCATACCAACACTTTCCAAGGAATTTATTATTTGACAACATAAAGTAAATTCATTTTTCATTTCGGGACTGGGCATCCCTAATACCTTTGCCTTACTCTCGTGCAATGACAAGTGAATAAACACTCATCATGAGAATAACACATCTAGCATGGAAAATATTAGCCACCCCTCACCGCCTCACGAGCGGTAGGAACACACAAAAGAGAAATTTATTTTGAAAATTAGAGTTGGCACATGCAAATTTGCTTAGAACGGCAAAAGAATACCGCATATAGGTAGATATAGTGGACTCATGTGGCAAAACTGGTTTAAAGGTTTTTGGATGCACAAGTAGTGATCATACTTAGTGCAAAATGAAGGCTAGCAAAAGATTGAGAAGCGACCAACCAAGAAACGAATAATCTCATAAGCAAGCATTAAGCATAATTAACACTGAATAATGCACCACAAGTAGGATGTAATTTCATTGCATGACTATTGACTTTCATACTTGCATAGGGAATCACAAACCTTAACACCAATATTCTTACTAAAGCATAATTACTCATCAACATAACTCACATATCACATCATCATATCTCAAAACTATTACAAGGAATCAAGTTTATTTTGTCCAATGATCTTCATGAAAGTTTTTATTATATACTTCTTGGGTATCTATCACTTTGGGACTAATTTTCATGTGCTGCTTTTGAGAAGCTCAAACAAATATAAGTGAAGATCATGAGCATAATATTTCTTTCTCTCAAATTAATTTAAGTCAAGCAAGAGAGAATTTCTTAAAAAATTTACTAACTCTCAAATAAGTCTAAGTGAAGCAAGAGAGCATTTCTTAAAAAATACTAAAGCACACCGTGCTCAAAAGGATATAAGTGAAGCACTAGAGCAATTCCATAGCTCTTAAAGATTTAAGTGAAGCATAAAGAGCAATTCTAACAAGTCATGGCATAATTTTTGCTCTCTCAAACAAGTGTGTCCAGCAAGGATTCAATATTTAAAAAGCAAAACAAAACAAGCAAAGACTCATATCATACAAGCGCTCCAAGCAAAACTCATAGTATGTGACGAATAAAAATATGCTTCGAGTAAAATACTGATGGTCGTTAGAAGAAAGAGGGGATGCCACTCGGGGCATCCCCAAGCTTAGTTGATTGCTTCTCTTTGGATAATAGCTTGGGATGCCATGGGAACTCCCAAGCTTAGGCTCTTCTTACTCCTTATTCCTTCATCCATCGTAACATCATCCAAAACATGAAAACTTCAATCACATAAAACTCAACAAAGCCTTCATGAGATCCGTTAGTATAAGAGAGAAAATCACTACTATAAGTACTGTATCAAACCAATTCATATTTTATCCTTGCATTATATCTACTGTATTCCAACTTTTCTATGGCAGAAACTCATCAAAGAAAACCATAGAATCATCAAAACAAGCACACAACGCAAAGAAAATAGAATCTGTCAAAAACAGAACAGTCTGTAGCAATCTGAATAACTCGAATACTTCTGCAACTCCAAAATTCCTGAGAAACTAGGACATCCTAGGCAATTTGTATATCAGTCTTCTGCAAAAAGAATCAAATCAAAATCACTCTTCTGTTAAATATGAGAATTATTTTCATGAGCGCAAAAGTTTCTGTTTTTCAGCAAGATGAAATCAACTATCACCCAACATGATCCTAAAGGCTTTGCTTGGCACAAACACTAATTAAAACACAAAAAACACAATCATAACAGTATCATAATTGTACAAACACTGAACAACAGAAATAAAAAAGACAAAAATAAATTTTATTCATTGGGTTGCCTCCCAACAAGCGCTATCGTTTTACGCCCCTAGCTAGGCATAAATTTTATTGATGCTCACATGAAAGATAATAATTGAAACACAAAGAGAGCATCATAAATCATGTGACAAACATATTTAAGTATAACATATTTTCGATGCATATGAATTTTATAGGAAAACAAATCAGCAAGACAAGCAAGATCTAGCATATGCAAAGGAGAGGAATAAAACATTGAAAATCTCAACATAACGAGAGGTAATTTAGTAACATGAAAATTTCTACAACCATAGTTTCCTCTCTCATAATAATTACATGTGGGATCATACTCAAATTCAACAATATAGCAATCATATAAAATTTTATTTTCATGATCCACATGCAAAAAAGTCTTATAATCTTCCAAGATAGTGGGATTAACATCAACTAAAGTCATGACCCCTCCAAACCCACTTTTATCAAAAAATCCAAAGTAGTGGGATCATTATTACCTATAGTTGACACTCTTCCAAACTCACTTTCAATATTATCGCAAACATATTCATCATGAGGCTTAAATAAATTTTCAAGATCATAAGAAGAATCACCCCAATCATGATCATTGCAATAAGTAGTGGACATATCAAAATTAGCATCCCCAAGCTTGGGGTTTTGCATATTATTAGCACAATTGACATTAATAAAATTTATAACAACATCATTGCAATCATGCTTTACATTCAAGGAGCTATGATGAATCACTTTATAAATTTCTTCGTTTAACACTTCATCACAATTTTCAGATTCATAAATCTCAAGCAAAACTTCATAAAGATAATATAGTGAACTCAATTCACTACTGATTGGTTTATCATAACTGGATCTTTTGAAAAGATTAGCAAGTGATGAGGATCCATATCAATAGATTTTTAGCAAGCGAAGATGCAAGCAAATATAAGGCACATGGCAACACAAGCAAAAAAGAGATCTGACGAGAAAACGGCGAACGAAAAAGAGGGCGAATAAAATGGCAAATTTTTGTGAAGTGGGGGAGAGGAAAACGAGAGGCAAATGGCAAATAATGTAATTGCGAGGAGATGAGATTTGTGATTAGGAACCTGGTAGATGTTGATGATGTCTCCCCGGCAACGGCGCCAGGAATTCCTTTTGATGCGGCTTGAAGCTACGTCGGTATTTCCCCAAAGAGGAAGGGATGATGCAACACAGCGACGGTAGGTATCTCCCTCAGTGATGAGACCACTGTTATCGAACCAGTAGGAGAATCCAGCATTCAACTAGTGTATTAAGTTCATGGAGAAACTGAGTAATGCAATAAGAACGATGACATGATGTAGACAAGATCTATTTATGTAGAAATAGACCCCGTCATTTTATCCTTAGTAGCAACGATACATACGTGTCGGTTCCCCTTTTGTCTCTGGGATCAAGCACCGTAAGATCGAACCCACTACAAAGCACCTCTTCCCATTGCAAGATAAATAGATCAAGTTGGCCAAACAAAACCCAAATATCGGAGAAGAAATACGAGGCTATAAGCAATCATGCACATAAGAGTTCAAGGAAGACTCAAATAACTTTCATGACTAAGAAAATATATCTGATCATAAACTCAAAGTTCATCCGATCCCAACAAACACACCGCAAAAAGAATTACATCATATGGATCTCCAAGAGACCACTGTATTGAGAATCAAACGAGAGAGAGGAAGCCATCTAGCTACTAACTACAGACCCGTAGGTCTACAAAGAACTACTGACGCATCATCGGAGAGGCACCAATGGACATGATGAACCCCTCCGTGATGGTGTCTAGATTGGATCTGGTGGTTGTGGAACTTGCGGCGGCTGGAATTGATTTTCGTCGACTCCCCTCGGGTTTCTGGAATATTGGGGTATTTATAGAGCAAAGAGGCGGTCCGGGGGGCACCCAAGGTGGGCACAACCCACCAGGGCGTGCATGGAGGTGGGTTGTGCTCCCCTCGGAGCACCCCCCCAGGCGCTTCTCCGGCCCACTGGATGTCTTCTGGTCCAAAAAATCCACAAAAAGTTTCACTGCATTTGGGCTCCCTTTGGTATTGATTTCCTGCGATGTAAAAAACATGCAAAAACAGCAACTGGCACTTGGCACTATGTCAATAGGTTAGTACCAAAAAATGATATAAAATGTCCAAGAATGATAATATAACAGCATGGAACAATAAAAAATTATAGATACGTTGGAGACTTATCAGGGAATCATGAAGTGCAAGGAGGGCTTTCCCCTAAGAGGCCCTTACGTAGGTTACATCGGAACAATTTTCACAATTTTATTCATAATTATGGGGTTGAAAATACTCCTCGTATGCACATACCATCCAATTGGGGCATATCTCGTCCAAGAGGAATTGATGCACGAACAAGCTCTTGGTGGCCGGAAAACAAACATATTATGGTTCAGGTGGGAAGGAATACTGTGTTAATTCGTCAAGCGCTCCGGGAGATTCAGAGTCTGAGGGAGATGCTCGTCCACATTATGAAGGACAAGCCCACTACTTCATCACCACCATCATCACCGAAGAAACAAACGTGAGTACACGGGTATGGGTTCTTGTTGGAAATATGCCCTAGAGGCAATAATAAAATGGTTATTATTGTATTTCCTTGTTCATGATAATTATCTCATGCTATAATTGTATTAACTGGAAAACGTAATACATGTGTGAATACATAGACCACAACATGTCCCTAGTAAGCCTCTAGTTGACTAGCTCGTTGATCAATAGATGGTTATGGTTTCCTGGCCATGGATATTGGATGTCATTGATAACGGGATCACATCATTAGGAGAATGATGTGATGGACAAGACCCAATCCTAAGCATAGCACAAGATCGTGTAGTTCGTTTGCTAAGAGCTTTTCTAATGTCAAGTATCGTTTCCTTAGACCATGAGATTGTGCAACTCCCGGATACTGTAGGAATGCTTTGGGTGCACCAAACGTCACAACGTAACTGGGTGGCTATAAAGGTGCACTACAGGTATCTCCGAAAGTGTCTGTTGGGTTGGCACGAATCGAGACTGGGATTTGTCACTCTGTATGACGGAGAGGTATCTCTAGGCCCACTCGGTAATGCATCATCATAATGAGCTCAATGCGACTAATGAGTTAGCCACGGGATCATGCGTTACGGAACGAGTAAAGAGACTTGCCAGTAACGAGATTGAACAAGGTATAGGGATACCGACGATCGAATCTCGGGCAAGTAACATACCGATAGACAAAGGGAATTGTATACGGGATTGATTGAATCCCCGACATCGTGGTTCATCCGATGAGATCATCGTGGAACATGTGGGAGCCAACATGGGTATCCAGATCCCGCTGTTGGTTATTGGTCGGAGAACGTCTCGGTCTTGTCTGCATGGTTCCCGAACCCGTAGGGTCTACACACTTAAGGTTCGGTGACGCTAGAGTTGTTATGGGAAATAGTATGTGGTTACCGAAGGTTGTTCGGAGTCCCGGATGAGATCCCGGACATGACGAGGAGCTCCGGAATGGTCTGGAGGTGAAGATCGGTATATTGGACGAAGAGTATTGGAGTCCGGAATTGTTCCGGGGGTAACAGGCTATGGCCAGCATGTCCGAAAGGGGTTTCGGAGGCCCCGGCAAGCGTTGGGGGGCCTTATGGGCCAAGGGGAAGGGGCAAACCAGCCCACTAAGGGGCTGTGCGCCCCTCCCAACCCCTCTCACATAACCAGGAGAGGTGGGGGCGCCACCCCTAGGGCAGCCGCCCCTCCCGGCTTGGGGGCAAGTTTCCTAGGGGGCGGGGGCGCCCAAACCCATCTAGGGTTTCCCCTGGCCGCCGCCTCCTCCTCTAGATCCATCTAGAGGGGCCGGCCCCCTCTCCCCTTCCCCCTATATATAGTGAGGGGGTGGGAGGACAGCCATACCCTTCCCTTAGCGCAGCCCCCTTCCTCCTCATACATCTCCTCCTCCACCGTAGTGCTTGGCGAAGCTCTGCCGGAGAACCAAGAGCTCCATTGCCACCATGCCGTCGTGCTACTGGAGTTCTCCCTCAACTTCTCCTCTCCCCTTGCTGGATCAAGAAGGAGGAGACGTCCCCGGGCTGTACGTGTGTTGAACGCGGAGGCGCCGTCCATTCGGCGCTAGAACGGATCTTCCGCGATTTGAATCGCCGCGAGTATGACTCCATCAACCGCGTTCTTGTAACGCTTCCGCTTAGAGATCTTCAAGGGTATGAAGATGCACTCCCTCTCTCTCGTTGCTAGCATCTCCTAGATTGATCTTGGTGACACATAGGAAAATTTTGAATTATTGCTACGTTCCCCAACAGTGGCATCATGAGCTAGGTCTATGCGTAGATTCTATGCACGAGTAGAACACAAAGTAGTTGTGGGCGATGATTTGTTCAATTTGCTTACCGTTACTAGTCTTATCTTGATTCGGCGGCATTGTGGGATGAAGCGGCCCAGACCGACCTTACACGTACTCTTACGTGAGACAGGTTCCACCGACTGACATGCACTTGATGCATAAGGTGGCTAGCGGGTGTCTGTCTCTCCCACTTTAGTCGGATCGGATTCGATGAAGAGGGTCCTTATGAAGGGTAAATAGCAATTGGCATATCACCGTTGTGGCTTTTGCGTAGGTAAGAAACGTTCTTGCTAGAAACCCATAGCAGCCACGTAAAACATGCAACAACAATTAGAGGACGTCTAACTTGTTTTTGCAGGGTATGCTATGTGATGTGATATGGCCAAAAAGATGTGATGAATTATATATATGTGATGTATGAGATTGATCATGTTCTTGTAATAGGAATCACGACTTGTATGTCGATGAGTATGACAACCGGCAGGAGCCATAGGAGTTGTCTTAATTTATTGTACGACCTGCGTGTCAATGAAAAACGCCATGTAATTACTTTACTTTATTGCTAACCGTTAGCCATAGTAGTAGAAGTAATAGTTGGCGAGACAACTTCATGAAGACACGATGATGGAGATCATGGTGTCATGCCGGTGACGAAAGTGATCATGCCGCGCCTCGATGATGGAGATCAAAAGGCGCAAGATGATACTGGCCATATCATGTCACTTTATGATTTGCATGTGATGTTTGCCATGTTTACATCTTGTTTGCTTAGAACGACGGTAGCATAAATAAGATGATCCCTCACTAAAATTTCAAGAGATGTGTTTCCCCTAACTGTGCACTGTTGCGAAGGTTCGTTGTTTCAAAGCACCACATGATGATCGGGTGTGATAGATTCTAACGTTCGCATACAACGGGTGTAAGCCAGATTTACACATGCGAAACACTTAGGTTGACTTGATGAGCCTAGCATGTACAGACATGGCCTCGGAACACAAGAGACCGAAAGGTTGACATGAGTCGTATAGTAGATACGATCAACATGAAGATGTTCACCGATGATGACTAGTCCGTCTCACGTGATGATCGGACACGGCCTAGTTGACTCGGATCATGTATCACTTAGATGACTAGAGGGATGTCTATCTAAGTGGGAGTTCATTAAATAATCAGATGAACTTAATTATCATGAACATAGTCAAAAGGTCTTTGCAAATTATGTCATAGCTTACGCTTTGGTTCTACTGTTTAAGATATGTTCCTAGAGAAAATTTAGTTGAAAGTTGATAGTAGAAATTATGCGGACTGGGTCCGTAAACTGAGGATTATCCTCATTGCTGCGCAGAAGGCTTATGTACTTAATGCACCGCTCGGTGTGTGAACCTCAAGCGTCGTCTGTAGATGTTGCGAACATCTGACATACACGTTTTGATGACTACGTGATAGTTCAGTGCGTAATGCTAACGGTTTAGAATTGAGGCGCCAAAGACGTTTTTGAAACGTCGCAGAACATATGATATGTTCCAAAGACTGAAATTGGGATTTCAGACTAGTGCCCACGTCAAGAGGTATGAGACCTCTGACAAGTTTCTTAAGCCTGCAAACTAAGGGAGAAAAGTTCAATCATTAAGCATATGCTCAGATTGTCTGAGTACTACAATTGCTTGAATCGAGTGGGAGTTAATCTTCCAGATGAGATAGTGATGGTTCTCCATAGTCACTGCCACCAAGCTATTAGAGCTTCGTGATGAACTATAACATATCAGGGATAGACATGATGATCCTTGAGCAACTCGCGACGTTTGACACCGCGAAAGTAGAAATCAAGTAGGAGCATCAATTGTTGATGGTTAGTAAAACCACTAGTTTCAAGAAGGGCAAGGGAAAAAAGGGATACTTCATGAAACAACAAATCAGTTGCTGCTCTAGTGAAGAAACCCAAGGTTGAACCCAAACCCGAGACTAAGTGCTTCTGTAATGAGGGGAACGGTCACTGAAGCAGAACTACCCTAGATACTTAGTAGATGAGAAGGCAGGCAAGGTCGACAGAAGTATATTGGATATACATTATATTAATGTGTACTTTACTCCTAGTAGCACCAGGGTATTAGATACCAGTTCGGTTGCTAAGTGTTGGTAACTCGAAATAAAAGGCTACGGAATAAATAGAGACTAGCTAAAGGTGAGATGATGACATGTGTTGGAAGTGTTTCCAAGGTTGATGTAATCAAACATCGTACGCTCCCTCTACCATCGGGATTGGTATTAAACCTAAATAATTGTTATTTGGTGTTTGCGTTGAGCATAGACATGATTGGATTATGTTTATCGCAATACGGTTATTCATTTAAGGAGAATAATGGTTACTCTGTTTATTTGAATAATACCTTCAATGGTCTTGCACCTAAAATGAATGGTTTATTGAATCTCGATCGTAGTGATACACATGTTCATGCCAAAAGATATAAAATAGTAATGATAGTACCACATACTTGTGGCACTGCCATTTGAGTCATATTGGTATAAAACGCATGAAGAAGCTCCATGTTGATGGATCTTTGGACTCACTCGTTTTTGAAAAGATTGAGACATGCGAACCATGTCTATTGGTAGATATGCATGAAGAAACTCCATACAGATGGATCGTTTGGACTCACTTGATTTTGAATCACTTGAGACATGCAAATCATAACACATGGGCAAGATGACTGAAAGGCCTCGTTTTCAGTAAGATGGAACAAGAAAGCAACTTGTTGGAAGTAATACATTTTGATGTGTGCAGTCCAATGAGTGCTGAGGCATGCAGTGGATATCGTTATGTTCTTACTTCACAGATGATTTGAGTAGATGCTGAGTATATTTACTTGATGAAACACAAGTCTGGATTATTGAAAGGTTCAAGTAATTTCAGAGTGAAGTTGAAGATCGTCGTGACAAGAGGATAAAATGTCTGTGATATGATCATAGAGATGAATATCTGAGTTACGAGTTTGGCACACAATTAAGACATTGTGGAAATCATTTCACAACTAATACCGCCTGGAACACCATAGTGTGATGGTGTTTCCGAACATCATAACAGCACCCTATTGGATATGGTGCATACCATGATGTCTCTTATCGAATTACCACTATCGTTTATGGGTTAGGCATTAGAGACAACCGCATTCACTTTAAATAGGGCACCACACAATTCCGTTGAGACGACACCGTATGAACTATGGTTTAGAGAAACCTAAGCTGTCATTTCTTAAAAGTTTGGGGCTGCGACGCTTATGTGAAAAAGTTTCAGGCTGATAAGCTCGAACCCAAAGCGGATAAATGCATCTTCATAGAATACCCAAAACAGTTGGGTATACCTCCTATTTCAGATCTGGAAGCAAAAGTGATTGTTTCTAGAAACGGGTCCTTTCTCGAGGAAAAGTTTCTCTCGAAAGAATTGAGTGGGAGGATGGTGGAGACTTGATGAGGTTATTGAACGATGACTTCAACTAGTGTGTAGCAGGGCACAGGAAGTTGTTCCCGTGGCACCTACACCAATTGAAGTGGAAGCTTATGATAGTGATCATGAATCTTCCGACCAAGTCACTACCAAACCTCGTAGGTCGACAAGGATGCGTACTACTTCAGAGTGGTACATAATCCTGTCTTGGAAGTCATGTTGCTAGACAACAATGAACCTACGAGCTATGGAGAAGCGATGGTGGGCCCAGATTCTGACGAATGGCTCGAGGCCATAAAATCCGAGAGAGGATCCATGTATAAAAAAACAAAGTATAGACTTTGGAAGAACTACTTGATGGTCGTAAGGCTGTTGGGTGCAGATGGATTTTAGAAGGAAGACAGACAATGATGGTAAGTGTCACCATTAAGAAAGCTCGACTTGTCGTTATGATGTTTTCCGACAAGTTCAAGGAGTTGACTGCGATGAGACTTTCTCACTCGTAGCGATGCTAAGAGTCTGTTGGAATCATATTAGCAGTTACTGCATTATTTATGAAATCTTGCAGATAGGATGTCAAAACGTTGTTTCCTCGACGATTTTCTTGAGGAAAGGTTGTATGTGACACAACCAGAAGGTTTTGTCAATCCTGAAATATGCTAACAAGTATGCAAAGCTCCAGCAATCCTTCTAAGGACTGGAGTAAGCATCTCGGAGATGGAATGTACGCTTTGATGAGATGATCAAAGATTTTGGGTTTTTACAAAGTTTATGAGAAACTTGTATTTCCAAAGAAGTGAGTGGGATCACTATAGAATTTTTGATGAGTATATGTTGTTAACATATTGTTGATCAGAAATGATGTAGAATTTCTGGAAAGCATACAGGGTTATTTGAAAAGTGTTTTTCAATGGAAAACCTGGATTAAGCTACTTGAACATTGAGCATCAAGATCTATAAGGATAGATAAAAAACGTTTAATAGTACTTTCAAATGAATACATACTGTGACAAGATTTTGAAGGAGTTCAAAATAGATCAGCAAAGAAGGAGTTCTTGGCTGTGTTACAAGGTGTGAGTATTGAGTAAGACTCAAGACCTGACCACGGCAGAAGAGCGAGAAAGGACGAAGGTCGTCCCCTATGCTTTAGACGTAGGCTCTACAGTATGCTATGCTGTGTACGGCACCTGAAGTGTGCCTTGCCATGAGTCAGTCAAGGGGTACAAGAGTGATCCAGGAATGGATCACATGACAGCGGTCGAATTTATCCTTAGTAACTAGTGGACTAAGGAATTTTCTTGATTATGGAGGTGGTAAAAGAGTTCGTCGTAAAGGGTTACGTCGATGCAAACTTTGACACTAATCCGGATGACTCCGAGTAGTAAACCGGATTCGTATAGTAGAGCAGTTATTTGGAATAGCTCCAAGCAGCGCGTGGTAGCTGCATCTACAAGATGACATAGAGATTTGTAAAGCACACACGGATCTGAAAGGTTCAGACCCGTTGACTAATAACCTCTCTAACAAGCGAGATATGAACAAACCCCATGGGTGTTGGATTCATTACAATCACATAGTGATGTGAACTAGATTATTGACTCTAGTGCAAGTGGGAGACTGTTGGAAATATGCCCTAGAGGCAATAATAAAATGGTTATTATTGTATTCCCTTGTTCATGATAATTGTCTATTGTTCATGCTATAATTGTATTAACTTGAAACCGTAATACATGTGTGAATACATAGACCACAACATGTCCCTAGTAAGCCTCTAGTTGACTATTTCGTTGATCAATAGATGGTTATGGTTTCCTGACCATGGACATTGGATGTCATTGATAACGGGATCACATCATTAGGAGAATGATGTGATGGACAAGACCCAATCCTAAGCATAGCACAAGATCGTGTAGTTCGTTTGCTAAGAGCTTTTCTAATGTCAAGTATCGTTTCCTTAGACCATGAGATTGTGCAACTCCCGGATACTGTAGGAATGCTTTGGGTGTACCAAACGTAACAACGTAACTGGGTGGCTATAAAGGTGCACTACAGGTATCTCCGAAAGTGTCTG
The DNA here is from genome assembly GCF_002575655.3 of Aegilops tauschii subsp. strangulata. NCBI lineage: Eukaryota > Viridiplantae > Streptophyta > Magnoliopsida > Poales > Poaceae > Aegilops > Aegilops tauschii. The sequence goes on along the minus strand of NC_053039.3, from coordinate 396,544,300 downwards.
TTGGGTTGGCACGAATCGAGACTGGGATTTGTCACTCCGTATGACGGAGAGGTATCTCTGGGCCCACTCGGTAATGCATCATCATAATGAGCTCAATGTGACTAATGAGTTAGCCACGGGACCATGCGTTACGGAACGAGTAAAGGGACTTGCTGGTAACGAGATTGAACAAGGTATAGGGATACCGACGATCGAATCTTGGGCAAATAACATACCGATAGACAAAGGGAATTGTATACGGGATTGATTGAATCCCTGACATCGTGGTTCATCCGATGAGATCATCGTGGAACATGTGGGAGCCAACATGGGTATCCAGATCCCGCTGTTGGTTATTGGCCGGAGAACGTCTCGGTCATGTCTGCATGGTTCCCGAACCCGTAGGGTCTACACACTTAAGGTTCGGTGACGCTAGAGTTGTTATGGGAAATAGTATGTGGTTACCGAAGGTTGTTCGGAGTCCCGGATGAGATCCCGGACATGACAAGGAGCTCCGGAATGGTCCAGAGGTGAAGATCGGTATATTGGACGAAGAGTATTGGAGTCCGGAATTGTTCCGGGGGTACCAGGCTATGGCCAGCATGTCCGAAAGGGGTTTCGGAGGCCTCGGCAAGCGTTGGGGGGCCTTATGGGCCAAGGGGAAGGGGCAAACCAGCCCACTAAGTGGCTGTGCGCCCCTCCCAACCCCTCTCACGTAACCAGGAGAGGTGGGGGCGCCACCCCTAGGGCAGCCGCCCCTCCCGGCTTGGGGGGCAAGTTTCCTAGGGGGTGGGGGCGCCCAAACCCATCTAGGGTTTCCCCTGGCCGCCGCCTCCTCCTCTAGGTCCATCTAGAGGGGCCGGCCCCCTCTCCCCTTCCCCCTATATATAGTGAGGGGGTGAGAGGGCAGCCTTACCCTTCCCTTGGCGCAGCCCCCTTCGTCCTCATACATCTCCTCCTCCTCCGTAGTGCTTGGCGAAGCTCTGCCGGAGAACCACGAGCTCCATTGCCACCATGCCATCATGCTGCTGGAGTTCTCCCTCAACTTCTCCTCTCCCGTTGCTGGATCAAGAAGGAGGAAACCTCCCCGGTCTGTACGTGTGTTGAACACGGAGGCGCCGTCCGTTCGGTGCTAGATCGGATCTTCCGCGATTTGAATCGCCGCGAGTACGACTCCATCAACCGCGTTCTTGTAACGCTTCCGCTTAGCGATCTTCAAGGGTATGAAGATGCACTCCCTCTCTCTCGTTGCTAGCATCTCCTAGATTGATCTTGGTGACACGTAGGAAAATTTTGAATTATTGCTACGTTCCCCAACAGTTCTCCCCTTGGATTGTGCCAAGATTGAGGGAGGTTGCCCAGTATCGTATCACCATCACTTTTATTATCTTTACCTGTTTTTAGTTTGATCCTTAGATATTTCATGATTTAATTGAATAAATTTTTAGTATGATCTATTTTAGGGAGCTAGTTTCGTGATCTATCTATTTATGTAATCGAGTTGAGAGTTGTATAATAAAGAGTAGTTTGATTTTTTGCTTCTTTACTTTTATGTTTCAACCTTAGCAATGAAAATAATGGAAAAATCACATGCTAATCTTATGGAAAGTAATGACATCACATAAGAAAAGTGTAAGTGGTAAAATTTATTGAAATTAAAAAAACATAGCATTAGTCAATGATGCAATTCATGAAAGAATTAATAAGGGAAGAGAAGATTCACATATAAATATACTATCTTAGACATCTTTATGATTGTGAGCCCCAGCCCCATTAAGTATTTTATGTCAAATTATTGACGTTGGAGAAGGAAGACAACGTAATGAGTTATATTTGCTTTTATTCACATAGAAATTATATTATCATAGTTCCTCGAACATGTGGTTCTTGCTCAATATCTTTGCTAGCCAAAAATCCGCACCAAGTAGAGATACTATTTGTGCATCCAAAAAACCCTTAAACCCAGTTTCATGTCATGATCGAGAGTCCGGTATACATACCTATGGATTGAATAAGATCCTTCAAGTAAGTTGTCATCGGTGCAAAAGATAATAAAAATTGCTTCTAAATATGTATGATCTTTTATTGTAAGGGAAAATAAGCTTTGTACGATCTTGTGATGGTAAAGAAATAAAAGCGACGGAGTGCACAATAAAGGTTGCTATCACAAGAGGCAATATAAAGGTGTCATTCCTTTGCATTAAGAGCTTGCACATCCAAAAACAAAAAAGCGCATGACAACCTCTGCTTCCCTCTGCGAAGGGCCTATATTTTACTTTTATGTATTTACTTTTCATGCAAGAGCCAAAAGTGTTCTCCTCTATTTTTTTCGCTTTTACAAGCATCATGTGGTGGGAAAAGATCTAGACATATATATCCAATTGAATATGAGTAATCATGAGTTATTATTTTTGACATTACCCTGGAGGTAAATGAGTTGGGAGGCGAAATTATAAGCCTCTATCTTTCTATGTGTCTGGCTGAAACTTTTGCTCCATATATATGTCGTGAGTGTTAGAAATCATAGAAGACTAAATGATGGTTGAGTATGTGGACTTGCTAAACAAAATCTCCTACATGAGACTCTTCCTGAAAAGATGATGAATTGAAATTGCATTGTTGACTGAGAACATAGTTTGTTAGTTTTCAAGGAAGTTTATGCTTTATACTTTGTTGTTGTGATGAATTGTTACTTGCTCATGAGAAGTTTTATGATGATAATTATTGCTGCTATGATACTAGTCATGATGCTACTATGTCCATATTTTGTTTTTATCGACACCTCTCTCTCTCTCTCTAAACATGTGGTCATGATTATCGATATCGGCTTTGGCTTGAGGACAAGCGAGGCCTAAGCTTGGGGGAGTTGATGCGTCCATTTTGTATCATGATTTCCTACTATTACTTATAATGTTTTTGACCAATATAATACTTTATAGTACCTAATACGTCTCCAACATATCTATAATTTTTTATTGTTCCATGCTATTATATTATCATTCTTGAATGTTTTACAATCATTTTATAGCAACTTTATATCATTTTTCTGGGACTAACCTATTGACATAGTGCCCAGTGCCAGTTGCAGTTTTTTGCTTGTTTTTTACTTCGTGGAAAATCAATGCCAAACGGAGTCTAAATGCAGCGAAACTTTTTGGAGAATTTTTCTGGGCCAGAAGACACAGGATGGGCCAAAGAAGTACCAGAGGGGTGCCCCGAGGGGGGCACAACCCACCTGGGTGCGCCTGGGGGCCCAGGCGTGCCCTGGTGGGTTATGCCCACCTCGGTGGCCTCCCGCACCACCTCTTTGCTCTATAAATACCCAAATATTCCAGAAACCCTAGGGGAGTCAACAAAAAACAATTGCAGTCACCTCAAGTTCCAGAAACCACAGATCCAATCTAGACACCATCACCGAGGGGTTCATCATCCTCATTGGTCATTAATGAAATTAATTAAAAGAATAAAATTAAATATTAATTAATTAATAATATATAGACTTAATTAATTCCGTTTAAGTTAACTAATTAAGATTAATTAACCTAATAGCTAATTAACCTAATTAACCACTATTAATTAACTAAACAGTCAATGACATGCGTGACCCACACATCAGCGATGCAGTCAACACCTCTGTTGACTGCTGACGTCGTGCTGATGCAATAATGCTATTTTCGAATTAATTTAATAATAATAATTTAAAAATTGATTAAATCTTTTAAAATTAATATAAAATAAACCGTAGCTCGGATGGAAAAACTTTGTACATGAAAGTTGCTCAAAACGACGAGACGAATCTGGATACTAAGCCCGTTCGTCCGCTACACATCCCTAGCATAGCGAACACACAACTTTCCCCCTCCGGTTCATTTGTCCAAAAACGCGAAGCACCGGGAATACTTTACCGGATGTTTTCCCCCCTTCGCTGGTATCACCTCCTACTGCGTTAGGGCACACCTGGCACCGTTACTTGTCATGTCATGCATCGATATGCATCTGTTTGCATTGTATTCATTGTTTCTTCCCCCTCTTCTCTCGGGTAGACTACGAGACTGGCGCCGCTGCTGGTGCCCCGATCGACTACTGTGTTGATGACCCCTCCTTCTTGCCAGAGCAACCAGGCAAGCCCCCCCTTGATCACCAGATATCACCTATTCCTTCTCTCTACTGCTTGCATTAGAGTAGTGTAGCATGTTACTGCTTTCGGTTAATCCTATTCTGCTGCATAGCCTGTCATTGTTGCTACAGTTGTTACCCTTACCTGCAATCATAAATGCTTAGTATAGGATGCTAGTATTCCATCAGCGGCCCTACATTCTTGTCCGTCTGCCATGCTATACTACTGGGCCGTGATCACTCGGGAGGTGATCACGGGTATATACTTGTACATTATATGATACATGTGGTGACTAAAGTCGGGTCGGCTCGTAGAGTACCCGCAAGTGATTCCAATGTGGGGGCTGAAAGGACAGGTGGCTCCATCCCGGTAGAGGTGGGCCTGGGTTCCTGACAGCCCCCGATTGTTACTTTGTGGCGGAGCGACAGGGAAGGTTGAGACCACCTAGGTGAGAGGTGGGCCTGGCCCTTGTCGGCGTCCGCGGTTACATCAATTAACATGCTTAACGAGATCTTGGTATTTGATCTGAGTCTGGCCACTGGCCTATACGCACTAACCAACTACGCGGGAACAGTTATGGGCACTCGACGTCGTAGTATCAGCCGAAGCCTTCTTGACGTCAGCGACTGAGCGGCGTGCGCCGGGTTGGACCGCGTAATGCAACTTTCTTTGTAATGGAGGTTGCTAGGTCTGCTCACCGGCCGCAATCGCAACGTGCAGGTGTGCAATGGGCGATGGGCCCAAACCCCTGCACGCATAGGATTTAGACCAGCGTGCTGACCTCTCTGTTGTGCCTAGGTAGGGCTACGACGTGTTGATCTTCCGAGGCCGGGCATGACCCAGGAAAGTGTGTCCGGCCAGAGGGATCGAGCGTGTTGGGTAATGTGGTGCACCCCTGCAGGGAAGTTTATCTATTCGAATAGCCGTGATCCTCGGTAAAAGGACGACCCAGAGTTGTACCTCGACCTTATGACAACTAGAACTGGATACTTAATAAAACACACCCTTTCAAGTGCCAGATACAACCCGGTGGTCACTCTCTCATAGGGGGACGAGGAGAGGATCGCCAGGTAGGTTTATGCTATACGATGCTACTTGGTGAACTTACCATCTACTCTCTTCTACATGCTGCAAGATGGAGGCTGCGAGAAGCCTAGTCTTCGACAGGACTAGTTATCCCCCTTTTTATTCTGGCATTCTGCAGTTTAGTCCATCGATATTGCCCCTTTACACAGATACCCATGCATATGTAGTGTAGATCCTTGCTTGCGAGTACTTTGGATGAGTACTCACGGTTGCTTTTCTCCGTCTTTTCCCCCTTTCCATTCTTCTCGGTTGTCGCAACTAGATGCTGGAGCCCAGGAGTCAGACGCCACCTTCGACGACTCCTACTACACCGAGGGTGCCTACTACTACGTGCAGGCCGCCGCCGACGACCAGGAGTAGTTTAGGAGGATCCCAGGCAGGAGGCCTGCGCCTCTTTCGATCTGTATCCCAGTTTGTGCTAGCCATCTTATGGCAACTTGTTTAACTTATGTCTGTACTCAGATGTTGTTGCTTCCGCTGACTCGTCTATGATCGAGCACTTGTCTTCGAGCCCTCGAGGCCCCTGGCTTGTATTATGATGCTTGTATGACTTATTTTATTTTAGAGTTGTGTTGTGATATCTTCCCGTGAGTCCCTGATCTTGATCGTACATGTTTGCGTGTATGATTAGTGTACGATTGAACTGGGGGCGTCACAAGTAGGTATCAGAGCCGACTGCCTGTAGGAATCCCCTTCCAAACTCCTTGGTCGAAGTCGAGTCTAGTCATTGCAAAACTTTTACTAACATGGTTGTGTGGCTTATAGGCCCACGTCACCATTGGGTGGTATTAGGATCTTTTATTCCTCATCTATACTCTAGGATTCTGATCTCTCTTCTATTCGGGTTAAATGATTTTCTAAAATCTAACTTTAGGTTCTCGAAAACACTTTCTCCCGGAGAGCCCCTTCAGTCCAGATGATCGCGGGCTGCACCAGAAGATTTCGAAGTTACTCTCTGATACTCTTTCGAGACTTTGTGTCCGTTGCTTTTGCAATTCCCTTCCACCGTCAACCCCAATAGATAACTACATGCTCTTGCCATTCTTACATTCATCCCCAGCTGCTCTTGTTATTACAAGATGTATTGAATTATCCTTCGACTTTTAAGAATCTCTTGAGCCACTGCCTTATAGATCTTTGCCGCATGAATACCCCTACGTATAATTCCTCACACTTATCGTGTATCTGCTCATTCCCAGTTGTTCATGTGTTTCGCAAAAGACTTCGAAATACCATTCGATCTTTCAAAAATCCCGAGCATCCTATTGCTCTTGAAATTCTTGCTTGCTTGCATTATGGTTAATCCCATAAGTCTCGTAATCTTATTGGCATCCCTTGTCTTTATCATTTTAAGTCTGTTGATTCAATATGTTGAGGATGCTCCCATTCCTCAGTCGAACCCTAGAATTCATCCTTCCGGCTCAGATGTCATTTTGAATAGGAGCTGGTTCTCTACTAATCAATTTACCTTCGATTGTATCCCTAAGTCTACTCAACTTATCCATCCTTAATCAGAGCGTTTGCTTCTAAGCCCTTGATTTGAAAATCACAATTCCTTTGCATTTGAGCTCTGAATTAGTCAGTTGTTTCTATAATCCAATGCCTTTACATTGTTACTTCCTCTGCTTGTGTGCCGATGCTCACATCAGCTCCGTTATGGACCGTCAGATCCTTTGTTGAATTTTCATCCGACAGTGTCCTTGGTATACAAAAACCTCGAGAAGTTCTTTCCCTAATACATAATGCCATTGCTAAATCCTATTCCCTGATTTGGCCAACCATGCTCTGCTTTCGAGCTGGTGATATTTACTCTTGAAGCGTGTGGTATATGTTTCAAAGATACCCTGATGGGTTGAACCCATGCCTTCCTTAATCTGTGTGAACTTGAAAAGCTTTCACGAGTCATACTCCTCTGGTAATTCACCAGGTGGGTTTTCACACTCAAATCATTTTTTAATAAGAGCAGTGAATTAATGGTCATGCATTGGAGAAGTGGGAGTCGACCTTGAACTTTGTGTTCATGCCCATGGACATGATGTAGATCCTATCATGGAAGCTTCTTGTGATAATAACTATTTCCTTGATATAATATCAGCTGGTATCTGTGAATTGATCCTTTGCAATCGTGCTTCCAACCATATTTTCTCCTTGATTCTATTTCTCAGACAAGTTAAAGTACTTGCCTTTTGCAGATCAATACGCCTGCCCAACCTCTATTTTGATCCACCTTCGAGTATTACCCCCTGGTATCTCGAGGATATCAACCCATTGCACTACATCTTATGAATTTCTGATAAATTAGTACCTTTCTCCGTCATAGTCACTCCATGGGTTCTGGGTTGTCGTCAACCGAGAACACCGATTAGTGAATCGAATCAACGCTATGATTCAATACTCTTAGTACTTTGTTGTTGAGAAGTTTAATACTCCATCATGTCATTTCTAGCCTTATCGGCTACATCATTATCGTGCTAAATTTAACTGTGCTGCATGGTTCTTCTTCCCGGAGCACAAATTTTCGACGGTGAGCTAATCTTATGTCGATCTTCCTCATCATATCATTTCGCCTTGAACAGCGAACTTGGTTTCGAGTTTGTGTCGTACCCTTGGTTCCAATAACCTTTCGCTTCACCATTCCTTTGACTTGATGTCATCGCTGATCGATTACATCTTGAAATCTCTCGACAAATGTGTCATGATCATCATCAACATTCTAAGCTCTTCCAAGATATCTATAGAATTCTTCATGGGAAATACCATCCTTGTCCCTTGGTAATTTGTGTTGTCATCAACTACTTCCTTGCCTTCTTTCCAACACAAACTTGTTAGTGTTGTGGCCGTACCTTGAGTTCCTGGCTATCCAACTTATCTTATGTCCTACCTTAAAGTAATACCATCTTATATATCAAGAATGTTGTGAGAATTTCAACACCTCTTAAGAATTCTTGATACAATTGATATATCTCGCCATCTACATTCATCTCTTGGTCCCCGTGTTGTTTCTAACCGGAAAACCGACAATTGAACTATGATGTGCGAATTCAAAACTTCTAGCAACCCTATTGCTTTGAAGTTAATGGTCGACATTTCATTCTTAGACCATTGGTTATCGAATCACCATTCTAACATTGATCCTGCTACCTAAGCCCATATTTCGGGTGCACCTTTCAACCAGTGATTAATTGTGTATGTTTCCCTCGAGCATTCATCATTATATCATTTGATTTGATAAATGTTATCTCCTTGTTCACATAATTGTGGAGATCCATCTTTTGGAAATCTCGATGAACTGTCGCTGAGACCATCAGCCACCTCCTCATCCTCTCGTTGATTTAATGATGAACTCTTGTTTTGGAACTCGCTTCCATAGTTCAATTGCCGACAATCTTACAATGTCATCTGGACAATTTGTGTTGCACCTTTCTTCTCAGGCATCCTGAGTTTGAGTTATCCTGACATCAATCAGATCTGAATCTCGGTCAGATACGATGGTTGGAACATATTCCCCAGAGCTAGAATAAGGTCATGTCATGCCTAGCAAACCTGGTCGGAGGAGCTATTGTTACAGTTTTTTTTAGCAAGATTATCCATTCTTCCATGAGGAAATTGTAAGACTTATTCTACAAGTTGTTCCTGATGGATCCTTCGTGTATCCGAAGTGTGATCTTTGCTTGACGACCATGTCAATACTATCTCGAAGCATGTTTGTGGTACTTAGATTTTCAACAAGAACATTTAAAGCCCAATGTTAAATGTTTCTTGCTCAATTATCCAAACACCGTTGTATGGGTAATGTCATGAAAATTCTCTCCCCTACCTAAAGATTTTTCTACATTATATCCTGTCATGGATATCATGGTCTGCTTGTCCTTGGGAAGGATATACCCTTGAAATATGTGTTAAACACATTTTCCTTTCCATTGTTCTATTTAATCTGATAATCATATTTTCCTTTCCATTGGTTGGTTTAACATTTCTTGTGATCTATATGATCTAAGCAGTAATATTCTCCTGCTTATGTAAACACCTCGGTGTACAATTCTGTCAGCAAGACCGTGTTACTATTGCTGATGACATTCCGGTAGCCACCGATGGACGAGAACCTTGCCTATCGGTCCGCCTTGTTCAACGAGCAGGAAAAATGGTTCTCTTCGTCCCTCGCCCTTGGTACCGATGTTGTTGCTGACATAACTGATAGGTGATACTCTGACCTGCCTTGCTATCTTGACCATGCAAATTGATTAGCGCCTTCCTGCTATTAACCCACATGGTGGGCCCATAACCCACAGTTCCACATGATCGAAACCTGACTCTCCTGTACACCCCTGTTTCTAAAGTTATTCCTCACGCTTGGCTTCGTATGAAAGATCATGAGCCACCTTTCTAGTGATCTATTCTGGTATCAGGTGCAATACGTATTCCCATTGCTCTGAACCCCTTTCACCCTCTATTTCAGGCAACAGACGGTTGCCTACCCGCTTGGAGCTTCTTGTTGCCCATCCTCACCTTGCTCTCAATAACTTTCTTGAATTTCAACTCAAGAGATGCCTCTATGCCACGTTCACTGAGATAGCCCCCAGGTACCTAACATATGTTGAGCTCCGTCCTTCCCAAGTTTTCCACCTTAGCTTCCCGTAAGTACGATGGAGATCCTGAAGGAAGGATGATGACTTCATCAGGATAACCTGAAGCAGATAAATGAAGACGTCAATGTAATGGATCGACATCTTTGAGAAGAGCAACCAAGATCGAGAAGATTCGTTAGAATTTCGTAAACCGATTCCCCCCTTACTCCACCTCTTAAATCTCGGGACGAGATTTCTTGTAGTGGAGAAGAATTGTGACGCCCGGATAGTTAAGCTACAGTAACCATCTACTAATATTGCCACGTCACCACTACTACTGTTGCTAAACTCACTCTGATACAAAACCGATTCAAATTCAAATTCAAAATCCAGTCAAACAAATAAAGATTTAAAAAATTAGAACTAAAATGTCCGGATTGTGCCAAGTATTGCACACGTAATTATAGTGAAGAAAACACATTTTTAGAAAATGCTAAATGCTCTAAAATAAATAAAACGGAAAAGGAAAATAAATAAAAGAAGAGAAAATAGAAAACAAAACTAACAAAAAAATGAAAAGAGAACCCCCCCCACTGGGCCAGTCGGCCCAGCTACTAGCCAGGCCAGGCCCAACCGGCCACCCCCACTCCCCTTAACCCATGCCCCGAAACCCTAACCACCCCATCCACCCACTGCCCCCACTCCCTCATTCCCCCCTCCCGATCCGATCTGGATCGGGGGCTCGAACCGAACCGCGCCGACGCCACCGCCGATCCCCGTCGCCCGGAGCTGCGCCTCCGCCTCGGCCACCTCGCCGGACTTCCTCCCCAATGTCGACGTCGTCCCCATCGTCCTCCCCACGCCCCGCTGCCATTTACCCTACGGCCACCATGAGCACCCCTTCTCCTCCTCTCTCCCTCGCGCCCGCACGCGCTCACCCAGTTGAGGCCGTGCCCGCGCCCCCGCTACCCCGCCGCTTGCAGCGCTCGGCCATCCCGCGTCGTGCCTCGCCGCTGCGCCCCCCTTGCCGCTCGCGCACCCTGCTGCTGCTGCTCGCCACAGCCGCCTTGCTCCGCCGCCTCCCCCCTCCCGTGTCCCGCTCCACCTGTTCCAGCTGCAGCCGCCGCTCGCGTCGGCCCGCTCTGCCTCGTGCGCAGCTGCTGGTCTGCGCCGTGCCATCCGCCGCCGCCGGCGCTCCGCCCTGCCCTCCGCTCCTCCCGTGGCACTCGCTGACGCCCAGCACGCGCGGGCCAGCGCCCGGCTCCGCCGCTCACCTTGCCGCCCCTCCTGTGGCTGCTGCTCCAGCGGTGGCCGCGGCCACAACCGCGCCAGCGGCGGACCCCTGTAGCCCGCGCCTGCGCCATTCTTGTGGCGCCCAGCGCCCGTCGCCCGCACCCACACCCGTTAGTGTCGTGCCCGCTAAGGCCCACTGGCCCTATGACAAAGGGGCCCCACCCCCTAGAATGTTTTTGTTAAAAAGGGTTATTAATTAAATTAAATAAATGAATAAAATTAAATATTAATTAGTTAATTAACTAAATAATTAACTTAATTAATTATGTTTAAGTTAACTAATTAAGATTAATTAACCTAATAGCTAATTAACCTAATTAACTACTGTTAATTAACTAAACAGTTAATGACATGCGTGACCCACACGTCAGCGACCCAGTCAACACCTCTGTTGACTGCTGACGTCGTGCTGATGCAATAATGCTATTTTTGAATTAATTTAATAATAATAATTTAAAAATTGATTAAATCTTTTAAAATTAATATAAAATAAGCCGTAGCTTGGATGGAAAAACTTTGTACATGAAAGTTGCTCAGAACGACGAGACGAATCTGGATACGTAGCCCGTTTGTCCGCCACACACCCCTAGCATAGCGAACACGCAACTTTCCCCCTCCGGTTCATCTGTCCAAAACGTGAAGCACCGGGAATACTTTCCCGGATGTTTTCCCCCTTCGTCGGTATCACCTCCTACTGCGTTAGGGCACACCTGGCACCATTACTTGTCATTTCATGCATCGATATGCATCTGTTATCATTATATTCATTGTTTATTCCCCCTCTTCTCTCCGGTAGACTACGAGACTGACGCCGCTGCTGGTGCCCCGATCGACTACTGTGTTGATGACCCCCCCTTCTTGCCAGAGCAACCAAGCAAGCCCCCCCTTGATCACCAGATATCGCCTATTCCTTCTCTATACTGCTTGCATTAGAGTAGTGTAGCATGTTACTGCTTTCGGTTAATCCTATTCTGCTGCATAGCCTATCATTGTTGCTACAGTTGTTACCCTTACCTGCAATCCAAAATGCTTAGTATAGGATGCTAGTATTCCATCAGTGGCCCTACATTCTTGTCCGTCTGCCATGCTATACTACCGGGTCGTGATCACTCGAGAGGTGATCATGGGTATATACTTGTACATTATATGATACAGGTGGTGACTAAAGTCGGGTCAGCCCGTAGAGTACCCACAAGTGATTCCGATGTGGGGTTGAAAGGACAGGTGGCTCCATCCCGGTAGAGGTGGGTTTGGGTTCCCGACGGCCCCCGACTGTTACTTTATGGCAGAGCGATAGGGCAGGTTGAGACCACCTAGGTGAGAGGTGGGCCTGGCCCTGGTCGGCGTCCGCGGTTACATCAATTAACACGCTTAACGAGATCTTGGTATTTGATCTGAGTCTGGCCACTGGCCTATACGCACTAACCAACTATGCAGGAACAGTTATGGGCACTCAACGTCGTGGTATCAGCCGAAGCCTTCTTGACGTCAACGACTGAGCGGCGCGCGCTGGGTTGGACCGCGCAGCGCAACTTTCTTTGTAATGGAGGTTGCTAGGTGATACGTCTCCAATGTATCTACTTTTCCAAACACTTTTGCCCTTTTTTTGGACTCTAACTTGCATGATTTGAATGGAACTAACCCGGACTGACGCTGTTTTCAGCAGAATTGCCATCGTGTTATTTTTGTGTAGAAATAAAAGCTCTCGGAATGACCTGAAACTTCACGAAGAATATTTTTGGAAGATATAAAAAATACTAGTGAAAGAATCAACACCAGGGGGGCCACACCCTGTCCACAAGGGTGGAGGGCGCGCCCACCCCCTGGGGCGCGCCCCCTGCCTCATGGGCCCCCTGAGGCTCCACCGACCTCAACTCCAACTCTATATATTCACATTCAGGGAGAAAAAATTCAGAGAGAAGGATTCATCGTGTTTTACGATACGGAGCCGCCGCCAAGCCCTAACTCTCTCGGGAGGGCTGATCTGCAGTCCGTTCGGGGCTCCGGAGAGGGGAATCCTTCGCCGTCGTCATCATCAACCTTCCTCCATCACCAATTTCATGATGCTCACCGCCGTGCGTGAGTAATTCCATCGTAGGCTTGCTGGACGGTGATGGGTTGGATGAGATTTACCATGTGATCGAGTTAGTTTTGTTAGGGTTTGATCCCTAGTATCCATTATGTTCTGAGATTGATGTTGCTATGACTTTGCTATGCTTAATGCTTGTCACTAGCGCCCGAGTGCCATGATTTCAGATCTGAACCTATTATGTTTTCATGAATATATGTGAGTTCTTGATCATATTCTGCAAGTCAATAGTCACCTACTATGTGTTATGATCCGGTAACCCCGAAGTGACAACAATCGGGACCACTCCCGGTAATGACCGTAGTTTGAGGAGTTCATGTATTCATTAAGTGTTAATGCTTTGGTCCAGTACTCTATTAAAAGGAGGCCTTAATTTCCCATAGTTTCCAATAGGACCCCGCTGCCATGGGAGGGTAGGACAAAAGATGTCATGCAAGTTCTTTTCCATAAGCACGTATGACTATATTCGGAATACATGCCTAGATTACATTGATGAACTGGAGCTAGTTCTGTGTCACCCTAGGTTATAACTGTTGCATGAGGAATCGCATCCGACATAATTATCCATCACTGATCCAATTCCTACAAGCTTTTCACATATTGATCTTTGCTTAGTTACTTTACCATTGCCACTGTTACAATTACTATAAAGTTGCTACTGTTACCTTTGCCACTGTTACTGTTACTTCCATACTACTTTGCTACTAAACACTTTGCTGCAGATATTAAGTTTCCAGGTGTGGTTGAATTGACAACTGAACTGCTAATACTTGAGAATATTCTTTGGCTCCCCTTGTGTCGAATCAATAAACTTGGGTTGAATAATCTACCCTCAAAAACTGTTGCGATCCCCTATACTTGTGGGTTATCACTAGGTCTGCTCACCGGCCGCGTTCGCAATGTACAGGTGTGCAATGGGCGATGGGCCCAGACCCCTGCGCGCATAGGATTTAGACCGGCGTGCTGACCTCTCTGTTGTTCCTACGTAGGGCTGTGATGTGTTGATCTTCCGAGGCCGGGCATGACCCAGGAAAGTGTGTCCGGCCAGAGGGATCGAGCATGTTGGGTAACCTGGAGCACCCCTGCAGGGAAGTTTATCTATTCGAATAGCCGTGATCCTCGGTAAAAGGACGACCCGGGGTTGTACCTCAACCTTATGACAACTAGAACTGGATACTTAATAAAACACACCCTTTCAAGTGCCAGATACAACCCGGTGGTCACTCTCTCACAGCGCGACGAGGAGAGGATCACCGGGTAGGTTTATGCTATACGATGCTACTTGGTGAACTTACCATCTACTCTCTTCTACATGCTGCAAGATGGAGGCTGCCAGAAGCGTAGTCTTCGATAGGACTAGCTATCCCCCTTTTTATTCTGGCATTCTGCAGTTCAGTCCACCGATATTGCCCCTTTACACAGATACCCATTGATACGTCTCTGTCGTATCTACTTTTCCAAACAGTTTTGCCCTTGTTTTGGACTCTAACTTGCATGATTTGAAGGGAACTAACCCGGACTGCCGCTGTTTTCAGCAGAATTGCCATGGTGTTATTTATGTGCAGAAACAAAAGTTCTTGGAATGACCTGAAACTCCACGGAGATTATTTTTGGAAATAATAAAAAATACTGGCGAAAGAATCAAGACCAGGGGGACCACACCCTTTCCACGAGGGTGGGGGCGCGCCCCCTGCCTCGTGGGCCCCTGGAGCTCCACCAACCTGAACTCCAACTCCATATATTCGTGTTCGAGGAGAAAAAAATCGGAGAGAAAGATTCATCGCGTTTCACGATACCGAGCCGCTGCCAACCCTAAACTCTCTCGGGAGGGCTGGTCTGGAGTCCGTTCGGGGCTCCGAAGAGGGGAATCCGTCGCCGTCGTCATCATCAACCATCCTCCATCACCAATTTCATGATGATCACCGCCGTGCGTGAGTAATTCCATCGTAGGCTTGCTACACGGTGATGGGTTGGATGAGATTTATCATGTAATCGAGTTAGTTTTGTTATGGTTTGATCCCTAGTATCCACTATGTTCTAAGATTGATGTTGCTATGACTTTGCTATGCTTAATGCTTGTCACTAGGGCCCGAGTGCCATGATTTCAGATCTGAACCTATTATGTTTTCATGAATATATGTGAGTTCTTGATCCTATCTTGCAAGCCTATAGTCACCTACTATGTGTTATGATCTGGCAACCCCGAAGTGACAATAATCGGGACCACTCCCGGTGATGACCATAGTTTGAGGAGTTCATGTATTCACTATGCATTTTTGCTTTGGTCTAGTACTCTATTAAAAGGAGGCCTTAATATCCCTTAGTTTCCGCTAGTACCCCGCTGCCACGGGAGGGTAGGACAAAAGATGTCATGCAAGTTCTTTTCCATAAGCACGTATGACTATATTCGGAATACATGCCTACATTACATTGATGAATTCGAGCTAGTTCGGTGTCACCCTATGTTATGATTGTTACATGATGAACCGCATCCGGCATAATTCTCCATCGCCGACCCAATGCCTACGAGCTTTTCACATATTGTTCTTCGCTTATTTACTTTTCCGGTGCTACTGTTACAATCACTACAAAACCCAAAAATATTACTTTTGCTATCATTACCGTTACTTCCATATTACTTTGCTACTAAATACTTTGCTGCAGATATTAAGTTATCCAAGTGTGGTTGAATTGACAACTCAACTGCTAATACTTGGGAATATTCTTTGGCTCCCCTTGTGTCGAATCAATAAATTTGGGTTGAATACTCTACCCTCGAAAACTGTTGCGATCCCCTATACTTGTGGGTTATCAAGACTATTTTCTGGCACCGTTGCCGGGGAGCATAGCTCTATTCTTTGAGTCACTTGGGATTTATTTCTACTGGTCACTATGAGGAACTTGAAAGGCGAGAAAACAAAAATTTATCCCTCAACTACGACGGGAGGTAAGGAACTGCCATCTAGCTCTGCACTTGATTCACCTTCTGTTTTGAGTAAGCTTGCGACACCTAAACCTGCTTCTGCTATTAATTCTGATATGTCGCATGTTATTGATGATGCCACTTCTGCTATGCATGATACTTATGATGAAACTACTTCTATGCTTGATACCACTGTGCCACTTGGTGAATTTCTTGATGAACAACTTGCTAGGGCTAGAGATGAAATTACTGAAACTGATAATATTGATGAAAGTGATGATGAAGGCTCTCCCAATAAATATGAATTGCCTGTTGTGCCTGAGGGCTATGTTATGGATGAAGAAACTGCTAGAGACTTTCTTGCTTGCAATGATAGAAGTGATCTTAAGAAATTATTAGCTAAGCTTAAACAAAAAAAATCTGAATGCTAGAATGAAATATGATCCTGCTTATGCTACTTCACCTATCTTCGTTACTCATAAGGATTATGAATTCTCTGTTGATCCTGATATAATTACTTTGGTTGAGTCTGATCCTTTTTATGGTTATGAATCTGAAACTGTTGTGGCACATCTTACTAAATTAAATGATATAGCCACCCTGTTCACTAATGATGAGAGAACTCGCTACTTTTATATCCTTAAAATATTTCCGTTCTCATTAAAGGGTGATGCTAAGATATGGTTTAACTCTCTTGATCCTGGTTGTGTGCGTAGTCCCCAGGATATGATTTATTACTTCTCTGCTAAATATTTCCCTGCTCATAAGAAACAAGCTGCCTTAAGGGAAATATATAATTTTGTGCAAATTGAAGAAGAGAGTCTCCCACAAGCTTGGGGGGGCTTCTCCCATTACTTAATGCTTTGCCTGATCATCCTCTTAAGAAAAATGAAATACTTGATATCTTTTATAATGGACTAACCGATGCTTCCAGAGACCACCTGGATAGTTGTGATGGTTCTGTTTTCAGGGAAAGAACACCAGATGAAGCTGAAATTTTGTTGAATAATATGTTGACTAATGAAAATAATTGGACACTTCCTGAACCAACTCCTAAGCCAACTCCGAAGAAAAGAGGTGTTCCATTTCTCAGTCCTGAAGATATGCAAGAGGCAAAGAAATCTATGAAAGAAAAGGGTATTAAAGCTGAAGATGTAAAGAATTTACCTCCTATTGAAGAAATACATGGTCTTAATTTACCTCCTGTTGAAGAAATATATGATCTTAATTCATCACCTATTGAAGAAACTCATGGTCTTGATAACCCGACACAGGTAGTGAAGGTAAATTCTCTCTATAGATATGATAAAGCTGAAATCCCTCCTACTAAGTTTGCTAGCCAATGTTTGGATGAGTTTGATAACTTTATGGTTAAGCAAGAAGATTTCAATGCTTATTTTGGTAGATAATTAAAATGCAATGCTTATATGATTGAACACTTGAGTGGTTATATGTCTAGAGTTAAAGGTGAACTTAAACTCATTAGTAAACATGCTTCTATGGTTACCACTCAAGTAGAACAAGTACTTAAAGCTCAGAATGATTTGCTCAATGAATTGAATAGTAAGGATAATGATTTTGTTGTTAGAGTGGCTACTAGAACTGGTAAAATGACTCAGGAACCTTTGTATCATGAAGGCCATCCTAAGAGAATTGAGCAGGATTCCCAAAGAACTAATATAGATGCACCTAGTCCTTCTAAAAAGAAGAAAAAGAAAAATGATAGGACTTTGCATGCTTCTAGTGAACCTATTGCTGAAACACCTGAGAATCCAAATGATATTTCTATTTCTGATGCTGAAACACAATCTGGTAATGAACATGAACCTAGTGATAATATTAATGATGATGTTCATGATGATGCTCAACCTAGCAAAGATAATGATATAGAAATTGAACCTGCTGTTGATCTTGATAACCCACAATCAAAGAATCAACGTTATGATAAGAGAGACTTTGTTGCTAGGAAGCACGGTAAGGAAAGAGAGCCATGGGTTCAAAAACCCATGCCTTTTCCTCCCAAACCATCCAAGAAAAAGGATGATGAGGATTTTGAGCGCTTTGCTGAAATGATTAGACCTATCTTTTTGCGTATGCGTTTGACTGATATGCTCAAAATGAATCCTTATGCTAAGTACATGAAAGAAATTGTTACTAATAAAATAAAGATACCGGAAGCTGAAATTTCCATCATGCTTGCTAATTATACTTTTAAAGGTGGAATACCAAAGAAACTTGGAGATCCAGGAGTACCTACTATACCATGCTCCATTAAAAGAAATTATGTTAGAACTGCTTTATGTGATCTTGGAGCTGTTGTTAGTGTTATGCCCCTCTCTTTATATCATAGACTTGATTTGAATAAGTTGACACCTACTGAAATATCTTTGCAAATGGCCGATAAATCAACTGCTAGACCTGTCGGTATTTGTGAGGATGTGCCTGTTGTGGTTGCAAACGTTACTATTTTAACGGACTTTGTTATTCTTGATATTCCCGAGGATGATAGTATGTCTATTATTCTTGGAAGACCCTTTTTGAATACTGCAGGGGCTGTTATTGATTGCAACAAAGGCAATGTCACTTTTCATGTTAATGGTAATGAGCATATAGTACACTTTCCGAGGAAACAACCTCAAGTCCACAGTATCAATTCTATTGGAAAAATTCCATCGATTATTTTTGGAGGTTTTGAATTTCCTCTTCCTACTGTCAAGAAGAAATATGATATTCTTATTATTGGGGATGTGCATATCCCCGTTGAGGTAACATAGTGTTATTCGAAATTTCTCCGGTTTCATGCGATTCGGAATGAGTTTGTTAACAAGACCTGATCAACCTTGTTAGTGGATTCCTTTTGATGAGCATGAGATGGATGAAGTTAGAAAGCACAACCTTCTGTACCCTCCTTTTACTTTCTGTTGTTTAGAACAAATAAAGCAAAAATAGTATATTCTGTCTGTTTTCTGAATTATCTGTGCAATATAAAAATACCCCAAAAATAAAAGTTCTCCAAATGCCCTGAAATTGATATATGATTTTTTCTGGAATATTTGAGAATATCTGGCACTGAGAACACAACAGGGGGAGCAAGCACCTGGCCACGAGGGTCCAGGGCACGCCCACCCCCCTGGGCGTCTCCCCCTGCCTCGTGGGCCCATGGTGGCTCCCCTCCACTTATTCCTTCACCCACACACTTCTTCTTCCTCCCAAAAAATCACCAACCAGCTCAAGCACGAGTTCTAGCTCATTTTGCTGCAATTTTCGATCTCCTTGCTCAAAGCACCTCTCACAAAACTGCTTTGGGGGATTGTTCCTTCGTATGTGACTCCTCCATTGGTCCAATTAGTTTTTGTTCTAGTGCTTTATTCATTGCAAATTTGTGCTGCCTAGGTGACCATGTTCTTGAGCTTGCATGTCAAATTTATATGGTTCCAAGTAGTTCTAATGCATGATATAGGCTCTAGGCACTTGTAGGAGTAGTTGCTATCAATTTTGTTGAGCTTGGTTCACTTTTATTTGAAGTTACTAAAAATTTCAGAAATTTTTCAGAGGAAGAAATATGTTTAGGAAGGTGTAGCAAGCTGGTTCTTCAAGGAAGCAAGGACCCAGGCTTGCAATGCGTGATGCTGATGATGAACCACCAAGGGACGCCCCAGTGCGGCCTTGTGAATGGCCTTCAGAGGACTTCATGGATCAAGCAGGAATTAAGGAAGAATTTAACACATATTTGCGTAACGCTGATCTTGTGAGCTTCGAGGCAGAAAAGTGCCGTCAGTACCACTATCTCACTAGTTCCTTTGTGAGGAGGTTTGAATTTTCATCTTCACGCAATTCCAAATTGTCCTGTTTGATCTTTATGAAAATTCTTATACTATGGACTTAGAGGATTTTACCACTGCTTGCAAACTTCCACAATGGGGTAGTACTAGTGAACCTCGCAAATCTGAACTTAGAGATTTTCTTGCTAGTATAACTATGGGGGAATCTAGAGATATAGCACAAGCTACCATAGGGAGCATTCATTTTCCTGCTATACATTATTTTTCTCTCTTCATAGGTAGGTGCATAAATGGTAAGGATGAAGCATGTCACATGTGTGTCCCTAACCTCAGTATTCTTAGGAGTGCTGTCTTAGGAGATAAACATTATAATTTGGGAGCTATTGTTGCACGTAGGTTGCATCATAATAGATTTAATGGAGATTTCTTTGGTGGAATTTATGCAACCCGTATAGCTAATTTTCTTGGTGTAACCATACGTGAGGATGATATTGAGTTGCCTCCTGCTTATTTGGATTATGAGGCTATGGTTCATCATCATTTTGTTGAGAGGAACGATCAGTTCCTCCAGTACGGACTAATCTTTGACAGACGACGCACCTATCACGTCGCTCTCCCTGCTTCTACTTTCTTTGACTTTCAGGCAAAAGGGAGATATTTTATAACCAGAGAGTAGGCGGAAGAGTATAAGAGGAGGGTTGAGATAGCTCGCCTCCAAGCTGCAGCCCACGATGCAATGACTACTGCATCTCAGTACGACCCCAACTACAACTTTGGATACCCGCCAGGCCATCCGTGGCAATAAACCAACTTAGGCCAAAAGCCTAAGCTTGGGGGAGTACGTATCTCTCACCAACATTACATTCATGTTGACACACTCATTGCTAGATGTCGGTGCTCATACTTTTTCACCGTAATATCCATGCTAGTTTATTTTCCTTTTTCTTGCTTTCTTCTTGTGTGTTTGAAAAATCTTAAGAAAACCAAAAAAAATAGTTGTAGCGTTTAGCTAGTTTATTTTCTTGATGTAGTAGTAATAATTAAAAAGAAAAACCGAAAATATTTCATGTTCTTCTTTTGTTTGTTGGGAGCTTTCCCGTGTAAATAGATTTTATTTCTTTTCTTTTCTTTGGGGGTCGATAGGAGAAGACCATGATTAAATTGTTGAAGTGGCTCTTATATGCATTATTGTTGATTTAACCAAGAGCCCATATTGCCTTGTCTTCTCCTGTTTATTGAATGCTCACAGATTCCAGCTTAGTCCAATGCACATGCACTATTATTATTCACATCATTCGGTCGTGCAAGTGAAAGGCAATAATGACGATATATGATGGACTAATTGAGATGGGAGAAGCTGGTATGAACTCGAGCTCTCTTGTTTTTGTAAATATGATTAGTTCATCGTTCCTGATTCAGCCTATTATGAATAAACATGTTTGCAATGACAATTAGAGATCATAGTTGCTTGTGCCATGCTTAATTAGCTAGGAGTTTATAATGGTTTACCTTGCGTACCAACATGCTATTAAAATGGTTGTGATGTGGTATAATAGGGTGGTATCCTCCTTTGAATGATTTAAGTGATTTGACTTGGCACATGTTCACACATGTAGGTGAAACAAAATCAACATAGCTGATGACCTACAAGTATAGGGGATCTATCGTAGTCCTTTTGATAAGTAAGAATGTCGAACCCAACGAGGAGCAGAAGGAAATGATAAGTGGTTTTCAGCAAGGTATTCTCTAAAAGCACTGAAATTATAGGTAACAAATAGTTTTGTGATAGGATAATTTGTAACGAGCAACAAGTAACAAAAGTAAATAAAGTGCAGCAAGGTGGCCCAATCCTTTTTGTAGCAAAGGACAAGCCTGGACGAACTCTTATATAAAGAAAAGCGCTCCCGAGGACACATGGGAATTATCGTCAAGCTAGTTTTCATCACGTTCATATGATTCGCGTTCGGTACTTTGATAATTTGATATGTGGGTGGACCGGTGCTTGGGTGCTGTCCTTACTTGAACAAGCATCCCACTTATGATTAACCCCTATTGCAAGCATCTGCAACTACAAAAGAAGTATTAAGGTAAACCTAACCATAGCATGAAACATGTGGATCCAAATCAGCCCCTTACGAAGCAACGCATAAACTAGGGTTTAAGCTTCTGCCACTCTAGCAACCCATCATCTACTTATTACTTCCCAATGCCTTCCTCTAGGCCCAAATAATGGTGAAGTGTCATGTAGTCGACGTTCACATAACACCACTAGAGGATAGACAACATACATCTCATCAAAATATCGAACGAATACCAAATTCACATGACTACTAATAGCAAGACTTCTCCCGTGTCCTCAAGAACAAATGTAACTACTCACAAAGCATATTCATGTTCATAATCATAGGAGTATTAATATGCATGTAGGATCTGAACATATGATCTTCCACAAAATAAACCAACTAGCATCAACTACAAGGAGTAATCAACACTACTAGCAACCTACAGGTACCAATCCCAGACTTAGAGACAAGAATTGGATACAAGAGATGAACTAGGGTTGGAGAGGAGATGGTTCTGGTGAAGATGTTGATGGAGATTGCCCTCTTCCGATGAGAGGAACGTTGGTGATGACGATGGTGATGATTTCCCCCCTCCCAGAGGGAAGTGTCCCCGGCAGAACAGCTCTGCCGGAGCCCTAGATTGGTTCCTCCAAGGTTCCGCCTCGTGGCGGCGGAGTCTCGTCCCGAAAGCTTGCTTATGATTTTTCTTCAGATGAAAGACTTCATATAGCAGAAGATGGGCACCGGAGGGCCAACAGGGGGGCCACGAGGCAGGGGGGCGCGCCCCCCACCCTCGTGGCCAGGGTGTGGGCCCCCTCTGGTATTTCTTCCGCTCAGTATTTTTTATTATTTCCAAAAATAACTTTCGTGGAGTTTCAGGACTTTTGGAGTTGTGCATAATAGGTCTCTAATATTTGCTCCTTTTCCAGCCCAGAATTCCAGTTGCCGGCATTCTCCCTCCTTATGTAAACCTTGTAAAATAAGAGAGAATAGGCATAAGTATTGTGACATAATGTGTAATAACAGCCCATAATGCAATAAATATTGATATAAAAGCAAGATGCAAAATGGACGTATCAACTCCCCCAAGCTTAGACCTCGCTTGTCCTCAAGCGGAAGCCGATAACGATAAATATGTCCACATGTTTAGAGATAGAGGTGTCGATAAAATAAAATAAGGACATGAGGGCATCATGATTATTCTCATAACAGCAACATATATGGATATTGTCATATGATTTCTTATGCTCAAGTAATAATCTATTCACAATGCAAAGTATGAATCAGAAACTCTATTGAGAACTAACAAACTATAATCTCAGTCATTGAAGCAATTGCAATTTATCATAACATCAGAAAGAGTCTATGTCAGAGCCTTTTAGCAAGTCCACATACTCAACTATCATTTAGTCTTTCACAATTGCTAGCACTCACGCAATACTTGTGGTTACGAAGTTTTAATCGGACACAGAGAAAGATAGGGGCTTATAGTTTCGCCTCCCAACCTTTTACCTCAAGGGTAATGTCAACAATAATAGTTCATGCTAACTTACATCCAATTAGATATATATATATATCAGGATCTTTCCAACATACTATGCTTGCCAAAGGATAAAATGTAAAAAGGAAAGGTGAAGATCACCATGAATCTTGCATAAGGTAGAAGATAATAATAAAAGAGAGGCCCTTCGCAGAGGGAAGCAGAGGTTGCCATGCGCTTTCAAGGTTGGATGCACAAAATCTTAATGCGAAAGAATGTCACTTTATATTGCCACTTGTGATATGAACCTTTATTATGCAGTCTGTCGCTTTTATTTTTTCCACATCACAAGATCGTATAAAGCTTATTTCCTCCACACCAATAAATCATACATATTTAGAGAGAAATTTTTATTGCTTGCACTGATGACAACTTACTTGAAGGATCTTACTCAGTCCATAGGTAGATATGGTGGACTCTCATGGCAAAACTGGTTTAAGGGTATTGGGAAGCACAAGTAGTATCTCTACTTGGTGCAAAGAATTTGGCTAGCATGAGGGGGAAAGACAAGCTCAACATGTTGGATGATCCATGACAATATACTTTATTTCAGATATAAGAAAACATAACCCATTACGTTGTCTTCCTTGTCCAACATCAACTCTTTAGCATGTCATATTTTAATGAGTGCTCCCAATCATAAAAGATGTCCAAGATAGTATATTTATATGTGAAACCTCTCTTTCTTTATTACTTCCTATTAATTGCAACGATGACCAAAGCTATGTTTGCCAACTCTCAACAACTTTTAATCATCACACTCTTTCTATGTGAAGTTATTACTCTCCATAAGATCAATATGATCTCTTTGTTTCTTTTTATTCTTTTCTCTTTCTTTTATTCCCTCAAGATCATAGCAAGATAATCAACCCCTTGACTCAACACTAATCTTTATTATATATAGCTCACGGACTTGATTACATAGAGGGATCATAAAGCAAAACTCAAAACTAGATCATACCAAAACTTTATTCTACTAGATCAAGATATTACTAAAAGGATCGAACTAAGAAAAACGGTAAAGATAGGAGATGTGGTGGTGATACGATACCGGGGCATCTCCCCCAAGCTTGGCAGTTGCCAAGGGGAGTGCCCATAGCCATGTGATTATGTTTCCTTCCTCAGAAGTGGTGGTGATGGGGTTGTTGATGAAGCAAGCTTGTCGTCCCTCTTCCAAGGCATGGGCTTCTTCCTTAATTTGCGCTTGAGGACATAATTTTGATCCCTCAGGTCATCAATCTCCTGCCCCAGGCTTAATATCTTTTTGCATAATTCCTGCTTGTTTTCCTGCAAGAGGCGAAAAGGGATAAACTCGATCTTAAATTTCTTTGCTCTATCAAGGAAGCTTGACTTTTTGAACTCCACATGCATGTCCCCAGGTTGAGGTAATGGGACTTCATCTTCATCTGAGCTCGTCTCCTCCTTTCTCTTGGGTTCATAGTCCTCTTCTTCTTCCGTAGTCCAACCACAATGCTCCACATCCCCATAGACCTTAGGATCTGCAAGGTAATCAGCCACATAGCTTTCTCCTTCCGAATTCTGGGACGACATGTTGCTCTAATCTGCAGCAGGACAGCTCGAAACAAAGACAGGAAATGTTTGCGTGATACGGAGGTCAAAACCTTCGGGAGATTATATAATGAATTTTTACCGACCAAAATACGTATCGTGCAAGAAAACGGAGTCCGGAGAGTGTACGAGGTGCCCACGAGGTAGGGGGGCGCGCCCAGGGGGTAGGGCGCGCCCTCCACCCTCGTGGAGGCCTCGTGTCCTTCTCGGACTGCGTCTTATTTTTCTATTTTTCTAAATATTCCAAAATGGAGAAAAATTGCCTTTAGAACTGTTTTAGAGTTGGTTTACTTACCGTACCACATACCTATTCCTTTTCGGAGTCTGAAACATTCCGGAAAGTGTCCCTTATGTATTCTTCTGGGGTTACGGTTTCAATAACATTGGTTTCAACATTTATAGGATTACCTGAGATAAAATGTTTGATTCTTTGACCGTTCACCACCTTCGGATTTGTGCCTTCAAAGTTATTGATTTTTATGGCACCGGAACGATAGACCTCCTCGATAACGTAAGGGCCTTCCCATTTAGAGAGAAGTTTCCCTGCAAAAAATCTTAAACGGGAGTTGTATAGCAATACATAATCACCTACATTAAACTCACGCTTTTGTACCCTTTTGTCATGCCATCTTTTAACCTTTTCTTTAAACAATTTGGCATTCTCATAGGCTTGGGTTCTCCATTCATCAAGTGAGCTAATGTCAAATAACCTCTTCTCACCGGCAAGTTTGAAATCATAGTTAAGCTCTTTAATGGCCCAATATGCCTTATGTTCTAGTTCGAGAGGTAAGTGACATGCTTTTCCATAAACCATTTTATACGGAGACATACCCATAGGATTTTTATATGCAGTTCTATAAGCCCATAATGCATCATCAAGTTTCTTGGACCAATTCTTTCTAGATCTATTAATAGTCTTTTGCAAAATTAATTTGAGCTCTCTATTACTCAATTCTACTTGACCACTAGACTGCGGGTGATAAGGAGATGCAATTCTATGATTAACATCATACTTAGCAAGCATTTTACGAAAAGCACCATGAATAAAATGTGAACCACCATCAGTCATTAAATATCTAGGGACTCCAAACCACGGAAAAAATAACTTCTTTAAGCATCTTAATAGAAGTGTTATGATCAGCACTACTAGTTGGAATAGCTTCTACCCACTTCGTAACGTAATCAACATCAACTAAAATATGTGTGTATCCATTGGAGGCAGGAAAAGGTCCCATATAATCAAAGCCCCAAACATCAAGTGGTTTAATAACAAGTGAATAATTCATAGGCATTTCTTGACGTCTACTAATATTACCAATTCTTTGGCATTCATCACAAGATAAAACAAACTTGCGGGCATCCTTGAAGAGAGTAGGCCAATAAAAACCGGATTGCAATACCTTATGTGCAGTTCTGTCTCCAGCGTGGTGTCCTCCATAAGCCTCGGAGTGACACTTGCGTAGGATCTGTTCCTGTTCTTGCTCAGGTACACAACGTCTAATAACACCATCCACTCCTTCTTTATAAAGATGTGGGTCATCCCAGAAGTAATGTCTTAAATCATAGAAAAACTTTTTCTTTTGTTGGTATGTGAAATTAGGTGGTATAAATTTAGCAACGATGTAATTAGCATAATCAGCATACCAAGGAGTAGTACGAGAAGCATTTATGACATTTAATTGTTCATCAGGGAAGCTATCATCAATAGGTAATGGGTCATCAAGAACATTTTCTAACCTAGACAAGTTGTCTGCAACGGGGTTCTCAGCTCCCTTTCTATCAATAATATGCAAATCAAGTTCTTGTAACAAGAGAACCCATCTAATAAGTCTAGGTTTAGCATCTTTCTTTTCCATAAGATATTTAATAGCAGCGTGATCAGTGTGAATAATTACTTTAGAATCAACAATATAAGGCCTAAACTTATCACAAGCAAATACAACTGCTAAGAATTCTTTTTCAGTAGTAGCATAATTTCTCTGACCATTGTCTAGGGTTTTACTAGCATATTGAATAACATTTAATTTCTTATCAACTCTTTGCCCTAGAACAGCACCTACATCATAATCACTAGCATCACACATAATTTCAAAGGGTAAATTCCAATCAGGTGGCTGAACAATAGGTGCAGAGATCAATGCTTTCTTAAGTATTTCAAATGCTTCTACACAATCATCATCAAAGACAAATGGTATATCCTTTTGTAATAAATTAGTCAGAGGCCGAGAAATTTTTGAGAAGTCCTTAATGAACCTCCTATAAAAACCGGTATGACCAAGGAAACTTCTTATACCTTTAATGTCCTTGGGACATGGCATCTTTTCAATAGCATCAACCTTGGCTTTATCAACTTCAATACCTCTTTCAGAAATTTTATGCCCCAAGACAATACCTTCATTAACCATAAAGTGGCACTTTTCCCAATTCAAGACAAGATTAGTTTCTTCACATCTCTGCAAAACTCGATCAAGGTTGCTCAAGCAATCATCAAAAGAGGATCCATAGACGGAGAAATCATCCATGAAAACCTCACAAATCTTTTCACAAAAGTCAGAGAATATAGCCATCATGCATCTTTGAAAGGTAGCAGGTGCATTACATAAACCAAAAGGCATACGTCTATAAGAAAAAGTACCGAAAGGGCAAGTAAAAGTGGTCTTTGATTGATCATCGGCTGACACAGGTATTTGAGAGAAACCAGAATAACCATCTAGAAAGCAAAAATGTGTATGTTTGGATAATCTTTCTAGCATTTGATCAATAAAAGGTAAGGGGTAATGATCTTTTTTAGTAGCCTTATTTAATTTGCGGAAACCAATTACCATCCTATAACCTGTAATAATTCTTTGCGGAATCAATTCATCTTTATCATTAGGAACGACAGTAATACCTCCCTTCTTAGGGACACAATGGACGGGACTTGCCCACTGACTATCAGCAACGGGATAAATTATAACTGCCTCAAGGAGCTTTAGTATTTCCTTTCTTACCACTTCTTTCATCTTAGGATTCAGCCGTCGTTGGTGATCATGAACTGGTTTGGCATCTTTCTCCAAATTTATTTTGTGTTGACATAGAGTGGGACTAATGCCCTTAAGATCATCAAGAGTATATCCAATAGCAGCACGGTGCTTCTTCAGAGTTTTCAAATCTCTCTTCTTCATGCTCTGAAAGGTTAGCACTAATAATAACAGGATATATCTTTTTCTCATCAAGATAAGCATATTTAAGAGTATCAGGTAACGGTTTAAGCTCAAACACGGGATCACCCTTGGGTGGAGGAGGATCCCCTAGGATTTCAACAGGAAAATTGTGTTTCAGGATAGGTTCCTGTTTGAAGAATACTTCATCAATTTCCCTTCTTTCATTTATAAACATATCATTTTCATGGTCTAGCAAATATTGTTCTAAAGGATCACTAGGAGGTACGGCAATAGAAGCAAGACCAATAATTTCATCCTTACTAGGCAATTCCTCTTCACGGTGTTGTCTACGAAATTTAGAGAAATTAAACTCATGGGACATATCACCCAAACCAATAGTAACAACATCCTTTTTGCAGTCTATCTTAGCATTAACAGTGTTCAAGAAGGGTCTACCAAATATAATGGGACAAAAGCTATCTTGTGGGGAACCAAGAACAAGAAAATCAGCAGGATATTTAGTTTTCCCACACAAGACTTCAACGTCTCTAACAATTCCCATTGGTGAAATAGTATCTCTATTGGCAAGTTTAATCGTGACATCAATATCTTCTAACTCAGTAGGTGCAATATCATGCATAATTTCTTTGTATAAGCCAATAGGTATTGCACTAGCACTAGAACCCATATCACATAAGCCATGATAACAATGATCTCCTATTTTAACAGAAATAACAGGCATGCCCACCACAGGTCTATGTTTATCTTTAGCACAAGGTTTAGCAATTCTAGCAGCTTCATCACAGAAATAAATAACATGCCCATCAATATTATCAGCCAAGAGATCTTTAACTATAGCAATATTAGGTTCAACTTTAACTTGCTCAGGAGGTGTATAGGTTCTAATATTGCTTTTACGAACCACAGTTGAAGCTTAGCATGATCTTTTATCCTAACAGGAAAAGGTGGTTTCTCAACATAAGCAGTAGGAACAATAGGATCATTATAAGTGATAGTCTTTTCTTCAACTTTAATAGGTGCAGCTACTTTTACTTCTATGGGAGGATGATATTTAAACCACTTCTCCTTAGGGAGATCAACCTGAGCAGCAAAAGATTCACAGAAAGAAGCTACTATCTCAGAGTCAAGTCCATATTTAGTGCTAAATTTACGGAAAACATCGGTATCCATAAAAGATCTAACACAATCAAACTTAGGTGTCATACCTGACTCCTTACCTTCGTCGAGATCCCAATCTTCAGAGTTGCGTTTAATTCTTTCCAATAAGTCCCATTTGAATTCAATAGTCTTCATCATAAAAAAGCCAGCACAGGAAGTATCGAGCATGGTGCGATTGTTATCAGAAAGCCGAGCATAATTTTTTTGAATAATTATCTCTCTTGGGAGCTCATGATTGGGGCATGAATATAACATTGATTTAAGCCTCCCCCAAGCTTGAGCGATGTTTTCTCCTTCGCGAGGCCAGAAATTATATATATATATAATTGCGATCACGATGAACAAGATGCATAGGATAAAACTTCTGATGAAATTCCAATTTCAGTCATTTGTAGTTCCATGATCCCATATCATCACATAGCCTATACCATGTCAATGCATCTCCCTTCAAAGATAAAGGGAAGACCTTCTTCTTAATAACATCATCGGGCACACCTGCAAGCTTAAATAATCCACAAACTTCATCCACATAGATTAGGTGCTCATCAGGATGCATTGTTCCGTCTCCTGCAAAAGGATTAGCTAGCAGTTTTTCTATCATACCCGAAGGAATCTCAAAGTAGACATTTTCATCTTCAGTAGGTTCAGTAGGTTGAGGAGCAACTCTTTGCTCTACTGGTCGGGGTGAAGATACCCCGAACAAGCCCCTCAGAGGATTACTTTCCATAGTAACAAGTGACAGTAAATTTCAGCACACTATATAAATTTTTCCTTACCAAATTCCACCTACCAAAGGCGCTTCACTCCCCGGCAACGGCGCCAGAAAAGAGTCTTGATGACCCACAAGTATAGGGGATCTATCGTAGTCCTTTCGATAAGTAAGAGTGTCGAACCCAATGAGGAGCAGAAGGAAATGATAAGCGGTTTTCAGCAAGGTATTCTCTGCAAGCACTGAAATTATAGGTAACATATAGTTTTGTGATAGGATAATTTGTAACGAGCAACAAGTAACAAAAGTAAATAAAGTGCAGCAAGGTGGCCCAATCCTTTTTGTATCAAAGGACAAGCCTGGACAAACTCTTATATAAAGAAAAGCGCTCCCGAGGACCCATGGGAATTATCGTCAAGCTAGTTTTCATCACGTTCATATGATTCGCATTCGGTACTTTGATAATTTGATATGTGGGTGGACCGGTGCTTGGGTGTTGTCCTTACTTGAAAAAGCATCCCACTTATGATTAACCCCTATTGCAAGCATCCGCAACTACAAAAGAAGTATTAAGGTAAACCTAACCATAGCATGAAACATGTGGATCCAAATCAGCCCCTTATGAAGCAACGCATAAACTAGGGTTTAAGCTTCTGTCACTCTAGCAACCCATCATCTACTTATTACTTCCCAATGCCTTCCTCTAGGCCCAAATAATGGTGAAGTGTCATGTAGTCGACGTTCACATAACACCACTAGAGGATAGACAACATACATCTCATCAAAATATCGAACGAATACCAAATTCACATGACTACTAATAGCAAGACTTCTCCCGTGTCCTCAGGAGCAAACGTAACTACTCACAAAGCATATTCATGTTCATAATCAGAGGAGTATTAATATGCATATAGGATCTGAACATATGATCTTCCACCAAATAAACCAACTAGCATCAACTACAAGGAGTAATCAACACTACTAGCAACCTACAGGTACCAATCCCGGACTTAGAGACAAGAATTGGATACAAGAGATGAACTAGGGTTGGAGAGGAGATGGTGCTGGTGAAGATGTTGATGGAGATTGCCCTCTCCCGATGAGAGGAGCGTTGGTGATGACGATGGCGATGATTTACCCCTCCCGGAGGGAAGTGTCCCCGGCAAAACAGCTCTGCCGGAGCCCTAGATTGGTTCCGCCAAGGTTCCGCCTCGTGGCGGCGGAGTCTCGTCCCGAAAGCTTGCTTATGATTTTTCTTCAGGCGAAAGACTTCATATAGCAGAAGATGGGCACCGGAGGGCCAACAGGGGGCCCACCAGGTAGGGGGGTGCGCCCAGGGGGGTAGGGCGCGCCCCCCACCCTCGTGGCCAGGGTGTGGGCCCCCTCTGGTATTTCTTCCGCTCAATATTTTTTATTATTTCCAAAAATAACTTTCGTGGAGTTTCAGGACTTTTGGAGTTGTGCAGAATAGGTCTCTAATATTTGCTCCTTTTCCAGCCCAGAATTCCAGCTGCCGGCATTCTCCCTCCTTATCTAAACCTTGTAAAATAAGAGAGAATAGGCATAAGTATTGTGACATAATGTGTAATAACAGCCCATAATGCAATAAATATTGATATAAAAGCATGATGCAAAATGGACGTATCAATAGCCTTCACGATATTTATGTTCATGGTGGATTATATCCTACTCATGCTTGCACTCAATGTTTATTAATTTTAATGCATGTTCACGACTGTTGTCGCTCTCTAGTTGGTCGCTTCCCAGTCTTTTGCTAGCCTTCACTTGTACTAAGCGGGAATACTGCTTGTGCATCCAATTCCTTAAACCCCAAAGTTATGCCATATGAGTCCACTATACCTTCCTATATGCGGTATCTACCTGCCGTTCCAAGTAAATTTGTATGTGCCAAACTCTAAACCTTCAAATGAAATTCTATTTTGTATGCTCGGATAGCTCATGTATCAACTAGGGCTGTCCGTATCTTCCATGCTAGGCGGGTTATTCTCAAGAGGAGTGGACTCTGCTCCTCACTCACGAGAAAATGGTTGGTCACCGGGATGCCCAGTCCCATGCTTTATGCAAACCAAATCAAAATAATTGCAAACAAAACTCCCTCGGGACTGTTGTTAGTTGGAGGCACTCGTTGTTCGAGCAAGCCATGGATTGATGCTTGTTGGTGGAGGGGGAGTATAAACTTTACCATTCTGTTTGGGAACCGCCTATAATGTGTGTAGCATGGAAGATATCGTCGCCATCTCTTGGTTGTTATGTTGACAATGAAAGTATGCCGCTCAAAATATTATTTATCTCTATTTCAAAATCGAGCTCTGGCACCTCTACAAATCCCTGCTTCCCTCTGCGAAGGGCCTATCTATTTACTTTTATGTTGAGTCATCACCCTCTTATTAAAAAGCACCAGCTGGAGAGCACCGCTGTCATTTGCATCCATTACTGTTAATTTATATTGGGTATGACTATGACTGGATCTCTTTTACCATGAATTACAATGTCTAGTCAGTCCTTGATCTTTAAAGGTGCTCTGCATTTATGTTTTGCGGTCTCAGAAAGGGCTAGCGAGATACCATCTGTTATATCATATCATGATTGTTTTGAGAAAGTGTTGTCATTCGAGATTTATTATTATTGCTCGCTAGTTGATTATGCCATTGATATGAGTAAACATGAGACCTAAGAGTTATTGTGAATGTGGTTAGTCATAATCTTTGCTGAAAACTTGAATGCTGGCTTTACATATTTACAACAACAAGAGCAAACAGAGTTTGTAAAAGTGTTTCTTTATCACTTTCAGTTTATCAACTGAATTGCTTGAGGACAAGCAACGGTTTAAGCTTGGGGGAGTTGATACGTCTCCGTCGTATCTACTTTTCCAAACACTTTTGCCCTTGTTTTGGACTCTAACTTGCATGATTTGAATGGAACTAACCCGGACTGATGTTGTTTTCAGCAGAATTGCCATGGTGTTATTTATGTGCAGAAACAAAAGTTCTCGGAATGACCTGAAACTCCACGGAGATTATTTTTGGAAATAATAAAAAATACTGGCGAAAGAATCAAGGCTAGGGGGCCCACACCCTTTCCATGAGGGTGGGGGCGCGCCCCCTGCCTCGTGGGCCCCCTGGAGCTCCACCGACCTCAACTCCAACTCCATATATTCGTGTTTGGGGAGAAAAAAATCGGAGAGAAAGATTCATCGCGTTTTACGATACGGAGCCGCCGCCAAGCCCTAAACTCTCTCGGGAGGGCTGATCTGGAGTCCGTTCGGGGCTCCAGAGAGGGGAATCTGTCGCCGTCGTCATCATCAACCATCCTCCATCACCAATTTCATGATGATCACCGCCATGCGTGAGTAATTCCATCGTAGGCTTGCTGCACGGTGATGGGTTGGATGAGATTTATCATGTAATCGAGTTAGTTTTGTTAGGGTTTGATCCCTAGTATCCACTATGTTCTGAGATTGATGTTGCTATGACTTTGCTATGCTTAATGCTTGTCACTAGGGCCCGAGTGCCATGATTTCAGATCTAAACCTATTATGTTTTCATGAATATATGTGAGTTCTTGATCCTATCTTGCAAGTCTATAGTCACCTACTATGTGTTATGATCCGGCAACCCCGAAGTGACAATAATCGGGACCACTCCCGGTGATGACCATAGTTTGAGGAGTTCATGTATTCACTATGCGTTAATGCTTTGGTCCGGTACTCTATTAAAAGGAGGCCTTAATATCCCTTAGTTTCTGCTAGGACCCCGCTGCCACGGGAGGGTAGGACAAAAGATGTCAGGCAAGTTCTTTTCCATAAGCACGTATGACTATATTCGGAATACATGCCTACATTACATTGATGAATTGGAGCTAGTTCCGTGTCACCCTATGTTATGATTGTTACATGATGAACCGCATCCGGCATAATTCTCCATCACCGATCTAATGCCTACGAGCTTTTCACATATTGTTCTTCGCTTATTTGCTTTTCCGTTGCTACTGTTACAATCACTACAAAACCCAAAAATATTACTTTTGCTATCGTTACCGTTACTTCCATATTACTTTGCTACTAAATACTTTGCTGCAGATATTAAGTTATCCAGGTGTGGTTGAATTGACAACTCAACTGCTAATACTTGAGAATATTCTTTGGCTCCCCTTGTGTCGAATCAATAAATTTGGGTTGAATACTCTACCCTCGAAAACTGTTGCGATCCCCTATACTTGTGGGGTATCACCCATGCATATGTAGTGTAGATCCTTGCTTGTGAGTACTCTGGATGAGTACTCACGGTTGCTTTTCTCCTCTTTTCCCCCTTTCCATTCTTCTCGGTTGTCGCAACCAGATGCTGGAGCCCAGGAGTCAGACGCCACCTTCGACGACTCCTACTACACCGAGGGTGCCTACTACTACGTGCAGGCCACCGACGACGCAGGAGTTGTTTAGGAGGATCCCAGGCAGGAGGCATGCGCCTCTTTTGATCTGTATCCCAGTTTGTCCTAGCCATCTTATGGCAACTTGTTTAACTTATGTCTGTACTCAGATATTGTTGCTTCCGCTGACTCGTCTATAATCGAGCACTTGTATTCGAGCCCTCGAGGCCCCTGGCTTGTATTATGATGCTTGTATGACTTGTTTTATTTTAGAGTTGTGTTGTGATATTTTCCCGTGAGTCCCTAATCTTGATCGTACACGTTTGCGTGTATGATTAGTGTACGATTGAATCGGGGGCGTCACACCTCTCATCATGGGAGGACCAATCTTCATCAACATCTTCACCAGCACCATCTCATTTCGAACCCTAGTTCATCTCTTGTATTCAATCCTTGTATCAAAACCTCAGATTGGTACCTGTGGGTTGCTAGTAGTGTTGATTACATCTTGTAGTTGATGCTAGTTGCTTTATTTAGTGGAAGATTATATGTTCAGATCCATTATGCTATTCAATACCCCTCTAATCTTGAACATGAATATGATTCATGAGTAGTTACTTTTGTTCTTGAGGACATGGGAGAAGTCTTGTCATATGTAATCATGTGAATTTGGCATTTGTTCGATATTTTGATGATATGTATGTTGTTGATTCTCTTAGTGGTGTCATGTGAATGTCGACTACATGACACTTCACCATCTTTGGGCCTAAGGGAATGCATTGTGGAGTAGTTATTAGATGGTGGGTTGCTAGAGTGACAGAAGCTTAAACCCTAGTTTATGCATTATTCCGTAAGGGGCTGATTTGGATCCATATGTTTAATGTTATGGTTAGATTTATCTTAATTCTTCTTTCGTAGTTGCGGATGCTTGCGAGAGGGTTAATCATAAGTGGGAGGCTTGTTCAAGTAAGAACAACACCCAAACACCGGTCCACCCACATATCAAATTATCAAAGTAGCGAACGTGAATTAAATAAACATGATGAAAGTGACTAGCTAGATGAAGTTCCCGTGTGGCCTCAAGAATGATTTGCTTATTATAAGAGACTGTTCCGGCCTGTCGTTTGCTACAAAAAGGATTGGCTGCCTTGCTGCACTTTTTTTACTATTACTATCTATTACTCGTTACAAATTATCTTGCTGTCAAACTACTCGTTGCCGATAATTTCAGTGCTTGCAGAAAATACCTTGCTGAAAACCGCTTGTAATTTCCTTTTGCTCCTCGTTGGGTTCGACACTCTTACTTATCGAAAGGACTATGATTGATCCCCTGTACTTGTGGGTCATCACCTGCCATGCCGGAGAAGGCCGGAAACCGCCGAAGGTGAGCTCGGGAGGCGGAGGGGAGTGGAGTGAAGTGGCTATGGCTTGCTCCGGGGAGCGGATGGGGACGAATATATGTGGGGTCGGGTGGGCCAGCATGGGCCGGGTCCGACATGGCGGGCGTGCCCGGGCGCGCCCATATCCGCCCCATATTTGGCCTGGATATGAGGGGTGCCGGTCAGCCCAAGCATTTGAGGCCCGTTTGAGGCGGCCGTCTGGGTCGAAAAATCGTGACCGATCAGTGTCGGTCAGCCCGTGCATTTGAGGAGGGTTTGGGCTGCCTGGTTGCAGATGCTCTAACTCCAACGCGATATGCAGATTTGTCCGTATTGAGTTGGCCAAGCAGATGTCGAAGTCCCATTTACTGTTCGTCGCCTTTAGCGTTAGTTTTTTAGACAACTTTGAGAAGCTTTATTAAACCGTCACAATGTTTACATGGACGAAAAGAATACTGTTGGGCTGGCCTAACCGAACATGGCGACCAGCACTCAAATTCAAAGCATGCTTCGCTAAGTTGTGAGCATCAAAATTTGAGCTCCTAAACTCATGCACTAAATTACATGGAATAAAAGAACATAATTGTAGCTTGATCTCCCTAATGATTCGTCCATAAATAGGAGCACCTTCGTTTTTGACCTCTTCTACAACCCCTTTACAATTTGAAGCAGCATGAACACTAGTAAGATTCAGATCCGCA
This sequence comes from Aegilops tauschii subsp. strangulata, assembly GCF_002575655.3. NCBI lineage: Eukaryota > Viridiplantae > Streptophyta > Magnoliopsida > Poales > Poaceae > Aegilops > Aegilops tauschii. The sequence continues at coordinate 396,507,797 of NC_053039.3, read as the reverse complement.
ACTAGAGCTAAACGTTCTCTCACAGCCAGAGCTTCAAGGCTAGTCGGATCACCTATGTGTTGGTGAAGACAAATGTTGACGCTCCCAGAAAACTTCCCACCCGATCCCTACAGATAGCACCAACAGCTCCACTTTGTCCCCTGCGGCCAACTACAGCATCCACGTTCAACTTTGCATAACTTACAGGAGGGGCAAGCCATCCAGAGGGATGGTGGGTAGCGCCCCAGCTGGCAGCTTTGTTTCATATTAAAACCCGAAGCTCAGATATATAAGAGTTGATAAAGCCACGTATTGTATGTGGTGGCTTAAAATACCTTCATAAATAGCTTTCCTTCTTGCTCCCCAAATGGCTGATACGTCTCCGTCGTATCTATAATTTTTTTGTTCTATGCCAATATTATACAACTTTTATATACTTTTGGCAACATTTTATATTATTTTTTGGGACTGACATATTGATCCAGTGCCCAGTGCCAGTTCCTATTTGTTGCATGTTTTTGTTTCGTAGAATATCGATATCAAACGAAGTCCAAATGCGATAAAAAAATTACGGAGAATTATTTTGGAATATATGTGATTTTTGGGAGGTGGAATCAATGCAAACGGAGGCCCACGGCCTCCACAAGACACCAGGGCGCGGCCTCCCCCCTGGCTCGCGATGGTGCCTTGTGGGCACCCCGTAAGTCAGTTGGGGCTCTACTTCGGGCGCAAGGAAACTTATATCCGGAAAAAAATTGTGTTAAAATTTCAGCGCAATCGAAGTTACGGATCTTTGGATATTTAAGAAGGAGGAGGAGGAGGAGGAGGAGAAGGGGGCTCTCTCCCCATCTCTCCCAGTGGCGCCGGAGTGCCACCGGGGCAAGGATCGTGACGGCGATCTACATCAACAACCTTGCTACCGTCAACACCAACTTTCTCCCCCTCTATGCAGCAGTGTAACCTCTCTATTCCCGCTACAATTCTCTACTTAAACATGGTGCTCAACACTATATATTATTATCCAATGATATGTTGTTATCCTATGATGTTTGAGTAGATCTGTTTTGTCCTATGGGTTGATTGATGATCGTGATTGGTATGAGTTGTATATTTTATTTTGGTGTTGTCCTATGATGCCCTCCATGTCACGCAAACGTGAGGGATCCCTGCTGTAGGGTGTTGCAATATGTTCATGATTCGCTTATGGTCGGTGGCGTGAGTTACAGAAGCACAGACCTGAGTAAGTGGGTTGTTGCGTATGGGAGTAAAGAGGACTTGATACTTAATGCCATGGTTGGGTTTTACCTTAATGATCTTTAGTAGTTGTGGATGCTTGCTAGAGTTCCAATCATAAGTGCATATGATCCAAGTAGAGAAAGTATGTTAGTGAAGCAAATATGCCCTAGAGGCAAAATAATAAAGTTGTTATTTTATATTTCCTTATTCATGATAAAGGTTTATTATTCATGCTAGAATTGTATTGATCGGAAACTTAAATACATGTGTGAATACATAAACAAATATTGTGTCCCTAGTAAGCCTCTACTAGACTAGCTCGTTGATCAAAGATGGTTAAGGTTTCCTAACCATAGACATGTGTTGTCATTTGATAACGGGATCACATCATTAGGAGAATGATGTGATGGACAAGACACATCTGTTAGCTTGGCATATTGACCGTCCAGTTTATTGCTATTGCTTTCTTTATGTCAAATACATATTCGTTCGACTATGAGATTATGCAACTCCCGGATACCGGAGGAATGGCTTGTGTGCTATCAAACATCACAATGTAACCGGGTGATCATAAAGATGCTCTACAGGTATCTCCGAAGGTGTTTGTTTAGTTGGAATAGATCGAGATTAGGATTTGTCACTCCGAGTATCGGAGAGATATCTCTGGGACCTCTCGGTAATACACATCATAAGCTTGCAAGCAAATGACTAAGGAGTTAGTCACGAGGTGATTTATTACGGAACGAGTAAAGAGACTTGCCGGTAACGAGATTGAACTAGGTATGAAGATACTGACGATCGAATCTCGGGCAAGTAACATACCGATGGACAAAGGGAATTGCGTATGTTGTCATAACGGTTCGACCGATAAAGATCTTCGTAGAATATGTAGGAGGCAATATGGGCATCCAAGTTCCGCTATTGGTTATCGACCGGAGAGATGTCTCGATCATGTCTACATAGTTCTCGAACCCGTAGGGTCCGCACGCTTAACGTTCGTTGATGATATAGTGCTATATGAGTTATATGATTTGGTGATCGAATGTTGTTCGGAGTCCCGGATGAGATCACGGACATGACGAGGAGTCTCGAAATGGTCGGGAGGTAAAGATTGATATATAGGACGATGGTATTCGGACACCGAAAGTGTTTCGGAGGGTACCAGGTACTTATCGGGTCACCGAAAAGGAGTTTCGGGCACCCCCGGCAAAGATATGGGCCTTATGGGCCAAGTGAGGGAACACACTAGCCCACAAGGGGCTAGTGTGCCCTCTATGGGGCCGGCCCTATGGGGGGGAAAGGAAAGGGGAGGAGGAAAGGAAAGTGTGGAGTTGGACTCCCTCTTCCTTCCCTCCCCCCTCTTTCCTTTCCCCTTGTTCATACAAGGAAAGGGGGCGCAGGAGGGTAGGAGCCCTAGGGCCGGCGGCCATCCCCTAGGGGCGCGCCCTGGCTGCCTCCCTCTCCCCTCCCACCTATATATACATGGGGAGGGGCGCCACACAAGGACACAACATTGTCTTAGCCATGTGCGGCGCCCCCGTCCACCGTTTACTCCCTCGGTCATATTTTCGTAGTGCTTAGGCGAAGCCCGCGGAAATTACATCACCATCACCGTCGCCACACCGTCGTGCTATTTGGAACTTATGTACTACCTCGCCGTCTTGCTGGATCATGAAGGCGGAGAACGTCACCAATCTGAACGTGTGCAGAACACGGAGGTGTCGTGCGTTCGGTACTAGATCGGTTGGAGCATGAAGAAAGTTTGACTACATTAACCGCGTTGTGAAACGCTTCCGCTTATAGTCTACAAGGGTATGTAGACATACTCTCCCCCTCGTTGCTATGCATCTCCATGGATATATCATTGCGTGTGCGTAGAATTTTTTTTATTTTCCATGCTACGTTCCCCAACAGTTAGCTCATGCCTCTCCCTTATATAAAATTGCAATAATGATTACCGTTTTAGTTATCAAGTGCCTAGGGACAAATAACTTTCTTGTGTGGCAAAACCTTTATACTAAACAAATAACTTTTATTATCTTGCAAAGTACTCATAGTTTTATTCTTGCAAAGTAGTTCTAGCATCACACCTACAAAATAGTTTCATACTTGTTCTAGGTAAAGCAAACGTTAAGTGTGCGTAGAGTTGTATCGGTGGTCGATAGAACTTGAGAGAATATTTGTTCTACCTTTAGCTCCTCGTTGGGTTCGACACTCTTATTTATCGAAAAAGGCTACAAACAACCCCGTATACTTGTGGGTTATCAAGACCTTTTTTCTGACGCCGTTGCCGGGGAGCAATAGCGTGGGGTTGATATTGTCGTGTGTGCTTGTTTGCTTTATCACTTAGTTTTTATTTTCTATTCTAAGTTGTTCTCTATCTTTAATTATGGATATGGAACACGAAATGCCAAAAGAATAGTTGTACTTGCTACTAATGGAGATGGGGAACCTCCTAAAACCCTCGATGCTCATTATGTGAAAATATTAAACACTACTTTGATAATCCTAAGAAAACCCCGTTCAACTTGATAATGGGAGACACGTTGGATCAACGTGAATACTTTAGGGATTATCGCTTGAATCAAAAAGGGAAACTCTTACGGGATCAAATTGATTATTTGCAATGGTATGCTTGGAATTTATGCTTGAGATATGATTATACTTGTTGCTCTAAGATGAAGGCTCCACACCTTCCCTTTTCATATGAATTTAATGATAATGAAACCTTTGGTTCTTATGCTAATGGTAGATATGATTACTATGATGTGGAACGAATAGAAGAATTTGTTGCTTTTAAGGGTGCTAGTGAAATTGAATCTCTGTTTGAAAAGTATGAAGATTATGATGATGTTGTTTATAGACCTGAAATTTTTTCTGTACTTAAATATTGCTATGAGAATTATAAATACAATTCCGATATTGTTGTATTCATTGAGAATGTCGCCACTGTCCAAGAAGAGAATAATATTTTGCAGGAATCTATGGAAGAAGAAATTGCTGAAAATGTGGGCTCATTAGATGAAAAAGATGAGGAGGAGACTGAAGAACAAAAGGAGGAAGAGCGGATTAGCTACCTGTGCCCACCTTCTAATGAGAGTAACTCTTCAACTCATACATTGTTTAATTTCCCTTCGTACTTACCAAAGGATCGATGAATGCTATGATAATTACTATGATCCCGTTGATTCGTTTGAAATATCCTTTTTTGATGAATTTGATGCTTGCTATGCTTGTGGCCAAGATGCCAGTATTAATTGTGCTTATGGAGATGAACTTGCTATAGTTCCTTATGTTAAGAATGAAATTGTTGCTATTGCACCCACACATGATAGTCCTATTATCTTTTTGAATTCTTCCAACTACACTATATCGGAGAAGTTTGCTCTTATTAAGGATTATATTGATGGGTTGCGTTTTACCACTATACATGATAATTTTGATGAATATAATATGCATGTGTTTGCTGCTCCTACTTGCAATTATTATGAGAGAGGAACTACATCTCCGCCTCTCTATGTTTCCAACACGATAAAATTGCAAGAAACTATTTATGCTATGTATTGGCCTTTACTTGACGTGCATGAATTGTTCTTTTATGACATGCCAATGCATATGAAGAGAGTTAGACTTCGTCATTGCTTGATATATGTTGCTTTGTGCTCACTACTAAATTACAAATCATTGCTAATTAAAATTGGCTTTGATATACCTTGGGATCCGGGTGGATACATTACTTGAGCACATTACACCTAGCTTAATGGCTTTAAAGAAAGCACTGCCAGGGAGACAACCCAGAAGTTTTAGAGAGTCATTTTGTTCTGTCGTGTGCTTTTTTAAGTTTTCAAAACAAAAAAAATATAGAGGGGAGCTTAAAACTTTACAAAAGGAAAAGTGAAAGTGAGAGGGACGAACACCGTTGGAGTGGGGGATATCCTTGAACTTGTTCATGCCTATGGAAACTTTGTGAATCTTAAATTACAGAAACTTTTCAAAAAAATCCCCTTTTACAAACCCATTGTATTATAAAAATAATGTGCCAAGATTTGCCTTTAGGATGATTAGATTGCTTGTTGGTATGTGCGGTGCAAAAACAGAAACGTTGGCTGTAGTGCGTGAATTTACATTTTTTAATGGAATGTCAAAAGTTTCTGAAATTTTTACACAGTACTGCTATGAATTTTTTTATTTTGTCCCAAATTTTCAGAATTTTTAGAGTTACATAAGTATGGTCAATGTTCAGATTGCTACAGACTGTCCTATTTTTGACAGATTTTGTTTTTGATGCATTGTTTTGCTTGTTTTGATGGAACTATGGATTTTATCGGTTGTATAAGCCATGGAGAAGTTAGGATACAGTAGGGATAATGCAAAAATAAAATATGAATGGTTTGCAACAGTACTTAAAGTAGTGATTTGCATTATTATACTAATGGATCTCAGGAGTTTTCTGTTAAGTTTTGTGTGGATGAAGTGTTCAAAGATTGAGGAGGTCTCGATATGAGGAAAAGGAGGAGAGGTAAGATTTCAAGCTTGGGGATGCCCAAGGCACCCCAAGTAAATACTCAAGGAGACTCAAGCGTCTAAGCTTGGGGATGCCCCGGAAGGCATCCCATCTTTCTTCAACAAGTATCAGTATGTTTTGGTTTTCGTTTCGTTCACGTGATATGTGTAAATCTTGGAGCGTCGTGTGCCTTTTCTTTTTCTTTTTAGTAATGCACCATGATGGTATGAGATAGTCCTTAGTTGATTTATAGAATGCTCATTGCACTTCACTTATATCTTTTGAGTATGACTTTATAGAATGATTCATGTGCTTCACTTATATCATTTGAAGTTTGGATTGTCTGTTTCTATTCATATAGAAAACCGTTATTTGTAGAATGCTCTTTCACTTCTCTTAAATTTATTAGAGCATGGTATTTTGTAGAAAGAATTAAACTCTCATGCTTCACTTATATCTATTTAGAGAGTCAACAGGAATTGGTCATTCACATGGTTAGTCATAAATCATACATAAAACTTGTGGATCACTGAATATGATATGTTTGATTCCTTGCAATAGTTTTGTGATATAGAGATGATAATATGTGGGAGGTACTAGTAAATGGGTGTGGTTAGTAAGAATATTGGTGTTAAGGTTTGTGATTCCCGAAGCATGCACGTATAGTCTCTCGTTATGCTATGAAGTTGGCGCATGATTCATTATTGATTGTCTTCCTTATGAGTGGCGGTCGGGGACGAGCGATGGGCTTTTCCTACCAATCTATCCCGCTAGGGGCATGCGTAGTAGTACTTTGCTTCGATGGCTAATAAACTTTCGCAATAAGTATATGTGTTCTTTATGACTAATGTGAGTCCATGAATTATGCGCACTCTCACCTTTCCGCAATTTGCTAGCCTCTTCGGTACCGTGCATTGCCCTTTCTCACCTCGAGAGTCGGTGCAAACTTCGCCGGTTCATCCAAACCCCATGATATGATACGTTGTATCACACATAAGCCTTATTATATCTTCCTCAAAACAGCCACCATACCTACCTATTATGGCATTTCCATAACCATTCCGAGATATATTGACATGCAACTTCCACCGTTCCGTTTTTATGACTTGAGCATTCATTGTCATATTGCTTTGCATGATCGTAAGATAGCTAGCATGATATTTTCATGGCTTGTCCATTTTTTGATATCCTTGCTACGCTAGTTCATTGCACATCCTAGTACACTGCCAGAGGCATTCATATAGAGTCATACTTTGTTCTAGGTATCGAGTTGTAATATTGAGTTGTAAGTAAATAGAAGTGTGATGATCACCATTATTCATTATTAGAGCATGTCCAAGTGAGGAAAGCATGATGGAGACTATGATTCACCCACAAGTCAGGATAAGACTCTGGACGAAAATATATAAAAAAGGGGAAAGGAAAAAAAAGGTGAGGCCAAAAAGAGCCCATGAAAAAAAGAAAAAAAAGAAAAAAGAAAAAATGAGAGAAAAAGAGAGAAGGGGCATCTAATTCCACACTTGTGATTCAAAGTAGCACCATGTTTTTCATATAGAGAGTCTCCTATGTTGTCACTTTCATATACTAGTGGGAAATTTTCATTATAGAGTTAGATGCACACCCACTTAGTTTTCAGTCTGAGCTTTCATACACTTATAGCTCTTAGTGCATCCGTTGCATGGCAATCCCTACTCCTCGCTTTGATATCAATTGATGGGCATCTCCATAGCCCGTTGATTAGCCGCGTCGATGTGAGACTTTCTTACTTTTTTGTCTTCTCTATGTTTACCCCTATCATCATACTCTATTCCACCCATAGTGCTATGTCCATGGCTTGTGCTCATGTATTGCATGGGGGTCGAAAAAGCTGAAGCGCGTTAAAAAGTATGAACAAATTGCTCGACTTGTCATCGGGGTTATGCATGATAAATACTTTGTGTTAGAAGATGGAGCATGACAAGACTATATGATTTTGTAGGGATAACGTTCTTTAGCATTGATATTTTGAAAGACATGATTTTTTGTTGGGATGCATGAGTATTAATGTCTTTATGTCAAATTATAGACTATTGCTTTGAATCACTCGTGTCTTAATATTTATGCCACGATTAGATATATGATCAAGATTATGCTAGGTAGCATTCCACATCAAAAATTATCTTTTTATCATTTACCTACTCGAGGACGAGCAGGAATTAAGCTTGGGGATGCCGATACGTCTCCGTTGTATCTATAATTTTTGATTGTTCCATGCCAATATTATACAACTTTTATATACTTTTGGCAACATTTTATATTTTTTTGGGACTAATATTGATCCACTGCCTAGTGCTAGTTCCTGTTTGTTGCATGTTTTTTGTTTCATATAATATCCATATCAAACGAAGTCCAAACGGGATAAAAATTTATGGAGAATTATTTTGGATTATATGTGATTTTTGGGAGGTGGAATCAACGCAAACGGAGGCCCACGACATCCACAAGACACCAGGGCGCGGCCTCCCCCCCGGCGTGCGGTGGTGCCTTGTGGGCACCCAGTAAGTCGGTTGGGGCTCTACATTGGGCGCAAGGGAGCTTATATCCAAAAAAATCATGTTAAAATTTCATCGCAATCGCAGTTACGGATCTACGGATATTTAAGAAATGGTGGAAGGCCAAATTTAGGGAACGCGAAACAGAAAAGAACAGAGAGATAGATCCAATCTAGGAGGGCCTCTCGCCCCTTCGCTGCCATGGAGGTCATGGACCAGAGGGGGAACTCTCCTCCCATCTAGGGGGGAGGCCAAGGAAGAAGAAGAAGGAGGGGGCTCTCTCCCCCTCTCTCCCGATGGCGCCGGAGTGCCGCTGGGGCAAGGATCGTGACGGCGATCTACATCAACAACCTTGCTACCTTCAACACCAACTTTCTCCCCCTCTACGCAGCGGTGTAACCTCTCTATTCCCGCTACAATTCTCTACTTAAACATGGTGCTCAACACTATATATTATTATTCAATGATATGTGGTTATCCTATGATGTTTGAGTAGATCTGTTTTGTCCTATGGGTCGATTGATGATCGTGATTGGTATGAGTTGTATATTTTATTTTCGTGATGTCCTATGGTGCCCTCCGTGTCGCGCAAACGTGAGGGATCCCCGCTGTAGGGTGTTGCAATATGTTCATGATTCGCTTATGGTGGGTGGCGTGAGTGTCATAAGCACAAACCCGAGTAAGTGGGTTGTTGCATATGGGAGTAAAGAGGACTTGATATTTAATACTATGGTTGGGTTTTACCTTAGGGAAACACTTATAGTCAAATGTCAGATCTCTTCCAATCGTCAGACCGCTACTCCATCGTTGGTTTCTTTTTGATCGCATGGCCGAGAGAAGCTTCGACAATATCATGTACGTTCCAACCACCCCCAATTCCCGCACATATAATCAGCACACCCATGACCTTCCCCAATCCCGCAAAATCCGCACCTCCCTCCTCCTTCCAGTTCGGTCAATTTCCTCCCAAACCACTCCAGATCTGGCTCTCCATCCTGCCGCCGACGACCGAGGCTCCTTGACATTCAGATCATATGGCTGACAGTACAGAACGACGCATCGTGTCCTCCACCATGACCTCGCCCGACGCTACTCCTCCATGGCGTCCCTCTACATGGTTCCCTTATTCGAGTTGACACCGTCTCTGATGCTTCCTGCCATGGACGCAAGCGGTTCCTCAACATGGCCACAAGTGGTAATTTTGTGCTTCGCTGTCAGATATGCAATGCTTCATGGACCTGTGCATTAAGTTTTCTATGTGCTTCCTTTGATCTGTATCACAGACGAGTGCTTCGGTATCATGTGTGCAAGTATCTATATGTTTCCAGTATTTCATCCATGCTTTCATTTTTTTATACTCTTGTTTTATGTTAGTCGGCATGAATGTTGATTGCTAATCCACACATTCAAAGTATTGTACTTCATTCTAGATAGATTGTGTCAATAGTCCACAATTAGGTTAACAAATTAGCTTTTTTTCATGGAAATAGTTCATTCTCATATATGTTTCCAGTTATATTGAGAACAGACTATTTTAGTACTGTATTAGCTAATTAATTTATGTTCCTAACTTATTTGCCAAACACAACTTTCTACATCCACTCATGCTACCAATTCAAAAAAACTCCATGCTTCAAGTCTGTTTGATATATGCTACGATATAATGAAGCCGATGCTGCGTAGTGAATTTTGCTTCAAGCATTGTAAGTATATGCTTATTTTATTGTAAAATCATTTTGATGGAATCATTAGCAGCCACATTTGCTTCAAGCACTACTATAATGTGCATCAACCAGTGCCACTTTTATTGGTGAAATTTTATTGTAAATGTATTTTTGCACCTTTTATAGTATCAACAACTACAATTTGTGCTTTCCTCTTTCTAATCGAATGCTTCTAATGTACATGCACCTGCACCCAATTCCAAATGCGCTTCTTTGTTGTCCGCATGATGCCTTGCAATGACGCTGAGCACGTTGTAACTGAGACAAACCAGTCACCACTCTAAGTTGTCGGTTATACTGGAACGACAGAGAGCACGTGGCACCGCAGATCTTTTGTCAATAATCAACTTGTAACAAGTGTTGATGTAATAGTCTTTTATTTAGTTGCAAAAAGGAATTGTAATACTTTTTTTGCATATCTTATGAATTTGTTTCAAGGCTTGATCATTCTTTTTTTGTATGCCGATGATTTCTTTGCAAAGCAAAAGTTTTCACTATAGAACAAAAATGCTTCCTTTACACCAAAAATTTATTTCCATCTCCTAAAAATATAACATAGATTAATTCCTTTTGTTGAATAATATTTTTCTGCCTTGCCACAAAGCATATTTTACCATCGGTTTGTAATGTTTCCATGGCACAAAACTATTTCATCGTTGCATAAAAATGCGTCTCCGAAAAATATAGGTATATATTGTACTAGATTTAGTTGAAGTATATGCATCTGACATTTAAAAGGATTGTTTCCATGGCATAAAGATTCACATAATCTCTCGTAAATATGGATAGCAAACGATTTTTGTAAGCAATCCTCAGAAGCATAATTATTGGAAGCACAATTCTCGGAAGCAGGAAACAAATTCTAGTTATGATATGATTTAGTTTCCACTAATGTATGGTTATGATACGGAGCTGGTTTACTACCTGGAAACAAATTATGGTTAGGATTTATATTCCACTAATTCTTGGAAGCACAAATCTCAGAAGAAGGAAACAAACGACCAAGCCTATCCCTGGGCCCGTCCACGCATAGCAGTTGCGATGCACAGTCAATTAACGCCACAAATTTCGCTTAAAAAATTACCGCTACAGTCCATAAATCACGCGTGGAAGTTTACTAGCAAATCTGACGGCCAACATGCATCTGATCCAATGCTCGTGGACTGGTCTGATAGGTGAGAAGCATTAGCGGTCTGATGCCTAGTAGTTCCCATAGAGTTCCGCATATGATCCAAGTAGAGAAAATATGTTAGCTTATGCCTCTCCCTCATATAAAATTGCAATAATGATTACCGTTTTAGTTATCAACTCCCTATGGACAAATAACTTTCTTGTATGATAAAACCTTTATACTAAACAACTAACTTTTATTATCTTGCAAAGTACTCGTAGTTTTATTCTTGCAAAGTAGTTTTAGCATCACACCTACAAAATAGTTTCATACTTGTTCTAGGTAAAGCAAACGTTAAGTGTGCGTAGAGTTGTATCGATGGTCGATAGAACTTGAGGGAATATTTATTCTACCTTTGGCTCCTCGTTGGGTTCGACACTCTCATTTATCAAAAAGGTTACAAATGACCTCCTATACTTATGGGTTATCAATGGACCATAAATATATTGCAAACGTGATGAATTCTTTTGTTGGTAACGCCCCGAGCATTGCAAAAAAACACTGCTTGGCACAATCCTGTTGGTGAATACATTGTTGATCTAAAATGGCTTCAGAAGAAAGCACCCAAGTACCGTGAGACATTGGGCAATTAAGCAACGCGTGCCGCCAAGTATCAGGTGCTCCGCACAAAACACAAGCTCCTGTCGTGGCCATGTTCCTTCGATGCAAGACCTCACCAGAGGGAATAGAGTGTCTAGCCAGACGCCACAAGAATACCCTAATCTTGGATGGTACCATAACCTTCCATATATCCTTCCACTCCTTGATAACCCCCTCGCTGCTAGATGATCCCTCCCGTCCTTCAAGCCAACCTTCTTTGTCATATTTGGTTCAAACCAACATGCGATATGCAGATCCAACTATAAAGTTACCACGAGGTTCCTTGCTCCAGGACCAAAAATCATCGATCCTCTTGGTGCACAAAGGGATCTTCAGTATAGCTTCAACATCGAAAGGAGTGAATACTGAACGAGCAAGCCCCTCCGCCAAGAAGCATAGCTGTTTCAATAGGTCTAAAACTGCTTGTGTCGAGGCTTGTCAACGAAGTGATAGGTCTCTTAAAACTCTCGCTTGGGATCCATTTATGGTCCCATGTGATTGTAGTAGCCCCATCAACGATCCTTCTAATTATGCCTTGTGCCAATACATCTCTTCCGTCAACTATCGCTCTCCAAATTTGGGAAGGGTGAGGTCCCAATTCGGCTTCAAGAAGCGAAACATCTGGATAGTAGCCCGCAACATTCTTGCACTCAAAGACCCAGGTTCATTCAATAACCTCCAAGCTTGCCTTGACAATAATGCTAGATTCAAGAGCTCCAAATCATAGAAACCAAGACCCCCCCCCCCGGTGTGTTTTGGTGTGGTCATGATATCCCATGCGACCCATGCTAGTTTGTGTTTCCTCTTTTGCTTCCCCACCAGAACTGACGAATAATTGATGTGACATTCTCGCAAAGCCCTCTCAGCAGCCTGGAACAAAACATGAATAAACTGGAATTGCTTGAGCAACTGATTTTATGACATCCTTTCCTGCGGCCTTTAGTGCCAGTTATAGGTTATTGTGCAAACCGACGCACACTCCATCTCTGACATGGGCTCAGCCCATTTAACTTTTTTTCGCAACCTTCAAAAGGTCAGCATATATGAGGCTGAACTATGAACCTCATGGTTCAGCTCCGAACGCGATAACCACGACCTCACTTGTTGTCTAGTTTATTCTTTTTCTACTATTGTTGTGCGTCAAATGTAACGCAAAAAAGAAAGACTCTAGTTTTCCTTCGGTTTTTGGCCAGTTTTTTCTTCGGGTTTACTCAGTAATTTTCAATTTTTTTCCTTTTATTTTTTTCTTATTTTCTCAAATTTGTGAAAATTTTAAAATTTTGATATTTTTTCCAATTCATGAACTTTTATCAAATATGTGAAACTTTTTCAACTTCGTGATTTTTTTCAATTTGTATGAATTTTTTCAAATCCGTGAACATTTTAGCTTTTTGAATTTTTATTTCAGAATCAATGAAGTTTTTTTTAATCTGTGAATTTTTTTAAAAATGATGATTTTTTCTTCAAATTCATGAATTATTTTCAAATCGATGATTTAAAAAAAGATGACCTTTTTCTTAAAAAACAACTCCCTCCGTTCACTGCTTTTCTCAAAAAAATCATGAAAATTTTCCTCAAAATTTTTAAAATTCCTAAAAAAATTATCTAAATCACGAAAAATTTCTAAAATTCATGAAGTTTATTAAATTTAGGAACTTTTTCAAACTCGTGATTTTTTCCAAATTTTCGTTTTTTTCACAAAACCTACATCTGTTCATGAAGTTTCAAAATTCTTGGTTTTTTAGGAAAAAATTGTATGTGTTTTTTTTTTCAGAATGGGTATTTTTTTTCCTTGACAGTGAGCAGCGACTGAGAGTTTTTTGAGAAAAGCAGTGAACAAGGTGGCTAGCAAGGCGGGCGAGCGACTATCCTAATGGGCTGGCCCAGGTGTTTCTCGCGCGAGGTCAGTTCCTAAAACGAGCACTGAAGACACTAATTAAGAGCAGAGTCCAGTTTTGTCCACCGATCCACAGATGCGATCAACATGGGCCGACACATTTCACACTTGTGGCAGATTTTGGAAATTAAAAGAAATAAACAGTCGGTGAAGTCTATTTACATTAAATAAAACTAAACATTAAAAATATTAAATTAAAACAACCGACGGATCCAGGCAACATCATCGTCCTCCTCCTTGGTCAGATCAATGTAGAGTCCACTAAAGATGGTCCACGTGGTTATCTAACTCATCGCCAACCTACAACCAAGCGCAGCGTACTCATCCATGGCGCTCAGTCTCTTCACACATGCCACTAACCTTATCGACTCCAATGGGTGCTTCCGTCACCAACGTGGACTATCTCCGGCTGTTAGTCTGTGTAGACACCCTTACGGGTGATCTCATATGCAACCAGTTGAGAGCGACGCTATAATTCGGTATATTGTCGTGTCCTCGGAGCAATTTAAAATAAATAATACTTATACAAAACTTTTATATTTCTTATAAAATATGCGGTTATACTATTACTTTAACGAGTATGCATTTTGTATTATATAGTTAGTATAATTGCCACATAATAATAGTGCTAGATGTAAATTATAATATTATTGGTTATCATATGTTATATCACTAAAACTACATTGTGCTATCTTTTAGTTGTATTCTGCTAAAAAATATGTGATGTGCTAGTTCTATCACGTTTCAAGACATGTACTCTTAACAAGATAATGAAATCAAATGCCTTAATTTCATTTTTAACAAAAACAACAATATCTTTTAATTAATTTTTTATAATTGCATGAATTGTATAGCGCATATGTATACCTTTCCATGTATTTGTTTATGCATATATTTGTGTATATCTTAATGTTGTTAAATATCTTGGTAGAACTTTGTAAAGCGTATCAAATATCTTAATACGGGCTTGTACTGTATGATTAGTTAAGCACATTTGTAGGAGAGTGGTATTTTGGCACATGGGAGCGCGTGCTCCTGATTTTAAAATGTGTTTTAAACATATTTTGAAATGTCAAAAAATTCCAACAAAAATTTGGCGCGTACATCTCTATATTGTACATACTCACAAAGTCGTTTCACAAAAAACCAACAACTTATGTGTCGCGTGTGAAAAGACAAAATCTGGTGTTAAAAAATGTTTTTCACAAGACATCCTTTTGTCTTGTTTACACAAGCCACAAAAAAAATTCGGTTTTCTCCGAAACTTGACGTGCACACATATAATGTCGAGATGTATGCGCCAATTTTTTGTTTGGAATTTTTTCACACTTCAAAATATATTTTTGCAACAGGACAAGAAATAACATCACAGTCTCAACTACCTAGCTCAATAAGCATGGCTCAAGTCCCTCCAACATGGCGCTATACCCCTGTCATCGTTTATCATCCTTTCCACCCTCGGCGGTGGTACCCGTGATGTCCATCTGATCCCAATGCATTTGAACCACGATCAATCTCAAGGCGATGACCGAGCCACCACACAACATACCTATCATTTTAGCGCTCCAATGCAGTAGAATATTTAAAACTTTTAAAACTAATATAATCAAGTTGGACGTGAAGTTGTCCTCTACGAGCTACTCCCTGTAGTCACGGTGGCGAGCGAATCAATCAGCAGTTGACTACTCCTAGGAAGAGCCCACTGCACAAGACACATACTGTACATGTCAATGTTCGGAACATAAATCTGAAGTTTGCGTGGAAGAACGTGATAAGTTGCAAACATGTGCAGCAGATCAACCCAGTAGAATTGTTGTTGAAAAAATATCTCCTGTGCCCCCAACAATTCTAATAATGGTGTCAATCCCTGTTAGTCTTATTGCTAGTTGAACAAGGCTATTAAAAGATAATGTGTGATGAATTTTTTTGGTATTTTTGAAATAAAATAAAACTAAAAACAAAATAAGGTGTAAATGTTATTGGAATGTGATTCTTATGGTGAAACTGGGGTTCATAGGTTCCCCAAGTGTATCTCTCCAATGCATAAAAAATGGGAATGGTGACTTTCTCGTGTGTATGAGTTCAATATGGAACACTCATGCTCATGCCAGGTAAGTAAATATTGTGAGAATATATATAGGCAGTACGTCCAGTACTAAAGACCAAGACCCTCTCATCCATCTTTAGCTAAATAGCTTGTCCATAGACCGAGACACTCTTCATTATTTGGACATTATGTGTAAACACGGGTAATTGCATTTAGAACGATGACATACTGTTATGATTAGGGGATTATTCATCCTCTACTAACCTTAACCCTTAGTGGCAACAATTATAACAAGCCTTATCCATTTTCTGTCACTATTGTAGATTACTTGCAAGCCTTGAACCCAACTAATGCACACCTTTTTCACTATTGGCTACCGATCTAAACTGGCCAAGAGAAGACAAGCAACCGGAAATAATTATGCACCTATATATCAAACATGAATCATGAACAAATCTGAACATATAGAGTTAATCCATCACATGATCTACAACACCACCACAAACTCATTTGATAAACTACAATCACGTAGGGCAGCCCATGTATATAGCTATTGTATTGAACATCAGAAACACATCTAAGAGGAGAGATTACAACATTGGCTACTGCCATGAACACGTAGTCCAGGAGGTGCACTACTCACAACTCATCTTGGAGCACGATGATCGAGGTTGATGATGATGGAGATGAATTCCCCCTTCGATAGAGTTCCGAATCAGGGTTGTAAACAAAGATCGCCTCGGAAACATGATATGGTGGCGGCGAAAAAATGCTCGATAATTCTGAGCTGGGTTTCGAGGCATTTATAAGCCAGTGGCACCAGACGCCAGCCATGGGGCCCCACAGGTTGTAGGCGTCCCCTGTAGGCACATCCAGCCCTAGGGCGCTTAGGTCCTGTGGGCCTCACCAGGTGTGGGCCCAAGTCCCCATGGGTCCTTTTGTTCCACAAAATCCTGAAAAAAAATCTGATTTTTCCGGCACTTTTTCTGAATATTTTCCTGAAAATGCAAAAAAAAGAACTAACACTGGGAACTAGATTAATATGTTAGTACAATAAATTGAATAAAAATCATGCCCAAAGTGTTGAAAATCGATAGCAATATAGGATGAATCAATCGCCAATTTTGGGATGGTACTTTTAGATTTGCTGCAGGTGTACCTGATCTTTCTCACTTAATGTGGAGAATGATTTTATAGTTCTCGATGTGAGGAATGTCAACTATTCTTAACAATACACTTCATATTGCATAGTAATCTCGGGTGGTTTAAATAAGGGCAAATTTTAGCATGGTCCCTCTTACCTCCCCTTTTCACATACATAATAGATCTTACCTTCTTACCTCTCATGTGAAAAGAGGGGGTAAGAGGGAGCATGTTAAAATTACTCATAAATAGGATATGCGTAGTCTCACTGTCTCAGTGCCAGCTCCTATTCAACTAATGCATAACATTAGTTGAATGACTCCAAGTTCGTTCTCTTCGGTGAGAAGGAGGTTAGTGATTTATTCAATATTCTAATGTAGAAACATGAGGAGATCCCATGGGCTTAGGCTGGTGTTGAGTACGTTGTTGAGTCCACTGGTGTTTTCACTAACAAGGACAGTGCTGCAGCTCACATTAAGCCTTAAGGTATATTTTTGTTCCCATCTTTCACAGTTTCCATTTCTTGGCTTTCAAAGTTGTAGCTGTATATTTTGATACTAATAGTTTTCTGTGTTACCACTTACAGGGTGGTGTCAAGAGGGTCATTACTTCTGCTCCCGGCAAGGATGCTCCCATGTTTGTCTGTGGTGTCAATGAATACAAGTCTGGGCATCAACACTTGCTGCACTTATAATCACAATTTTGTGCTGCTCAAATAAACCAACCATCTCTGTAATGTTACGCTGATGATTTGTTACTTTCAGGTTATCAGTGTCAGGTTTGGCATTGATAAGGGTTTGGTTATCACTTTTCATGCCACGACATCTATGCATTACACTGGTTTTATGTTTCTTTTTTTTTAAACTCATGTTTCTGGCAAACACTTGATTTATGTATCTTTGCCGGGTTAGGCCTAGCCTGACTGGCCAGGGCGGGATGATGCGCCCCTGCCCACCCGCGTTTGACCTCTGTTCTTGCAAAGGGGAGTCCTCACACACTCTGCTGAATTAAAAGACCAAGTAGTTTCTCCCCCCTCCAGATTTAATGTTTTATAGTTTGATGTGGTTGAAATTTGAATTTATAGCAACCCAAAAAACTGTTGATGGTCTCTCAAGCAAGGACTGGGGAGAGGGAAGGGCTGCTAGCTTCAACATCATTCCTAGGAACATTGGTGCTGCAAAGGTTAGTTTTCGTAAGTGTAATATAATATCACCAGTTATCTGGTTGAATGGTACACATTGCATTGCAGTTTCTTTTGTTATGTTCTTATTAGTTCGCATTAGGATTGCCATTTCCATTTTATTTGTACACGGGTTTCATTTTAACTGCTTGATTTCCTGTAGTTTGTTGGCAAGGTACTTCCAAAACTTAATGGGAAGTTGACTGGAATGGCCATCCGTGTTCCCATGTCGATGTGTCTGTTGTTGATCTGACCGTTAGACTTGCAAAGGCAGCAGACACCTATGAGCAGATTAAAGATGTTGTCAAGTGAGTAACGCTACTAACTGCTCCCTCCGTTCCTAAATATATGTCTTTTTAGATATTCCAATATGGACTACATACGAAGCAAAACGAGTGAATCTACACTCTAAAATGTGTCTATATACATCTATTTGTAGTCCTTATTGAAATCTCTAAAAGGGCTTATATTTGGAAACCGAGGGAGTAGGAACAATGTCTCCCAAAAAAAAACACTAGGAACAATGTACTTTGGTTGGATTGATATATGATTTCTGATTTTAGTACTGGGGCAACAGTCTACCTTGATTTTTATGTGTAATGATCTGCTTATAACTTTGTAAGAACTAAGAAGGAGCCCGATGGGAACCTCAAGGGCATTTTGGTTATGTTGAGGAGGACCTTACTTGGTGCATTTTGGTCATCTATAATTCTATATATCAGCATAGTAAGTACTCATTTGACTTGGCTAACAGGTCCAGTATCTTTGATTAAAGGTCGAGATTGCTCTGAACAACAACTTTGTTTATTTTTCTCTCGGAATCGCTTGCAACTCCTGGTCTATTTTGAAGACAAGATACAAAAGCGGTGTTGTGAATTAGACAAACTCGATCTGAGCATAATCCAAAGCATAGGACAAAATATGCTAAGGACACAGGAAAGGAATAAAAGGAGTCAGACATTAACATTTCAGGTCCATGCAAAGATGGGCCGTAAACTCCAGTTTAGAAATAAGAGGATTAGAGAGTATCAGTTGCACTCTCTCTGCCAATTATAAGTTTGATCAAATTTATAGAAGATAAAAAATCATACCATGTATATCTGATACTATAAATATTAATCACAACCCTTAGTTGGGTGTTTGATGCACTGGCTCAATTGGTCAGAGTCAATTGCAAGAAACCACCACATTTGTGGCTAGGTTTGCAGGAAACTACCAAGTCGTTAATCTGTTGCAAAAAACACCGTAAAATCTCTTAACCCGTTGCAAAAAGCACTGAACAGCCGTTTAGCCTCGTTTGATCTCTTTTCCGACAGGTGGGCCCCGAAAACGCTGACGTGGCATGACGGACAGGCAAACGGCGCCGTTAGGAACAAAACGCTCAAGACGCCGCGCCTGTCGTTCTTTGTCAGACAGTCCCCCCCGCGCCCCTGTCCCCTCTCTCGCCCCGCTCCCCTCTCCTCTCTCGCCCCTGCTCGCCGCCGGTGATGGCCACCTCGCGTGGCGGTAATGATGGCGGTGGCGGTGGTGCTGGCGATGCATCTGGTGGTAGTGGTGCTCCTGCAGATCCAACAGAGGTTTGCGGCAGTTCAAACCCATCTCAGGCTCCGCCTCTTCCACAGCCGCCGTCGCCGTCTTACTGTGTTGAGTACCCGGCGGCGAGGGCATTCGCCAAGGCCGTGAAGGAAGATCCAGAGGGGAGCCATCACTACGCATCCTCCTTCGGTGGTGTCTCGTAAGTTTTCTCTTTCCGTACCCCGATTTGGTTTCTAGGGTTAGGGTTCTAAGTGTTTGTGATTCTAGTGTTATAGGATTATTGTTGTAAGTTGTTTATGTGGTCAGGCATGTAAGTGAAGTGTTTATGTAGTTCTAGGGTTCTAAGTGTATGTAGTAGGCACCTAAACATTAACTGAAATTACTGAATGTTAAACTCAATTTGAACCTACTCAATTACATGAAATTACTGAATGTTAAACTCAATTTCAACCTACTCAATTACTGAATTTACAACTGAATATTTAAATGAAAATGTTACTGAATTTATAACTGAATCCTGTACTGAATTGTTAAGTGAATAAATTACTTTAACTGTATTTTGGACTGAAACTTTAACTGAAACTTTAACCGAAACTTTAACTGAATAGTTTACTCTAACTGTATTTTTAACTTAAACTGTATTTTTAACTGAAACTTTAGTTAAATCTTTAAGTGAAACATTAACTGAATTGTTTGTACTAACTGAATATTTAACTTTTAACTGAATTTTGAAATGAAACTGTAATTTTAACTTAAACACTATTTTTAACTGAAACTTTAGTTAAGTCTTTAAGTGCAACATTAACTGAACTGTTTCTATTAACTGAATATTTAACTGAATATTTAACTTTTAACTGAATTTTTAACTGAAACTGTATTTTTAACTGAATCTTTAACTTTTAACTGAATTGTTTACTTGAACTCAATTGCTTTACTTGAACTGTAGATTGAATGATGAAGTGTGGGAAGTCAGATTCCATTTCCATGACAGAGATAATCTTGAAAGAAGCCTAAATGTGGATGATATCACATTTTACAATCTGATTGCACTAATAGAGCTTGAAGGATATGGGATGACAGACTTTATGTATTATGTCAGAGATCCAGGTGTTGGGGTTTCAGGTATGAAAGAACTGACAGATGATGATAAGGTGGAGGAAATGTTGGATGACCTAGTTATCAAAGGTCAGAAGGTGGTGAACATAACAGTCATCAGAAGTGATGCTCCAAGACCTAGTGATTTGAACATTGGACCAGTTTGTGAGGAGCAGGTTCCATTATCTGAAATAGTTGTGCCAGTGGTGTATGAGATAGATACAGCAGGAGTACTGTTTCCTAGCCCAACAAAGCCACAACCAGTGCCAGTGCAGGTCATTAACACACAGGAGAGTTCATTTTTGAAGCAGAAGTGCGCACCAGTACCAGAATTTGCAATGGAGAGGCATGAGTATTTCATGGAGCAAGACCAAGATCAAGAGCAAATTGAGCAACTGATGGAGCAGAAGAGGAATGAAGAGATTGAGAAGTTCAGGAAAAAGGGGAAAGAAAAAGAGAAATACAAGGCAGCTAAAAGAAAACTTCCAGAGCTAATGGCTGAAGATTTCACTGATAGTGACAGTGACACAGATTTACTAGCAGATGAGGATATAATTGCTAGGCTTGAGGCAATGAAGAAGCATAGAGATGATCCACTTCATCATATTGAAGGGGACACTGATGTGGATGAGCCATATTGTGACGCCCGAGACCGACGCTCCAGTTGCCTTCCTTGTTTTGCGAGTCAGCTGTGTTTTATTTGTTTGTTGCATTCATCATTGCATCATCGCTTTGCATCCGCATGTTTTTAAAAACTTGCATCCGCTAGTAGTTGCCACGTCCCCCTCCCTTTGCTTTCGTTGACCGTTTCGAGACCAACCTCACTTGCTACGTTGCTCCTCGTTTTCTCTCTTGTCTTCTCCGGGGCCTTTTGTAAGACACTTTGTCTTTGTCGACCCCTCATAGACCACCCCTCGCGCGCGTCCGGATATTGTCCCGGACCCGACCCGGTTTGTTGTTACCATTGGGTCCGGATCATCCCCTAACGTCTACAAAACATCTCCGTTTTCTCAATTGGACGCCCTAGCCTACTTATTCTCGACCGCCCGATTACGATCGGACGGATCGCGTTAAGCCCTAGCCTAATTCCCTACCTATATAAATAGTCCACCCCTAGTCTAATTTGAGGCCAAACCCTAAAACCTAGGGGAGTTGTCCCATCCATCCCGTGTCCGCCGCCGCCACACTCAAATCCCCCTCGGGATCTCCCCTGCCCGATGCACCTCGCATTCAGCCACCACCGACCAGAGCATCGGCGATCATCTCTGTCTCATCCACACCCTCCTTCCGATCCAGCCAGTCACCTCTTTGTTCGAGCTCCTCTGTTCATGGCCAACCCCGAGCGCCACCCTCTCCCTCGAGCTCGAGCAGGCTGCACCGCGCCTCCTCCCCTCCTCCTGTGCCTCGATCCAGGGTGGATCGAGAGCAGCGTCCTCCGACCCCGAGCAGCACCACCCCATGGCCCCGCCGTCAAGCTGCTCCGACCCGCAGGTCCTCCTCACCGCGCCTCCTCCCTGTTTCTCGCTGTTCTTCTCCTACTGCTGCCGCTAATCGCATGGTCGCCGTGTTTCTCCTGCAAGGACTGCGCCACCAAGTCAAGAACGTCGTCGGCCTCGTCAACTCTCCTTGCTGCTCGACCCGTCCGCATCGCCCAAGGCTTCGTCCTCGCCACCCCTGCGCATCAAGCCCCTGCGCCGTACTCCTTCCCGAGCCGGAGCTCCTGCCTCGACCTCACCTCCACCTCATCGCGCCGGCGACTCGTCACGCCGGACTCCTCCCGCAGTAGCTCCTCCCGATGCCATCGCCTACCTCCTCGTCCCCGTGCCAACAGCCGCGGAGCAGAAGCCCAAGCCCCGGCGACCCCTCCTGGACCTGTTGCTGCCGCCGCCTCGCCAGCGCCGCTCGCCTCCCCGGCGCGTCTCCGCCCCTTCTCCGGCCAAGTCCGGTGCCCCATGGCTGGATCCGCCGTCGCCTGCTCGTCGGTAGCCGCCGCCGTGCCCGTGACCCCTGCTTCCTGTCACCATGGCGCCGCTGCAGTTCTTCTGCAGTTAGATGCAGCAGCGCTGCATCGAGCGCACGCCCGCGCCGCCGCGTTGACTTCGTCGCCCTTCACCAGCAACCAGGCCCAGCGCCCGCTTCTGCCTTGGCCTCTCCACCGACCTGGGCTTGGCCCATGGTGAGAAACCCCCCAGCGCCCTTTGTTTTTCTTCTGTTGGGCCTGCTCCGATTTTAGTTTTGGCCCGTGTAGTTTTTTCCCAGATCTGCGATTTTATGCATTATCCGGAGAACTGCAGTTTTACAGAAAACCCCTTGAGTTCATCCATATAATAACTAATTAATCATGCATCAGTTTTAAATAACCCATATATGAAAAATGTCTAGAATTTCATCTAGTTTCATAATATGCCACTTTCATCCCATGTTAAAATGTTTAAAAATGCTGTTTGTTTATTTTACTCAAATGCCATGTTAAAATGATTTATTTCATAACTAATTAACCGTAACTCGGAATTTAATAAACTTTATATGTAAATGGGGTAGAAAAATGCATAGATTAACATGGTGCACTGCATTTTGCTGTTTAACAACATTAAATTGCCTAGATAGTTAGTTTTTCTTATGCCTCACCTCTTGCCATGTTAATCAACATTTAATATTGTTGGGCACATAACCGAGAGAACTAAACAATTGATGTGGTGTCTCGTCAATATGCAACTCGTTGCATATTGAGCTCCACTTAATTTGTAGTGTTGTTTGTTGCACTTTGCCGTGCCATGCCTCATTAAACCGGACATGCATCATATTTGTTTGTGCATCATGCCATGTGTATGTGGTGGTTGTTTACTATGTTGTTTGTTTCTTTCCGGGTTGCTTCTCTCGTTACCTTCGGTTTCGTTCCGGAGTTGTGAGGATTCGTTCGACTACGTCCGTTTGTCTTCTTCATGGACTCGTTCTTCTTCCTAGCGGGATTTCAGGCAAGATGACCATACCCTCGAAATCACTTCTATCTTTGCTTTGCTAGTTGTTCGCTCTATTGCCATGCTGCGCTACCTACCACTTGCTATATCATGCCTCCCATATTGCCATGTCAAGCCTCTAACCATCCTTTCCTAGCAAACCGTTGTTTGGCTAAGTTACCGCCTTTGCTCAGCCCTTCTTATAGCGTTGCTAGTTGCAGGTGAAGATGAAGTTTGTTCCATGTTGGAGCATGGATATGTTGGGATATCACAATATCTCTTATTTAATTAATGCATCTATATACTTGGTAAAGGGTGGAAGGCTCGGCCTTATGCCTGGTGTTTTGTTCCACTCTTTCCGCCCTAGTATCCGTCATACCGGTGTTATGTTCCTTGATTTTGCATTCCTTACGCCGTTGGGTGATTTATGGGACCCCCTTGACAGTTCGCCTTGAATAAAACTCCTCCAGCAAGGCCCAACCTTGGCTTTACCATTTGCTACCACCTATCCCCATTTCCCTTGGGTTCTGCAGACTTAAGGGTCATCTTTATTTTAGACCCCCCCGGGCCAGTGCTCCTTCGAGTGTTGGTCCGAACCGAGCAGCCTGCGGGGCCACCTCGGGGAAACTCGAGGTCTGGTTTTACTCGTAGCTTGACTTATCCGGTGTGCCCTGAGAACGAGATATGTGCAGCTCCTATCGGGATTTGTCGGCACATTGGGCGGCTTTGCTGGTCTTGTTTTACCATTGTCGAAATGTCTTGTAAACCGGGATTCCGAGACTTATCGGGTCTTCCCGGGAGAAGGTTTATCCTTCGTTGACCGTGAGAGCTTATAATGGGCTAAGTTGGGACATCCCTGCAGGGTATTATCTTTCGAAAGCCGTGCCCGCGGTTATGAGGCAGATGGGAATTTGTTAATATCCGGTTGTAGAGAACTTGACACTTGACCTTAATTAAAACGCATCAACCGCGTGTGTAGCCGTGATGGTCTCTTCTCGGCGGAGTCCGGGAAGTGAACATGGTTTTTGGGTTATGTTTGACGTAAGTAGAGGTTCAGGATCACTTCTTGATCATTGCTAGTTCACGACCGTTCCGTTGCTTCTCTTCTCGCTCTTATTTGCGTATGTTAGCCACCATATATGCTTAGTGCCTGCTGCAGCTCCACCTTATTACACCATCCTTTCCTTTAAGCTTAAATAGTCTTGATCTCGCGGGTGTGAGATTGCTGAGTCCTCGTGACTCACAGATACTTCCAAAACAGTTGCAGGTGCCGAGGATACCAGTGCAGGTGACGCAACCGAGCTCAAGTGGGAGTTCGACGAGGGACGTCGTCGTTACTATGTGTCTTTTCCTGATGATCAGTAGTGGAGCCCAGTTGGGACGATCGGGGATCTAGCAGTTGGGTTGTCTTCTTTTCTTTTGGTTCCGTAGTCGGACCTATGTGTGTACTCTGATTGATGTATGATTTATTCATGTATTGTGTGAAGTGGCGATTGTAAGCCAACTCTTTATCCCATTCTTGTTCATTACATGGGATTGTGTGAAGATGACCCTTCTTGTGACAAAACCACAATGCGGTTATGCCTCTAAGTCGTGCCTCGACACGTGGGAGATATAGCCGCATCGTGGGTGTTACAGGTTGGTAATCAGAGCTATCCCCGATTTAGGAGCCCCCTGCTTGATCGAATCACTGGCGTTGTTGAGTCTAGAACAAAAAATGTTTTGAGTCTTAGGATTATATATATCGGAGAGTAGGATTCTTTTTACTCCTCAGTCCCTTCGTCGCTCTGGTGAGGCCTCCTGACGTAGAAGTTTTGACTTTTCTCTCCTCAAATTTCACTAAAAAAAATTTAGGATCACGCGGGTATCTTGGAATCGTTCCGATGGTTTTGTGACGAGAACATTGTTCTTGGTGCCTCCTGACATTTAGGGGTTGTGGCAGTGTCCCGGGGAGTTGAGCTCCGAGGTGTTGTCGTCACAATTTTATCGTTGCAGTTCTGGAATACCTGAGTTTCGCCGACATCGAAATCTCTTTTATGCAGTTGTTGGTGAGATCACCTCGACGCCACCCAGTACTGGGGCGGGAGTTCGGGAGTATTGCCATAACTCGTATAACGGATGTTTTTCGAAGGTTGAGGTAAATGATTTCTGAAGGTTTCTTGGTTATGTGTTGACGGATGGATACAGCTGGATCTAGGTATTGTTAGTTTGGGTGATATATTTTGTGTCCCCTGTATCCCCAACACCAGATTGCATAACCAGAAAGTTTCGGGAGTTTATAAGTGGGAATTCAAGTAGCTCTTAGGATATCTTTCCGACAGACGCATGATATGAGATTGGGGTTCGACGTCTAGTGGTCCGCCTTTCCACGGTTGGTTTTACAGTGGTCTCGTAGTGTCTTAAAGAGTCCTTGGCTATGCCGACTCGGGGACGCTTCGTATGTCATGTGCACTGCCTTGTACATGATGGTGTTGTACGATCGAGCCCGTGTGGGCCCCACCACGAAAACTTCGGACGAAATCTCTATCATATGTTTGTTCCGGCTTATTCTGCAAGCCAAATCCTTTGTTTTGTTTTATTGTGGTATTCGAGTTGCTTCGAAGTCAAATGTTGAATCCATACCTTTCCTAAACGGTGTTCTCATATTTCTATGTGGATGATAATCCTTCTTGATTATCGAGATTGTCATGCCAATTCTTTCCAACCGGCGTGCTTCTCTTCAAGTGGATCCAATCATTTCAACATTCGCAAGATCACCTCTCAGTTTCCCAACGTTGTTTGTTTCATATGCCCCAAATTGCCTTTGTTTTCCTGCCCTCCCACCCTTTTTTTTCAAGGACTCAGATTTCTTAATCAAGTATCCATCTTATGTTGGGGAACGTAGCAGAAATTCAAAATTTTCTACGCATCACCAAGATCAATCTATGGAGTAATCTAGCAACGAGGGGAAGGGGAGTGCATCTACATACCCTTGTAGATCGCGAGCGGAAGCGTTCAAGAGAACGGGGTTGATGGAGTCGTACTCGTCGTGATCCAAATCACCGATGATCCTAGCGCCGAACGGACGGCACCTCCGCGTTCAACACACGTACGGAGCAGCGACGTCTCCTCCTTCTTGATCCAAAAAGGGGGAAGGAGAGGTTGATGGAGATCCAGCAGCACGACGGCATGGTGGTGGAAGTAGCGGGATCCCGGCAGGGCTTCGTCAAGCGCAAGCGGGGAGGAAGAGGTGTCACGGGAGGGAGAGGGAGGCGCCAGGGCTTAGATTGCTGCTGCCCTCCCTCCCCCCCACTATATATAGGGCCAAGGGAGAGGGGGGCGCAGCCTTGGCCCTTCCTCCAAGGAAGGGTGCGGCCAGGGAGGAGTCCTTCCTCCCCAAGGCACCTCGGAGGTGCCTTCCCCCTTTAGGACTCTCCGTTTATCTTATCTCTTGGCGCATGGGCCTCTTGGGGCTGGTTCCCTTGGCCCATATAGGCCAAGGCGCACCTCCACAGCCCATGTGCCCCCCCCCCCGGGGCTGGTGGACCCCTTGGTGGACCCCTGGACCCCTTTCGGCACTCCCGGTACAATACCGATAAAGTGCGAAACTTTTCCGGCGACCAAAATAAGACTTCCCATATATAAATCTTTACCTCCGGACCATTCCGGAACTCCTCGTGACATCCGGGATCTCATCCGGGACTCCGAACAACTTTCGGGTTACCGCATACTAATATCTCTATAACCCTAGCGTCACCGAACCTTAAGTGTGTAGACCCTACGGGTTCGGGAGACACACAGACATGACCGAGACGACTCTCCGGTCAATAACCAACAGC
Source organism: Aegilops tauschii subsp. strangulata (assembly GCF_002575655.3). NCBI lineage: Eukaryota > Viridiplantae > Streptophyta > Magnoliopsida > Poales > Poaceae > Aegilops > Aegilops tauschii. The sequence goes on along the minus strand of NC_053039.3, from coordinate 396,480,379 downwards.
GGGATCTGGATACCCATGTTGGCTCCCACATGCTCCTCGATGATCTCATCGGATGAACCACGATGTCGAGGATTCAATCAATCCCATATACAATTCCCTTTGTCTATCGGTATGTTACTTGCCCGAGATTCGATCGTCGGTATCCCGATACCTTGTTCAATCTCGTTACCGGCAAGTCTCTTTACTCGTTCCGTAACTCACATCATCCCGTGATCAACTCCTTGGTCACATTGTGCACATTATGATGATGTCCTACCGAGTGGGCCCAGAGATACCTCTCCGTTTACAAGGAGTGACAAATCCCAGTCTCGATTCGTGCCAACCCAACAGACACTTCCGGAGATACCTGTAGTGCACCTTTATAGCCACCCAGTTACGTTGTGACGTTTGGTACACCCAAAGCATTCCTACGGTATCCGGGAGTTGCACAATCTCATGGTCTAAGGAAATGATACTTGACATTAGAAAAGCTCTCAGCAAACGAACTACAAGATCTTGTGCTAGGCTTAGGATTGGGTCTTGTCCATCACATCATTCTCCTAATGATGTGATCCCGTTATCAACAACATCCAATGTCCATGGTCAGGAAACCATAACCATCTATTGATCAACGAGCTAGTCAACTAGAGGCTTACTAGGGACATGGTGTTGTCTATGTATCCACACATGTATCTGAGTTTCCTATCAATACAATTTTAGCATGGATAATAAACGATTATCATGAACAAGGAAATATAATAATAACCAATTTATTATTGCCTCTAGGGCATATTTCCAACAGTCTCCCACTTGCACTAGAGTCAATAATCTAGTCCACATCACCATGTGATTAACATTCATAGGTCACATCACCATGTGACCAACATCCAAAGAGTTTACTAGAGTCAACAATCTAGTTCACATCACTATGTGATTAACACTCAATGAGTTCTGGTTTGATCATGTTATGCTTGTGAGAGAGGTTATTAGTCAACGGGTCTGAACCTTTCAGATCCGTGTGTGCTTTACGAATATCTATGTCATCTTGTGGATGCTACCACGCGCTATTTGGAGCCATTTCAAATAATTGCTCTACTATACGAATCCGGTTTACTACTCAGAGTCATCCGGATTAGTGTCAAAGTTCGCATCGACGTAACCCTTTACGACGAACTCCCTTTCACCTCCATAATCGAGAAAATTCCTTAGTCCACTAGGTACTAAGGATAAGTTCGACCGCTGTCATGTGATCCATTCCCGGATCACTATTGTACCCCTTGACCAACTCATGGCAAGGCACACTTCATGTACAGTACACAGCATAGCATACTGTAGAGCCTACGTCTAAAGCATAGGGGACGACCTTCGTCCTTTCTCTCTCTTCTGTTGTGGTCAGGTCTTGAGTCTTACTCAATACTCACACCTTGTAACACAGCCAAGAACTCCTTCTTTGCTGATCTATTTTGAACTCTTTCAAAATCATGTCAAGGTGTGTGTTCTTTGAAAGCATCATCACGCGTCTTGATCTATCTCTATAGATCTTGATGCCCAATATGTAAGCAGCTTTATCCAGGTCTTTCTTTGAAAAACTCCTTTCAAACAACCCTTTATGCTTTCCAGAAATTCTACATCATTTCGGATCAACAATATGTCATTCACATATACTTATCAGAAATGTTGCAGCGCTCCCACTCACTTTATTGTAAATACAAGTTTCTAACAAACTTTGTATAAACCCAAAAACTTTGATCACTCCATCAAAGCGTACATTCCAACTCCGAGATGCTTACTCCAGTCCTTAGAAGGATTGCTGGAGCTTTGCATACTTGTTAGCATCTTTCAGGATTGACAAAATCTTCTGGTTGTATCACATACAACCTTTCCTCAAGAAAATCGTCGAGGAAATAATGTTTTGACATCCTATCTGCAAGATTTCATAAATAATGCAGTAACTGCTAATATAATTCCAACAGATTCTTAGCATCGCTATGAGTGAGAAAATCTCACCGTAGTCAACTCCTTGAACTTGTCGGAAAACATCTTAACGACAAGCCGAGCTTTCTTAATGGTGACACTTACCATCTTTGTCTGTCTTCCTTTTAAAATCCATCTGCACCCAACAGCCTTACGACCATCAAGTACATGGATCCTCTCTCGGATTTTATGGCCTCGAGCCATTCGTCGGAATCCGGGCCCACCATCGCTTCTCCATAGCTCATAGGTTCATTGTTGTCTAGCAACATGACTTCCAAGACAGGATTATGTACCACTCTGAAGTAGCACGCATCCTCGTCGTCCTACGAGGTTTGGTAGTGACTTGATCTGAAGTTTCATGATCACTATCATAAGCTTCCACTTCAATTGGTGTAGGTGCCACAGGAACAACTTCCTGTGCCCTGCTACACACTAGTTGAAGTTATGGTTCAATAACCTTATCAAGTCTCCACCATCCTCCCACTCAATTCTTTCGAGAGAAACTTTTCCTCGAGAAAGGAACCGTTTCTAGAAGCAATTACTTTTGCTTCCAGATCTGAAATAGGAGGTATACCCAACTGTTTTGGGTATTCTTATGAAGATGCATTTATCCGCTTTGGGTTCGAGCTTATCAGCCTGAAACTTTTTCACATAAGCATTGCAGCCCCAAACTTTTAAGAAATGACAACTTAGGTTTCTCTAAACGGTGTCGTCTCAACGGAATTGCGTGGTGCCCCTTTTAAAGTGAATGCGGTTGTCTCTAATGCCTAACCCATAAACGATAGTGGTAATTCGATAAGAGACATCATGGTATGCACCATATCCAATAGGGTGCAGTTATGATGTTCGGACACACCATCACATTGTGGTGTTTCAGGCGGTATTAATTGTGAAACACTTTCCACAATGTCTTAATTGTGTGCCAAACTCGTAACTCAGATATCTCTATGATCATATCATAGACATTTTATCCTCTTGTCACGACGATCTTCAACTTCACTCTGAAATTACTTGAACCTTTCAATAATTCAGACTTGTGTTTCATCAAGTAAATACACTCAGCATCTACTCAAATCATCTGTGAAGTAAGAACATAATGATATCCACTGCATGCCTCAGCACTCATTGGACTGCACACATCAAATGTATTACTTCCAACAAGTTGCTCTCTTGTTCCATCTTACTGAAAACGAGGCCTTTCAGTCATCTTGCCCATGTGGTATGATTTGCATGTCTCAAGTGATTCAAAATCAAGTGAGTCCAAACGATCCATCTGCATGGAGTTTCTTCATGCATATATACCAATAGACATGGTTCGCATGTCTCAATCTTTTCAAAAACGAGTGAGTCCAAAGATCCATCTACATGGAGCTTCTTCATGCGTTCTATACCAATATGACTCAAATGGCAGTGCCACAAGTATGTGGAACTATCATTACTATTTTATATCTTTTGGCATGAACATGTGTATCACTACGATCGAGATTCATTTTAGGTGCAAGACCATTGAAGGTATTATTCAAATAAACAGAGTAACCATTATTCTCCTTAAATGAATAACCGTATTGCGATAAACATAATCCAATCATGCTCAATGCAAACACCAAATCTCGATGGTAGAGGGAGCATGCGATGCTTGATCACATCAACCTTGGAAACACTTCCAACACATATCGTCATCTCACCTTTAGCTAGTCTCTGTTTATTCCGCAGCTTTTATTTCGTGTTACTAACACTTAGCAACCGAACTGGTATCTAATACCCTGGTGCTGCTAGGAGTACTAGTAAAGTACACATTCATATAATGTATATCCAATATACTTCTGTCGATCTTGCCTGCCTTCTCATCTACCAAGTATCTAGGGTAGTCCTGCTTCAGTGACCGTTCCCCTCATTCCAGAAGCACTTAGTCTCGGGTTTGGGTTCAACCTTGGGATTCTTCACTAGAGCAGCAAACGACTTGTTGTTTCATGAAGTATCCCTTTTGCCCTTGCCCTTCTTAAACTAGTGGTTTTACTAACCATCAACAATTGATGCTCCTTCTTGATTTCTACTTTCGTGGTGTCAAACATCGCGAGTTGCTCAATGATCATCAATCCCTGATATGTTATAGTTCATCACGAAGCTCTAATAGCTTGGTGGCAGTGACTATGGAGAACCATCACTATCTCATCTGGAAGATTAACTCCCACTTGATTCAAGCGATTGTAGTACTCAGACAATCTGAGCACATGCTCAACGATTGAGTTTTTCTCCCTTTGCAGGCTTAAGAAACTTGTCAGAGGTCTCATACCTCTTGACGTGGGCACTAGTCCGAAATCCCAATTTCAGTCTTCCGAACATCTCATATGTTCTGTGACGTTTCAAAAATGTTTTTGGTGCCACAATTCTAAACCGTTTGCATTACGCACTGAACTATCACGTAGTCATCAAAACGTGTATGTCAGATGTTTCGTAACATCTACAGACGACGCTGAGGTTCAGCACACCAAGCGGTGCATTAAGGACATAAGCCTTCTGTGCAGCAATGAGGACAATCCTCAGTTTACGGACCCAGTCCGCATAATTGCTACTATGAACTTTCAACTAAATTTTCTCTAGGAACATATCTTAAACAGTAGAACTAAAGCGCAAGCTATGATATAATTTGCAAAGACCTTTTGACTATGTTCATGATAATTAAGTTCATCTGATTAATGAACTCCCACTCAGATAGACATCCCTCAATCATCTAAGTGATACATGATCCGAATCAAACTAGGTCGTGTCCGATCATCACGTGAGACGGACTAGTCATCATCGGTGAACAACTCCATGTTGATCGCATCTACTATACGACTCATGTTCGACCTTTCGGTCTCTTGTGTTCCGAGGCCATGTCTGTACATGCTAGGCTCGTCAAGTCAACCTAAGTGTTTCGCATGTGTTCCGAGGCCATGTCTGTACATGCTAGGCTCGTCAACACCCGTTGTATTCGAACGTTAGAATCTATCACACCCGATCATCACGTGGTGCTTCGAAACAACGAACCTTCGCAACGGTGCACAGTTAGGGGGAACACTTCTCTTGAAATTTTAGTGAGGGATCATCTTATTTATGCTACCGTCGTTCTAAGAAAATAAGATGCATAACATGATAAACATCACATGCAATCAAATAGTGACATGATATGGCCAATATCATTTTGCTCCTTTGATCTCCATCTTCGGGGCACCATGATCACCTTTGTCACTGGCATGACACCATGATCTCCATCATCATGATCTCCATCATTGTGTCTTCATGAAGTTGTCACGCCAACGATTACTTCTACTTCTATGGCTAACGCGCTTAGCAATAAAGTAAAGTAATTTACATGGCGTTATTCAATGACACGCAGGTCATACAAAAAATAAAGACAACTCCTATGGCTCCTGCCGGTTGTCATACTCATCGACATGCAAGTCGTGATTCCTATTACAAGAATATGGTCAATCTCATACATCACATATATCATTCATCACATCTTCTGGCCATATCACATCACATAGCACATGCTGCAAAAACAAGTTAGACGTCCTCTAATTGTTGTTGCAAGTTTTTACGTGGCTTGTATAGGTTTCTAGCAAGAACGTTTCTTACCTACGTAAAACCACAACGTGATATGCCAATTTCTATGTACCCTTCATAAGGACCCTTTTCATCGAATCCGTTCCGGATAAAGTGGGAGAGACAGACACCCGCTAGCCACCTTATGCAACTAGTGCATGTCAGTCGGTGGAACCTGTCTCACGTAAGCGTACGTGTAAGGTCGGTCCGGGCCGCTTCATCCCACAATGCCGCCGAAACAAGATAAGACTAGTAGCGGCAAGAAGAATTGACAACATCAACGCCCACAACTACTTTGTGTTCTACTCGTGCATAGAAACTACGCATAGACCTAGCTCATGATGCCACTGTTGGGGAACGTGGCAGAAATTCAAAATTTTCTACGCATCACCAAGATCAATCTATGGAGTAATCTAGCAACGAGGGGAAGGGGAGTGCATCTACATACCCTTGTAGATCGCGAGCAGAAGCGTTCAAGAGAACGGGGTTGATGGAGTCGTACTCGTCGTGATCCAAATCACCGATGATCCTAGCGCCGAACGGACGGCACCTCCGCGTTCAACACACGTACGGAGCAGCGACGTCTCCTCCTTCTTGATCCAGCAAGGGGGAAGGAGAGGTTGATGGAGATCCAGCAGCACGACGGCATGGTGGTGGAAGTAGCGGGATCCCGGCAGGGCTTCGTCAAGCGCAAGCGGGGAGGAAGAGGTGTCACGGGAGGGAGAGGGAGGCGCCAAGGCTTAGATTGCTGCTGCCCTCCCTCCCCCCCCCCCACTATATATAGGGCCAAGGGAGAGGGGGGGCGCAGCCTTGGCCCTTCCTCCAAGGAAGGGTGCGGCCAGGGAGGAGTCCTTCCTCCCCAAGGCACCTCGGAGGTGCCTTCCCACTTTAGGACTCTCCGTTTATCTTATCTCTTGGCGCATGGGCCTCTTGGGGCTGGTTCCCTTGGCCCATATAGGCCAAGGCGCACCCCCCACAGCCCATGTGGCCCCCCCGGGGCTGGTGGACCCCCGGACCCCTTTCGGCACTCCCGGTACAATACCGATAAAGTGCGAAACTTTTCCGGCGACCAAAATAAGACTTCCCATATATAAATCTTTACCTCCGGACCATTCCGGAACTCCTCGTGACATCCGGGATCTCATCCAGGACTCCGAACAACTTTCGGGTTACCGCATACTAATATCTCTATAACCCTAGCGTCACCGAACCTTAAGTGTGTAGACCCTACGGGTTCGGGAGACACGCAGACATGACCGAGACGACTCTCCGGTCAATAACCAACAGCGGGATCTGGATACCCATGTTGGCTCCCACATGCTCCTCAATGATCTCATCGGATGAACCACGATGTCGAGGATTCAATCAATCCCATATACAATTCCCTTTGTCTATCGGTATGTTACTTGCTCGAGATTCGATCGTCGGTATCCCGATACCTTGTTCAATCTCGTTACCGGCAAGTCTCTTTACTCGTTCCGTAACTCACATCATCCCGTGATCAACTCCTTGGTCACATTGTGCACATTATGATGATGTCCTACCGAGTGGGCCCAGAGATACCTCTCCGTTTACACGGAGTGACAAATCCCAGTCTCGATTCGTGCCAACCCAACAGACACTTTCGGAGATACCTGTAGTGCACCTTTATAGCCACCCAGTTACGTTGTGACGTTTGGTACACGCAAAGCATTCCTACGGTATCCGGGAGTTGCACAATCTCATGGTCTAAGGAAATGATACTTGACATTAGAAAAGCTCTCAGCAAACGAACTACACGATCTTGTGCTAGGCTTAGGATTGGGTCTTGTCCATCACATCATTCTCCTAATGATGTGATCCCGTTATCAACGACATCCAATGTCCATGGTCAGGAAACCGTAACCATCTATTGATCAACGAGCTAGTCAACTAGAGGCTTACTAGGGACATGGTGTTGTCTATGTATCCACACATGTATCTGAGTTTCCTATCAATACAATTTTAGCATGGATAATAAACGATTATCATGAACAAGGAAATATAATAATAACCAATTTATTATTGCCTCTAGGGCATATTTCCAACATCTTATAGATGGGAAGTCTCTCCATTCTTTTCCGTCAATGTTCTTAACCGGTGATTTCTCATGAAGATGCTCACGAAACTTCAAGTTCATCATTGTTCATTCTTGTATTCTTCTCCGGTGGATTAAATTCAAGCTTTGTCGATCATATCTTTTCCTCGTTTCAAATGTTTTTCTCGTACCGGTGCACCTCTTAATCTTCCACTTCTCGCTATTCAATTGTTCCGGAGTGATGAAAATATCTCAGTAGATTCAAGTTTCCATTCTCAATTCACTCAAGTTCTTTTGAGGATGTTATCTCATTCAAGCCATTTAATTCAACCGGTGCGATCTTTCTTTTAATCATTCAACGGTGTATCTTTTGAGTGGGCCCTAACCCACAGGTCTTTTTCAAGGATCTTACCTGACTCTTATAATTTTTCGGAGCTATTCCTAAATTCTTTTCGAAGTTTGACGTAAGAATGAATTATCATCATTCATGTCTTTCTCCAAGATCTTTCAAATCATTTTCATCGTTTGTTCAATCTTTTCTAATTTTCATCCCGGAGTATCTCAACAATTCATGGTGGTGTTTCTCGTCGTCATTCTTGTATCACCGAAGAAGAGTTCCTCTTCAATCTTATCCGTTCTCTCCAAGATGCGTGGTTCTAACTTGTTGCAATCCTCTCATAATTGTTTTGATTGCGAGTATTCTTTTCACCCATCCGGAGCAATTCAGGAGTCTTTTCAGTTTGATTCTCTAGAACTCATCATCTCAGAATTATTCATTCTCAGCTTTTAGCTCTCGTTCTCGAATTCTTCCAATGCATCGTTCAAGTATTCTCTAATCAGCTCGTGATCTCTTCGTTCTCGTATATCAAATTCCCTCGAGTATTTCCGCGCGCTCTTTAATTCTTACGGTGATCCGTTCTCTTTTCTTCATTCATTTTAAATTCTTACGGTGGTTCGTTCAAGATTCCTTTTCCCATGTCCGCATATTAATTTATTCGTTGTTTCAATCCTACCGGTGGTTCGATGAAGACCTTCCAAAGTTTGCGCAATATCTATCTTAATCCTTTCTACGAGAATAAGTAGTATGCAAAAATCCATTGCTTGTCATCAATTTAAATTGGTGAAGGATACACATAACATAATTCTTGTTCTTGTTTCATCCAAGTGATTAATTTCTTCTTTCCGGAGTTGTTCATCATATCACATTCTCGGTTCGAGTTGCTTCATCTTTATTTTCTGGAGCTCCAAGTTATTTCAATTATATCATTTAAAAGCTTCATCTAATCATTGCAAGGCTTCTCCCGGAGTTCTTTTCAGCTTTCCCTTTCGTTTGATCATTCTTTTATTACCGGAGTTCTTCATGGAGGCTCTACATGGTGCTTCGTCAAGGATTCCTTTCATTCTTCAATTGTTCTTCAAGAATTCTCTCGAAGTTATGATCCGCCAAACTATATTGTGAAATAAACATGGTGCTCAACAAATGTGTTATTTTGAGGAGTCCAAGCATTCTTCATCTTGCATTCTAAAGTGCAATTCGTTCTACCTTATCATTGGAGGTGGTGTTATGTCATTCTTGACAGTTTGAGTTCGCGTTTCATGATTCACATGTTGTCAAGAATGAGGTATTTTAAATCCATCAATCTCTTCATTGGGGTTATCTTGGGTTATTTCACCTAAAGCTTTCCCTAAGGATTGTTGCTATTTATGGTGCTTATAAATGACCCAAGTTCTTCATTTGTCCTCCCGATGAAATAAGTTTCTCGTCTCCTTGTTCATATAAATCCAATCTGTGGTTTTTCGTTAGTGGCAAAATTTCACCTCAAGTTTTCGAGATGTTTCCATAAGCCCACTACAAGCTTATTCTTTTCGTTGTTGGTTTTTTCCAACAAACTCCGTTCTAACCTTCTTGCAAGGGTGCTTTCCAAGCTCAGTTGTGGCAGAAGTTGGCATTTTCTTCTCCATTCTTATTTCAAGGATCTATCTTCTATTATTTTTTTTCTTCCGGAGGCATTGTGATGTTGCTCTCTTCACTCATCTTCTCGGTTTGTGAGGACCGTGTGCTTTTCGTGCTTATCCATTTCCAACCGGAGTGTCGTGCCCTCTTTTCAAGTTCTTCCCATTCTGTCAAGTTTTGCCTCCCTTCTCAACCGGAGTGCTGTCTGAAAGCTTTCTGACCCATTGTGCCATTCTTTCAATAGTTCCGGAGGCAGTGTGCTGTTGATTGCATCGAGTATCCTCTCAGCTTGTCAAGATCATGTTCAATTCCTTCCATTTACAGTCGGAGTGCTGCCCAAATTATATCGTTCTTATTCCTTCCCTATCTTGTTTTAACAGGAGTGGTTTAAATATCTATCGTGCCACTTAACCTCAAGGTTCTCCTGGTGTTCCTTGTTTCCGTTTACTACGGAGTGCTCTAAATTCGCTTATCTCCGTTGTGTCATTTCCTCAAGCTTTGCGACCTCTAAAGGTTCTTTGGTTTCACTCGTTTGTCAAAGAAGCAATTTGTTTTACCTCTTCCTTTTCCGCTTTTCTCCGGTGCCATCCTAGATCTCGGGACGAGATCCTCTCGTAGTGGTGGAGTGTTGTGACGCCCCGAGACCGACGCTCCAGTTGCCTTCCTTGTTTTCCGAGTCAGCTGTGTTTTATTTGTTTGTTGCATTCATCATTGCATCATCGCTTTGCATCCGCATGTTTTTAAAAACTTGCATCCGCTAGTAGTTGCCGCGTCCCCCCCTTGCTTTCGTTGACCGTTTCGAGACCAACCTCACTTGCTACGTTGCTCCTCGTTTTCTCTCTTGTCTTCTCCGGGGCCTTTTGTCAGACACTTTGTCTTTGTCGACCCCTCTCAGACCACCCCTCGCGCGCGTCCGGATATTGCCCCGGACCCGACCCGGTTTGTTGTTACCGTTGGGTCCGGATCATCCCCTAACGTCTACAAAACATCTCCGTTTTCTCAATTGGACGCCCTAGCCTACTTATTCTCGACCGCCCGATTACGATCGGACGGATCGTGTTAAGCCCTAGCCTAATTCCCTACCTATATAAATAGTCCACCCCTAGTCTAATTTGAGGCCAAACCCTAAAACCTAGGGGAGTTGTCCCATCCATCCCGTGTCCGCCGCCGCCACACTCAAATCCCCCTCGGGATCTCCCCTGCCCGATGCACCTCGCATTCAGCCACCACCGACCAGAGCATCGGCCGATCATCTCTGTCTCATCCATCCCCTCCTTCCGATCCAGCCAGTCACCTCTTTGTTCGAGCTCCTCTGTTCATGGCCAACCCCGAGCGCCACCCTCTCCCTCGAGCTCGAGCAGGCTGCACCGCTCCTCCTCCCCTCCTCCTGTGCCTCGATCCAGGGTGGATCGAGAGCAGCGTCCTCCGACCCCGAGCAGCACCACGCCATGGCCCCGCCATCAAGCTGCTCCGACCCCCAGATCCTCCTCACCGCGCCTCCTCCCTCTTTCTCGCTGTTCTTCTCCTACTGCTGCCGCTAATCGCATGGTCGCCGTGTTTCTCCTGCAAGGACTGCGCCACCAAGTCAAGAACGTCGTCGGCCTCGTCAACTCTCCTTCCTGCTCGACCCGTCCGCATCGCCCAAGGCTTCGTCCTCGCCGCCCCTGCGCATCAAGCCCCTGCGCCGTACTCCTTCTCGAGCCGGAGCTCCTGCCTCGACCTCACCTCCACCTCGTCGCGCCGGCGACTCGTCACGCCGGACTCCTCCCGCAGCAGCTCCTCCCGATGCCATCGCCTACCTCCTCGTCCCCGTGCCCACAGCCGCGGAGCAGAAGCCCAAGCCCCGGCGACCCCTCCTGGACCTGTTGCTGCCGCCGCCTCGCCAGCGCCGCTCGCCTCCCCGGCGCGTCTCCGCCCCTTCTCCGACCAAGTCCGGTGCCCCATGGCCGGATCCGCCGTCGCCTGCTCGTCGGTAGCCGCCGCCGTGCCCGCGACCCCTGCTTCCTGTCGCCATGGCGCCGCTGCAGTTCTTCTGCAGTTAGATACAGCAGCGCTGCATCGAGCGCACGCCCGCGCCGCCGCGTTGACTTCGTCGCCCTTCACCAACTACCAGGCCCAGCGCCCGCTTCTGCCTTGGCCTCTCCACCGACCTGGGCTTGGCCCATGGTGAGAAACCCCCCAGCGCCCTTTGTTTTTCTTCTATTGGGACTGCTCCGATTTTACTTTTGGCCCGTGTAGTTTTTTCCCAGATATGCGATTTTATGCATTATCCGGAGAACTGCAGTTTTACAGAAAACCCCTTGAGTTCATGCATATAATAACTAATTAATCATGCATCAGTTTTAAATAACCCATATATGAAAAATGTCTAGAATTTCATCTAGTTTCATAATATGCCACTTTCATCCCATGTTAAAATGTTTAAAAATGCTGTTTGTTTATTTTACTCAAATGCCATGTTAAAATGATTTATTTCATAACTAATTAACCATAACTCGGAATTTAATAAACTTTATATGTAAATGGGGTAGAAAAATGCATAGATTAACATGGTGCACTGCATTTTGCTGTTTAACAACATTAAAATTGTGTTTAGGGCAGAACAGTACCAAATTCAAAATATGCATATGAGGTTTTTCCGGAATTGTTGTTTGTTGTTCCGGCCTCATTTAAATTGCCTAGATAGTTAGTTTTTCTTATGCCTCACCTCTTGCCATGTTAATCAACATTTAATATTGTTGGGCACATAACCGAGAGAACTAAACAATTGATGTGGTGTCTCGTCAATATGCAACTCGTTGCATATTGAGCTCCACTTAATTTGTAGTGTTGTTTGTTGCACTTTGCCATGCAATGCCTCATTAAACCGGACATGCATCATATTTGTTTGTGCATCATGCCATGTGTATGTGGTGGTTGTTTACTATGTTGTTTGTTTGTTTCCGGGTTGCTTCTCTCGTTACCTTCGGTTTCGTTCCGGAGTTGTGAGGAATCGTTCGACTACGTCCGTTTGTCTTCTTCATGGACTCGTTCTTCTTCCTAGCGGGATTTCAGGCAAGATGACCATACCCTCGAAATCACTTCTATCTTTGCTTTGCTAGTTGTTCGCTCTATTGCCATGCTGCGCTACCTACCACTTGCTATATCATGCCTCCCATATTGCCATGTCAAGCCTCTAACCATCCTTTCCTAGCAAACCGTTGTTTGGCTAAGTTACCGCCTTTGCTCAACCCTTCTTATAGCGTTGCTAGTTGCAGGTGAAGATGAAGTTTGTTCCATGTTGGAACATGGATATGTTGGGATATCGCAATATCTCTTATTTAATTAATGCATCTATATACTTGGTAAAGGGTGGAAGGCTCGGCCTTATGCCTGGTGTTTTGTACCACTCTTGCCGCCCTAGTTTCCGTCATACCGGTGTTATGTTCCTTGATTTTGCATTCCTTACGCGGTTGGGCGATTTATGGGACCCCCTTGACAGTTCGCCTTGAATAAAACTCCTCCAGCAAGGCCCAACCTTGGTTTTACCATTTGCTACCACCTATCCCCTTTTCCCTTGGGTCTGCAGACTTAAGGGTCATCTTTATTTTAAACCCCCCCGGGTCAGTGCTCCTTCGAGTGTTGGTCCGAACCGAGCAGCCTGCGGGGCCACCTCGGGGAAACTCGAGGTCTGGTTTTACTCGTAGCTTGACTTATCCGGTGTGCCCTGAGAACGAGATATGTGCAGCTCCTATCGGGATTTGTCGGCACATTGGGCGGCGTTGCTGGTCTTGTTTTACCATTGTCGAAATGTCTTGTAAACCGGGATTCCGAGACTGATCGGGTCTTCCCGGGAGAAGGTTTATCCTTCGTTGACCGTGAGAGCTTATAATGGGCTAAGTTGGGACATCCCTGCAGGGTATTATCTTTCGAAAGCCGTGCCCGCGGTTATGAGGCAGATGGGAATTTGTTAATATCCGGTTGTAGAGAACTTGACACTTGACCTTAATTAAAATGCATCAACCGCGTGTGTAGCCGTGATGGTCTCTTCTCGGCGGAGTCCGGGAAGTGAACACGATTTTCATCTATTAAAGAGTATTTAAGTTCTTGAAGTACTTGGAAGGTTTGTTTTAAATTGTCAACGAACAAATATTTTTTTAACAGGATTTTATTATGCGTGGGTTATGTTTGACGTAAGTAGAGGTTCAGGATCACTTCTTGATCATTGCTAGTTCACGACCGTTCCGTTGCTTCACTTCTCGCTCTTATTTGCGTATGTTAGCCACCATATATGCTTAGTGCCTGCTGCAGCTCCACCTTATTACACCATCCTTTCCTTTAAGCTTAAATAGTCTTGATCTCGCGGGTGTGAGATTGCTGAGTCCTCGTGACTCACAGATACTTCCAAAACAGTTGCAGGTGCCGAGGATACCGGTGCAGGTGACGCAACCGAGCTCAAGTGGGAGTTCGACGAGGGACGTCGTCGTTACTATGTGTCTTTTCCTGGTGATCAGTAGTGGAGCCCAGTTGGGACGATCGGGGATCTAGAAGTTGGGTTGTCTTCTTTTCTTTTGGTTCCGTAGTCGGACCTATGTGTGTACTCTGATTGATGTATGATTTATTCATGTATTGTGTGAAGTGGCGATTGTAAGCCAACTCTTTATCCCATTCTTGTTCATTACATGGGATTGTGTGAAGATGACCCTTCTTGCGACAAAACCACAATGCGGTTATGCCTCTAAGTCGTGCCTCGACACGTGGGAGATATAGCCGCATCGTGGGTGTTACAGGTTGGTAATCAGAGCCATCCCCGACTTAGGAGCCCCCTGCTTGATCGAATCGCTCGCGTTGTTGAGTCTAGAACAAAAAATGTTTTGAGTCTTAGGATTATATATATCGGAGAGTAGGATTCTTTTTACTCCTCAGTCCCTTCATCGCTCTGGTGAGGCCTCCTGACGTAGAAGTTTTGACTTTTCTCTCCTCAAATTTCACTAAAAAAAAATTTAGGATCACGCGGGTATCTTGGAATCGTTCCGATGGTTTTGTGACGAGAACATTGTTCTTGGTGCCTCCTGACATTTAGGGGTTGTGGCAGTGTCCCGGGGAGTTGAGCTCCGAGGTGTTGTTGTCACAATTTTATCGTTGCAGTTCTGGAATACCTGAGTTTCGCCGACATCGAAATCTCTTTTATGCAGTTGTTGGTGAGATCACCTCGACGCCACCCAGTACTGGGGCGGGAGTTCGGGAGTATTGCCATAACTCGTATAACGGATGTTTTTCAAAGGTTGAGGTAAATGATTTCCGAAGGTTTCTTGGTTATGTGTTGACGGATGGATACAGCTGGATCTAGGTATTGTTAGTTTGGGTGATATATTTTGTGTCCCCTGTATCCCCAACACCAGATTGCATAACCAGAAAGTTTCGGGAGTTTATAAGTGGGAATTCAAGTAGCTCTTAGGATATCTTTCCGACAGACGCATGATATGAGATTGGGGTTCGACGTCTAGTGGTCCGCCTTTCCACGGTTGGTTTTACAGTGGTCTCGTAGTGTCTTAAAGAGTCCTTGGCTATGCCGACTCGGGGACGCTTCGTATGTCATGTGCACTGCCTTGTACATGATGGTGCTGTACGATCGAGCCCGTGTGTGCCCCACCACGAAAACTTCGGACGAAATCTCTATCATATGTTTGTTCCGGCTTATTCTGCAAGCCAAATCCTTTGTTTTGTTTTATTGTGGTATTCGAGTTGCTTCGAAGTCAAATGTTGAATCCATACCTTTCCTAAACGGTGTTCTCATATTTCTATGTGGATGATAATCCTTCTTGATTATCGAGATTGTCATGCCAATTCTTTCCAACCGGCGTGCTTCTCTTCAAGTGGATCCAATCATTTCAACATTCGCAAGATCACCTCTCAGTTTCCCAACGTTGTTTGTTTCATCTGCCCCAAATTGCCTTTGTTTTCCCACCCTCCCACCCTTTTTTTTCAAGGACTCAGATTTCTTAATCAAGTATCCATCTTATAGATGGGAAGTCTCTCCATTCTTTTCCGTCAATGTTCTTAACCGGTGATTTCTCATGAAGATGCTCACGAAACTTCAAGTTCATCATTCTTCATTCTTGTATTCTTCTCCGGTGGATTAAATTCAAGCTTTGTCGATCATATCTTTTCCTCGTTTCAAATGTTTTTCTCGTACCTGTGCACCTCTTAATCTTCCACTTCTCGCTATTCAATTGTTCCGGAGTGATGAAAATATCTCAGTAGATTCAAGTTTCCATTCTCAATTCACTCAAGTTCTTTTGAGGATGTTATCTCATTCAAGCCATTTAATTCAACCGGTGCGATCTTTCTTTTAATCATTCAATGGTGTCTTTTGAGTGGGCCCTAACCCACAGGTCTTTTTCCAGGATCTTACCTGACTCTTATAATTTTTCGGAGCTATTCCTAAATTCTTTTCGAAGTTTGACGTAAGAATGAATTATCATCAGTCATGTCTTTCTCCAAGATCTTTCAAATCATTTTCATCGTTCGTTCAATCTTTTCTAATTTTCATCCCGGAGTATCTCAACAATTCATGGTGGTGTTTCTCGTCGTCATTCTCGTATCACCGAAGAAGAGTTCCTCTTCAATCTTATCCGTTCTCTCAAAGATGCGTGGTTCTAACTTGTTGCAATCCTCTCGTAATTGTTTTGATTGCGATTATTCTTTTCACCCATCTGGAGCAATTCAGGAGTCTTTTCAGTTTGATTCTCTGGAACTCATCATCTCAGAATTATTCATTCTCAGCTTTCAGCTCTCGTTCTCGAATTCTTCCAATGCATCGTTCAAGTATTCTCTAATCAGCTCGTGATCTCTTCGTTCTCGTGTATCAAATTCCCTCGAGTATTTTCGCGCGCTCTTTAATTCTTACGGTGATCCGTTCTCTTTTCTTCATTCATTTTAAATTCTTACGGTGGTTCGTTCAAGATTCCTTTTCCCATGTCCGCATATTAATTTATTCGTTGTTTCAATCCTACCGGTGGTTCAATGAAGACCTTCCCAGGTTTGCGCAATATCTATCTTAATCCTTTCTATGAGAATAAGTAGTATGCAAAAATCCATTGCTTGGCATCAATTTAAATTGGTGAAGGATACGCATAACATAATTCTTGTTCTTGTTTCATCCAAGTGTTTAATTTCTTCTTTCCGGAGTTGTTCATCATATCACATTCTCGGTTCGAGTTGCTTCATCTTTATTTTCCGGAGCTCCAAGTTATTTCAATTATATCATTTCAAAGCTTCGTCTAATCATTGCAAGGCTTCTCCCGGAGTTCTTTTCAACTTTCCCTTTTGTTTGATCATTCTTTTATTATCGGAGTTCTTCATGGAGGCTCTACATGGTGCTTCGTCAAGGATTCCTTTCATTCTTCAATTGTTCTTCAAGAATTCTCTCGAAGTTATGATCCGCCAAACTATATTGTGAAATAAACATGGTGCTCAACAAATGTGTTGTTTTGAGGAGTCCAAGCATTCTTCATCTTGCATTCTAAAGTGCAATTCGTTCTACCTTATCATTGGAGGTGGTGTTATGTCATTCTTGACAGTTTGAGTTCGCGTTTCATGATTCACATGTTGTCAAGAATGAGGTATTTTAAATCCATCAATCTCTTCATTGGGGTTATCTTGGGTTATTTCACCTAAAGCTTTCCCTAAGGATTGTTGCTATTTATGGTGCTTATAAATGACCCAAGTTCTTCATTTCTCCTCCCGGTGAAATAAGTTTCTCGTCTCCTTGTTCATATAAATCCAATCTGTGGTTTTTCGTTAGTGGCAAAATTTCACCTCAAGTTTTCGAGATGTTTCCATAAGCCCACTACAAGCTTATTCTTTTCGTTGTTGGTTTTTTCCAACAAACTCTGTTCTAACCTTCTTGCAAGGGTGCTTTCCAAGCTCAGTTGTGGCAGAAGTTGGCATTTTCTTCTCCATTCTTATTTCAAGGATCTATCTTCTATTATTTTTTTCTTCCGGAGGCATTGTGATGTTGCTCTCTTCACTCATCTTCTCGGTTTGTGAGGACCGTGTGCTTTTCGTGCTTATCCATTCCAACCAGAGTGTTGTGCCCTCTTTTCAAGTTCTTCCCATTCTGTCAAGTTTTGCCTCCCTTCTCAACCGGAGTGCTGTCTGAAAGCTTTCTGACCCATTGTGCCATTCTTTCAATAGTTCCGGAGGCAGTGTGTTGTTGATTGCATCGAGTATCCTCTCAGCTTGTCAAGATCATGTTCAATTCCTTCCATTTACAGTCGGAGTGCTGCCCAAATTATATCGTTCTTATTCCTTCCCTATCTTGTTTTAACAGGAGTGGTTTAAATATCTATCGTGCCACTTAACCTCAAGGTTCTCATGGTGTTCCTTGTTTCCGTTTACTACGGAGTGCTCTAAATTCGCTTATCTCCGTTGTGTCATTTCCTCAAGCTTTGCGACCTCTAAAGGTTCTTTGGTTTCACTCGTTTGTCAAAGAAGCAATTTGTTTTACCTCTTCCTTTTCTGCTTTTCTCCGGTGCCATCCTAGATCTCGGGACGAGATCCTCTCGTAGTGGTGGAGTGTTGTGACGCCCCGAGACCGACGCTCCAGTTGCCTTCCTTGTTTTGCGAGTCAGCTGTGTTTTATTTGTTTGTTGCATTCATCATTGCATCATCGCTTTGCATCCGCATGTTTTTAAAAACTTGCATCCGCTAGTAGTTGCCGCGTCCCCCCCCTTTGCTTTCGTTGACCGTTTCGAGACCAACCTCACTTGCTACGTTGCTCCTCGTTTTCTCTCTTGTCTTCTCCGGGGCCTTTTGTCAGACACTTTGTCTTTGTCGACCCCTCTCAAACCACCCCTCACGCGCGTCCGGATATTGTCCCGGAGCCGACCCAGTTTGTTGTTACCGTTGGGTCCGGATCATCCCCTAACGTCTACAAAACATCTCCGTTTTCTCAATTGGACGCCCTAGCCTACTTATTCTCGACCGCCCGATTGCGATCGGACGGATCGCGTTAAGCCCTAGCCTAATTCCCTACCTATATAAATAGTCCACCCCTAGTCTAATTTGAGGCCAAACCCTAAAACCTAGGGGAGTTGTCCCATCCATCCCGTGTCCGCCGCCGCCACACTCAAATCCCCCTCGGGATCTCCCCTGCCCGATGCACCTCGCATTCAGCCACCACCGACCAGAGCATCGGCCGATCATCTCTGTCTCATCCATCCCCTCCTTCCGATCCAGCCAGTCACCTCTCTGTTCGAGCTCCTCTGTTCATGGCCAACCCCGAGCGCCACCCTCTCCCTCGAGCTCGAGCAGGCTGCACCGCTCCTCCTCCCCTCCTCCTGTGCCTCGATCCAGGGTGGATCGAGAGCAGCGTCCTCCGACCCCGAGCAGCACCACCCCATGGCCCCGCCGTCAAGGTGCTCCGACCCGCAGGTCCTCCTCACCGCGCCTCCTCCCTGTTTCTCGCTGTTCTTCTCCTACTGCTGCCGCTAATCGCATGGTCGCCGTGTTTCTCCTGCAAGGATTGCGCCACCAAGTCAAGAACGTCGTCGGCCTCGTCAACTCTCCTTGCTGCTCGACCCGTCCGCATCGCCCAAGGCTTCGTCCTCGCCGCCCCTGCGCATCAAGCCCCTGCGCCGTACTCCTTCCCGAGCTGGAGCTCCTGCCTCGACCTCACCTCCACCTCGTCGCGCCGGCGACTCGTCACGCCGGACTCCTCCCGCAGCAGCTCCTCCTGATGCCATCGCCTACCTCCTCGTCCTCGTGCCCACAGCCGCGGAGCAGAAGCCCAAGCCCCGGCGACCCCTCCTGGACCTGTTGCTGCCGCCGCCTCGCCAGCGCCGCTCGCCTCCCCGGCGCGTCTCCGCCCCTTCTCCAGCCAAGTCCGGTGCCCCATGGCCGGATCCGCCGTCGCCTGCTCGTCGGTAGCCGCCGCCGTGCCCGCGACCCCTGCTTCCTGTCGCCATGGCGCCGCTGCAGTTCTTCTGCAGTTAGATGCAGCAGCGCTGCATCGAGCGCACGCCCGCGCCGCCGCGTTCACTTCGTCACCCTTCACCAGCTACCAGGCCCAGCGCCCGCTTCTGCCTTGGCCTCTCCACCGACCTGGGCTTGGCCCATGGTGAGAAACCCCCCAGCGCCCTTTGTTTTTCTTCTGTTGGGCCTGCTCCGGTTTTAGTTTTGGCCCGTGTAGTTTTTTTCCCAGATCTGCGATTTTATGCATTATCCGGAGAACTGCAGTTTTACAGAAAACCCCTTGAGTTCATGCATATAATAACTAATTAATCATGCATCAGTTTTAAATAACCCATATATGAAAAATGAGAATTTCATCTAGCTTCATAATATGCCACTTTCATCCCATGTTAAAATATTTAAAAATGATGTTTGTTTATTTTACTCAAATGCCATGTTAAAATGATTTATTTCATAACTAATTAACCGTAACTCGGAATTTAATAAACTTTATATGTAAATGGGGTAGAAAAATGCATAGATTAACATGGTGCACTGCATTTTGCTGTTTAACAACATTAAAATTGTGTTTAGGGCAGAACAGTACCAAATTCAAAATATGCATATGAGGATTTTCCGGAATTGTTGTTTGTTGTTCCGGCCTCATTTAAATTGCCTAGATAGTTAGTTTTTCTTATGCCTCACCTCTTGCCATGTTAATCAACATTTAATATTGTTGGGCACATAACCGAGAGAACTAAACAATTGATGTGGTGTCTCGTCAATATGCAACTCGTTGCATATTGAGCTCCACTTAATTTGTAGTGTTGTTTGTTGCACTTTGCCATGCCATGCCTCATTAAACCGGACATGCATCATATTTGTTTGTGCATCATGCCATGTGTATGTGGTGGTTGTTTACTATGTTGTTTGTTTCTTTCCGGGTTGCTTCTCTCGTTACCTTCGGTTTCGTTCCGGAGTTGTGAGGATTCGTTCGACTACGTCCGTTTGTCTTCTTCATGGGCTCGTTCTTCTTCCTAGCGGGATTTCAGGCAAGATGACCATACCCTCGAAATCACTTCTATCTTTGCTTTGCTAGTTGTTCGCTCTATTGCCATGCTGCGCTACCTACCACTTGCTATATCATGCCTCCCATATTGCCATGTCAAGCCTCTAACCATCCTTTCCTAGCAAACCGTTGTTTGGCTAAGTTACCGCCTTTGCTCAGCCCTTCTTATAGCGTTGCTAGTTGCAGGTGAAGATGAAGTTTGTTCCATGTTGGAACATGGATATGTTGGGATATCACAATATCTCTTATTTAATTAATGCATCTATATACTTGGTAAAGGGTGGAAGGCTCGGCCTTATGCCTGGTGTTTTGTTCCACTCTTGCCGCCCTAGTTTCCGTCATACCGGTGTTATGTTCCTTGATTTTGCGTTCCTTGCGCGGTTGGGTGATTTATGGGACCCCCTTGACAGTTCGCCTTGAATAAAACTCCTCTAGCAAGGCCCAACCTTGGTTTTACCATTTGCTACCACCTATCCCCTTTTGCCTTGGGTTCTGCAGACTCAAGGGTCATCTTTATTTTAGACCCCCCCCCCCCCCGGGCCAGTGCTCCTTCGAGTGTTGGTCCGAACCGAGCAGCCTGCGGGGCCACCTCGGGGAAACTCGAGGTCTGGTTTTACTCGTAGCTTGACTTATCCGGTGTGCCCTGAGAACGAGATATGTGCAGCTCCTATCGGGATTTGTCGGCACATCAGGCGGCTTTGCTGGTCTTGTTTTACCATTGTCGAAATGTCTTGTAAACCGGGATTCCGAGACTGATCGGGTCTTCCCGGGAGAAGGTTTATCCTTCGTTGACCGTGAGAGCTTATAATGGGCTAAGTTGGGACATCCCTGCAGGGTATTATCTTTCGAAAGCCGTGCCCGCGGTTATGAGGCAGATGGGAATTTGTTAATATCCGGTTGTAGAGAACTTGACACTTGACCTTAATTAAAACGCATCAACCGCGTGTGTAGCCGTGATGGTCTCTTCTCGGCGGAGTCCGGGAAGTGAACACGGTTTCTAGGTTATGTTTGACGTAAGTAGAGGTTCAGGATCACTTCTTGATCATTGCTAGTTCACGACCGTTCCGTTGCTTCTCTTCTCGCTCTTATTTGCGTATGTTAGCCACCATATATGCTTAGTGCCTGCTGCAGCTCCACCTTATTACACCATCCTTTCCTTTAAGCTTAAATAGTCTTGATCTCGCGGGTGTGAGATTGCTGAGTCCTCGTGACTCACAGATACTTCCAAAACAGTTGCAGGTGCCGAGGATACCAGTGCAGGTGACGCAACCGAGCTCAAGTGGGAGTTCGACGAGGGACGTCGTCGTTACTATGTGTCTTTTCCTGATGATCAGTAGTGGAGCCCAGTTGGGACGATCGGGGATCTAGCAGTTGGGTTGTCTTATTTTCTTTTGGTTCCGTAGTCGGACCTATGTGTGTACTCTGATTGATGTATGATTTATTCATGTATTGTGTGAAGTGGCGATTGTAAGCCAACTCTTTATCCCATTCTTGTTCATTACATGGGATTGTGTGAAGATGACCCTTCTTGCGACAAAACCACAATGCGGTTATGCCTCTAAGTCGTGCCTCGACATGTGGGAGATATAGCCGCATCGTGGGTGTTACACATATGAAGCATATGAGGAGGAGGAGGAGGAGGAGAAGGCACCAGAGGAGGAGGAGGAAGGGAGCAGCATAGGAGGAAGTAGCAGAGGAAGTAAAAGAAAGGGGCCAACTATAAGATCTCATGCTAGTTTGGATGAGATTATTGAGGAAGATTGGTTTCCTTCATCTGATGAGGAGAGCAACCCTGGTGACCTAAGTCAGGAGGACAATGATGGGGCTCAACTACCATGTGTGAAGCTTCCAGCTGATAGGAAGTGCAGGGCTAAAAAGAGGAAGCCTAGAGTTTGGTATGATGAGCAAAGGGAGAACCCAGAAGAGCAATTTATGAAGAAGCTTTGTTTCCTAGATGTGACCCAGTTCAGGAGGGCACTTCTTAATTTTCACATCTCACAAAATAGGAACCATGCCTTCCACAGGAACTGTCCAGACAGGATTATAGCTGTCTGCAAATTTGAGAATTGTCCATTTTTCATTGCAGCTTCTCAGATAGCACATGATAAGACATTCTGTATAAAGAAACTGAACTTGCACCACAGCTGCCCAGTAGTAGGAGAGAGCACAAAAGTTAGTGCTAAGTGGTTGGCACATGAATGTGAGCAACAGTTGAGGACAGACCCCAACACACCTGTCCAGACTATAATTTCAAACTTGAAGCAAAAGCATGGAATAGAGGTATCTATACATATGGCCTATAGGGCAAGAAAGCTAGCTAAAAATGTAGTCCTAGGAGATCAGAAGGCACAATATCATAGGATAAGGGATTACCTAGAAGCTGTGCTAGAAACCAATCCAGGAAGTAGATGCATTGTCACAACAAAGCATCTAAAACTACATCCAAGTAAAAACCCAAGATTCCATGGCTTGTTCATCTGCCTCAATGCTTGCAAAGAGGGTTTCCTTAATGGTTGCAGACCATTCATAGGTATGTGCACACCTACTAATTAACTAGTGACTCTACATTTATATGTGCACACCCACTAATTTGTTGGTAATCTACTTGTGATCTTGTATGATAGGTGTTGATGGTTGCTTCATAAAGTTGACAACAGGGCAGCAAATCTTGGCTGCCACTGGAAGAGATGGAAACAATAACATATTTCCCATTGCTTTTGCAATAGTGGACAAGGAAAACACAGCAAGCTGGTCTTGGTTTCTTACTCAATTAAAATATGCCATTGGTGGTGAGTCAGGCAAGTTTGGCTACTACACTATTATATCTGACAGGCAAAAGGTACTACTATCTCTACTCTAATCATTGCTTGCATTGCTTATTAATTGTCTATGTTTATTAATTTCATACATGGCATTGTTGTAGTATTCTCAAACTGTAGTTCATTCAAACAGGGCCTTCTTACAGCCATAAACAATGTATTCCCCAATTGCAAACAAAGATTCTGCCTTAGACATATTTATCAGAACTTTCAAACTGCTGGTTTTAGAGGGGAAGAGTTGAAGAAATACATGTATCAGGCAAGTTATTCCTATACTGAGCATGGTTATGTAACAGCAATGGAAGGCATGAAAAAGGAGTGTGAGCTAGCTTGGAAATGGCTATCTAGGATACCAAAACATACATGGGCTAGGCATGCCATGGACAACAATTGCAAAACTGACTTGGTAGTGAACAATATAAGTGAAGTTTTTAACAAGATGGTACTTGATGTCAGAGCCAAACCCATTAGAACTATGGTAGATGGGATCAGGACAAAGCTGTTAGTGAAGTTCAATGCAAATAGGACAAAGACTGAGACTGCTAAGTGGCAGATATGCCCAACATATGCTGAGAAGCTAGAGGAAGCAAAACATCATTCTAGGTTTTGTCAGTCTATCAAAGCTGGACCAGATCTCTTCCAGGTGACAAGTGGAGAAAGCACATATGCAGTTAACTTGTTGCTACATACATGTGGTTGTAGGAAGTGGGACATGTGTGGAGTACCTTGCAATCATGGTGTTTCTGCAATCAACAAGGCAAAACTACAGCCAGAAGATTTTGTTCATGATTTCTTCAAGAAACCAATGTATAAGGCAGCTTATAGTCCAATAGTTTTCCCTGTGCCTGGGCCTGATTTGTGGCCAAAGACTAGAACCCCTGACATTGAACCACCAGTGTTCAAAGAAAAGCCAGGAAACAAAGAGACAAAGAGGAGAAAGAGCAAGTTTGAAAAGCCAGCTCCAAAGGATACATCTAGGATGGCAACTATCACTTGTAGCAATTGCAATAGGACTGGGCATAGATACACTAGTTGCAAGCAGGCTCTTAAACCAGCCCTAGCTATGAGAATGAACCAGCACCAGGTAACTATTGTTGTAGGTTTTTGTAAAATTTCACATACCAGTTTCTAACATTTGTATGCTGTAATTTCAGGATGATACACCCAGAACTGTATCTGCTCCTGCTCCCATGCCACCAAGGAGAAGTGCTCCTGCTGCTGCTCAAACTGCAGCTCCAGCTCCACCAGCTCCAAGGGCTCCAAGGGTATCAAGGAGAGCTCCTTCTGCTCCTGCTTCAGCTCCAAGTGCACCAAGGAGAGCTCCTTCTGCTCCTGCTGCAGCTGCTGCTCCTCCTGCTACAAGGGCAACAAAGAAAGCTAAAACTACAAGGACTGCAACTTCTACTGCTGGTGCTGGTCCAAGTTCTTCTACTGCTGGTGCTGGTCCAAGTTCCTCTACTGCTGCTGGGCCAAGAGGAAGAAACAAGTTCATCCCCCCAAGAGTTGCAGGTAGTGGAAGAGTGAGGAAGCCATCCTTTAAGATGTCTGAGTGGTTCAACTGTTCTCAAGGGAGCAGGTGAAGTTGTGTTAATTTGTGGTGAGCTGATGATGTTCAAAACATCTGCATTTTGGTTGTGATGACACCTTTCATGTAAGGTACCTAGTGGACTTGTTGGGCTGTGATGAAAACTTGTGTTGCTTCTGGTTAGCTGTTGATGTTCTAAACATCTTTATTCTGGCTGTCATGAGTACTTTCATGTAAGGTACCTAGTGGACTTGTTGGGCTGTGATGAAAACTTGGTGTTGCTTTTGGTTAGCTGTTCATGTTCAAAACATCTTTATTTTGGTTGAGTACTTTCTGGTTAGTTGTGGCTCCTAATTTTCTTATTGTTTGCTAATAAGTGTGATGAATGTGGCTACTACTGTGATCCAAGATTACCTAATTTGATCATCTAGGGTGCCTCGGCGTCGACGACATCCAAGATAACCTAATTTGATCATCTAGGGTGCCTCGGCGTCGACGGCATCCAAGATAACCTAATTTGATCATCTAGGGTGCCTCGGCGTCGACGGCATCCAAGATAACCTAATTTGATCATCTACGGTGCCTCGGTGTCGACGACATCCAAGATAACTTAATTTGATCATCTAGGGTGCCTCGGCGTCGACGGCATCCAAGATAACCTAATTTGATCATCTAGGGTGCCTCGGCCTCGACAGCGTCCAAGATAACCTAATTTGATCATCTAGGGTGCCTCGGCGTCGACAGCATCCAAGATAACCTAATTTGATCATCTAGGATGCCTCGGCGTCGACGGCATCCAAGATAACCTAATTTGATCATCTAGGGTGCCTCGGCGTCGACGGCATCCAAGATAACCTAATTTGATCATCTAGGGTGCCTCGGCGTCGACGGCATCCAAGATAAACTAATTTGATCATCTAGGGTGCCTCGGCGTCGACGGCATCCAAGATAACCTAATTTGATCATCTAGGGTGCCTCGGCGTCGACGGCATCCAAGATAACCTAATTTGATCATCTAGGGTGCCTCGGTGTCGACGGCGTCCAAGATAACCTAATTTGATCATCTAGGGTGCCTCGGCGTCGACGGCATCCAAGATAACCAAATTTGATCATCTAGGGTGCCTCGGCCTCGACGGCATCCAAGATAACCTAATTTGATCATCTAGGGTGCCTCGACATCGACGGTATCCAAGATAACCTAATTTGATCATCTAGGGTGCCTCGACGTCGACGATATCCAACATATCCTCATTCCATCATTTAGGGTGCCATAGTTAACATTAATGACATAGTTAACATCATACTTAACAACTCTAGTCACTAACATAGTTAACATCATACTTAACAACTCTAGTCACTAACGTAGTTAACATCATGACACCATAGTTAACATCATACTTAACAACTCTAGTCAACAACATAGTTAACATCATGACACCATAGTTAACATCATACTTAACAACATAGTTAACATCATGACACCATAGTTCAAAGCTTACAAGACATAGTTCAAGGCTACACCCTACTTCAAATACTGCAAACTGCCACTAGTTCACACAT
The DNA here is from genome assembly GCF_002575655.3 of Aegilops tauschii subsp. strangulata. Classification (NCBI taxonomy): domain Eukaryota; kingdom Viridiplantae; phylum Streptophyta; class Magnoliopsida; order Poales; family Poaceae; genus Aegilops; species Aegilops tauschii. Next base: position 396,453,919 of record NC_053039.3, on the reverse strand, counting down.
TACAAGCCATAGTTCAATGCTTGAAACTTAAGATAATGACCCACATGGTCAGATTACAAATCACTCTTCATCACAAATATCCTTGATGTCCTTCAGCTTTCTCTTGTTCTTGTCACTAGCTTTGACAAGATCAGCAATGTGAAACTCCAAATTCCTCCTCTTAGTGCTCAACTTTTCCTTCTCCTTCAAATGAGCAAGCTTCAGATTCCTAATCACATTACCTTGGGCAACCTGAATGCTCTTCAACTGGTCAACCTTTTGCTTCAGTTCTTTGTTCTCAGCATCCATTGCACCCAGCTGTTCCTTCAAAGCTGAAATATTGTTGTCCAAAGGAGGAGTGATCTCCTCACGTTCACCTTGTTGGACTTCATTTTCCTTGGGTATATTGTCCTGGGTATCAAGTAGGTTGTTCACATCCTCAACAAGCTTCTCATAAGTCTCATGTAGCTTGTTCTTCTGTGATGTGAGATTGTGGACAAGTGATGAATGTTCCAGACATGCCATCCTATTAGCACGCTGGCAATCCTCATACAAAAGCCATAGTTTGTGAAGAGCATTCTGCAGATGCTCTGGTCACTCCTCATCTACCCACTGAACAACACCACAACTGCTTGCTTCCTGCAAAACAATAAGTACAAATGCATTTACTTCCTTTTTCACTTCACTTCTATTCAATCCAATTCAAAACAACTATAGTATACCTTAATTTTAAACATCACAATACAATTCAGTTCAATTCATTTACTTCATTTATATCTATGAACAATGCACTATGATACTTTTTAACAGCACAATTTACTTCACTCAGTCACTATGGATACCTTAATTTTATATCTATGTACTTAATTTTTAACAGCACAATTTAATTCATTTACTTCATTTATATCACTGTGGTGTTGTTCATTTATATGTATGAACAATTCATTTACTTCACTCAGTCACTATGGTATGGTACATGACAGTACCTTTAACTAAACTACTAGGTGAACAGTGAACATGAACAATGAACAATGAACAGTGAACATGAACAATGAACAGTGCATATGAACAATTTATAGTTTCTTCACAAAATGAGCAAACTACAGATTTTTGCTAGCACTCACATCAAGTCCGCAGGCAATGAACCTCCTCCCAGTGCTAATCCCTTCGAAGCAAACATGCCTCTTCGCCGGCTGGCCATGCTCACACATCACCATCACCTCATCGTCAACACCAGAGTAGTTCGGGTCCTCGATTGTAGCCGGGATCTACATCAACAAAAGAAACGCACAAAATCCATCTCACGGGTTCAAATCGAGCAGGAAAAACAAAATCCCCAAACCGAAACCCTAGCTCAAAGAACCCTAGCTACGAGTACACATCACTGACCTTGATAGGGGAGCCGCCTGAAGAGTACTCGTAGCCCGATTCCTCGCCGTCGTCGCTCCACGAAACCATGGCGGACGGCGGCGAGCTGGCTTCTCACCGACGGCGACCAGAGCCAGAGAGAGGAGACAGAGGAGAGGGGCGAGAGAGAGAGAGAGAGGGCGCGGGGGATCTGTCTGGCGAGCACCGACAGGACCGACCGGCGCGGCGTCTTGAGCGTTTTGTTCCTAACGGCGCCGTTTGCCTGTCCGTCACGCTACGTCAGCGTTTTCCGGGCCCACCTGTCGGAAAAGAGATCAAACGAGGCTAAACGTCTGTTCAGTGCTTTTTGCAACGGGTTAAGAGATTTTACGGTGTTTTTTGCAACAGATTAACGACTTGGTAGTTTCCTGCAAACCTAGCCACAAATATGGTGGTTTCTTGCAATTGACTCCACAAATGAGGTGTTTTCTTCCTCAGGGAAAGACATCATGGTGAGTTTGCTGATATCAAATAGCGTCCGAGAGATTTTTTTTAGAACAAAAATAGGGCAACCCAATAAATGCAATTTTTAATCAAGGCTAAATCTAGGAATATCATGTGTTGTGCCATTTGCATCTCAAAATAAACAAACAACAGTTGGTGGGAAGTGAGGAAATTCCACTTTTTCTACTGAGAAAAGTATATTTTGGTTTCTACTCGCTGCTACCCGCCTCCACACGCTGCTGCATGCGCTAATCGCAGCTCCTCGACAACCCATCGGCGCTCTGGCTGGCTCGACGATGCTGACATTGTGATAATAACCTTAGTAACATAACAGGGGCTTGGTTTATACGGACCGTTGGCCAGCGAGAGTCGGCCTGTAGCAGGGCAGCCATAAGAGGGAAGCAAAAAAATAGTCACGAAAAGGGCCTCGAACAGAAACGAAAACTGAAGCTATCTTCTTCTTCCTCTGTCCTGCCCTGTTCCTCTCGTCTCGGTCCCCTATTTCTGTGGTACGAGCGACCAGGGTTATCCTTCTCTACTCACATCCGGCGATCGTTGTGGCAACGGGTTTTTACACCCACCATTTCTAATTCCCCACTTGATTTGGTCGGAGGTGATGGGGGTGGCTGTGACAACGCCGGAGGCGACCATGCGCGCCATCCAGGAGAGCCATGTTAAGCATTGGGTGGCAACACACGAGCCTACTAGTTACTCCCTCCGTTCCTAAATATAAATCTTTGTAGAAATTCCACTATAAACCGCATACAGATGTATATAGATGCATTTTAAGTTTAGATTCATTCATTTTGCTTCGTATGTAGTCCACCTAATGGAATCTCTACAAAGACTTATATTTAGGAACGGAGGGAGTACATGTTAAGCATTGGGTTTGGGGAACATAACCCGGCTAGCAGCAGCAGCAGCAGCAAGGTTCCAGTTTAACTTATACAGGAACCGTAGGGTACTTATGATGACTTGCATATGAAGTTCGAGATCATGACAGCGGTTCAAGATCATGGCATCGGCGGCAAGGCTCCACAACATTTAGCTTGACTCTTGAGGGAACTTTTGGCTCAACGTATGTCTTGATAGCCAAGAGCCCTTTACCAACTTCCACCAGAAAATCCACGTGCAACACCAAGCACTTTCCACTATAGTTGGTCAAACAGCTATGCCAAGGATGTCCTGTTGTGGTGTCCAATGTAAGGCACTGAAGTGATGCCGTATTCTCAATGATATGGCATGTTAGCTCTACTACGCTCTTCGCAGAGGAGAAACCAATGATCTTCACTGTCTTAAGCCTATCATGGCGGTGTCCTGGCATCTGCCTCAAATTTGATGTATCTCCGACGATTGATTCGTGCAACATCTTTCTCTGCAACACCTAAAGATGACATGCCAATATGGTTGGATTAATAGTTCCATCATTGTAACTAAATATCCTTGCAAGATGGAGAGTGACTTACATTCAGGACAAGGGTCTCCAAGGAAGGAGAAGCATCAAAAAGGGATATTAGAGAACAATAGTCGTAGGTCGGGGAAAATGTCATTGCATTAAGATCAACACTCAAGTGCTTGAGATGTAAGAATTTGCTAGGTAACACTGGTGTATCAATTATCTGCACAAAAATATCTCAAATCAATCATACTATGCAAATCAAAAGTGTAAAGATACCAAAGGATTTAGTGTATACCTCACGACGTGAACATAGAGAAAGAGCTTCAACATATTGCAAGTTGGACAAAAGATTAGTGCATGCATAACTGACAACACCGGGGAAGGACATGTCAAACTTCTTGAATTGCAATGCTACTCCAAGTGATAGTTGTACTTGGCGGAGACCCATAAATTGAAAATTAGATAAGTTTGGAGCTTCTATCTCTATAACCTTCAGGCTGCTGCAGTGAAACACTTCCAGGTATTTGAGGTGTTGCAGATGAAATGGCATCTTTAAGCAAGTTATGTTATCGCAATTCTTGAGTTGCATCCGTTGCAAAGCAAAAAAGTTGTGAAGAAGGGACCCCATCTGATCCCTCGTAATATTAACATCAAATAGCTCAAGTCTTGACAAACTTTTCAAGCACAGCCCGACAGTGGGAGAGAAAGCACAACAAGAAAGCTTTAGATACTGAATCAATTTCCCATTCTCATTAGCCAAAAGTGACCACGGAAAGTTATAATACTTTCGTGACTTTGTAGATAGCTGAACAGTGAGTTCTTCAATCCCTGGTGTAATAGCAGTCTGAAGCCAGCTATCAAGGTTACATACCTTGTCATCGTAATAACGGAAAACAATCTCGAGTTTTTTGATGGCGATGCATGAGTGATTTTTCAAAATGTTATCAACTTTGCTGGTGAAATTTGTTACTATTTCATCCTCTCCACATGATCTTTCATCCACGCCCAGTGCTTTCATATTGAAAGCAAGGTTTGGATAGCATCTCCAAGAACGTTTAAATGCATGAGACACGCAGGCAGCTCGAGCAGCATCTTGCATTGGCAGTAGGGAGAATATATGACACCAGATATCCTGCATGCACAAACATGTGAGAAAAGCTGAACATGGCCACGAATAATTATTTCAAATGGACAAAAGAATGAAAAAAAAACATAGAGTAACATTTTAGCCTAAGTGCTTGCACATAATTGCAACGCGATACAGAGGCACACTATGCAATTGTGCTGACCGCTGAGTAAAGGCCTAAAGGGTGGTTACTTTCCTAAATGTCTTATTACTGGTTCTGAAAGATAGTCTTAGTATCGGCTAGTTACTACGAGTGAAACCATTGCATTTCGTCGAACTCACATGTGCGCACATTTATGTCGTATGGCAAGGCAACTTCATAGACACAACCTAATTTCGTCATGATGGCAAATTAAATGACTACTTATACAGAGCACCATCCACTAACACCGGGATAAAAGGTTGCGTGCAGTAACCTTAGCTGTCTATCACTTCCAACAATAGCGACATATCCAAAAAATCCGTCCAAATTGACCACTTCCGAGTTCTGGTAGTATGAAGGCGTACACTTTACATGGTCCTAAACTCGCTCATAATCTAAATGCGATCATGTTAACTGGAACAGTCTTACCGTCAATCTCTGTTATATAGAAGTGCAAAACAAATAAGGATGGAGATAACTGTGTCACCGCAGAAGAAATTTTCTGTACAAAAAAATATCATTTCAGTGCAGGAAACGAGCAGCTGCACTTATATCAGAAGGGTTGCTCGAACTAATGTGGGTCAAGATTATTTACTGGTTTAAGAGCCCAATGTCAATCAGACTAGTAAAATTAATGCGGTCAAAATATTGAGCTTTTAACGGGAGGGAGTTGTATAAAATAACATCATAAGTCAGATTATTAGTAGATATATACACTCTGGATATTTATATAATGCAGCAAACATGGGCACAAAAATGGCTAGTCATCTGAATTAAAAAAAAATATCAAGGAAAGGACGGGGCCTCTCATGAAGATTGAGTTCTAACACTCATGACAGGCATTTTTCTGCAGGCAGTTCAAAGAAAACAAAGCTACTAATGCAGGACTGTGGCATGTTGCAGCACTAAGGTTACATTCATACTAAATACTTCACCAAGCACAGCTCAACCGATTAGTATAGTTAGAGCATTCATAGCCCATCATCACCGTTTCTGGCGTACCTCTGGAAGATGTGGCCCAGGGCATTGTGTTTCACCACCTTGGGAACAATGGTCTTGTGTGCAGTTTGAGTCCTTTCTGTGAAGCATTGAATCAGCTGGTCCATCTGCAATACATAATGCACGATTACAGGTGGAAAGTTACAAGAGAAGAAAAAGTGAAGCATGTATATGCACATGCTGACAGAGAAATAGTTCTTCTCGTCCAACTTTAGACAACAGAAATAACGCTTTTCGAGCTAGACACCCAAGTTTCATTTCAGTTAAAGGAAAAGACTTTTGAATGACCATATACATTGGTATAAAACATTGTGATATCACCCAAGTACCCCATACATCGTCGACGGTGCTCAAACAAATAAAACAAGACAGGGAAACACATAATTCAGAGGGTGCATAGACAGTCGACTTGGTTTCCCCTCTGTTGTGTTGCCAAGGATCGGCAGCCACCTGCTAACTTTAGCATGGAAAACACATGGGGCCTCTCAAATCCAATGCATGTTTACTGTGTATTTGAGTGGCTACACTGATGTTACAGCAAAATTTTCATAACATGGGTACATATGAACAACAGATACAGAATTTGATCTTTCCCCAAATTGATCCAAAAAATCCTTTTATACTACTCCATCCGTCCCATAATGTAAGACCTTTTTTGACACTAGACCATAGAAACCTAGCTTACTCAAACAGTTTTCTTTATGAAAAAAAAAACAAAAAATTACGCTCAAATAGGCACTAGGCTAGATCGACCTACAAGAATCTGCTTGCCTTACCTGGTCTTGTTCCAAAAAAAAAGGAACTGGGTACAGATGAAAAAAACAGCGAGGTGGTGACTTACCATGGGGTTGGATTTGCAGGCGACGAGTTTCCCGCTGCATCGACATCACCCGATTGAGCATCAGCTGACTCGTGGCTTGACGAGACCTAGGTCGAGAAATCTCGATTTGGATCTCGCTGTCGCGAGTATGGAATCTCGATTTGGATCGAACACGGCGCCAGGCCAGGGCACCCAGCCCACCAGTAGTATATCTCTCTATCTCACGGAAACGTAAGGTAATTTGATATGGGCCAGGATTCCCGAAAAAAAAACATAGGAGCGCCTCGGGCGCTCGTCCTCGCCTGATCACGTTACCTCGGGCCCGTGTGGCTTGCTCTAAGTGGGTAGCGCTCCTTAAATGGGCCGAGCAGCCCATAAGCACGCACACAATCCTGTGCGCTGCTCGGTGGCTAGCCCGTGTGGCTTGGCAGACCCTATTTGACGCTCGTTAGCGTCAAAAGCTTGTTTTTTTTGAGACAATCCACGAAGCTTTTTATTCAACCGTCACAATGTTTACAGGGACGAACTGAAGTTCACGAGGGTTGCCCAACCAGACATGGCGGTCAATCCCTAGTATTAAAACATGTTGCGCTAGATTGTGAGCCTCGACATTCGAGCTCCTAGCACAAAATTGCATGACTGAAAACTACGAGAATAATCACCTATCTCACGAATAATAGCCCCATAGTTCGGACTGTTCGTCAAAAGCTTGTGCTTTCGCTGAGGCAAGTTGCCAGTTGAGCCGGCCAATATATCAAGTTCGCGTTTTTTCCTTCGCTGCTTCCTGTGGTTCTTTTCGTTTTCTTCTGTGGTTTTTCTACCAGTTTTTTCAATTTTTTTGTCTGGTTTTCAGTGGTTTTGTTCAGATTTTTTGTTTTAGTTCCTTTTTCCTGTCATTTGTTTCCATTTTTTTTCCTTTCTATTTTTCGTTTTTATTTCTTTTTATTTGTCCTATCTTTTTTGTGTTAGATAAAAAGCTCACCTCCTATTACAAAAATGTTCATCGTATATTAAGAAAAATGTTTCACTCGTACATTATGAAAAAGTTCAACATCGTTATGAAATTTTTCGTCGTGTATTAGAAAAATGTTCATCATAGATTTAACAAAATGTTCACCATATAGTAAGAAACTGTTCATCGTATTTAAAAAAATGTTCATTATGTATTTGAAAACTGTTCAGCGTATATCAAAAAAATGTTCAATGCGTATTTCAAAGAAAATTCAGTGTATATCACAAAAATGTTCATTGTCTATTTAAAAATTGTTCATCGTATATTAAAAAGATGTTCAATGTTGTTTGATTTATTTATCTGCCGCTGCGCTTAGTTCTTAAACATTTTCGCACCATTTTAATCATCAGAAATCATCAGCTCAGCTGGTAATGAAGACCTATTCTGTATCGTTGGTAATGAAGACCTATTTTGCTGTTTTATTAAAAAAAAATTTGAGGGGAAAACCAAGTTTTATTCATCATAGACCACAGAATGTGGGATACATCGTTGGTCATGGGAGTGGCCAAACCAAATGTGCCGTCCCGGACCAAGAGTAAGAGAATACTTGGCTAGTTTATGAGCCTCAACATTAACCCTACGACTTTCAAAAATAAAATTACAGTTGAAAAGAGTTGCTTGGAGCTTGACTTCCTTAATGATCGCTCCATATCTTCCTGCCGAATCGCTCTTTATGTCCATGATCACTTGCTTGCAATCCGAAGATACCACCAAGTTATGAATATGCATATCCGCCGCAAGTGATAGAGCTTCCCTCACAGCGATGGCTTCAAGTGTTGCTGGATCCTGAACACCTACTATCACCAGAGCTGAACTGCCAACGAAGTTGCCGTTGCCATCTCTACAAACAGCTGAAACGGCTCCACCTCTGCCTTGGCGTGTTGCTGCATCCACATGGATTTTATGAAAGCCCATAGGTGGTCGCCTGGGTCTCGGCGCTCGTCCCTGCACTGGAGGTTCAGTTGGCCTCATCTCTTCCTTCCCAAAAATCATTCCTAGTTCTTCAATATACCTATTGACAAAGGAGTATGTAGCGTGAGGGCTCTGAAATATGCCTTCATGTATAGCCTTCCGACGGGCTGTCCAGATCGCCCATAATGTAACTGAAAGTTTGACAAACATTTCATGTGACAAAAGCTCCATCAATGTGAACAGCCAGTTCTTGGCGCTGGGCTCCGTGGTTGATATCAATTGTTGTGCCATCTCATCATCAACCAGGGCCCAAATGCAACGTGACATCGTACAATTGATCAGTGAATGTCTCCATGAATCTGGCGAGCCACAGATACCGCAAGCAGGGGAGTCTGTCATGTGCCTATGAGCTCTCACGTCATTTGTGGGTAGCGATTGCTTGGACAAGCGCCACAAGAACATTCTGACCTTTCCAGGCACCTTAATCTTCCGCAGGTTTTTCCATGAGTTCTCCTCCACAGCCGTCCTAGAGGGACCGGCGTTACCGTCGAGCCACGCCTCTCTCCTCTGTTTAATAGTCACCAACATTCTGTATGCCGATTTCACCGTGAAATTACCCTTCTTTTCAAAGTTCCAACTCCAGAAGTCCGGAATGTTTCTTGTACAGAGGGGGATCCCAAGAATAATTGGGACATCCATTGGCATGAACACCTCCTCCACTCGTTCTCTGATCCAGCTAGCAGAAGTAGGGTCGATGAGCTCAGAGACAAAAGTAGGGGGGTTTGGAGACACACTGCCATAAGGACGCAGCATTTCATCACGGGGAAGCCAATTATCCGTCCAGATGTTTGTTGATAGTCCATTCCCTATGCGCTTGATCAGGCCAAGTTTCAGGGTATCCCTTCCATCTAACATGGCCCTCCAGATCTGGCTCGGGTGTGTACCCAGCTCGGCTTCCAATATGGTGCTGTTAGGGAAGTAAACTCCCTTTAATATTCGGCCGCTTAGGGAGTCTGGGTTAAGCAAGAGTCGCCATGCCTGGCGAGCTAACATAGCAAGGTTAAACAGCTCAAAATCCTTGAAACCTAACCCACCCATACCTTTTGGTTGCGTCATAGAATTCCATGAAACCCAATGCGGTTTGCGCTGGCCATCTTTGCTTCCCCACCAGAACTTTCTGATCAACTTATTCAGATGCTCGCATAAACCTCTGGGGAGTTTGAAACACGACATGGAAAAAACAGGGACTGCTTGAGCAACCGATTTTACTAGTACCTCTTTGCCGGCTGATGACAAAGCTTTAGCTATCCAGCCCTGTATTTTGCTCCAGAGACGATCTTTGAGATATTTAAAAGCACCAATTTTGGAACCCCCAATGTCAGATGGCATACCAAGATACTTCTCATTCAAAGTTTCGTTCTGTACATTCAGCAAGTTCTTTATGTCTTGCCTCGTACTATCTGGCACCCCTTTGCTGAAGAAGATAGATGATTTTGCATTATTAACTCGCTGCCCCGACGCTTGACAATATTGGTCCAAAACCAGGTTCACCTCATTAGCTCCCTCACCGTTTGCCTTGAAGAACAGCAGGCTGTCATCAGCGAATAGCAAATGGTTCACCGGTGGCGCTGAGGGTGCCACCTGTAGACCTTGCAAGTTGGATGACTCTCTTCTGGATTTTAATAGGCACGACAGGCCCTCTGCTGCTATCAAGAACAAATATGGAGAGATTGGGTCCCCTTGTCTTATCCCCCTTGATGGTTCAAACTCTTCAAGTTTCTTACCATTGAACATCACTGAAAATTTAACTGTGGTAACCAGACTCATAACGATGTCCACCCACCTATTGGTGAAGCCAAGTTTAAGCATAATCGCCCTCAGATAAGGCCATTCCAGTCTATCATAGGCTTTCATCATATCAAGCTTCAACGCACAGGACTGGTGCTTTTTTGCCTTGTTCCTCTTCATAAAGTGTAGGCACTCGTAGGCAGTGATAATGTTATCAGTTATTAACCTTCCTGGGACGAAAGCTGACTGCTCCTCAGATATGATGTCAGGCAAGACTACTTTCAGACGGTTAGCGACCACCTTAGAAGCAATCTTATATAGAACATTACACAAGCTTATAGGACGAAACTGTGTGAGTAGCGTAGGGTTTTTTACCTTCGGGATCAGAACCAAGACTGTCTCATTGATAGACTCAGCCGATTCGTGTCCTTCCACAATTTTCAACACCACATTTGTCACTTCATCCTTGCAAATTTCCCAATGTCTCTGGAAGAAGTGAGCTGGAAAACCATCTGGGCCAGGTGCCTTGGTTGGAAACATCTGGAATAAAGCATTTTTGACCTCCTCTTGACTATAAGGTGCATTTGAGGCTAAGTTCATATCTGGAGTTACCTTACGAGGAACTGTCGCTAGCACCTGTTCCATGTTATGAGTACCTTCTGTAGTGTATAACTCCTTATAAAAAGCTGTGGTTATGGTCTCCATCTCATTAGCGTCCTCGGTTAGCTGTCCATCTAGACGCTGTAATGCTTTAATTTGATTCTTTCTTCTGCGCCTACTAGCTCTTAGATGAAAAAAATAGGTGTTTTTGTCCCATGCACTAGCCAGTCGATTCTCGCCCGTTGGCGCCAAAGAATCTCTTCTCTGTGAAAGTGTCCTTCAAACAAAACAAATCCGGCTGCTTTATTAATTGCAACTCACAATAACGTTACCGAATGGGCCGGCCCAATTGGATGCACGCCCTGCGCGAAAGCTCCTTCTGTTGACGCTCACGAGAGTCAGGTAGGAGCTTTCGTGTGGCTTGACCCCTCAAAAAAAAAAGCCCGTGTGGCTTGCTCTAGCGCATGCAGTCGCCGGAAGAATCGGTCAAGGCAGAACCAGAGCAGCAGACTTTCCAGAGCTATCTTCTTCTTCCTCTGTCCTGCCCTGTAGTCCTGTACCCTTGTCTCGATCCTCTATTTCTCTGGCGGTCGCTCATCCTTCTCTGCTCACGTCTGGCGATCGTTGTGGCAACGGGTCGTTACACCCACCGTTTTTATTCCCCGCTTGATTTGGTCGGAGGTGATGGGGGCGGCTGTGACGACGACGGAGGCGACCATCCGCGCCATCCATCCAGGAGAGCCTGGTGCAGATCAGCATGACACATGAGGTGGCGTTCCTGAGCAGTCACATGACACGCCTCCCAGCTACGACCTCGACCGCGTGTAACTGACGAGTTGTCACATATCTTCAGAAGACTGTCCATTTCTTCAGATGCCGCTTCGCTGAATCGGACGACTGTCATCGCTCCTTGCACGAGTTACAGTCGCTCGGCGGACGATATCCTCCTTTTTACCGTTTACCATCCAGTTGTTGTTAATCCTGTTTGCCGCCCCCGCCAAAAAAGAAAATCATGTTTACCACAACTTATCTGAAGGTTAAACCCTCACTACGTAAGCCAGGTTGTGTTTTTTTTTCGAAAAGGGGGTCTCCCCGGCCTCTGCATCAGAGTGATGCATACGGCCATCTTAAGGCCAGGTTGTGTTGATGACTTGATTCCCCATTTCTGCCATTATGTTAGAACAATACAGATACAAATCCCCTACAAAATCGAAGGCGCCCCGCCGCTATGAGTACAGTGCTTAAATGTATGCAACCCCAATGTTCTCGTGATACACCTGAAAAACAACCGGTAGTAGGTGAAACAGAGCACATCATCAAGTCACCTATACTACAGCAGGCTCAAGTAGCACATCAAAATGCTACAGTGGAACTGATCTTCTTCGAAAACAACTGGAAATGAAGGAATACAACAGGCAGTGTGATAATCTACCACATATCAGGATCACCAGACCACATGTACCTCCTGGCATGCGTAAACAGCAGGCACCTGAAACTGAAAGTGGAAATGAACACACTCCCCAGAACCAGTCCCCAGCACAAGCTTATACTCCAGCATTTAGCCAGTTCAATCAACAGAGATATTTGAAAACATATGAACAGGAAATGAAAGATCGGTTCATGAAATCCATCACAAAAGGGCCTAAGATGGATTTTTCCCAGGTTTGACGGGACGGATCCAGTGGGATGGATTCGACAATGTGACAAATATTTGCAGATGGCTGCTGCACCTGAAGAACATATAAGTTGTCTCTAGCTCAACTTTATATTGTAGGAGTGTGTTTAAGAAGGTCAGGACTGTTAGAGAAACTGTTGTCATGGACTGAATTCTGTTCTGAGCTGACAAAAAGGTTTTCCTCTCATGGCTCTTACTCCCTCCATTCCAAAATATAAGTCTTTTTAGAGATTCCACTACGGACTACATACGGATGTATATAGACATACTTTAGAGTGTAGATTCACTCATTTTGCTCCGTATGTAGTCCGTAGTGAAATATCTAAAATGACTTATATTTAGGAACGGAGGGAGTATATATGACCTACGAGAGAGGTTCGATACAGTTAAACAGAATAATCAGACAGTCCAGGAATATACCCAAAAATTGAAGGACTGATGGCTGATGTCCAGGATGAAATCCTGAACTATCTGAAGCTTCGGTTGTTAGGTGCTATGTCAATGGACTCAGAGAGGGCATAAAGCACCAAGTTAGACCTGACTGATGCTTATTTGGATAGCAAGGGATACTAAGCCTTGTCCCCGAAATAAGGCCCGTGTCCCTTGCACAAACTTCTATAAGAAACCAAACAATGTTGTGCCTCAGAGATATGTTCATGTTCATATGCCTGTCCAACAACAACAACCTTTGAAACAATTAGAGCTGCCAAATGTGTTAAGTTTCATAAAACTAGAAAAGTGGGAGAATGTTGGAGATGTTGTGATAAATGGGTTCAAAGCCACTAGAGCAAATTGGTACCAAATATTCATATCATGCAGGAAGATCATACTGGCCAACAGCAAACGGACACTGAAGAACCTGAAATACAGGGAACAACACAGAAAATGTGATGTTCATTTCTGCCCAAGCCATCAGTGGTGCTCCCCTGCCACACCCACTGTGGTCATCTATCTCAATGGAAAAAGAGCAGTGGCTCTACTGGATACTGGGAGTACATCGTTTACGGATCAACAATTTTCTGTCCATTCCAGTTATACTTTGCTTGCTCCTACACCTAGAAACATTGCAGTGGCAGGAGGTCTACTTACATGGCAACACACGAGCCTCACGTTAAACATTGGGTTTGGGGTGTATAACCCGGGTAGCAGCAGCAGCAAGGTTCCTCGACGTTCTAGTTTAACTTACACAGGAATCATAGGGTACTTATGATAACTTGCATATGAAATTCAACATATGATCAATGGTTGATCATGGCATCGGCGGCAAGGCTCCACAACATTTAGCTTGACTCTGGAAGGAACTTTTGGCTCAACATATGTCCTGATAGCCAAGAGCGCTTTACGAACTTCCACCATAAAATCCCCGCGCAACAGCATGCACTTTCCAATATTGTTGGTTAAACAGCTATACGAAGGATGTCCTCTTGTGGTGTCCAATGTAAGGCCCTCAAGTGACGTTGTATTCTCAATGATATGGCATGTTAGCTCTACTAAGCTTTTCGCAGAGGAGAAACCAATGATCTTCACTGTTTTGAGGCTATCATGGCGGTGTCCTGGCATCTGCCTCAAATGTGATGTATCTCCCACGATTGATTCGTGCAACATCTTTTTCTGCAAAACCTGAAGACGACAGGCCAATATGGTTGGATTAATAGTTCCATCATTGTAACTAAATATCCTTGCAAGATGGACAGTGACTTACGTTCATGACAAGGGTCTCCAAGGAAGGAGAAGCATCAAGAAGGGATATCAAAGAACAGTAGTCGTAGGTTGGGGGAAATGTCATTGCTTGAAGATCAACACTCAAGTGCTTGAGATGTAAGAATTTGCTAGGTAGAACCGGTGTATCAATCATCTGCGCAAAGATATTTCAGATCACTCATGCTATGCATATCAACAGTCAAAAGATAACTAAAGATTTAGCGTATACCTCACGCCATGAACCTAGGGAAAGAGCTTCAACATATCGCAAGCTGGGCGGAAAAGCAGAACAAACATAGCTGACAGCACCAGGAAAGGACAGGTCGAACTTCTTGAATTGCAATCCTACTGCAAGCGATAGTTGTACTTGGCGATGACCCATAAACTGGAAATTAGAGAGGTTTGGAGCTTCTACCTCTATAACCCGCAGCAAGCTGCCGCCGTCAAACACGTCCAGATATCTGAGCTGTTGTAGATGAAACGGTATCTTCAAGCAAATTATCTTATTGCAACACTTGAGTTGCATCCGTTGCAAAGCAAAAGAATTTTGAAGAAGCGATCCCAACTGGTCCCCCGTGATATGAACGTCGCTTAGCTCGAGTCTTGACAAGCTTTTAAAGCACAACCCGCCAGTCGGAGAGAAAGCACAACGGGCAAGATTTAGATACCGAATCGAGTTTCCACTCTCATTAGCCAAAAGTGACCACGGAAAGTTGTAATATGTTCCTGAGTTTGAAGATAGTTCCACAGTGAGTTCTTCAATCCCCGGTGTAACAGCAGTCTGAAACTAGCTATCAATGTTACAGACGTTGACATTGTAGTAACGGAAAACAATCTCGAGGGTCTTGGTGGCAATGCATGGGCGGTTTTTCAAAATGTGGTCAACTTTGCTGGTAAAATTCCTTGCTATTTCATCCTCTCCACATGATTCTATATCTATGCCCAATGTTATCATATCGAAAGCAAGGTTAGGATAGCGTCTCCAAGAACGTTTAAATGCATGAGATACGCAAGCAGCTCGAGCAGCATCTCGCATTGGCAGTAGGGAATGTATATGACACCAGATATCCTGCATGCACAAGCATGTGAGAAATTATTTCAAATGGACAAAAGAAATAAAGAAAACCATGTCAAGCAACATTTTAACCCAACTGCTTGCACATGATTGCAACGCGATACAAAGGCATACCGTGCAATTGTGCTGACTGCTGAGTAAAGGCTGGTTACTTTCCTAAATGTCTTGGTTCTAAACGAATAGTGTTGGTATCATCTAGTTACTACGAGTGAAACCATTGCATTTCATCAAACTCGCACGTACACACGTTTATGGCATATGGCGAGGCAACTTCATAGACACAACCTAACTTCCTAATGATAGCAAATTAAACCACTACTTATACAGAGTACCAGCCACTAGCACCAGGATAAAAGATTGCGGTAGCCTTAGCAGTCTAGCGCTTCCAACAATAGCGACATATCCAAAACAAATCATTCCAAATTGAACACTTCTCAGTTCTAGTAGTATGAAGAGGTATACTTTACATGGTTCTAAACTCGCACATAATTTGGTGTGATCATGTCAACTGGGAACAGTCTTACCATCAATCTCTGTTATATAGAAGTGCAAAACAAAGAAGGATGGAGATAACTATGTCGCCGCAGAGGAAATTTTCTCTATAAAAAATATCATTTCACTACAGGAAATGAGCAGCTGATCGACCTTATATCAGAAGTGTTTTCGCTCGAAGTACCATGGGTCAAGATTATTTACTCGTTAAAGAGCCCAATGTGAACTGGACTAAGAAAAATAATGCAGTCAAAATATTGGTCTTTTAATGGGAGGGAGTTGTATAAAAATAATAACATCGGACACCAAATTATTAGTAGATATGGACACTCAGGGTACATACTGTAGCAAACATGGGCACAAAGATGGTTATTCATCTGAACTAAAAAATGTATCAAGGTAAGGATGGGGCCTCTGTAGATATGCATGGATGTTTTATCGTGAAGATTGAGTTTTAGCTGCCAAGGACGACATGTGCTAGGCATGGAAGAAGCTAACAATATGTTGGTTATTTTTTATTTATTTTCTAAGCAAAGTGTAGGGTCCCGAAGGACCCCGAAGCTGGTATAACGCGTCAAAATTTGTTACATCACAACCCATAGGAGGACCCGAAAGAAAATAAAAATTGTAACTTAGTCCTTCACTTTTGCACACAGGACTTGGATCGAACAAAAGAAACACAATTGAGTCTTGGAGCTGCAGCTGATCTAGCAGGAGATGATGACTACGTCGTCAGCGACAAAAGCACACCTTACCAACACGAGCAAAGCCACTCTCAGCATGTTTGCTGAGGACACCCGACCAAGGCGGCAAGGGGGGAACCGGAGAAGGGCCTCCGAACTATGGAGGTTGAACAAGGAGGTGAAGGGGATTAGCGTCAGGCCTCGCAGCCAGCGATCAACCCTCAGCACTGCATACCGGAGTATTTAGAGTACAGTATGCATAAACAGCAGGACACTGAATCCAGATTCCAGACCGTAAAACCACACCAAGAAAAAAACAAACCATTGGTAAGATAAGTAACTCTATGAAGTCTACCCCTCCTTACTAAGACAGAAGGGGATCTAACACTCATGACAGACATTTTTCTGCAGGCAGTTCAAAGAAAACAAAGCTAGTAATGCAGTAGGATTGTAGCAGGTTGCATCACTAAGGATATGTTCATACTAAATATTTACCAAAAACCAATTAGTATAGTTAGAGCACTCATAGCCCATCATCAGCGTTTCATGGCGTACCTCTGGAAGATGTGGCCGAGGATATTGTGCTTCACCATCTTGGGAATTATGGTCTTCTTTGCAGGGTGAGTCCTTTCTGTCAACCGTCAAATCAGCTGGTCCATCTGCAACACATAATGCATGATTACAAATGGAAAGTCATAAGAAAAAAAAAAGCAAAGCATGCATATGCACATGCAGAAACAGAAATAGTTTTCCACGTCCAACTTTAGTCAACAGAAATAATGCTTTTCGAGCTAGACACCCAACTTTCAATTAAAGAAAAAGACTTTTGAAAGACCATATACATTGGTATAAAGATTGCAATACCACCCAAGTATATCGTCAACGGTGCTCAAAGAAATAAAACAAGACAGGGGAACACATAATCCAGAGAACATCTTGGGTTCCCCTCTGTTGTGTTGCCAAGGATGGTCTCAGACCTCGTACCGACTAAGCAAGGCAGCCACCTGCTAACTTTAGCATGGATGACACATGGGGCCTCTCAAATCAAATGTAAGTTTACTCTGTATTTGAGTGGCCATACTGACGTTATAGCAAATTTTCACAACATGGGTACATATCATATGAGCCACACACACAAAAAAGATCTTTCCCCAAATTGATCCACAAAATCCTTTTACGCTACCATAATTTCACACTGAATAGTTTGTTTGTCCCCGAATTGATCCTTTCTGTGAACAAATCCACACAGGGACAGACACAGAGAGCAGGACCAGAAACCTAGCTTACTCAAACAATTTTCCTATAAAAAGAAAAATCAAGATTTTACGCTCAATAGACACCAGGTTAGATCAACCTAAAAGAATCTGCTTAATTACCTTACCTGCCCTGCTCCACAAAACCGGGGTCAAGATAAAATAACAGCGAGGCGGTGACTTACTCTGGGGTTGGATTTGCAGGCGACCACCATCCCGCTGCATCGACATCACCCGATTGAGCATCAGCTGCCCCATGATACGGCGAGACCTAGGGTCGAGAAATCTCTCTACATATGCATTTCTATTTTCGGCGAGGGGCGTCCCGCTCTCGCGAATATGGATTCTCGATTTGAATCGAACACGGCGAGGGAGGAAATTGCGTCGGCGCAGCCGGAAGGGTGGACTAGGGTTCTTACCAAACACGGACTCCTCGTGCCACCCACCAATATTTCTAGGACCCGTTTATCTGCCGAACGTTCTCTCGGAAGAAATTGCCAACGAACGGTTCAGTTGCCATGCCAAAATAAATAAAATTATTATGCATGTTTGAGGGACTTGCCATGTATGGAGGGGAAAACTGCCATGTTAAAAAAAATGACAGATTTTTCTTCAAAAAAAAGGCATACATTTGATCAAGATCCAACGACTTTAAGATCATTCGTTCAAAGCTCCCTCCCAACGAGCGTTCATCTATTAGTATTTTTTGTATTTCTATGTGTCATGAAAACGTAAGGTACTTCTTCGGATTAGTACCATGTCAGCCTATCAAATGATGGTTTCGTACAAAGAAATACTAAGTTTTTTGTCAGGACATCTCTAACCCCAACCTCCAAACCGTGTATATCCGTCGGGATGCAGCTGTCCGTGCCTCGCAAACCATTCGGCATCGATCTTCATTGATCCGCGGAGCGGTCCGGACCGCAATTTTTCGCAAAATTGGAACTAAATGAAAGGGGCTTTGCAGGACACAAACAACATAGGACTCCGACACATTCGGCCCACCCACCAAAAACTGAGGCGGAGCCCGTGCTTTTGTACCTAGCAACATTGTCCCCGCGACAAAATCCCCCACTCTCCTCTTCCATCCCACCCCTCTCCACCCAAGTCCCGCCCTTTTTCGCCGTCGTCGACCCATGGACCTGCAAGAGAAGCTGCCTGGCGGTGGTGAAGGATCCAGCGATCATGCTTGCGCGGAAGATCAACTCTGAGACAGGTAAAAACCGATTTGAATTTAAAATTGATCATACTAACAGACATTTAGGGGATCAGTCTTGCTAAGTCTCGGTCGCTGAGACTTTGTTAAGTCTCAGTCGATGCTATATCCGTGAGATCTTACATTAAGATCCGTCCAAAATTTTCTTTTCAGTTTTTTTTCTCTTTTGCATGTTTTTTTATAGAAAGACTGTAAGGGAATCCCCTACAGTATAATTGGTGTAACAACCCAAATTGCAAGCACCGTGCCTTGAACCTGGGTGGGTGGGTGAAGAAATATGTCCTAGAGGCAATAATAAAGTTGTTATTTATATTTCCTTATATCATGATAAATGTTTATTATTCATGCTAGAATTGTATTAACCAGAAACTTATTACATGTGTGAATACATAGACAAACAGAGTGTCACTAGTATGCCTTTACTTGACTAGCTCGTTAAACAAAGATGGTTAAGTTTCCTAGCCATAGACATGAGTTGTCATTTGATTAACGGGATCACATCATTAGAGAATGATGTGATTGACATGACCCATCTGTTAGCTTAGCACGATGATCATTTAGTTTGTTGCTATTGCTTTCTTCATGACTTATACATGTTCCTATGACTATGAGATTATGCAACTCCCGAATACCGGAGGAACACTTAGTGTGCTATCAAACGTCACAACGTAACTAGGTGATTATAAAGATGCTCTACAGGTGTCTCCGATGGTGTTTGTTGAGTTGGCATAGATCGAGATTAGGATTTGTCACTCCGATTATCGGAGAGGTATCTCTGGGCCCTCTCGGTAATGCACATCACTATAAGCCTTGCAAGCAATGTGACTAATGAGTTAGTTGAGGGATGATGCATTACGGAACGAGTAAAAAGACTTGCCGGTAACGAGATTGAACTAGGTATAGTGATACCGACGACCGAATCTCGGGCAAGCTACATACCGATGACAAAGGGAACAACGTATGTTGTTATGCGGTTTGACCGATAAAGATGTTCGTAGACTATGTTGGAGCCAATATGAGCATCCAGGTTCCGCTATTGGTTATTGACCGGAGATGAGCCTCTGTCGTGTCTACATAGTTCTCGAACCCTTAGGGTCCGCACGCTTAACGTTCGGTGATGATCGATATTATGAGTTTATGTGTTTTGATGTACCGAAGGTAGTTCGGAGTCCCGGATGTGATAACGGACATGACGAGGAGTCTCGAAATGGTCGAGACATAAAGAATGATATATTGGACAATGTTATTCGGACACTGAATGAGTTCCGGGGGTCACCGGATAAATATCGGAGTGCCGGAAGGGTTACTGGAACCACCGGAGAAGTAATGGGCCTTATTGGGCCTAGGGGAGAGAGAGAGGGGCAGCCAAGGGCTGACCGCGCGGCCCCCATGGGCCTAATTCGAATTTGACTATGGGGAGGGGCGGCGCCCCCTCCTTCCTTCTCTTTCCCCTCTCCTTCCTTCTTCTCCTAGTAGGACTAGGAAAGGGGGGATCCGACTCCTACTTGGAGTAGGATTGCCCCCCTTGGGCGCGCCCTATGAGGGCCGGCCGGCCTCCCCCTTGCTCCTTTATATACGGGGGCAGGGGGCACCCCATAGACAGACAAGTTGATTGTTTAGCCGTGTGCGGTGCCCCCCTCCACAGATTTCCACCTTGGTCATATCGTTGTAGTGCTTAGGCGAAGCCCTACGTCGGTAACTTCATCATCACCGTCATCGCGCCGTCGTGCTGACGAAACTCTCCCTCGGCCTCAGCTGGATCTAGAGTTCGTGGGACGTCACCGAGCTGAACGTGTGCAGATCGCGGAGGTGCCGTGCGTTCGGTACTTGATCGGTTGGATCGCGAAGACGTTCGACTACATCAACCACGTTACTTAACGCTTCCGCTTTCGGTCTACGAGGGTACGTGGACACACTCTCCCCGCTCGTTGCTATGCATCTCCTAGATAGACCTTGCGTGATCGTAGGAAATTTTTTGAAATACTGCATTCCCCAACAGTGGCATCCGAGCCAGGTCTATGCGTAGATGTTATATGCACGAGTAGAACACAAAGAGTTGTGGGCGATAATAGTCATACTGCTTACCAGCATGTCATACTTTGATTCGGCGGTATTGTTGGATGAAGCGGCCCAGACCGACATTACATGACCGCGTTCATGAGACTGGTTCTACCGCCGTGCTTCGCACACAGGTGGCTAATGGGTGTCTGTTTCTCCAACTTTAGTTGAATCGAGTGTGACTACGCCCGGTCCTTGTTGAAGGTTAAAACAGCACACTTGACAAAAAATCGTTGTGGTTTTTGATGCGTAGGTAAGAACGGTTCTTGCTAAACCCGTAGCAGCCACGTAAAATTTGCAACAACAAGTAGAGGACGTCTAACTTGTTTTTGCAGGTTATGTTGTGATGTGATATGGTCAAGGCGTGATGATATATAAATTGTTGTATGAGATGATCATGTTTTGTAACAGTTATCGGCAACTGGCAGGAGCCTTATGGTTGTCGCTTTATTGTATGAAATGCAATCACCATGTAATTGCTTTACTTTATCACTAAGCGGTAGCGATAGCCGTGATAGAAATAGTTGGCGAGACAACAACGATGCTTCGATGCAGATCAAGGTGTCAAGCCGGTGACGATGGTGATCATGACGGTGCTTTGGAGATGGAGATCAGAGGCACAAGATGATGATGGCCATATCATATCACTTATATTGATTGCATGTGATGTTTATTCTTTATGCATCTTATTTTGCTTAGTTCGGTGGTAGCATTATAAGATGGTCTCTCACTAAATTTCAAGGTATAAGTGTTCTCCTTGAGTATGCACCGTTGCGACAGTTCGTCGTGCCGAGACACCACGTGATGATCGGGTGTGATAAGCTCTATGTTCACATACAACGGGTGCAAGCCAGTTTTGCACACGCAGAATACTCGAGTTAAGCTTGACGAGCCTAGCATATGCAGATATGGCCTCGGAACACTGAGACCGAAAGGTCGAGCGTGAATCATATAGTAGATATGATCAACATAGTGATGTTCACCATTGAAAACTACTTCATCTCACGTGATGATCGGACATGGTTTAGTTGATTTGGATCACGTGATCACTTAGATGATTAGAGGGATGTCTATCTAAGTGGGAGTTCTTAAGTAATATGATTAATTGAACTTTAATTTATCACGAACTTAGTACCCGATGGTATTTTGCATGTCTATGTTGTTGTAGATCAATGGCCCGTGCTACTGTTCCTTTAAATTTTAATGCGTTCCTAGAGAAAGCTAAGTCGAAAGATGATGGTAGCAACTACACGGACTGGGTCCGTAACTTGAGGATTATCCTCATTGCTGTACAGAAGAATTACGTCTTGGAAGCACCGCTAGGTGCAAGACCCGCTGCAGGAGCAACGTTGGACGTTGTGAACGCCTGGCAGAGCAAAGCTGATGACTACTCGATAGTTCAGTGTGCCATGCTTTACGGCTTAGAACCGGGACTTCAACGACGTTTTGAACGTCATAGAGCATATGAGATGTTCCAGGAGTTGAAGTTAACATTTCAAGCAAATGCCCGGATTGAGAGATATGAAGTCTCCGATAAGTTCTACAGCTGTAAAATGGAGGAGAATGGTTCTGTCAGTGAACATATACTCAAAATGTATGGGTATCATAATCACTTGACTCAGCTGGGAGTTAATCTTCCAGTTGATAGTGTCATTGACAGAGTTCTTCAATCACTGCCACCAAGCTACAAAAGCTTCGTGATGAACTATAATATGGAAGGGATGGATAAGACAATTCCCGAGCTCTTCGCAATGCTAAAGGCTGTGGAGGTAGAAATCAAGAAGGAGCATCAAGTGTTGATGGTCAACAAGACCACCAGTTTCAAGAAGAAGGGTAAAGGGAAGAAGGGGAACTTCAAAAAGAACGGTAAGCAAGTTGCTGCTCAAGTGAAGAAGCCCAAGTCTGGATCTAAGCCTGAGACTGAGTGCTTCTAATGCAAAGGGACTGGTCACTAGAAGCGGAACTGCCCCAAGTATTTGGCGGATAAGAAGGATAGCAAAGTGAACAAAGATATATGTGATATACATGTTATTGATGTGTACCTTACTAATGCTCGTAGTAGTGCTTGGGTATTTGATACTGGTTCTGTTGCTAATATTTGCAACTCGAAACAGGGACTGCGGATTAAGCGAAGATTGGCTAAGGACGAGGTGACGATGCGCGTGGGAAATGGTTCCAAAGTGGATGTGATCGCCGTCGGCACGCTACCTCTACATCTACCTTCGGGATTAGTTTTAGACCTGAATAATTGTTATTTGGTGCCAGCGTTAAGCATGAACATTATATTTGGATCTTGTTTGATGCGAGACGGTTATTCATTTAAATCTGAGAATAATGGTTGTTCTATTTATATGAGTAATATCTTTTATGGTCATGCACCCTTGAAGAGTGGTCTATTTTTGTTGAATCTCGATAGTAGTGATACACATATTCATAATATCGAAACCAAAAGAGTCAGAGTTGATAATGATAGTGCAACTTATTTGTGGCACTGCCATTTGGGTCATATTGGTGTAAAGCGCATGAAGAAACTCCATACTGATGGACTTTTGAAATCACTTGGTACTTGCGAACCATGCCTCATGGGCAAGATGACTAAAACTCCGTTCTCCGGAACAATGGAGCGAGCAACAGATTTATTAGAAGTAATACTTACTGATGTATGCGGTCCGATGAATATTGAGGCTCGCGGCGGGTATCGTTATTTTCTGACCTTCACAGATGATTTAAGCAGATATGGGTATATCTACTTGATGAAACATAAGTCTGAAACATTTGAAAAGTTCAAAGAATTTCAGAGTGAAGTGGAAAATCATCGTAACAAGAAAATAAAGTTTCTGTGATCTGATCATGGAGGAGAATATTTGAGTTACGAGTTTGGTCTTCATTTGAAACAATGCGGAATATTTTCGTAACTCACGCCACCCGGAACACCACAGCGTAATGGTGTGTCCGAACATCGCAACCGCACTTTATTAGATATGGTGCGATCTATGATGTCTCTTACTGATTGACCGCTATCGTTTTGGGGTTATGCTTTAGAGACGGCTACATTCACGTTAAATAGGGCACCATCTATATCCATTGAGACGACACCTTATGAACTGTGGTTTGGCAAGAAACCCAAGTTGTCATTTCTTAAAGTTTGGGGCTGCGATGCTTATGTGAAAAAACTTCAGCCTGATAAGCTCGAACCCAAATCAGAGAAATGTGTCTTCATAGGATACCCAAAAGAGACTGTTGGGTACGCCTTCTATCACAGATCCGAAGGCAAGATATTCGTTGCCGAGAATGGATCCTTTCTAGAGAAGGAGTTTCTCTCGAAAGAAGTGAGTGGGAGGAAAGTAGAAATTGATGAGGTAACTGTACCTACTCCCTTATTGGAAAGTAGTTCATCACAGAAATCAGTTCCTGTGACTCCTACACCAATTAGTGAGGAAGCTAATGATGATGATCATGTAACTTCAGATCAAGTTACTACCGAACCTCATAGGTCAACCAGAGTAAGATCCGCACCAGAGTGGTACGGTAATCCTGTTCTGGAGGTCATGTTACTTGATCATGACGAACCTACGAACTATGAGAAAGCGATGATGAGCCCAGATTCCGCGAAATGGCTTGAGGCCATGAAATCTGAGATGGGGTCCATGTATGAGAACAAAGTGTGGACTTTGGTTGACTTGCCCGATGATCGGCAAGCCATAGAGAATAAATGGATGTTCAAGAAGAAGACTGACGCTGACGGTAATGTTACTGTCTACAAAGCTCGACTTGTTGCGAAAGGTTTTCAACAAGTTCAAGGAGTTGACTACGATGAGACCTTCTCACCCGTAGCGATGCTTAAGTCCGTCCAAATCATGTTAGCAATTGCCGCATTTTATGATTATTAAATTTGGCAAATGGACGTAAAAACTGCATTCCTGAATGGATTTCTGGAAGAAG
Organism: Aegilops tauschii subsp. strangulata; assembly: GCF_002575655.3. Classification (NCBI taxonomy): domain Eukaryota; kingdom Viridiplantae; phylum Streptophyta; class Magnoliopsida; order Poales; family Poaceae; genus Aegilops; species Aegilops tauschii. The sequence continues at coordinate 396,429,196 of NC_053039.3, read as the reverse complement.
AGTTGTATATGATGCAACCAGAAGTTTTATCGATCCAAAGGATGCTAACAAAGTGTGCAAGCTCCAGCGATCCATTTATGGACTGGTGCAAGCATCTCAGAGTTGGAATAAACGTTTTGATAGTGTGATCAAAGCATATGGTTTTATACAGACTTTTGGAGAAGCCTGTATTTACAAGAAAGTGAGTGGGAGCTCTGTAGCATTTCTAATATTATATGTGGATGACATATTGTTGATTCGAAATGATATAGAATTTCTGGATAGCATAAAAGGATACTTGAACAAGAGTTTTTCAATGGAAGACCTCGGTGAAGCTGCTTATATACTGGGCATCAAGATCTATAGAGATAGATCAAGATGCTTAATTGGACTTTCACAAAGCACATACCTTGATAAAGTTTTAAGAAGTTCAAAATGGATCAAGCAAAGAAAGGGTTCCACCCTGTGTTACAAGGTGTGAAGTTGAGTCAGACTCAATGCCCGACCACTGCAGAAGATAGAGAGAAAATGAAAGTCATTCTCTATGCTTCAGCCATAGGTTCTATCATGTATGCAATGCTGTGTACCGGACCTGATGTGTGCCTTGCTATTAGTTTAGCAGGGAGGTACCAAAGTAATCTAGGAGTGGATCACTGGACAGCGGTCAAGAACATCCTGAAATACCTGAAAAGGACTAAGGATATGTTTCTCGTTTATGGAGGTGACAAAGAGCTCGTCGTAAATGGTTATGTCGATGCAAGCTTTGACACCGATCCAGATGACTCTAAGTCACAAACCGGATACGTATTTATATTGAACGGTGGAGCTATCAGTTGGTGCAGTTCCAAGCAAAGCGTCGTGCGGACCTACGTGTGAAGAGGAGTACATAGCTGCTTCGAAAGCAGCAAATCAAGGAGTCTAGATGAAGGAGTTCATATCCGATCTAGGTGTCATACCTAGTGCATCGGGTCCAATGAAAATCTTTTGTGACAATATTGGTGCAATTGCCTTGGCAAAGGAATCCAGATTTCACAAGAGAACCAAGCACATCAAGAGACGCTTCAATTCCATCCGCGATCAAGTCAAGGAGGGAGACATAGAGATTTGCGAGATACATACGGATCTGAATGTTGCAGACCCGTTGACTAAGCCTCTCTCACGAGCAAAACATGATCAGCACCAAGACTCCATGGGTGTTAGAATCATTACTGTGTAATCTAGATTATTGGCTCTAGTGCAAGTGGGAGACTGAAGGAAATATGCCCTAGAGGCAATAATAACGTTGTTATTTATATTTCCTTATATCATGATAAATGTTTATTATTCATGCTAGAATTGTATTAACCGGAAACTTAGTACATGTGTGAATACATAGACAAACAGAGTGTCACTAGTATGCCTCTACTTGACTAGCTCGTTAAACAAAGATGGTTAAGTTTCCTAGCCATAGACATGAGTTGTCATTTGATTAACGGGATCACATCATTAGAGAATGATGTGATTGACATGACCCATCCGTTAGCTTAGCACAATAATCGTTTAGTTTGTTGCTATTGCTTTCTTCATGACTTATACATGTTCCTATGACTATGAGATTATGCAACTCCCGAATACCGGAGGAACACTTAGTGTGCTATCAAACATCACAATGTAACTGGGTGATTATAAATATGCTCTACGGGTGTCTCCGATGGTGTTTGTTGAGTTGGCATAGATCAAGATTAGGATTTGTCACTCCGATTGTCGGAGAGGTATCTCTGGGCCCTCTCAGTAATGCACATCACTATAAGCCTTGCAAGCAATGTGACTAATGAGTTAGTTGCGGGATGATGCATTACGGAATGAGTAAAGAGACTTGCCGGTAATGAGATTGAACTAGGTATAGTGATACCGACGATCGGATCTCGGGCAAGTAACATACCGATGACAAAGGGAACAACGTATGTTGTTATGTGGTTTGACCGATAAAGATCTTCGTAGAATATGTGGGAGCCAATATGAGCATCCAGGTTCCGCTATTGGTTATTGACCGGAGATGAGTCTCGGTCATGTCTACATAGTTCTCGAACCCGTAGGGTCTGCACGCTTAACGTTCGCTGACGATCGGTATTATGAGTTTATGTGTTTTGATGTACCGAAGGTAGTTCGGAGTCCCGGATGTGATAACGGACATGACGAGGAGTCTCGAAATGGTCGAGACATAAAGCATGATATATTGGACGATGTTATTCGGACACCGGATGAGTTCCGGGGGTCACCGGATAAATATCGGAGTGCCGAAGGGTTACCGGAACCACCGGAGAAGTAATGGGCCTAGGGGAGAACGAGAGGGGCAGCCAAGGGCTGGCCGCGCCCCCCCCCATGGGCCTAGTCCGAATTGGACTAGGGGGAGGGGCGGCGCCCCCTCCTTCCTTCTCTTTCCCCTCTCCTTCCTTCTTATCCTAGTAGGACTAGGAAAGGGGGGATCCAACTCCTACTTGGAGTAGGATTGCCCCCCTTGGGCGCGCCCTATGAGGGCCGGCCGGCCTCCCCCTTGATCCTTTATATACGGGGGCAGGGGGGCACCCCATAGACAGACAAGTTGATTGTTTAGCCGTGTGCGGTGCCCCCTCCACAGATTTCCACCTCGGTCATATCGTTGTAGTGCTTAGGCGAAGCCGTGCGTCGGTAACTTCATCATCACCGTCATCACGCCATCGTGCTGACGAAACTCTCCCTCGGCCTCAGCTGGATCTAGAGTTCGTGGGACATCACCGAGCTAAACATGTGCAGATCGCGAAGGTGCCGTGCGTTCGGTACTTGATCAGTTGGATCGCGAAGACGTTCGACTACATCAACCGCGTTACTTAACGCTTCCGCTTTCGGTCTACGAGGGTACGTGGACACACTCTCCCCGCTTGTTGCTATGCATCTCCTAGATAGATCTTGCATGATCGTAGGAATTTTTTTGAAATACTGCGTTCCCCAACAGTGGGAAGGCATCAGCCCCTTCCCACCACTAGGCTATGTTTGTGTCACTTGACTGACACTTGGTTAAATCTCAGTCGACTGAGATCTAGCCACACCCTTAGGGGATAGTATTAGATAGTTGGCTCCCACATCTGTGTCCGTGGAATGGTCTCCTGTATCCCGGACGGATGCGATTAGGTGTCAGAGATGTCCTTAGGGCATCTCCAAGGCGAACCCACAAACTGCTCGCTTCCATCCGGATTGCGCTGTCCGAAAAGGCGAAGCCATCCATCGCAGGCCTGTATCGGTCCGTGAGGCGGTCCTGCTACCTCTTGAGCATGCGTTGGTTTTCCCTTGAAGAGGAAAGGGTGATGCAGCAAAGTAGCATAAGTATTTCCCTCGGCTTTTGAGAACCAAGGTATCAATCCAGTAGGAGGTTACACGCAAATCCCTAGTACCTGCACAAACAAATAAGAACCTTGCAACCAACGCGATAAAGGGGTTGTCAATCCCTTCACGGCCACTTGCAAAAGTGAGATCTGATAGAGATAGTAAGATAAATATTTTTGGTATTTTTATGGTATAGATTGGAAAGTAAAGATTGCAAAATAAAATAGATCGGAAACTTATATGATGGAAAATAGACCCCGGGGGCATAGGTCTCACTAGTGGCTTCTCTCAAGATAGCAAATTCTACGGTGGGTGAACAAATTACTGTCGAGCAATTGATAGAAAAGTGCATAGTTATGAGAATATCTAGGCATGATCATGTATATAGGCATCACGTCCCTGACAAGTAGACCGAAACGATTCTGCATCTACTACTATTACTCCACACTTCGACCGCTATCCAGCATGCATCTAGAGTATTAAGTTCATAAGAACAGAGTAACGCATTAAGCAAGATGACATGATGTAGAGGGATAAACTCAAGCAATATGATATAAACCCCATCTTTTTATCCTCGATGGCAACAATACAATACATGCCTTGCTGCCCCTGCTGTCACAGGGAAAGGACACCCCAAGATTGAACCCAAAGCTAAGCACTTCTCGCATTGCAAGAAAGATCAATCTAGTAGGCCAAACCAAATATTGTTCATAGATAATCTTGATCATAAGCCCACAATTCATCGGATCTTGACAAACACACCGCAAAAAAGTATTACATCGAATAGATCTCCAAGAGAATCGAGGAGAACTTTGTATTGAGATCCAAAGAGAGAGAAGAAGCCATCTAGCTAATAACTATGGACCCGAAGGTCTGTGGTAAACTACTCACACATCATCGGAGAGGCTAGGGTGTTGATGTAGAAGCCCTCCGTGATCGATTCCCCCTCTGGCGGAGCGCCGAAAAAGGCCCCAAGATGGGATCTCACGGGTACAGAAGGTTGCGGCGGTGGAAAAAGTGTTTCGTGGTGCTCCTGGATGTTTTCAGGGTATAAGAGTATATATAGGCGAAGGAAGTAGGTCGGTGGAGCCGCGAGGGGCCCATGAGGGTGGGGGCGCCCTCCTACCTCGTGACCGCCTCGTTGCTTCCTTGACATCCACTCCAAGTCTCCTGGATTGCATTTGTTCCCAAAACGATCTTCGCAAAGGTTTCATTCCGTTTGGATTCCGTTTGATATTCCTTTTCTGTGAAACACTGAAATAGGCAAAAAGACAGCAATTTGCACTGGGCCTCCGGTTAGTAGGTTAGTCCCAAAAATAATATAAAAGTGCATAATAAAACCCATTAAACATCCAAAACAGATAATATAATAGCATGGAACAATCAAAAATTATAGACACGTTGGAGACGTATCAAGCATCCCCAAGCTTAATTCCTACTCGTCCTCGAGTAGGTAAATGATAAAAATAGATTTTTTTGATGTGGAATGCTACCTAGCATAGTTCTCAATGTAATTTTCTTTATTGTGGCATGAATGTTCAGATCCGAAAGATTCAAGACAAAAGTTTAATATTGACATAAAAATAATAATACTTCAAGCATACTAATAAAGCAATCATGTCTTCTCAAAATAACATGGCCAAAGAAAGTTATCCCTACAAAATCATATAGTCTGGCTATGCTCTATCTTCATCAAAAAATATTTAAATCATGCACAACCCCGATGACAAGCCAAGCAATTGTTTCATACTTTTGATGTTCTCAAACTTTTTCAATCTTACCGCAATACATGAGCGTGAGCCATGGACATAGCACTATATGTGGAATAGAATGGTGGTTGTGGAGAAGACAAAAAGAAGAAGATAGTCTCACATCAACTAGGCGTATTAACGGGCTATGGAGATGCCCAGCAATAGATATCAATGCGAGTGAGTAGGGATTGTCATGCAACGGATGCACTAGAGCTATAAGTGTATGAAAGCTCAACAAAAGAAACTAAGTGGGTGTGCATCCAACTTGCTTGCTTATGAAGACCTAGGGACATTTGAGGAAGCCCATCATTGGAATATACAAGCCAAGTTCTATAATGTAAAATTCCCACTAGTATATGAAAGTGATAACATAGGAGACTCTCTATCATGAAGATCATGGTGCTACTTTGAAGCACAAGTGTGGTAAAAGGATAGTAGCATTGTCCCTTCTCTCTTTTTCTCTTTTTTTGTTTTTTTGTTTGGGCCTTTCTCTTTTTTATGGCCTCTTTTCTTTTCTTTTTTTATTTTTTGTTCGGAGTCTCATCCCGACTTGTGGGGGAATCATAGTCTCCATCATCCTTTCCTCACTTGGGACAATGCTCTAATAATGATGATCATCACACTTTTATTTACTTACAACTCAAAAATTACAACTCAATACTTAGAACAAAATATGACTATATGAATGCCTCCGGCGGTGTACCGGGATATGCAATGAATCAAGAGTGACATGTCTGAAAATTATGAACGGTGGCTTTGCCACAAATACGATGTCAACTACATGATCATGCGAAGCAATATGACAATGATGAAGCGTGTCATGATAAACGAAACGGTGGAAAGTTGCATGGCAATATATCTCGGAATGGCTATGGAAATGCCATAATTGGTAGGTATGGTGGCTGTTTTGAGGAAGGTATATAGTGGGTGTATGATACCGGCGAAAGTTGCGCGGTATTAGAGAGGCTGGCAATGGTGGAAGGGTGAGAGTGCGTATAATCCATGGACTCAACATTAGTCATAAAGAACTCACATACTTATTGCAAAAATCTATTAGTTATCGAAACAAAGTATTACACGCATGCTCCTATGGGGATAGATTGGTAGGAAAAGACCATCGCTCGTCCCCGACCGCCACTCATAAGGAAGACAATCAATAAATAAATCATGCTCCGACTTCATCACATAACGGTTCACCATACGTGCATGCTACGAGAATCACAAGCTTTAACACAAGTATTTCTCAAATTCACAACTACTCAACTAGCATGACTCTAATATCACCATCTTCATATCTCAAAACAATCATAAGGAATCAAACTTCTCATAGTATTCAATGCACTTTATATGATAGTTTTTATTATACCTATCTTGGATGCTCATCACTTTAGGACTAAAATTTTAACCAAAGAAAATTACCATGCTGTTCTAAAAGACTCTCAAAATAATATATGTGAAGCATGAGAGATCAATAATTTCTATAAAATAAACCACCACCGTGCTCTAAAAGATATAAGCAAAGCACTAGAGCAAAATTATCTAGTTCAAAAGATATAAGTGAAGCACATAGAGTATTCTAATAAATTCCGATTCATGTGTGTCTCTCCAAAAAGTGCGTACAACAAGGATGATTGTGGTAAACTAAAAAGCAAAGACTCAAATCATACAAGATGCTCCAAGCAAAACACATATCATGTGGTGAATAAAAATATAGCATCAAGTAAAGTTACCGATAGACGAAGACAAAAGAGGGGATGCCTTCCGGGGCATCCCCAAGCTTAGGCTTTTGGTTGTCCTTGAATTTTAGCTTGGGGTGCCTTGGGCATCCCCAATCTTAGGCTCTTGCCACTCCTTATTCCATAATCCATCAAATCTTTACCCAAAAACTTGAAAACTTCACAACACAAAACTCAACAGAAAATCTCACGAGCTCCGTTAACGAAATAAAACAAACCACCACTTTAAGGTACTGTAATGAACTCATTCTTTATTTATATTGGTGTTAAACCTACTGTATTCCAACTTATCTATGGTTCATACCCCCCCCCCCCCCCCCGATAGTAGCCATAGATTCATCAAAATAAGCAAACAACACACGAAAAACAGAATCTCTCAAAAACAGAACAGTCTGTAGTAATCTGTATCAAACGCAAACTTCTGTAACTAAAAAATTCTTCCAAAATAGGACGACCTAAATAATTTGTTTGATCTAACGCAATTGGAATCAGTATTTATCACTTTCTGGTGATTTTTAACAATTGTTTTCATGAGCAGAAAGTTTCTGTCTTTTTCAGCAAGATCAAATAATTATCACCCAAGAAGATCCTATAGGTTTTACTTGGCACAAACACTAATTAAAACATAAAACCACATCTAACCAGAGGCTAGATGAATTATTTATTACTAAACATGAACAAAAAGCAAGGAACAAAAATAAAATTGGGTTGCCTCCCAACAAGCGCTATCGTTTAACGCCCCTAGCTAGGCATAAAAACAAGAATAGATTTAGGTATTGCCATCTTTGGTATGCAATTCTTCAATTGAACACTTATAACCCTTAGGAGTTTCCTTCTTTTTATTAATGATCAAACTCCTAGGCAAGAAATCAAGGAATTCATTTGTAGCAAAAGGTTCCTTAATGATAGCAAAAAAGTTGGGGTGAACACTTATTGACTTGAGATCCGCATTTTCCTTACTAGAAGATTCACCCTTATTTTTAGGAACATACATCAATTTGGCAACTTTGGTAGTAGGATGATTTGGAGTATTTCTTACGGAAGAAAAGGCAGACCCTAAGTTGGTAATAATATCCTCAAGTTTATCAATCCTTGTGGAATCTTGATCTATCTTTTCGTTAACTATGGGTTCCTTTTCTTTAAAAAAAATCAGAGTAACTCCTACCTTAGATCCATATTGGGTAATTTGGTTGTGGATCTTTTTATCCAAATTCTCAATCAACTCTATAGTGTCAACTTTATTCTCAATAATTTCAAGCCTTTGCATCACATGTTCCAAAGTTAAAGTAGTCCCATTAACCAAAAGAGGTGGTGGGCTAAATAAATCTATCATAGCATTATAAGAATCAAAAGTATGACTACCCAAGAAATTCCCTCCGGTAATGGTATCAAGAATATATCTATTCCAAGGAGTGATGCCTACATAAAAATTGCGAAGAAGAACGGAAGTGGATTTCTTCCTAGTAGATCTATTCTGAGCATTGCAAATTCTATACCAAGCATCTTTCAGATTTTCTCCCTCCCTTTGTTTAAAATTAAGAACTTCATGATCGGGAGTACTAACAATGATAGAAGGACTAGCCATGACGACGAAACAAATGATCTAACACACGGAGACACAAGAAGCAAGCAAAAAGTGACGAACATAAAAAGGGCGAATAAAACGGCAAGGGTGAAGTGGGGGAGAGGAAAACGAGAGGCAAATGGAAAATAATGTAATGCGAGGGATAAGAGTTTGTGATGGGTACTTGGTATGTCTTGACTTGTGCGTAGATCTCTACGACAATGGCGCCCGAAATCGCACGTTGGCGGGAGATCAAATCTTGACTTGACTTGGCGTAAGCCTCCCCGGCAACGGCGCCAGAAATCCTTCTTGCTACCTCTAGAGCATGCGTTGGTTTTCCCTTGAAGAGGAAAGGGTGATGCAGCAAAGTAGCGTAAGTATTTCCCTCAATTTTTGAGAACCAAGGTATCAATCCAGTAGGAGTTTACACGCAAATCCCTAGTACCTGCACAAACAAATAAGAACCTTGCAACCAACATGATAAAGGGGTTGGCAATCCCTTCACGGCCACTTGCAAAAGTGAGATCTGATAGAGATAGTAAGATAAATATTTTTGGTATTTTTATGGTATAGATTGGAAAGTAAAGATTGCAAAATAAAATAGATCGGAAACTTATATGGTGGAAAATAGACCCCGGGGCCATAGGTTTCACTAGTGGCTTCTCTCAAGATAGCAAATTCTGCGGTGGGTGAACAAATTACTGTCGAGCAATTGATAGAAAAGTGCATAGTTATGAGAATATCTAGGCATGATCATGTATATAGGCATCACGTCCATGACAAGTAGACCGAAACGATTCTGCATCTACTACTATTACTCCACACATCGACCACTATCCAGCATGCATCTAGAGTATTAAGTTCATAAGAACAGAGTAACGCATTAAGCAAGATGACATGATGTAGAGGGATAAACTCAAGCAATATGATATAAACCCCATCTTTTTATCCTCGATGGCAACAATACAATACGTGCCTTGCTGCCCCTGCTGTCACTGGGAAAGGACACCGCAAGATTGAACCCAAAGCTAAGCACTGCTCCCATTGCAAGACAGATCAATCTAGTAGGCCAAACCAAACTGATAATTCGAAGAGACTTGCAAAGATATCAAATCATACATATAAGAATTCAGAGAAGAACCAAATATTGTTCATAGATAATCTTGATCATAAACCCACAATTCATCGGATCTCGACAAACACACCGCAAAAAAGTATTACATCGAATAGATCTCCAAGAGAATCAAGGAGAACTTTGTATTGAGATCCAAAGAGAGAGAAGAAGCCATCTAGCTAATAACTATGGATCCGAAGGTCTGTGGTAAACTACTCACACATCATCGGAGAGGCTAGGGTGTTGATGTAGAAGCCCTCCGTGATCGATTCCCCCTCTGGCGGAGCGTCGGAAAAGGCCCCAAGATGGGATCTCACGGGTACAGAAGGTTGCGGCGGTGGAAAAAGTGTTTCGTGGTGCTCCTGGATGTTTTCAGGGTATAAGAGTATATATAGGCGAAGGAAGTAGGTCGGTGGAGCCGCGAGGGGCCCACGAGGGTGGGGGCGCGCTTACCCCCCTAGGTGCGCCCTCCTACCTTGTGGCCGCCTCGTTGCTTCCTTGACGTCCACTCCAAGTCTCCTGGATTGCGTTTGTTCCAAAAATGATCCTCGCGAAGGTTTCATTCCGTTTGGATTCCGTTTGATATTCCTTCTCTGTGAAACACTGAAATAGGCAAAAAGACAACAATTTGCACTGGGCCTCCGGTTATTAGGTTAGTCCCAAAAATAATATAAAAGTGCATAATAAAACCCATTAAACATCCAAAACAGATAATATAATAGCATGGAACAATCAAAAATTATAGATACGTTGGAGACTGATACGTCTCCAACGTATCTATAATTTTTGATTGCTCCATGCTATATTATCTTCTGTTTTGGACGTTATTGGGCTTTATTATTCACTTTTATATTATTTTTGGGACTAACCTATTAACTGGAGGCCCAACCCAGAATTGATGTTTTTTTGCCTATTTTAGAGTTTCGCAGAAAAAGAATACCAAACGGAGTCCAAACGGAATGAAACCTTCCAGAACGTGATTTTCGGAACGTACATGATCCAGGAGCCTTGGACCCTACGTCAAGAAACAAAAGAGGAAGCCACGAGGTAGGGGGGAGCGCCTACCCCCCTAGGGCGCGCCCTCCACCCTCGTGGGCCCCCTGTTGCTCCACCGACATACTTCTTCCTCCTATATATACCTACGTACCCCCAAACGATCAGATACGGAGCCAAAAAACCTAATTCCACCACCGCAACCTTCTGTACCCACGAGATCCCATCTTGGGGCCTGTTCCGGAGCTCCGCCGGAGGGGGCATCCATCACGGAGGGCTTCTACATCAACACCATAGCCTCTTCGATGAAGTGTGAGTAGTTTACCTCAGACCTTCGGGTCCATAGTTATTAGCTAGATGGCTTCTTCTCTCTTTTTGGATCTCAATACAATGTTCTCCCCCTTTCTCGTGGAGATCTATTCGATGTAATCTTCTTTTGCGGTGTGTTTGTTGAGACCGATGAATTGTGGGTTTATGATCAAGTTTATCTATGAACAATATTTGAATCTTCTCTGAATTCTTTTATGTATGATTGGTTATCTTTGCAAGTCTCTTCGAATTATCAGTTTGGTTTGGCCTACTAGATTGATCTTTCTTGCAATGGGAGAAGTGCTTAGCTTTGGGTTCAATCTTGCGGTGTCCTTTCCTAGTGACAGTAGGGGCAGCAAGGCACGTATTGTATTGTTGCCATCGAGGATAACAAGATGGGGTTTTTATCATATTGCATGAATTTATCCCTCTACATCATGTCATCTTGCTTAAGGCGTTACTCTGTTCTTATGAACTTAATACTCTAGATGCATGCTGGATAGCGGTCGATGTGTGGAGTAATAGTAGTAGATGCAGGTGATGACCCACAAGTATAGGGGATCTATCATAGTCCTTTCGATAAGTAAGAGTGTTGAACCCAACGAAGAGTAGAAGGAAATGATAAGCGGTTTTCAGCAAGGTATTCTCTGCATGCACTGAAATAATAGGTAACAGATAGTTTTGTGATAGGATAATTTGTAACGAGCAACAAGTAACAAAAGTAAATAAAGTGCAGCAAGGTGGCCCATTCCTTTTTGTAGCAAAGGACAAGCCTGGACAAACTCTTATATAGAGAAAAGCGCTCCCGAGGACACATGGGAATTATCGTCAAGCTAGTTTTCATCACGTTCATATGATTCGCGTTCGGTACTTTGATAATTTGATATGTGGGTGGACCGGTGCTTGGGTGCTGCCTTTACTTGGACAAGCATCCCACTTATGATTAACCTCTATTGCAAGCATCCACAACTACAACAAAAGTATTAAGGTAAACCTAACCATAGCATGAAACATATGGATCCAAATCAGCCCTTACGAAGAAACGCATAAACTAGGGTTTAAGCTTCTGTCACTCTAGCAACCCATCATCTACTTATTACTTCCCAATGCCTTCCCCTAGGCCCAAATAATGGTGAAGTGTTATGTAGTCGACGTTCATATAACACCACTAGAGGATAGACAACATACATCTCATCAAAATATCGAACGAATACCAAATTCACATGACTACTAATAGCAAGACTTCTTCCATGTCCTCAGGAACAAACGTAACTACTCACAAAGAATATTCATGTTCATAATCAGAGGGGTATTAATATGCATATAGGATCTGAACATATGATCTTCCACCAAATAAACCAACTAGTATCAACTACAAGGAGTAATCAACACTACTAGCAACCTACATGTACCAATCCCGGACTTAGAGACAAGAATTGGATACAAGAGATGAACTAGGGTTTTGAGAGGAGATGGTGCCGATGAAGATGTTGATGGAGATTGCCCTCTCCCGATGAGAGGAGCGTTGGTGATGACGATGGCGATGATTTCCCCTCCCGGAGGGAAGTGTCCCCGACAGAACAGCTCTGCCGGAGCCCTAGATTGGTTCCGCCAAGGTTCCGCCTCGTGGCGGCGGAGTCTCGTCCCGAAAGGTTGCTTATGATTTTTCTTCGGACGAAAGACTTCATATAGCAGAAGATGGCCACCGGAGGGCCAACAAGGGGCCCACGAGGCAGGGGGCGCGCCCCCCACCCTCATGGCCAGGTGGGCCCCCCCTGACGTACTTCTTCCGCTCAATATTTTTTATTATTTCCAAAAATAACTTTCGTGGAGTTTCAGGACTTTTGGAGTTGTGCAGAATAGGTCTCTAATATTTGCTTCTTTTCCAGCCCAGAATTCCAGCTGCCGGCATTCTCCCTCCTTATGTAAACCTTGTAAAATAAGAGAGAATAGGCATAAGTATTGTGACATAATGTGTAATAACAGCCCATAATGCAATAAATATCGATATAAAAGCATGATGCAAAATGGACGTATCAACTCCCCCAAGCTTAGACCTCGCTTGTCCTCAAGCAGAAGCCGATAACGATAAATATGTCCACATTTTTATAGGTAGAGGTGTCGATAAAATAAAATACGAACATGAGGGCATCATGATTATTCTCATAACAGCAACATATATGAATATTGTCATATGATTTCTTATGCTCAAGTAATAATCTATTCACAATGTAAAGTATGAATCCGAAACTTTATTGAGAACTAACAAACTATAATCTCAGTCATTGAAGCAATTGTAATTTATCATAACATCAGAAAGAGTCTATGTCAGAGCTTTCTAGCAAGTCCACATACTCAACTATCATTTAGTCTTTCATAATTGCTAACACTCACGCAATACTTGTGGTTATGGAGTTTTAATCGAACACAGAGAAAGATAGGGGCTTATAGTTTTGCCTCCCAACTTTTTATCTCAAGGGTAATGTCAACAATAATGGTTCATGCTAACCCACATCCAATTAGATATATCTATCAGGATCTTTCCAACACCCTGTGCTTGCCAAAGGATAAAATATAAAAAGGGAAGGTCAAGATCACCATGACTCTTGCATAAGGTAGAAGATAATAGTAAAAGATAGGCCCTTCGCAGAGGGAAGCAGAGGTTGCCATGCACTTTCAGGGTTGGATGCACAAAATCTTAATGCGAAAGAACGTCACTTTATATTGCCACTTGTGATATGAACCTTTATTATGCAGTCCGTCACTTTTATTTCTTCCACATCACAAGATCGTATAAAGCTTATTTCCTCCACACCAATCAATCATACATATTTAGAGAGCAATTTTTATTGCTTGCACCGATGACAACTTACTTGAAGGATCTTACTCAATCCATAGGTAGGTATGGTGGACTCTCATGGCAAAACTGGTTTAAGGGTATTTGGAAGCACAAGTAGTATCTCTACTTGGTGCAAAGAATTTGGCTAGCATGAGGGGGAAAGGTAAGCTCAACATGTTGGATGATCCATGACAATATACTTTATCTCAGATATAAGAAAACATAACTCATTACGTTGTCTTCCTTGTCCAACATCAACTCTTTAGCATGTCATATTTTAATGAGTGCTCCCAATCATAAAAGATGTCCAAGATAGTATATTTATATGTGAAACCTCTCTTTCCTTATTACTTCCTATTAATTGCAACGATGACCAAAGCTATGTTTGCCAACTCCCAACAATTTTTAATCATCATACTCTTTCTATGTGAAGTCATTACTCTCAATAAGATCAATATGATCTCTTTGTTTCTTTTTATTATTTTCTCTTTTCTTTTATTCACTCAAGATCATGGCAAAATAATCAAGCCCTTGACTCAACACTAATCTTTATTATATAGCTCACAGACTCAATTACAAAGAGAGATCATAAAGCAAAACTCAAAACTAGATCAAGATACTACTAATAGGATCGAACTAAGAAAAAAACGGTAAAGATAGGAGTGTGATGGTGATACGATACCGGGGCATCTCCCCCAAGCTTGGCAGTTGCCAAGGGGAGTGCCCATACCCATGTGATTATGTCTCCTTTTTCGGTGATGAAGATGATGGTTTAGTTGATGGCGTAGTCTTCTTCCTTAATTTGTGCTTGAGGATAGAATTTTGATACCTCAAGTCATCAATCTCCTGCTCCAGGCTTAATATCATTTTGCATAATTCCTGCTTGTTTTCCTGCAAGAGACGAAAAGGGATAAACTCTATCTTACATTTCTTTGCTCTATCAGGGAGGCTTGACTTTCTGAACTCCACATGCATGTCCCCAGGTTGGGGTAATGGGACTTCTTCTTCGTCTGAGCTCGTCTCCTCCTTTCTCTTGGGCTCATAGTCCTCTTCTTCTATCGTAGTCCAACCACAACGCTCCACATCTCCATAGACCTTGGATTTGCAAGGTAATCAGCCACATAGCTTTCTCCTTCAGAATCCTGGGACGACATGTTGCTCTGATCTGCAGCAGGACAGCTCAAAACGAAAACAGAGGATATTTGTGTGATACAGGAGTCAAAACCTTCGGGAGAATATATAATGAATTTTTACCAACCAAAATACGTAACGTGCAAGAAGACGGAGTCCGGAGAGCACACGAGGTGCCCGCGAGGTAGGGGGCGCGCCCAGTAGGGTAGGGCGCGCCCTCCACCCTCGTGGAGCCCTCGTGTCCTTCCCGGACTGCTTCTTATTTTTCTATTTTTCTAAATATTCCAAAACGGAGAAATATTCCTTTAGAACTGTTTTGGAGTCGGTTTACTTACCGTACCACATACCTATTCCTTTTCGGAGTCTGCAACGTTCCGGAAAGTGTCCCTTATGTATTCCTCCGGGGTTACGGTTTCAATAACATTGGTTTCAACATTTATAGGATTACCTGAGATGTAGTGTTTAATTCTTTGACCTTTTACCACCTTCGGATTTGTGCCTTCGAAGTTGTTGATTTTTATGGCACCGAAACGATAGACCTCCTCGATAACGTAAGGACCTTCCCATTTAGAGAGAAGTTTTCCTGCAAAAAAATCTTAAACGAGAGTTGTATAGCAATACATAATCACCTACATTAAACTCGCGTTTTTGTATCCTTTTGTCATGCCATCTTTTAACATTTTCTTTAAACAACTTGGCATTTTCATAAGCTTGGGTTCTCCATTCATCAAGTGAGCTAATATCAAATAACCTCTTCTCACCAGCAAGTTTGAAATCATAATTGAGCTATTTAATATCCCAATATGCCTTATGTTCTAGTTCGAGAGGTAAGTGACATGCTTTTCCATAAACCATTTTATACGGAGACATACCCATAGGATTTTTATATGCAGTTCTATAGGCCCATAATGCATCATCAAGTTTCGTGGACCAATTCTTTCTAGATCTATTGACAGTCTTTTGCAAAATTAATTTGAGCTCTCTATTACTCAATTCTACTTGACCACTAGACTGTGGGTGATAAGGAGATGCAATTCTATGATTACCATCATATTTAGCAAGCATTTTACGAAAAGCACCATGAATAAAGTGTGAACCACCATCAGTCATTAAATATCTAGGGACTCCAAACCTCGGAAAAATAACTTCTTTGAGCATTTTAATAGAAGTGTTATGATCAGCACTACTAGTTGGAATAGCTTCTACCCACTTAGTAACGTAATCAACAGCAACTAAAATATGTGTATATCCATTAGAGGCAGGAAAAGGTACCATATAATCAAAGCCCCGGACATCAAATGGTTCAATAACAAGTGAATAGTTCATAGGCATTTCTTGACATCTACTAATATTACCAATTCTTTGACACTCATAACAAGACAGGACAAACTTACGGGCATCCTTGAAGAGAGTAGGCCAATAAAAACCGGATTGCAATACCTTATGTGTCGTTCTGTCTCTAGCGTGGTGTCCTCCATATGCCTCGGAGTGACACTTGTGTAGGATCTGTTCCTGTTCATGCTCAGGTACACAACGTCTAATAACACCATCTACTCCTTCTTTGTAAAGATGTGGGTCATCCCAAAAGTAATGTCTCAAATCATAGAAAAACTTTTTCTTTTGCTGGTATGTGAAACTAGGTGGTATAAATTTAGCAACAATGTAATTAGCATAATCAGCATACCATGGAGCAGTACGAGAAGTATTTATGACATTTACTTGTTCATCAGGAAAGCTATCATCAATAGGTAGTGGGTCATCAAGAACATTTTCTAACCTAGACAAGTTGTCTGCAACGGGGTTCTCAGCTCCCTTTCTATCAACAATATGCAAATCAAATTCTTGTAGCAAGAGAACCCATCCAATAAGTCTAGGTTTAGCATCTTTCTTTTCCATAAGATATTTAATAGCAGCATGATCCGTGTGAATAGTTACTTTGGAATCAACAATATAAGGTCTAAACTTATCACAAGCAAATACAACTGCTAGGAATTCTTTTTCAGTAGTAGCATAATTTCTTTGAGCATTGTCTAGAGTTTTACTAGCATATTGAATACCATTTAATTTCTTATCAACTCTTTGCCCTAGAACAGCACCTACAGCATAATCACTAGCATCACACATAATTTCAAAGGGTAAATTCCAATCAGGTGGCTGAACAATAGGCGCAGAGATCAATGCTTTCTTAAGGATTTCAAATGCTTCTACACAATCATCATCAAAAACAAATGGTATATCTTTTTGTAATAAATTAGTCGGAGGCCGAGAAATTTTTGAGAAGTCCTTAATGAACCTCCTATAAAAACCGGCGTGACCAAGGAAACTTCTTATACCTTTGATGTCCTTGGGACATGGCATCTTTTCAATAGCATCAACCTTGGCTTTATAAACTTCAATACCTCTTTCAGAAACTTTATGCCCCAAGACAATACCTTCGTTAACCATAAAGTGGCACTTTTCCCAATTCAAGACAAGATTAGTTTCTTCACATCTTTGCAAAACTCGATTAAGGTTGCTCAAGCAATCATCAAAAGAGGATCCATAAACGGAGAAATCGTCCATGAAAACCTCACAAATCTTTTCACAAAAGTCGGAGAATATAGCCATCATGCATCTTTGAAAGGTAGCAGGTGCATTACATAAACCAAAAGGCATACGTCTATAAGCAAAAGTACCAAAAGGGCAAGTAAAAGTAGTCTTTGATTGATCATTGGCTGACACAAGTATTTGAGAGAAACCAGAATAACCATCTAGAAAGCAAAAATGTGTATGTTTGGATAATCTTTCTAGCATTTGATCGATAAAAGGTAGGGGGTAATGATCCTTTTTAGTAGCCTTATTTAATTTGCGGAAATCAATTACCATCCTATAACCTGTAATAATTCTTTGCGGGATCAACTCATCTTTATCATTAGGAACGACGATAATACCTCCCTTCTTAGGGACACAATGGACAGGACTTACCCACTGACTATTAGCAACGGGATAAATTATACCTGCCTCAAGGAGCTTTAGTATTTCTTTTCTTACCACTTCCTTCATCTTAGGATTCAGCCGTCGTTGATGATCACGAACTGGTTTGCATCTTCCTCCAAATTTATTTTATATTGACATAGAGTGGGACTAATGCCCTTAAGATCATCAAGAGTATATCCAATAGCAGCACGGTGCTTCCTTAGAGTTTTCAATAATCTCTCTTCTTCATGCTCTGAAAGGTTAGCACTAATAATAACATGATATATCTTTTTCTCATCAAGATAAGCATATTTAAGAGTATCAGGCAACGGTTTAAGCTCAAACACAGGATCACCCTTGGGTGGAGGAGGATCCCCTAGGATTTCAATAGGCAAATTGTGTTTCAGGATAGGTTCCTATTTAAAGAATACTTCATCTATTTCCCTTCTTTCATTCATAAACATATCATTTTCATGGTCTAGCAAATATTGTTCTAAAGCATCACTAGGAGGTACGGCAATAGAAGCAAGATCAATAATTTCATCCTTACTAGGCAATTCTTCTTCACGGTGTTGTCTACTAAATTTAGAGAAATTAAACTCATGAGACATATCACCCAAGCCTATAGTAACAACATCCTTTTCGCAGTCTATCCTAGCATTGACGGTGTTCAAGAAGGGTCTAGCAAATATAATGGGACAAAAGCTATCTTGTGGGAACCAAGAACAAGAAAATCAGTAGGATATTTAGTTTTCCCACACAGGACTTCAACATCTCTTACAATTCCCATTGGTGAAATAGTATCTCTATTAGCAAGTTTAATTGTGACATCAATATCTTCTATCTCAGCAGGTGCAATATCATGCATAATGTCTTTGTATAAGTCATAAGGTATTGCACTAACACTAGCACTCATATCACACAAGCCATGATAACAATGATATCCTATTTTAACAGAAATAACAGGCATGCCTACCACAGGTCTATGTTTATCTTTAGCACAAGGTTTGGCAATTCTAGCAGTTTCACCGCAGAAATAAATAACATGCCCATCAATATTATCAGCCAAGAGATCTTTAACAATAGCAATATTAGGTTCAACTTTAACTTGCTCAGGAGGTGTATAAGTTCTAATATTGCTTTTACGAACCACAGTTGAAGCTTTAGCATGTTCCTTTATTCTAACAGGGAAAGGTGGTTTCTCAACATAAGAAGTAGGAACAATAGGATCATTATAAGTGATAGTCTTTTCTTCAACTTTAATAGGTGCAGCTACTTTTACTTCTATGGGAGGATGATATTTAAACCACTTCTCCTTAGGGAGATCAACATAAGCAGCAAAAGATTCACA
Organism: Aegilops tauschii subsp. strangulata; assembly: GCF_002575655.3. NCBI lineage: Eukaryota > Viridiplantae > Streptophyta > Magnoliopsida > Poales > Poaceae > Aegilops > Aegilops tauschii. The sequence continues at coordinate 396,410,135 of NC_053039.3, read as the reverse complement.
GAAAGAGGCTACTACCTCAGAGTCAAGTCCATATTTAGTGCTAAACTTACGGAAAACATCGGTATCCATAAAAAGATTTAACACAATCAAACTTAGGTTTCATACCTGACTCCTTACCTTCGTCGAGGTCCCAATCTTCAGAGTTGCGTTTAATTCTATCCAATAAATCCCATTTGAATTCAATAGTCTTCATCATAAAAGAGCCAGCACAAGAAGTATCCAGCATGGTGCGATTGTTTTCAGAAAGCCGAGCATAAAAACTTTGAATAATTATTTCTCTTGGGAGCTCATGATTGGGGCATGAATATAACATTGATTTAAGCCTCCCCCAAGCTTGAGCGATGCTTTCTCCTTCGCGAGGCCAAAAATTATATATATAATTGCGATCATGATGAACAAGATGCATAGGATAAAATTTCTGATGAAATTCCAATTTCAATCGTTTGTAGTTCCATGATCCCGTATCATCACATAGCCTATACCATGTCGATGCATCTCCCTTCAAAGATAAAGGGAAGACCTTCATCTTAATAACATCACCGGGTATACCTGCAAGCTTAAATAATCCACAAACTTCATCCACATAGATTAGGTGCTCATCAGGATGCTTTGTTCCATCTCCTGCAAAAGGATTAGCTAGCAGTTTTTCTAACATACCCGAAGGAATCTCAAAGTGGACATCTTCATTTTCAGTAGGTTCAGTAGGTTGAGGAGCAACTCTTTGCTCTACTGGTCGGGGTGAAGATACCCCGAACAAGCCCCTCAGAGGATTACTTTCCATAGTAACAAGTGACAGTAAATTTCAGCACACTATATAAATTTTTCCTAACCAAATTCCACCTACCAAAGGCACTTCACTCCCCGGCAACGGCGCCAGAAAAGAGTCTTGATGACCCACAAGTATAGGGGATCTTTCGTAGTCCTTTCGATAAATAAGAGTGTCGAACCCAACGAGGAGCAGAAGGAAATGATAAGCGGTTTTCAGCAAGGTATTCTCTGCAAGTACTGAAATAATAGGTAACAGATAGTTTTGTGATAGGATAATTTGTAACGAGCAACAAGTAACAAAAGTAAATAAAGTGTAGCAAGGTGGCCCAATCCTTTTTGTAGCAAAGGACAAGCCTGGAAAAACTCTTATATAGAGAAAAGCGCTCCCGAGGACACATGGGAATTATCTTCAAGCTAGTTTTCATCACGTTCATATGATTCGCGTTCGGTACTTCGATAATTTGATATGTGGGTGGACCTGTGCTTGGGTGCTGCCTTTACTTGGACAAGCATCCCACTTATGATTAACCTCTATTGCAAGCATCCGCAACTACAACAAAAGTATTAAGGTAAACCTAACCATAGCATGAAACATATGGATCCAAATCAGCCCCTTACGAAGCAACGCATAAACTAGGGTTTAAGCTTCTGTCACTCTAGCAACCCATCATCTACTTATTACTTCCCAATGCCTTCCCCTAGGCCCAAATAATGGTGAAGTGTTATGTAGTCGACGTTCACATAACACCACTAGAGGATAGACAACATACATCTCATCAAAATATCGAACGAATACCAAATTCACATGACTACTAATAGCAAGGCTTCTCCCATGTCCTCAAGAACAAACGTAACTACTCACAAAGCATATTCATGTTCATAATCAGAGGGGTATTAATATGCATATAGGATCTGAACATATGATCTTCCACCAAATAAACCAACTAGTATCAACTACAAGGAGTAATCAACACTACTAGCAACCTACAGGTACCAATCCCGGACTTAGAGACAAGAATTGGATACAAGAGATGAACTAGGGTTTTGAGAGGAGATGGTGCTGATGAAGATGTTGATGGAGATTGCCCTCTCCCGATGAGAGCAGCGTTGGTGATGACGATGGCGATGATTTCCCCCTCCCAGAGGGAAGTGTCCCCAGCAGAACAGCTCTGCCGGAGCCCTAGATTGGTTCCGCCTCGTGGCGGCGGAGTCTCGTCCCGAAAGGTTGCTTATGATTTTTCTTCGGACGAAAGACTTCATATAGCAGAAGATGGCCACCGGAGGGCCAACAGGGGGCCCACGAGGCAGGGGGGCGCGCCCCCACCCTCGTGGCCAGGTGGGGCCCCCCCTGACGTACTTCTTCCGCTCAATAATTTTTATTATTTCCAAAAATAACTTTCGTGGAGTTTCAGGACTTTTGGAGTTGTGCAGAATAGGTCTCTAATATTTGCTTCTTTTCCAGCCCAGAATTCCAGCTGCCGGCATTCTCCCTCCTTATGTAAACCGTGTAAATAAGAGAGAATAGGCATAAGTATTGTGACATAATGTGTAATAACAGCCCATAATGCAATAAATATCGATATAAAAGCATGATGCAAAATGGACGTATCAGCAGGCAGGAGTCGGTCTACTTGTCTCGGACGTGATGCCTATATACATGATCATACCTAGATATTCTCATAACTATGCGCAATTCTGTCAATTGCTCAACAGTAATTCGTTCACCCACCGTAAAATACTTATGCTCTTGAGAGAAGCCACTAGTGAAACCTATGGCCCCCAGGTCTATCTTCATCATATTAATCTTCCAACACTTAGTTATTTCCGTTGCTTTTTACTTTGCTTTTATTTTACTTTGCATCTTTATCATAAAAATACCAAAAATATTATCCTATCATATCTATCAGATCTCACTCTCGTAAGTGACCGTGTAGGGACTGACAACCCGTTATCGCGTTGGTTGCGAGGATTTATTTGTTTTGTGTAGGTGAGAGGGACTCGCGCGTAGCCACTTACTGGATTGATACCTTGGTTCTCAAAAACTGAGGGAAATACTTACGCTACTGATACGTCTCCAACGTATCTATAATTTTTGATTGCTCCATGCTATATTATCTACTGTTTTGGACATTATTGGGATTTATTATTCACTTTTATATTATTTTTGGGACTAACCTATTAACCGAAGGCCAGCCCAGAATTGCTGTTTTTTGCCTATTTCAGAGTTTCGCAAAAAAGGAATATCAAACGGAGTCCAAACGGAATGAAACCTCCGGGAACGTGATTTTTAGGAAGAATATGATCCAGGAGACTTGGACCCTATGTCAAGAAACAAAAGAGGAGGCCACGAGATAGGGGGCGCGCCTACCCCCCAGGGCGCGCCCTCCACCCTCGTGGGCCCCCTGTTGCTCCACCGACGTACTCCTTCCTCCTATATATACCTACGTACCCCAAACGATCAGATACGGAGCCAAAAACCTAATTCCACCGCCGCAACCTTCTGTACCCACGAGATCCCATCTTGGGGCCTGTTCCGGAGCTCTGCCGGAGGGGGCATCCATCACGGAGGGCTTCTACATCATCACCATAGCCCCTCCGATGAAGTGTGAGTAGTTTACCTCAGACCTTCGGGTCCATAGGTAGTAGCTAGATGGCTTCTTCTCTCTTTTTGGATCTCAATACAATGTTCTCCCCCTCTCTCGTGGAGATCTATTCGATGTAATCTTCTTTTGCGGTGTGTTTGTTGAGACCGATGAATTGTGGATTTATGATCAAGATTATCTATGAACAATATTTGAATCTTCTCTGAATTCTTTTATGTATGATTGGTTATCTTTGCAAGTCTCTTCGAATTATCAGTTTGGTTTGGCCTACTAGATTGATCTTTCTTGCAATGGGAGAAGTGCTTAGCTTTGGGTTCAATCTTGCGGTGTCCTTTCCCAGTGACAGTAGGGGCAGCAAGGCACGTATTGTATTGTTGCCATCGAGGATAACAAGATGGGTTTTTTTTATCATATTGCATGAATTTATCCCTCTACATCACGTCATCTTGCTTAAGGCGTTACTCTATTTTTATGAACTTAATACTCTAGATGCATGCTGGATAGCGGTCGATGAGTGGAGTAATAGTAGTAGATGCAGGCAGGAGTCGGTCTACTTGTCTCGGACGTGATGCCTATATACATGATCATACCTAGATATTCTCATAACTATGCTCAATTCTGTCAATTGCTCAACAGTAATTCGTTCACCCACCGTAAAATACTTATGCTCTTGAGAGAAGCCACTAGTGAAACCTATGGCCCCCGGGTCTATCTTCATCATATTAATCTTCCAACACTTAGTTATTTCCTTTGCTTTTTTACTTTGCTTTTATTTTACATTGCATCTTTATCACAAAAATACCAAAAATATTATCCTATCATATCTATCAGATCTCACTCTCGTAAGTGACCGTGAAGGGATTGACAACCCCTTATCGCGTTGGTTGCGAGGATTTATTTGTTTTGTGTAGGTGCGAGGGACTCGCGCGTAGCCTCCTACTGGATTGATACCTTGGTTCTCAAAAACTGAGGGAAATACTTACGCTACTTTGCTGCATCACCCTTTCCTCTTCAAGGGAAAACCAACACAGTGCTCAAGAGGTAGCAAGAAGGATTTCTGGCACCGTTGCCGGGGAGGTCTACGCAAAATTCAACATATCAAGTACCCATCACAATCCCTTATCTCCCGCATTACATTATTTGCCATTTGCCTCTCGTTTTCCTCTCCCCCAATTCACCCTTGTCGTTTTATTCGCCCTCTCTTTTTCGTTTGCCTCTTTTTCGCTTGCTTTTTGTTTGCTCGTGTGTTGGATTGCTTGTTTGTCACGATGGCTCAAGATAATACCAAATTATGTGACTTTACCAATACCAACAATAATGATTTCCTTAGCACTCCGATTGCTCCACTTACTGTCACGACCGGATTTTTAGGATATAAATTCCCAGAAAAACGGCCTGTGTACTCACCAGCCCCAGGATTTCTGTTAGCTGATGAGGCACCAACTTGATACAAGAAAATCCAAGCAAGTACAAAAATATGTAGTACAAGGCCATTTAGGCCCAGGAGTACAACATTTGGTTTGCTAGGGTTGATGGCGGAAGCGGTCTGTGGTTCATCTGCGTCTATGGGACTCCATTTCCCACAAGAACAGTTGACCAGGATAACTCCTATCTTCACGAGGCTGCAAATGTCAACGCGTAGGTTCTGAGGTTGTCACTGCGATGCTTATCTCCAAGCAAGGAATCTGGCCAAGACAATAGCCAGGGACAAGCCAGTGAGTACGTTTGAATGTACTCGCAAACATTAAGAACACGGGTATAATATATATATCAAACATGCTCCAGACTATTATGTGATCACACGCCTGTCACGAAATATACGAAAGACCAAGATGCACACATATGGTTAAAAAATATACCAAACAAAATATCGGGTGCCAAACGAGTGTCTGAATGACTCCTCGAGCGGAAAATGCAGAATAGTAATACTGGTGCCAAACGAGTGTCTGAAAGACTCCTCGAGCGGAAAATGCAGAATAGTAATACTGGTGCCAAACGAGTGTCTGAAAGACTCCTCGAGCGGAAAATGCAGAACAGTAATACTGGTGCCAAACGAGTGTCTGAAAGACTCCTCGAGCGGAAAATGCAGAATAGTAATGCCGCAGTCGGGCGTCTGAGCGACACCACAGAAAGGGCTTATAAAAGATAAATGAACAACAAGCATGCCGCAGTCGGGCGTCTGAGCGACGCCACAGAGAGGGCTTATAAGGGAACAATCATAGTGAATATCCAGGAGGTTGACCGTCCTAGGGATACTCCATAATATACGCAATATAATTGGTTAGTCCAAAATAATAAAGATCATAATCCATATGCCAAAATCTTAAACAAAATTAAGTACAGTCGTTTCTCCATCCGAAAACCGATAGTTTAGTCAAGCCGTATCTCCATCCGAATACCGTTGCTAGGATCCAGTTAACCGTGTCTCCATCCGAATACCGTTACAGAGTTCTAGTTAAATCGTTCTCCATCCGAATACCGTTACCGAGATTCAACTCAGACTGTGGTCCTTACTCAAGGACATGACTATCCAACAGGATATATCCTCTGCAGAGGGAGTACCATTCTCCACGAGTAACGGGATTACTCAGTCCCTCGGGACCAATTCCGCCTACGGTCTTTTGACTGAAAACACGCCTGACCTGCACACACCAGCTTAACTCACCAGTGTCTGGAATCACCCACGACACTTGCCAAGCAAAACTCTAAGTGGGGAGGCCACAACCTCGACGTAGCATGGGATCACAAAATTTATACCGCGCGCAAACTGGGGAAGCTATCCCCTTCGGCTACAACCGAAACACCCATGCCCCCGGACCGAATGACAGGCTTTAATCCGTGGCCACGGGACCTTCATCACGGCCTCTCTGTACGGTGTGTGCTTTGGAAAGGGGTTGACAACCTACTGAACCATACCCTGTCCCCTGCAGGGACAAGTGGTGGTACCAACAAAAGGAAGCTATTGATCAAGACTCGGTCTACAACCGACTCAGGTGGTCCAAGTATCCACCATCGATACTACCACTAGTGAAATAAATCACCACCCCTCGAGCCTCACCATGCTATGCCGGGCATACTCGTCTCGACGAGGGATTAGGGACAAGCTCGTGTCTACCCAAGACCACGACTTTCCCGGCTTCCTACCGGTATGCAAGAGAAGCTCACGAGGGTGATCCAAATCATTAGTGTATCCATTGCTGACCACAAAACAACTCCAAAGTGCACTCATGCACGAGACCATATCGATACATAAAGCTATCACATACTCCAAGTCAAAGGTGCTGTAACCATATCAAAACACCACACAAAATATTATGCCAGAGTTCAGAAATGCTTGCCTTCAAGAGTATGCAAAGGATGCACTTATTGGAGGCTTTCCTTTTCCTCCAAAAATCCTATTTGCAAAATACACAAATAACAAATATTTCAAACACAGTACCAAAACCTGTCTCAAATATTTTTGAAATAGATCTTAAAATAAACTAGATGAAATTTGAGGGAGGTAGGAAAAAGAATCAACTCATTTGGAGTTTTATTTTAAAAGTTATAGCCAGTCAAAGTTTGGTCAACTCTGTTTTTAAATAAAACCATAAAAAGAAAACGATTCAGAAGAAATACGCTTACGCAGCAGAGAAACGCACTCGGGAGTTTGCGCCTTCACTTAAACAGAGAGAGGGCGGACGTGCGGGTCGCTGACAGTGGGTCCAGAGGGCCCACTGGTCAGGTTTGACCGTTTCTTCCCTCCTTCTCCTTTCTTCTGCCCGACGGGAGCGAAGCTCCGGCGATCGCCGTCGACGAACGGCAGCGCCTCACGGGCATCCAAGGGCGGGGATGGAACGGCCAGACCGAGGCGGTCCTCGGGGTGGTTGATGGGTCGTCGGAGGTGGAAGGAATCGCCTGCGGCGAGCTCCGCGGCGGAGGAAAGCCACGGTGGTGAAGTGACATTGGTGCTCCGGTGGTCTCCGACCGAAGATGAGCAGCTGGGCAGCTCCGCAAGACTACGGGGAAGTTCTTGGTGGCGCTGGATTGGCGAAAGGGGTGGCTGTTTGCGACGAATCGCACCGGGGCTTGGCGGCGGCCGAGCTGGCCGGAGTTGGGGAGGACGGTCCTCTCCGGTCAATCTACTGCTAGGGGAGCTCTACGGGGAGGGTCTGATGTCGCGTGAGTGCTCGGAGGGGTTCGGGGTTCCCTTTATATAGCGTGACGAGGCTGGCTCCGCGGCGGTAGAAGATAGGATCGCCGGCGACAGCCGTTGCTGTAGTTGCAGGGTATCGTGGCGGCGACGAACGCGTTCCGACGAGCGGGAGGATAAGCACGGCCTGTGCTCTGGGGCAGCTGGCGTACGCTGGTGGTTTGGGCGACGCCGTCCGCGGCGGAATCCGCTGCCGACGCCGGCGTGCCGCCAAGGGCGCGGCCAGCGGCGCAGCAGGGCGTCAGAGATACCGTGGAGCAGGGGGCGGCTAGTGCGCGGTTCAGCGATGCAGAGGGGGCCAGGGTCGGGTCGCGTCGAGTGCGGCAGTGCGGCGTGTCGGCGTAGTGCGCGCGCGTGCAAAACGTGCGCTCTGGGCGCGCCCAGAGCACGCACGGCACCTGTTCGACGGAATGCCAGCGCGCTCTAGAGCTCGAGGGTGGAGCCGGCACTGCACAGGATGGAGGTAGGGGTAGCAAAGCACTCAGTGGGCAAGGTGGATAGGTCAGGGGGTTCCAGTCCACAATGCAAACCAGAGAGCTTGCCCAAAATGACTGTGCACACTAGGTGTTCGACAGAATGTCATATGCACTTAGGCAACTCTTGGAGTGGCCAAAATCTCCAGATCAGTGTCTCCTTAGATGCAGGAGATGGTGGTAAGATTAGTTTGGCAAAAACAGAAAGTTGATAGTGCAAGTTTTGCAAAACACCAGTTTTGGGCAGAAAAGAGAAGGGTTTAGAGCATGCACTTCAAAACCTCCAATGAGCCCAATCTCCTGGACTTAAGAGTTTGGTAGGGAGGGCTACAAGTAGGAGAAAGCTCAGGGTTATTAGGGCAAAGAAAAACATGGTTGCAGTACAAATCACCAAATTGGACCAGAATGCAAAAGAGGCTGATCCACTCAAATTTTCCAAGGAACATCACTGGGTTTTTGCTTGAAGATGAATGGTATGCATCCACTGACATCTCCAAACACTTGGAAGAATTTTTAAAGATATATTTAAAAGGGTTGCAGTGCAAAAGTGCCTACTGGACCAGATTGGAAAAGTTGGTGTAGAGCTCAAAATCTCCAATGGCCAAGAGGTATTTTTGCATAGAAGTGATGTGGGAACATCACATGACATCTCCAGATTTTGGTGAAATTTTTAGAAGCATTTATCAAATGGTTGCAGTGCAAAAAGGAGCTCCAAATTTATGCAAGATCATTTTAAAAGAATTAAAACTCATGAAAAATAAATATGCAAATAAATCCACTGATAAAGGATTGATTTTATAAAGAGGGCACACAAGTCCAAAAATACTCTTTGAAGGTTTTTTCCCACTTGAGGCAAAAATTCAAAATCACAAAAGGTAAAGCTTGATAAATGGAAAAGTTTTATTTCCTGGCAACATTCTAATAAATAAAACAAGGCCAAAAATTTGGGGTGTCACACTTACCGATACTGAATCTTGTGAAATCAATGCTGCTTTGTTGAATCTTGTCATGAAAGATCAATTTGCCGGCCTTCCTAGTGAAGATGCCGCTACTCATCTAAATAGCTTCGTTGATTTGTGTGATATGCAAAAGAAGAAAGATGTTGATAATGATATTGTTAAACTGAAGCTATTTCCTTTTTCGCTTTGAGATCGTGCTAAAGCTTGGTTTCTGTCTTTGCCTAAAAATAGTATTGATTCTTGGAATAAGTGCAAAGATGCTTTTATCTCTAAGTATTTTCCTCCCGCTAAGATCATCTCTCTTAGAAACGATATTATGAATTTTAAGCAACTTGATCATGAACATGTTGCACAAGCTTGGGAGAGGATGAAATTAATGATACGTAATTGCCCTACTCATGGTTTGAATTTGTGGATGATTATACAAATTTTTTATGCCGGATTGAATTTTGCTTCTAGAAATCTTTTAGATTCGGCCGCGGGAGGCACTTTTATGGAAATCACTTTAGGAGAAGCTACTAAACTCCTAGATAATATTATGGTTAATTATTCTCAATGGCACACTGAAAGATCTACTAATAAAAAAGTGCATGCGATAGAAGAAATTAATGTTTTGAGTGGAAAGATGGACGAACTTATGAAATTATTTTCTACTAAGAGTGTTTCTTCTGATCCTAATGATATGTCTTTGTCTACTTTGATTGAGAATAATAATGAATCTATGGATGTGAATTTTGGTAGGAATAATTTTGGTAACAACGCGTATAGAGGAAACTTTAATCCTAGGCCTTATCCTAGTAATTCCTCTAATAATTATGGTAATTCCTACAACAACTCTTATGGAAATTTTAATAAGATGCCCTCTGAATTTGAGACTATTGTTAAAGAGTTTATGAATTCGCAAAAGAGTTTCAATGCTTTGCTTGAAGAGAAATTGCTTAAAGTTGATGAATTGGCTAGGAATGTTGATATAATTTCTCTTGATGTTGATTCTTTAAAGCTTAGATCTATTCCTCCTAAGCATGATATCAATGAATCCCTCAAATCCATGAGAATTTCCATTGATGAGTGCAAAGAAAGAGCCGCTAGGATGCGTGCTAAGAAAGATTGCTTTATGAAAGCGTGTTCTTCGAATTTCTATGAAAATAAAGATGAAGATCTAAAAGTTATTGATGTGTCTCCTATTAAATCCTTGTTTTGCAATATGAATCTTGATAATGATGAGACTGAATATGATCCACCTTTACCTAGAAGGCGTTCCAAAAATTCGGAGTTTTTAGATCTTGATGCTAAAATTGATAAAAGTGGGATTGAAGAAATCAAAACCCTAGATGTTAATAAACCCACTATTTTGGATTTCAAGGAATTTAATTATGATAATTGCTCTTTGATAGATTGTATTTCCTTGTTGCAATCCGTGCTAAATTCTCCTCATGCTTATAGTCAAAATAAAGCTTTTACCAAACATATCGTTGATGCCTTGATGCAATCTTATGAAGAAAAACTTGAGTTGGAAGTTTCTATCCCTAGAAAACTTTATGATGAGTGGGAACCTACTATTAAAATTAAGATTAAGGATCATGAGTTCTATGCTTTATGTGATTTGGGTGCTAGTGTTTCCACTATTCCCAAAACTTTGTGCGATTTGCTAGATTTCCGTGATTTTGATGATTGCTCTCTAAACTTGCACCTTGCGGATTCCACTATTAAGAAACCTATGGGAAGAATTAATGATGTTCTTATTGTTGCAAATAGGAACTATGTGCCCGTAGATTTTATTATTCTTGATATAGATTGCAATCCTTCATGTCCTATTATTCTTGGTAGACCTTTCCTTAGAACGATTGGTGCAATTATTGATATGAAGGAAGGGAATATTAGATTCCAATTTCCATTAAAGAAAGGCATGGAACACTTCCCTAGGAAGAAAATAAAATTACCATACGAATCTATCATGAGAGCCACTTATGGATTGCCTACCAAAGATGGCAATACCTAGATCTATCCTTGCTTTTATGCCTAGCTAGGGGCGTTAAACGATAACGCTTGTTGGGAGGCAACCCAATTTTATTTTTAGTTTTTTGCTTTTTGCTTCTGTTTAGGAATAAATATTTGTTCTAGCCTCTGGTTAGATGTGTTTTTATGTTTTAATTAGTGTTTGTGCCAAGTTAAACCTATAGGATCTTCTTGGATGATAGTTATTTGATCTTGCTGTAATTTCCAGAAACTTTCTGTTCACGAAAACAATTGTTAAAAATCACCAGCACGTGATAAAATACTGATTCCAATTGCTGCTGATCAATAAACAAATTGTCTAGGTCGTACTATTTTGGCTGATGTTTTGGAGTTCCAGAAGTTTGCGTTAGTTACAGATTACTACAGACTGTTCTGTTAATGACAGATTCTGTTTTTCGTGTGTTGTTTGCTTATTTTGATGAATCTATGGCTAGTAAAATAGTTTATAAACCATAGAGAAGTTGGAATACAGTAGGTTTAACACCAATATAAATAAAGAATGAGTTCATTACATTACCTTGAAGTGGTCTTTTCTTTCGCTAACGGAGCTCACGAGATTTTCTGCTGAGTTTTGTGTTGTGAAGTTTTCAAGTTTTGGGTGAAAGATTTGATGGATTATGGAACAAGGAGTGGAAAGAGCCTAAGCTTGGGGATGCCCATGGCACCCCCAAGATAATCTAAGGACACCAAAAAGCCAAAGCTTGGGGATGCCCCGGAAGGCATCCCCTTTTTCGTCTACTTCCATCGGTAACTTTACTTGGAGCTATATTTTTATTCACCACATGATATGTGTTTTGCTTGGAGCGTCTTGTATGATTTGAGTCTTTGCTTTTTAGTTTACCACAATCATCCTTGCTGTACACACCTTTTGAGAGAGACACACATGATTCGGAAATTATTAGAATACATTATGTGCTTCACTTATATCTTTTGAGTTATATAGTTTTTGCTCTAGTACTTCACTTATATCTTTTAGAGCACGGTGGTGGATTTGTTTTATAGAAACTATTGATCTGTCATGCTTCACTTAGATTATTTTGAGAGTCTTAAATAGCATGGTAATTTGCTTAAATAATCCTAATATGCTAGGTATTCAAGAATAGTAAAAATTCTAATGAGTGTGTTGAATACTATGAGAAGTTGGATGCTTGATAATTGTTTTGAGATATGAAGATGGTGATATTAGAGTCATGCTATTTGAGTAGTTGTGAATTTGAGAAATACTTGCGTTAAAGTTTGTGATCCCCGTAGCATGAACGTATGGTGAACCATTATGTGATGAAGTCGGAGCATGATTTATTTATGGACTGTCTTCCTTATGAGTGGCGGTCGGGGACGAGCGATGGTCTTTTCCTACCAATCTATCACCCTAGGAGCATGCGCGTAATACTTTGCTTTGATAACTTGTAGATTTTTGCAATAAGTATATGAGTTCTTTACGACTAATGTTGAGTCCATGGATTATACGCACCCTTCTTCATTCCACCATTGCTGGCCTCTCTAATACCGCGTACTTTTCGCCGGTATCATACACCCACCATAAACCTTCCTCAAAACAGCCACCATACCTACCTATCATGGCATTTCCATAGCCATTCCGAGATATATTGCCATGCAACTTTCCACCGTTCCGTTTATTATGACACGCTCCATCATTGTCACATTGCTTTGCATGATCATGTAGTTGACATCATATTTGTGGCAAAGCCACCGTTCATAATTCTTTCATACATGTCACTCTTGATTCATTGCATATCCCGGTACACCGCCGGAGGCATTCATATAGAGTCATATTTTGTTCTAAGTATCGAGTTGTAATTGTTGAGTTGTAAGAAAATAAAAGTGTGATGATCTTCATTTTTAGAGCATTGTCCCAAGTGAGGAAAAGGATGATGGAGACTATGATTCCCCCACAAGTCGGGATGAGACTTCGGACAAAAAAAGGACATAAAAAAAGAAAATGCCCAAATAAAAAAATGAGAGAAAAGAGAGAAGGGACAATGTTACTATCCTTTTACCACACTTGTGCTTCAAAGTAGCACCATGATCTTCATGATAGAGAGTCTCTCATTTTGTCACTTTCATATACTAGTGGGAATGTTTCATTATAGAACTTGGCTTGTATATTCCAATGATGGGCTTCCTCAAAATGCCCTAGGTCTTCGTGAGCAAGCGAGTTGGATGCACACCCACTTAGTTTCTTTTGTTGAGCTTTCATATACTTATAGCTCTAGTGCATCCGTTGCATAGCAATTCCTACTCACTCACATTGATATCTATTGATGGGCATCTCCATAGCCCATTGATACGCCTAGTTGATGTGAGACTATCTTCTCCCTTTTTGTCTTCTCCACAACCACCATTCTAATCCACATATAGTGCTATGTCCATGGCTCACGCTCATGTATTGCGTGAAGATTGAAAAAGTTTGAGAACGTCAAAAGTATGAAACAATTGCTTGGCTTGTCATCGGGGTTGTGCATGATTTAAATACTTTGTGTGGTGAAGATAGAGTATAGCCAGACTATATGATTTTGTAGGGATAACTTTCTTTGGCCATGTTATTTTGAGAAGACATAATTGCTTTGTTAGTATGCTTGAAGTATTATTATTTTTATGTCAATATTAAACTTTTGTCTTGAATCTTTCGGATCTGAATATTCATACCACAATTAAGAAGAATTACATTGAACTTATGCCAAGTAGCACTCCGCAACAAAAATTATGTTTTTATCATTTACCTACTCGAGGACGAGCAGGAATTAAGCTTGGGGATGCTTGATACGTCTCCAACGTATCTATAATTTTTGATTGCTCCATGCTATATTATCTACTATTTTGGACATTATTGGGCTTTATTATTCACTTTTATATTATTTTTGGGACTAACCGATTAACCGGAGGCCCAGCCCAGAATTGCTGTTTTTCCCTATTTTAGAGTTTCGCAGAAAAGGAATATCAAACGGAGTCCAAACGGAATGAAACCTCCGGGAACGTGATTTTTAGGAAGAATATGATCCAGGAGACTTGGATCCTACGTCAAGAAACAAAAGAGGAGGCCACGAGGTAGGGGGGCGCGCCTACCCCCCAGGGCGCGCCCTCCACCCTCGTGGGCCCCCTGTTGCTCCACCGACGTACTCCTTCCTCCTATATATACCTACGTACCCCCAAACGATCAAATACGGAGCCAAAAACCTAATTCCACCGCCGCAACCTTCTGTACCCACGAGATCCCATCTTGGGGCCTGTTCCGGAGCTCCGCCGGAGGGGGCATCCATCACGGAGGGCTTCTACATCATCACCATAGCCCCTCCGATGAAGTGTGTGAGTAGTTTACCTCAGACCTTCGGGTCCATAGGTAGTAGCTAGATGGCTTCTTCTCTCTTTTTGGATCTCAATACAATGTTCTCCCCCTCTCTCGTGGAGATCTATTCGATGTAATCTTCTTTTGCGGTGTGTTTGTTGAGACCGATGAATTGTGGGTTTATGATCAAGATTATCTATGAACAATATTTGAATCTTCTCTGAATTCTTTTATGTATGATTGGTTATCTTTGCAAGTCCCTTCGAATTATCAGTTTGGTTTGGCATACTAGATTGATCTTTCTTGCAATGGGAGAAGTGCTTAGCTTTGGGTTCAATCTTGCGGTGTCCTTTCCCAGTGACAGTAGGGGCAGCAAGGCACGTATTGTATTGTTGCCATCGAGGATAACAAGATGGGGTTTTTATCATATTGCATGAATTTATCCCTCTACATCATGTCATCTTGCTTAAGGCGTTACTCTGTTTTTATGAACTTAATACTCTAGATGCATGCTGGATAGCGGTCGATGAGTGGAGTAATAGTGGTAGATGCAGGTAGGAGTCGGTCTACTTGTCTCGGATGTGATGCCTATATACATGATCATACCTAGATATTCTCATAACTATGCTCAATTCTGTCAATTGCTCAACAGTAATTCGTTCACCCACCGTAAAATACGTATGCTCTTGAGAGAAGCCACTGGTGAAACCTATGGCCCCCGGGTCTATCTTCATCATATTAATCTTCCAACACTTAGTTATTTCCTTTGCTTTTTACTTTGCTTTTATTCTACTTTGCATCTTTATCACAAAAATACCAAAAATATTATCCTATCATATCTATCAGATCTCACTCTCGTAAGTGACCGTGAAGGGATTGACAACCCCTTATCGCGTTGGTTGCGAGGATTTATTTGTTTTGTGTAGGTGCGAGGGACTCGCGCATAGCCTCCTACTGGATTGATACCTTGGTTCTCAAAAACTTAGGGAAATACTTACGCTACTTTTCTGCATCACCCTTTCCCCTTCAAGGGAAAACCAACGCAGTGCTCAAGAGGTAGTAGCTACTTTGCTGCATCACCCTTTCCTCTTCAAGGGAAAACCAACGCAGTGCTCAAGAGGTAGCAAGAAGAATTTCTGGCGCCGTTGCCGGGGAGGCTCATGCAAGGTCAAGTCAAGATTTGGACTCCCGACAATGAGCCATTTCTGGCGCCGTTGCCGGGGAGGTCTACGCAAAAGTCAACATACCAAGTACCCATCACAAACCCTTATCTCCCGCATTACATTATTTGCCATTTGCCTCTCGTTTTCCTCTCCCCCACTTCACCTTTGCCGTTTTATTTGCCCCTCTTCCGTTTGTCCTTCTGTTTGCTCGTGTTACCATGTGCCTTCTTTTTTCTTGCATCTTTGCTTGCTAAAAGTTTATCGATCCTCATCCACTTGCTAATCTCTTTAAGAGATCCAATTATGATGAACCTATTGCTAGTGAGTTGAGTGCACTAGATTATCTTTATGAGGTTTTGCTTGAAATCCGTGAATCTGAAAATTGTGATGAAGTGCTTTATGAAGTGATTCACAATGGATCTTTGAATAAAAAGCATGATTGAATGATGCTACTATAAATTCTCTTGATGTCAATTGTGCTAATAATATGCAAAACCCTAAGCTTGGGGATTCTAGTTTTGCAATGATCATGATTGGGGTGATTCTTCTTTTGATCTTGAAAATTTATTTAAGCCCCATGATGAATATGAGATTAATAATAGTGTTTGCAATAATATTGAAAGTGGGTTTGGAAGAGTGTCAACTTTAGATCCCACATATTTGGAGAACGTTCAATCTTATGAATTTTTTGATAAAAGTGGGTTTGGAGAGGTCATGACTTTAGTTAATGTTAATCCCACTATCTTGGAAGAGTGTCAACTTTGCACGCATGTGGATCGTGTTGAGAATATGTTTTGTGATAGCTATATTGTTGAATTTTCTTATGATACTACATGTAATTATTATGAGAGAGGAAAATATGGCTGTAGAAATTTTCATGTTACTAAATTACCTCTCTTTATGTTGAGATTGCTATTGTTTCTTTCCGCTTCCTTGCATATGCTAGTTTTTGCTTGCCTTGATAATTTGTTTGCCTATAAGATGCCTATGCATAGGAAGTATGTTAGACTTAGATGTGTTTGTCACGTGTTTTATGATGCTCTCTTTGTGCTTAAATTCTTGTCTTTCTTGTGAGCATCATTGAAATCTCAATGCCTAGCTAAAAAGGCTTTAAAGAAAAGCGCTTGCTGGGAGACAACCCAATATTTATCCTTGCTGTTTAGCAATAAATATTTGTTCTAGCCTCTGGTTGGATGTGTTTTTATGTTTTAATTAGTGTTTGTGCCAAGTTAAACCTACAGGATCTTCTTGGATGATAGTTATTTGATCTTGCAGAAATTTCCAGAAACTTTCTGTTCACGAAAACAATTGTTAAAAATCACCAGAACGTGATAAAATATTGATTCCAATTGCTGCTGATCAATAAACAAATTGTTTAGGTCGTCCTATTTTGGCTGATTTTTTGGAGTTCTAGAAGTTTGCGTTAGTTACAGATTACTACAGACTGTTCTGTTTTTGACAGATTCTGTTTTTCGTGTGTTGTTTGCTTATTTTGATGAATCTATGGCTAGTAAAAGAGTTTATAAACCATAGAGAAGTTGGAATACAGTAGGTTTAACACCAATATAAATAAAGAATGAGTTCATTACAGTACCTTGAAGTGGTCTTTTGTTTTCTTTCGCTAACGGAGCTCATGAGATTTTCTGCTGAGTTTTGTGTTGTGAAGTTTTCAAGTTTTGGGTGAAAGATTTGATGGATTATGGAACAAGGAGTGGCAAGAGCCTAAGCTTGGGGATGCCCATGGCACCCCCAAGACAATCGAAGGACACCAAAAAGCCAAAGCTTGGGGATGCCCCGGAAGGCATCCCCTCTTTCGTCTACTTCCATCGGTAACTTTACTTGGAGCTATATTTTTATTTACCACATGATATGTGTTTTGCTTGGAGCGTCCTGTATGATTTGAGTCTTTGCTTTTTAGTTTACCACAATCATCCTTTCTGTACACACCTTTTGAGAGAGACACACATGATTCGGAAATTATTAGAATACATTATGTGCTTCACTTATATCTTTTGAGTTATATAGTTTTTGCTCTAGTACTTCACTTATATCTTTTAGAGCACGGTGGTGGATTTGTTTTATAGAAACTATTGATATGTCATGCTTCACTTAGATTATTTTGAGAGTCTTAAATAGCATGGTAATTTGCTTAAATAATCCTAATATGCTAGGTATTCAAGAATAGTAAAAATTCTTATGAGTGTGTTGAATACTATGAGAAGTTGGATGCTTGATAATTGTTTTGAGATATGAAGATGGTGATATTAGAGTCATGCTAGTTGAGTAGTTGTGAATTTGAGAAATACTTGTGTTAAAGTTTGTGATTCCCGTAGCATGCACGTATGGTGAACCGTTATGTGATGAAGTCGGAGCATGATTTATTTATTGATTGTCTTCCTTATGAGTGGCGGCCGGGGACGAGCGATGGTCTTTTCCTACCAATCTATCACCCTAGGAGCATGCGCGTAATACTTTGCTTTAATAACTTGTAGATTTTTGCAATAAGTATATGAGTTCTTTATGACTAATGTTGAGTCCATGGATTATACGCACTTTTCCTCCTTCCACCACTGCTAGCCTCTCTAATACCGCGCACTTTTCGCCGGTATCATACACCCACCATATACCTTCCTCAAAACAGCCACCATACCTACCTATCATGGCATTTCCATAGCCATTCCGAGATATATTTCTATGCAACTTACCACCGTTCCGTTTATTATGACACGCTCCATCATTGTCACATTGCTTTGCATGATCATGTAGTTGACATTGTATTTGTGGCAAAGCCACCGTTCATAATTCTTTCATACATGTCACTCTTGATTCATTGCATATCCCGGTACACCGCCGGAGGCATTCACATAGAGTCATATTTTGTTCTAAGTATCGAGTTGTAATTGTTGAGTTGTAAGAAAATAAAAGTGTGATGATCATCATTTTTAGAGCATTGTCCCAAGTGAGGACAGGATGATGGAGACTATGATTCCCCCACAAGTCGGGATGAGACTCCGGACGAAAAAAAGAGGCCATAAAAAAAGGCCCAAAAAAATGATGAGAGAAAAAGAGAGAAGGGACAATGTTACTATCCTTTTACCACACTTGTGCTTCAAAGTAGCACCATGATCTTCATGATAGAGAGTCTCCTATGATTGCACTTCTATATACTAGTGGGAATTTTTCATTATAGAACTTGGCTTGTATATTCCAATGATGGGCTTCCTCAAAATGCCCTAGGTCTTCATAAGCAAGCAAGTTGGATGCACACCCACTTAGTTTCTTTTGTTGAGCTTTCATATACTTATAGCTCTAGTGCATCTGTTGCATGGCAATCCCTACTCACTCACATTGATATCTATTGATGGGCATCTCCATAGCCCGTTGATACGCCTAGTTGATGTGAGACTATCTTCTCCCTTTTTGTCTTCTCCACAACCACCATTCTATTCCACATATAGTGCTATGTCCATGGCTCACGCTCATGTATTGCGTGAAGATTGAAAAAGTTTGAGAACGTCAAAAGTAAGAAACAATTGCTTGGCTTGTCATCGGGGTTGTGCATGATTTAAATATTTTGTGTGGTGAAAATAGAGCATAGCCAGACTATATGATTTTGTAGGGATAACTTTCTTTGGCCATGTTATTTTGAGAAGACATAATTGCTTTGTTAGTATGCTTGAAGTATTATTATTTTTATGTCAATATGAACTTTTGTCGTGAATCTTTCGGATCTGAATATTCATACCACAATTAAGAAGAATTACATTGAAATTATGCCAAGTAGCACTCCGCATCAAAAATTCTGTTTTTATCATTTACCTACTCGAGGACGAGCATGAATTAAGCTTGGGGATGCTTGATACGTCTCCAACGTATCTATAATTTTTGATTGCTCCATGCTATATTATCTTCTTTTTTGGACGTTATTGGGCTTTATTATTCACTTTTATATTATTTTTGGGACTAACCTATTAACCGGAGGCCCAGCCCAGAATTGCCGTTTTTTTGCCTATTTTAGAGTTTTGCAGAAAAAGAATATCAAACGGAGTCCAAACGGAATGAAACCTTCGGGAACGTGATTTTCGGAACGAAAATGATCCAGGAGACTTGGACCCTACGTCAAGAAACAAAAGAGGAAGCCACGAGGTAGGGGGGCGCGCCCTCCACCCTCGTGGGCCCCCTGTTGCTCCACCGACGTACTTCTTCCTCCTATATATACCTACGTACCCCCAAACGATCAAATACGGAGCCAAAAAACCTAATTCCACCGCCGCAACCTTCTGTACCCACGAGATCCCATCTTGGGGCCTGTTCCGGAGCTCCGCCGGAGGGGGCATCCATCACGGAGGGCTGCTACATCAACACCATAGCCTCTCCGATGAAGTGTGAGTAGTTTACCTCAGACCTTTGGGTCCATAGTTATTAGCTAGATGGCTTCTTCTCTCTTTTTGGATCTCAATACAATGTTCTCCCCCTCTCTCGTGGAGATCTATTCGATGTAATCTTCTTTTGCGGTGTGTTTGTTGAGACCGATGAATTGTGGGTTTATGATCAAGTTTATCTATGAACAATATTTGAATCTTCACTGAATTCTTTTATGTATGATTGGTTATCTTTGCAAGTCTCTTCTAATTATCAGTTTGGTTTGGCCTACTAGATTGATCTTTCTTGCAATGGGAGAAGTGCTTAGCTTTGGGTTCAATCTTGCGGTGTCCTTTCCCAGTGACAGTAGGGGCAGCAAGGCACGTATTGTATTGTAGCCATCGAGGATAACAAGATGGGGTTTATCATATTGCATGAATTTATCCCTCTACATCATGTCATCTTGCTTAAGGCGTTACTCTGTTCTTATGAACTTAATACTCTAGATGCATGCTGGATAGCGGTCAATGTGTGGAGTAATAGTAGTAGATGCAGGCAGGAGTCGGTCTACTTGTCTCGGATGTGATGCCTATATACATGATCATACCTAGATATTCTCATAACTATGCTCAATTCTGTCAATTGCTCAACAGTAATTCGTTCACCCACCGTAAAATACTTATGCTCTTGAGAGAAGCCACTAGTGAAACCTATGGCCCCCGGGTCTATCTTCATCATATTAATCTTCCAACACTTAGTTATTTCCGTTGCTTTTTACTTTGCTTTGCATCTTTATCATAAAAATACCAAAAAATATATCCTATCATATCTATCAGATCGCACTCTCGTAAGTGACCGTGTAGGGATTGACAACCCCTTATCGCGTTGGTTGCAAGGATTTATTTGTTTTGTGTAGGTGTGAGGGACTCGCGCGTAGCCTCCTACTGGATTGATACCTTGGTTCTCAAAAACTGAGGGAAATACTTACGCTACTTTGCTGCATCACCCTTTTATCTTCAAGGGAAAACCAACGCAGTGCTCAAGAGGTAGCAGAGACGTATCAAGCATCCCCAAGCTTAATTCCTGCTCGTCCTCGAGTAGGTAAATGATAAAAATAGAATTTTTGATGTGGAATGCTACCTAGCATAATTCTCAATGTAATTTTCTTTATTGTGGCATGAATGTTCAAATCCGAAAGATTCAAGACAAAAGTTTAATATTGACATAAAAATAATAATACTTCAAGCGTACTAATAAAGCAATCATGTCTTCTCAAAATAACATGGCCAAAGAAAGTTATCCCTACAAAATCATATAGTCTGGCTATGCTCTATCTTCATCACACAAAATATTTAAATCATGCACAACCCCGATGACAAGCCAAGCAATTGTTTCATACTTTTGATGTTCTCAAACTTTTTCAATCTTCACGCAATACATGAGCGTGAGCCATGGACATAGCACTATATGTGGAATAGAATGGTGGTTGTGGAGAAGACAAAAAGGAGAAGATAGTCTCACATCAACTAGGCATATTAACAGGCTATGGAGATGCCCATCAATAGATATCAATGCGAGTGAGTAGGGATTGTCATGCAACAGATGCACTAGAGCTATAAGTGTATGAAAGCTCAACAAAAGAAACTAAGTGGTTGTGCATCCAACTTGCTTGCTCATGAAGACCTAGGGCATTTTGAGAAAGCCCATCATTGGAATATACAAGCCAAGTTCTATAATGTAAAATTCCCACTAGTATATGAAAGTGATAACATAGGAGACTCTCTATCATGAAAATCATGGTGCTACTTTGAAGCAGAAGTGTGGTAAAAGGATAGTAGCATTTTCCCTTCTCTCTTTTTCTCTTTTTTTGTTTTTTTGTTTGGGCCTTTCTCTTCTTTTTTATGGCCTCTTTTCTTTTATTTTTTTATTTTTCGTTCGGAGTCTCATCCCGACTTGTGGGGGAATCATAGTCTCCATCATCCTTTCCTCACTTGGGACAATGCTCTAATAATGATGATCATCACACTTTTATTTACTTACAACTCAATACTTAGAACAAAATATGACTCTATATGAATGCCTCCGGCGGTGTACCGGGATATGCAATGAATCAAGAGTGACATGTATGAAAATTATGAACGGTGGCTTTGCCACAAATACGATGTCAACTACATGATCATGCAAAGCAATATGACAATGATGAAGCATGTCATGATAAACGGAACGGTGGAAAGTTGCATGGCAATATATCTCGGAATGGCTATGGAAACGCCATAATAGGTAGGTATGGTGGCTGTTTTGAGGAAGGTATATAGTGGGTGTATGATACCGGCGAAAGTTGTGCGGTATTAGAGAGGCTAGCAATGGTGGAAGTGTGAGAGTGCGTATAATCCATGGACTCAACATTAGTCATAAAGAACTCACATACTTATTGCAAAAATCTATTAGTTATCGAAACAAAGTATTACGTGCATGCTCCTAGGGGGATAAATTGGTAGGAAAAGACCATCGCTCGTCCCCGACCGCCACTCATAAGGAAGACAATCAATAAATAAATCATGCTCCGACTTCATCACATAAGGGTTCACCATACGTGCATGCTACGGGAATCACAAGCTTTAACACAAGTATTTCTCAAATTCACAACTACTCAACTAGCATGACTCTAATATCACCATCTTCATATCTCAAAACAATCATAAGGAATCAAACTTCTCATAGTATTCAATGCACTTTATATGATAGTTTTTATTATACCTATCTTGGATGCTCATCACTTTAGGACTAAAATTTTAACCAAAGAAAATTACCATGCTATTCTAAAAGACTCTCAAAATAATATATGTGAAGCATGAGAGATCAATAATTTCTATAAAATAAACCACCACCGTGCTCTAAAAGATATAAGCAAAGCACTAGAGCAAAATTATCTAGTTCAAAAGATATAAGTGAAGCACATAGAGTATTCTAATAAATTTCGATTCATGTGTGTCTCTCCAAAAAGTGTGTACAACAAGGATGATTGTGGTAAACTAAAAAGCAAATACTCAAATCATACAAGATGCTCCAAGCAAAACACATATCATGTGGTGAATAAAAATATAGCATCAAGTAAAGTTACCGATAGACGAAGACAAAAGAGGGGATGCCTTCCGGGGCATCCCCAAGCTTAGGCTTTTGGTTGTCCTTGAATTTCAGCTTGGGGTGCCTTGGGCATTACCAAGCTTAGGCTCTTGCCACTCCTTATTCCATAATCCATCAAATCTTTACCCAAAAACTTGAAAACTTCACAACACAAAACTCAACAGAAAATCTCACGAGCTCCGTTAGCGAAATAAAACAAACCACCACTTTAAGGTACTGTAATGAACTCATTCTTTATTTATATTGGTGTTAAACCTACTGTATTCCAACTTCTCTATGGTTCATACCCCCCGATAGTAGCCATAGATTCATCAAAATAAGCAAACAACACACGAAAAACAGAATCTGTCAAAAACAGAACAGTCTGTAGTAATCTGTATCAAACGCAAACTTCTGTAACTAAAAAATTCTTCCAAAATAGGACGACCTAAATAATTTGTTTATTGATCTAGCTCAATTGGAATCAGTATTTTATCACTTTCTGGTGATTTTTAACAATTGTTTTCATGAGCAGAAAGTTTCTGTCTTTCTCAGCAAGATCAAATAATTATCACCCAAGAAGATCCTATAGGTTTTACTTGGCACAAACACTAATTAAAACATAAAACCACATCTAACCATAGGCTAGATGAATTATTTATTACTAAAAAGGAAAAAAAGCAAGGAACAAAAATAAAATTGGGTTGCCTCCCAACAAGCGCTATCGTTTAACGCCCCTAGCTAGGCATAAAAACAAGAATAGTTCTAGGTATTGTCATCTTTGGTATGCAATTCTTCAATTGAACACTTATAACCCTTAGGAGTTTCCTTCTTTTTATTAATGATCAAACTCCTAGGCAAGAAATAAAGGAATTCATTTGTAGCAAAAGGTTCCTTAATGATAGCAAAAAAGTTGGGGTGAACACTTATTGACTTGAGATCCGCATTTTCCTTACTAGAAGATTCACCCTTATTTTTAGGAACATACATCAATTTGGCAACTTTGGTAGTAGGATGATTTGGAGTATTTCTTACGGAAGAAAAGGCAGACCCTAAGTTGGTAATAATATCCTCAAGTTTATCAATCCTTGGGGAATCTTGATCTATCTTTTCGTTAATTATGGGTTCCTTTTCTTTAAAGAAAATCAGAGTAACTCCTACCTTAGATCCATATTGGGTAATTTGGTTGTGGATCTTTTTATCCAAATTCTCAATCAACTCTATAGTTTCAACTTTATTCTCAACAATTTCAAGCCTTTGCATCACATGTTCCAAAGTTAAAGTAGTCCCATTAACCAAAAGAGGTGGTGGGCTAAATAAATCTATCATAGCATTATAAGAATCAAAAGTATGACTACCCAAGAAATTCCCTCCGGTAATGGTATCAAGAATATATCTATTCCAAGGAGTGATGCCTACATAAAAATTGCGAAGAAGAACGGAAGTGGATTGCTTCCTAGTAGATCTATTCTGAGCATTGCAAATTCTATACCAAGCATCTTTCAGATTTTCTCCCTCCCTTTGTTTAAAATTAAGAACTTCATGATCGGGAGTACTAACAATGATAGAAGGACTAGCCATGACGACGAAACAAATGATCTAACACACGAAGACACAAGAAGCAAGCAAAAAGAGACGAACAGAAAAATGGCGAATAAAACGGCAAGGGTGAAGTGGGGGAGAGGAAAACGAGAGGCAAATGGAAAATAATGTAATGCGAGGGATAAGAGTTTGTGATGGGTACTTGGTATGTCTTGACTTGTGCGTAGATCTCTACGACAATGGCGCCCGAAATCGCACGTTGGCGGGAGATCAAATCTTGACTTGACTTGGCGTAAGCCTCCCCGGCAACGGCGCAAGAAATCCTTCTTGCTACCTCTTGAGCATGCGTTGGTTTTCCCTTGAAGAGGAAAGGGTGATGCAGCAAAGTAGCGTAAGTATTTCCCTCAGTTTTTGAGAACCAAGGTATCAATCCAGTAGGAGGTCACACGCAAATCCCTAGTAGCTGCACAAACAAATAAGAACCTTGCAACCAACGCGATAAAGGGGTTGTCAATCCCTTCACGGCCACTTGCAAAAGTGAGATCTGATAGAGATAGTAAGATAAGTATTTTTGGTATTTTTATGGTATAGATTGGAAAGTAAAGATTGCAAAATAAAATAGATCGGAAACTTATATGATGGAAAATAGACCCGAGGGCCATAGGTTTCACTAGTGGCTTCTCTCAAGATAGCAAATTCTACGGTGGGTGAACAAATTACTGTCGAGCAATTGATAGAAAAGTGCATAGTTATGAGAATATCTAGGCATGATCATGTATATAGGCATCACGTCCCTGACAAGTATACCGAAAGGATTCTGCATCTACTACTATTACTCCACACATCGACCGCTATCCAGCATGCATCTAGAGTATTAAGTTCATAAGAACAGAGTAACGCATTAAGCAAGATGACATGATGTAGAGGGATAAACTCAAGCAATATGATATAAACCCCATCTTTTTATCCTCAATGGCAACAATACAATACGTGCCTTGCTGCCCATGCTGTCACTGGGAAAGGACACCGCAAGATTGAACCCAAAGCTAAGCACTTCTCCCATTGCAAGAAAGATCAATCTAGTAGGCCAAACCAAACTGATAATTCGAAGAGACTTGCAAAGATATCAAATCATACATATAAGAATTCAGAGAAGAACCAAATATTGTTCATAGATAATCTTGATCATAAACCCACAATTCATCGGATCTCGACAAACACACCGCAAAAAAGTATTACATCGAATAGATCTCCAAGAGAATCGAGGAGAACTTTGTATTGAGATCCAAAGAGAGAGAAGCCATCTAGCTAATAACTATGGACCCGAAGGTCTGTGGTAAACTACTCACACATCATCGGAGAGGCTAGGGTGTTGATGTAGAAGCCCTCCGTGATCGATTCCACCTCCGGTGGAGTGCCGGAAAAGGCCCCAAGATGGGATCTCATGGGTACAGAAGGTTGCGGCGGTGGAAAAGGTGTTCCGTGGTGCTCCTAGATGTTTTCAGGGTATAAGAGTATATATAGGCGAAGGAAGTAGGTCGGTGGAGCCGCGAGGGGCCCACGAGGGTGGGGGGCGCGCCTACCCCCTGGGCGCGCCCTCCTACCTTATGGCCGCCTCGTTGCTTCCTTGACGTCCACTCCAAGTCTCCTGGATTGCGTTTGTTCCAAAAACGATCTTCGCGAAGGTTTCATTCCGTTTGGATTCCGTTTGATATTCCTTTTCTGCGAAACACTGAAATAGGAAAAAAAACAGCAATTTGCACTGGGCCTCCGGTTAGTAGGTTAGTCCCAAAAATAATATAAAAGTGCATAATAAAGGCCATTAAACATCCAAAACAGATAATATAATAGCATGGAACAATAAAAAATTATAGATACGTTGGAGACGTATCAGGTCTGAACGCGTTTTCTCCCGCAAACCGTAGACAAACGTGGGGGAGGTTTGCGGGAGTCCGGACATGAGAAACATAGGACTTTGACACCCCTGGCCCACCCAAAAACCTTCGCTGACCTCGCGGCTCTATCATCCCCATTTTCTCTTCTTCCTTCTTTCTCTCTTGCCTTCGATGCCGCTCCACACACCTGTCGCAACTCTATGTCTCCGTCACCTCCAGTGCTCCAGCAGGGCTCCACCTCGCTTCTCATCCGTCGCCGTTCAACCCCTGTCCTTCGACCGCCTGGCCAGGTACCGTCCGCTACTGTTATACTCACCAGAACCGGCAACTGTTCGATGAAGTGGCAGAGCTAAAAAAGTTTCTAGGAATGGATTTCGATTTGGAGTACATATACGAGCAATATGTTGAGCTGTCTGACGGCTCGTCGGACAAGGGAGGAGTACTTTGATGAGACGACGATGATGCATGCGGTCCTTGAAGACGCGGAGGACGCTATCGACGACGTCCCAATGGAGGACGTTGCTGACGAGGGACCAGCGACATCCTCCTCCTTCGTGCTATCCTCCTCCTCCTCTGTGCCACCCTCGCCGATGCATTGCACCATGACTATCGACGAGGCTCGACATGGTGCGGGAGGCGCAGGCCAACGCTGCCTAGAACAACCACCTCCTTTGTGCAGCCGCTGCAAGGGTGGTGCGAGAGGCAAGTGACAGGTGTTAGTGTCAAGCTCAAAGGTTTCTTCGGTCTTGATTGTAATTTTATTTATTGGCTGATGTTCCTTTTGCAAAAGCTAGCGTTTTGTTATTTTTTCAGTTTTGCCAGATCGGTATGTATGTGACCTATACTATGATCCTTATGATATAAATGAGACGCGTATTACTATGCGAAAAAATATTTAATTAGACTTCTTGGTAGGGTATCGTCGTATCTAATGATGAGAAGGCCCTCGAGTTAGATGGATTAAAAATTACTATCAATTGTACTCATTCCCACACCCCCCCACCGTGGCGTGTACTTTCCCCTGCAATTGTCATTCTTCAAACGGGTCGCAGTCAGTCTATTTCTTGTGATATTTATCCCTAACTGCATGTCTAAGGAGCGAACTAAGCATAACTTAGATGGTTAGGTTTCTTGTGGTGGGCCTAGATTTTGAGCCTAGATTTTGAACCGACCTTGCCCACGGGCTGGGCCTAGATTTTGAGCCCGACGGCCGGGCCGGGCTCGGGCCCGTTGTATTTGCAGTTTAAGGAAGAGGCCCGGTGAGCTTTCTGATTGATGACCGGGTTTGGGCCTAATTTTTAGGCCTGACAGCTGGGCCAGGCTCGGCCTAAGTTTTCTGCGTCAGGCTTTGGTAGGCCCGGCCCGACAAATGGCCAGGTATAGGTGGAACCAACCCACCAGGGTTCAAGTCTTAGATTTGGCATTGATGGTCGTACTTTTCTCGATTTATTTCAAGGGTTATGTACGCTCTCTGGGAGCAGACATGGAGTCTGCATCTGTACCGTGTTAAAACACAGTATGTTTAAGGAAAAAAAATACATACTCGCCTTTTGGAAGAGCTTCCTGATTTGTAATTTATTACTTGTATATATGGGAGTGTGTGTTCACGATAGAAAAAAATTATGTGCTTCGTTTCATTTTTCCTAACGAGGTAATTGCACCACAGGTGCCTGAACTTGCCATCGATGTTTATTTTAGTGCCTGAACTTGAAAAATACACTTAACTAGTTTCAATACTTGGCACTCTTATTCAAGTACAGTTCAAATCATGCTCAAATACGACCATATGGCTGACTTGGTAGACGTATGTGGCATGAGGCCCATCAGGGTTCAAGTCTTAGATTTGGTATTGATGGTCGTACTTTTCTCGATTTATTTCAAGGGTTATGTACGCTCTCTGGGAGCAGACATGGAGTCTGCATCTGTACCGTGTTAAAACACAATATGTTTAAGGAAAAAAAATACATACTCGCCTTTTGGAAGAGCTTCCTGATTTGTAATTTATTACTTGTATATATGGGAGTGTGTGTTCACGATAGAAAAAAATTATGTGCTTCGTTTCATTTTTCCTAACGAGGTAATTGCACCATAGGTGCCTGAACTTGCCATCGATATTTATTTTAGTGCCTGAACTTGAAAAATACACCTAACTAGTTTCAATACTTGGCACTCTTATTCAAGTACAGTTCAAATCATGCTCAGATACGACCGTATGGCTGACTTGGTAGACGTAAGTGGCATGAGGCCCACTTGCAGTGTTGGGATAGGCTGACATGCAAAATATACGTCTCTATGCTCAATGGGTCCCACCTGTAAGCGAGCTTGTCTAAAAAAAACCTGTAAGCGAGCAGCGCAAATAAACAAAATAAAGACCCAGCTAGGTTACGAACCCGCGACATCACACGTAGCAGGCGACTATACTAACCAGATCAACCAACGTATATTTCTGTTAACTTCGCATACACACGCTTTATCAATCAAGCAGGCTCGCGGAGGTAAATGGGCTGCAGGCTCAAATAATTTTATGAATTATATAATGTACCTTGGGGCACACTAGGCTATTAATTGTTTTTTCACACACATTTTGGAATTTATTTTTATTCAGAAATATATACTTTGACAAACACATAAACTATAGGCGAGTGTACTAAGCAGATTGGCCAAACTACATTTATGTTTACTTCGCATGCACATGCTTTATCAATCGAAGCAGGCTCGTGGAATTAAATGAGCTGCAGTCAGTGCTCCCATTTCCGCATGTTAGTTATTTTTCCTTTTTATGAAATTATAAACAAAATATGTAAACTATTGTCATAATAATAAATAAATTTTCCTGTAGTATGAATTCTAAAAATGTTTTCATGATTATAAAAATCTTTCACATATTTAATAAAATTATTTTTTCAATTTGAATATGTTTTTTATGTTTTCAAAATGTTATTCTAATTTTTCAAAATCTTCAGGTTTTTCAAATAATATTCACTCGGTTCTTTCCTAGGATGTTTTTTTTTCAGTTTTACGTGGCCCTTTGACACAAAAAATATATTCTTGTCTTATAAATAAAATGCACAGAAATAACTTGCTTTCATAATGTAATATTTAAAAATATTTGCATATTCTAAAAATTCATTTAGTTAAAATAATTTTAAGAATTATAAAATGTACCTTTAATTTAAAATGTATCTTGGGGGCACACTAGGCTATTAATTATTTTATTTTGTTTATTTGCATTGCTTGCTGACAGGTGTGGCCCGATGGTCATACGGACATATATTGGCCTCACGCCACTTTGGCATGCCTAGTCAGCCATACAGACGTATCGAAACGTGAATTGAACCGTATTTGAACAAGAATGTTAAGTATTGGGACAAGTTCGGCGTATTTTTCAAGTTTAGGCATCAAAGTGAACATCGCTGGCAAGTTCAGGCATCACTGGTGCAATTACCTCTTTCCTAACTGATTTGGGTCACCTCTTGGAAAAACTACTAATACTGCAGTTGAGAAAAATAAGAATAGTGATTTGAATTTGGGGCTTTCAGATTGTTCTAGTTGATTTGCTAACTACGGAGGGAGTACTAAACTGTGCAATTAGTAGGATTTCATTATATATGATAAGTCGATGATACCCTACTCATTTGCTTCTTGTCCTCCTGCAAACCTGGAAACCCAACAGGGTGAGGCAAGAATAACCAACTCCCCGTGTTATAATTTAAACTACTAGTTGCAAGTAAAAGTCGCTGAACCATTTTAGGCTCTGTTCGGAGCGGAGGGGTAGAAAGCAAAGGAATTGAAAACTATACCATACACAGCAGTGACAAAGAAAGAAAAGAAAAAAACTGCTAGTCTAAATCCTAATTATCCTATCTTTCACATGACCATTTGCGCAGTCCTAATTATTCCACAAGGTTTCTTGTAAAACCACCCCAGTAACAACACCAGTGTTTCAGGTCTCCTTTTGTACCTGCACCAACAAAATAGCACCATGTTTCAGTCCTAATTGCCCTTAAAACTATACCAACCGGTTCAGAGAAAGTGTTTAGAAGTCTACAGATGACATGGTTTCTTTCTCTGTATGTAGGATCTATCAATATGTATAGTATGTTTATCAGATTTATTTATATTAATGCCTCTCCAAAGCAGCTGCTCCATTTCTCTAGGAGACCTTGGAGTGATGACTAACCTAACACTATCAGCAACAGTCATGTTTGGCTTTCAACTTGAACAAAATTTCATTTGTTGAAAATAGTGGATCTGATAAGGCCCTATCAATCTTATATCTATATGAACATGTAAATTAACCAGAGTTGCAGACAGGGTAGGAAGAATTTACTTAATAAATCCATGGGCAAAAGTTGGTGGACAAATTATTTTGATTGGGAGCGAAGAAGTGGAGGATCATACGCTGGGACGTTGGTCGGAGGTGGTGGTGGGGCTGACAGAACATGAGGATCGGAAGGCATCGATGTGGGCCTGGCACTTGACGCGATCACCCTTGTTCTCTTCCAGGCACTTGCGCAGTGCCTCCACGTCGCACCCTGGAGCCGCCTTCTTCTCATCTCCCCTTCTGCCGCCACCACCGTTTGCTACCACAGCCGCCGCTGCCCAACCTTGAGTTATCATCACGGGTCAGAAGGACCAGTCTGTACCCACCCTGTGGTAATCAAAAGGTAAACACAATTATTTAAATGTTGAATGTGCTTTTGGCATATTTAAGATTCAGAAGTTGCTCCTCTGGGTCTCTTCAATAACCAACATGCATCTGCTTTATTTTATGGTTATCCCTGATGGAGCAAACGATCGGGGATACATATGACTAATAAAGATATGAAATAGATAGTCACTACTCCCTCCGTTCCGAAATGTAAGTCGCTGGGGAATATGTTCCGACCAGGTGAAAATGGGCAAATGGACCTTTATGCCCCCAGTTCAAACTTTGAATCAGCCCGTCTTCTTCCTCGGCGTCTTCCACCTCCGCCTCCATCCCCGCCTTCCACCTCCGCCTCCTCCCCCGCCCTCCACCTCCACCCCTGCCCAGGCGCTCCTCCTCTCCCACGCCCAGGGGCCCCTCCTGGCCCGCGCGTGCCCAGGTGGTGCTCTGCTGCCGCCCGCTGGTGGAGGCGAGCTGGTGCTCTGCTGCTGGCCCCTGGTGGTGGCGAGCTGGTGCTCTGCTGCCGCCCACTGTTGGAGGCGAGCTGCCGCCTGCACGCGCCCAGGTGCTGTTCCTCCCCACGCACAGGTGCTGCTGCCGCTGAAGTCCTCGCCGCTGGACAGGAGCTGCTCCAGCCGGAGTTCTCAATTTTGCTCGCCTAGGTTCATCTCCTCGCCCAGTACTCGCTCTGCATCTGAGTAAACAATTTGATGATCATAAACTTGTTGTAATCATTTGTCTTGAATAATTGCATGCAGTACAATCTTGGAGTAATACTGAAATTTAACACTGAAACTGAACAGTGATATTGAACAGTGAAAGATGAACACTGAGTAGAACATGTACTATCAATACAGGTTTGGACCGGTACTGTCAATAGAAAAGATGAACAAGTACTGTCAATTTAGAACAGGTTTGGACCGGTACTGTCAATAGAAAAGATGAACACGTACTGTCAATTTAGAACAGGTTTGGACTTAGTTTCATCAGTACTCCAAATCAGTAGGAGTATGAATTAACGGGCAGAAATAATTGCTACTCTCATTTAAGGTAAAATTGAGTAGGAATAGGAGTAGGAATATCAGGAGCATGAATATCAGGAAGGAGTAGATCATGGCCTTTGAAAATTTTACCCCAGCCTTACTTTGAACTCGATCTCATTTCTGTACTTCATTATTCCCATAAGAGGGTCACTTTCACCTGAACTTGACATGATCAAGTAAACTGTGCACATGTCTATTTTTATTTGAATCTTCAGAATGTCCAAACTTTTAAACACTATGGTATGACTGAACAATCTAAACTGTTTGACATAATTTGATGTAAATAAAATACTCCAGCCATTCTTAGTATGCAAATCTGCAGTTAGTGCTTCGAAAAAACACTATGGGAAATGACTTGAATGGAGAAATGTTGAGATACCAACCTGCTAGCTGAAAAGTGCAGCATGCCGGCATGAGAATGACTGATACCCTCACACATCTTTTTTCATTAGCCCTTCTTTAAAACAATCTGATGGAAAAAAACATTCAAGGTCACAAATCATATTATTGTAGGGCTCATATTTACTGTAGAAGAGAGAAGAGAAAAGAAGAGATCAAGAATATGGAGGGCACAAGAGGAGTATACTACAGTAGCTCTCCTCTTGTTGCAAGTCCTACACTAAAGTACTAAAACTACTGCTTGCAAGTCCTAACATAACAGCAGCAATCATCATCAGTGCTCCAAGTATCCAAGATGGAGTAATTAACAGAAAATGCAAGATAACCTAACAGAGCAAGATGGAGTAATCCAAGAAAATTAATTGAAAATTGCTGAGTAGTGTTGTGTGCAAGTGCAAGTACTCAAAATTTGTTTGAGTAGCAAATCTTGGAGTACCAGAGGACTCCAAGTTAAATGTACTCAAAGCGAATTAAGCAAATGTACTGCCATTAGTTTTCATTCCATTCTGAAAACTACTCCAGTTCACAAATTAAGCAAATCTTGGAGTATTGAAGTACTCCAAGTTAAATGTACTCCAAGCAAATTAAGCAAATGTACTCCAAGAAAATTAAGCAACTGAACTGGAGTAGAAATAAATTCTGAATATGTTCCAGTCACAAAAGAACTTGGCAAGTTGTTTTTATTCCATTCTGAATATGTTCCAGTCACAAAAGAACTTGGCAAGTTGTTTTTATTCCATTATGAATATATGTTCCTGACACAAGAGTTGGCAATTAGGCGCCCAATTAACTTGGTGATGCATGCTAAACTTAAGAACCATCATCACTTGGTACACACACCAGTTCAGATTACACATGATAATTAATTAGGCGCGGTAACTAATTAACCCCAGCAGCTACCTTAGTTAGGTGCAGTAAAAACTCCTACTGCTACTGCATCTTTACCAACCAAATTCAGTGACAGAGCTACTCCATTTTACTCAAATTCAGTATGCAAAATTAACAGTAATCCATACAGCTGCTTCATACTCCAAATTGCTACTCCAAATTCAGTATACAAAATTCAGTATGCTGCTACTCCAAATTCAGTTTGCAAATTAACAGTAACAGTACTTCAATGGAGTACAGTTGCTACTCCAAATTAACAGTGGGTCCTTGCTAAGCATATTGTTCTCAAATTAACAGTAGAACTCAAATTAGCAGCAGCATTCGTAGGTGACAACACAAAACAGCAGCAACATTCGTACGAGTAGAAAATGAACACGTACTGGTTGAGATTGAAAGAGCTTAGCTAGCGCAGCTCAAATTGAAAGAGCAGCAGCTCGAAGCAGAGCTCGGCAGCGATAGAGAGTGTAGCTAGCGCCCATCTTGCTGCCGGTCTTCCAGGCCTGGGAGGACTTCTTGCGGCCGCCGATGCGGGGGATGCTGGCGAACTCTTCGTCGGTGAAGGCGGCGTCGTTGCTGGCGTACACTGTGCAAGCGCGGGGGCGAGCAGCGAGCGGGACCCATGGGCGCGGCGGTCGAGGCAGAGGCGGACGCACGAGGCCCCGGCATCGTCGGCGTTCTGGATGAGCTCCCGGCGTCCCGCAGCGCGGTGGTGCCCTCCGGGTAGTTGGCCAGCACCTCGCGGATGCGCCGCACCAGGTCCACCCACAGCCCGAAGTCCTCCAGCAGCATCCCACCCAGATCCATGTCGCTTCGTCGCCGGCGTCGAAGCACGCGGATCCAGCGCCTCCGCCGGCCAGAAGCTCATCGCCGGCGCCTAAAAAATCAAGGTTTTGACCTACGGGTGGTGGATTTCTGGCGGTGGGAGGAAACGGGGTGGCTCGGTGGTGCGGAGAAAGAGAGGAAGCGGGGTGGCTCAGCGGTGACGATGGCGAGGAGAGGCCGGCGACGACGGGGATCTGGAGGGGAGCGAGAGAGGGGTGGCCGGGTGGGTGAGAGGGGAACGAGAGAGTGAGCTCGAGTGGGTGAGAGCGAGCGGTGGTGGGAGGGCATTTCTGGAAAGTGAAAAATTCTCGTAGCGTTACGAAATTTACACGTCAAACCCTTAAACGACTTACATTTCGGAACAGAGGGAGTACATCATAGTATGCCCTTTCATCTGCTTATCCACGTTTGTACTCCATTGTGTCTTAACAGCAGAATAGACTGAAGACCATTAAAAGTTTAAAAATCTTGTTTTTACCTCATGCAGGAAGATGTTAAGATTAGACAAGTGTGACAACAGATTTTAACATTTACACACTTACACAGGAAGTAAGGAGAAACTGATTTATGCTAGGCTTTATAGACAGTACGAGTAGGGTAATCTGCATTGGTATGATGTACTCCCTCCGTTCCTAAATATAAGTCTTTTAAGAGATTCCATTATAGACTACATACGGAGCAAAATGAGTAAACCTATACTCTAAAAGGCGTCTATATACATCCGAATGTAGTCTCTATAGTGGAATCTCTAAAAAGACTTATACGGAGTATTTAGGAACGGAGGAAGTACAATAACGTTAACAAATATTCATAATTGTGCATATATATCCAGCAGAGATCATTGTCTGGAAGAAACTCGTTGCTGTTGTGCTTGTAAACCACAAGTTCGAAGAAAATACTCTCACATTTAGTTTCGACAACTGACCTGAGCACTGAGATGTGTTAATTCGTTGTTTCATTAGTACTGTCAGGCTGTCCCACTACAGCTAATTCACGGTCATGTATCTTTATCATGGCGAGTTACATAAGTGATCTTCATTAGAAGAATGAGTACTGTTTTTTTAAGCCTCTCCCCACTCTACCCCCCTGTACCCCGGGGAAAGCTCCCCCTATACGCGCCCCTCTAACCCTAGATGAATCTGCCGAGGCCAACGTCTATAAACTGGTGGGATTCCTAGCCGCTGTGCGATGTGGGACTAAAAAGATCTCGCCGTGTTACCTGAGTGAGCGCCCAGCTCCGCCGCGCGCTGGTCTCCCTTCCTCCTCCTCCTGATCTCCGGCGGCAGCAGAGGAGGATTCGGTCCGCCGCGGGGACGAGGAGGCGATGCGATTCGGGGATTTCTCCTGCGCTCGCTTGGGCTGGGCTCAGGCGCCCGTCCTCCTCTCCTCTCACTGTATGGGCGTCCAACGGGCCATGCCCGACGGACGGACCGCACAAGGTTCGTTCCACCTTCCACGGGCGGTGCCGACACACTACGCTACGCGCCCCCAGGAAAGCACACCAGGCGTGGAACCTGCGGAGGAAACGTGGAGCTACGCGTCCCCGAGCAAGGCACACGAGGAGGCGGCTAAAGCTGAGCCGTCCATGTCCTTCGCTCCTCTTTTTCGTCCCCCTCCTCCACCCTACTCGGCGACATTTCTTTCCCCCTCCGCCCGTTCCTCTCCGGGGTCCGGAGGCCCCCTGGAGCCGGGAGACCCCGAGGAGCCACGCCCCTCTCCCGGCCTCCCCGCTCCGGTGCGTGATACCGCGCTTCTTGCCGTATTTCGAGTTGGGTTTCTTGTATTTCTGGCCGGCGTGCTGGCTCTGCTTCGGTTAGGGAAATAGGAACCTAGGAAAGATGCTCTCGACATTTTGTGCTGGTCCGTACGTGGGTGGATCTTGGCACGGGTGCTGCTTCGATTGTAGGGTATCAGTTTCTGTGCAAGATAAGCTGTTGGTGTTCTTGTTGGTTGGTCGGTCGGTCGGTCGTTTGCTTTCATCCACCAAATTGATGCTCTCCAGTTCAACATGGGGACGGCTGATTCTTGATCGGCCTTCTTTTGCCCTATGACCAACTGACTGACCAAGATGATCTTCTTGGCTAGCCCATGTAGATGCAGTCTTCTCCTGTTGGTGGGTGTATAATTCAGTAGCACTCAAAGCAATTCTGAACCCTTTCGAGATTGATTGATGGTGCAAAAGATTATTTATTCTTTGGTGTGTCTGCTTTGTTCGTTAGTAGCGGTAGTGCTTGTGCGGTACTTTGTCTGTCATATACAGAGGACAATTTTAGCAAAGGGGTTTCCCAACTAATTGCATATTCCTCTGTCTGCCGCTGATCTGAACATTCTGTTTTCGTGTCAAATAGAATACACAGCTACTAACTTTGTTGCGCTCTGTATCTGTGGAGAATATTGTGTTTCTCTGATTCCATCTTCTTTAACAATTTGTATATTTATATGGTACATCGGAATTTAGCAGTGAGTCATTGTATTACTACTCATGAGAAGCACAACTTTGTTGCTGGTGTTTGTTTATGCACGTTTTTGGGCACTTAATCATAATTCTCTCTGTTCTGGTCTTTAAAATCATTCTCTCGTTTCATAACCATATGTTTATCCGTATTTCCACTTGCTGGACTGAAAATGGAAACACCAAACACTTGTTCTTTTTGTTCTCTGTTTGATAGCCTTATGACGGACAGAGGTGATGGACCAATTGGTAGTCTCCCTGAACATCTCCTTGTAGAAATATTGACTCGGTTACCAACCCATGAGTGGGTTCAAATATCATGTGTCAGCAAGCATTGGGCAAGCATGTTCCGAGGAGAATACTTGTGGCAAACCGCTATTGCAAGGAAATGGCCATCAGCTGGTTTCCGGAAACGCTGGCCTGGGCCAATTCCCAGAGGCTCTGCTAGGAGGTGAGCTTCCAAAGTCTGATATTGTCCTGTCTTCTCCATCATATGATCTTTTTGAAGAATAAAAAAGATTGCCAATTCCTACTATACCTGCAGTATGATTGGTTCCTTGTATCTTGTATCAATTTGGAAAATGTAAAAATAAAACAGAAGTCTCACTTATTACAGTGCATCCAGTATCAATTTAGTCTTATATTACTGCATCTTGCGACATTGCTGTTGGATATACTCTAAACATTTCACTTGAACTGAACTATGTCTGAAGAAGGGCAAATAATTCGTTTCTAGTATACATACTCACTAGGTCATTATATCAAAGCCATGGAAGTGTAGCTCTCTTTTGTGCCATCCAGCATTTCAAAATCCAATTAAAAATATGAAATGAATCATTTACAGAAGATTCCAAGCACTTTATGTCAGCGAGAACCTTGTACCATCTGGTGGGGAGATTGACGAGCTTGTTGGTCACACATATCTCTATCTAAAAGAACAACTTGAGCGTGTTGCCGTTCCTCCATCCAGCATACTTCATGGCACCATCATTGGTGAGTTATGTGTTTAAAATGTCAGTCCAAGCATAAAGTTTTTTTACTAGCTTCAGTGCCAACATATTTTAGTGCTGGAGGTCATTAACATTTTCCAAAGATACTAGAACTAAATGTCGGGCTACTAAATCATGTCATAGATGGGAGAATTGTGATGCTAATACGTGTCTGGCTTTATGAAGAACAAATATAGGATATTGTGCTGTTGAAAGGAAACTTTATTTGGAAAGCTTGGAAAACTATGTAGTGCTCCTCTGTACGAGTAAAAGAATCATGTTTTCATATACTATAAGATTCATGTATTGCTTCACATTGAGGATTGCTGATACCTCCCATATACTAAAAGGTTGCTCCTTCTCATCTTCTGTACAGATCAGTTCATTGCTTGTGGTAGGACAGGAGAAAAGGCCCATGAACTTGCTTCAAATATATGGATTGCAGTCATTGACAATTTGGAAGAAAACCAGCAGACATTCATGCTGTTAAAACACCTAGCGCAAGAAGGAGATGTGAGAACTCTTCTGAATATGTTTGTTAATTCTCAGAGCAGAAAAGAGAAAGTATATTTCCTCGAAAAAAAGTATACTTACTTTCATGTGCAAGTAGAACATCCATTTCTTTTAATGCAAGTAAATACCCCAAATTCCGGAAAAAAAAACTCAATAGATGAAATTATCTGGCTGCATTTTCATCAATGCTGGATAAATATACATAATATATGTGATTACTTATATGAGTGTTTCATGTTCCATCTGCAGTTTTTCCTTCCATTTCCATATTCGAGGTCGTATAAAGTACTGTGGAGGGTGTTTGACAAGCTGTTCACCGACTTCCGTGACTGTTTCAACGGGGCAGATTACCATGAGGCGCTAGCAGGTGCCAAGTCTAGGTTTCAGCCAGTACCTTCTTCATGGCTTGGACATTAGCACACAGCTGTTGTTCTTTGTGAGTTGTACAATATCTTAGATGTAGCTGCTATACTTCCCCGAGTGAAAAGGTGGATGCCAAAGAATGGCAATTCCAATGGGATGACATTTATGTTTGGTGACTTGGCCGACAATTTCAAGAACGCCAAAATATATGTGATTGTTTGATTGCAAAAGGTGTATCTGTGTTCTTGAAAGTTCTTAAAGAAACATCGGTTGGATTCAGCATAATACACCCAGTAGGAACTAGTTTGGTGATTGGTTCAGGTTATAAAAGCATCTACGGTCAGGTGCCTCAAACCCCCCTCAAATGATAGCACGGACCGGTAAAAAAAACCTGACTTAGACGGGCCCTCAAACGACCGGCCTGACCGGCACCCTCTCATATCCAGCACAAATCTGGGGTGGATATGGGGAGGTCCGGGAGCGTCCACCACGTCAGACTGACGTGCGACTCCTCCAGGGAAACACTCCGAAACTCGGTGGCCCGAAGCTCGTCTCCTCCGATGGACCGATGGTGTCGCGTGTCAGCACGCCGCGCAAGGCCTCTAGCTCGGCTATTTAAGGCAGGCGCTGGCACCAAAACCCTATACATCCACATTTCCTCCCCTTCCCTCTACCACCACTTTGCAATCGTCGTCCAACTCCACATTTCACTCGCCGACCGCTAGCCGGCAGCCACCGCAATCAAGTAGCCATGCCACCACACCGACGGGTCAGGAGCTACCCTTATGTAACACTGGAGCGCCCGTTGTAGCTCCTTGAGCAGATCCGGGAAAGCCGCAAAGCCCGGATCACCGCGGTGCTACCTCCGGACGTGGTGGATCCGGAGGAGGAGCAGGAGGAGGACGAGGTTGACGTGGAGGCCGCGGATCTGCAAGCGGAGCAGTAGTCAACCCTTGATTCCCTCCAGTCAGAGGCGTAGGTGAAGGCCAACCGTCGTATCCTCCAAGCGGAGCAGGAAGCGGACGTCGACGAGATGCTTGCCTATATGGAGGAGGAGGAGCCTGAGCCCTCATACGCGCCCATCTACCCAATGCCCTGGACGGAGATCGTGGACATCTCCGACAACGAAGTGAGTTTAGGCTAGCGTGGTTGCGTAGTACATAGGATTTATTTTGCATGCTTTGTATGGATCCAAGCGATGAAATATAAGGTGGTCGGATGCATAGGAAAAAGTATGAGGTGTGACCGGTCACTGTCCAAGGATGCGTCCGGTCACTTCCGCAGGCGTTTGAGAGTCTGGATTTGGTGTTCGTGGTTGTAGATTTTCTAACTTTGTCAACAACAACAACAGCAAGGCTCCTCTGCATTCTGAATTAACTTACATGAAATCATAGGATACTTAGTCAAATTGACATCATTTCTTAAATGCACATTAATGTCTTTTATTGAGGATAACAGGGAGTGAGAACAACTAAAACCTGAAAAAAAAATCCTACGCTAAAAATCCTATGCTAACAGTTTACTCCTCCGGTCATAACGTTATAATGCTTAGGCGAAGCCCTGCGCGGATCACATCATCAACACCGTCGCCACGCCGTCGTGCTGACGGAACTCTCCCTCGACCCTCTACTGGATCAAGAGTTTGAGGGACGTCATCGAGCTGAACGTGTGCTGAACACGGAGGTGCCGTGCGTTCGGTACTTGGATCGGTTGGATCGTGAAGACGTTCGACTACATCAACCGTGTTAACTAACGCTTCTGCTTTCGGTCTACGAGGGTACATGGACACACTCTCCCCCTCTTGTTGCTATGCATCTCCTAGATAGATCTTGCGTGATCGCAGGAATTTTTTTGAAATTCCATGCTACGTTCCCCAACAGTGGCATCCGAGTCAGGTCTATGCGTAGATGATATGCACGAGTAAAACACAAAGAATTGTGGGTGATAATAGTCATACCGCTTACCACCAATGTCTTACTTTGATTCGGCGGTATTGTTGGATGAAGCGGCCCAGACTGACATTACATGACCGCATTAATGAGACTGGTTCTACCGACGTGCTTTGCGCGGAGGTGGCTGGCAGGTGTTTGTTTCTCCAACTTTAGTTGAATCGAGTTTGACTATGGCCGGTCCTTGTTGAAGGTTAAAACAGCACACTTGACGAAAAATCGTTGTGGTTTTGATGCTTAGGTAAGAACGGTTCTTGCTAGAAGCCCGTAGCAGCCACGTAAAACTTGCAACAACAAAGTAGAGGACATCTAACTTGTTTTTGCAGGGCTTGTTGTGATGTGATATGGTCAAGACATGATGTGATATAAATTGTTG
Organism: Aegilops tauschii subsp. strangulata; assembly: GCF_002575655.3. Taxonomy (NCBI): domain Eukaryota; kingdom Viridiplantae; phylum Streptophyta; class Magnoliopsida; order Poales; family Poaceae; genus Aegilops; species Aegilops tauschii. Next base: position 396,369,293 of record NC_053039.3, on the reverse strand, counting down.
TATGAGATGATCATGTTTTATAACAGAGTTATCGGCAACTAGCAGGAGCCATATGGTTGTCGCTTTATTGTATGAAATGCAATCGCCATGTAATTGCTTTACTTTATCACTAAGCGGTAGCGATAGTTGTAGAAGCAATAGTTGGCGAGACGACAATGATGCTACGATGGAGATCAAGGTGTCAAGCCGGTGACGATGGAGATCATAACGGTGCTTTGGAGATGGAGATCAAAGGCACAAGATGATGATGGCCATATCATGTCACATATTTTGATTGCATATGATGTTTATCTTTTATGCATCTTATTTTGCTTAGTATGGCGGTAGCATTATAAGATGATCCCTCACTAAATTTCAAGGTATAAGTGTTCTCCCTGAGTATGCACCGTTGCTACAGTCCGTCGTGCCGAGACACCACGTGATGACCGGGTGTGATAAGCTCTACGTTCACATACAACGGGTGCAAGCCAGTTTTGCACGTGCAGAACACTCGGGTTAAACTTGACGAGCCTAGCATATGCAGATATGGCCTCGGAACACTGAGACCGAAAGGTCGAATGTGAATCATATAGTAGATATGATCAACATAGAGATGCTCACCATTGAAAACTACTCCATCTCACGTGATGATCGGACATGGTTTAGTTGTTATGGATCATGTGATCATTTAGATGACTAGAGGGGTGTCTATCTAAGTGGGAGTTCTTTAGTAATATGATTAATTAAACTTTAATTTATCATGAACTTAGTCCTGATAGTTTTTTGCATATCTATGTTGTTGTAGATCAACGGCCCGTGCTACCGTTCCCTTGAATTTTAATGCGTTCCTAGAGAAAGCTAAGTTGAAAGATGATGGTAGCAATTACACGGACTGGGTCCGTAACTTGAGGATTATTCTCATTGTTGCACAGAAGAATTACGTCCTGGAAGCACCGCTAGGTGCAAGGCCTACTGCAGGAGCAGATGCTGACGTTATGAATGTCTGGCAGACTCGATGTGATGACTACTCGATAGTTCAGTGTGCCATGCTTTACGGCTTAGAACCGGGACTTCAAAGACGTTTTGAACGTCATGAAGCATAAGATATGTTCCAAGAGTTGAAGTTAATATTTCAAGCAAATGCCCGGGTTGAGAGATATGGAGTCTCCAACAAGTTCTATAGCTGTAAAATGGAGGAGAATAGTTCTGTCAGTGAACACATACTCAAAATGTCTGGGTATCATAACCACTTGACTCAGCTGGGAGTTAATCTTCCTGATGATAGTGTCATTGACATAGTTCTTCAATCACTGCCACCAAGCTATAAGGCTTCGTGATGAACTATAATATGCAAGGGATGACGGAAACGATTCCCGAGCTCTTCGCTATGCTAAGGGCTGCGGAGGTAGAAATCAAGGAGCATCAAGTGTTGATGGTTAACAAGACCACTAGTTTCAAGAAAAATGGCAAAGGGAAGAAAGGGAACTTCAAGAAGAATAGCAAGCAAGGTTCTACTCCCGGGAAGAATCCCAAGTCTGGACCTAAGCCTTAAACTGAGTGCTTCTACTGCAAAGGGACTGGTCACTGGAAGCGGAACTGCCCCAAGTATTTGGCGGATAATTAAGAAGGATGGCAAAGTGAAAGGTATATTTGATATACATGTTATTGATGTGTACCTTACTAATGCTCGTAGTAGCGCCTGGGTATTTGATACTAGTTTTGTTGCTCATATTTGCAACTCGAAATAGGGGCTACGGATTAAACGAAGATTCGCTAAGGACGAGGTGACGATGCGCGTCGGAAATGGTTCCAAGGTCGACGTGATCGCTGTCGGCACGCTACCTCTACATCTACCTTCGGGATTAGTTTTAGACCTGAATAATTGTTATTTGGTGCCAACATTGAGCATGAACATTATATCTGGATCTTGTTTGATGTGAGACGGTATTCATTTAAATAAGACAATAATGGTTGTTCTATTTATATGAGTAATATCTTTTATGGTCACGCACCCTTGATGAGTGGTCTATTTTTGTTGAATCTCGATCGTAGTGATACACATGTTCATAATATTGAAGCCAAAAGATGCAAAATTGATGATGATAATGCAACTTATTTGTGGCACTGCTGTTTGGGTCATATTGGTGTAAAGCGCATGAAGAAACTCCATGCTGATGGACTTTTGGAATCACTTGGTGCTTGCGAACCATGCCTCATGGGCAAGATGGCTAAAACGTCGTTCTCGAGAACAATGGAACGACCTACAGACTTATTGGAAATAATACGGACCTATGTATGCGCTCCAATGAGTGTCGAGGCTCGTGGCGGGTATCATTATTTTCTGACCTTCACAGATGATTTGAGCAGATATGGGTATATCTACTTAATGAAACATAAGTCTGAAACATTTGAAAAGTTCAAAGCATTTCAGAGTGAAGTGGAAAATCATCATAACAAGAAAATAAAGTTTCTACGATCTGATCGTGGAGGCGAATATTTGAGCTACGAGTTTGGTCTTCATTTGAAACAATGTGGAATAGTTTCGCAACTCACACCACCTGGAACACCACAGCGTAATGGTGTGTCTGAACGTTGTAACCGTACTTTATTAGATATGGTGCGATCTATGATGTCTCTTACTGAATAACCGCTATCGTTCTGGGTTTATGCTTTAGAGACGGTTGCATTCACGTTAAATAGGGCACCATCTAAATCTGTTGAGACGACACCATATGAACTGTGGTTTGGCAAGAAACCCAAGTTGTTGTTTCTTAAAGTTTGGGGCTGCGATGCTTATGTGAAAAAACTTCAACCTGATAAGCTTGAACCCAAGTCAGAGAAATGCGTCTTCATAGGATACCCAAAGGAAACTGTTGGATACACCTTCTCTCACAGATCCGAAGGCAAGATATTCTTTGCTAAGAATGGATCCTTTCTAGAAAAGGAGTTTCTCTCGAAAGAAGTGAGTGAGAGGAAAGTAGAACTTGATGAGGTAATTGTACCTTCTCTCGAATTGGAAACTAGTTCATCATAGAAATTAGTTCAAAAGATTCCTACACCAATTAGTGAGGAAGCTAATGATGATGATCATGAAACTTCAGATCAAGTTACTACCGAACCTCGTAGGTCAACCAGAGTACGATCCGCACTAGAGTGGTAAAATAATCCTATTCTGGAAGTCATGTTACTAGACCATGACGAACCTACAAACTATGAGGAAGCGATGATGAGCCCAGATTCCGCGAAATGGCTTGAGGCCATGAAATCTGAGATGGGATCCATGTATGAGAACAAAGTGTGGACTTTGGTGGACTTGCCCGATGATCGGCAAGCCATGGAAAATAAATGGATCTTCAAGTAGAAGACTGACGCTGACGGTAATGTTACTGTCTACAAAGGTCGACTTGTTGCAAAAGGTTTTCGACAAGTTCAAGGAGTTGACTACGATGAGACCTTCTCACCCGTAGCGATGCTTAAGTCTGTCCGAATCATGTTAGCAATTGCCGCATTTTATGATTATGAAATTTGGTAAATGGATGTCAAAACTACATTCCTTAATGGATTTCTTAAAGAAGAGTTGTATATGATGCAACCAGAAGGTTTTGTCGATCCAAAAGGTGCTAACAAAGTGTGCAAGACCCAGCGATCCATTTATGGACTGGTGCAAGCCTTTCGGAGTTGGAATATACGCTTTGATAATGTGATCAAAGCATATGGTTTTATACAGAGTTATGGAGAAGCCTGTATTTACAAGAAAGTGAGTGGGAGCTCTGTAGCATTTCTAATATTATATGTGGATGACATATTGTTGATTGGAAATAATACATAATTTCTAGATAGCATAAAAGGATACTTGAATAAGAATTTTTCAATGAAAGACCTCGGTGAAGCTGCTTACATATTGGGCATCAAGATCTATAGAGATAGATCAAGACGCTTAATTGGACTTTCACAAAGCACATACCTTGATAAAGTTTTGAAGAAGTTCAAAATGGATCAGTCAAAGAAAGGGTTCTTGCCTGTGTTACAAGGTGTGAAGTTGAGTCAGACTCAATGCTCGACCACTGCAGAAGATAGAGAGAAATGAAAGTCATTCCCTATGCTTCAGCCATAGGTTCTATGATGTATGCAATGCTGTGTACCAGACCTGATGTGTGCCTTGCTATAAGTATAGGAGGGAGGTACCAAAGTAATCCAGGAGTGGATCACTGGACAACGGTCAAGAACATCCTGAAATACCTGAAAAGGACTAAGGAAATGTTTCTCGTTTATGGATGTGACAAAGAGCTTGTCGTAAATGGTTACGTCGATGCAAGCTTTGACACTGATCCGGATGACTCTAAGTCGCAAACCAGATACGTATTTATATTGAATGGTGGAGGTGTCAGTTGGTGCAGTTCCAAGCGGAGCATCATGGCGGGATCTACGTGTGAAGCGGAGTACATAGCTGCTTCGGAAGCAGCAAATGAAGGAGTCTGGATGAAGGAGTTCATATCTGATCTAGGTGTAATACCTAGTGCACCGGGTCCAATGAAAATCTTTTGTCACAATACTGGAGCAATTGCCTTGGCAAAGGAATCCAGATTTCACAAGATAACCAAACACATCAAGAGACGCTTCAATTCCATCCGCGATCAAGTCAAGGAGGGAGACATAGAGATTTGCAGACCCTTTCACTAAGCCTCTTCCACGAGCAAAACATGATCAGCACCAAGACTCCATGGGTGTTAGAATCATTACTTTGTAATCCAGATTATTGACTCTAGTGCAAGTGGGAGACTGAAAGAAATATGCCCTAGAGGCAATAATAAAGTTGTTATTTATATTTCCTTATATCATGATAAATTTCTATTATTCATGCTAGAATTGTATTAACCGGAAACTTAGTACATGTGTGAATACATAGACAATACATAGTGTCCCTAGTATGCCTCTACTTGACTAGCTCGTTAATCAAAGATGGTTATGTTTCCTAACCATAGACATGTGTTGTCATTTGATGAACGGGATCACATCATTAGAGAATGATGTGATGGCAAGACCCATCCGTTAGCTTAGCATTATGATCGTTACAGTTTTATTGCTACTGCTTTCTTCACGACTTATACATGTTCCTCTGACTATGAGATTATGCAACTCCCGAATACCGAAGGAACACCTTGTGTGCTATCAAACGTCACAACATAACTGGGTGATTATAAAGATGCTCTACAAGTATCTCCGAAGGTGTTTGTTGGGTTGGCATAGATCAAGATTAGGATTTGTCACTCCGTGTATCGGAGAGGTATCTCTGGGCCCTCTCGGTAATGCTCATCGCTATAAGCCTTGCAAGCAATGTGACTAATGAGTTAGTTACGTGATGAAGCATTACGGAACGAGTAAAGAGACTTGCCGGTAACGATATTGAACTAGGTATGATGATACCGGCGATCGAATCTCGGGCAAGTAACATACCGATGACAAAGGGAACAACGTATGTTATTGTGCGGTTTGACCGATAAAGATCTTTGTAGAATATGTAGGAGCCAAAATGAGCATCCAGGTTCCGCTATTGGTTATTGATCGGAGATGTGTCTCGATCATGTCTACATAGTTCTCGAACCCGTAGGGTCCGCACGCTTAATGTTCGATGACGATTTGTATTATGAGTTATGTGTTTTTGATGACCAAAGTTTGTTCGGAGTCCCGGATGAGATCGCGGGCATGACAAGGAGTCTCGAAATGGTCAAGAGGTAAAGATTTATATATTGGAAGGTTATATACGGACACCGGAGTGGTTCCGAAGAAGATCGGGGATTTTTGGAGTACCGGGAGGTTACCGGAACCCCCCGGCAAAGTTATTGGGCCTATTGGGCCATAGTGGAGGAGAGGAGGTAGGCCACGGGAGGTGGCGCATGCCCCCCTTGCCCCAATCCGAATTGGACAAGGGGAGGGGGCGCGGCCCCCATCTTTCCTTCTCCCTCTCTCCCTTCCCCTTTCCCCTCTCCATTGATTGGAAGGAGGGGGGCCGAATCCTACTTGGACTAAGAGTCCAAGTAGGACTCCCCCCTTGGCGCGCCCTCCTTGGCCGCCGGCCTCCTCCTCCCCCTCCTTTATATACGTGGCCAGGGGGCACCCCAAAGGCACACCAAGAATTCTCTTAGCCGTGTGCAGTGCCCCCTCCACAGTTTACTCCTTCGGTCATAACGTTGTAGTGCTTAGGTGAAGCCCTGCGCGGATCACATCATCAACACTGTCGCCACGCCATCGTGCTGACGGAACTCTCCCTCGACCCTCTACTGCATGAGTTCGAGGGACGTCATCGAGCTGAACGTGTGCTGAACACGGAGCTGCCTTACGTTCGGTACTTGGATCGGTTGGATCGTGAAGACGTTCGACTACGTCAACCGCGTTAACTAACGCTTCCGCTTTCGGTCTAGGAGGGTACGTGGACACACTCTCCCCCTCTCGTTGCTATGCATCTCCTAGATAGATCTTGCGTGATCGTAGGAATTTTTTTGAAATTGCATGCTACGTTCCCCAATAGGGGGAACCCTAGCCCGTGCCACCGCGACCCCCTCTCAACGCGCCCCGTCTCCTCGCTACCACTGAAGTAGCGGCCGGCGAAGCCGCGCCAGCTCCCAGGATGGTGGCGGCGGGGTGCCTCGGCTGGCCCGACTGCTGTCGGTGTCAAAACCGGCAGATCTCGGGTAGGGGGTCCCAAACTGTGCGTCTGAGGATTGATGGTAACAAGGGACAAGTGGGACACAATGTTTACCCAGGTTCGGGCCCTCTTAATGGAGGTAAAACCCTACGTCCTGCTTGATTGTATTTGATGAGTATAGGGGTTACAAGAGTTGATCTACCTCGAGATCGTAATGGCTAAACCCTATTTGTCTAGCCTATGAGAATTATGATAGCCTCTACGGACTAAACCCTTCGGTTTATATACATACCGGAGGGACCTAGGGTTATACAGAGTCGGTTTGTAAAGGAAGGAAATAACATATCCGGACACCAAGCTTGCCTTCAACGCATATGGGAGTCCTACCCGGACACGGGGGAAAAGTCTTCTGCTTTTATCTTCACGGCCCATCAGTCCAGCCCATATTAAACGGTCCGGACACCCGAGGACCCCCTAATCCAGGACTCCCTCGGTAGCCCCTGAACCAGTCTTTGATGACGATGTGTTCGGCACGCAGATTGTCTTCGGCGTCGCAAGGCGGGTTCCCTCCCATGAACATTTTAGAATAACTCTCTACACAGAGGAACTGTATCCGGCTCTGTATTGTTAATATAACCCTTAGCCATGAAGGCAGAGCATAAAAAAGAAATCCTATCTTTTACTGACAACTTTTTTTAGCGAAGCGTCACACATGGCTCTTTAACATTTCGAACCGTTCTCACGCTTCCCGCGTCGCGTTTCGAGGCATAGCCTCCATTGGCACGTCTTATCAAAACAGAGATCGTGCCCGCCTATTGCGGGATCCTCATCAATACGGGTTTGGGTAGTCCAACCGTGCCATTCGCACGATCTCTTTGGGAACAGGCGAGTTTTAAGGCTTGAGCGGGGGCCGTTTGGTATTTCACTGCCTATAAGAGGGTAAAGACTCCTCCTTTTCCCCACGCCTTCTTCCATCTCCCGCCCTCCCTTCCTCTGAGCTCCAGCGCCCAAAATCTCGATCTTTCCCACCGCCACCAGCCTCTCTAGCCATGTCTGGATCTGGTTCTAAGGGCAAGTGGGAGGCCTCCTCCGTCACTGAGAGGGACGTCAAGGAACTCTAGGGTGCAGGGTATCTATCCGCGGATATCGCGCACAAGCTCCCTGCCAAGGATCAAGTCATCCCCACTCCGGAGCCCGGTGAAAGGGTTGTATTCATTCCTCACTTCCTCCGAGGGCCAGGGTTTCCCCTCCATCCCTTCGTCCGGGGCCTCATGTTCTACTATGGGCTAGATTTCCACGATCTAGCCCCGAATTCTTTCCTCCACATATCGACATTCATCGTCGTGTGCGAGGCTTTGCTCTGCATCGCCCCACACTTCGGCCTATGGCTCAAGGTCTTCAATCTGAAGCCGAAGGTGGTCGATGGGCAGCACGTGGACTGCGGCGGCGCCATGGTAAGCAAGCTCCCCAACACCGTCTGGCCCAAGGGGGCGTTTGTGGAGACTGTCAAGGTGTGGCAGCAGGGGTGGTTCTACATCACCGAACCCCGCGATGCCAAGTGGGCGGCTACTCCTGAATTCAGATCCAGACCCCCTACGAGGCTCACCCCGTGGACCGCCAAGGGCCTGGATTGGGGATCCACAGCGGAGGTGCAGATGCTGCAAAAACGCATCGCCAACATGATAGGCAAAAACACCAGTCTCACAAACGAGTTTCAGGTGATGCTCTTCCGCCGCACTCTCCCTTGTCAACTCCGGGCCTCTCACATGTGGAGTTCTGTCGGCGTTCTGGGAACGGGGGTCCCCAGACTTGCCTGCCTGCGGCCCGCGACGTGGCTTAGTCAGCGGGCCGTACGGCCCATCTTCATCAACAAGGCATCCAAGACCCTCGCGAGGGGCCGAGCCTCGCGAGGCGGACGATGCAAGACCTCCTCAGGAGTGGCCTAGCCAGGCAGGCTCACGAGGAGCGGAGATATCAAGGCGGGGCAAACCTCGCGAGGCTCTCATGACGTGAGCCATGACGATGGAGACCAGGCGGGCGCCAGCGCACGCAGCGTCCTTGTTTCCTCTTTGGTGCTAAGGAGGCCAGCGCAGGCGAGGAGTACCGAGGCATCAGGCAAAGGTTGCCATATCGGTGCAACGAGACCAAGACCAGAAGGACGGCAGGACGGAGGTCACCGTGGAGCACAAGACGACGTCACTACCAGAGCCTTTCGCAGGCGAAGACCACTTTTGTCAGGATAGCTTGTACTAGATGTCCCCTTTCAAATTTGCCCGCCGTTGTTGGCTCCCTTCCCACTCAATATTTGGGGAGAGGACCAGGGCCTATATAAGTAGAGCTAGCCACCACACTAGCGGCATCGAGTCCTGACTCACGCAAGTTCGGCAAGCACAAGAACACCTCAACCTCAGGAGGCTGTTCTTCCCCTTGTACTGTTCATCATCAGCCCAAGAGGCAATCCACCACCACACACACTGGAGTAGGGTATTACACCACAACGGTGGCCCGAACCAATATAAATCTCGTGTCTTTCTGTGTTGCGAGTTCGTCGAGTTCGTCCGCAAGATCTTAGCGAGCTAGGGCGTGGATTGGTAGGAGGGAAAGACTTCGCGCGCACCCAGAATTCGAACCTTAAGGGTTTGCCAGAACCCCACATCCGACATTTTGCGTGCCAGGTAGGGGTGCACTGTAGCTCCTCTCCACCAGCCTGCGCCCCGCGCCGCCGCACTTCGCCCCCATGGCAGGTGCCCCGCCATCCGCCCCTGCGGCCGACATCGACAGAGGGGCATCTGGGTACCGAGCCCTGGCCCCCGCCCTACGGCGGGTGCGGTGGCCGACCAAGTTCAAGCCAGAGATGCCGCCGCGTTACGACGGCGCGGTAGACCCGACGCTGTTCCTGCTGGCGTACGAGGAGGCTGTCCTCGAGGCCGGAGGTGACGACAAGATCATGGCCAACTGGTTCCCCATGGCCCTCGTCGGCGAGCCACGCGCCTGGCTGCTCAACCTCCCTGGATCCACGGTGGCGTCCTGGGGGGAGCTCCGCGACCTCTTCGCTGCCCGCTACGCGGTGCCGGCGCACCACGCAGTCGCGGCCTTGCTGGGCAGCTCTCAAGCACCGCCTTTAGATCACCACGTCAAGCCATTCCTCCGTCAGATCGGGGCCACATCCAAGCGCCCGGGGGCTCCGCCGGGTTGGACTGCGCCAGAGGCCGACCTCACTTTCGGCTCAGAAGACCACCCCAACTCCACCGCCGGCTCGGGCATGCTCCCAATGCTCTGCACGCCCACCATCTGCAACGTGGCTGTTACCAAGACCCTCATCGGCGGCAGTGCCGGCCTCAACTTGCTCTCCATGGAAGCCTTCAGCCTTCTTCACGTGTCGCTCGAACGGCTCACCCTCAGCAAGCCCATCTCAGGAGTTGGTGGTGGAGCTGCCCACTCTCTGGGGCAGATCCGCCTCCCCCGTCACCTTCGGCACACGCGACAACTACCGCACCGAGCTGGTAGACTTCGACATCGCCCGCATCGGTCTCCCGTACAACGCCATCCTCGGGTACCCGGCTCTCGCTCAGTTCATGGCGGCGACTCACCCGGCCTACAATCTCATGAAGATGCCTGGGAGCAAGGGCGTCCTCACCATCAAGGGGGACACTAAGGAGGCCGTGACGGCACTCAGGCTTGCCTTCAAGACCGCGGCGGCAGCACAGCCCGCCGACACCGGGAGCCCCGAGGCTAAGGAGGTCGCACCTACCAAGAAGAAGCAGCTGTTCACCCAGGACAAGGCGGAAACCAAGCAGGTGCCGGTCGACGAGGACGGATCTTCGGGAGCCACCTTTACTATAGGCGCCGGCCTTGACCCGTGTCAAGAGGAGGCCTTGGTGAGGTTCTTGCGCGCAAACAAGGAGATATTCGCGTGGGAACCCAATCAGCTGGTAGGAGTCCCGAGGGAGGTGATTCAGCATCATCTAAGGGTATGCCCCAACATACGCCCCGTGAAGCAGCGAGCGAGACGGCAGTCCACTGAGAAGCAGGCCTTCATCGTCCAGGAGACACGCAAGCTGGAGGCGGCAGGTGCCATTCGCGAGGTTCGATATCCCGAATGGCTGGCAAACCCCATTGTAGTGCCGAAGAAAGGCGGGAAGGAACGAATGTGCGTCGACTTCACCAACCTTAACAAAGCTTGCCCCCAAGATCCGTTCCCGCTTCCGCGCATCGACCAGATCGTCGACTCCACCGCCGAGTGCGACCTGCTGTGCTTCCTGGATGCATTCTCAGTGTATCATCAGATCAAGATGGCGGTGGAAGATGTGGAGAAGACAGCCTTCCTGACACCATGTGGGGTGTACTGCTACACCTGCATGCCCTTCGGGCTGTGCAACGCGGGCGCGAATTTTCATCGGCTGATACACATTGCCCTGGGGCGGCAGCTCGGGAGAAACACAGAGGCCTACGTCGACGACATAGTGGTAAAGTCTCGCGAGGCGAGGACATTGATTCAAGACTTGGAGGAGACCTTCGAGAGCCTGCGCCAAGTGAACTTGAGGCTTAACCCGGAGAAGTGCGTGTTCGGCGTCCCCTCCGGCAAGCTGCTGGGATTCCTCGTATCCCACAGAGGGATCGAGGCGAACCCGGAGAAGATCAAGGCCATCGAGGACATGAGCTCACCGCAGACCCTCAAAGAGATGCAGAAGCTAGCAGGGCGGGTGACCGCATTGGGGTGTTTCATCTCCAAGCTGGGAGAGCGCGCCTTACCCTTCTTCAAGCTCATGAAGAAGAAGGGCCCGTTCGAGTGGACCCCGGAGGCCGACCAGGCCTTCCAAGACCTCAAGAAATACCTTACCAGCCCTCCGGTGAGGGTGGCACCACGGCCTCTCGAGCCCCTAGTACTCTACCTTGCCGCCACCCCGTACTCCGCTAGCACGGCGCTGGTGGCGATTCGGGAGGAGCGCCAAGCCAAGGGCGCGCTGCGCCAAGTCGAAGCTGAAGTGGTGCAGGGTCAGGAAGGCGCAGCAAAGGCCTCAGCGGTAGAAGACCAAGCTCGGCAGGCCAACATCGCAGAAACTCCTGAAGACAGTCAGGCCTCAGGAACCCCACCACCTCCGCAGGACCCGGGCCTCGACAGTGTACCAGCCCTCGTCGAACACCCGGTGTACTTGTCAGCACCGTGCCGCGGGACGCGAGGGCACGCTACCCCATGGCTCAGAAACTCCTGCTCGCACTCTTGGTGGCCTCACGCAAGCTGCGACACTACTTCCAAGGCCGCCCCATTAAGGTCGTCTCAGCCTACCAATTGGAGAGGGTGCTCAGGAGCCCCAACTCAGCTGGAAGGGTCACTGAGTGGAACATCAAGCTGCAAGCATTCCAGATGGAGTTCAGCACTACCAGGGTCATCAAGGGGGCAGCGCTCGCTGATTTTGTGGCAGAATGGGCGGATGCCCCGACACTTGAGGAAGGCGAAGACCGGTCCACCTCACCAGGGAGCGAGGCTCCAGACGGCTGGGTCATGTATTTCGATGGTGCTTTCGCGCACCAGGGCGCGGGGGCTGGAGCAGTGCTCATCTCGCCCACTCAGGACAAGCTCTACTACGCCACGCAACTCTGCTTTCAGCGCGGCGAGAAGGTCTCCAACAATATCGCAACATACGAAGGCCTCATAGCTAGCCTGAAGGCTGCGGCAGCTCTAGGGGTGAAGCGCCTTACCGTCAGAGGCGACTCGCAGCTCCTCGTCAACTTCTCCAACAAGGTATACGAGCCGAAGGACGAGCATATGGAGGCATACCTAGCGGAGGTGCGTAAGATGGAAAAGCAGTTCTCGGGCCTGGAGCTGCAGCACGTGCCCCGGGGCACCAACAAGGAAGCCAACGACATCGCCAGGAGAGCATCCAAGCGGCAACCGCAAGAGCCCGGCGTCTTTGAGGAGCGGCTCTTCAAGCCATCAGCTACACCGCCGCTTTCAAGCACAACTCAGCCTCGGGAGGAGCTCCCACAGCCTCCAGCCATGGGAGCCCCAGCCTGTGGCCCGACCTCAGGAGCTCGGCTGCTCTTGGCGCTCGAGCCCCAGGAGGAATGCTGGACCAAGGAATTCAAGGAGTACCTGATGCAAGGGACGCTGCCAGAGAAGGAAGAGGACGCGGAGCGCGTGGCCCGGCAGGCCATGGCATACTGTATCCAAGACGGCGAGTTGTACAGGAAACGACCGAACGATGTCACGCTACACTGCATCTCCAGCAATCAAGGAAGGGAGTTGCTGGTTGACATGCACGGTGGGGACTGTGGGCACCACTCGTCCTCACGGACCCTCGTCGGCAAGGTATTCCGCAGTGGATTCTACTGGCCTACGGCACTCAATGACGCAGCCGAGCTGGTGAAGTCCTGCGAGGCTTGCCAATTCCACGCCAAGCAAATTCACCAGCCAGCTCAGGGCCTCCAGACCATCCCGCTCACGTGGCCGTTCGCGGTCTGGGGGCTGGACATCTTAGGCCCGTTCCCTCGGGAGCCAGGGGGCTACCACTATCTCTACGTCGCCATCGACAAGTTCACCAAGTGGGCGGAGGTGGAAGCCGTCCGTACCATCTCGGCCGGCTCTGCTGTCAAGTTCATCAAGGGCCTCGTGAGCCGCTTCGGGGTCCCCAACCGCATCATCACAGATAACGGCTCGCAGTTTACTAGTAACCTCTTCAAAACCTACTGTGCTAACCTTGGAACGCAGATCTGCTACGCAAACCTACTGTGCGCACCCCAGGAGCAATGGTCAGGCCGAATGCGCCAACGCGGAGGTCCTGAGGGGCCTCAAGACCAGGACCTTCAAGAAGAAGCTGGAGGCCTGCGGCAGGGGCTGGCACGGCGAGCTCCAGTTCGTGTTGTGGTCCATCCGCACCACCGCCACCAAGCCAACGGGCCAGACTCCATTCTTCCTCGTCTACGGAGCTGAAGCAGTCCTTCCCCACAAGGTCAAGCATCGCTCCGCACGGGTCCTGGCGTTCGACAAAACGCAGCAGAACGCCACGCGGGGGATGGATCTCGTGCTGGGGGAGGAACACCGTTGCGAAGCTGCAGTGAGGGCGGAAAGGTACCAACAAGCGCTGCGCCGATACCACTGCCGCAACATCCGCTCCAGGACGCTCGAGGTGGGAGACCTCGTCCTGAGGCGGGTCCTCTCCAGGGAAGGGTTGCACAAGCTTTTGCCCATGTGGGAGGGCCCGTTCAGGGTCGTCCATGTCTCCAGGCCTGGTGCAGCGCGCCTGGAGACGCAGGACGGGACGTCCGTCCAGAACGCTTGGAACATCCAGCACCTCCGGAAGTTCTACCCATGAAGCAAGGCCCAGAGCCTGTGAGGCAAGGCCCAGAGCCTGTGAAGAAAGGCCCAGAGCCTGTGAAGAAGGCCCGGTGCCTGTGAAGAATCGCCGCCCGTGACACTCTCACGTAATAATGAGTGGGGCTGTACACGCCCCGGAGTCTCAGGAGCGCCAGCCTCAGGCCCTGGGGCTCCCGACCACGCCTAGTGGCAGCACTTAGCTCCACGATGATGAGAAGACTTGAAGACTAGACTAGGTGCCGGACGCGGCTTTTCATTTGCTTTCCGCAGTTGGCTCGTTTTTCCTAAATCGAAGTTTGCCTTTGGTGTTCCTTGGTGATTCGATTCCCTTGCCTCTTACTGCATTTTCCGGCTCTGGTTCGCTCGTGTTCTCTCTCTCGCATACCTCGCGAGGGGGCTAGGCAGGTGCCCTCGCGAGCGTTTTTCTCCTCTCTACCTTCTCGCGAGCCACCCTCGTTCGAGCCCGAAAACCGGCGCATCTCTCCTAGTCCGTGCCCCTCGGGTACCGCGATGCAAAGCGTCGGGACGAGGCTTAGGTGAACGACAAGTCTCCTGGCAAACTCCCTAACAAATTTTTTGCAGTTCCCGAGCAATCGCAGACCACAAGGTCAGGACGGACACAAGGAAATAAACGTCTCGTAAGGAGGAGGGCGCCCCGAACGCACCAGGCTAAGTTGTCTTTGCGCAAAATAGCCACACAACACTGAAACAACAAGTGTAGCATAATGATTAATAAGTTATGGTTCGATACACGCCCCTCCAGGTCCATGCTGGTTTCGTTCCGATGCAGGAAGGAAAAGGAGAACATAACAAAAGCGGCGATCGCCCCTGCGGCAGCCGATGGAGGCGGGGCCTCGACGACGTCCCGGGTCTAGTCGGACCCCTCCTCGCGCTTCACCGATGCACAACAACGAGACGACCCGCTACCACCTTCGAAGCGTGCATGGCGGCTGATCAGGGCCGCCGCTGCTGGAGCTGTCGCCAAAGGAGGAGCCGCCATAGCCAGACGAGGCGCGGCCGGCGGGCTCGTCCTCCTCCTCGTCCCGACCATCGCCAAGGCCGAGCACCTCCTCGTCTTCGTTCACCTCGGGGCAGCATCCGGCGCGACGACCGTCTTCCCCGAACACCCTCACGAAGAGGGTCGCGTCACCGTCGAACTTGAAGTGGAGGGTGCACCGCCTGCCCAGGCCGCGCGCACGGGCAAATGTCTGCCAACCGCGGGCCAGAGTTATGTTGCCCGCGACGGAAACCTCGACCGCGACCCAGGAAGCCCGGCTACAGCAACCGTCCGCCTGCAACCAAAGCCCGCCGGGACCGGAGGCCTGCAGCTCGTCGGCGAAGAAGCGAGGGAGCTGGAGCCAGTTGCCGGCCGGATTCTCCGGCCAGACAACAAACTCCGACAACACCTATGACGCATGGAACCGCGGGCGGGGGGGTCGCGCAACCACGACGCACCTCCTTTCCTCGACAGGACTTCCGCGACCAGAGCGACTCCTGCCACGCAACGCAGTGCCGCCCCAGGCGCCGGGGGCCACGACGGGGGTCGCGACATGCTTGCGGGGACGGCCACGTCCTCGCTTGGGCGCCGGGGAGCCGGGCCCCTCCCGAGGGGCCTTGCCCTTCTCCGCAGCAGAGAACCTTTTCGACGGCGCCATTGCAACTGGCAGTGGAGCGAGGAGGACGAAGCAAGCAAGCAAGGAAGAGATGGGCGACGGGGGCTCCGCCCCCTCCCCATTTATAGCAAGAGAAGGCCAACCGGCGACTCCCACGATCGCAGGTAATGATGGTTTTCCTTGCATGTCGCAGGGACTTGTCAAGTCGTGCAGTTGCCGAGGCAGCGTGGGGAAGTGGAGACGCCCACGTCCAATCAACTGCCACGCGTCAACCGAGGCCGCAGGCTTTTGGGGCCCGCGGTGCTCCGTACTTGACCCTTGGCTTCACTGCGAAGCCAAGCCCGAGCGCACCTTGGGCCCGGGGGCTACTGTCGGCGTTCTGGGAACGGGGGTCCCCAAACTTGCCTGCCTGCGGCCCGCGGCGTGGCTAAGTCAGCGGGCCGTACGGCTCATCTTCATCAACAAGGCATCCAAGACCCTTGCGAGGGGCCGAGCCTCGCGAGGCGGACGATGCAAGACCTCCTCAGGAGTGGCCTAGCCAGGCAGGCTCACAAGGAGCGGAGATATCAAGGCGGGGCAAGCCTCGCGAGGCTCTTGTGACGTGAGACATGACGATCAAGACCAGGCGGGCGCCAGCGCGCGCAGCATCCTTGTTTCCTCTTTGGTGCTAAGGAGGCCAGCGCAGGCGAGGAGTACCGAGGCATCAGGCAAAGGTTGCCATATCGGTGCAACGAGACCAAGACCAGAAGGATGGCAGGACGGAGGTCACCGTGGAGCCCAAGACGGTGTCACCACCAGAGCCTTTCGCAAGCGAAGACCACTTTTGTCAGGATAGCTTGTACTAGCTGTCCCCTTTCAAATTTGCCCACCATTGTTGGCTCCCTTCCCGCTCAATATTTGGGGAGAGGACCAGGGCCTATATAAGTAGAGCTAGCCACCACAGTAGCGGCATCGAGTCCTGACTCACGCAAGTTCGGCAAGCACAAGAACACCTCAACCTCAGGAGGCTGTTCTTCCCCTTGTACTGTTCATCATCAGCCCAAGAGGCAATCCACCACCACACACACTGGAGTAGGGTATTACACCGGAACGGTGGCCCGAACCAGTATAAATCACGTGTCTTTCTGTGTTGCGAGTTCGTCGAGTTCGTCCGCAAGATCTTAGCGAGCTAGGGCGTGGATTGGTAGGAGGGAAAGACTTCACGCACACCCCAAAGTTCGAACCTTAAGGGTTTGCCGGAACCCCACATCCGACAAGTTCAATCCGGAGGAGCCATGGACCCTGAAGCGCTTCTTCGGCACTACGCATGAAGACATTTGGAAGCAGCTCTTCAAAGCCCAAAAAACGTGGGCGAAGAAGACCAAAGACATCGGTCTTGACATCGAGAATCTGGCCACACCAGTAAGAATGACTTTCCCGAATACCTATTCGGTAGAATAAGTTTGGATGTAACATATTGTCAGTCTTCCGTGTAGGGCTGGACAGCGAGGGCGGAGCGGATCAAGTGTCCGGCGCCACTGCCCGAAGACCCAACCACACCCCAGCTGAGGGAGATGCTGGTCCCGGCGCCGTATCAGGCGCCGGGGAAGAAGGCAAAGAAGAAGGAGGGCAAGGAGGCCAAGGGCGGCCCCCGCCATAAGGGCCCTTCGGATGCTATATCTGGAGAGACCGAAGTCCTCTCATCCGAACAAGAGGAAGAGGAGGAGGAGGTGGAAAGCGACTCCCCCCGCAAGGGGAGGAAGAAGAAGAGGGCGGCCTTTGAAGACCCGAAGGGGGAGGCGCCTAAGAGGGGGAAGATGACCCTCTAGGATAGTTCGGACTCAGATGCCGAACTGGTCCCCAAAAACCCTCCCAGGGTGAAGCCCCTGGCTGAATCATAAGTGTTTAGATACTTATTGTTTATCTTTCAGTCTTCCTATTTTCATTACATAAGTTATCATGTTATGCATCTTTCATCCCTCCCCGCGATCTCCCAAACGCTTCGCTATCGAAGGGGAGTTCTCTGCCACCCGAAATGGTAGAGAGCGAGACGCCGCCACGAGCCCCCTCGCCTACCGCCATGGATGACTCCGAGGTGTTATCCCGAATGACCTCTCCAGGCCGCGGAGGGGCGGGCGAGGCTGTCGAGAAGGCGCCCGAGGGTAATACCTCGGTCGCCGAAGACATAGGGGACGCTTCTCCTATGGAAATCGATGGTGGGGACCATCAACAATCCGAGCCACAGCCGGACACTCTCCCGGAGACAAATGTGGCTCCGGGATTGGGTGAGCAGCCCCCCTGGAAGGAGGGGGCATCAGTTCATCGGCGACCTCCACTAATCCGGAAGCGCCGAATACTCTAGTAGAAGCACTACAACGTGCTTCCATCATGGAGGAGCACTGCACCCTGATGGGTGCAGTGGTATAGAAGGTGCAGTCCGCCAGGAGCGGACTGAACGAAGCTTTTACCAGCCTACTGACAGGCTTCGAGGTATGCGACGTAATGCTCTAGACATCTTTTTCATATAAAGGAATATACCTATGCATAGATAGTAGCCCCTGAGACTCTTCTCGGTTTGGAGAAAAGCCGGACAGAGGATCCACATAGTATTCGGAAGAGCTAACACACTTGTCTATTTTGTAAAAGGCTTCCAAGTTGGCGGCAACCGCCCAGGCCGCCGAAGTGTCCGAACTCAATCGGAAACTGAATCTGGCCGATGAAGAAATCGACCGCGTTATGTAATGCTTTTGTCTATGGGCATAGTTGGTGCAGCCGAGGTCGAGAACCTCAAAGGCGCCCTTGCCCAATCCCAAAAAGAGGCGAAGGCAAACAAGGCAGCCGCTGACAAAGCTGCTGCAGAGCTAAAGACCGAACAGGCCGTTGCTACCTCTTGAGCTTGCGTTGGTTTTCCCTTGAAGAGGAAAGGGTGATGCAGCAAAGTAGCGTAAGTATTTCCCTCAGTTTTGAGAACCAAGGTATCAATCCAGTAGGAGATGACACACAAGTCACCGAATACTTGCACAAACAATGAAGAACTTGCAACCAACGTGATAAAGGGGTTGTCAATCCCTTCACGGTCACTCGCAAAAGTGAGATCTGATAGAGATAGTTTGTGGCACGCTTCATCGGAGAGGTAAAGGTGTTGATGTAGAAGCCCTCTATGATCGAATCCCCCTCTGGTAGATCGCTGGGAAAGGCCCCAAGATGGGATCTCACGGGTACAGAAGGTTGCGGCGGTGGAAAAGTGGTTTTCGTGGCTCCCCCTGATGTTTTTATGGTATAAGAGTATATATAGGCGAAGGAACTAGGTCAGGGGAGCTATGAGGGGCCCACGAGGGTGGGGGCGCGCCTACCCCCGGGAGCGCCCTCCTGCCTCATGGCAGCCTCGTTGCCTCTCCGACTTCATCTCCAAGTCTTCTGGTTTGCTTTCGGTCCAAGAAAGATCATCGCGAAGGTTTCATTCTGTTTCGACTCCGTTTGGTATTCCTTTTCTGAAAAACTCTAAAATAGGCAAAATAACAGAAATTGGCACTGGGCCCTCGGTTAATAGGTTAGTCCCAAAAAAAATATAAAATAGCTTATTAAAGCCCATTAAACATCCAAAACAGATAATATAATAGCATGGAACAATCAAAAATTATAGATATGTTGGAGACGTATCAAGCATCCCCAAGCTTAATTCCTGCTCGTCCTCGAGTAGGTAAATGATAAAAACAGAATTTTTGATGTGGAATGCTACCTAACATATTTATTCATGTAATTTTTCTTTATTGTGGCATGAATGTTCAGATCTAAAATATTCAAGACAAAAGTTTAATATTGACATAAAAATAATAATACTTCAAGCATACTAACAAAGCAATCATTGTCTTCTCAAAATATCATGGCCAAAGAAAGCTATCCCTACAAAATCATATAGTCTGGCTATGCTCTATCTTCATCACACAAAGTATTTAATCATGCATAACCCCGATGACAAGCCAAGCAATTGTTTCATACTTTTGATGTTTTCAAACTTTTTCAATCTTCACGCAATACATGAGCGTGAACCATGGATATAGCACTATAGGTGGAATAGAATGGTGGTTGTGGAGAAGACAAAAAGGAGAAGATAGTCTCACATCAACTAGGTGTATCAACGGGCTATGGAGATGCCCATCAATAGATGTCAATGTGAGTGAGTAGGGATTGCCATGCAACAGATGCACTAGAGCTATAAGTGTATGAAAGCTCAAAAAGAAACTAAGTGGGCGTGCATCCAATTTGCTTGCTCACGAAGACCTAGAGCATTTTTAGGAAGCCCATCATTGGAATATACAAGCCAAGTTCTATAATGAGAATTCCCACTAGTATATGAAAGTGACAACATAGGAGACTCTCTATCATGAAGATCATGGTGCTACTTTGAAGCACAAGTGTGGAAAAAGGATAGTAGCATTACCCCTTCTCTCTTTTTCTCTCATAATTTTTTTATTTGGGCCTTCTCTTTTTTTATGGCCTCTTTTTTTATTTTAATTTTATTTTTCGTCCGGAGCCTCATCCCGACTTGTGGGGGAATCATAGTCTCCATCATCCTTTCCTCACATGGGACAATGCTCTAATAATGAAGATAATCACACTTTTATTTACTTACACTCAAGAATTACAACTCAATACTTAGAACAAAATATGACTCTATGTGAATGCCTCCGGCGGAGTACCGGGATGTGCAATGAATCAAGAGTGACATGTATGAAAAATTATGAATGGTGGCTTTGCCACAAATACGATGTCAACTACATGATCATGCAAAGCAATATGACAATGATGGAGCGTGTCATAATAAACGGAACAGTGGAAAGTTGCATGGCAATATATCTCGGAATGGCTATGGAACTGCCATAATAGGTAGGTATGGTGGCTGTTTTGAGGAAGGTATATGGTGGGTGTATGGTACCGGCGAAAGTTGCGCGGTACTAGAGAGGCTAGCAATGGTGGAAGGGTGAGAGTGCGTATAATCCATGGACTCAACATTAGTCATAAAGAACTCATATACTTATTGAAAAAATCTATTAGTTATCGAAATTCACAACTACTCTACTAGCGTGACTCTAATATCACCATCTTCATATCTCAAAACAATCATAAAGAATCAAACTTCTCATAGTATTCAATGCACTTCATATGAAAGTTTTTATTATACCCATCTTGGATGCCCATCATATTAGGACTAATTTTATAAACAAAGCAAATTACCATGATGTTCTAAAAGACTCAAAATAATATAAGTGAAGCATGAGAGATCAACAATTTCTATAAAATAAAACCACCGCCGTGCTCTAAAAAGATATAACTGAAGCACTAGAGCAATATTGTCTAGCTCAAAAGATATAAGTGAAGCACATAGAGTATTCTAATAAATCACGAATCATGCGTGTCTCTCCCAAAAGGTGTGTACAGCAAGGATGATTGTGGTAAACTAAAAATCAAAGACTCAAATCATACAAGACGCTCCAAGCAAAACACATATCATGTGGTGAATAAAAATATAGCCTCAAGTAAAGTTACCGATAGACGAAGACGAAAGAGGGGATGCCTTCTGGGGCATCCCCAAGCTTAGGATTTTGGTTGTCCTTGAATTTTACCTTGGGGTGCCTTGGGAATTCCCAAGCTTAGTCTCTTGCCACTCCTTATTCCAAAGTCCATCAAATCCTTACCCAAAACTTGAAAACTTCACAACACAAAACTTCAACAGAAAATCTTATAAGCTCCGTTAGTATAAGAAAAATAAATCACCACTTTATGGTACTGTTGTGAACTCATTCTTTATTCATATTGGTGTAAAACCTAATGTATTCCAACTTCTCTATGGTTCATACCCCCCGATACTACTCATAGATTCATCAAAATAAGCAAACAACACGCGAAAAACAGAACCTGTCAAAAACAGAACAGTCTGTAGTAATCTCTTACTTTCGATTACTTATGTAACTCCAAAAATTCTGAAATAAATTGGTGGACGTGAGGAATTTATCTATTAATCTTCTGCAAAAAGAATCAACCTAAAATCACTCTTCTGTAAAAAAAATGACAGCTATTCTCGTGAGCGCAAAAGTTTCTGTTTTTTACAGCAAGATCGCAATGACTTCACCCAAGTCTTCCCAAAGGTTCTACTTGACAAAAATACTAATTAAAACATAAAACCACATCTAACCATGGGCTAGATAGATTATTTATTACTGAACATGAGAAAAAAGTAAAGAACATAAATAAAATTGGGTTGCCTCCCAACAAGCGCTATCGTTTAACGCCCCTAGCTAGGCATAAAAACAAGAATAGATCTAGGTATTGCCATCTTCGGCATGCAATTCTTTCCTCATCAAATCCTCCAAAAATCGTCTTAACAAATATATTCTTTCCCTTATTTCCCTTTTAGAATAAGAACTTAAATCATGGAAAGGGCTTTGATTTGTAATTTTAACATTCATAAACCCATAGTCGGGATCATCACCATATATATCATCATATAGAATGCGTAGTTCATTTCTAACGGTTTCCTTCATCATTTTATTCAACCAATCCCTGTTGAATCCTACATAAATTCCTATACTAATCCAGTCAAACTCCTCAAAAGCCTCAAGGTACAAAGACTGAGATATTTCAGAATGGGGAACTCTCTTCCTAAGATTTTCACTATAAGATTGATAATCTCTAGCTTCCAAACTACACATGGTTTCTTTATCGTACAAAATATCTATAATCGAAGGGTGTTCAACATCCTTTTTATAGAAAGAAAAAATATCCCTCGCTTCTTTTATTATAAAATCGAATTCGCACATAAGGATAATAGTGGCAATCTTTTTAGCTATAGGGTGATTGATATTGGGAAGTTCATAAAACACGTTTTGCAGAGCAGGATGGATGTGCACAAATTTTGTTTCTAATTTCTCAACAAGCATAACGATGGCATTAGCATAACAGTTGGTCTCAAGAAGAATAGAATTTTTATTAATAGGCATGGATCCTGTGCAATCAAAGAATTCTTGGATAATACTTTTTCCAATAATATTACCGTCCCCCACACGAAAGATTTTTGTTTTTTAATTAGGTGGAGTTTCAGTTTCATGATTCAAAGAACAAGATTCAAGTGCTTCTTCAAGATTTTCAACGATAACCTCCCAAGTTTCAGACATGATGGCAACAAACCAAACTAACAAACGAGCACACAAGAAGCAAGTGAAAAGAGACGAACGGAAGAGGGGCGAAGAAAAGGCAAAGGTTTTCGAAAATCGTTTTAGAAGTGGGGGAGAGGAAAACGAGAGGCGAATGGCGAATAATGTAATGCAAGGGAGAAGAGTTTATGATGGGTACTTGGTATGGCTTGACTTGGCGTAGATCTCCACGGCAATGGCGCCAGAAATCCTTCTTGCTACCTCTTGAGCTTGCGTTGGTTTTCCCTTGAAGAGAAAGGGTGATGCAGCAAAGTAGCGTAAGTATTTCCCTCAGTATTGAGAACCAAGGTATCAATCCAGTAGGAGACGACGCACAAGTCACCGAATACCTGCACAAACAATCAATAACTTGCAACCAACACGATAAAGGGGTTGTCAATCCCTTCATGATCACTCGCAAAAGTGAGATCTGATAGAGATAGATTAACGGTAAAGTAAATATTTTTGGTATTTTTGGTTGTATAGATTGGAAAGTAAAGATTTGAAAATAGTAGATCGGAAACTAGCAAGATGTAAAAGAGATTCAATAATATGGAAAAGAGACCAAGGGGGCATAGGTTTCACTAGTGGCTTCTCACAAGATAGCAAATATTACGGTGGGTGAACAAATTACTGTCGAGCAATTGCTAGAAAAGCGCATAGTTATGACAACATCTAAGGCAATGATCATGAACATAGGCATCACGTCCGTGTCAAGTAGATCGACTCCTGCCTGCATCTACTACTATTACTCCACACATCGACTGCTATCCAGCATGCATCTAGAGGAGGTGGAAAGCGACTCCCCCGCAAGGGGAGGAAGAAGAAGAGGGCGGCCTTTGAAGACCCGAAGGGGGAGGCGCCCAAGAGGGGGAAGATGACCCTCCAGGACAGTTCGGACTCAGATGCCGAACTGGTCCCCAAAAACCCTCCCAGGGCGAAGCCCCTGGCTGAATCGTAAGTGTTTAGAGACTTACTGTTTATCTTTCAGTCTTCATATTTTCATTACATAAGTTATCATGTTATGCATCTTTCAGCCCTCCCCGCAATCTCCCAAATGCTTTGCTATCAGAGGGGAGTTCTCTTCCACCCGAAATGGTAGAGAGCGAGACGCCGCCACGAGCCCCCTCGCCTACCGCCATGGATGACACCGAGGTGTTATCCCGAAGGACCTCTCCAGGCCGTAGAGGGGCGGGCGAGGCTGTCGAGAAGGCGCCCGAGGGTAATACCACGGTCGCCGAAGACATAGGGGAGGCTACTCCTATGGAAATCGATGGTGGGGACCATCAACAATCCGAGCCACAGACAAACACTCTCCCGGAGACCAATGTGGCTCCAGGATTGGGTGAGCAGCGCACCTCGAAGGAGGGGGCATCAGTTCATCGGCGACCTCCACTAATCCGGAAGCGCCGAATACTCTAGTAGAAGCATTGCAACGTGCTTCCATCATGGAGGAGCACTGCACCCTGATGGGTGCAGTGGTATAGAAGGTGCAGTCCGCCAAGAGCGGACTGAACGAAGCTTTTACCAGCCTACTGACAGGCTTCGAGGTATGCGGCGTAATGCTCTAGACATTTTTTTCATATAAAGGATATACCTATGCATAGATAGTAGCACCTGAGACTCTTCTCGGTTTGGAGAAAAGCCGGACAGAGGATCCACATAGTATTCGGAAGAGCTAACATACTTGTCTATTTTGTAGAAGGCTTCCAAGTTGGCGGCAACCGCCCAAGCCGCGGAAGTGTCCGAACTCAATCGGAAACTGAATCTGGCCGATGAAGAAATCGACCACGTTAACAAGCGGTTCGATGAAACGCAAGGTATGCGTATTTAAAAGTTTGGTTGTATATCATAATCGATAGGTATATTCAGAGATGAACACATGTAATGCTTTTGTCTATGGGCATAGTTGGTGCAGCCAAGGTCGAGAACCTCAAAGGCGCCCTTGCCCAAGCCCAAAAAGAGCCGAAGGCAAACAAGGCAGCCGCTGACAAAGCGGCTGCAGAGCTGAAGACCGAACAGGCCGTTGCTACCTCTTGAGCTTGCGTTGGTTTTCCCTTGAAGAGGAAAGGGTGATGCAACAAAGTAGCATAAGTATTTCCCTCAGTTTTGAGAACCAAGGTATCAATCCAGTAGGAGACGACGCACAAGTCACCGAATACCTGCACAAACAATCAAGAACTTGCAACCAACATGATAAAGGGGTTGTCAATCCCTTCACAGTGACTCGCAAAAGTGAGATCTGATAGAGATAGATAAACGGTAAAGTAAATATTTTTGGTATTTTTGGTTGTATAGATTGGAAAGTAAAGATTGCAAAATAGTAGATCGGAAACTAGCAAGATGTAAACAACATTCAATAATATGGAAAAGAGACCCGGGGGCCATAGGTTTCACAAGTGGCTTCTCTCGAGATAGCATGTATTACGGTGGGTGAACAAATTACTGCCGAGCAATTGATAGAAAATCGCATAATTACGATGACATCTAAGGCAATGATCATGAACATGGGCATCACGTCCGTGTTAAGTAGACCGACTCCCGCCTGCATCTACTACTATTAATCGACACATCGACTGCTATCCAGCATGCATCTAGAGTATTAAGTTCATAAAGAACGTAGTAACGCATTAAGCAAGATGGCATGATGTAGAGGAATTAACTCAAGCAATATGATGAAAACCCCATCTTGTTATCCTCGATGGCAATAATACAATATGTGCCTTGCTGCCCTACTGTCACTGGGAAAGGACACCGCAAGATTGAACCCAAAGCTAAGCACTTCTCCCATGGCAAGAAAGATCAATCTAGTAGGCCAAACTAAACCGATAATTCGAAGAGACTTGCAAAGATATCAAATCATGCATATAAGAATTCATAGAAGAACCAAATAATATTCATAGATAATCTTGATCATAAATCCACAATTCATCGTATCTCGGCAAACACACCGCAAAAGAGTATTACATCGAATAAATCTCCAAGAACATCGAGGAGAACTTGGTATTGAGAATCAAAGAGAGAGAAGAAGCCATCTAGCTAATAACTATGGACCCAAAGGTCTGTGGTAAACTACTCACGCTTCATCGGAGAGGTAATGATGTTCATGTAGAAGCCCTCCGTGATCGAATCCCCCTCCGGCAGATCGCCGGAAAAGGCCCCAAGATGGGATCTCACGGGTATAGAAGGTTGCAGCGGTGGAAAAGTGGTTTCGTGGCTCCCCCTGATGTTTTTAGGGTATAAGAGTATATATAGGCGAATGAACTAGGTCAGAAGAGCTACGAGGGGCCCACGAGGGTGGGGGCGCGCCCTCCTGCCTCGTGGCCGCCTCGTTACCTCTCCGACTTCATCTCCAAGTCTTCTGGTTTGCTTTCGGTCAAGAAAGATCATCGCGAAGGTTTCATTCCGTTTGGACTCCGTTTGGTATTCCTTTTCTGCAAAACTCTAAAATAGGCAAAAAAACAGAAACTAGCATTGGGCCCTCGGTTAATAGGTTAGTCCCAAAAATAATATAAAATAGCTTATTAAAGCCCATTAAACATCCAAAACAAATAATATAATAGCATGGAACAATAAAAAATTATAGATACGTTGGAGACGTATCAGCCGTCCCCCGACACACACGAAGCTCGGGTGGCCGAGATCGAGCAGGAGCTAAAGGATGCCATCCTTAAGTGCGAGGGTTTGGAGGAGAAGGCTTCGGCTCAATCGTCTGAACTTGCCAAAGCTCTCCAAGATGCTAAGGTGGCACGGGTCGAGTCCCGAAGTGCTCGCGAGGAGATCCACTAGGCGAAGCAGATAGCGGCTGGTAAGGCCTTTCTTTTGCAGAGTATTTTTGGAGGTCAGTGGTATAGGTTACTCACACAGCTGTGAAGTTCTCCAGACGCGTTTGCGAATCTTCTGAGGAGTGCCGCCCATGCCGCACAGTTCTTCCGAGCCCAGGAGGGGGACTCGACTGAGAAGCTGTTATGGTCGTAGTTTCTTGCGCCGGAGCATCCGACGCCTCTGAACGACCAGATGAAGCAGCTGATTGATGTCTACTACGCAACCTTCTCCTTGTAGATGTTGCTGGGCCTCCAAGTGCAGAGGTTTGTAGGACTGTAGCAAATTTCCCTCAAGTGGATGACCTTAGGTTTATCAATCCGTGGGAGGTGTAGGATGAAGATGGTCTCTCTCAAGCAACCCTGCAACCAAATAACAAAGAGTCTCTTGTGTCCCAAACACACCCAATACCATGGTAAATTGTATAGGCGCACTAGTTCGGCGAAGAGATGGTGATACAAGTGCAATATGGATGATAGATATGAGTATTTGTAATCTGAAAATATAAAAACAGCAAGGTAACTAATGATAAAAGTGAGCACAAACGGTATTGCAATACTAGGAAACAAGGCATAGGGTTCATACTTTCACCAGTGCAAGTTCTCTCAACAATAATAACATAATTAGATCATATAACAATCCCTCGACATGCAACAAAGAGTCACTCCAAAGTCACTAATAGCGGAGAACAAACGAAGAGATTATTGTAGGGTACGAAACCACCTCAAAGTTATCCTTTCTGATCGATCTATTCAAGAGTCCGTAGTAAAATAACACGAAGCTATTCTTTCCGTTCGATCTATCATAGAATTCGTACTAGAATAACACCTTAAGATACAAATCAACCAAAACCCCTATGCATAAGTTCACAAGGTCACTGAACTCGCAAGTTGATCACCAAAACATACATCAAGTGGATCACGTGAATATCCCATTGTCACCACAGATAAGCACATGCAAGACATACATCAAGTGTTCTCAAATCCTTAAAGACTCAATCCGATAAGATAACTTCAAAGGTAAAACTCAATCCATTACAAGAGAGTAGAGGGGGAGAAACATCATAAGATCCAACTATAATAGCAAAGCTCGCGATACATCAAGATCGTACGACCTCAACAACACGAGAGAGAGAGATCAAACACATAGCTACTGGTACATACCCTCAGCCCCGAGGGTGAACTACTCCCTCCTCGTCATGGAGAGCGCCGGGATGATGAAGATGGCCACCGGTGAGGGATCCCCCCTCCGGCAGGGTGCCGGAACAGGGTCCCGATTGGTTTTTGGTGGCTACAGAGGCTTGCGGCGGCGGAACTCCCGATCTATTCTGCTCTCTGATGTTTTTAGGGTATATGGATATATATAGGCGAAAGAAGTCGGTAAGGGGAGCCACGAGGGGCCCACGAGGGTGGGGGCGCGCCCAGGGGGCAGGCATGCCTCCCTGCCTCGTGGCCACCTTGAAGCTTCCCTGAGTTCAACTCCAAGTCTCCTGGATCACGTTCGTTCCAAAAATCACGCTCCCGAAGGTTTTATTCCATTTGGACTCCGTTTGATATTCCTTTTCTGCGAAACACTAAAACAAGGGAAAAAACAGAAACTGGCACTGGGCTCTGGGTTAATAGGTTAGTCCCAAAAATAATATAAAAGTGCATAGTAAAGCCCATTAAACATCCAAGATGGATAATATAATAGCATGAATACTTCATAAATTATAGATACATTGAAGACGCATCACTGATGGAGCTGCATAGGGTGGTCGGCTTGGCCATGAAGGATCTAATAGTCCGACTTTGGCCAGCCGAACCCAGGCTTGTAATATATTTGCGCCTTTTATCTTAAGCTATTTTCCTCCTGTGCGGCCGTTTAATTCTAAAAATTTGCCAGTCATCTGCTTCAGCCCCCACATAGATACTACGAGGGTGTTCGGCATAGCGGGTTACCACACTTTATCCAACGTCTTGGTCCGTGAAGGAGTTGTCCGTGAGGTGAACCAGGCAATCAGACTATGCGGCTTTATTACTTTCACATGGCCATAGGAGTTTGATGGTGGGGCTAAGTACTAGCCCCTTGTACGTGTGTGGCAGTCCGAACGAAGGTGCCTTTTCCACGTGGCTGGATGAAGACCAGCCCCTTGTATAACACGGAGTAAATCACTAATGGTTTGTAGTATAAGACTAAGTCGCCGAATCGCTGACCAGCTCTCGCCTTATCATGACAGTCAGTTTTCGGCTTTCTCTACTGAGGTATTTGACCGGACGAACCAGAAATACAATCGTAGTAGTTCTCCCTTTACGACCTTAGCCGAATGAGCGGAAAGTAAGATGGTAAGCACAGGAGTCGGGCAACCCAACAATGGACCAAAGACATGATTCGGAGCCGATGCATATAGTGCAATATTCGGGACGCCAAAGAGTACCCTATAGGTGTTCGTACTTTAAAATGTGCAGGACCGAATACAGCCCCTGGTGTTAAGGCCGGACTAAAGCACGTGTGGCAATCTGGAGTAAGGAACATATACAGATGACAATAGGAAGTAAATCAATTCCAAACGAAAAGTGGTGATCAACTGTTTCCTTTATATCCTAGTTGATACGTCAAAACGTATTGTTACAGATAATGCCATAAATATTAGGGTTGTTTTACATGCCGAGAGTTTACACAAGGGAAAGTTTTACACAGGGCTATTTGAGAAAATAGTGGCTTCAAGATCCTAATGAAACTTTAGAGAGTAGCCCTGCTGCATGTCTGCGCCGTTTCTCCTTGGTTAGAAATCCCTTGAGAGGAGAAGTTGATGGTCGTCTATAAGAAAGGGGAGCTTTAGAGAGTAGCCCCTCTACAACCGCAGAGTAGGCAAGTTTTAGTGAACCTGTAGTTAAAGAAAAAGAAAGAGAGAAAGAAGGTTAAGGTCCAAATAGGGTCAAGCCGTACTATAGACCTTTTTCCGCAGTATGCCTCTGACGTTGCCCAAGGTATTTTAAGTGCGTAATTATGCACGCGCGGTACGTATGCCGCAACCTTATGGGGAGATCGGCGGAGGCTGAACTGCCAATCAATCTCCGGATCTGCCGAGCTGTCATGCTGTAATGTGGACCGGACTCGTTTGGCAGTGTCAGGGGCCTTAATGGCCGACGAGTTGTTCGGCTTGATGAGGCCGTTCTGTACCTCGGCTGCAAGGGCTGCGATGTGCTCCTCAGTACGGAGGGAGCGCTCCATATTTCCATTGACTGTGATGACGCCGCGCGGTCCGGGCATTTTGAACTTTAAATAAGCATAATGTGGGACTGCATTGAAGCGGGCGGAAGCGGTTCGTCCGAGTAGTGTGTGATAACCACTGCGGAAAGGGACGATATCGAAGATCAAGTCTTCACTTCGGAAGTTGTCCAGAGAACCGAAGACTACTTCCAATGTTAACGAGCCCATACAACGGGCCTCCACGCCGGGTATCACTCCTTTAAAGGTAGTGTTGCTAGGCTTGATTCTTGACGGGTCAATACCCATCTTACGGACAATGTCTTGATAAACCAGGTTGAGACTGTTGCCGCCGTCCATAAGGACTCTAGTGAGATGGTACCCGTCGACAATGGGACCGAGTACCAGGGCCGTCGAACCTCCATGAAGGATACTAGTTGGGTGGTCCCTGCGATCGAAGGTGATCAGACAAGCCGACCATGGGTTGAATTTTGGGGCGACCGGCTCTACGGCGTAGACGTCCCTTAGTGCGCGCTTGCACTCCCTTTTGGGGATGTGGATGACATATATCATGTTCACTGTTTTCACATCGGGGGGAAACTTCTTTTGTCCCCCTGTGTTCACAGGGAGGGGCTCGTCATCGTCCTCGCTTTGAGGTCCTTTCCCCTTGTGTTCGGTATTTAACTTACCGGCCTGTTTAAAAACCCAGCAGTTCCTGTTAGTGTGGTTGGCAGGCTTGTCAGGGGTGCCATGAATTTGGCAAGGCCTATCTAGAATTTTGTCCAAATTGGATGGACCGTCTCTATTTCCTTTGAACGGCTTCTTCCGCTGACCAGGTTTGGAGCCACTGAATCTGGCGTTTACCGTCGTATCCTTAGTTTCTTCGTTGTTGTTTCGACGCTTATTTTTGTTGTGTCGTGGCCTTCCATTGCCATCCCTGGCCTTAGAGGTGCCAGGGTCACTGGTGCTGTTGCTTTTAAGAGCCAACCAGCTATCTTCGCCCGCACAGAAGCGGGTCATAAGTGCAGTAAGAGCTGCCATAGTTTTAGGCTTTTCCTGACCGAGGTGTCGGGCGAGCCATTCTTCACGGACGCTATGCTTAAAGGCCGCTAAGGCTTCGACGTACGAACAGTTAACGCTTTGGTTCTTTTTGATTAAGAACCGGGTCCAGAGTTTGCGGGCTGACTCTCCGGGCTGCTGGACTATGTGACTAAGGTCATCAGCGTCCGGTGGCCGGACATAAGTGCCTTGGAAGTTGTCTCGAAAAGCATCTTCCAAGTCCTCCCAGCTGCCAATGGAGTTCTCTAGGAGGCTATTCAACCAGTGTCGTGTTGGTCCTTTTAATTTTAGGGGGAGGTATTTAATGGCGTGGAGATCATCACCGTGAGCCATGTGAATGTGGAGAAGAAAATCTTCAATCCATAAAGTGGGATCTGTCGTTCCATCGTATACCTCGATGTTTATGGGTTTAAACCCTTCTGGGAACTGGTGCTGCATTACCTCATCGGTAAAGCACATGGGGTGTGCGGTGCCTCTATATCGGGTGACATCACGATGGAGTTCGGATGACATCCGTGTTCGATTCTCGGCCCGAACTTGGTGATGCTTGTCACGCCAGGCTTGATGGTCGTCGTCTCGTGTTGGAGCACGTCCCCTTGATCCGTAGATTGATCTGGTCTGGCCGAATCTATTGTCTAGGTCCTGACGTAAGTCATACGTGTAGCCCGGAGCCGCTGCCTCTTTGCCTCTACGGCGAGGTGGTGCGGGCTGGTGTTCGGCATAATTAGCCGCTTTGTCCCGTCCATGTGGTGGTCGGTCCGGTTCATCAACATGGTTGTATCTTGATGGTATTGGCTCAAGGGCCTCATCATCGAATTGTGGTAGTAGACTACGCTTTGGGTAGCTCTGTATTGGGCGCTCAAGGCCGTATTCTTCGGCGGCCAGGACCTTGGTCCATCTGTCGTTGAGCGTATCCTGTTCGGCTTCAAGCTGTTGCTATTTCTTTTTCAGGCTCCTCGCAGTGGCGATAAGTTGTGGCTTGAATCGTTCTTGTTCGAGGGGTTCCTCTGGTACGATAAAATCTTCGTTACCGAGGCTAACATCCTCCTCGGAGGCCGGTAGATAGTTACTATCTTCCGAATCCTCATGATCGACAAGTTCGTCTGGGTTGACTTGTCCTTCTTCCCACTCATCCTGCTCGAACGCAGGCTCGATAGGGTGGTCAGAGTCTTCGGCATTTTCTGGAGTGTTGTTATATCCGGTGCCGGTATTACTTTCCTTTTCCCGATGCGATCGTGAACGGCGCCGCTGATGTCGGTGCTTTGGTGGTGCCTCGACGGGCTTGTCCTCGATCGGTTCCTGAGTGCCATCGTTGTCCTTCTTTTCGGATGTATCCACCATGTACACGTTGTATGTAGAAGTGGCCATCCAACGCCCAGTGATAGGCGGATTTTGGCCTGGTTCGGCTCCGGCATCGTTGTCCATGTCGTCAATGTCTTCGGAGGCGTAGTCTAGCATGTTGGTTAGGTCCTCGACAGTGGCTATCAAGTGGGTGGTGGGTGGGACGTAAAATTCCCCGCTCTCAGGCCCCAATTCAGGCTGGGCGTAGTTAGGAAGTGATACTTCCGTAATGGCGAGAGATCGCCTTAGGTCCAGTGCCTCGTTTAGGAGCGAAAGCTGGACAGGTGATTAAGGATATGCGGAGCTGGGTCCGGTAATCACCTCTTGGCCGAGATCGGTGGACGCAGACCTCGAGAGTTCGGAGTTGACATCCAGAGATGAGTCCGGCTTTACGATGACAGGAAAATTCCTGTTGGACTCCGGTCCCGCTGACAGCATGGTCACCTCTAGGTCTCCGACAGGTAACTCCATAAAAGGGGAGAGTCAGGTGGGGTTTATTCACCCGTCTTCGGGCAGAGTGGACCGCTCTGGATTTAAGGCCCGGGCGGGTACGAGGGTCGATCCCTGAGCGGAATCTGATGGTAGATCCGACGGGCTTCCTTTATGTAGATGAGGAGCGGCGGCCGGGCCCGAGAATCCCTCGAAGATCAAGTCTCCTCGGATATCAGCGATGTAGTTCAAGCTTCCAAACCTGATCTGGTGACCAAGGGCATAGCTGTCGATCTGCTCAAGGTGACCAGTTGAATTAGCACACAGAGCGAAGCCGCCAAACAGAAAAAGTTGACGGGGAGAAAAGTCTCCCTGGAAACAGCATCGTCGCCGATGACAAGCTGCGCCATCGATCCTTCTACTGACGACATAGCGGAACTCTCAATGAAAGCACCAATGTCGGTGTTAAAACCAGCAGATCTTGAGTAGGGGGTCGCGAACTGTGCGTCTGAGGATTGATGGTAACAAGGGACAAGTGGGACACAATGTTTACCCAGGTTCGGGCCCTCTTAATGGAGGTAAAATTCTATGTCATGCTTGATTGTATTTGATGAGTATAGGGGTTACAAGAGTTGATCTACCTCGAGATCGTAATGGCTAAACCCTAGCTGTCTAGCCTATGAGAATTATGATAGCCTCTACGGACTAAACCCTCCGGTTTATATACACACCGGAGGGACCTAGGGTTATATAGAGTCGGTTTGTAAAGGAAGGAAATAAAATATCCGGACACCAACCTTGCCTTCCATGCATATTGGAGTCCTACCCGGACAAGGAGGAAAAGTCTTCTGCTTTTATCTTCACGGCCCATCAGTCCGGCTCATATTAAACGGTCCGCACACCCGAGGACCCCCTAATCCAGGACTCCCACAACTGCAAGTCGCCTCGCCCCCTCCCCACCTGTCCCATCGGATCCCGTCGCGCTCCGGCGCCGACGTGCTACCTTTGGCTCCTCCTCCCGAGGCCTCGTTCATCCCCTTCCCTGCGGGCTCCGGCTACCCCATCCGTCACTGGCGCGTCCTCGCCCCAACCACGTTCTCACGAGCCAAATCTGTGCGGCCTCCGGCACCCCTGCTGCTGCCGGCGCCGGATCCGGGTGGATAGTGTCGAGGCTTCTTGGCTGGGTCGGTCGGCCTTTGGGGCATCGCGATGGCGTTCCTTCTCCCCCGAGCTGCGGCCATGGCTCTGGGTGGTGGTTCCTTGGTGGACTTGGATGGTTGCCCGATGGCGTATGCCTTTTGCAGTGCGCTGGTCGGGAACTTGGTTGGCTAGCGCCTCATTCGCCCCCTCCCCCCTGCAGATGCGGCCCCGTCATGGACCTGTGTCCATGACTGGCTGGAGCATCTCCAGATCCGGCACCCCTATGTTCGAGCTACGTCATCTTCCGGCTCCTTCGGATTATCGGGATGTTGGTGGCTCCGCATACCCCCATTTGCAGGTGCGCTTGGTTGGCTTTCATCCACCCCCCGTGCGGCTTCGACTCCATCGGGCTCTTGGAGCTGCGTCCCCTTCCAGCTCATTCAACTCACCGGGCGTTCCTACGGCTCCGGTCCAGGCAGCCTAGATCTGCGCTCCTCTCCAGATCCTGGCTCGTCTAGGTTTTCGGCCGCCATTGCCCCCTCCGTTTTTCGAGCGACTGCCCAACCCCTCCCACCTATGTGGCCCATCCGCCCTTCTGCAGGTCATTTCTTCCGGTAGCTCCCCATCTTGTGGTGGCGGTTTCAGCCCACGACCAGACTTCCTCATATTCGAATTTTGCTCCGGCGGCTTGGGACTGCTCAGACTCGGCCAAGGGAAATCCTTGTTCGACCTTTCGATGCTGGCAGCGGCGACACCTGTGGGTGTTATTCCCTTCTTGGGGGCACGGCCATGGCTGCTATCTGTGCCCCTCTTCGAGCGTCAAAGGAAACCCTAGGTCCGGCTTCTCGGATCGGACGGCGACGGCGCCTCGGCGTTGTTCTCCTTCATGAAGGTGTTGTCTTGTTTGCTCGCGGCGTCCTCAGCGATGGGTTTCGAGATATTGGTCGTCCTGTTAGTTTGGTTTGGGTTGTGTCCCTGGGCGACGAGTTTAGCCGTGTTTTTTCTGTTTGGGCTGAGCATCCCATGTTTCTATGCTCTGTGCGCCATGTTTCTGAATCATAGCATGTTGGGTAGGAAAATAATTGGGCATTCAGTTATTCACCACAATCACCACCAAAGTCCTTCATAAGAATTCAATCTATGCTAAGATTGCCGACATTGGGCGAAATTCTATATCATCGGACGCGTCACTCCTGCTGTCGGAATCGACGTTGACCATGCCGGAGGGTCCTGCATCCTTCTTCTTCTTGGCCTTGATGATGAAGGCCCCACCTCGGTGTCGTTCTTGCCGTTAGTCTACTTGAGATCCCTCTTCCAATAGAACTCCATCTCGGCATGCACATACTCTGAAAGTGCCCTCGCAAAACGCCGCCATTGCCTCCCCGTCGCTCTCTCTGACGTTGTTCCACACCTTGATGAAAATGCGGGTAGCTAGCTTGATTTTGCTAGACTTGATTGTCACCGGCGGCCCGACGAGCTGCGCATCTGCTCAAGACTCGATCTTTGAAAAAATTAGCCTCGAGCGTGGCACCGCGACGTCGTAGGTGCATGCGGCATGTCAGCTGTCGGGTAGGTGCCAAGCCAGTACCTCCAAGCACCGCGCTGGAGCTCGACACCATGGTTGTCGGACGGCCGGGGCCGAACCCCCTTGAATCCACCCTTGCCTTGCCCTTTAGCGGCGTGGCGAGGAGGTGACAGTGCCAGGGAAGAAGGCGGCGACGAGGAAGAGAGGCGACGCAGGTGTGACGGCGGCATGGCAGACATCAAATTCCGTTTGCGGGTGCGCATCGGATTGCAGCAGAAAGGGGGCAACGACGGCGCGATTAGCTGGTCCGGCGGTTGGCAAGTTGGGTGCCGTGAGATCCGATGTTGGCAGGGTGTGACAACCGTGGATCTGCAGGAGGCGGCGCGGGTGCGCAGCTGGGTGGGTTTGAGAAGGTCGTGGGTGTGTGACTGGGTGCCGTTTTGTTTTGCGGCAGCAACCGAAGTGTTGTATGTTTTTTGAACATAAATAACTTTATTCCTCATATGATAGCCATGTCATTTACAATATGTGAAAGAATAAAGTCAGGGACATTTGAGTCCCAAAATTCAGATAAATTAAGACTAAAACAGTGCTTTGCTAAACAATCAACAACAAGATTGATTTCTCTTTCGCAATGAACAAAGCTGACATTTGAAACTCCATCATCAGCAGACTAGTCTGGGTGATGATTGGCACATCGGGACCCAACCGAACTGTTGTAGTATATTTGTAATACTTCGTGATGTGTTTTAGGGCTGCCCAACAAAAAATTGAACTTTTGTTTGCTGTTGGATGGTTTTTTTCCTTCTCGTGCCAAAAAAACCGTCTGCTGCCCTTCTGAACTCTGAAGGCGACGGCGCAAGAAACCCTCACTCAATTTCAAAAAAAAAGAACCTACAGGCGAGGGCAGCGGCGCAAGAGAGTCAATTGCAGAAAACTACCACATTTACGACTAGGTTTGCAGAAAACCACCAACTCGTTAATCCGTTGCAAAAAACACCGCATTAGCAACAAACTTGTTGCAAAAAGCACCGATCAGGTGATTTGGGCCACTTAATCACTTTCTGACAAGTTGGGCCCGGCTGTCAATAGCTGACTTGGCAAACAAATGTCATACACACCCCTGGATCTAAAAATAAAAAGCAATCAAGCCCTTGCTCTCAATCCCCTGCTGTCGATCCGATCGACACCCAACCGCGCCGCCCCCGCAGGCTCCCGTCACCGCCGCAGGAAGCCCACCCACCGTGGCTCGCTCCAACCTGATGACGTCGCCGTCGATGTCCTGCTCCGCCGTGCCCAGATGATGGCCTCGTCCGCCCGCAGCAACCGCGCGCGCACCTCGCCCCAACCTGCCCAACCGCTGCCAGCCCAACCACGGCCATGTCGACGGCACTGGATTCCACGGCGGCCCACAGCCCCCACCTCTCTCAGTCGCTAGCCAAGCTAGCCGGCCAGCAGGTTGATTGATTTTTTCGACCAGATGCGCACGCAGACACACCTACACGCAAGCTGTTGGATCAATTTTGGCCACCGGCTAGATTACAAGCTCGTGCTCGTGCTGCAGCTCGAGCGGGAGCTGGGGATGGGCCTGGGTGGACGGGGCAAAACGGCGTCGCTACTCCGGCGAGCTTCCCTCCGCCGCCCGTCTGGCCCTTCTCTCCTCCTCCTCCCTCCTCCCTCCCGAGCTGCGCTGCACCATAAACGTTGACGCCCTGCTCCCAGCCTCTGCATAGTCCACGAGCTTGCACAGGTGCTGGGGCGACGAGGTAGCCGCCTAATTGAACGCAGCAACGACCGGAGCTAGTGGTGAATGGCTGAATGCGGTGGAACTAGCCCGTGGCGGAGCAGTGGCGGCATGATGTACCACGGTCATCCGCCACCGCGAAGAGCTCGGGGCCGCGCACGCCGCGCTCACCGGCTCGCTCCTGCCCATCTCCTCCTTGTCTGCGCGTCCGCCCTACCGAGGCTCACGCTCCCTGCCACTACATCCCGGCGGACGGCAGGGCCAGGGCGCCGCCGTGCCGGTCGAGCTCGAGCTGCTTCGGCAGTAGTGCTGCTGGGGTTGATTGTTTTTTTTATTTTAGATCAGGGGTGTGTATGTTAATTTTTTGCCATGTCAGCACCTTACAATTGGGCCACGGTTGTCAGAAAGTGATCAAACGGGCCAAATCACCCGATCAGTGCTTTTTGCAATGACTTAAGTGATTTTGCGGTGTTTTTTGCAACGGATTAACGAGTTGGTGGTTTTCTGCAAACCTAGCCACAAATGTGGTGGTTTCTTGCAATTGACTGCTTCTGCTGCGTCTCCGGACGTCGCCAACTTCATTGTCGCCACGGCGTGCCTGCGCCTCGGCCGGACGGACTTGCTCCTTCACCGCCGCAGGGCGGACGCGGTTGCCGCGGCTGCGCATGCCCACATGCAGGTGGGCCCGGCCCCCACCGTTGACGTGGACCTTGTGCGTGCCCCGATTCCTCCCCCGATCCCCTCGCCCTTGCATGCGTCCAATCCCCCCCCGATCCCCTCCGGTCAGCGCGCCCTAGAAGCCGCGCCCTCCATCCTGCGCGTGCGTCCTGACAGCCCATCCCCTCCCGCCTTATCCCCTGCCCTCCTGGCGCCCGGACGCGACGTGCGTGGCGCCCCCATGCTTCTCCCCCGCCCCGTCTTCTCCTACCTCGCCCCCTGCTCTCTCTCTTCTTCCCGCCCCTCCTCCTGACCCGTCTCCCTCACCCCAGAATCCCGCCCTCCCTCCCGGCCCGTCTCCCCTAGCCACTCCCCCTCTCCTCCGCGAATCCGGCTACCCGGCGATGGCCTCTGCGGCGCTGCGCGCCCATGCCCCGCTACTCCGGCCCCCGCACGCCCATGCCCCGCTTCTCCGGACCCTCTCTCCCCCCGTGGCTCGCCCTCCCCGCCTCGTTCCTATAAAGAGGCGCTGCTCTCCCCTGCAGCTCCTCCACACAGTCTTCGGCGCATCCTAGCCTTCCTCCCCTCGCCGGTCAAGAAACTATGCCACAAGTGCTATTCCTCGGCTCACCTCGTCCGAGATTGCCGTGACCCCGTGTGGTGCCGTGACTGCGGTCGTTCCAGCCACATCAGCTCGCAATGTAAGTTTGATCCCCTTATGCTCATCCCTTCTTCCCCCACCTCCACTCTCCTTGTCTCACCTCCCCGGTACTCATCTCCGCCGTCGTCCCCTTGCAGGCTCTCCGACGTGCTCTCCCACTCCCCTCCGCCCGGTCCCGCTCCACCTCCCCCGTCCGCTCGCCTCCCCGTGAGCACCGGATGACCCGGTACTACAGGGAGGTCGAGGCCGAGCGTACCATGCCCTTCTTCTCATGCCCCCCGACTCCGTTCCCCCGCGGCGCTCCCTCCTCCTCCGGCGCGAGCTCCCCCGACACTCCGATGGAGCCGGCGGCTGCCGGGGGCCCCAACCCTGCGGCCGGCAGCTCCGCTGGCGCTCATGAGCCGGCTGCGCGATGCCGCCCGGAGTACGCCGAGTGCTTCATGCCCATGGTGGACATGGCGCACTCCCGCTGCTTCGCATATGCCCTCATCGACCCACCATCGCCAAGCCCGGCGGACCTCCTGCGTCGGGCGTTTGAGCAGCGTGCCGGCAACCCTCCAGTGCGCCTAGCGCCGTCCCACTACGGCGCCTTGATGGTGATCTTCTCCTCGGAGCCCGCTCGAGAGTTCGCCATTCGCGAGTTCTTCCCGCTCCCCTTCGACGGCCACGTCATCCTCCTCGAGCGGCCGGAGAACGGTGAGAACCGCTTCGGCTGGGAGTACACGTGCTTCGCGCAACTCTCGGCCACCGGCTTCCCCCTCGAGCATTGGCATGAGGCCGGCATCCGCAATGCCTTCCGCTCCGTCGGCAACGTCTGCTGCATCGACCCCCTCTGCCTCAACGAGCTGGACTTCTCCGCGGTCTGCCTCGTCATCCGCCTGGAGCACGAGGACGACGTCCCGCACGCGCTGCTTCTCCGCAACTACGACGGCGACCTCTCTACGGACGTGTCCATCCGACGGGTCCGCTCCTGGACCGTGGCCGAGGATGGCTCCTCCGTCTCCTCCCACCAGTTCGAGCCGTCCGGCGGCTCGCCTCCACCCTCCCCGCGTGTGCGCCGCTCCTCGGCTATGGACGACATCGACACTGAGAGCCTCCGCGGGTTCGGGTCCCTCTCGCTTGAGGCGGCCCCCTTTGCTCCCGCGCCCCCGGTCGGCGCTTCGGGCGGCCAGGACAGCCTCGCCCTGGCTCGCCTCCGGCGCGAGATCGGCCGTCGCCTCTCGTGCCTTCTGACGGAGCCCTTCCCCACCCGCTGGTGCTCCCTCCTCCCGCCGGCCACGGCCCTTGTCCCGGAGTGCGAGGCCGAGTCCGAGGCTGCGTCTGACTCCTCCCTCTCTTCTGGGGTGGTCTTCGCCGCGGCTGATGCAGAG
Organism: Aegilops tauschii subsp. strangulata; assembly: GCF_002575655.3. Taxonomy (NCBI): domain Eukaryota; kingdom Viridiplantae; phylum Streptophyta; class Magnoliopsida; order Poales; family Poaceae; genus Aegilops; species Aegilops tauschii. Next base: position 396,329,637 of record NC_053039.3, on the reverse strand, counting down.
GCTCCTCTCCTGGCGCCTTCCGACCTCTGCAACGACGAGCACGAGCACGCCGTGCGCAAGCGCCGCTGCCTTCGCAAACGCGCCGTCGACTCCTAGTTCGTGGAGGGGCGTCGCAGCCTGCGCCTTGCCGGGAAGGAGCCGGCCGCATACGTGAAGATGCTTGAGCGGGCCAAAGCGGTGAAGGCGGCGCGGTTCGACTCCTCCAAGGGCTCTCCGCGTCTCCGTGCTGCTATCAGGGCTGCGGGCATCGGCGAGGACGATGGCGTCGTTCCTCCCATGCCTCTTCGTCTGCTCCAGGAGCTGGGTGCTCCCTGCGGTGTGGACCCTGATGCTCTTGCAGCCGGGGCCCGCGCTGAGGTGGCTGCCCGCGCCCCATGATCTGCATGCAACTCCCCGGGGCCCCTGCTCTCCATCGGCGTTTTTCTCCTGTTGGGCCCCCTGCATGTTTCTTTCCTCCCCTGCTCCTTTTTAGTTCCACAGGCTTGCCGTGCTCCCGTCCGTGGATCCCGACGAGGGGTTGTCGGAGCGCGTTATCCTCTCTTCTTTTTTCTTTTCCCCCGTGGGGTATGTAATGGCCTTAGGCCCACTTGTTATTCCAATCAAGCCTGTGATGTGTGTTTTCTTCTCATTGCGCCTGGAGACTTGCGATTCCCATGATTAGCCCGTTTTCCCTCTGTACGTGGAATGTGCGTGGCCTTGGCACTGCATGCAAGTGCCGCGACGTACGCGCGGATATCGAGGCCATGCAGCCCCCCTCCCTCGCTCTTCAGGAAACTAAACTTGTAGCCCCGGACTCGCGCAAATCTGACTCCTTCCTCCCAAATGTGTTGCGCTCGTTCCTCCTGGCTGACGCGGTCGGCTCGTCAGGTGGGCTTTGCACTGCTTGGGACTGCCGCGTCTTCTCCATCGCTAGTAACCTTTGCTCCCCTCGCGTGCTCTCTGTTGACTTGAATCTCTGTCACAACAATTCCCTTGTCCGCATCACGAATGTTTACGCTCCCTGCGACCACGCGTCCAAGCCCGCCTTCCTTGCCGAGCTCTCCGGCCATGCCCCCGGTGACGCCATCCCATGGGCCGTTTTGGGCGACTTCAATCTTACTCGTTCTCCCGAAGACCGCAACAATGCTAATTTCTGCCGGACCGAGGCCGCACTCTTTAATGACTTCATCAATGAGCTCTCTCTAATTGACCTCCCCCTCCGCTACCGTCTTTACACGTGGTCCAACCGCCAGTCCTCCCCAATCCTTGCTCGGCTCGACCGGGTCCTTGTCAACGTGTCGTGGGATGCTAGGTTTCCCACTTCCACCCTCTCATCCTTCACCCGCTCTACGTCCGACCACGTCCCCCTGGTTGCGTCGATCTCTTCCGCCGCCCCCAAAACCCGCATCTTTCGCTATGAGAAGGCTTGGGCGCTGCACCCATTGTTCCGCTCTGCGGTCGTTGCAGCTTGGGCCTCCACTTTTCGGCCGGATCCTACTGCTCGACTCGTTGCTCGTCTTCGTCAAGTTAGGCTTTGTTGTAAACGCTGGAAGAGACGGGCGGCGCCTGCTTCCCGCCGTGAGCAGGACTGCCGCGTGCTCGTTGGCTTCCTTGATCGCGTTGAAGAGCTGCGCCCCCTCTCTTCCCTCGAGCGTCTCCTCCGAACTCTCACTATCGACGCCCTGCACCTCTCCATCAAAGAGCGGGTCCTGTACTGGAAGCTCCGTGCCAAAGTTCGCTTTGCCGTGGATGGGGACGAGAATACTGGCTTCTTTCACGCCTCCGCCTCCTCACGTTTCCGGCGAAACTGTATCCCCGTCCTTTCTGTCAACGGGGTCGACCTCCATTCTCATGAGGACAAAGCTGCTGCCCTCCGGACCTTCTACAAGGATCTCCTGGGTACGGCGCCAGCCTGCTGCTGGAGTTTTTCCCTCTCGGACCTCTACCCCGACTCGACTCCGCTCCCCGGTGACCTCACGGCCCCCTTCTCCCCGGACGAGATCCGTCGGGCCTTTCTCGACATGAACCGTCTCTCCAGCCCCGGACCGGATGGTTTCGGCCCCTCTTTCTACGCCTCGTTCTGGGATACTGTCGTTGCGGATGTCGAAGGGGTCTTCCATGACTTCTATGACGGTACTCTCGATCTCACCCGCATAAACCGAGCCTTCCTCGTCCTTCTCCCTAAGTTTGAGGCAGCTCGCTCGCCGTCTGATTTCCGCCCCATCTCCCTGCAAAACTGCATCATGAAGGCCATCACCAAAGCATTGTGCTCCCGTTTGCAGCGCTACATTCACTCTCTAGTTGACCCCGATCAGACAGGGTTCCTCCCTGGCCGCCGCATCTCTGAGAATATTGTCTACGCTGCTGACCTTCTTCGCGTTTGCCACACCCGGCGAGCTCCTACTGTGGTGTTTAAAATCGATTTCCGGAAGGCGTTCGACTCCGTCAACTAGGCCAGCCTCCTTGCCGTCCTCTCGGCTCGGGGTTTTGACTCTAAGTGGTGCGGTTGGATTCGCGCTATTTTGTCTACCGGTCACACCTCGGTTCTCCTAAATAATGTTCCTGGGGACTGGATCCTTTGTCGCAACGGCCTGCGTCAGGGAGACGCGCTCTCCCCCTACCTTTTTATTATCATTGCGGATGTCCTTCAACGTCTCATTCGCCGTGCTTCCGACGAGGGGCGGCTCGCCCACCCCATTGACCCTTCCCTCCCGTGCCCCGTTCTGCAATACGCCGACGATACCCTTATCCTCTGCCGCGCTGACATTCCCTCGGTTACCCACCTCAAAACCTTGCTGGACGCTTTTGCCCTCGCTACCGGACTCGCCATAAACTTCCACAAATCTGGGTTCATCCCGATGCACTGCAGTGGTGAACTGTCGGCGGCCTTGGCTGGGATCCTGGGCTGCCCTATCTCTTCTTTTCCTCAACCCTACTTAGGACTCCCCCTGTCTCCCCATAAGCTCCCCATCTCCGCCTATGACCCCCTCATCCGTTCTTTCGACCGTTACCTTTCGGGCTGGCGTGCCCTGCTCCTTTCCTCTGGTGGCCGAATGGTACTTTGTAATGCCGTCCTTAATAACCTCTCTACTTATTTTATGTGCTCCTATCGTCTTCCCTCTGGTGTGATTGAGATGATCGACCGTAGACGTCGTGCCTTTTTTTGGACCGGCAAGGATACGTGCTCTGGCGCTCGCTGTCTTGTTGCTTGGGATAATGTGTGTGCAGATGTGCAGGAGGGTGGCTTCGGGATCCGCGATCTACGACGACAGAACATGTGCCTGCTCCTCAACTTCGTCCACAAGCTTCACCAACCGGACTGTCCCCCTTGGAAGAGCTGGTTCCTCCGCAGCATCAGGGGGGACGTTGGCGACTGCTCTTCGGCTCCTTCCTTCCTCGAGGTCATCGTCCGCCGGGGGCTCCCCACGTACAGGGCCATCACCCGTGTGGCGCTTGGGGACGGGCGCACTACCTCCTTCTGGCATGACCGCTGGTGCCCCGGTGGTGCCCTCTGCTTCGAGTACGCGGCGCTCTTCTCCTACTCCACGCGCCCCAACGCCTCCGTGGCGGCGGTCGCCCTCGACGGTCTTCATCTTCAGAGACGCCTCTCCTCTGTAGCTACTTCTCAGCTGGGAGAGGTCCGGGCTCTCATCCGTGCCATGCAGCTTGGTGACACTCCGGACCGCCGGTTCATGGCTTGGGGCGAGGACCTAGCGTTCAGCTCACGCGTTGCGTTTCGGGTTCTCTCCTCCAATGGAGTGCTCTGTCAGACCTCCATCGACATTTGGTGCTCCAAACTTCCCAGGAAGATCAAGATCTTCGCTTGCTTGCTGGCTCGTGACCGCCTCAGCACGCGTGTGAACCTGTTCGCGAAGAACTGCGCCCCCTCTAGTATGTGTGCCTCCTGCTCCGCGGAGGAGACTGCTGTGCATATTTTCACCTCGTGCGCGCGCGCAGCCTCCACCTGGCGCCGCCTTGGACTGGGCCCCTTCGACTCGGTTGGCGGGATTCTCTCCTCGCCCCCGGGAGCTCCGACCTCGCCTCCGCTCTGGAAGGACGGGCTCCTAGTGCTGCTTTGGCAGATCTGGAAAGCCCGGAACAACGCCACGTTCAACGGCGTCGACCGCGACGTTGGCGACATCCTCTCCAGAACTGCGGACGACATCATGCTCTGGAGCCGCCGTTACAACGCTCCTGATCGCGCGCTGTTCCTGGAGACGCGTGCTTTTTTTCTTTCGGCCCTGTAACTCTCCCTCTCCCCCTCTTCGGTTTTTGCTGCTTAGTTGGTAGTTTTTTATCTCTTCGATGAAAAACTCTGTATGACTGCCAAGTCTTTCGAGTAATACAACAACCGGTGGGGCCCTGGCCCCCCGTCATTCTCGAAAAAAAAATATGTGTATGTTTCGGTTAGATCTGATTTCTTGAATCTGTCAATACAAGAGGGCAACCTTCCATGTTGTACAAGTTGCTTCTGTTCAGCTGTTGTGTCTAGAGTTGCTCTGGTATTACTTTCAAGGTATTATGGAAGAAATAAATTATTTTCTTGTTCCATGCTGCTACTAAGTGCATGATGTGTAGCTTCCAGTTTTTATCGGTTCAAGATGAAAATTGTTACGAATAGTACGGAGCACTATATGACATGATAAAATAAATGTTGTTACCGAAATGGTCATCCTGCTGGCCTTATGTGAATCCTGTAGGCTGTGAATGTTCAGCTTGTGCTGAACTAGAAGTGTGGTAGGCAAGAGTGCTGAGTGCAGCTTCCTACAAGGCTACGACTTGTAGCTTGTGGAGGGCAGTGTTAGGAGCTTGTGCTAGCGCTACACTAGCAGATCAAGATTATTATCTGCTAGTGCTATACGATTTGAGATCATTAGGTTCCTAGTTCCTGGTTAGGATCTTGTGCTAATTAGTATCTTAATTAATTGTATGATGGTTTGTTTGAGTTTATTATCTTGTGCTGACTCAAATTATTTACAAGTTAGAAGTTACTGTACTTAACAAAGCATCTTGCACACTGAAGAAGGCTTGAAAGATATGTGTCGAAGTATTGCTTCAGCTCATTAGTTTTATATATGAGGGAAAGCTCTCTTTCTTTATGTTCACTTCTTATTTGTGATGGCCTGCTATGCTAGATAAGTTGGCTTTATGTCACACAGGAAAATCAGTCCTCCAGTTCAGGCTGTGTCCTGTCAGGACCATGTTTCCTGTAATCTTGTAGCTATTATCTTGTCTTAATTGCTGTTTTTATCTCGTTGTTTTGGTTAGCACTTCCTTACTAGGAAAAGAAAAAAAAATGATTGATTGGGTAAGGTGATTTAGTTGCCTGTTTTACAATTGTTAATATGAATATGAGAAGAGTGGATTGAACTAGGAGTAATCTGCTGCTTCTTAATGTTGGATAATTGGATCGACATTCATTATTATTAGCTCGGCATATTCTTGAACCTCAACAAGTCATGGAGAAGCCCATACTTCTTTCCAGTTTAATCATGGCAATTTACCCCTGTTGATTACATATCGCTGGTCTGTTATCGAATTATAAAATTGTCTGAATTTTCTTCTTCCAGTACTGTGTTTCCTTTTGCTTTTGCCAACCTCATTAATTCGTAGTAACTTTACTGATTCAGATGAGCTGAAGGTGAAAGAAGAGACCAGTGCTGCCACATGGTGCTTCCTATTCGACCAGTTGAGGGTGTGTAGAAATTCTTTATGACTTCAATTCCAGCAGATGAAGTTACTATGCTCATATAGTCTTGTTAGGCATCATTTTGGTTCTGCCAGATATCAGTGTATTTTTTTAGCAATTATTTTACTCTCTTTCTCAATTTCTGTTTGATCTGTATGGACCATGGAGAATCAGTTTGGATGCACAAAACGAGAGTGTACTTAAAGTTTTCACTGTCAAGGTAGTCTTGGTTTGCCAAGGTGCATCATGTTTCTACGCCAAATATGTCATTTACCCACACAAGTGTCATTAGCCTAAGGCAAACGAGAATAGACTTGTTGAACCTGTTCCTCTTACACTATCCAATTTGAGGTGGCAGGGTTTAAGGTAGTTGGAAGGGATTGATCCCTGTGGGGATTGGGTGACAGCAGTGGATCAACCCATTTCCTGGGTGGATTTTTTCCACTAGAGTATCTGTTCTCATGTAACCAAACAAGGCCTTCTCTAATGTTGGTTTGATGATAATCATGCATTAAGTGGTGCAGATGGATCGATTGGTTCATGGGTTGAAAGAGAGGGCGAAAGAGCAGAATACTCCGGGCCACAACTTCCGGAGGTACATTGTGAGATGCTGATAATGGAAATAACTTATATTGCATGTTTGTTCACCATGAATGCTTTAACTGTGCCAATTGGTTGACCTGTGCTAGCTAAATAAGAAGTACAGTATAAACATACATTTCTTTAGTGCTGCAACCTGCTACAGTCCTACTGCATCAGTAGCTTTGCTTTGTTCTAACTGTCCGAAGAAGAATGCCTGTTGTGAGTGTTAGATCCCCTGCTACCCTGCTATCTCAATAAGGACTAGATATAATTCCTCATTTCATAGAGCTCCTCTCTTAGCAGTGGCTTGTACTTCTCTGGACGTGGTTCTATGCTCTTCTCTGGCTTGTTCTTCTTTTATCCATTTGAAATAAGCATTTGGCCATGTTCAGCTTTTCTCACATGCTTGTACATGTAGGACATCTGGTGTCATATACATTCCCTACTACCAATGCGAGATGCTGCCCGAGCTGCTTGCGTGTCTCGTGCCTTTCTAAGTTTATGGAGATGCCATCCAAATCTTACATTCAGTATGGAAGCACTGGGCATGAATATGAATCCGTGTGGAGAGGATGAAATAGGAAATTTCACCAAAAAAGTTGACCGCATCTTAAAAAACCGCTCACGCACTGGTGTGAAGACACTCAGGATTGTTTTCCGTTATTCCAATGCTATGGTCAGCAATGTTGATAGGTGGCTTCAGACAGCTGTTACACCTGGGATTGAAGAACTCACTGTTCAGCTTACACCTGGGATTGAAGAACTCACTGTTCAGCTTACACCTGGGATTGAAGAACTCACTGTTCAGCTATCTTCAGCATCGGGACCATACTACAACTTCCCATGGTCTCTTTTAGCTAATGGGAATGGAAACTCGATGCAGCGTCTACACCTTTCCCATTGTGTTTTCTCTCCCAGCGTTGAACTTGGCTTGAAAAACATGACAAGGCTTGATTTGTGTTATGTCAGTATCACAGAGGAGCAGCTGGGGTGCCTTCTTCACAATTGCTTTGTTCTCCAATGGATGCGACTCTCACAATGCAGTCCGCTAACTTGCCTTAAGATTCCGTTCCATCTGCAACAGCTCAGATACCTGAAGGTGTTTGAATGCAGGTCTCTACAGGTGATAGTGATAGAAGCTCCAAACCTCGTCAGTTTTAATTTTCATGATTCCCACCAGGTACAGATATCATTTGGAGTAGCATTACAATTGAAGAAGCTCGGCATGTCCCATCCTGGTGCTGTATGTTATGCTCGTGCTGATCTCCCATTGAGCTTGCCAAATGTTGAAGATCTTTCCCTGAGTTCATGTAGTGAGGTATACTCTAAATATGCAAATTCTTATACCAGCTGTGATATGCATATTTTAACTAATCAAATGTATCTTTGTGTAGATGGTCGATACACCAATGCTGCCTAGCAAATTCTTACACCTCAAGTACTTGAGTGTCAGTCTTTGTACAGTGACATTTTCGCCTGCCTATGACTATTGTTCTCTCATATCCTTCTTTGATGCTTCTCCTTCCTTGGAGACTTTCTTCTTGAATGTAAGTCATTGTTCATCCTGCAAAGATGTTACATTAAACAATGGTGGATCCATTAATCCAAGTATCTTGGCTTGTTGTATCTTCAGGTGTTGCAGAAAGACATGAAGCATGAGTCAATCGTGGGAGACCATTCAAATTTGAGGCAGGTACCAGGACACCGCCATGATAACCTGAAGACAGTGAAGATCATTGGTTTCTCCTCGGCGAAGAGCTTGGTTGAGCTGACATGCCATATCATTGAGAACGTGACGTCACTCGAATGCCTTACATTGGATACCACACGAGGACATCCTTGGGCCAGCTGCTCATCCAACAGTACTGGCAAGTGCTTGCTGTTGCACTTGGATTTTTTGGCGGAAGCTCGCAAGGGGCTCTCGGCTATCAGGAGCTATGTTGAGCCAAAGGTTCCCTCCAGAGTCAAGCTAAATGTCGTGGAGCCTTGCCGCCGATGCCATGACCTCGAGCCGACGCCATGATCTCAAACTCTAGATGCAACAAGTTGCTATGTACGGTCAGAAGCAAACCATTGCCAATGTTCAGAAAGACCAGTGTGTTGTTCCAAGAGCCGTATTTTTCCTTAATGCCGTTTCTTGTTGCTTGACTGAACATAAAAAACATTTGCATTCTAGCCTTTATTCCCTGCTTGTTAGCCTTCTGACATATGGGACAGTGATAAACTGTTGAGGTGCACATTCTGGTGGGCGTCTCATGCATTCAGGAAGAACTTGCTAGTTACTATTACTCAATGCATGCAGTTCACTGACTCTGAAGATGATGTGATACTCTTTCTGAGATCCTACTGTAATTATAGAACCTTGTGACTGCCCGACCTGTTGCTCTTTGCAGCACAGATCACATGCAGTTGTGCATGCTTGCACACCAGACCACCCCCAAATCACACACATCGAATGAGAAACGGACTAAATGCCAAAAACAACATCAAATAAAATTATAAAACAGCCCATAACGACCTGCTCATGCATACTCCTGCCTCAGTTCTCTCGAAGGCCAAGAGCTCCAGCAATGGCCAGGCGCTCCCTGCTTCTCCTGCTGCTCGTCTCGGCCTGCGCCGCTCCCTCCATCGCCGACGATGATCCGATGGTGAGGAGGTTCGAGCGGTGGATGGGCAGGCACGGCCGGGCCTACACCGACGCCGGCGAGAAGCAGAGGAGGCTCGAGGTGTACAGGAAGAACGTTGAGCTCATCGAGGAGTTCAACTCCGGCGGCCGTAGCTACACGCTGACCGACAACAAGTTCGCCGACCTGACGAACGAGGAGTTCAGGGCCAAGGTGCTCGGCCTAGGCGCTCCGGGACGAGCCGGCCGGCGCGCTCCAAGAACAGAGAACTTTGCCCCCGTAAGTGGATGCTTTCTTCTCTCGAATTATGTACATGTTTGATACTAGCTTTGAACTTTTGATTCTCGGATCATCGTTGAAAGTTGGAAAATTATTTTGTGATGTCTATATACTGATATGTCTGCGTTTATCTGACAAATGTTTTGGTCTTGGATGATCATTTTTCGCAGGTGACGATGCCTGAAAAAGAGATTGACGATGATAACAGTACTCTGCCCAAGGAGGTGGACTGGAGGAAGAAAGGGGCGGTGGTGCCGGTGAAGAACCAAGGCGGCTGCGGCTCGTGCTGGGCGTTCGCGGCGGTGGCGGCCATGGAGGGGCTGAACCACATCAAGAATGGGAAGCTGGTGTCGCTGTCGGAGCAGGAGCTGGTGGACTGCGACGCGGAGGCGGTGGGGTGCGCCGGCGGGTTCATGAGCTGGGCCTACGAGTTCGTCATGGACAACCACGGGCTCACCACCGAGGCCAGCTACCCGTACCTGGGCGTCAACGGCGTCTGCCAGACGGCCAAGCTCAACGAGACCACGGTGAGCATCGCCGGGTACCGGAACGTGACGGCCAACAGCGAGCCGGACCTGCTGCGGGCCGCCGCCGCGCAGCCCGTGTCGGTGGCCGTCGACGCGGGGGGCTTCGTGTGGCAGCTCTACGGCGGCGGCGTCTTCTCGGGGCCGTGCACCGCGCAGGTGAACCACGGCGTCACCGTGGTGGGCTACGGCGAGACCAGCGCCGCCGGCGACGAGGGGTCCGGGAAGTACTGGATCATCAAGAACTCGTGGGGGGCGGGGTGGGGCGAGGCCGGCTACATGCGTCTGCAGCGCGACGCCGGCATGCCCACCGGCCTGTGCGGCGTCGCTCTGCTCGCGAGCTACCCGGTCATGTGATTCATTCTGCCAGGTCATGTACGTAGTAATAAGTAGACTCATGCATGGAGCATTTGTGAAGTGTAAGAAGATAGCGAGTATAAAAATACGAATATCTATACATCAGTGTGTAAATATATGTAAGCGACCATATTGTATTTGCACAACGGCAAGCTTGAACAGCTCAAATCATCCATAAGGCGGCCAACAATATAGTACGTACTTCTAGTACGTAACATGAACGCTTAAATCTTATTTTCCAAACAGAATGACAAACTTGGATTACCCAAAGCAGCTCATACATTAAGAAACATTCATCCTTTTCTACCAGTGTTGCCAGAGTACATAGGTGAAAAAGATAGCTCGCGGCTTCGTAATTAGTAGCGCTCGTAAATAATATCAATAATAATACAATTACAACGTATAACTGTCTGATCAGTCGACAAGCTAAAAACAAAACTTGCAGGGCCTAGTGGTGCTTGTTCAGATCAATTCTTCAGTAGTTTCCTCAACACGTCTTCAGCATGACGCTCCATCTTTGGTAAAGCCCAGTCATGCTGGATGATGTCGAGGCTGTCTTTCTCTGCGCTCAAGCTCTGAAAATGGCCAAATGAAAATGGTGAGGCCTTTCTGTGCTATAATAAGTCTACAGAGATAGAGCACTGAAACACTCGGGTAAAACCAACATTAGAACAACCCAAACATTGTAAAACATCATGATTGCGATACTCCGGGCCACAGAATGACACAAGGGCACAACCATGTGAATTGCTAGTTTCCTAGATCAAGGGGCACAGCCGAACCAGAGGAAAGCAGACAGTTGCAATGCCAATGCACAACAGAACACTTGAAAAGCTACTGAAAACCTCAGGTAGCATTTCAATCAAATTTGAAAGGCCAGGCCAGCTAAACGACCATCCATCAAATGATCGAAGGTCTGTAAATAACAGCAATCATCAATATCCTCACTATACAAATCATTGTTACAATATATGCAACCCTGACTGCAATCCAAACATCATCCATTCAAGCTTCTTCAAGCTATACAGCAATTTTTTCGAACTAAATTCAATCTGATTTATTATAAGTGCAGTACATATAAAAAAATGTGCATTATATTATGTGCGTGAATTTGCGAAATTACAAAAGTTGTGTCCTGCACATGTATATGTATAAGACAGGGTTAAACATCATGAATTCCAATACAGATTAAGGTTCTCATACCATTGCTGGATTAAAGCCCATTCCACCACCCATCGCCATCATCTTTTGGGCATCATCAGTAGCTGCATAAACCATAAGGAAAACGGTTATGACAACAATAAATATGGCAATGTTTGTATAGGAGTGTAATAAAGTGTATCTCTAACCATTTTCTTCACCAAGGATGAGACTGAAAAGACCCCTCAAGCCAAATAAATTGAGGAAGTACCTATCAAAACAGCAAATCGTTAAGACATTTAGACCCTGGAAATACCTAACAAAAAATATATCAGTTTCTTACACACCATGAACGGCTGCTAACATAGCTCACATCAACAGTACTCAGGTCTATCCCATTTTGCAGCATTCCCCTGAATCGTTGAGTCAATGGAAAGGGGATTTTGGCTGAAAAGACATCAGCAGATATGTGAGTCCAAGGCTAAGATCGTAAGAAAATAGAAAATGATAATGCATAATTGCATATGCCCATACATCAGCTGATCAGCCATTAACCCCTCTGAACTTATCATAAACTTCTAGATCTTAAAACATCATTTTCTTCTAGAATTGTACTACAAAAAATCCCATAATCACACAGTCCAGAAGACGGTGCAAAGTGAATAATTGCAAATTAGAGTATGTGAACATCTGAACTACAAATTTCTAAAGGCATACAGAATGAAGAGTTAACTTCAGCTAATAGCATAGCTGAAGACACCACAAGCACAACAAAATATACTCCTCGTGACATCATATGCAAATTTCACCACTGATGAACAGTAGCAGGTTCCCCATTGAAGCACAAAGATTGGTCAACTCATGCACTTAAGCCAAAATGTTCAGTGAGACAGAAGCATGTTTGGATCTACTCATGCACTTAAGCCAAAATGTTCAGTGAAAATCGCAAGTTCCTTCAATGGGAACAACATTGCATACAATAGATTTACTGACTTAAAATTGGCACACATTTGTATATCAAAATTTAAAAGTGATGATCTTACAACAGCACGAAACAAATGTAAGAACATGGAAAAGGCATATGAAGAGAGCAAGCATCACATTCATATATGTTATAGTACATGGCAAAGCACATACCTGCAACAAAACCGGAAAAGAAGAAGTTCACCCATGCAAATGTAAGTGTCTGCAGAAGGATGACACAGTGTGTTAGTAGAAGGTAGTGGTAATTGCGATACAGGTAAATCAATTTCCATGTCAAAGAACCTGTGGAACTATCATGGAGAGATTCTTCTTCATCATATCCATGGCCATGTTTGGGTCCGAAAACATAGCCGCCTGAGCCTTCTGGGCATCCTCTTTAGGAACATGAAGCAATCCTGCTTCCTACAATACACCCAAGAATGTCACAAAGGTATACACTCTCCAATAGTTTGTGAAGGAAAACGTGATATTCAAGCAAGCAATCATCAAGTCAACCCTGCAACCCCACACACTCTTGACGTCCATCACAATACTGCTCTGCGTGCCCTCTATTCTGGATCCTAACTAGTATTAAAGGACTAAGCTGGACTGGTGTCTCCTAAATTGGGCTTTGGCAACACAGATGCTTCTAGTGGAATTACCCCGTTGGTGTAATAAAGCTTGCGAGCCTTGAAGGCCTTGGCCGGGATGAACTGCGCGCCGTTCCTCAGGTTCCTCGCCCTGATGACGACCTGCCTGCAAAAGCCAAAACCCTCGCATCAGCTACATCAGCAGACAGCAGCTCAGTAGCAGCGGCAGCAACTATCAGAATTCTCAAACAGGCAAGCCCCGGCTAGCTCCTCGATCCAGATCGCTCAGATCGGGCGAGTCGGGGACCAGATCGGGACGGAATTGAAGGGAGGGGAGGGGAAGGGCGAGAGTGCGCACCCCTCCTTGACGGTCTTGGGGTCGGGGGAGGGCGAGGCCGACGGCGGGGAGCGCATGAGCTTGGACACGAAGTAGCGGAGCACGCCGATGAGCACCATGACCACGGAGAGCGGGATGAGGACCCAGTCCCGGATCGCCGTGTCCAGCACCAGCTCCTCAGCCATCGGGGCCGGGCGGGGTGACTGGCTACGTCCTACCTGGGGCGGCGAGCCGGCGACCGGCGACGCGGCGGTGGCGTCGCGAGGGGGAGGAGACGGGACGAGAGGGGAGAGCTCGTCGTCGACGTGGGTGGATGGGCCGAGGCGGAGGAACCGAAGGGCGCTCGCTGTAGTTGAGGGCTCGACTGGGGGTCGGGTCGAATAGAACTCGTCACAATGGGCCGGGTCGCGACCCACCCGGGCCGATTTGTTTTTATTTTTCTTGCGGGGTATCACCCGGCGCGAGAGCTATGTGTCTTGCCCGTTGCCCGTTGCCCGATGATTTGTTGAGCAGGGAACTAATAGCATCATCGTCAGAGAAATAAAGCGCCGAGCCACAAATTTCAACTGCAAATTCAATTTTAAAGGCCGAGAGGTCAATACAGATGCAGATAGTTTAGCTAAATTTGTGAATTCTTTGGACGAGGGACGTCATTGTTAGAAGGAAGGGAGGGATTTGATGGAACAATTTATTGTATTGCTTAAGCCTCGTGGGCATATATATAGGAGTACATGATCATCTTGAAGTACAAGGCAAGGTAGAATAATATCCTACGCTGTCCTATCCTAGCTTTCCTAATAATCATGATACTCAACATCCCCCGCAATCACAACGGTAGCAACGCAGACGATGAGACTGGAGAAGAATCCGAAGGTAAGCCGACGAACATCTTTGATACGTCTCCAACGTATCTATAATTTTTGATTGGTTCGTGCTATTATATTATCTGTTTTGAATATTTTATATGCATTAATATATTATTTTATATTATTTTTTGGACTAACCTATTAACCTAGAGCGCAATGTCAGTTTCTGTTTTTTTTTCTTCTTGTTTTTGAGTTTTACAGAAAAGGAATACCAAACGGAGTCCAAACGAGGTGAAACTTTACGATTTTTTTATGGACCAGAAGAGACCCACGGGGCATCGGAGATGGACCAGAGGAGTCCCGAGGCAGACACAAGGGTGGAGGGCGCCCCCCCCCCCCCCCGGGCGCGCCCCCTTGCCTTGCGGCTACCCTGTGGACCCCCCTGACGTGAAACCGACGCCAAAAATTCCTATAAATAGATAAACCTCCAGAAAGAAATCTAGATCGGGAGTTCCGCCACCGCAAGCCTCTGTAGCCATGAAAAACCAATCGGGAGCCCGTTCCGGCACCCTACAGGGGGGAACCATCACTGGTGGCCATCTTCATCATCCCGGCTGTTGAGAATATAAACCTTAGAGTCACCCGCCAGGAGGGGCCGGGTTACTCATAATGGTCATCGTCTGAAGCCCGGCGCCAAGCTTGAAGACGGCGGGCCAAAGATGGGCTTAAGACCCGGATATGGCTTAAGGCCCGTAGTTACAACCGCCATTATAATAGAACTTGTAGTGTAAGGCAAGAATAGTTGAGAGTCCGAGCTGGACACTCTTAGGAGCCGGCCGGGACTCTGAGAGCTGCCGGGGCGTCAACCTCTCTATATAAAGGGACGACCCGGCGGCGGTTTAGGGAAAAAAAGATCTCATCGAGAGCCAGGCATAGCAGTTAAGCTCCCTGGTCATTGAAACCCTAATCAATACCACCTCAACTGGACGTAGGCTTTTACCTTCACCGTAAGGGGCCGAACCAGTATAACCCTCGTGTTCCTTGTCCCGTTTAACCCCTTTAAGCTTCCTAGCCGCGATGGCTCCACGACTAAGTCCTAGCTTGAGGACATCTGCCGTGACAATTCCACGACAGTTGGCGCCCACCGTGGGGCCCGTGCACGGTGGATTTGAGTTCTTGAAGGGCAGCTTCGAAGGGCTCAAGGGATACGCTGTGGGCCGGATGACCAAGAGTCGTCGCGGCAAGCTCTACATCGACGATGCAAACTGGGGCCCCAATGCCGGCTCAATTGAGTATGGGTACCGGGTTCCCTTCGGCGGAATTCATGTCTTCATTGGCAAGATTGGTGAGCCGGGCCCCGAGCCGGATCTCGGCGCCGATCTCATTGAGACGGCTCAGCGTGCACGACCCGCCCGGGCCCTACCTGCCTTGAAGCATGCTTTTGTGGGATGTATCCATGAAGGACTCTCTGTAGGGTCTGGATCTGGTGATGAGACGGCCGCCGGCTCTGACGGCGAGTCGTCCACAGATGAGTCAAACTCGTTGTATCAACTTCAAGATGGCAGGCTCAGGGGCTGTTCCGATGGTGACAGTATTCCGGACCCCTTTGAGCCGCCGACCCGGGTTGGAATCTTCATGGCCGGTGCCCAGCCTGTCCAAAATCCCGCCGGGTCAGGAAATCCGGTACCTTCGCCGGCTCAGGTGCTGATGGATCTCACGGACAAGATGACGGCCCTGTTGACCGCCACGGTTGACCCAGCGGATCAAGCTCAGCATGACGCGGAGGTGGCGCAGTTAAAGTTAGATCTAGTGAATGCCAAGGAGGACCTGGCAGCGGAAGGGATCAGGATGGCTGCGGAGAGGGCGGCTCTCGACGCCTAGACCCAGTTGATTCATGCGCAGTCCTTCCGGCTCACGATGGATCAGAACGCGTCCAATGAGGTCATGAGAAGGAGGCATCAAAAGGCCCAATCTCGACTCCCTCCGGTCTACGATCCTCGAAACCTCTTCAACACGCCAGGTGCAGGGTCTAGTAACCCGCCGGGGGTCATAGTGCCCGGGTCTGGGACCCCTGTTCAGCCACAAGTGATGGGGCCTCCCCGGGTGAACCCTGCCCCGCCTCAGTATGTGCCAATACCGCCGGGTCATTATGCTAACCCGCTGGAGAACATGGTCGCCGCAGCAGCACGGCTGGCAGCTCTCCCAATTGACGGCGACTCTCCAACGGTTGTTGAAACCCGCCGGGTCAGAGAACTCCTTCAGACGGCGCTGGCGCAGCAAGAGGCGTATTCTTACAGTCGAGACAGGATCCACTCAACCCCTCGTTCAGGCCAGAGTCCGAGTTATAGCAGACACATGGTCTCCGCGACCGGCTCAAGTAATGTCCGACGCCATGACCTGCCCCCTGGCCATGGCCCGGCTCATAACGGAGCCTTTCAAGCAGCGGACCAAGACAGAGCGCGACAAGAGGCGGAGCAGGCGCCTCAGTTGACGGCTTACCAGACACCCCCGGCTTATCCGACGACTTCTGTCGACGTGGGTATCCCTACGAGGACTGGAGGTGTCCCTTGTTTAGTGCCGGCTCTCCGCAATGAACGTCTACCCAAGGACTTCAAAGGGCCTAGGAAGGTGCCTAATTACACGGCTGATTTACAACCCGGAGCCTGGATCGAGAGTTACGAGATGGCCATGGAATTACTGGAGGTCAGCGAAGCGGCAATGGCCAAGTACTTCACCATGATGTTAGATGGGACGGCCCGCACTTGGTTGAAAGGGCTACCACCGAATTCCATCGGGTCTTGGGCTGAGCTGTAAGCCCGTTTCATCCAGAACTTCAAGGATACCTGTAGGCAGTCTATGTCAATTGTGGACTTGACTAACTGTAAGCAGCAGGAGGGTGAGTCTACGACACATTGGGTTCGCCGGGTTAAGGAGATAATACATTCATCTGATAAGATGGATGCCGGCTCTGCAGTCTTAATGTTGGAGCAGAATTGTCGTTTCCTGCCCCTGAAGATGAAACTCGGGCGGCTTAAGCGCGACTGCAATGATATGGGTATGCTGATGGCGGCTCTCGTCAAGTATGCCGACTCTGATAATACCAGGGACCCCGCTTCAGATGATGAAAGGACAGGGAAGGGAAAGAAGAACGACAATGGCAAGGGTCCTCAGCATAACCCGGGGAACCAAGGAGGTGGCAAGCGCAAGGCCGACGGCAGCCTAGAGTTCGTGGCCAACGCCAGCTCACCGGGTAATAACCAGCGACGCAAGGGAAGGCCACCTCCCCGAGCCGGCGGGTCAGGCCCGACGCTGGAGCAGCTGTTGAATGAACCTTGTGCAAGGCACGGCTCTAGGGAGAAGCCAGCTACTCATTTATGGAAGGATTGCGCGATCATGAAGGCCTTTAAAAATTCCAATGCCTTTACCGGCAACAATGGCCCGAGCGGCGGCTCAGGCGCTGGCGGTTTTCATGGCCCGGGCGGCGGCTCAAATTCTAACCCACAGAATGGTCAAGGGGGCTTTAATCAGCAGTCTGGCCAGGGTTATCAACAGCAGCAGGGGGGTTATCAGACCAGTCCAAAGCAGCTTAACGGTGGACAGTATCACGTATTTACCACCAGTCTGTGTAAGCGAGATCGGAAGCTTCATAAGAGGGCTGTGAATGCTGTTGAGCCGGCGATTCCACGCTATTTAAGATGGTCTGAGCAGCCTATTGTGTGGAGTAGGGAGGACCACCCTCCCCGGGTTGATAATCCGGGTCACTTGGCCTTGGTGGTAGCTCCTCAGGTGGGAGGATATAAGTTCACTAAGGTGCTCATGGATAGAGGCAGCAGTATCAACATCCTCTATTATGAGACTTTCCGTCGTATGGGGTTGATTGGTAAGAACCTCAGCCAGTCCAACACTATTTTCCATGGTGTGGTGCCCGGCAAGTCGGCTTATCCAGTTGGCAAAATCGAGTTGGAAGTGGCCTTTGGAGATGAGTACAACTACAGGGTGGAAAAATTGACCTTTGAGGTGGTCAAGATAAGAAGTCCGTATCATGCCATATTTGGGCGGCCGGCTTACGCCAAGTTCATGGCACGGCCGTGTTACGTGTATTTACAGCTCAAGATGCCGGGTCACAGTGGGACCATTACGGTTCACGGCAGCCGGAAGGTGGCCTTGGAGTGTGAGGAAGGCGATGCAGCTTATGCAGAATCTGTTTGTGCAACAGAGGAGTTGAAATTTTACAAGGACAATGTTGACCCAACAGATATGACCTCTCTGAAAAAGCCGACTACGGAGCATGAGCCGGCAATGAAATTTAAGTCGGCTGATGAGACTAAACTTGTTGATTTCGTTCCAGGTGATTCATCTCAGCAGTTTAACATCAGTGCCAATCTGGATCCAAAATAGGAAAGCACGCTCATCGAGTTCATCCGTGAGAATAGGGACATCTTTGCATGGAAACCTTCTGACATGCCAGGTGTACCTAGAGAACTCGCTGAGCACACTCTCAATGTTGATCCGAAATTTAAGCCAGTCAGGCAATTCCTTCGGCGGTTTAATGAAGAGAGGCAGAAAGCCATTGGTGAAGAGGTGGCCCAGCTCTTGGCGGCCGGGTTTGTTGTTGAAGTTTTTCACCCAGAGTGGTTAGCTAACCCGGTGCTCGTGCTCAAGAAGAACGGCACCTGGCGGATGTGTGTGGACTACACGGACTTAAACAAGGCATGTCCGGCTGATCCTTTTGCGCTTCCCCGTATTGATCAAATCATTGATGCTACGGCGGGTTGCGAGTGCTTAAGTTTCTTGGATGCTTATTCTGGGTATCATCAGATTAAAATGGCAGTTAAGGACCAGGAGAAGACGGCGTTCATCACCCCCTTTGGAGCCTTCTGCTATGTGTCTATGCCTTTTGGGCTCAAGAGTGCACAGGCGACTTATCAGCGTTGCGTGCAGAACTGTCTTCATAACCAGATTGGGCGCAATGTTCATGCTTATGTGGATGATATTGTGGTTAAGTCCAGGGAAGAGAAAACCTTGATAGATGATCTGAGGGAAACCTTTGATAATCTCCGGGTCTACAAGATGATGCTTAACCCGGCCAAGTGTGTTTTTGGTGTTCCTGCAGGCAAGCTCTTGGGTTTTCTGGTTTCTAACAGAGGCATTGAAGCTAACCCGGAGAAGATCAAGGCAATCACCTCTCTGGCTAAGCCGGCGTGTATAAACGATGTCCAGCGCCTGGCGGGTCGTATCGCTGCTTTAAGCCAGTTTATAAGCCGCTTGGGTGAGAAGGCCATGCCATTGTACCAGTTGATGAAGAAAACTGGTAACTTTGTCTGGAATGATGCTGCTAATACTGCTTTTGAGGATTTGAAGAGACAGCTGGCTGAGCCCCCAGTCCTTGCTGCTCCGGTTGACAAGGAGCCTTTATTGCTGTATGTAGCTGCTAACACATGGGCCGTCAGTGTGGCTGTGGTGGTGGAGCGCAAGGAAGAGGGCAAGGAGCATCCGGTTCAGCGGCCGGTTTATTACGTCAGTGAAGTGCTCATCGAGTCCAAACAACGGTATCCACATTGGCAGAAGCTTGTTTATGGTGTGTTCATGGCAAGCCGGAAGCTTAAACATTACTTCCAGGGTCACCCTATCACTGTGGTTAGTTCTGCTCCCCTTGGAGATATCATCCAAAACAGAGAAGCTACAGGAAGAGTGGCTAAGTGGGCTATAGAGCTCGGGCCTCATCGTCTGAAGTACGTACCACGCACTGCTGTTAAATCTCAAGCCTTGGTGGATTTCATCAATGATTGGACAGAGCTACAAGTGCCCGAAGAAAAGCCAGATAACACACATTGGACTATTCACTTCGACGGGTCCAGGCAATTGGAGGGCTCGGGGGCTGGAGTCGTATTGGCCTCCCCTAAAGGTGACAAGTTCCATTATGTGCTACGGTTAATGTTCCCTTGTACTAACAATGCGGCTGAGTATGAGGCCTTGCTCCATGGTCTTCGGATGGCTAAAGAGATGAGCTTGAGCCGGGTAAGGTGCTTCGGCGACTCAGACTTAGTGGCTCAACAAGTATCAGGCAAGTGGGATTCCAAGGACCCTCTCATGGCGGCTTATCGCCGTGAAGTTGATGCTATTGCTGGACACTTTCAGGGTTACCAAGTAGAGCACATCGATCGCAGAAAGAACGAGGCGGCTGATGCTTTAAGCCGGCTGGGCTCTCAGCGAAAATCGGTGCCGCCTAATACTTTCCTGGACGTCTTGCATAACCCTTCTGTTAAGTTGCCTACAGAGGAAGGCTTGGCTGTCCCTGACCCGGAGGCACAATTGGTGGCGGCTCTCCACATCACCCCTGACTGGACGGTGCCATACTTGGCTTACATGACCCGAGGAGATTTGCCTGAAGATGAAGCTTTGGCCAGACAAATAACCCGGCGGTCTAAGTCAATGGTTGTTATCAATGGTGAGTTACATCGCCGCAGTGTTACGGGAGCGTTCCAGCGTTGTGTCTCCCCTGAGGAAGGTCAAGAGATCTTGCGTGAGATTCATGAAGGGGATTGTGGCCATCATGCCGGCTCAAAATCCCTTGTGGCTAAGGCTTTTCGTCATGGTTTTTATTGGTTGACGACTCATGCTGATGCGGAGGACTTGGTCAGTAAGTGTGATGGTTGCCAGAGGTTCTTGCGACGGGCTCATGTGCCAGCTCAGGAGCTGAGGATGATACCAATCACTTGGCCATTTGCGGTCTGGGGGCTTGATATGGTTGGGCCTTTTAAAAGGTCCAAGGATAAGAAGACCCACCTCTTGGTGGCAGTTGACAAATTCACAAAGTGGGTTGAAGCAGAGCCAGTTAGCAAGTGTGACGCAGCCACGGCGGTTCAGTTCATGAAAAGGGTGATATTTCGCTTTGGTTTTCCACACAGCATTATAACTGACAATGGTACCAATCTGTCCAAAGGCGCCATGGAGGAGTTTTGTCAACGAGAGCATATTCGACTTGATGTTTCATCAGTGGCTCACCCTCAATCCAATGGTCAAGCTGAGAGAGCTAATCAGGAGATTCTGAAAGGCATCAAGCCCCGGCTTTTGGTCCCTTTGCAACGGACGCCGGGTTGTTGGGTGGAGGAGTTACCCTCCGTGTTATGGAGCATCAGTACTACTCCTAACAGGTCTACGGGTTACACGCCTTTCTTCATGGTGTATGGAGCGGAGGCAGTCCTCCCCAGTGACATCCGTCATGACTCGCCTCGAGTGGCGGCTTATGTTGAGGCGGATAATGAGCAGGCGCGCCAGGATGCTCTTGACTTGTTGGACGAACAGCGTGATGTGGCAGCAGCTTGCTCAGCAATTTACCAACAAGACTTGCGCCGTTATCACAGTCGCCGGGTCAAATCCCGGGTCTTCCAGGAACGTGATCTGGTGCTCCGGCTCATCCAAGATCAAACAGATGCGCACAAGTTATCCCCGCCTTGGGAAGGGCCCTTTGTGGTCAGCAAGAACTTGCACAACGGGTCATACTACCTTATTGACGTTCGAGAGCATAAAGATTCACGCAAGTCGGAGGAAGAGACCCGTCGGCCGTGGAACATAGCTCAGCTTCGGCCTTATTATACTTGAGCCACCGGCTCTCGTAATATACATATTTCTATAAGCCATGTATATATTATGATAAGCAATAAAGCAGGACCTCTGTCCTTTTCTCCTCCAAAGGTACATGTGTTATTTCCATTGCAGCATTACATGATCATTTGGAGGTGGATCCAGCTTACGATCGTATTCGAATCTAGCCATTAACAGTATGATCACCTGGGGGCTTCCTGTTCAAACATGGGTCGTATTCGAACCAAAGAGAACATAGCTGTCGATACCCACTTGATTGGCACACTGCCGAGCTCATCGGGGAGTTTTCTTGATCATATTTGAATCATAGCTTGACCCCCTTTGGGAACCGACGTGGATCGTATTCGAATCAGCGTCGTTAAACAAATTTTGAGATCATTTGGGGGCTTCCTGTTCAAACATGGGTCGTATTCGAACCAAAGAGAACATAGCTGTCGGTACCCTCTTGATTGGCATCGCCAAACCCACTGGGGGCTATATGATCGCATTCGAATCTTAGCATAACCCCTTTGGGACGGGTCTCTGGTCGTATTCGAACCGGAAGCCCCTAAGTTTTCTGATTTACAACGGGTTCTTCTGATTGTCTCAATAGTGTGCGCGGCGGTTCTCATCCCGCCGGCTTAACTTTGATTCATAGTGCTGGTCGCACACAATCAGCGTTATCAAGACTGGTGAAACCGGAGTTGAGGTACCAACCTTATTATCCGGGTTATATAAACCGGAAGTATACTTGAAAGCCTGTAAGTATGTTGTTACGGTTATATCAAGGGCATAATTGAGGACCAGTCTTTTGTAACTTAGATTCATATTCCGGGTTATATATATGAGACTATGATTCTCAGGGCGGTAAGCCGCCTAGAGTCTTGTGATTTGTTTTTCTATGCAGGATAGTTAAGACAGCTATTTGAGCTTAAGGAAAATGAATGATCAATTATGACCCGGAAGAATATAAGGATGCAACTTCAATGGACTTAAGCATTCAACACGTGCACGATGGCACGACAAAGTTAAAATGTTGATCCTACTCTATTACAAGGCTCCCCGAGCCCAAAAGATGAGGCATTGTTTTCAGATGTAGTCATGAGCCGCCTACAAGTTAAGCTGCTTGTCGAGTTGAAGCTTCCCGCTCATCCCTCTCCGCTCCTCCGGTTGTTCCCATGACCTGGAAGGTTGACGATTTCCAGTCAATGCCGCTCAAAGCTTCGAATTGAGCCTCCTCATCAATTAACCCGGCCGGGTTAATGTCTGGGGCAAAAGTGTGCTTACGAGTCGGCGGGACTAAGCTGACGGCTTCGTAACGTGGAGTAGGGATCCTCTGATTCTCTGCATCGTAGCCCGGCTGGTACTTGGTCAGATCAGTGTCGTTCCCAATCAGGGTGGCCACCGGGCGCACGATCTTCACACAGGCAGCAAAGTCCTTCTGGTCGAAAGGGGTGCCGTCTTCCTTCAAGCTGGGGTAACCAAGTGCAATGTCCGCCGGGTCTAGCTCTGGAAGGAAAGCCTTGGCCCGGCTCAGAGCAGCTATGGCTCTGGCTCTTGCAGAGGCCCGTCGCAGCTCTTGGACACGCTGAGGAAGAACGGCCAGCTGGCAAAGTACTTCCGCCAAGTGAGTCGGAACCTCATTGGATAGGGCCACCACGGCCAAGGCGCGCTGTGACCCGGTGTAGAGTTGCTCCACCAGGGTGTACACGGCCTTCAGCTTGGTCAGCACATTTTGATTGAGGTTGGCGCTTCTCGGACCTGTTTAACAAAGTAAGATAAGCCGCTGGCAATGATGGGAGTTATGAGACATAAAAACTATAAATTTGTCAAGAACCGGCGGAATGACTTACCGAAGATTGCGGCGACCATCTGTGACACGTGGCGCTTTAAGCCGGAGAGCTCAGTGGTTCTCTCTGACAGAGTCTTCTCCGCCTGTTCGGCCTGGCTTACAAGAGCAGCCTTCTCTTCGGCCCAAGTTTTCCTTTTAGCTTCAAATTTTTTCTTCAGCGTCTCTTGAGCCGCAATGCTGGATTCAAATTTGGCGTTGGCCTTCCGGGTCTCAATTTCCTGAGTCTTCAGGCGGCTCTTCAGATCAGAGATATCAGCCTCAAACTTCTTGCAAGCAGCCTGCACAACTTTCGGGTTATAGTATGAACAATTATTATGCGATTTTAAAGTCCCAAGCACTTTCCAAGCAAAGACACTTGGCACTTGGGGGCTAATGCATGTTGAAAGTTTCTATCTACAAATTACCGGTTCATGGAAGTAAGCCGGAACTTAAGTCTACAACATATTCTATCATAAGTAGTAGACTTGGGGGCTAGAGTATGGTAAAGATAACTATGCAGTAAGCAATAGAGTGGTACCTCAGACTTCTGTTGTATCTGATTTACCATGTCGATCTCCAAATCCCGGCTCTTGTGCACCTGGCTGACATAGCCGGAGACGATCTTTCCGATGCTCAAGTTAGCATAGTTGGTGAGGTCCAGATTGGCCCGGCGGCGCTCTAGCAACTCTTCCTTGACAGAGCACTTGGCCAGCGCAGTGGGTCTCCCCGGCTCAACAAACTCCGTCCGGGTAATTACCACGTCTAGGTCATCGGCCGGCTGAGCCGGGCTGGAGGTCTCCGGATTAGCAGAAGTCTCTGCGATTGGCTTGTCGGTTGGAGCGGTGGCTTCAGGAGCAGAGGCAACTGGCGGCTCTTGGGCTGAAACCTCCAGCTCAGTTATGACCGGCTCTTCGACCGGCTTATTCTTCTTTGCTCTTTTACTGAGCTTTGCTTGAGCGCTGAAAGGACAAAAAGTTAGTACAAAGGTATGAGTAAAGATAAGCACAGCAAGAGGTGATCATCATTACCCGGGTACGGTCTTGAAAGCCGGCAGGCTCGATTGCATAGAGTCGCCAGAGGAGGGTGAAGTTTCCTGATAATTCGAGTCAGAAGAATTGAGCGGTTAACGTATAACACCCGCCAAAGGATGAAAAGGATATAAGTCAGAGATAACCTCGGTCCGGCGCTTCCGTGACACCTCAGGTAAACCGGAGGAGAGGTCAGCATCCTTGTTGGTCCGGGTGTGCCGCCGGCTCTCATGAATCTGTCGCTTCAAAAGAAATTGAGGATCTTGATAAGCTAAAGGATGTGAAAATCTTACTTTCCGGGTTACTCTTCGGACTTTCAGCCTTGGCAAGGGCTCCGAGTCGGAGGAAAGTATCATTACCTCTTCAGTCACCGGGTTACTTGCTCCGGTGTCATCCTGCTGATGATCAGTATCAATAAGGTGGACAGGAATAAACAAGAAATACAACAAGTGTTTACAGGTTCAGGGGTTACCTCTGACTCGGAGCTGTCACTTAGTTGAAGCAGCTCTGAGGCAGTAGGCCTGCTTCCCTTCTTGCGGGGAGCGGCTCTCCTGGCGGCTTTCTTAGCTTTCCTGGCCTTCTTGGGTCATACTTGACCTTCCAGAATTTATCATCAGCCTGAAACATACAATGAAGATTTCTTAAGGTTCAGATGAAAGCTATCTAAAGGAAAAAATAAGATGTTTAGATGAGCGGCTTACCGCTGGGGCCGGGTTGGTCTTGCAGAAGGGGCTTAAGCCGGTCCTCCCGCAGTCTGCCAAGCTCTCATTCAAGAGGGCCTTGGTCATGTCTTCAGCAACGTCTTCAGGAAGATCGTTGCGGCTGTGTCGCAGGGGATCATCTTTCCGGCCCGTGTAATCACACATTAAGCCGGGGCGGTGGCTCAAGGGGATGACCCGCCACGAGATCCAGACCCGGACCAGATCAATGCCATTGAGGCCATTTCCCAGGAGAGCCTTGATTTTGTTGATGGTAGGGATCAGAGGTTGGCGTTCCGCCTGAGATAGCTTGTCTGACAGAGGGTGAGTTGGTTCCAGACGCGAGGGACGAAAGCCGGGCAGCGGGCTCTCGTCAGCCGGCGAAGTGTCCTGGCAGTAGAACCACGTCTGGTTCCAGTCCTTTGGGTGGCTTGGCGGCTCGGTGTAAGGAAAAAGGCAGTCTCTCCGGCGTTGAATGGAGATTCCACCAAGTTCCAGGCTTGGTCCGTTGGCGCACTCATTCTGGCGGTTCAAATAGAATAGCTCTCTAAAGAGCAGAAGGCTGGGCTCTTCTCCAAGGTAGACTTCGCAGAATACTTGGAAGTTGCATATGTTTGACACGGAATTGGGTCCTATGTCTTGTGGCCGCAGATCAAAGAAATTCAGCACATCTCTAAAGAACTTTGAGCCGGGCGGTTCGAAGCCCCGGCTCATGCGATCCGCAAATATTACCACCTCCCCGTCCCTTGGCTGTGGTCTCTCCTCTGAAGGGTCAGGGGCGCGGTAAGACATGACATCCTTCTTGGGCAGGTAACCCGTTTTCACAAAGTCTGCTAAGGTTTCGTCAGTGACGTTGGACCTCATCCAGTTGCACGTGATGGGTGCTTTGGGAGTTTTGGGAGGCATGGTGAAAGTCGGAAGCCTATGATAAAAGGAAATGTCCGGTTTAATTATAAGCCGGAGGAAATTTACAGTTCAATGTTTAAAGTGGCGGCTTATGAAAGGGGCCTAATGACATATAGCTAAATGCATCGGGTTATCTAAGCCGCTGGTGGTATTGAGAGTAATTCAATTGTCTACAGCTTTATCATAAATGAGCCGGAAAATTTACGGCACGTGGCTTCTTTGAGCCGGAAATGTAAGCCGCCATAGCTCCACAGATGCAGTTTTTTACTAAGTGTGGTGAAAACAAGTTTCACAGATCGCAGTGAATATTTTGGATCAAAATGGTCGACTAAAAGGAAAAGTTTCTAGACCTAAAGCTAGTACAGATGAGTTCATAAGTTCTAAACGAAGCTTCTGTACAAGGAAAGGGGATCTATTTGCATTTGAAATGGGTGCAAACAGCTACCGCGTCAGTTTTATACCGTCTTAAGATCAAGAAGGGGCGGTGGTGGTGAAATCTATGAAGAGTTCATGCCGAACAGCGAAGAACACCGGCGAACTCGAAAATCTTAATGCAGATCTATTCTACGAAGAGGAAGGAACTTACAGATGCAGGTGTGCTGCGAGGGTTCGCCGCGGTTTTCTGGACGGTTCAGGGTGATGCAGCGGCCAAGGTCGACGAGGACGCGGGAGCTCTGCTGCAGCGGTGGCGGCGGCGGAGCTCGAGCAGCACGAGAGTAGCGAGAGGAAGAGGACGACAGAAGGGGAAGAGTGGAAAAGACCCGAGGGTCGGGCTATTTATAAGGCCAGACTCATAAGTGGGCGCGAGAAACAAGGAGGCCACGACGCGGTTATCTCACCATAAAAACGCCTCGATTTTCGGGACGGCAGTTAAAGACAAGATCCGTTGCGGATATGGTGGAGTAAAAAATGGACTTAATGGAAGATGACGTCACGACGGGTTACCCGGAATCCAGAAGATGACGTCACGGCGGGTTATAGCCTTCACACAATTGTAAGCCGGAGATTTTCTGTCGAAAGGATTGAAGATTGACATGAGCCGGCTCAAATCAATCTGGGGCCTAATGTTGAGGATATAAACCTTAGAGTCACCTGCCAGGAGGGGCCGGGTTACTCATAATGGTCATCGTCTGAAGCCCGGCGCCAAGCTTGAAGACGGCGGGCCAAAGATGGGCTTAAGACCCGGATATGGCTTAAGGCCCGTAGTTACAACCGCCATTATAATAGAACTTGTAGTGTAAGGCAAGAATAGTTGAGAGTCCGAGCCGGACACTCTTAGGAGCCGGCCGGGACTCTGAGAGCTGCCGGGGCGTCAACCTCTCTATATAAAGGGACGACCCGGCGGCGGTTTAGGGACAAAAAAGATCTCATCGAGAGCCAGGCATAGCAGTTAAGCTCCCTGGTCATTGAAACCCTAATCAATACCACCTCAACTGGACGTAGGCTTTTACCTTCACCGTAAGGGGCCGAACCAGTATAACCCTCGTGTTCCTTGTCCCGTTTAACCCCTTTAAGCTTCCTAGCTGCGATGGCTCCACGACTAAGTCCTAGCTCGAGGACATCTGCCGTGACAATTCCACGACACCGGCGGTCTCCATGACGAGAAGGGAGTAGTTCATCCTCGGGGTTGAGGGTATGTACCAATAGCTATGTGTTTGAGATCTCTCTCTCTCTCTCTTTCTCTCTCTCGTGTTCTTGATATGGCACGATCTTGATGTACCGCGAGCTTTGTTACTATAGTTGAATCATATGGTGTTTCTCCCTCTCTACCTTCTTGTGATGAATTGAGTTTTACCCTTGTTGAGAGAACTTGCACTAGTGAAAGTATGAACCTAGGCCTTGTTTCCAAGCATTGCAATACCATTTTTGCTCACTTTTGTTACTAGTTACCTTGCTGTTTTTATATTTTCAGATTACAAAAAACTATATCTACTATCCATATTACACTTGTATCACCATCTCTTCACCAAACTAGTGCACCTATATAATTTACCATTGTATTGGGTGTGTTGGGGACACAAGAGACTCTTTGTTATTTGGTTGCAGGGTTGTTTGAGAGAGACCATCTTCATCCTACGCTTCCCACAGATTGATAAAACTTATGTCATCCATTTGAGGGAAATTTTCTACTGTCCTACAAAACTCTACGCTTGGAGGCCCACCACGAGTCTACAAGAAGAAGGTTGCGTAGTAGACATCAAGCTCTTTTCTGGCGCCGTTGCCGGGGAGGTTAGTGCTTGAAGGTATATCTTTAGATCTTGCAATTGAATCTTTTAGTTTCTTGTTTTATTACTAGTTTAGTCTATAAAAGAAACCGCAAAAAAATGAAATTGAGGTTGCCACATATGCTTCATCTTTTTAATGTCTTTCATGAAAATGATGAAAGGAAAATTGTGCTCAAGTGTTAGAAGAGAAGTTAATAAAATGTTTGGCACTAAACCTTTGAATGATGAGCATGATTGCAATGTTGTTAGTATGAATTTCTTTAATATCCATGATGATAATGATATGCAAAGCCACAAGCTTGGGGATGCTATGTTTGATGAAGATGATATTTTTGTCCCCCAAGTTATGTTGAGCAAATTTATTATGATGATAGCATGCCTCCTATTTTTTATTATTACAATGATGAAAGTGGATTCCGAGAGGTCATGACTTTATTTAGTGGTGAATCCACTATTTTGGAAGAGGTTCCAATTGATTATGAGAACAAAGTTGCTATCTATGATGATTATTGTGATGACATGTATGTTATAAAGAATAATGATAACCGTGAAACTTGTCATCATGATTTTAATTTTCAGTTGAATTATGCATCTCATGATAGTTATATTGTTGATTCATTCATGATGCTACTGAAAATTATTATGAGAGAGAAACATATGCTTTTACATATTTCAATAATATCAAGTTTCCTCTCTATGTGTTGAAAGTTTTGAAGTTTTGCTTGTTTTACCTTCCTATGCTAGTTGATTCTTGTCCCCTTAATTTGTTTGCTCACAAAATACCTATGCATATGAAGTGGTTTAGACTTAAATGTGCTAGTCATATGCTTCATGATGCTCTCTTTATGTTTCAATCCTTATCTTCTATGTGACCATCATTGAAATCATCATGCCTAGCTAGGGGCATTAAACAATAGCTCTTGTTGGGAGGCAACCCAATTTTATTTTGTGTTTCTTGTTTTGCTTCTGTTCTTGAATAAATACACAATATTACTTCTATAGTAATTGTGTTTAGTGTTTTAATTAGTGTTTGATCCAAGTAAGTCCTTTGGGATGGTCTATGGTGATAGTTGACTTGATTTTGTGCAAAAACAATAACTTTTGCTCTCAGTCCAGGAATTTGGAAAATTCACTGCAACGTGCTTTTGATCTGATTTTTTTTACCAAAGATTGATATACAAATTTCCCAGGTTGTCCTATTTTTTCAGAATTTTTGGAGTTACAGAAGTATACGAAGTTTCCAGATTACTACAGACTGTTCTGTTTTTGACAGATTATGTTTTCATGCTTATTTTGATGAATCTATGAGTAGTATCAGAGGGTATGAACCATGGAGAAGTTGGAATACAGTAGATATAACACCAATATAAATTTAGAATGAGTTCACAACAGTACCTAAGTGGTGATTTGCTTTATTATACTAACGAGCTTACGAGTTTTCTATTGAGTTTTGTGTTGTGAAGTTTTCAAGTTTTGGGTGAAGTTTCGATGGACTACGAAATAAGGAGGGGCAAGAGCCTAAGCTTGGGGATGCCCAATGAAGGAAATATGCCCTAGAGGCAATAATAAAGTTATTATTTATTTCCTTATATCATGATAAATGTTTATTATTCATGCTAGAATTGTATTAACCGGAAACATAATACTTGTGTGAATACATAGACAAACAGAGTGTCACTAGTATGCCTCTACTTGACTAGCTCATTGATCAAAGATGGTTATGTTTCCTAGCCATTGACATGAGTTTTCATTTGATTAACGGGATCACATCATCAGTAGAATGATGTGATTGACTTGACCCATTCCATTAGCTTAGCACACGATCGTTTAGTATTCTGCTATTGCTTTCTTCATGACTTATACATGTTCCTATGACTATGAGATTATGCAACTCCCGTTTACCGGAGGAACACTTTGTGTGCTACCAAACGTCCCAACATAACTGGGTGATTATAAAGGTGCTCTACAGGTGTCTCCGAAGGTACTTGTTGGGTTGGCGTATTTCGAGATTAGGATTTTGTCACTCCGATTGTCGGAGAGGTATCTCTGGGCCCACTCGGTAATGCACATCACTATAAGCCTTGCAAGCATTGCAACTAATGAGTTAGTTGCGGGATGATGTATTACAGAACGAGTAAAGAGACTTGCCGGTAACGAGATTGAACTAGGTATTGAGATACCGACGATCGAATCTCGGGCAAGTAACATACCGATGACAAAGGGAACAACGTATGTTGTTATGCGGTCTGACCGATAAAGATCTTCGTAGAATATGTGGGAACCAATATGAGCATCCAGGTTCCACTATTGGTTATTGACCGGAGATGTGTCTCGGTCATGTCTACATAGTTCTCGAACCCGTAGGGTCCGCACGCTTAAAGTTTGATGACGGTTATATTATGAGTTTATGTGTTTTGATGTACCGAAGGAAGTTCGGAGTCCCGGATGTGATCACGGACATGACGAGGAGTCTCGAAATGTTTGAGACATGAAGATTGATATATTGGACGACTATATTCGGACACCGGAATAGTTCCGGGGGTTATCAGATATATACCGGAGTACCGGGGGGGGGGGGGTTACCGGAATCCCCCCGGGGGTTATTGGGCCTTATGGTCCCAAGTGGTGGAAGAGGAGAGGCGGCCAGGAGGTGGCGCGCGGCCCCCCTTGCCCCAATCCGAATTGGGAAAGGGAAGGGGCGGCGGCCCCCTTCTCCTTCCTTCTCTCCACCTCCTCCTTCCCCTTCTCCTAGTTGCAATAGGAAAGGGGGGCAAAACCTACTTGGAGTAGGATTGCCCCCCTTGGGCGTGCCTCCTCCCCTTGGCCGGCCCCCTCTTCCTCCCCCCTTTATATACGGAGGAGGGGGGCACCCCATAGATACAACAATTGATCTCTTGATCTCTTAGCCGTGTGCGGTGCCCCTCCCACCATAATCCACCTCGGTAATATCGTAGCGGTGCTTAGGCGAAGCCTTGCGTCGGTAGAACATCATCATCGTCACCACGCCGTCGTGCTGACGGAACTCTCCCTCAAAGCTCGGCTGGATCGGAGTTCGAGGGACGTCATCGAGCTGAACGTGTGCTGAACTCGGAGGTGCCGTGCGTTCGGTACTTGATCGGTCGGATCGTGAAGACGTACGACTACATCAACCGCGTTGTGCTAACGCTTCCGCTTTCGGTCTACGAGGGTACGTGGACAACACTCTCCCCTCTCGTTGCTATGCATCACCATGATCCTGTGTGTGCGTAGGAATTTTTTTGAAATTACTACGTTCCCCAACACCCAAGGCACGCCAAGGTAATATTCAAGGACAACCAAGCATCTAAGCTTGGGGATGCCCCGGATGGTGATACGTCTCCAACGTATCTATAAATTTTTATTGTTCCATGCTATTATATTATCTATTTTGGATGTTTTATATGCATTAATATGCTATTTTATATTATTTTGGGACTAACCTATTAACCTAGAGCCCAGTGCCAATTTCTATTTTTTCCTTGTTTTTGAGCTTCGTAGAAGAGGAATACCAAACGGAATAAAACTTCACGATGATTTTTCTTGGACCAGAAGACACCCAGGTGACTTGGAGTTCAAGTCAGAAGAGCCACGAGGCGGCGACAAGGGTGGAGGGCGCGCCCAGAGGGGTAGGGCGCGCCCCTACCTTGTGGGCCCCTCGGTGACCTCCTGACCTAGATCTTCCTCTTATATATTCACATATATTCCCAAACCACCAGAGGCATCCACGAAAACACTTTTCCACTGCCGCAACCTTTTGTTCACGTGAGATCCCATCTTGGGGCCTTTTTCGGCATCCTGCCGGAGGGGGATTCGATCACGGAGGGCTTCTACATCAACCCTATTGCCCTTGCCCTTCCAATGAAGCGTGAGTAGTTTACCTCACACCTACGGGTCCATAGCTAGTAGCTAGATGGCTTCTTCTCTCTCTTTGATTCTCAATACCATGTTCTCCTCGATGTTCTTGGAGATCTATCTGATGTAATCTTCTTTTGCGGTGTGTTTGTTGAGATCCGATGAATTGTGGATTTATGATCAGCTTATCTATGAATATTATTTGAATCTTCTCTGAATTCTTTTATGCATGATTTGGTATCTTTGTATTTCTCTTCGAATTGGTTTGGTTTTGCCATTAGTTTTTCTTGCAACGGGAGAGGTGCTTAGCTTTGGGTTCAATCTTGCGTGATTTCACCCAGTGACAAAGTAGGGGTAGCGAGACACGTATTGCATTGTTGCCATCGAGGATAAAAAGATGGGGTTTTCATCATATTGCTTGAGTTAATTCCTCTACATCATGTCATCTTACTTAAGGCATTACTCTGTTCTTTATGAACTTAATACTGTTGGGGAACGCAGTAATTTCAAAAAAATCCCTACGCACACGCAAGATCCATCTAGGTGATGCATAGCAACGAGAGGGGAGAACATTGTCCATGTACCCTCGTAGACCGAAAGCGGAAGCATTATGACAACGCAGTTGGTGTAGTCGTATGTCTTCACGATCCGACCGATCCTAGTACCGAAAGTATGGCACCTCCGCGATCTGCACACGTTCGGCTCGGTGACGTCCCACGAACTCTCGATCCAGCTGAGTGTCAAGGGAGAGCTTCGTCAGCATGATGGCGTGATGACGGTGATGATGAAGTTACCGACACAGGGCTTCGCCTAAGCACTACAATGATATGATCGAGGTGGAATCTGTGGAGGGGGGCACCGCACACGGCTAAGACAACTGTCAACTTCTGTGTCTATGGGGTGCCCCCTCCCCCGTATATAAAGGAATGGAGGAGGGGGAGGGCCAGCCCTCTCATGGCGCGCCCCAAGGGGAGTCCTACTCCCACCGGGAGTAGGATTCCCCCTTCCCTAGTTGGAGTAGGAGAGGAAGGAAGGAGGAGAGAGGGAGAAGGAAAGGGGGGCGCCGCCCCCCCTTCCCTAGTCCAATTTGGACCCAAGGGGGAGGGGGCGCGCGGCCTGCCCTGGTCGCCCCTCTCTCTCTCCACTAAGGCCCATATGGCCCATTAGACTCCCCGGGGGTTCCGGTAACCCCCCGGTACTCCGGAATTGCCCAAACTCACCCGGAACCATTCCGAAGTCCAAACATAGTCGTCCAATATATCAATCTTTATGTCTCGACCATTTCGAGACTCCTCGTCATGTCCGTGATCACAACCGGGACTCCGAAAAACCTTCGGTACATCAAAACACATAAACTCATAATATCGATTGTCACCGAACGTTAAGCGTGCGGACCCTACGGGTTCGAGAACTATGTAGACATGACCGAGACTCATCTCCGGTCAATAACCAATAGCGGAACCTAGATGCTCATATTGCTTCCTACATATTCTACGAAGATCTTTATCGGTCAAACCGCATAACAACATACGTTGTTCCCTTTGTCATCGGTATGTTACTTGCCCGAGATTCGATCGTCGGTATCTCAATACCTAGTTCAATCTCGTTACCGGCAAGTCTCTTTACTCGTTCCGTAATGCATCATCCCGCAACTAACTTATTAGTCACATTGCTTGCAAGGCTTGTAGTTATGTGCATTACCGAGAGGGCCCAAAGATACCTCTCCAAACACGGAGTGACAAATCCTAATCTCGATATATGCCAACCCAACAAACACCATCGGAGACACCTGTAGAGCATCTTTATAGTCACCCAGTTACGTTGTGACGTTTGATAGCACACTAAGTGTTCCTCTGGTATTCGGGAGTTGCATAATCTCATAGTCATAGGAACATGTATAAGTCATGAAGAAAGCAATAGCAACAAACTAAACGATCAAGTGCTAAGCTAATGGAATGGGTCAAGTCAATCACATCATTATCTAATGATGTGATCTCGTTAATCAAATGACAACTCATGTCTATGGCTAGGAAACTTAACCATCTTTGATTCAACGAGCTAGTCAAGTAGAGGCATACTAGTGACACTTTGTTTGTCTATGTATTCACACATGTACTAAGTTTTCGGTTAATACAATTCTAGCATGAATAATAAACATTTATCATGATATAAGGAAATATAAATAACAACTTTACTATTGCCTCTAGGGCATATTTCCTTCAGTCTCCCACTTGCACTAGAGTCAATAATCAAGATTACACAGTAATGATTCTAACACCCATGGAGTCTTGGTGCTGATCATGTTTTGCTCGTGAGAGAGGCTTAGTCAACAGGTCTGCAACATTCAGATCCGTATGTATCTTGCAAATCTCTATGTCTCCCTCCTTGACCTGATCGCGGATGGAATTGATGCGTCTGCTTGGTTCTCTTGTGAAATCTGGATTCCTTTGCCAAGGCAATTGCACCAGTATTGTCACAAAAGATTTTCATTGGACCCGATGCACTAGGTATGACACCTAGATCGGATATGAACTCCTTCTTCCAGACTCCTTCATTTGCTACTTCCGAAGCAGCTATGTACTCCGCTTCACACGTAGATCCCGCCACGACGCTTTGCTTAGAACTGCACCAACTGACAGCTCCACCGTTCAATATAAATACGTATCCGGCTTGTGACTTAGAGTCATCTGGATCAGTGTCAAAGCTTGCATCGACGTAACCATTTACAGCGAGCTCTTTGTCACCTCCATAAATGAGAAACATATCCTTAGTCCTTTGCAGGTATTTCAGGATGTTCTTGACCGCTGTCCAGTGATCCACTCCTGGATTACTTTGGTACCTCCCTGCTAAACTAATAGCAAGGCACACATCAGGTCTGGTACACTGCATTGCATACATGATAGAACCTATGACTGAAGCATAGGGAATGACTTTCATTTTCTCTCTATCTTCTGCAGTGGTCGGGCATTGAGTCTGACTCAATTTCACACCTTGTAATACAGGCAAGAACCATTTCTTTGCTTGATCCATTTTGAACTTCTTCAAAACTTTATCAAGGTATGTGCTTTGTGAAAGTCCAATTAAGCGTCTTGATCTATCTCTATAGATCTTGATGCCCAATATATAGGCAGCTTCACCGAGGTCTTTCATTGAAAAACTCTTATTCAAGTATCCTTTTATGCTATCCAGAAATTCTATATCATTTCCAATCAACAATATGTCATCCACATATAATATTAGAAATGCTATAGAGCTCCCACTCACTTTCTTGTAAATACAGGCTTCTCCAAAAGTCTGTATAAAACCATATGCTTTGATCACACTATCAAAACGTTTATTCCAACTCCGAGATGCTTGCACCAGTCCATAGATGGATCGCTGGAGCTTACACACTTTGTTAGCATCCTTTGGATTGATAAAACCTTCGGGTTGCATCATATACAACTCTTCTTCCAGAAATCCATTCAGGAATGCAGTCTTTACATCCATCTGCCAAATTTCATAATCATAAAATGCAGCAATTGCTAACATGATTCGGACGGACTTAAGCATCGCTACGGGTGAGAAGGTCTCATCATAGTCAACTCCTTGAATTTGTCGAAAACCTTTCGCAACAAGTCGAGCTTTGTAGACAGTAACATTACCGTCAGCGTCGGTCTTCTTCTTGAAGATCCATTTATTCTCTATGGCTTGCCGATTATCGGGCAAGTCAACCAAAGTCCACACTTTGTTCTCATACATGGATCCCATCTCAGATTTCATGGCCTCAAGCCATTTCACGGAATCTGGGCTCATCATCACTTCCTCATAGTTCGTAGGTTCGTCATGTTCAAGTAACATGACCTCCAGAACAGGATTACCGCACCACGCTGGTGCGGACCTTACTCTGGTTGACCTACAAGGTTCAGTAGTAACTTGATCTGAAGTTACATGATCATCATCATTAGCTTCCTCACTAATTGGTGTAGTAGTCACAGGAACTGATTTCTGTGATGAACTACTTTCCAATAAGGGAGTATGTATAGTTACCTCATCAAGTTCTACTTTCCTCCCACTCACTTCTTTCGAGAGAAACTCCTTCTCTAGAAAGGATCCATTCTTAGCAACGAATGTCTTGCCTTCGGATCTGTGATAGAAGGTGTACCCAACAGTCTCCTTTGGGTATCCTATGAAGACACATTTCTCCGATTTGGGTTCGAGCTTATCAGGTTGAAGCTTTTTCACATAAGCATCGCAACCCCAGACTTTAAGAAATGACAATTTGGGTTTCTTGCCAAACCACAGTTCATAAGGTGTCATCTCAACGGATTTATATGGTGCCCTATTTAACGTGAATGCAGCCGTCTCTAAAGCATAACCCCAGAACGATAGCGGTAAATCTGTAAGAGACATCATAGATCGCACCATATCTAATAAAGTGCGGTTACGACGTTCGGACACACCATTCGCTGTGGTGTTCCAGGTGGCGTGAGTTGCAAAACTATTCCGCATTGTTTGAAATGAAGACCAAACTCGTAACTCAAATATTCTCCTCCACGATCAGATCGTAGAAACTTTATTTTCTTTGTTACGATGATTTCCCACTTCACTCTGAAATTCTTTGAACTTTTCAAATGTTTCAGACTTATGTTTCATCAAGTAGATATACCCATATCTGCTCAAATCATCTGTGAAGGTTAGAAAATAACGATACCCGCCGCGAGCCTCAATATTCATCGGACCACATACATCAGTATGTATGATTTCCAACAAATCTGTTGCTCGCTCCATTGTTCCGGAGAACGGAGTTTCATTCATCTTGCCCATGAGGCATGGTTCGCAAGTACCAAGTGATTCATAATCAAGTGATTCCAAAAGTCCATCAGAATGGAGTTTCTTCATGCGCTTTACACCAATATAACCCAAACGGCAGTGCCACAAATAAGTTGCACTATCATTATCAACTCTGCATCTTTTGGCTTCAATATTATGAATATGTGTGTCACTACTATCGAGATTCAACAAAAATAGACCACTCTTCAAGGGTGCATGACCATGAAAGATATTACTCATATAAATAGAACAACCATTATTCTCAGATTTAAATGAATAACCGTCTCGCATCAAACAAGATCCAGATATAATGTTCATGCTTAACGCTAGCACCAAATAACAATTATTCAGGTCTACAACTAATCCTGAAGGTAGATGTAGAGGTAGCGTGCCGACGGCGATCACATCGACTTTGGAACCATTTCCCACGCGCATTGTCACCTCGTCCTTAGCCAATCTTCGCTTAATCTGTAGCCCCTGTTTTGAGTTGCAAATATTAGCAACAAAACTAGTATCAAATACCCAGGTACTACCGTGAGTATTAGTATGGTACACATCAATAACATGTATATCACATATACCTTTGTTCACCTTGCCATCCTTCTTATCCGCCAAATACTTGGGGCAGTTCCGCTTCCAGTGACCAGTCCCTTTGCAGTAGAAGCACTCAGTCTTAGGCTTAGGTCCAGACTTGGGCTTCTTCACTTGAGCAGCAACTTGCTTGCCGTTCTTCTTGAAGTTCCCCTTCTTCCCTTTACCCTTTTTCTTGAAACCGGTGGTCTTGTTGACCATCAACACTTGATGCTCCTTCTTGATTTCTACCTTCGCAGCCTTTAGCATTGCGAAGAGCTCGGGAATCATCTTATCCATCCCTTGCATGTTATAGTTCATCACAAAGCTTTTGTAGCTTGGTGGCAGTGATTGAAGAACTCTGTCAATGACACTATCAACCAGAAGATTAACTCCCAGCTGAGTCAAGTGATTATGATACCTAGACATTTTGAGTATATCCTCACTGACAGAACTATTCTCCTCCATTTTGCAGCTATAGAACTTATTGGAGACTTCACATCTCTCAATCCGGGCATTTGCTTGAAATATTAACTTCAACTCCTGGAACATCTCATATGCTCCATCACGTTCAAAACATCGTTGAAGTCCCGATTCTAAGCCGTAAAGCATGGCACACCGAACTATCGAGTAGTCATCAACTTTGCTCTGCCAGGCGTTCACAACGTCTGGTGTTGCTCCTGCAGCGGGTCTTGCACCTAGCGGTGCTTCCAGGACGTAACTCTTCTGTGCAGCAATGAGGATAATCTCTCAAGTTACGGACCCAGTCCGTGTAGTTGCTACCATCATCTTTCAACTTAGCTTTCTCTAGGAAGGCATTAACATTCAGAGGAACAATAGCACGGGCCATTGATCTACAACAACATAGACATGCAAAATACTATCAGGTACTAAGTTCATGATAAATTAAAGTTCAATTAATCATATTACTTCAGAACTCCCACTTAGATAGACATCCCTCTAATCATGTAAGTGATCACGTGATCCAAATCAACTAAACCATGTCCGATCATCACATGAGATGGAGTAGTTTTCAATGGTGAACATCACTATGTTGATCATATCTACTATATGATTAACGCTCGACCTTTCGGTCTCAGTGTTCCGAGGCCATATCTGCATATGCTAGGCTCGTCAAGTTTAACCCGAGTATTCAGCGTGTGCAAAACTGGCTTGCACCCGTTGTATGTGAACGTAGAGCTTATCACACCCGATCATCACGTGGTGTCTCGGCACGACGAACTTCCGCAACGGTGCATACTCAGGGAGAACACTTGTACCTTGAAATTTAGTGAGAGATCATCTTATAATGCTACCGCCGAACTAAGCAAAATAAGATGCATAAAGGATAAACATCACATGCAATCAATATAAGTGATATGATATGGCCATCATCATCTTGTGCCTTTGATCTCCATCTCCAAAGCACCGTCATGATCACCATCGTCACCGGCTTGACACCTTGATCTCCATCGAAGCATCGTTGTCGTCTCGCCAACTATTGCTATCACGACTATTGCTACCGCTTAGTGATAAAGTAAAGCAATTACATGGCGATTGCATTTCATACAATAAAGCAACAACCATATGGCTCCTGCCAGTTGCCGATAACTGTGTTACAAAACATGATCATATCATACAATAAAATTTAGCATCATGTCTTGACCATATCACATCACAACATGCCCTGCAAAAACAAGTTAGACGTCCTCTACTTTGTTGTTGCAAGTTTTACGTGTCTGCTACGGGCTGAGCAAGAATCGTTCTTACCTACGCATCAAAACCACAACGATTTTTCGTCAAGTGTGCTATTTTAACCTTCAACAAGGACCGGGCGTAGTCACACTTGATTCAACTAAAGTTGGAGAAACTGACACCCGCCAGTCACCTGTGTGCAAAGCACGTCGGTAGAACCAGTCTCGCGTAAGCGTGTGCGTAATGTCGTTCCGGGCGGCTTCATCCAACAATACCGCCGAATAAAAGTATGACATGTTGGTAAGCAGTATGACTATTATCGCCCACAACTCTTTGTGTTCTACTCGTGCATATAACATCTACGCATAGACCTGGCTCGGATGCCACTGTTGGGGAATGCAGTAATTTCAAAAAAAATCCTACGCACACGCAAGATCCATCTAGGTAATGCATAGCAATGAGAGGGGAGAGTGTTGTCCACGTACCCTCGTAGACCGAAAGCGGAAGCGTTATGCCAACGCGATTGATGTAGTCATACGTCTTCACGATCCGACCGATCCTAGTACCGAAAGTACGGCAC
Organism: Aegilops tauschii subsp. strangulata; assembly: GCF_002575655.3. Classification (NCBI taxonomy): domain Eukaryota; kingdom Viridiplantae; phylum Streptophyta; class Magnoliopsida; order Poales; family Poaceae; genus Aegilops; species Aegilops tauschii. The sequence continues at coordinate 396,289,968 of NC_053039.3, read as the reverse complement.
CTCCGCGATCTGCACACGTTCGGCTCGGTGACGTCCCACGAACTCTCGATCCAGCTGAGTGTCGAGGGAGAGCTTTGTCAGCACGACAACGTGATGACGGTGATGATGAAGTTACCGACACAGGGCTTCGCCTAAGCACTACAACGATATGACCGCGGTGGAATCTGTGGAGGGGGCACCGCACACGGCTAAGACAACTATCAACTTGTGTGTCTATGGGGTGCCCCCTCCCCCGTATATAAAGGAGTGGAGGAGGGGGAGGGCCGGCCCTCTCATGGCGCGCCCCAAGGGGAGTCCTACTCCCACCAGGAGTAGGATTCCCCCCTTCCCTAGTTGGAGTAGGAGAGGAAGGAAGGAGGAGAGAGGGAGAAGGAAAGGGGGGAGCCGCCCCCCTTCCCTACTCCAATTCAGACCCAAGGGGGAGGGGGCGCGCGGCCTGCCCTGGCCGCCTCTCTCTCTCCACTAAGGCCCATATGGCCCATTAGACTCCCCGGGGGGTTCCGGTAACCCCCCGGTACTCCGATAATTGCCCGAACTCACCCGGAACCATTCCGAAGTCCAAACATAGTCATCCAATATATCAATCTTTATGTCTCGACCATTTCGAGACTCCTCATCATGTCTGTGATCACAGCCGGGACTCAGAACAACCTTCGGTACATCAAAACACATAAACTCATAATACTTATCGTCACCGAACGTTAAGCATGCGGACCCTACGGGTTCGAGAACTATGTAGACATGACCGAGACTCATCTTCGGTCAATAACCAATAGCGCAACCTAGATGCTCATATTGGTTCCTACATATTCTACGAAGATCTTTATCGGTCAAACCGCATAACAACATACGTTGTTCCCTTTGTCATCGGTATGTTACTTGCCCGAGATTCGATCGTCGGTATCTCAATACCTAGTTCAATCTCGTTACCGGCAAGTCTCTTTACTCGTTTCGTAATGCATCATCCCGCAACTAACTCATTAGTCACATTGCTTGCAAGGCTTATAGTGATGTGCATTACCGAGAGGGCCCAGAGATACCTCTCCGAAACACGGAGTGACAAATCCTAATCTCGATATATGCCAACCCAACAAACACCATCGGAGACACCTGTAGAGCATCTTTATAGTCACCCAGTTACGTTGTGACGTTTGATAGCACACTAAGTGTTCCTCCGGTATTCGGGAGTTGCATAATCTCATAGTCATAGGAACATGTATACGTCATGAAGAAAGCAATAGCAACAAACTAAATGATCAAGTGCTAAGCTAACGGAATGGGTCAAGTCAATCACATCATTATCTAATGATGTGATCCCGTTAATCAAATGACAACTCATGTCTATGGTTAGGAAACTTAACCATCTTTGATTCAACGAGCTAGTCAAGTAGAGGCATACTAGTGACACTTTGTTTGTCTATGTATTCACACATGTACTAAGTTTCCGGCTAATACAATTCTAGCATGAATAATAAACATTTATCATGATATAAGGAAATATAAATAACAACTTTATTATTGCCTCTAGGGCATATTTCCTTCAAATACTCTTGATGCATGCTGGATAGTGATCGATGTGTGGAGTAATAGTAGTAGATGCAGGCAGGAGTCGGTCTACTTGACACGGACGTGATGCCTATATTGCATAATCATTGGCTTGGATATCGTCATAACCTTGCGCTTTTCTATCAATTGCTTGACAGTAATTTGTTCACCCACCGTATTATTTGCCTTCAAGAGAGAAGCCTCTAGTGAAACCTATGGCCACCGGGTCTATTTTCCATCATATTACTTTCTGATCTACTATTTTGCAGTGTTTTACTTTTAGATCTATAAACCAAAAAACCCAAAAATATTTTATCTTTTATTTAGTTCAATCTATCTTTATCAAATCTCACCTTTGCAACTGACCGTGAAGGGATTGACAACCCCTTTATCGCGTTGGGTGCAAGTGTTTGATTGTTTGTGCGGGTACATCGATTGGGGACTTGCGCGTTTCTCCTACTAGATTGATAACCTTGGTTCTTAACTGAGGTAAATACTTACCTCTGCTGTGATGCATCATCCTTTCCTCTTCAAGGGAAAAACCAACGCAAGCTCAAGAAGTAGTAGGAAGAATTTCTGGCGCCGTTGCCGGGGAGATCTACGTCAAGCCTACCAAGTACCCATCATAAACTCTCATCTCTCGCATTACATTATTCGCCATTTGCCTCTCGTTTTCTCTCCCCCACTTCTAAAACAAATTTCAAAAAATTTGAATTTTTATTCGCCCTTCTTTCCGTTCGTCTTTTCATTTGCCTTTATGTCTTACTTGGTTCCTTTGCTCGTCCGCTTGGTATAATTGTGTGTTTATGGAAAATCAGAAACCAAAAAGTTTATGGTTCCTCATCCACTTGCTAATCTTTTTAAGAGATCCAATTATGATGAACCAATTGCTAGTGAGTTGTGTGAACTAGATTATCTTTATGAGGTTTTGCTTGAAATTTGTGAATCTGAAAATTGTGATGAAGTGTTGAAAGAAGAAAATTATAAAGTGATTCACGATAGTGCCTTGAATGAAAAGCATGATTGCAATGATGTTATTATAAATTCCATTAATGTCAATTGTGTTAATGATACGCAAAACCCTAAGCTTGGGGATGCTAGTTTTGCTATGTCCACAATTTGTTGCAATGATCATGATTGGGGTGATTCTTCTTAAGATCTTGAAAATTTATTTAAGCCCCATGATGAATATGAGATTGATAATAGTGTTTGCAATAATATTGAAGGTGGGTTTGGAAGAGTGTCAACTTTAGATCTCGCATATTTGGAGAATGTTCAATCTTATGATTTTTTTTATAAAAGTGGGTTTGGAGAGGTCACGACTTTAATTAATGTTAATCCCACTATTTTGGAAGAGTGTCAACTTCGCATGCATGTGGATCGTGTTGAGAATATGTTATGTGATAGATATTTTGTTGAATTTGCTTATGATCCTACATGTAATTATTATGAGAGAGGAAAATATGGTTGTAGAAATTTTCTTGTTACTAAATTACCTCTCTTCATATATGTTGAGATTGCTATCGTCTCTTTCTTCTTTCTTGCATATGCTAGTTTTTGCTTGCCTTCATAATGTGTTTCCTTATAAAATACCTATACATAGGAAGTATGTTAGACTTAAGTGTGTTTATCACATGTTTTATGATACTCTCTTTGTGCTTCAATTCTTGTCTTTCATGTGAGCATCATTGAAATCTCAATGCCTAGCTAAAAAGGCTTTAAAGAAAAGCGCTTGTTGGGAGACAACCCAATATTTTTCCTTGCTATTTTCCAATAAATAATTCATCTAGCCTCTGGTTAGATGTGTTTTTGTGTTTTAATTAGTGTTTGTTCCAAGTAAGACCTTTGGGATGGCTTACGGTGATAGTTGTTTTGATCTTGCTGAAAAATACAAACTTTTGCGCCCAGGAAAATAATTTTAATTTTTACAGAAGTGTGCTTTTGATCTGATTCTTTTTGCACAAGATTGGTTTACAAATTGCCCAGGTTTTCCTAATTTTTCAAAAAAATTGGAGTTACAGAAGTATTCGAAGTTTACAGATTGCTACAGACCGTTCTGTTTTTGACAAATTTTGTTTTCTATGTGTTGTTTGCTTATTTTGATGAATCTATGGGTAGTATCGGGGGGTGTGAACCATGGAAAATTTTGAATACAGTAGATATTACACCAATATAAATAAATAATGAGTTCACAACAGTACCAAAGTGGTGGTTTTATTTTCTTATACTAACGGATCTCATGAGATTTTCTGTTGAGTTTTGTGTTGTGAAGTTTTCAAGTTTTGGGTAAAGATTTGATGGACTATGGAATAAGGAGTGGCAAAAGCCTAAGCTTGGGGATGCCCAAGGCACCCCAAGGTAATATTCAAGGACAACCAAGAGCGTAAGCTTGGGGATGCCCGGAAGGCATCCCCTCTTTCGTCTTCGTCTATCGGTAAATTTACTTGATGCTATATTTTTATTCACCACATGATATGTGTTTGGCTTGGAGCGTCTTGTATGATATGAGTCTTTACTTTTTAGTTTGCCACAATCATTCTTGCTGTACACACCTTTTGAGAGGTACATGCATGAATCATGATTTATTAGAATACTCTATGTGCTTCACTTATATCTTTTGAGCTAGGCAATTTTGCTCTAGTGCTTCACTTATATGTTTTTAGAGCACGGCGGTGGATTTATTTTATAGAAATTATTGAACTCTCTTGCTTCACTTATATTATTTTGAAAGTCTCTCTAAACAACATGGTAATTTGCTTTGGTTATGAATTTAGTCCTAATATGATAGGCATCCAAGAGGCATATAATATAAACTTTCCTATAAAGTGCATTGAATACTATGTGAAGTTTGATTCCTTATGATTGTTTTGAGATATAAAGATGGTGATATTAGAGTCATGCTAGTGAGTAATTGTAGCATGAGTAATTGTGGATTGTAGAAATACTTGTGTTAAAGTTTGTGATTCACGTAGCATGCACGTATGTGAACCGTTATGTGATGAAGTCGGAGCATGATTTATTTATTGATTGTCTTCCTTATGAGTGGTGGTCGGGGATGAGCGATGGTCTTTTCCTACCAATATATCCCCCTAGGAGCATGCGCATAGTACTTTGTTTCAATGACTAATAGATTTTTGCAATAAGTATGTGAGTTCTTTATGACTAATGTTGAGTCCATGGATTATACGCACTCTCACCCTTCCACCATTGCTAGCCTCTCTAGTACCGCGCAACTTTCGCCGGTGCCTGCTACCCTCTTGAGCACTGCGTTGGTTTTCCCTTGAAGAGGAAAGGGTGATGCAGCAAAGTAGCGTAAGTATTTCCCTCAGTTTTTGAGAACCAAGGTATCAATCCAGTAGGAGGCTACGCGCGAGTCCCTCGTACCTACACAAAACAAATAACTCCTCGCAACCAACGCGATAAGGGGTTGTCAATCCCTTCACGGTCACTTATGAGAGTGAGATCTGATAGATATGATAGGATAATATTTTTGGTATTTTTGTGATAGAGATGCAAAGTAAAATAAAAGCAAAGTAAAAAAGCAAAGGAAATAACTAAGTGTTGGAAGATTAATATGATGAAGATAGACCTGGGGGCCATAGGTTTCACTAGTGGCTTCTCTCAAGAGCATAAGTATTTTACGGTGGGTGAACGAATCACTGTTGAGCAATTGACAGAATTGAGCATAGTTATGAGAATATCTAGGTATGATCATGTATATAGGCATCACGTCCGAAACAAGTAGACCGACTCCTGCCTGCATCTACTACTATTACTCCACTCATCGACCGCTATCCAGCATGCATCTAGAGTATTAAGTTCACAAAAACAGAGTAACACCTTAAGCAAGATGACATGATGTAGAGGGATAAATTCATGCAATATGATAAAAACCCCATCTTGTTATCCTCGATGGCAACAATACAATACGTGCCTTGCTGCCCCTACTGTCACTGGGAAAGGACACCGCAAGATTGAACCCAAAGCTAAGCACTTCTCCCATTGCAAGAAAGATCAATCTAGTAGGCCAAACCAAACTGATAATTCGACGAGACTTGCAAAGATAACCAATCATACATAAAAGAATTCAGAGAAGATTCAAATATTGTTCATAGATAATCTTGATCATAAACCCACAATTCATTAGTCTCAACAAACACACCGCAAAAAGAAGATTACATCGAATAGATATCCACGAGAGAGGGGGAGAACATTGTATTGAGATCCAAAAAGAGAGAAGAAGCCATCTAGCTACTAACTATGGACCCGAAGGTCTGAGGTAAACTACTCACACTTCATCGGAGAGGCTATGGTGATGATGTAGAAGCCCTCCGTGATGGATGCCCCTCTGGCGGAGCTCCGGAACAGGCCCCAAGATGGGATCTCGTGGGTACAGAAGGTTGCGGCGGTGGAATTAGGTTTTTGGCTCCGTATCTGATCGTTTGGGGTTACGTAGGTATATATAGGAGGAAGGAGTACATCGGTGGAGCAACAGGGGGCCCACGAGGGTGGAGGGCGCGCCCTGGGGGGGTGGGCGCCCCCCTACCTCGTGGCCTCCTCCTTTGTTTCTTGATGTAGGGTCCAAGTCTCCTGGATCATAATCTTCCTAAAAATCACGTTCCCGAAGGTTTCATTCCGTTTGGACTCCGTTTGATATTCCTTTTCTGCGAAACTCTGAAATAGGCAAAAACAACAATTCTGGGCTGGGCCTCCGGTTAATAGGTTAGTCCCAAAAATAATATAAAAGTGAATAATAAAGCTCAATAATGTCCAAAACAGTAGATAATATAGCATGGAGCAATAAAAAATTATAGATACATTGGAGACGTATCAGTGCCATATACCCACCTATTACCTTCCTCAAAACAGCCACCATACCTATCTATTATGGCATTTCCATAGCCATTCCGAGATATACGGCCATACAACTTTCCACCGTTCCGTTTATTATGACACGCTCCATCATTGTCATATTGCTTTGCATGATCATGTAGTTGACATCGTATTTGTGGCAAAGCCACCTTTCATAATTTTTTCATACATGTCACTCTTGAGTCATTGCACATCCCGGTACACCGCCTAAGGCATACATATAGAGTCATATTTTTGTTCTAAGTATCGAGTTGTAATTCTTGAGATGTAAGTAAACAAAAGTGTGATGATCATGATTTTTAGAGCATTGTCCCATGCGAGGAAAGGATGATGGAAGCTATGATTCCCTCACAAGTTGGGATGAGTCTCCAAACTTTACAAAAAATAAAAGAGGCCAAGAAGCCCACCAAATAAAAAAAGAGAAAAAGAAAAAAAGAGAGAAAAGAGAGAAGGGGCAATGTTACTATCCTTTTTCCACACTTGTGCTTCAAAGTACGTAGCACCATGATCTTCATGATAGAGAGTCTCCTATGTTGTCACTTTCATATACTAGTGTAAATTTTACACTATAGAACTTGGCTTGTATATTCCAGTGATGGGCTTCCTCAAATTGCCCTAGGTCTTCGTGAGCAAGCGAGTTGGATGCACACCCACTTAGTTTCTTTTTGAGCTTTCATAAACTTATAGCTCTAGTGTATCCGTTGCATGGCAATCCCTACTCACTCACATTGATATCTATTGATGGGCATCTCCATAGCCCGTCGATACGCCTAGTTGATGTGAGACTATCTCCTTCTTTTTTGTCTTCTCCACAACCACCATATTCTATTCCACTTATAGTTCTATGTCCATGGCTCACGCTCATGTATTGTGTGAAAGTTGAAAAAGTTTGAGAACATCAAAAGTATGAAACAATTGCTTGGCTTGTCATCGGGGTTGTGCATGATTTGAATACTTTGTGTGATGAAGATGGAGCATAGCAGACCATATGATTTTGTAGGGATAGCTTTCTTTGGCCATGTTATTTTGAGAAGACATGATTGCTTTATTAGTATGATTGAAGTATTATTGTTTTATGTCAATATTAAACTTTTGTTTTGAATCTTATGGATCTGAACATTCATGCCACAATAAAGAAAATTACATGGGTAAACATGTTAGGTAGCATTCCACATCAAATATTGTTTTTTTATCATTTACCTACTCGAGGACGAGCAGGAATTAAGCTTAGCTTGGGGATGCTTGATACATCTCCAACGTATCTATATTTTTTATTGTCGCATGCTATTATATTATCTATTTTGGATGTTTTATATGCATTAATATCGGATATTCCCTTTTGCTCCTACGTTCATATGCACCCATTGTCGAAATAAACATTTCGAAAAGTTGAAAAATTCAGAACAAAAATCCCGCGTGTATATCCGGACATTTTATGTCCGTTCACAAGGTTTCGGTGAAAAACGACGTTTTTGGTGGCTTGTGTAAAAAAGACAATTTCTGATGCTTCATTCTAACTATTCACGAGGCATTTCTTTATCTTTTTTTTACAAAAGCCACAAAAAACATCGTTTTTCACCGAAACCTTGTGAACGGACATAAAATGTCCGGATATACACGCGGGATTTTTGTTCCGAATTTTTCAACTTTTCAAAATGTGTGTTTTCGACAATGGGTGCATATGCACCTAGGAGCAAAAAAGCCGCGTCCCATTAATATGCTATTTTATATTATTTTTGGGACTAACCTATTAACCTAGAGCCCAGTACCAGTTTCTATTTTTTCCTTGTTTTTCAGTCTTACAGAAAAGGAATACCAAACAGAGTCCAAACGAGCTGAAACTTTACGATGATTTTATATGGACTAGAAGAGGCCCACAGGGCATCGGAGATGGACTAGAGGAGTCCCGATGCAGCCACAAGGGTGGAGGGCGCCCCCTAGGGCGCGCCCCCTGCCTTGTCGCTGCCCCATGGACCCCCCTGACGTGAAGCTGACGCCAAAAATTCCTATAAATAGATAAACCTCCAGAAAGAAACCTTGATCGGGAGTTCCGCCGCTCCAAGCCTCTATAGCCATGAAAAACCAATCGGGAGCCTATTCCGGCACCCTGCCAGAGGGGGAAACCATCACCGGTGGCCATCTTCATCATCCCGGCGGTCTCCATGACGAGGAGGGAGTAGTTCACCCTCGGGGCTGAGGCTATGTACCAGTAGCTATGTGTTTGATCTCTCTTTCTCTCTCTCTCCCTCCCTCTCTCTCTCTCTCTCTCGTATTCTTGATATGGCACGATCTTGATGTACCGCGAGCTTTGTTACTATAGTTGAATCATATGGTGTTTCTCCCTCTCTACCTTCTTGTGCTGAATTGAGTTTTACCTTTGAGGTTTCACTATTGTCAGATTGAATACTATTATGGATTTGAGAACACTTGATGTATGTCTTGCGTGGGATACCTGAAGGAAATATACCCTAGAGGCAATAATAAAGTTGTTATTTTATATTTCCTTATTCATGATAAAGGTTTATTATTCATGCTAGAATTGTATTGATCGGAAACTTAAATACATGTGTGAATACATAAACAAATTCCGTGTCCCTAGTAAGCCTCTACTAGACTAGCTCGTTGATCAAAGATGGTTAAGGTTTCCTAACCAAGGACATGAGTTGTCATTTTACAATGGGATCACATCATTAGGAGAATGATGTGATGGACAAGACCCATCCGTTAGCTTAGCATAATGACTGTTCATTTTTATTGCTATTGCTTTCTTCATGTCAAATACATATTCCTTAGACTAGGAGATTATGCAACTCCCGGATACCGGAGGAATACCTTGTGTGCTATCAAACGTCACAACGTAACTGGGTGATTATAAAGATGCTCTACAGGTATCTCCGAAGGTGTTTGTTGAGTTGGCATAGATTGAGATTAGGATTTGTCACTCCGAGTATTGGAGAGGTATCTCTGGGCCCTCTCGGTAATACACATCATAAGCTTACAAGCAAACAACTAAGGAGTTAGTCACGAGGTGATGTATTACGGAAAGAGTAAAGAGACTTGCCGGTAACGAGATTGAACTAGGTATGAAGATACCGACGATCGAATGTCGAGTAAGTAACGTACCGATGGACAAAGGGAATAACGTATGTTGTCATAACGGTTTGACCAATAAAGATCTTCGTAGAATATGTAGGAGCGAATATGAGCATCCAGGTTCCGCTATTGGTTATTGACCGGAGAGGTGTCTCAGTCATGCCTACATAGTTCTCGAACCCATAGGGTCCGCACGCTTAACGTTCGATGACGATATTGTATTATATTAGTTATGTGATTTGGTGACCGAATGTTGTTCGGACTCCCGGATTAGATCACATACATGACGAGGAGTCTCGAAATGGCCGAGAGGTAAAGATTGATATATAGGATGATAGTATTCGGACACCGGAAGTGTTCCGGAGTGTATCGGGTATTTATCGGAGTACCGAGGGGTTACCGGAACCCCCCGGGGGAAATATATGGGCCATATGGGCCTTGAGAGGGGAGCACACCAGCCCTCAAGGGTGGCGCGCCCCCCTATGACATGTGGCCAAACTGGAGAAGGAAAAAGGGGGGTTCGGCGCCCCCTTTCCTTTCTCTCTTCCCCTTCCCTTTCTTCTCCGGTGAAAAAAGGAAAGGGGGGCGCCACTTGGGGAAACCCCAAGTAGGATTCGGATCCTACTTGGGGCGCCCCCTGGCTGCCTCTCCTCCCCTCCCACCTATATATATATATATGTGGGGAGGGGGCACCTAGAACACACAACATCAACTGTTAGCCGTGTGTGGCGCCCCCTCCACAGTTTACACCCCGGTCATATTTTCGCGGTGCTTAGGCGAAGCCCTGCGAGGATCACTACACCATCACCGTCACCACGCCGTCATGCTGACGGAACTCATCTACTACCTCGACACCTTGCTAGATCAAGAAGGCGAGGGACGTCACCGAGCTGAACGTGTGCAGAACTCGGAGGTGCCGTATGTTCGGTGCTTGATCGGTCGGAGCTAGAAGAAGTTTGACTACATCAACCGCGTTGTCAAACGCTTCCGCTTTCGGTCTACGAGGGTACGTAGACACACTCTCCCCCTCGTTGCTATGCATCTCCATGGATAGATCATTGTGTGTGCGTAGGAATTTTTTTTGTTTTCCATGCAACGTTTCCCTACAGTGGCATCCGAGCCAGGTCTATGCGTAGATGATATGCACAAGTAGAACACAAAGAGTTGTGGGTGGTGATAGTCATACTGCTTACCACCAATGTCTTATTTTGATTCGGCGGTATTGTGGGATGAAGCGGCCCGGACCAACCTTACATGTCCACGCACATGAGACCAGTTCCACCGACAGACATGCAACTAGTTTTGCATAAAGGTGGCTGGCAGGTGTTTGTTTCTCATACTTTAGTTGAATTGAATTTTACTGCGGCCGGTCCTTGAAGAAGGTTAAAACAACAAACTTGACGGAACACCGTTGTGGTTTGATGCGTAGGTAAGAACTGTTCTTGCTAGAAGCCCGTAGCAGCCACGTAAAACTTGCAACAACAAAGTAGAGGACGTTTAACTTGTTTTTGCAGGGCATGTTGTGATGTGATATGGTCAAGACATGATGTGATATACGTTATTGTGTGAGATGATCATGTTTTGTAAAAGTTATCGGCAACCGGCAGGAGCCTTATGGTTGTCTCTTTATTGTATGAAATGCAAACACCATGTAATTGCTTTACTTTATCACTATGCGCTACCGATAGTTGTAGAAGCAATAGTCGGTGAGACGACCACGACGCAACGATGGAGATCAAGGTGTCGAGCCGGTGACAATGGAGATCACGACGATGCTTTTGAGATGGAGATCAAAAGCACAAGACGATGATGGCCATATCATGTCACATGTTTTGATTGCATGTGATGTTTATCTTTTATGCATCTTATTTTTCTTAGTACGGCGGTAGCATTATAAGATGATCCCTTAACTAAAATTTCAAGGTATAAGTGTTCTCCCTGAGTATGCACCGTTGTGACAGTTCATCGTGTTGACACACCACGTGATGATCGGGTGTGATAGCACTACAAAAAAAAGACACATCCATGACATTTTGGGCCGAACGAATTTTTTTCCTGTCATGCTTATGACACTTCTATGACGATAATTGTGACAAAACCCGGTATCATCATATATGTGGTGGGCTCCTACTTCTATGACAAAAAATCATGACAGAAAATGGGCTTTTCGTCCTGGGCGGGCCAGAGACGCAGCTGCATGACATTCTTTGGGCCGTCCATGACGAAAAAAACCGTGGTAGAAGCGAGGGCGAGGAAAATATCTGGGAGTTCCCGGTTACGGTGGATGGTTGGGGCCGAGCAATGCATGGAGGTTTGCACGTTTCTCTCGTACACGTACGCGCGTGTGTGCGAGGCGTTGCACTCTAACTGAACCCGAGCGAGGCGTTGGGCTCTAACTGAACCCGAGCGATTGCACTAGCTACGTTACTGAACCCCGATCGATCCCTTGCTGTTAACTGAACTTGAGTGATTCCTTCGCTACTGCTGCTAACTGAAGCCGATCGATGCTGCCTCTTGATGAACAGTGAGCATTGTTGGGGGGGGGGATGAACAGTTCCCGATGGGGCGGTGGATGAACAGGACCCCGTGGTAGTAGAGGCCGTTGCCGCTGGATGAACAGGACCCTGATCGATCGAGCCGGTTGGGGGTGGATGAACAGGACCCCGTGGAGGGCTGGTTGAACAGTAGCCAGTGGAGGGCTGGATGAACAGTGGCCTGTGGAGGGGTGGTTGAACAGTTCCCGGTGGGGCGGTGGATGAATAGGACCCCGTGGTAGTAGAGGCCGTTGCCGCTGGATGAACAGGACCCCGATCGATCGAGCCGGTTGGGGGTGGATGAACAGGACCCCGTGGAGGGGTGGATGAACAAGACCCCGTGGAGGGCTGGTTGAACAGTAGCCAGTGGAGGGCTGGATGAACAGTGGCCTGTGGAGGGGTGGTTGAACAGGACCCCGTGGAGAGGGCTGGTTGAACAGTAGCTGGTGGAGGAGCGGTGGAGGCTGGATGAACAGGAGCCTGTGGAGGCAGGAGGGGAGACGTCGTGGATGAACAGTCACAGGTGGAGGCTGGAGGAGGTCGATGGTGGATGAACAGTAGCCCGTGGAGGTAGTCGACAGTGGAGATGAACAGTATCCCGTGGAGTCCCGTTTTGCGGTACGCCACACCCCCCTGATGAACAGGACCCTCGTTTCGACCGTAGCGCTCCAACACAAGTCCGTTTCCTCCGTTTTGCGGCACGCCACACCCCTCTCGATCAACAGGACCCCGTTTCGACCGTAGGAGGTCCAAGAAAGTCTGTTTCCTCCGTTTTGCGGTACGCCAGACCCCTCCCGATTAACGGGATCCCGTTTCGACCGTGGCCGGTCGAACACAAGGCCGTTTCCTCCATTCTGCGGTACGACAGGCCTCGTTTCGATCGGCTGTTTCGTCCAAGCCGGTTGGTTCCCGATGAACATGACGACGACACAGTTTCTTTGTTCCGACCCAGCCATGTACACGAGCCCTTGCCGTACGTATGCGCGAGTAGGCGTTCGAGACCCCGCCCGTATGTATGTACATGGCCGTATTTACTTTCTTGCACCCTGGCTGTACGTACGTGTACATGGTACGTGTGTGCCTCTACTACGACACGTGCGTGCCTATACTACGACACGCGCCCTTCCTTACACGACCACGGTTCATCGCTGCAGCCTGCAGACAAACCGATCATATGTACGTACGCGTTCGCGACCAGAATGACAACGCTACATATGCTTCGACTAGGTGGGTCCCGACTGTCAGGCACTTCCTTGCATGCGAAGATGTAGCTGGTGGGTCCCAGCAGTCAGGGGGGACATATTTTTTTCGCGAAATACGATGGCCCGTCCAATGGGTCCCTGCTGTCAGGTGGAGGAATCATTATTTTGCGCGTAATAAGGTTGCACTTCCTTGCTACGACCGTGGACCCAGCTGTCAGCCTCTCCACGTACAATACTTTTCTGATGGAAGTCGTTCATTGACCATGTCGACCACGCCGCGCCAAGAGCACCAGGGCGGTGGACGACGGCGAGGCCTAGGAAGGGGACGACGTGGAGCCCGGGAAGACGCGGCAGTGGATGCCCACGCGGAGAGGAGTACGAGGGTTCACTGGTTTGGCTGCGGTGTGAGGCTGCCGTTGCCGCAGAATAACAGGGGGTGTGGGTGAGTAGAGAGATGGCCTAGCCAGCGGTGGGAGTAGTAGGGGGCGGTGAGGCCTCCGTGGCAGCACAGCCGGCCACGGGAGGCAGGAGCAGGCGGCATGACCGACACTGGTTTGGGCGGCTGGAGCAAGAAGACCAGAGGTTGAAGAAGCACTACGACTGTTGGATGGACATCATACGGTCACTAGAGCTAGAATCGTTCATATTGACTAAGTTGACAAAGCCCTCCGTCCCCGTCAACTTAGTAGGCCCACAAGTCAGCCTCCCACTATAGTGGTTCCCAGCTAGCAGGGGGAGTATTCATTTTTCCTGTGTTGACCACGCCGCGCCGAGCGCATCCAAGGTGGTGGACGACGGCGAGGCCCCGGACAGCAATGTGCCGGAGATGGGAAGACGCGGGAGTGGAGTCGCAGGCGGAGAGGTGTACGAGGGTTAACTGGTTCTGATGCAGTGTGGTTCGGCAGTCAGTGGAGAAGAACAGGAGGTGTGGAGGGGTGGAGGGATGGCCTGGCCGGCGGTGGGGTAGCGCTTCACAGCGAAGCGTGCTAAGCAGAGCTGCTAGTAGCAGGAGGCAGGAGCAGGTGGTCCCGGCGGCGCTGGAGGAAGAAGACAAGAGATTGAAGATGGATGCCGGTCATTGGATGGAAATCCAATGGCTAACGATGTCAGAATCATTTGTTGACTAAGTTGACAACGACTTGCGTTGGCTTGGACCTATTGGCCCACATTTCAGCCTCCAAAACTGTGGCACATATTCAACCCATTTTTTCAGAATTTACAGTCAATTTGATCTCTCTTTTTTTTAGAATTATAGTCCATTTGCTGGGCTGGGTGAAGAAATAATGTAGCATCCATGCGGCCCATTTATTTTTTTCCTAAAAAATTACAGGCCATTTGCACTTTCTCAAAATACATGATTATGCTGGGTTGATTCTAATTATAATGTTGGGTTGGGCGCAACAATGTTATCGAAAAATAAACATGGGCTAAGCATTTTGTTATAAATATATTTAAATAATAAGTGATTTATTATTACATTGGTCCTTAAATCTTACCAAGCTTTTGTACACAATCACCATGATTTTTGTTGCCTTAATGCAAAAAAATCCAGGATTTTATTATTAAGAAATTATTTTTATAAGTTAATAAGATGTGGGATATTGTTTTCTTATATATGTAAGTATCTGTTAAATATATGATGACAATAACAATAATATATAATAACATATAAAATAATTTAAATATATGTAATATAGTTAGAAGGGAAACATAAGTTGGACCAGGCGTTCCTATTCTTATATAGAAAAATAGAACATACCTCTACATTTTCTTCAAAAAAATACATAAGTTGGGCTACTGATGTTTCAGGAAAAACAATACATCGGATGGGAGGTCCATAGGCCGGTCGATACATGATGACCCTCAAGAAAATACAAACCGGCATGTCGTGGGCTGCGCATGTTAAAAAAGAAAACCTAGATGGGGCATTCTAGAACCCAGCTGATACTTGCTGCCCCAGTGATAATAAATCATACCTGCCAGCTCCCCGGCTTCGTTGTAAATTTATCTCCGTTAGTAACTACGTTAAAGCACCTAAAAATGTAACTATGTTGACAAACCCATGGGCCCCAATGTCAGTATAGCATTAGGAGGAAGTATTTTTTTCAATGAGGCACTTGCTTGCGTACGACCATAGACCTGGTGGGTCCCGACTGTCTGCCTCTCCACGTACAGTCCTCTCCAGATTCCTCTCATTTGTTCAGCATGTTCACAATGGCAGACAAAGGCGCCGCGGCGAGCGCACAAAGGTGCAGGACGAGATCAGACCACCTGAGGCAATGCCTTATTTGTACCGAAACTACTGAACTAGCCCAGTGGCCAAGTGACACTACCCGACCGCTGTTCCGCCCGGGTTCCATTCCACCTGATGTAGGGAAAATATCTCCAAATTTTTTGCCTCTGCCATTATTGACATGTGGGTCCCCATTGTCATCTACGCACACCATGTCCAACACTTGCCAAAACTTCGTCCCTCGTTTTCTCTGTTTTTCACACACTCGACATTGTGTGGGCATTTTGAAAATAGCATATATCTTTGACTGTGCATCATATGAAGATGTGCTATGCATGAATGTTGATCAGCGTGATGTTAACTGGCTGGTAGTTCCATTTTTAACCATGAATAAAACTTCCAACATGGTGTTATCCCTGTTTGAAAAGGCCGTGTTAATATAAATGTTGTGCCTCTGAAAGTTGCAGTTTCTTATCTGAAATTGAACTTGCAGTTTCTTATTTGAAACTGAAACTTGCTCTTCTATGAGAATCACATTGTCTGCACTTTTTAACTTCTACGAAACTACATTTTTTAAGTGCTAAAAATAGATCTCTAGAATTCATAAAATACTTCATATGCTCAATACTGCAAATCTGAAATTCAAAAGACATTCATATCTGAAAGTACTCTCAAAATACACAACATAAAACACAATTCACAACCTGCAAATACTGACAACCCTAAGCTCCTCCTGACAATTCACAACCTACCCGACTATTGGGCTGGGGGGGGGGGCAGTACCCTCCTATTCCTCGGCGGCAGACATTCGTATTTTTTTGTTTTGCGTATTTTGGGTCAAAGTTTGACCACGTACTGTATTTGACAAGCAAAATGTGAATGCATGTCACCAAAAATTGTACCGTTTGGTTCATATCTGAATGTATTTTCAAATTATATTATTTTTGCAATGTATAACATATATTTTATTTGTGAAAATCATGGTCAACTATGACCCAGAATAAAAGGGAGACTAGTTAATGTGGGGTCGCTTTCTTAATTAAAGGGTAAATTGATTTTGATTTTGATCCAGTCACAGCGCGTCGGCCCTCTCGTCCAATCCTAAATTGTTGCCGCACGCTCCTCTCCCTCTTCTCCATTGCAAGACCATTGTCTCTCCTCCCATCTTCCAAAGCTAGCACCAGACCTCTCACAAGCACATCTATGGAGAGGATGCAGCAGCGAATCGGCAGATCGCCGGCGGCGACCAGACAAAGTTAACCTGGTTGAAGGAGATCCTTACTTGGTTTGACAATGAGTGGGAGATTTGGAGGACAGTGAGGGCCATGTGGCAATGTATGCGAAAGAGCGAGACAACGGCGATGAGGGCGGCGATGTACTCCTCGACGGCAGTCACGCTGCAGTCCTTTGAATATCTCCTCTGGGCGATGGAGCAGACAGATTCGCCCGAGGCGAAAGTCAGGTGGAGGTGGTGGGCGTACAGGTCGAGGGTTGAGCATATAGAGGATAACGAATCGACCGAGTACGGTGTGCTGTTCGTGAGGGTGCAGAGCTAGCCGGAGCCACAGGAGTATTCGTTCTCCCACAGCAAGAGGAGGCCGGATGGCGCGACGTCGCTTCCCCGCCGTTCTCCACGGTTCCCTCAACGCTCACCTCGTTTCAACGGCGGCGGCAGGGTTTAAGGTACGCTTCACACTAACCTAATCTTTCATCTGCTCATGCTTGCAATAAGTGTGACAGCTAATGAAAATCATGCTTACAATCAGTCTCCGAGTACTATGCCAATCACCCTAAAATAGGTCTGGACCTTTGGGTCAAAGTTGTGACACTGTGTACAAATAAACAAAAATAGATTGGTGCTTCTTTCAGAAAAGAGTACTCCCTAAAAAACTGCCAATATAAGCTACTAGTATTTGGTTAGAGGATTTGCTGTCGAGAAAGATCCGTCCACAGAGAGCGCCACACATCCCACTGGTGGTGGTGGATGCAATGCGTGCATGGAGCATGGTTGGTGTTGTTAATTTTTACTTGACACACCTCGCACTCTGCATATATGCCGGTTCCATCTGTACATTTGTGCAGTTCCACCAAAATGCAGCTGAATAACCCTGTTTGCACAGATAATGAAAAAGCATGATTACATTATAGTGGCACTAGTTGATGAAACATACACTAATAAATAGAAGAAAAATATTGCGATAGTATCATTGTATGCCATGCTGCGAGGGCGAGATGGGCCCTGCGACGCCTCATACGGTAGGCCTCGTACTGGAAATCGACCCAAGTCTCCCCGATACATCATCTGCCAGTGATGAACATCAGTGTACAACGATAGTACAAGGAGGGGCCTTGAGACATTCCAATCTCTATTTTTGTGCAGATCAACTAAAATTAAGCACCCCAGTTTGCAGAAACGCTTAAACATTAACAATGGGACTAGTTGATGAAACATATACTAACAAAGAGAAGCATTTTCTTTATCTACATTGGAAATGAAATGATAGAGAGGACACTCGCTCTATTTTAACTGTATTATTACTTCATTTTATCAGTGGCACTAGGGTCGAGCAGGTGGCAAATGAGGTGTACCGTGCATTGCAAGGATGGAGGCCGGGGGTGCTTAGATTGGGATGCTGAAGCTAGCTCTTTCAGTCCCTATCTTCCCCCCTGATGTTTCTGTGGTAGCATTTGGGTTGTAATCCAAACTTGGTCGAGCTGGTGCTGCGTCCCCCTACCTGCCTAGCTTATGTGGCGAACTTGTCTCCTGCTAGTACTCAGTCCGTTCTAGTAGTAGTTACATAACTGCCCGTTTACATTGAGATGTTGTCGAATAATGGTTCTCTATGGTTGGGTTTCTTTAATGAAATCGAAAAAGCCCCCTCTTTCGATATAAAAAAAATTAGTGGTACTAGCGGTGCAAAAACATTGCCTCAAATTAATAGTGCCACTAGATTAAGGTGCAAAATAATAACATTATTGCTTTATCATAGCAGTGCCAAAACAGTAGCACAAGAGCAGACTCAACATGCAGGATCTTTGGCAAATGGTCAGACCAAAAAGGAACATACCTCGTGATGGGAACCATATCTGCAGTCAACGCCATCGTAGAAGGGATGACACCAGTCACCAACATGGATGATTCAATTCATGGGACCTTTTGGTGCAGTTCACCTAAAATGAAGCAATGTCCCATGAGCTAGCAGCTTCTTCTTAATTTTTTTAAGAAAAGGGCTCCAGCCCCGGTTCCATTTCCATCAGAGAACGAAACCCACAGAGCTTCTTCTTCATTAGTTGCAATAAAATTGAGCAACATCAAGGTTGGTTGTGAAGCTCGTGGAATGGTCAACTATAATTTGGATATCATTTGTGTAGTTCAACTAAGATCAAGCGTGAAATGTATATCTCTGTTTGCACAAAAAAGGTGGAAAGGAGGGTGACTAACAAGTGATGAAACATACATCAAATGAAAAGAAGCATGTTCCTTATCTGAATGGCAATCATACAAGGACAGTAGCAATTTCTAAAGCAGCAGCATTGCTAGATATTAGTGTGGGCATTAGGATTAACTATGACAACTGTTAAATACGACATTACTTTAATGGTGTCATTGCTTCATTTTACCAGCAACATTACATTAACAGCTGCTACAGAGTTTGTATTTGGGCACGGGAGAGTAGGCGGACCAGGACGGTTGCATTTCTAACTTAAAGAAGCAACTTATCTTAATGGGAAATTTAGCAGGACATGAAAAAAGTGCCATTGATTCATATTACTTGGGGCATTACATTGAAAACAACATTGGTTTAACGTGTCCTTACTTTTAACAGTGTGACTGCTACACTTTACCAGTGGCATTACATAAGAGTGGCTCAGGGCAACAAACATCAGAACAGGATATCTGGGTTGGTCCCATTTTTGTTCGGTATAGCCACCTTATACTGTGTGAGGCTAGCAAATCTAGTGCTGGACATACTCTGTTGACTTGTCCCCCAGTCCCCACTTTCTTTCCTTTTTCAACCAATAGATCGGGTTTATATTGAGTTTGTATTGCGTTCCCCTTTATTTCCCTATTAGACCAAGAGACAAGTTGGATAGCCAGTCTCTGCTACTTTTCGCCCCCATTATTTCCTCTTTCAACCAAGTCCTAGATTGAGGTAACAAATCTTCCCCCACCCCACCCCCTTTCTTCCTTGTTTGAACCAAGTAGTACTAGATTCGAGTGCATGAACTAGTTTTACCTCTTAACAGTAAAAATTTGGGTGGCTTTCGAACAGCCAATCGATCCTATCTACGAGGGGGCCTGAGAAATAGTAAAAGATAAAAATGCAGCGACATCAGGAGCTCGGGAAGTAGAGCAAGGCTGGTTTCGAAGGAAGTTATACCTAAGGGTCGTCGGGATGTCGCTAGGTGGGCGGCGGGAGGCGGGATCTGCCCACACTACGGCAGCGAGGAAGAAGGGGTCGGAGGCCCTCCCTAGCCAGCGGTGCTTGGGAGAGAACGGCGAGGCACGATGATCGGGACGTGCCAGTAGTGGTTAAGAGCCGTCGCCAAGGATGACCGTGTGAACGTTGCACCTTCTCACCTTCCCCGGCGAAGAGGATCCAACTGGATCTGTGACCAGCGGTGAGTAGAGAGAGAGTGTGGCCACCGTTGTCATGTTTAGATCAGGAGAGGACGAGACAGTGTGAAGAGAGCAACACTAGCAAGCAAGCGCGGAGGCTCCTGCCTATATAGTGGAGTAGTTTTCTTTTTTCTACCGGAGCCGGCTTGACCTCGTCAATGACTGTCGAGAAGTCTTCATGCACGTGCCCCGGAGGCGCAGTTGTCGTCATTTTGATCCGAAGCACCGGATTATAACATATAACACGAAAAATGCCACATGACAAGAAACCATAACCTCACTGCCCTAAGGAGACAACATGAATCCCGATGGACAAACTAGACGAGGATCAAAGCTCAAATTAAAGATAAACTTGTAGAAAAGGGGTCCATCGATAGATGTTCTAATTAACATAGCCGGCTTGACCTAGATGGTAGCCGAGTAGTCTTCGTGCATGTGCCCCCAATGACCAACGC
Organism: Aegilops tauschii subsp. strangulata; assembly: GCF_002575655.3. Classification (NCBI taxonomy): domain Eukaryota; kingdom Viridiplantae; phylum Streptophyta; class Magnoliopsida; order Poales; family Poaceae; genus Aegilops; species Aegilops tauschii. The sequence continues at coordinate 396,269,413 of NC_053039.3, read as the reverse complement.
CTTGGAGGAACTCAGTTGTCGCTGTTTAACCCTCGCAGTGATCCGAAGCACATGACACCTAATATTGCGAGATGACAAGAAACCTTTTTTAGATTTCTCATCAAAACTACAGCCCTATACAACACAGCCTGCACGATTTGTAGACGATAGCCAATCCAGCCGTGTCTGCTGGAGTCTGGTCACATGCATGGACGAACTGATCTTCCGTGTCATGCAGGGATCGTCCAGGCACCAACGTCTGTACAACACTTCTCTAGTACTATCGCTCGTCTCTCTCATCTATTAACTCACCCAACTTGCGGGGCCGGGGAGTGTGCCTATGGTCGGTTCTCAATTGCGGTCCCACATGTGTGTGCAAACGCAATATGTCGCGTGTTCCATTCGGAGAGTGGCGTGCCAGACCGACCGACCATCTGGGGTGCGACGCGAACGCGACGAGCGTGTTGTATACTCCGTACATGCGTACCGCCGTTTTCTTGAGGCTTTGCTCCATGGCGCAATCCATGGATACAAAATTAGTATACTGTACTATTTAAAAGTCGAGGGCGGGGCTTTTCCCGTGCGGTGGGTGGGGCAGTTCCACCTAGTCAGTTCGACAGAGACGCGAGAAGATGAGGGAGTAGGCTGCTGCAAACGTAGGGCTGTGTGATTTGACAGCGAGTTACTGCTGGACAGGTGGGTCCCCGTGATTTGACTTGCCATTATCATTTTAACTGCGGCGCTACGACCAGCATAAGTCTCCCGATTCTTGACCACCTCCATGGTATACAGGTGCCTCTCCCAATGCTCCATCATGTAGAGGCTGGCTCTTGCATGAGAGCCCACTCCTCCACTTTTTCCTTGCCTCTTTCCTCCACATATGCAAAAATGCCATGTAAGCAGGCTTATAGCCCACTATTGTACTTGCTCGTACAGGTGCTAAGCCAGCCACATAGGCATAAAGTCTGATGTGGCAAGTTAATTAAGAAGAGAGAGACTAGTTTGGTGACCCAGGAAGAAACAGTGCTAAGCGCGCATACCTAGGTGAAAAGACAATTTTGAGTCTATAGCTAATTAAGTGAAGCAAACTTAGCAACAAAAACCTAAGCACCTATGCATTGGGGACTTCAGTTGCTAAGCCATTTAATGCCCTTAGCACCTCATCTAAGCACCATTTCATTGGAAGAGGTCACTCCTTGGCAAATGCAATAAATACTACGAAGAAAGAGATAGAGAGAAGTAAAAAATATTCTTATAGCCAACCTTATAGCTAACCTTGTTGTATGAGTGACTAAGTGATGACTATGTATTACATGCCAACATCAGATAGCCTAACGCACCATGTTAAATCTCCAAGGGTGCGACCGCGCGAGCGAGGCTACGGTCGTGGTAGGCGCGACCATGATACGGGCTGCTGGCAGCCCTTGGATCTGAGATCGAACGGTCGCATGCTAAGTTGCTAAAAATTTGCAGAATAACCCTCCAGGATAGGATATTCACCCATAGGTCTAGAATCACGCCATGCAACCGTTCGATCTCAGATCCAAGGGCTCTCGGAATCCTATATCATGGGAGAATGGAAAGCTTCGCATCACCTGTAATTTTCCCGACGCTTGACATGACATCGAGAGCCATTTAATTGGGCATCGAGTAGACATGACATCTAATTGGGCCCCCATAGTACTATGCATGAATCCATTTATCCACCAGGCAACCCACTACCCTGCCATTCGCACGGCCCACTCAGCATTTTTACAATCGAAAAACCGCTAGCAGTTCGCTCCTACTCGTCCCCGAACGTCCTTTAACATTACGGCGGTTCGCACCTAGTCGTCCCGTCCTTTCACATTACGACAGTTCCACTAATACTAACCCTCCTCCCAAATCCATGGCGTCCCAAATCTCCATGATCGGCGGTGAGTACAAGGTTAGAACCATCACCGGCGATGAATTTGATGTCATCTACACCCGTTCTTCCGCGACGGTGAAAGGATGCCTTGCTCGCTTCAGACGCATGTTCGAAAACTCAAATGATGAGTGGGTCGTTGGGATAGATGTTGAGTACACCACAGCCCTGGACAAAGAGAAGAATCTAAAGGAGGAAGATAAGATGAAGCCCGCTGTGATCCGTTTGCGTGCATGACTTATGCTTGGTCTACCACATATGCCATGCCGACGTTGAGTGCGAGGAATTTAAGAACTTCCTCAAGGGCAGCCTAGTCAAATTTGTTACTGTAGACTTTTACGAACGACATAACAGTCCTGGGTCGGATAGGCCTCGTTGTAGGCAAGCCCTTCGACCTCCAGAAGAATGGGCTAGTGCCCTCCCGTGATCAGCCTTCAATGCTGACCCTGGCAGGAGCCATGGTTCATCCTTCGTACGGTAAACTGAAGAAACCTCTGCCCAAGTTTCATCGTGCATGGCAGTGGAATGTACTAGATATAGACCACATCCACTATGATGCAATGGATGCCTACCTTTGTTTCAATATCTACAAGGGTTGGATGAAGAGCAAGAGCCAAGTGTGTGGTTCAAGCAAAGAAGTATCGGCCAAGAGGAAGAGGGACAAGGACGAAGTCGAGCACGTGTACGAGGAGTCCGAGTAAGGTGTCAGTGTCGTTGCTCATGGTGGTTCTAATGCAGTGTCTACCGGATTAGTTGCTTAGTTTAATTTCAGGTGTGCTTAGATTTATTTGAGGGGTGTGTTGTGCTGAGCCCCCAGCGGAACTATGTTATGTTCCTTCTCGTTACTTTAACTCTTCAGTACGTACATACTAGTATTTATTATAGTTCATCTTTTAGTTGGTATAGTACTACCACTCGTTTCTTCACATTATATACGTACAATATATATGGCCAACATCATATAGCCAGCAGTTTAGTTGTCAAAGAATTGCAGGGTGCTTAGTTTTGTCCAAGAATTTCAGGGTGCTTAGTTTTATTTGAGGGGTGTGTTGTGGTGGACACTATTATTGTTACTCAAATCTCTTTTGCCATGTTATAATGACATAAATACCGATGGACCAACATGCCAGCTCTCCCTCTATCTCACTATAGTAAAATAAAGTGTGGGGCCTACTTGATCCCAACAGCGTTCTTATTTTCCTGTAAAATTATTCGCTTGGTTACTCCTGACAAGCGGGGCCACACTTATCATTGTGAGAATCGGCTTATTTTTGTCATATAACATGGTCAACGGGTTTGACGTGAAAATAACAATGTCTAATGGCAATTTTGAGCAAACATCTAACTTAACGATGGCATTTTTTAGATATCTAATTGCATTTTTGAGCAGGCATCTCACGGATCGATGGCATTTTTGAGTAGTTGTAACTTCTAATGGCAAAAGTGAGTAGTGATACACAACTAGTGGCATAAATAATAAGAACCCAAGAATTAAATAGGTATGCTAATTTCTTTAATAGAATTTAGCACCCCATTTAAGCACGTACTAGCTTTTTTAATAGTACTATATGCATAATTTGGCGAGGAGCGCTCTCTATATGTACCACCTTTTTTCTTTAATTTCATCTTGTTAGTTTTGCTCCATGGCGCAATCCATCGATACTACTACTGTACAAAAGTATACATTTTTTAAAAGGCTAGAGGGCGTGGCAGTCTTGCTTAGACGGTTTCACGAGAGGCAAGGGCCTTTGTGATTTGACGGCTCATTACTGCTGGAAGGCGGGGCCTTGTGATTTGACTGCTCGTATAAATGTGCCGACGACCTGAGGAGGAGCAAAGAACCGTGCGGTATACTCAAGTTTTCCACTGGAGTACTAGTACGACGGAGCAGCACGAAACACGACAGCCCAGTGCCATATAGCGATAATAAATGATCTAATTTGCTACTCATCTCATTGTTAGCATTGTTCTATTCATGCCTCGCAGAGAACGTGACACATGCGGGGAAACACCCGAAGCAAAAGAAGAAACACAGGAGCAAAAGAAGAAGGAATATTATCACCCAAAAAAAAGAAGGAAGACGCACACACAAGTCTGGGGCGCTGCTCTCTACTACATGAAGGATTGCTGGCCGCGGAGTCGTAACTGCTTCTTCATCGCCTCCACGACCTCCATCTCCTTGCACCTCTCCTCCGTCATCTTCTTCATTATGTCCATGACACGGGATTTCTCGACGCGAGGCTTCATCATCTGTTCCACGGCCACATTACGTACCTTGATAGCAACCGGGTGCTCGATGCGGACCTTCGCCAACTCCTCCTTCTGTTCCATGACGAGGGCCTGCAGCATCTTCATCGAGGAACTACTCTTCTCGTGCAGCTTCTTCCAGCCGACGTTCTCCTCCTTCAGCAGGTCGAGCTCATGGCAGAGCTTCACCTTGTCCTCCTAAAGTTGCAGGATTTTGCCGGTCGCCTTCTTCTCCGAGGTAATGCTCTTCTTCAGCAGCATCACCAAGCCGGCGGTCAACCCCCCTGCTCATTGAGCTCAGCGGGCATGTCGTCGAGGCTCTCCTTCAGCAGCTCCACCAAGCCGTGGATGAACTCCTTCTGCTTATTGAGTTGCTTATTGAGGTGATCGGGCATGCCTATCGGTGTTCTGGGAACGGGGGTCCCCAGACTTGCCTGCCTGCAACCCACGGCGTGGCTAAGCCAGCAGGCCGTACGACCCATCTTCATCAACAAGGCATCCAAGACTCTCGCGAGGGGCCAAGCCTCGCGAGGCGGATGACGCAAGACCTCCTCAGGAGTGGCCTAGTCAGGCAGGCTCACGAGGAGCGGAGATATCAAGGCAGGGCAAACCTCACGAGGCTCTCATGACATGAGCCGTGACGATCGGCGCCAGGCGGGCGCCAGCGCGCGCAGCGTCCTTGTTTCCTCTTTGGTGCTAAGGAAGCAGGCGCAAGCGAAGAGTACCGAGGCATCAGGCAAAGGTTGCCATATCGGTGCAATGAGACCAAGACCAGGAGGACGGCAAGACAGAGGTCATCGTGGAGCCCAAGACGGTGTCACCACCAGAGCTTTTCGCAGGCGAAGACCACTTTTGTCAGGATAGCTTGTACTAGCTGTCCCCCTTCAAATTTGCGCGCCGTTGTTGGCTCCCTTCCCGCTCAATATTTGGGGAGAGGACCAGGGCCTATATAAGTAGAGCTAGCCACCACAGTAGGGGGAGGGAGCAGTTCACCCAGCTCTCACCCGCTAAGTCACCAAGCACAAGAACACCTCAACCTCAGGAGGCTGTTCTTCCCTCTGTACTGTTCATCATTAGCCCAAGAGGCAATCCACCACCACCACACTGGAGTAGGGTATTACACCACAACGGTGGCCCAAACCAGTATAAATCTCGTGTCTCCTTGTGTTGTGAGTTTGTCGAGTTCGTCCACGAGATCTTAGCGAGCTAGGGCGTAGATCGGTTGGAGGGAAAGACTTCGCGCGCACCCCAGTGTTCGAACCATAAGGGTTTGCCGGAACCCCACATCCGACATTTGGCGCGCCAGGTAGGGGTGAGCCGGAGCTCCTCTCCACCAACCTGCGCCCCGCGCTGCCGCACTTCACCCCCATGGCAGGTGCCCCGTCATTCACCTCTGCGGCCGACATCAACAGCGGGGCATCTGGGTACCGAGCCCTGGCCCCCGCCCTACAGCGAGTGCGGTGGCCGACCAAGTTCAAGCCAGAGATGCGGCCGCGTTACGACGGCGCGACAGACCCGACACCGTTCCTGCTAGCATACGAGGAGGCTGTCCTCGAAGCCGGAGGCAACGACAAGATCATGGCCAACTGGTTCCCCATGGCCCTCGCCGGCGAGCCGCTCGCCTGGCTGCTCAACCTCCCGGGATCCACGGTGGCCTCCTGGGGGGAACTCCGCGACCTCTTCACCGCTCGCTACGCGGTGCCGGCGCACCACGCAGCCGCGGCCCTGCTGGGCGGTTCTTAAGCACCACCTTCAGACCGCCATGTCAAGCCGTTCCTCCGTCAGATCGGGGCCACCTCCAAGCGCCCGGGGGCTCCGCCGGGTTGGGCTGCGCCAGAGGCCGACCTCACCTTCGGCTCAGAAGACCACCCCGACTCCACCGCCGGCTCCGGAATGCTCCCAATGCTCTACACGCCCACCATCTGCAACATGGCCGTTACCAAGACCCTCATCGACGACGGTGCTGGCCTCAACTTGCTCTCCATAGAAGCCTTCAGCCTTCTTCACGTGCCGCTCGAGCGGCTCGGCCTCAGCAAGCCCTTCTCGGAGGTGGGTGGTGGAGATGCCCACTCTCTGGGGCAGATCCGCCTCCCTGTCACCTTCGGCACGCGCGACAACTACCGCACCGAGCTGGTGGACTTCGACATCGCCCGCATCGGTCTCCCATACAACACCATCCTCGGGTACCCAGCTCTCGCTCAGTTCATGGCAGCGACTCACCCGGCCTACAACCTCATGAAGATGCCAGGGAGCAAGGGCGTCCTCACCATCAAGGGGGACACTAAGGAGGCCGTGACGGCGCTCAGGCACGCCTTCAGGACCGCGGCAGCAGTACAGCCCGCCGGCGCCGGTACCCTCGAGGCCAAGGAGGCCGCGCCTACCAAGAAGAAGAAGTTGTTCACCCAAGACAAGGCGGAGACCAAGCAGGTGCCAGTCAACGAGGACGGGTCTTCAGGAGCCACCTTCACCATAGGAGCCGGCCTTGACTAGGGACAAGAAGAAGCCTTGGTGAGGTTCTTGCGCGCGAACAAGGAGATATTTGCGTGGGAGCCCGATCAGCTGGTAGGGGTCCCGAGGGAGGTGATCCAGCATCATCTAAGGCTATGCCCCAACATACGCCCCGTGAAGCAGCGAGCAAGACGGCAGTCCACTAAGAAGCAGGCCTTCATCGTCCAAGAGACGCGCAAGCTGGAGGCAGCAGGAGCCATCCGAGAAGTTCGATATCCCGAATGGCTGGCGAACCCCGTCGTAGTGCCGAAGAAAGGCGGGAAGGAACGGATGTGCGTCGACTTCACCAACCTTAACAAAGCCTGCCCCCAAGATCCGTTCCCACTCCCGCACATCGACCAGATTGTCGACTCCACCGCCGAGTGTGATTTGCTGTGCTTCCTGGATGCGTTCTCAGGGTATCATCAGATCAAGATGGCGGTGGAAGATGTGGAGAAGACAGCCTTCCTGACACCATGTTGGGTGTACTGCTACACCTGCATGCCCTTCAGGCTGCGCAACGTGGGCGTGACCTTTCAGCGGTTGATGCACATCGCCCTGGGGCGGCAGCTCGGGAGAAACACAGAGGCCTACGTCGATGACATAGTGGTAAAGTCTTGCGAGGCGAGGACATTGATTCAAGACTTGGAGGAGACCTTCGAGAGCTTGCGCCAAGTGAACTTGAGGCTTAACCCGGAGAAGTGCGTGTTCGGCGTCCCCTCCGGCAAGCTGCTGGGATTCCTCGTATCCCACAGAGGGATCGAGGCGAACCCAGAGAAGATCAAGGCCATCGAGGACATGAGCCCACCACAGAACCTCAAAGAGATGCAGAAGCTAGCAGGGCGGGTGACCGCGTTAGGGCGTTTCATCTCCAAACTGGGAGAGCGCGCCTTGCCCTTCTTCAAGCTCATGAAGAAGAAGGGCCCGTTCGAGTGGACCCTGGAGGCCGATCAGGCCTTCCAAGACCTCAAGAAATACCTTACCAGCCCCCCGGTGATGGTGGCACCACGGCCTCTCGAGCCTCTGGTACTCTACCTTGCCGCCACCCCGTACTCCGCCAGCGTGGCGCTGGTGGCGGTTTGGGAGGAGCGCCAAGCCAAGGGCGCGCTGCGCCAAGCCGGGGCTGAAGTGGCGCAGGGTCAGGAAGGCGCAGCAAAGGCATCAGCGGTGGGAGACCAAGCTCAGCAGGGCAACATCGCAGAAGCTCCTGAGGACAGTCAGGTCTCAGGAACCCCTCCACCTCAGGATATGCCCCGATCTCCGCAGGACCCGAGCCTTGACAATGTGCCAGCCCTCGTCGAACACCCGGTGTACTTCATCAGCACCGTACTGCGGGACGCGAGGGCACGCTACCCCATGCCCCAGAAACTCTTGCTCGCGCTCCTGGTGGCCTCACGCAAGCTGCGACACTACTTCCAGGGCCACCCTATCAAGGTCGTCTCAGCCTACCCATTGGAGAGGGTACTCAGGAGCCCTAACTCAGCCGGAAGGGTCGCTGAGTGGAACATGGAGTTGCAAGCATTCCAGTTGGAGTTCAGCACTACCAGGGTCATCAAGGGGGCTGCGCTCGCTGACTTTGTGGCAGAATAGACGGATGCCCCGACACTTGAGGAAGGAGAAGACCGGTCCACCTCCCCAGGAAGCGAGGCTCCAAACAGCTGGGTCATGTATTTCGACGGCGCCTTCGCGCACCAGGGCGCGGGGGCTGGAGCAGTGCTCATCTCGCCCACTCAGGACAAGCTCTACTACGCCGTGCAACTCTGCTTTCAGCACGGCGAGAAGGTCTCCGACAATATCGCAGAATACGAAGGCCTCATAGCTGGCCTGAAGGCTACGGCGGCTCTAGGGGTGAAGCACCTCACCGTCAGAGGCAACTCGCAACTCCTCGTCAACTTCTCCAACTGTTAGGGAACGTAGTAATTTCAAAAATTTCCTACGCACACGCAAGATCATGGTGATGCATAGCAACGAGAGGGGAGAGTGTTGTCTACTTACCCTCGTAGACCGAAAGTGGAAGCGTTAGCACAACGTGGTTGATGTAGTCGTACATCTTCACGATCCGACCGATCAAGTACCGAACGCACGGTACCTCCAAGTTCAGCACACGTTCAGCCCAATGACGTCCCTCGAACTCCGATCCAGCTGAGTGTTGAGGGAGAGTTTCGTCAGCACGACGGCATGGTGACGATGATGATGTTCTACCGACGCAGGACTTCGCCTAAGCACCGCTACAGTATTATCGATGTGGACTATGGTGGAGGGGGGCACCGCACACGGCTAAAAGATCAAACGATCAATTATTGTGCCTCCAATGGGTGCCCCCCTCCCCGTATATAAAGGAGTTGAGGAGGGGGAGGGCCGGCCCTCTCTATGGCGCGCCCTAGGAGGAGTCCTACTCCCACCGGGAGTAGGATTCCCCCCTTCCAAGTAGTAGGAGTAGGAGTCAAGGAAAGGGAAGAGGGAAGAGAAGGAAGGAGGGGGCGCCGCCCCTCCCCCTAGTCCAATTCGGACTAGTCAATGGGGGGGCGCGCGGCCTGCCTCTCCCTCTCCCCTAAAGCCCAATAAGGCCCATATACTTCTTCCCCCGTATTCCCGTAACTCCCCGGTACTCCAAAAAATACCCGAACCACTCGGAACCTTTCCGATGTCCGAATATAGTCGTCCAATATATCGATCTTTACGTCTCGACCATTTCGAGACTCCTCGTCATGTCCCCGATCTCATCCGGGACTCTGAACTACCTTCGGTACATCAAAACACATAAACTCATAATATAACCGTCATCGAACTTTAAGCGTGCGGACCCTACGGGTTAGAGAACAATGTAGACATGATCGAGACACGTCTCCGGTCAATAACCAATAGCGAAACCGGGATGCTCATATTGGCTCCCACATATTCTACAAAGATCTTTATCGGTCAAACCGCATAACAACATACGTTGTTCCCTTTGTCATCGGTTTGTTACTTGCCCGAGATTCGATCGTCGGTATCTCAATACCTAGTTCAATCTCGTTACCGGCAAGTCTCTTTACTCGTTCCGTAATACATCATCCCGCAACTAACTCATTAGTTACAATGCTTGCAAGGCTTATAGTGATGTGCATTACTGAGTGGGCCTAGAGATACCTCTCCGACAATCGGAGTGACAAATCCTAATCTCGAAATACGCCAACCCAACAAGAACTTTGGAGACACCTGTAGAGCACCTTTATAATCACCCAGTTACGTTGTGACGTTTGGTAGCACAGAAAGTGTTCCTCCGGTAAAACGGGAGTTGCATAATCTCATAGTCATAGGAACATGTATAAGTCATGAAGAAAGCAATAGCAGAATACTCAACGATCGTGTGCTAAGCTAACGGAATGGGTCAAGTCAATCACATCATTCTCCTAATGATGTGATCCCATTAATAAAATGACAACTCATGTCTATGGTTAGGAAACATAACCATCTTTAATTAACGAGCTAGTCAAGTAGAGGCATACTAGTGACACTCTGTTTGTCTATGTATTCACACATGTATTATGTTTCCGGTTAATACAATTCTAGCATGAATAATAAACATTTATCATGAGAATAAGGAAATAAATAATAACTTTATTATTGCCTCTAGGGCATATTTTCTTCAGTCTCCCACTTGCACTAGAGTCAATAATCTAGTTCACATCGCCATGTGATTTAACACCAATAGTTCACATCACCATGTGATTAACACCCATAGATCACATCGTCATGTGACCAACACCAAAGGGTTTACTAGAGTCAATAATCTAGTTCACATCGCTATGTGATTAACACCCAAAGAGTACTAAGGTGTGATCATGTTTTGCTTGTGAGAGAAGTTTAGTCAACGGGTCTGCCACATTCAGATCCATATGTATTTTGCAAATTTCTATGTCAACAATGCTCTGCACGGAGCTACTCTAGCTAATTGCTCCCACTTTCAATATGTATCCAGATTGAGACTTAGAGTCATCTGGATCAGTGTCAAAACTTGCATCGACGTAACCCTTTACGACGAACCTTTTGTCACCTCCATAATCGAGAAACATATCCTTATTCCACTAAGGATAACTTCGAATGCTGTCCAGTGATCTACTCCTAGATCAGTATTGTGCTCCCTTGCCAAAATCAATGTAGGGTATACAATAGGTCTGGTACACAGCATGGCATACTTTATAGAACCTATGGCCAAGGCATAGGGAATGACTTTCATTCTCTTTCTATCTTCTGCCGTGGTCGGGCTTTGAGTCTTACTCAATTTCACACCTTGTAACACAGGCAATAACTCTTTCTTTGACTGTTCTATTTTGAACTACTTCAAAATCTTGTCAAGGTATGTACTCATTGAAAAAACTTATCAAGTGTCTTGATCTATCTCTATGGATCTTGATGCTCAATATGTAAGCAGCTTCTCCGAGGTCTTTCTTTGAAAAACTCCTTTCAAACACTCCTTTATGCTTTGCAGAATAATTCTACATTATTTCCGATCAACAATATGTCATTCACATATACTTATCAGAAATGCTGTAGTGCTCCCACTCACTTTCTTGTAAATACAGACTTCACCGCAAGTCTGTATAAAACCATATCCTTTGATCAACTTATCAAAGCGTATATTCCAACTCCGAGATGCTTGCACCAGTCCATAGATGGATCGCTGGAGCTTGCATATTTTGTTAGCACCTTTAGGATTGACAAAACCTTCTGGTTGCATCATATACAACTCTTCTTTAATAAATCCATTAAGGAATGCAGTTTTGTTTATCCATTTACCAGATTTCATAAAATGCGGCAATTGCTAACATGATTCGGACAGACTTAAGCATAGATACGAGTGAGAAACTCTCATCGTAGTCAACACCTTGAACTTGTCAAAAACCTTTTGCGACAATTCTAGCTTTGTAGATAGTAACACTACTATCAGCGTCCGTCTTCCTCTTGAAGATCCATTTAATCTCAATGGCTCGCCGATCATTGGGCAAGTCAATCAAAGTCCATACTTTGTTCTCATACATGGATCTCATCTCAGATTTCATGGCCTCAAGCCATTTCGCGGAATCTGGGCTCATCATCGCTTCCTCATAGTTCGTAGGTTCGTCATGGTCAAGTAACATGACCTCCAGAACAGGATTACCGTACCACTCTGGTGCGGATCTCACTCTGGTTTACCTACAAGGTTCGGTACTAACTTGATTTGAAGTTACATGATCATCATTATTAGCTTTCTCACTAATTGGTGTAGTAGTCACAGGAACAGATTTCTGTGATGAACTACTTTCCAATAAGGGAGCAAGTACAGTTACCTCATCAAATTCTACTTTCCTCCCACTCACTTCTTTCGAGAGAAACTCCTTCTCTAGAAAGGATCCATTCTTAGCAACGAATATCTTGCCTTCGGATCTGTGATAGAAGGTGTACCCAACATTTTCTTTTGGGTATCCTATGAAGACGCATTTCTCAGATTTGGGTTCGAGCTTATCAGGCTGAAACTTTTTCACATATGCATCGCAACTCCAAACTTTAAGAAACGACAACTTTGGTTTCTTGCCAAACCACAGTTCATACGGTGTCGTCTCAAACGAATTTAGATGGTGCCCCTTTTTTTATGTGAATGCAGCTGTCTCTAATGCATAGTCCCAAAACGATAGTGGTAAATCGGTAAGAGACATCATAGATCGCACCATATCTAATAAAGTACAGTTATGACATTCGGACACACCATTACACTGTGCTGTTCCAGGTGGCGTGAGTAGTGAAAATATTTCACATTGTTTTAACTGAAGGCCAAACTCGTAACTCAAATATTTCACCTCTGCGATCATATCGTAGAAACTTTTATTTTCTTGTTACGATGATTCTCCACTTCACTCTAAAATTCTTTGAACTTTTCAAATGTTTCAGACTTATGTTTCATCAAGTAGATATACCCATATCTTCTCAAATCATCTATGAAGGTCAGAAAATAACGATACCCGCCGCGAGCCTCAACACTTATCGGACTGCATACATCAGTATGTATTATTGCCAATAAGTCAGTTGCTCGCTCCATTGTTTCGGAGAACGGAGTCTTAGTCATCTTGCCCATGAGGCATGGTTCACAAGAATCAAGTGATTCATAATCAAGTGGTTCCAAAAGTCCATCAGCATGGAGTTTCTTCATGCGCTTTACACCAATATGACCTAAACGGCAGTGCCACAAATAAGTTGCACTATCATTATTAACTTTGCATCTTTTGGCTTCAATATTATGAAAATGTGTATCACCACGATCGAGATCCAACAAACCATTTTCATTGGGTGTATGACCATAGAAGGTTTTATTCATGTAAACAGAACAACAATTATTCTCTAACTTACATGAATAACTGTTTTGCAATAAACATGATCCAATCATATTCATGCTCAACGCAAACACCAAATAACACTTATTTAGGCTCAACACTAATCCCAAAAGTTATATGGATTGTGCGATGATGATCACATCAATCTTGGAACTACTTCCAACACACATCGTCACTTCATCCTTAACTAGTCTCTGTTCATTTTGCAACTCATGTTTTAAGTTACTACTCTTAGTAACTAAACCAGTATCAAATGCTAAGGGGTTGCTATAAACACTAGTAAAGTACACATCAATAACATGTATATCAAATATACTTTTGTTCACTTTGCCATCCTTCTTATCCGCTAATTATTTGGGGTAGTTCTGCTTCCAGTGACCAGTCCTTTTGCAGTAGAAGCACTCAGTCTCAGGCTTAGGTCCAAACTTGGGCTTCTTTACTTGAGCAGCAACTTGCTTGCCATTCTTTTTGAAGTTCCCTTTCTTTCCCTTTGCCCTTTTCTTGAAACTAGTGGTCTTGTTAATCATCAACACTTGATGCTCTTTCTTGATTTCTACCTTCATCGATTTCATCATCATGAAAAGCTCGGGAATCGTTTTCGTCATCCCTTGCATACTATAGTTCATCACGAAGTTCTACTAACTTGGTGATGGTGACTAGAGAATTCTATCAATCACTATTTTATCTGGAAGATTAACTCCCACTTGATTCAAGCGATTGTAGTACCCAGACAATCTGAGCACATGCTCACTGCTTGAGCTATTCTCCTCCATCTTTTAGCTATAGAACTTGTTGGAGACTTCATATCTCTCAACTCGGGTATTTGCTTGAAATATTAACTTCAACTCCTGGAACATCTCATATGGTCCATGACGTTCAAAACGTCTTTGAAGTCCCGATTCTAAGCCATTAAGCATGGTGCACTAAACTATCAAGTAGTCATCATATTGAGCTAGCCAAACGTTCATAACGTCTGCATCTGCTCCTGCAATAGGTCTGTCACCTAGCGGTGCATCAAGGACATAATTCTTCTGTGCACCAATGAGGATAAACCTCAGATCACGGATCCAATCCGCATCATCGCTACTAACATCTTTCAACTTAGTTTTCTCTAGGAACATATAAAATTAAACGGGGAGCAACATCGCGAGCTATTGATCTACAACATAGATATGCTAATACTACCAGGACTAAGTTCATGATAAATTAAAGTTCAATTAATCATATTACTTAAGAACTCCCACTTAGATAGACATCCCTCTAATCTTCTAAGTGATCACGTGATCCGTATCAACTAAACCATGTCCGATCATCACGTGAGATGGAGTAGTTTCAATGGTGAACATCACTATGTTGATCATATCTACTATATGATTCACGCTCGACCTTTCGGTCTCCATGTTCCGAGGCCATATCTGTTATATGCTAGGCTCGTCAAGCATAACCTGAGTATTCCGCGTGTGCAACTGTTTTGCACCCGTTGTATTTGAACGTAGAGCCTATCACACCCGATCATCACGTGGTGTCTCAGCACGAAGAACTTTCGCAACGGTGCATACTCAGGGAGAACACTTATACCTTGATAATTTAGTGAGAGATCAGCTTATAATGCTACCGTCAAACTAAGCAAAATAAGATGTATAAAAGATAAACATCACATGCAATCAAAATATGTGACATGATATGGCCATCATCATCTTGTGCCTTTGATCTCCATCTCCAAAGCATTGTCATGATTTCCATCGTCACCGGCATGACACCATGATCTCCATCATGTTGATCTATATCAATGTGTCGTCACATGGTCGTCTCGCCAATTATTGCTTTTGCAACTATTGCTATCGCATAGCGATAAAGTAAAGCAATTATTTGGCGCTTGCATCTTATGCAATAAAGAGATAACCATAAGGCTTCTGCCAGTTGCCGATAACTTCATCAAAACATGATCATCTCATACAACAAATTATATCTCATCACGTCTTGACCATATCACATCACAACATGCCCTGCAAAAACAAGTTAGACGTCCTCTACTTTGTTGTTGCAAGTTTTACGTGGCTGCTATGGGCTGAGCAAGAACCGTTCTTACCTACGCATCAAAACCACAACGGTAGTTTGTCAAGTTAGTGCTGTTTAACCTTCTCAAGGACCGGGCGTAGCCACACTCGGTTCAACTAAAGTTGGAGAAACTGACACCCGCCAGCCACCTGTGTGCAAAGCACGTCGGTAGAACCAGTCTCGCGTAAGCGTACGCGTAATGTCGGTCTGGGCCGCTTCATCCAACAATACCGCCGAACCAAAGTATGACATGCTGGTAAGCAGTATGACTTGTATCACCCACAACTCACTTGTGTTCTACTCGTGCATAAACATCTACGCATAAAACCAGGCTCGGATGCCACTGTGGGGAACGTAGTAATTTCAAAAATTTCCTACGCACACGCAAGATCATGGTGATGCATAGCAACGAGAGGGGAGAGTGTTGTCTACGTACCCTCGTAGACCGAAAGCGGAAGCGTTAGCACAACGCGGTTGATGTAGTCGTACGTCTTCACGATCCGACCGATCAAGTACCGAATGCACGGTACCTCCGAGTTCAGCACACGTTCAGCCCGATGACGTCCCTCGAACTCCGATCCAGCCGAGTGTTGAGGGAGAGTTTCGTCAGCACGATGGCCTAGTGACGATGATGATGTTCTACCGACGCAGGGCTTCGCCTAAGCACCGCTACAGTATTATCGATGTGGACTATGGTGGAGGGGGGCACCGCACACGGCTAAAAGATCAAACGATCAATTGTTGTGCCTCCAAGGGGTGCCCCCCTCCCCGTATATAAAGGAGTGGAGGAGGGGAGGGCCGGCCCTCTCTATGGCGCGCCCTAGGAGGAGTCCTACTGCCACCGGGAGTAGGATTCCCCCCTTCCAAGTAGTAGGAGTAGGAGTCAAGGAAAGGGAAGAGGGAAGAGAAGGAAGGAGGGGGCGCCGCCCCTCCCCCTAGTCCAATTCGGACTAGTCAATGGGGGGGGCGGCCTGCCTCTCCCTCTCCCCTAAAGCCCAATAAGGCACATATACTTCTTCCCCCGTATTCCCGTAACTCCCCGGTACTCCGAAAAATACCCGAACCACTCGGAACCTTTACGATGTCCGAATATAGTCGTCCAATATATCGATCTTTACGTCTCGACCATTTCGAGACTCCTCGTCATGTCCCCGATCTCATCCGGGACTCCGAACTACCTTCGGTACATCAAAACACATAAACTCATAATATAACCATCATCGAACTTTAAGCGTGCGGACCCTACGGGTTCGAGAACAATGTAGACATGACCGAGACACATCTCCGGTCAATAACCAATAGCGGAACCTGGATGCTCATTTTGGCTCCCACATATTCTACGAAGATCTTTATCGGTCAAACCGCATAACAACATACGTTGTTCCCTTTGTCATCGGTATGTTACTTGCCCGAGATTCGATCGTCGGTATCTC
Organism: Aegilops tauschii subsp. strangulata; assembly: GCF_002575655.3. Lineage (NCBI taxonomy): Eukaryota > Viridiplantae > Streptophyta > Magnoliopsida > Poales > Poaceae > Aegilops > Aegilops tauschii. Next base: position 396,252,956 of record NC_053039.3, on the reverse strand, counting down.
AATACCTAGTTCAATCTCGTTACCGGCAAGTCTCTTTACTCGTTCCGTAATACATCATCCCGCAACTAACTCATTAGTTACAATGTTTGCAAGGCTTATAGTGATGTGCATCACTGAGTGGGCCCAGAGATACCTCTCCGACAATCGGAGTGACAAATCCTAATCTCGAAATACGCCAACCCAACAAGTACCTTTGGAGACACCTGTAGAGCACCTTTATAATCACGCAGTTACGTTGTGACGTTTGGTAGCACACAAAGTGTTCCTCCGGTAAACGGGAGTTGCATAATCTCACAGTCATAGGAACATGTATAAGTCATGAAGAAAGCAATAGCAGAATACTCAACGACCGTGTGCTAAGCTAACGGAATGGGTCAAGTCAATCACATCATTCTCCTAATGATGTGATCCCGTTAATCAAATGACAACTCATGTCTATGGTTAGGAAACATAACCATCTTTAATTAACGAGCTAGTCAAGTAGAGGCATACTAGTGACACTCTGTTTGTCTATGTATTCACACATGTATTATGTTTCCGGTTAATACAATTCTAGCATGAATAATAAACATTTATCATGAGAATAAGGAAATAAATAATAACTTTATTATTGCCTCTAGGGCATATTTCCTTCACCAACAAGGTGTACGAGCCGAAGGACGAGCACATGGAGGCCTACCTCGCGGAGGTGCGCAAGATGGAGAAGCAGTTCTCGGGCCTGGAGCTGTAGCACGTGCCCCGGGGCACCAACAAGGAAGCCGACGGCATCGCCAGGAGAGCATCCAAGCGGCAACCGCAAGAGCCCGGTGTCTTTGAGGAGCGGCTCTTCAAGCCATCAGCTACACCACCTCTTTCAAGCACGACTCTGCCTTCGGAGGAGCTCCCACAGCGTCCGGCCACGGGAGCCCCAGCCTGTGGCCCGACCTCAGGAGCTCGGCTGCTCTTGGCGCTCGAGCCCCAGGAGGAATGCTGGACCAAGGAATTCAAGGAGTACCTGACGCACGGGACGCTGCCGGAGAAGGAAGAGGACGCGGATCGCGTGGCCCGGCAAGCCACGGCATACTGTATCCAAGACGGCGAGTTATACAGGAAACAATCGAACGATGTCACGCTGCGCTGCATTTCCAGTGATCAAGGAAGGGAGTTGCTGATTGACATACACGACGGGGACTGCGGAAACCACTCGTCGTCACGGACCCTTGTCGGCAAGGTGTTCCGCAGTGGATTCTACTGGCCTACAGCACTCAACGACGCAGCTGAGCTGGTGAAGTCCTGCGAAGCTTGCCAATTCCACGCCAAGCAAATCCACCAGCCAGCTCAGGGCCTCCAAACCATCCCGCTCACATGGCCGTTTGCGGTCTGGGGGCTGGACATCTTAGGCCCGTTCCCTCGGGCGCCAGGGGGCTACCGCTATCTCTACGTCGCCATCGACAATTTCACCAAGTGGGCGGAAGTGGAAGCCGTCCGTACCATCCCAGCCGGCTCTGCTGTCAAGTTCATCAAGGGCCTTGTGAGCCGCTTCGGGGTCCCCAACCGCATCATCACAGATAACGGTTCGCAATTTACTAGCAACCTCTTCAAAACCTATTGTGCTAACCTTGGAACGCAGATCTGCTACGCTTCGGTGGCCCACCCCAGGAGTAACGGTCAGGCCGAACGCGCTAACGCGGAGGTCCTGAGGGGCCTCAAGACCAGGACCTTCAAGAAGAAGTTGGAGGCCTGCGGCAGGGGCTGGCACGACGAGCTCCAGTCCATGCTGTGGTCCATCTGAACCACCGCCACCAAGCCAACGGGAGAGACTCCATTCTTCCTCGTCTACGGAGCTGAAGCAGTCTTTCCTCACGAGGTCAAGCATCGCTCCGCACGGGTCCCGGCGTTCGACGAAACACAGCAGAATGCCACGCGGGGGATCGATCTCGTGCTCGGGGAGGAACGTCGTCGCGAAGCTACGCTGAGGGCGGCAAGGTACCAGCAAGCGCTGCGGCGGTACCAGTGCCGCAACATCCGCTCCAGGACACTCGAGACGGGTGACCTAGTCCTGAGGCGGGTCCTCTCCAGGGAAGGGTTGCATAAGCTTTCACCAATGTGGGAGGGCCCGTTCAAGGTCGTCCACATCTCCAGGCCTGGTGCCGTGCGCCTGGAGACACAAGATGGGGTACCTATCCAAAACACCTGGAACATCCAGCACCTCCGGAAGTTCTACCCATGAAGCAAGGCCCAGAGCCTGTGAAGAAGGGCCCAGAGCCTGTGAAGAAGGCCCGGTGCCTGTGAAGAATCGCCGCCCGTGACACTCTCACGTAATAATGAGTTGGGGCTGTACACGCCCCGGAGTCTCAGGAGCGCCGGCCTCAGGCCCTGGGGCTCCCGCCCACGCTTAGTGGCAGCACTTAGCTCCGCGCTGGTGAGAAGACTTGAAGACTAGATTAGGTGCCGGACGCGGCCTTTCATTTGCTTTCTGTAGTTGGCTCGCTTTTCCTTAATCGAAGTTTGCTTTTGGCATTCCTTGCTGATTTGATTCCCTCACCTCTCACTGCATTTTTCCGGCTCGGGTTTTCTCGTGTTTTCTCTCTCGCATACCTCGCGAGGGGGCTAGGCAGGTGCCCTCGCGAGCATTTTTCTCCTCTCTTCCTTCTCGCAACCCACCCTCGTTCGAGCCCAAAAGCTGGCGCACCTCTCCTAGTCCGTGCCCCTCGGGTACCGCGACGCAAAGCTCCAGGACAAGGCCAGGGTGAACGGCACACCTTTCAACGCACTTCCTAACGAGTTTTTGCAGTTTTTGAGCGAATGCAGGCCACCAAGGCAAGATGGACACGAGGAAATAAACGCCCCATGAGGAAGAGGGCATCCTGAATATACCAGGTTAAGTTATCTTTGCGCAAAATAACGACACGGCACGGGAACGACACGCATAGTGCAATAACCGAGGAACCATAGTTCGGGACTTGTCAAGTCGTGCAGTTGCCGAGGCAGCGTGTGGAAGCGGAGACGCCCACGTCCAATCAACCGCCACGCGTCAACCGAGGCCGCAGTCTATTGGGGCCCGCGGCGCTCCGAACTTGACCCTTGGCTTCGCCGTGAAGCCAAGCCCGAGCGCGCCTTGGGCCCGGGGGCTACTGTCGGCGTTCTGGGAATGGGGGTCCCCAGACTTGCCTGCCTACGGCCCACGGCGTGGCTAAGCCAGCAGGCCGTACGACCCATCTTCCTCAACAAGGCATCCAAGACTCTCGCGAGGGGCCAAGCCTCGCGAGGCGGACGACGCAAGACCTCCTTAGTAGTGGCCTAGTCAGGCAGGCTCACGAGGAGCGGAGATATCAAGGCAGGGCAAACCTCACGAGGCTCTCGTGACGTGAGCCGTGATGATCGGCGCCAGGCAGGCGCCAGGCGGGCGCCAGCGCGCGCAGCGTCCTTGTTTCCTCTTTGGTGCTAAGGAAGCAGGCGCAGGCAAAGAGTACCGAGGCATCAGGCAAAGGTTGCCTTATCGGTGCAACAAGACCAAGACCAGGAGGACGGCAAGACGGAGGTTATCGTGGAGCCCAAGATGGCGTCACCACCAGAGCTTTTCGCAGGCGAAGACCACTTTTGTTAGGATAGCTTGTACTAGCTGTCCCCCTTCAAATTTGCCCGCCGCTGTTGGCTCTCTTCCCGGTCAATATTTGGGGAGAGGACCAGGGCCTATATAAGTAGAGCTAGCCACCACAGTAGGGGGAGGGAGTAGTTCACGCAGCTCTCACCCGCTAAGTCACCAAGCACAAGAACACCTCAACCTCAGGAGGCTGTTCTTCCCTCTGTACTGTTCATCATTAGCCCAAGAGGCAATCCACCACCACCACACTGGAGTAGGGTATTACACCACAACGGTGGCCCGGACCAGTATAAATCTCGTGTCTCCTTGTGTTGTGAGTTTGTCGAGTTCGTCCGCGAGATCTTAGCGAGCTAGGGCATAGATCGGTTGGAGGGTGACTTCGCGCGCACCCCAGTGTTCGAACCTTAAGGGTTTGCCGGAACCCCACATCCGACAATGCCGTCGAGGGATAACGACTCCAGCGCCGCTAGCTCGACATGTTCGCTTCCGCGGCTAGGGCGCTCCTGGGAGCCATCGCCTGCCTGTGAGAGATCTTTCGAGGTCTCTGCGATGCGGCGAGCCCTCTTTTTTTTCCGCGGCCTTGGTTGCCACTCCCTTGTTATGAGTTGTTCTCGACCTAGAGCTCTGCATACCGGCCATGGCAAGGACAGACGAAGGACTTCTGAGGAGGAAGGTAGAGTAATTTTTGGTTAGGTAGTTCCCCTTTTTATAACCTAAGTACTAGCATTAGTACTAAAACATGCATAGTGGGAACACGTTCATGTTTGGTACGTACTAGTAGGTGTGAGCAGGCTTGCACTTAATTGTAGCACTAGTATTTTGGAATGTGATGGGAACAAGGTAAAGATTAATTGATGGTTTTGGTTTTGAGGCCCGAAACGGCTCCCGATGAGTTTAGTGGAACATAAATTTCAAGTACTCCCTCCATCTCAGTTTACAAGGCTTGCACGTGTATCTAGGTCGTCAATTTAACTTATATAAAATAAATTGTTTAACATAAAAATATATCATTAAAAAATAGAATATTTGAAGTTTGTAATGATATATTTTTCGTAATGTATGCCTCTTATTAAGTTGGTCAAATTAATGACCTAGGTACAAGTGCAAGACTTGTAAACTGAGATAGAGGGAGTACTAGACTGCTCAAATGCGGTCGCACAAGTCAGTGATGTAACTGGTCGTACATGTCAGACCAAGCCAATGCATGTCCCTTCGGTGAGACGCGGGTCCGACCGACCGTCTGTTGGTGCGACCGACAGTAAAGTATTACGCGATGGAGACTTCTGGTTGTGGCTTCGATTGATTGTCACGACCAAGCATTCAAAAACTAGTGATAAATCAATTCCCATCTTTTTCCAAACGACCAAGTATTTTCAGAGGAATAAACTACATATAGATGGAGTGATTGTCAAGGTTGCAAACCGACATGGCGTTGCAAGTTCACTGCAGTAGCAACCGACTAGGTCACTGCATCGCTAGCGGGGAAGGAGGGCAGCTCACCTCGCCTACGATGCATGCCCAGCGGCGCCGCCGCAACTGGTCTTGGGATTTGGCTTCTCCTACCGCCCATTTGAACAGTTGCACCGGCGGCTCATGCCATTGCGCAGGCATGCGCGTTCTTTCCTCCGCTGTCGACTCCGTGAATATGATCTCATCCATTAGCCTCGGCTCGAAATCAACGCGACACTGCCAGATGCTGACATCCCTCAGCATCTCTCCCCTGAGATTGACTTGTGCCTCCGCCTTGTGCTTCGCCAGGCGCAGCTCCTTCGAACTTGTCTCTAATCGATGCGACACTTCCTCGATCCGATTTGCCCTTGCTGCCGACCACCTGAAACGCAGCCCTGGCATGTCCTCCAGCGCCACCAATCTGTGATTCCAGAGCAATGGATCCCCTCTAAAACACATGTGGGTTTCGCTCAAAGGCGGCAGTGCTGTGGGCCACAACGAGAGGGCAGCCCGCGGGATCCTGGGATCTAAGGGATTATCCATGGCAGGATCCTCCATGGCGAGATCCGGTGGGCGAGGCGGGGAGGCGAGCGTAGGCGCTGGGAGAGCCCTACGAGGCTAAGATAAAGATAGTACTACTCCACTCCGTCCATATTTAAATACAAAGGTCATCAACAGTAACCCGGGAAAATATTGATCATCCTGCCTGCGTCCTGGTTTATTGGCCCCCTTTTTATTTTGTGCCAATATTTGACCAAAAATTTAACTAACAAAATGTTAATGCATGTCACCAAAAATTATATCATTGGAATCACATTTCAAAGTAGTTTTCGATGACATTAATTTTTATGACATGCATAAATATTGTGTTACTTAAAATTATGGTAAAGAATTAGCACCAAATACGAAGGAGACTAATGGAAGTAGCAACCCATGATTTAACTACTTGCATGCACGCAGTGGAGTGCTAATGTCTTTCTTAACTACTTCATCCCTCACGTCCACTCCAATTTGCATGCACTATATTAATTGGCCATCAATGAAGTGAACGACTTTACACGCATCAAATTATCACATGGGGTGGATCTTCGTACAAAAATGCGTCCCACCGTGTACCCGCATGTGCGTGCGAGGGAATGTGTCGGGGGTTGGGTGTGACATATGCCAAAGGATGGCTTATCATGGTGGGAGCGAGTAGAACGTCGCCGGTGCCTGGAAGAGGGATGAGGCATAGACATGAACGCCGGCGCACTTTACCCAGGTTCGGGGCTCTCCTAGGAGATAACACCCCTAGTCCTGCTCTGCGGGGTCTCCGCATGATCACTAAGGCACTAGTGAGTACAATGCTGCTCCTCGAGCTGTTTGCTAGAGGTAGAAGAAGGCAAGGCTTGCTCTCCCCTCCCCTTAGGTGCTGGTCTAATTCTAACAGGTTGGAACCCTTTTCATGGGTGCCCTGGGGGGTTTATATAGGCCTACCCCCCAGGGGTGCAATGGTAATCCGGCCGGGTGTAGGACCCGACTGTCAGTCTCTCTGATCGCCGGCTTCTCCGCCGGCTGTTGGGGCCCGCCGCCTGGTCTGGTACGGAGCCGACAGGCCGCTCCCGGTGCTCGCGGGTCTTGCCAGTTGCTGATTACTGTAGCCGTGATGCTAATGACGCAGACTTGGTCAGGGGAGCGTGGCTATAGTCCCGCCGTCTGGTGGGAGATCACTGTAGCCACTCCATGTCTTATCTGATTAATGGTGCGTGGGCCCCGAGGGGGGAGCGGGCCGCCTGTTGGAATCCGGCCCCCCTTGAGTCCGACTGGTTTGGCCTCCACCGTCTTCTGGGCTCTCGCTGCCTGGTAGGGCCCGCCGCCTGCAGGACGTACCGACATGCCGTCGTGGGAGCAGGGCTCCGCCTGCGTGCAGTGACGTCAGGGGCGGAGTGGCAACAGTGCCGCGCCGGGCGGAGATCTCCGCCCGTACGGAGCACTATGGCCATGCTCGCCCTGGATACGGGAGGGATGGGCTTCACTGTTGCCTTGCCCCGTCTTATCTTCTTAATGGGGGCGCAGACTTTGAGGGCGCCGTAGGCCGACTGCTAGGATCCGGCCTCTCTGCAGGCCGCTAGCTAGGAGTCGGCCCATCTTGGAGCCTCCTTCCTGAGCATGGCCGTCTTCAGGCAGCCGGCCGTTCCGCCAGCCGGCCTCCAGAAGGCGGTGCTTCATCTTGACGTCTTCAGGGGCGCAGCCGGCCCCGATGCCCTGAAAGGTTCTGGGACTCGGGTTGGGCTACCCATGGCTCATTACTCCGACAGTAGTCCCCGAAGCTGGTGAGGTGCCGTGGCCGAGGAGCCGAGGATCCTCAATAGTTTCCTCCTCCGGGTGCTCTGGATGGAAGCTTCATCCGACTCCTGGCATGCTGCCTGATGGGGAGTCGGCCGCGTCCAGTTAGATCCGTCTGGAATTTCAAAAGCAACGGTGGGAACTAGGTGGCATGCTAGCTAAGCTTCTAGGCCCGCCACTTGTCGTGGGCGTGCCACATGGCGCCAGCCAGCCGGGCCAGCCTGCCAGCCCACGTGCATGATGGGACGCGCCAGCGGGCTGGGCCCGCCACCACCGGGCCTCGGAACGCGAGCGGATCCGCTGCGGCCGAGGCGGGCGGTTGGGTTTCTCCGCGGAGTTACTGCGCGCAGTAATTCACGCGGTAAAGGTGGGAACGTGGGGTCGTGGGCACAACTAATACCACGATCCCACGCCCGGCCCCTCGGCTTCATAGCCCACAGGTTATAAGTAGGGGAAGGAGAGGGAGTGGCAAAGCACGCGCCCCCCTCCACCCCATTTTCCCTCCTCCTTCTTCCTTTCGCCGCAGCGCCCTCGAGCTCCACCGGAGCGCCACCGCTGCTCATCTCCGAGCCCTCTTGGCCCTGCCCCAATCTCAGCTCTCCAGCCACGCCATTCTTTTCATCGAGCCCTCCAAGGCGCGCGAGCATGGAGAGGACTTGGACGGGTCAAACGTCCACGAAGACCACATCGCTTTCCTCCGTGACACGCGGCGTCTCCCCGGCGCGGGCTACGTGAAGGCGTGCGTGCCGCCGAAGGGAGAGATCTCACCGGCGCCGGGGGAGGGCGAGCGGGTCGTCTTCCGCTCGCACTTCATCCGCTGCTTCGGCCTGCCGGCGAGTGGTTTCCTCCGCTCGTTCCTCGAGTTCTATCACCTCCAGCCTCATCACCTCACGCCTAACACGGTGATGCTCCTGGCCGCCTTCATCACGATGTGCGAAGGCTATCTCGGCATCCCCCCACCATTGAGCTGTGGGGAGCATTCTTCTACACCAAGCTGGGCACCTCCGTCCGGGAGGTGGCTGCCCAGTGCGGTGCTTTCATCGCGGTGCGCCGGCCGTCTTCGAAGAACGCCTTCCCCACAATCAAGCTGCCACAGTCGGTCAAGATGTGGCAGCAATCTTACTTCTACGTGGAGAACGTGGACCCGGCCGTCGACTTCCTCAACTTGCCAGCTTATGTAGCCGGCCCGCCGGCTGAGCCTCGGGCCAGCTGGGGCTACAAGCCGAATCCGGTGTCGGCAGACGGCGCCGCTGCCATCCAACGACTTCGGGAGCTGACCAATACCGAGGGCCTCAAGGCGACCGACTTGTTGGTTGCCTTCGTCGCGCGCCGGGTTCTCCTGCTCCAAGGCCGGCCTCACCTGATCAGCCGGATGAGCGGGCATCGCGATCCATGCTGGCTGAGCACCAAGGAGATGCCGGCTGCCGAGGTGGCCAACTTGGTGAACGAAATCTCCGGCTTCAAGCTCGAGGGGTCTTGGCAGTTCGGCAAGCCACCGTACTCTCGCGCGGACCCGCCACCCGCCGTAAGTCTTTCGGTCTCTCCTTTCTTTAATACTTCATCTTGATTCTGTCTGGTGGTCTTGAGCAGTCGAACTTTGGGATGCAGATATACATGTCCCCGGCGACGGCTGTCGTGGGGCCGGGTGGTGACTACGCACCGGACCGGGCCGTGAGCGACGTGGACGACCCCGACTTGGGGGAGGCCGCCTTGGAGGACACCGCAACAGGCGGCGTCTATGGAGCCGGTGGCTCCGAGGAAGGCGGCATCGAGACCTGGCCCAACGACGACGATGAGGAAGACGAGCCGCGCCCTTCACGAGGCGCGGGCAAGGCGGACGCGGGCCCCTCCGCCAAGCCGACTGCTCAAGGCGGCACGTGGAAGCGAAAACAGGGCACCGTCTTGTTTGGCAGCGTGCCGGAGAAGGCCAAGAACCCGACTGCCGCGATCCGGAAGAAGAAGGCCGCCGCGAAGGGGGCCAAATTTCAGAAACTCCCGAAGGTGCCTCCCATGGTGTTGGCGTAAGTATCTTTTCTCGCACTTTCCTTTTTTCCTTGTTGATCCTCTCTGAATTCCCTTTGCTTTATTTTCTTGAATTAGGGCCCCACTCTCTCTAGAGAAGTCGGCCGCCGCCTCCATCATTGGGTCGGCGGAGACCTCTTCCACCACCCGGCGAGTCGATCCGGCCGCCGACCTCCAGGCGGCGACGGAGCTGTAACACCCCGCATGTAACTTTCCTTAATTGTAACTCCAACTCTTGCCATTTTCGGCTATGTGTTATGATATTCCCTTCGTGGTCGGGTTTTGTCTTTCATTTTGCATTTTGTTCTTGTCATGCATTTCATATCATGTCATCATGTGCATTGCATTTGCATACGTGTTCGTCTCATGCATCCGAGCATTTTCCCCGTTGTCCGTTTTGCAATCCGGCGCTCCCATCTCCTCCGGTGCACCCCTCTTGTTTTCCTTCGTGAGCGGGTGTCAAACATTCTCGGAATGGTCCGAGGCTTGTCAAGTGGCCTTAGTATACCATCGGTAGACCACCGATCAAGTTTCATTCCATTTGGAGGTCGTTTGGTACTCCAACGGTTAACCGGGCATCTGCAAAGTCCATTTGTGTGTGCAGAAACCCCCCCCCTCATAAACAGCCCCAAACCCACCAAACTCACTTCCATGCTCTAGGTCATTCGATCACGATCGTGTGGGCGAAAACCGCACCTCATTTGGACTCTCCTAGCTCCCTCTACCTATATATTTGCATCCCCTCCCGAAAACGTTTGCAGTACAAACCCTAACCTCGCCCTCCGGCGCCGCCGGACACGTCCGTACCCCGCCGGACGAAACCCCGCAGCCACTCCGTGCGCGCCACGTCACCCCCCGGGCGCCCCACTTCGCCGCCGGCCCGCAGGCCCACGGGGAGCCCGCCTGGGCCCAGTCGCCGCCGCCCCGCGCTCGCCCGCCGCCCGGCCTCCGCCGTGCCCCGCCGCCGCCGCCGCGCCGCCGCGCGCCACCGCGCCGCCCACGCCGCCGGTGCCGTCCGCCGCCACCCGCGGGCACCGACGCCGACGCCCGCGCCGCCGTCTCCCCTCCGCCCGTCGCCCCGACGCCTCCCCCCTCCGGTCGCCGCCCGCGGCCTCCCTCTCCTCTCCCGTCGCTGGCGAGCCAGCGAGCCAGATCCCGATCCGGTTTGACCGAAGGTTGACCCGAGATCCCCCCCCCCCCGGAATTTTTCCCAAGTCTTTTATTTTGACGATATGTGCTCATGTTCATAGTATCATAACTCTCTGCATATAGCTCCGTTTCGTGCGTGTAATATGTCAAAATGTTCGTCTCGTGATGCTCTTCATTTTGTGCAATTGCACAACGTTCATTAGGGTCCATCTTGATGCCCAAATCTCTGGTGCAAGAGTGCTAGTTGCTGTTATCTGGTGGTTCTTAGCAGAACTTGGAGATTTGTTATTTTTGTTGCATTTAATCTATGCATATTATGGGCATGAGCTCTACATGTGTTTTGTTGTATGACATGCCATCTTTCCAGTGGTGTATGCCATATATTTTTGTGATCTCTGTGGTGACTAGTACAAGCATGCAAACTAGGCTCCGTAAGGTTTCTGATTTCAGGGACAATAATTTCTCTCTGTCTGTCTGCTGTTATTTTGTTGCCATGTAAACTTGATGCTACAGAGAGATCCATGTATATTTTGGAGATGTTCAGTAAGGATATTTTGTAGATATTGTTGTAATTAATCTATTCCTGCACTTTTTTGCAATTATGGATTGCCATAGCATTACTCAATCTTGCTCTACTTTTGCTATAAAATATTTCTGGCAGACTGTTTACATGATATTCAATTTTGCCAAGCTTGTTGTAGTTGATCCATACATGCTACGCTTTTGTTCTTACCATGGATAGCTTCATAAACATGCCATATTGCTGTAGGTATTCTTTTTTTGTCATGCATTGCTTTGTGGTGAGTGCATCAAGCTCACCAAGATGCCTTGATATTATTGTTTCTGCCATGCTCTGTTTTCTGCTAAGTCTGAAACCTGTTAACGAAACTTGCTATGTTTACAAGGTTGCCATCATATCTTCTGTTCCTCTGCCATGTTAAGTTCCTGTAGCATATTGATTTCGTGCTCTAAACATTGCTACCTGATGCTGTTTCAGGCATGTCCAGTAATTTCACTAAGTCTGTGATCCTGTTATCTTTTGCACTTTTGCCATGCTTGTTTGAGCTTGTTATGTTGTGGTCTAGCCGTAGCTCAGTGTTCATCTTTTGTCAAGAATCTCCTGTAGATTACTTTCATATGCTTTGTTGCTATGTTGGGGTGCTGTAGCATTGTTGTTTGTTGCATTTTAAGTGCTATCATGCTGTTAATCGCAGATTCGTGTCATTCTTGTTTTGCTTGCCATTTGCAAACCGTGCATCCGTTTCCGGTGATCTTTATATCGATTTCGACCGAAATCATCTCATCTTTCCAGTGGCATGCTTGGTTTGTCAAACTACTGCCTTGTTCATCATTTCCCTTCCGGAGCACGCATATGCATCACATATCATATCTCGCATATCATACATGTTTTGCATCGTGTTGCTTGTGCATTTCTCGTGATTGATTGTGGTTCCGTTGCTTGTGTTTTTGTCTTGGGTAGAGCCGAGAGACGATTTCGTGAACGAGGAACCTGTTGAGTACGCTTACGAGGATCAAGCTTTCGACAACTCTGAGAACCTTGCAGGCAAGATGACCTCCTCTCGAAATCACTTCTATCTTTGCTTTGCTAGTTGTTCGCTCTATTGCCATGCTCCGCTACCTACCACTTGCTATATCATGCCTCCCATATTGCCATGTCAGCCTCTAATCATCCTTTCCTAGCAAACTGTTGTTTGGCTAAGTTACCGCTTTTGCTCAGCCCTTCTTATAGCGTTGCTAGTTGCAGGTGAAGTTGAAGTTGGTTCCATGTTGGAACATGGATATGTTGGGATATCACAATATCTCTTATTTAATTAATGCATCTATATATATTGGGTAAGGTTGGAAGGCTCGGCCTTATGCCTGGTGTTTTGTTCCAGTCTTGCCGCCCTAGTTTCCGTTATACCGGTATTATGTTCCTTGAGTTTGCGTTCCTTACGCGATTGGGTGATTTATGGGACCCCCTTGACAAATCGCCTTGAATAAAACTCCTCCAGCAAGGCCCAAATTTGGTTTTACCATTTGCCACCTAAGCCTTTTCCCCCGGTTTTTCGCGAGCCCAAGGGTCATCTTTATTTTAACCCCCGGGCCAGTGTTCCTCTGAGTGCTGCTCCAAACTAGAGCACCGCGCGGGACCGTCCCTTGGCAACTTGGGTTATGTTGGTACCTGTACGCTTTGCTTATCCGGTGTGCCCTGAGAACGAGATATGTGCAGCTCCTATCGGGATTTGTCGGCACATTCGGGCGGCTTTGCTGGTCTTGTTTTACCATTGTCGAAATGTCTTGTAAACCGGGATTCCGAGACTGATCGGGTCTCTTTTGCGTATGTTAGCCACCATATATGCTTATTGCCGCTGCAGCTCCACCTCATTACACCATCCTTTCCTACAAGATTAAATAGTCTTGATCTCGCGGGTGTGAGATTGCTGAGTCCCCGTGACTCACAGATTCTACCAAAACAGTTGCAGGTGCCGACGATGCCAGTGCAGTTGATGAGATCGACCTCAAGTGGGAGTTCGATGAGGAACGTGGTCGTTACTATGTGTCTTTTCCTGATGATCAGTAGTGGAGCCCAGTTGGGATGATCGGGGATCTAGCATTTGGGGTTATCTTATCTTCATTTGGTTTTTGACCGTAGTCGGTCTATGTGTGTATTTTGGATGATGTATGATTTATATTTATGTATTGTGTGAAGTGGCGATTGTAAGCCAACTCTTTATCCCATTCTTGTTCATTACATGGGGTTGTGTGAAGATGACCCTTCTTGCGACAATACCACAATGCGGTTATGCCTCTTAAGTCATGCCTTGACACGTGGGAGATATAGCCGCATCGTGGGCGTTACAAGTTGGTAATCAGAGCCATCCCCGACTTAGGAGCCCCCAGCTTGATCGAATCGCTGGCGTTGTTGAGTCTAGAACAAAAATGTTTTGAGTCTTAGGATTATATATATCGGAGAGTAGGATTCTTTTACTCCTCAGTCCCTTCGTCGCTCTGGTGAGGTCTCCTGACGTAGAAGTTTTGACTCTTCTCTCTTCAAATTTCACTAAATTTTTTTTTTAGGATCACGCGGGTATCATAGAATCGTTCCGATGGTTTTGTGACGAGAACATTGTTCTTGGTGCCTCCTGACATTTAGGGGTTGTGGCAGTGTCCCGGGGAGTTAAGCTCCGAGGTGTTGTCGTCACAATTTTATCGTTGCAGTTCTGGAATACCTGAGTTTCGCCGACATCAAAATCTCTTTTATGCAGTTGCTGGTGAGATCACCTCGACGCCACCCAGTACTGGGGCGGGAGTTCGGGAGTATTGCCATAACTCGTATAACGGATGTTTTTCGAAGGTTGAGGTAAACGATTTCCGAAGGTTTCTTGGTTATGTGTTGACGGATGGATACAGCTGGATCTAGGGATTGCTAGTTTGAGTGATATATTTTGTGTCCTCTGTATCCCCAACACCAGATTGCATAACCAGAAAGTTTCGGGGGTTTATAAGTGGGAATTCAAGTAGCCTTAGGATATCTTTCCGACAGACGCATGATATGAGATTGGGGTTCGACGTCTAGTGGTCCGCCTTTCCACGGTTGGTTTTACAGTGGTCTCGTAGTGTCTTAAAGAGTCCTTGGCTATGCCGACTCGGGGACGCTTCGTATGTCATGTGCACAGCCTTGTACATGATGGTGCTATACGATCGAGCCCGTGTGGGCCCCACCACGAAAACTTCGGACGAAATCTCTATCATATGTTTGTTCCGGCTTATTCCGCAAGCCAATACTTTGTTTTGTTTTGAATTGTGGTATTCGAGTTGCTTCGAAGTCAAATGTTGAATCCATACCTTTGCTAAACGGTGTTCTCATATTGCTATGTGAATACTAATCCTTCTTGATCATCGAGGTGGTCATGCTAATTCTTTTCCAACCGGTGCGTTTCTCTTCAAGATGATTCCATCATTCTCCCCATCCGCAAGATCAATTCTAAGCTTTTCTCAACGGTGTTCGTTTCATCCGACCCAAGTTGCCTTTGTTTTTCCCGCCCTCCCACCCTTTTCCTTCAAGGAATCAGATTGCTTAATCTAGTATCCATTTTTATTCACGTGAAGTCTCTTCATTGTTTTCCTTCAATGTTCTTACCCGGTGGTTCTCATGAAGATGTTCTTCAAGTTTTTCATCCTTCATTCTTTTCTTCTCCGGTGAATTAAATTCAAGCTTTCAGCGTCGATCATAGCCCTTTCCTCCTTTCAAATGCTTTCCCATGCCGGTGTATCTGTTAATCATTCACCTCTCGCTTTCCATGTGTTCCGAAGTATTGAAGATATCTCAGGAGAATCGCATTTCCATTCCCAATCCGTTCAAGCTATCTCGAGGTTGTTATCCCTTTTGAGCCATTTATTGCAACCAGTGCAATCTCCTTTTCAAGTAATCATTCCAATGGTGTTTCTTTTGAGTGAGCCCATATCCCACAGGTCTTTTTCCAGGATCTTACCTGACTCTTCTAATTTTTCGGAGTTATTCTCAAATTCATTGCAAAGTTTGACGTAAGAATGAATTTTCATCAGTCAGATGTCTTTTTCCAAGATCTTCCAAATTCTTTTCATCGTTGGTTCAACATTTCAAATTTTCATTCCGGAGTGCCTCAACAATTCATGGTGGTGTTTCTCATCGTCATTCTCAACATTTGAAGACCGAAGAAGAGTTTCTCTCAAATCTTGCTCCGTTCTCTTCAAGAGTCATGGTTTTAGATTGATGCCATCCTCTCATAATTGTTTTCGATTGTGAGAATTCTTTTCTTACCCATCCGGAGCATTTCATGAGTTGTTTCATTTCGTGATCATCCAAAGGCCATCATTTCAGAAGATTTCTTCATTCTAAGCTTGCAACTCTCGTTCTCCAAATCATACCGGTGCATCACGTGATCTATTCGTTCTCATGTATCTAAATTCCCTCGAGTATTTTCACGCGTTCTTTAATTCTACCGGTGTTTCGTCCTCTTTTCTTCAATTGTTTTCAATTCTCGCGGTGGTTCGTTCAAGATTTTCTCTTCCTTCGTTATCATATCAATTTATTCGTCGTTTCAATCCTACCGGGGTTTCGATGAAGACCTTCACAAGTTTGTGCAATATCTATATTAATCCTTTCTACGAGATTAAGTAGTATGCCAAATCCATTGCTTGTCATCAATGTAATTGGTGAAGGATGAGCATAATGTAATTCTTATTCTTGTTTCCTCCAAGTGATTAATTCCTTCTTCCGGAGTTCGTTCTTGATATCAAATTCTCGGTTCCAAGTTGTTCATCTTTTCTTTCCGGAGCTTCAAGTTATTTCAATTATATCATTTCAAAGCTTCATCTAATCATTGCAAGGCTTCTCCCGGAGTTCTTTTCAACTTTCCCTTTCGTTTGATCATTCTTTTATTACCGGAGTTCTTCATGGAGGCTACATGGTGGTACATCAGGGATTCTTTTCATTCTTCAATTGTTCTTCAAGATTTTCTCGAAGTTAAGATCCGTCAAGCTATACTCTTAAAAAAACATGGTGCTCAACACATGTTTTGTTTTTGAGGAGTTCAAGCATTTTTCATCTTGCGTTCTAAAGTGCAATTCGTTCTACCCTATCTTTTGAGGTGGTGTTATGTTATTCTTGACAATTTGAGTTCGCGTTTCATGATTCACAAGTTTTCAAGAGTGACATATTTAAATCCATCATGTTCTGTTTCGTTCAAGAGATCTTTTCAACCAATCAATCTTTTTGTTGGAGTTATATTGGGTTATATTTCACCTACAGCCTTCCCTAAGGAATGTAGCTATTTGTGGCGCTTATCAATGATCCAAGTTTTCTCCTATCCTCTCGGCGAGAGAAGTTTTCATCTCTTCGTTGATCTCAAGCAAGCATTTGTTTCCGTTAGTGGACGGCTGTCTCCTCATAATTTTGAGATGTGTTCCATAATCCCTAAACAAGCTTGTTCTTTTCGTTGTTGGTTTTCCAACAACTCTGTTCAATCCTACTTCGTAAGGATGCTCTTTAAAAATCCATTTATGGTAGGAGATGTTGGTTTCATTCTTCATTCTATTCACTCCAACTATCTAACTATCATGCATTGTTCCGGAGGCAGTGTGCTGTTGATTTCATTAAGTATCCTCTCATCTTGTCAAGATCATGTTCAATTCCTTCCATTAATAGTCGGAGTGCTGCTCAAATTATATCATTCTTATTCTTTCCCTATCTTGTTTTAACCGGAGTGGTTCAAATATCTATCGTGTCACTTAACCTCATGGTTCTTGTAATGTTCCTTGTTCCTCTTGCTGAACGGAGTGTTTTAAATTTTGTTCACCTCCGTCGTGTCATTTCTTCAAGCTTTGCAACCTCTCAAGGTTCAATGGTTTCACTCATTTGTCAAATAAGCAATTTGTTTTACCTCTTCCCTTTCCGTTTCTCTCCGGTGCCATCCTAGATCTCGGGACGAGATCCTCTCGTAGTGGTGGAGTGTTGTAACACCCCGCATGTAACTTTCCTTAATTGTAACTCCAACTCTTGCCATTTTCGGCTATGTGTTATGATATTCCCTTTGTGGTCGGGTTTTGTCTTTCGTTTTGCATTTTGTTCTTGTCATGCATTTCATATCATGTCATCATGTGCATTGCATTTGCATACGTGTTCGTCTCATGCATCCGAGCATTTTCCCCGTTGTCCGTTTTGCAATCCGGCGCTCCCATCTCCTCCGGTGCACCCCTCTTGTTTTCCTTCGTGAGCGGGTGTCAAACGTTCTCGGAATGGTCCGAGGCTTGTCAAGTGGCCTTAGTATACCATCGGTAGACCACCGGTCAAGTTTCGTTCCATTTGGAGGTCGTTTGGTACTCCAACGGTTAACCGGGCATCCGCAAAGTCCATTTGTGTGTGCAGAAAAAACCCCCCCTCATAAACAGCCCCAAACCCACCAAACTCTCTTCCATGCTCTAGGTCGTTCGATCACGATCGTGTGGGCAAAAACCGCACCTCATTTGGACTCTCCTAGCTCCCTCTACCTATATATTTGCATCCCCTCCCGAAAACGTTTGCAGTCCAAACCCTAACCTCGCCCTCCGGCGCCGCCGGACACGTCCGTACCCCACCGGACGAAACCCCGCAGCCACTCCGAGCGCGCCACGTCACCCCCCGGGCGCCCCACTTCGCCGCCGGCCCGCAGGCCCACGGGGAGCCCGCCCGGGCCCAGTCGCCGCCGCCCCGCGCTCGCCCGCCGCCTCCCGCGCCAGCACCGCCGCCGCCCGGCCTCCACCGTGCCCCGCCGCCGCCGCCGCGCCGCCTCCGCCGCCGGTGCCGTCCGCCGCCGCCCGCGGGCACCGATGCCGACGCCCGTGCCACCGTCTCCCCTCCGCCCGTCGCCCCGACGCCTCCTCCCTCCGGTCGCCGCCTGTGGCCTCCCTCTCCTCTCCTGTAGCCGGCGAGCCAGCGAGCCAGATCCCGATCCGGTTTGACCAAAGGTTGACCCGAGATCCCCCCAGGAATTTTTCCTATGTCTTTTATTTTGACGATATGTGCTCATGTTCATAGTATCATAACTCTCTGCATATACCTCCGTTTCGTGCGTGTAATATGTCAAAATGTTCGTCTCTTATGCCTTATGCCTGGTGTTTTGTTCCACTCTTGCCGCCCTAGTTTCCGTCATACCGGTATTATGTTCCTTGAGTTTGCGTTCCTTACGCGGTTGGGTGATTTATGGGACCCCCTTGACAGTTCGCCTTGACTAAAACTCCTCCAGCAAGGCCCAACTTTGGTTTTACCATTTGCCACCTAAGCCTTTTCCCCCGGGTTTTCGCGAGCCCGAGGGTCATCTTTATTTTAACCCCCGAGCTAGTGTTCCTCTGAGTGCTGGTCCAAACTAGAGCACCGTGCGGGACCGTCCCTTGGCAACTTGGGTTATGTTGGTACCTGTACGCTTCGCTTATCCGGTGTGCCATGAGAACGAGATATGTGTAGCTCCTATCGGGATTTGTCGGCACATTCGGGCGGCTTTGCTGGTCTTGTTTTACCATTGTCGAAATGTCTTGTAAACCGGGATTTCGAGACTGATCGGGTCTTTCCGGGAGAAGGTTTATCCTTCGTTGACCGTGAGAGCTTATGATGGGCTAAGTTGGGACACCCCTGCAGGGTATTATCTTTCGAAAGCCGTGCCCGCGGTTATGAGGCAGATGGGAATTTGTTAATGTCCGGTTGTAGAAAACTTGTCACTTGACCCAGTTAAAATACATCAACTGTGTGTGTAGCCGTGATGGTCTCTTCTCGGCGGAGTTCGGGGAGTGAACACGGTTTGAGTTATGAATGACGTAAGTAGGAGTTCAGGATCACTTCTTGGTCATTGTTAGATGACGCCCGTTCCTTTGCTTCTCTTCTGGCTCTCTTTTGCGTATGTTAGCCACCATATATGCTTATTGCCGCTGCAGCTCCACCTCATTACACCATCCTTTCCTACAAGCTTAAATAGTCTTGATCTCGCGGGTGTGAGATTGCTGAGTCCCCGTGACTCACAGATTCTACCAAAACAGTTGCAGGTGCCGACGATGCCAGTGCAGTTGATGAGATCGACCTCAAGTGGGAGTTCGATGAGGAACGTGGTCGTTACTATGTGTCTTTTCCTGATGATCAGTAGTGGAGCCCAGTTGGGACGATCGGGGATCTAGCATTTGGGGTTATCTTATCTTCATTTGGTTTTTGACCGTAGTCGGTCTATGTGTGTATTTTGGATGATGTATGATTTATATTTATGTATTGTGTGAAGTGGCGATTGTAAGCCAACTCTTTATCCCATCTTTGTTCATTACATGGGATTGTGTGAAGATGACCCTTCTTGCGACAATACCACAATGCGGTTATGCCTCTAAGTCGTCCCTCGACACGTGGGAGATATAGCCGCATCGTGGGCGTTACAGGAGCGAAACACGCGGGAGGCGCGCGAGGAGCAGGAGGCCACCCGCCTGGAGAAGGCGGAGGCGGCCAGAGCGGAGGCCGCCGCTTTGAAGAAGCTGGCAGAGGCCGAGGCTGCCGCCGCGGCGAAGAAGCAGGCCGAGGAAGCCGCGCGCCACCAGTCAGCGATATTCGTCACGCCCCTGAACTCTGCACCGCCACCACCAGAATTCGTGGCGCCGACTGGGGGAGCCGGCGACGAGCACCCAATCATGGAGAAGGGACAGCGGCAATGTCGTCATGCCGGACGTGATCGTGCCCCGGCCGCCGCCTTCTGAGGAGGCGCGAGACAAGCAGTCGGCTGACCCACCGATGCCACCAGCCGGAGACGAGATGGCGACGGACCCAGCACCTGAGGTCCGCACCCCGACGCGTCGCCGGCTTGCAAAGGCGGCTTCGGCGCCACGCCCGCAGGAGACCGCCGCCGTGAGCTCTTCAATCCCGGACTCTGAGGTGACCAGCGCCGCGCCCACTGGGTGGGTGCGGGGAGGCGGGACGGGCCCTTTGAACACGGCGATCCTCTTGCTTTTTGACTTTTATACTTCTCCGTGGGGGCGCGCCAATGCACCCACTGAGTGTAGTCCCCGAGTTTTCGGCCGGCTGCTGAGCAGGCGGCTCAGAACTTTAATTGACAAGCTCCGAGTACTAACATTATCTGATATCTTCATTGCAGGATTATCACAACCTCCGTGTGACCGTCTTCAACTCCAAGGTCCAGGAGCTAAATCAACGGACCGCCGACTTGTCGGAAAGCCGGAGTAAGTCTTTGTTTCTTTCTCTGCGGGGGCGCGCTGGCGCACCCACGGGCTGTAGTCCCCAAGATTCGGGCCGACTGCTGAGCAGTTGGGCCGGATCTCCCCAGCGACTGTCCTTATTTCGTTGATATTGATGACTTCTTTCTCTGCGGGGGCGCGCCGGCGCACCCGCGGGCTGTACTCCCCGAGATTCGGGCCGACTGCTGAGCAGTCGAGCCGGATCTTCCCGGCAACTATATCTCTCTTTGTTGATTGTTGATGTCCTTTCCTTTTTCTACTTTTGCAGAAGCCAACGCCGCCCTGCAGCAGCAGCTGGGCGAAGCCAACAACGGGCTTCGTGCCAAGGAGGCGGAGTGCAGCAAGCTGGCCGAAGAGCGTGATCGGCTGGTCACGCAACTGGCAGAGCAGGCGGAGCTTCTCAAGAATACCCAGAAGGAGGCGGAGGACAAGGAGGTCAGCCTCCTTGCTGAGTTCGAGACCGAGCGCTTCGCCTGGACCGACAAGGAGGCAATGCTGACTGCCAGCTTCAGCGAGATTGAAGACATGGTTGACGGTGAGGTTCCTTCTTTATTCTTTCTTCAAGCCGTCGGCTTCTGATCAGGCAAGTTTCTTGTTTCTAATTTTAGCTTTTTGGCTCTCTGTTTGAGCAGACTTCTTCCTCAGTCACTCCGGCGCTGCCAATCAGGCCATCGAGGACGATCACGAAGGGCGGAGGGCAGTAGGCGCGGAGATCGCTGCTGACGCCCCCCGGACCCTTAGCGAGCAGTTTCTCAGCATCCAGGCCCGCCTTCGGCCGGCTCATCGGATGCTGCGCCGACTTCAGCGTGTCGGCGCTCAGGCGATCGCCGCCCTGTGGCCAGACATGCCGGCTCCACGCACGCCCAGCCGGACCGCTGACTGGCTGGAGGTGGCGGCCGGCTGTCTTGAGGCCTGGAAGGGCTCCTCGGCCCGAGCTGGAGCGCGCCGGGCCTTGGAGTTTGTCAAGGCGTGGTACCCTGGGCTAAATCTAGCTAAGTTGACCACGTTTCGGCAGGAGGCCCAGGAGGAGCTGGCGGCAGTGGAGGATGACCTTGTCAAGCGCACGGCGGCAATCGCCGAGTACACCAACACCAGCATCTTCATCTCGGAGGGGGCCGAGAACGGTGCCGAGGCGCCACCAGAATGGTTCGGGCTGAACCCAGAGGACGGCGAGGACTCGGCCGAGGTGATCGACTCCAGCGGCGAGGAAGAAGACAACGAGGAGGAGGAAGGCGAAGAGGAGGCGCCAGAGGTTGGAGCGGGCGGCCAGCCTCAGCTCGACCGCGCCTCTAGCAACGAGCCGCACCCGAGCGAGCCGGCTGCTACTGAAGGCGACCAAGCAGAGACTGACCAGCCAGCCGCTCCACCAACCGGCACCACCAACTCCTCCGCTCCACCGAAGCCGTCTGCTGCTCCCTAGGCCGCCAGTTTATCTTTGTTTTTACCTGTCTATCAGTCTCGACAAACTTTGTTAATTCTGCACAATTCCACCCGCGGGGTGTATTTCAAACTTCTGTTGAATGTCGGCCAAGGGACTTTTGATGTGTAAATATATTTGCCGAGTTCTATCTTTCCTTGCTTTATGCTCTTTTGGCTTTTTTCCTTTGCCGCCTTCCCTTGGTTGCCGTCTTGCCAGCCAAACAGCCGCTCTGCGTACTGTGGCTGGGTCAAGTACTTAGCCACTTTCGGGGAGGCAAGTACTTAGCCGGTTAGAGTTTTCTAGCAAGTTAAGTAGAAACCGGCCGTCCGGCTGCTCAGCAGCCGGTCGGCGAAGTGGGAAGTCGACTTGGACTATGTGCATGCTTTGGGTCCTTAGCCATTGTTCATGCAGACACCCTTTCTGCCTTAACTCCTGCCGGCCGAACAGTCGCTCTGCGAGCTGCGGCCTCTGGCAGGAGAAAGCTTGAGTGCCAACACATTACTTGTCCGGCTGCAGGAAGCATTACATAGTACAAGGCAGCGAGTCCCCGGGTCAACTGGTCGAACCCGGTGCCAGACGGACAAATGAAATAACAGGATGACAGGCGTAATACTTATCATATAGATAAAAGAGGGTAGTCCCCGAGATCTTCTTGGGGGACCCGGAGTCTTCGTACTTAATACAAAAGTTGATGTGCTACATACTGCATCAACTATAAAACCTTCGAAGGAGGTTTACATTCCATGGTCGCTCCGTCTCCTTGCCGGAGTCATCTCTTTTGCGTGCTCGAGGCTTCTGAGCGTCGATGAGGTAGTAGGAGTCGTTGCCCAACACCTTGCTGATGATGAAGCGGCCTTCCCAAGGTGCCGAGAGCTTGTGCTGGCTGGCTGTCCGCTGGATCAGTCGGAGCACAAGGTCTCCCTCTTGGAAGGATCTTGGCTTGACCTTCCAGTTGTAGTATCGGCGCAGGCTCTGCTGGTAGATGGTGGACCGGCTGAGTGGCAACAGCCGGCCCTCTTCCAGCAGATCGACACCGTCTTGCCAAGCTTCTTCTGCCTCCTCTTCAATGTACATGGTGACTCGAGGGGAGTCGAATTCTATGTCCGTCGGGATGACGACTGCGGCACCGTAGACGAGGAAGAAAGGCGTGAAGCCGGTTGACTTGTTAGGAGTTGTGCGTAGGCTCCAGAGGACGGCCGGCAGCTCATCGAGCCAACAGCCGGCCGAACGCTCCAGAGGCTCGACCAGTCGGGGCTTGAGGCCGGACAAAATGAGGCCGTTTGCTAGCTGCACTTGGCCGTTTGACTGCGGATGGGCAACGGACGCTAAGTCTAGTCGGATGCCCTGCGTCGCGCAGAAACGGCCAAGGCGCCTTTGGCAAAGTTTGTGCCGTTGCCGGTGATGATGCTGTGTGGTATGCCATACCGGATGGTGATGTCGGAGATGAAAGTCACAGCAGTCGGACCATTCAATTTCTTAATTGGCTTTGCTTCCATCCACTTGGTGAACTTGTCCACCGTGACAAGCAGATGAGTCATGCCGCCACGCGCCGTCTTGAATGGTCCCACCATGTCTAGGCCCCAGACGGCAAAGGGCCAGGCAATGGGGATAGTCTTGAGTGCAAAAGCCGGCTGATGTGGTTTGGAGCGGAACTTCTGGCACCCTTTGCATTTCTGGACCAAGTCTTTGGCATCTTCTAGAGCAATCGGCCAGAAAAAACCGTGGCGGAAAGCTTTGGCCACGAGTGCTCTTGAAGCTGCGTGGTGACCACACTCGCCTTGATGGATATCTTTGAGGATTGCTTGGCCTTGCTCCGGCTCTACGCAGCGCTGGTAAACACCAGTGACACTGCGCCTCACAAGTTCTCTGTTGATTATGGTGTATGCTGCTGCCCGGCGTTGCACTTGCCAGGGCGAGATCTCATCAGTCGGCAGCTCTTTGTTCACCAGAAAGTTGAGGATGGGCTGGGCCCATGAAGGTGTTGCAACTTCTTCGACTGCTAGGACTGCTACTTGCACGAGGGCGGTTGGGCCGAGAGGCGGCGGGTTGGAGTCGGCTGCCGCTTGCTGAGTCGATGAAGTCCCCGGGCCGACTTGCCGCAGTCCCTGGGCCGGGTTCTGAAGTCCCCGGGCCGAGTGCGGCTGCTGTAGTCCCCGGATCGCCTGCCGAATTCCCCGTGCCAGCTGCTGGGGTCCTCAAGTCAGATCCGACTGCTTTAGGAGGAGCCGGCACAAAGATGGTATCCGACTCTAGCGATGGCTTGACGAACGGCTTAAGGAGGCATTATAGGGCGACGCCAGCTGGTATTGCTTGCCGGGTGGAGCTGATACGTCTCCGTCGTATCTACTTTTCCAAACACTTTTGCCCTTGTTTTGGACTCTAACTTGCATGATTTGAATGGAACTAACCCGGACTGACGCTGTTTTCAGCAGACTTTCCATGGTGTTATTTATGTGCAGAAACAAAAGTTCTCGGAATGACCTGAAACTCCACGGAACATATTTTTGGAAAATATTAAAAATACTGGAAGAAGAATCCACGTCAGGGGGGCCTCCACCTGTCCACGAGGGTGGGGGGCGCGCCTACCCCCCTGGGCGCGCCCCCTGCCTCGTGGGCCCCCTGACGCTCCACCGACCTCAACTCCAACTCCATATATTCGTGTTTGGGGAGAAAAAAATCGGAGAGAAGGATTCATCGTGTTTTACGATACGGAGCCGCCGCCAAGCCCTAAAACCTCTCGGGAGGGCTGATCTGGAGTCCGTTCGGGGCTCCGGAGAGGGGAATCAGTCGCCGTCGTCATCATCAACCATCCTCCATCACCAATTTCATGATCCTCACCGCCGTGCATGAGTAATTCCATCGTAGGCTTGCTGGACGGTGATGGGTTGGATGAGATTTATCATGTAATCGAGTTAGTTTTGTTAGGGTTTGATCCCTAGTATCCACTATGTTCTGAGATTGATGTTGCTATGACTTTGCTATGCTTAATGCTTGTCACTAGGGCCCGAGTGCCATGATTTCAGATCTGAACCTATTATGTTTTCATGAATATATGTGAGTTCTTGATCCTATCTTGCAAGTCTATAGTCACCTACTATGTGTTATGATCCGACAACCCCGAAGTGACAATAATCGGGACCACTCCCGGTGATGACCATAGTTTGAGGAGTGCATGTATTAACTATGTGTAATGCTTTGGTCCGGTACTCTATTAAAAGGAGGCCTTAATATCCCTTAGTTTCCACTAGGACCCCGCTGCCACGGGAGGGTAGGACAAAAGATGTCATGCAAGTTCTTTTCCATAAGCACGTATGACTATATTCGGAATACATGCCTACATTACATTGATGAATTGGAGCTAGTTCTATGTCACCCTATGTTATGATTGTTACATGATGAACCGCATCCGGCATAATTCTCCATCACCGATCCAATGCCTACGAGCTTTTCACATATTGTTCTTCGCTTATTTACTTTACCGTTGTTACTGTTACAATCACTACAAAACCCAAAAATATTACTTTTTCTACCATTACCGTTGTTACTGTTACAATCACTACAAAACCCAAAAGTATTACTTTGCTACTAAATACTTTGCTGCAGATACTAAGTTATCCAGGTGTGGTTGAATTGACAACTCAACTACTAATACTTGAGAATATTCTTTGGCTCCCCTTGTGTCGAATCAATAAATTTGGGTTGAATACTCTACCCTCGAAAACTGTTGCGATCCCCTATACTTGTGGGTTATCAAGACTATTTTCTGGTGCCGTTGCCGGGGAGCATAGCTCTATTCTTTGAGTCACTTGGGATTTATATCTTCTGGTCACTATGAAGAACTTGAAAGACGCGAAAACAAAATTTATCCCTCAACTACGAGGGGAGGTAAGGAACTGCCATCTAGCTCTACACTTGATTCACCTTCTGTTTTGAGTAAGCTTGCGACACCTAAACCTGCTTCTGCTATTAATTCTGATATGTCGCATGTTATTGATGATGCCACTTCTGCTATGCATGATACTTATGATGAAACTACTTTTAGGCTTGATACTACTGTGCCACTTGGTGAATTTCTTGATGAACAACTTGCTAGGGTTAGAGAGAATGAAATTATTGAAACTGATAATATTGAATATAGTGATGATGAAGACTCTCCCCCTAATAAATATGAATTACCTATTGTGCCTGAGGGTTATGTTCTGGATGAAGAATCTGCTAGAGCTATTTTAGCTTGCAATGATAGAAGTGATCTTAAGAAGTTATTAGCTAAATGGAAGCAGCAATCTCTTAATGCTAGAATGAAACCTGACCCTGCTTTTGCTACTTCACCTACCTGTGTTACTGATAAGGATTATGAATTCTCTGTTGATCCTGATATAATTACTTTGGATGAATCTGATCCTTTTTATGGCTATGAACCTAAAACTATTGTGGCACATCTTACTAAATTAAATGATATGGCCACCCTGTTTACTAATGATGAGAAATCTCGCTACCTTTATATCCTTAAAATATTTCCGTTCTCAATAAAGGGTGATGCTAAGATATGGTCTAATTCTCTTGATCCTGGTTGTGTGCGTAGTCCCCATGATATGATTTATTACTTCTCTGCTAAATATTTCCCTGCTCATAAGAAACAAGCTGCTTTAAGGGATATATATAATTTTGTGCAAATTAAAGAAGAGAGTCTCCCACAAGCTTGGGGGAGGCTTCTCCAATTACTTAATGCTTGCCTGATCATCCTCTTAAGAAAAATGAAATACTTGATATCTTTTATAATGGACTAACCGATGCTTCCAGAGATTACCTGGATAGTTGTGCTGGTTCTGTTTTCAGGGAAAGAACACCGGATGAAGCTGAAATTCTATTGAATAATATATTGACAAATGAAAATAATTGGACACTTCCTGAGCCAATTCCTGAGCCTATTCCTAAACCAACTCTGAAGAAGAGAGGTGTTCTATTTCTCAGTCCTGAAGATATGCAAGAGGCAAAGAAATCTATGAAAGAAAAAGGTATTAAAGCTGAAGATGTTAAGAATTTACCTCCTATTGAAGAAATACATGGTCTAAATTTACCGCATGTTGAAGAAACATATGATCTTAATCCCTCACCTATTGAAGAAATACATGGTCTTAATTTACCACCTGTTGAAGAAACATATGATCTTAATCCTTCACCTATTGAAGAAACTCACGGTCTTGATAACCCGATACAGGTAGTAAAGGTAAATTCTCTCTATAGATTTGATGAAGGTGATATCCCTTGTTATAAGTCTGCTAGACAATGCTTAGATGAGTTTGATAATTTTATTGTCAAACAAGAAAACTTCAATGCTTATTTTGGTAGACAATTGAAATACAATTCCGATACGCTTGAACACTTGGTTGATTATATGTCTAGAGTTAAAGGTGAACTTAAACTCATTACTAAACATGCTTCTATGGTTACCACTCAAGTGGAACAAGTACTTAAAGCTCAAAATGATTTGCTCAATGAATTGAATAGTAAGAATAATGATTATGCTGTTAGAGTGGCTACTAGAACTGGTAAAATGACTCAGGAACCTTTGTATCATGAAGGCCACCCTAAGAGAATTTAGCAAGATTCTCAGAGAAATAATATAGATGCACCTAGTCCTTCTAAAAAGAAGAAAAAGAAAAATGATAGGACTTTGCATGATTATAGTGAACCTATTGCTGAAACACCTGAGAATCCAAATGATATTTCTATTTCTGATGCTGAAACACAATCTGGTAATGAACATGAACCTAATGAAAATGTTAATGATAATGTTCATGATGATGCTCAACCAAGCAATGATAATGATGTAGAAACTGAACCTGCTGTTGATCTTGATAACCCACAATCAAAGAATCAACGTTATGATAAGAGAGACTTTATTTCTAGGAAACATGGTAAAGAAAGAGAACCATGGGTTCAGAAACCCATGCCTTTTCCTCCCAAACCATCCAAGAAAAAGGATGATGAGGATTTTGAGCGCTTTGCTGAAATGATTAGACCTATCTTTTTGCGTATGCGATTGACTGATATGCTCAAAATGTATCCTTATGCTAAGTATATGAAAGAAATTGTCACTAATAAAAGAAAGATACTGGAAGCTGAAATTTCCACCATGCTTGCTAATTATACTTTTAAGGGTGGAATACCTAAGAAACTTGGAGATCCAGGAGTACCAACTATACCATGCTCCATTAAAAGAAACTATGTTAGAACTGCTTTATGTGATCTTGGAGCTGGTGTTAGTGTTATGCCTCTCTCTTTATATCATAGACTTGATTTGAATAAGTTGACACCTACTAAAATATCTTTGCAAATGGCTGATAAATCAACTGCTATACCTGTCGGTATTTGTGAGGATGTGCCTGTTGTGGTTGCAAACGTTACTATTTTGACGGACTTTGTTATTCTTGATATTCCCGAGGACGATAGTATGTCTATTATTCTTGGAAGACCTTTTTTGAATACTGTAGGGGCTGTTATTGATTGCAACAAAGGCAAGGTCACTTTTCATGTTAATGGTAATGAGCATACGGTACACTTTCCGAGGAAACAACCTCAAGTCCACAGTATCAATTCTATTGGAAAAATTCCATCGATTATTTTTGGAGGTTTTGAATTTCCTCTTCCTACTGTCAAGAAGAAATATGATATTCTTATTATTGGGGATGTGCATATCCCCGTTGAGGTAACATAGTGTTATTCAAAATTTCTCCAGTTCCATGTTTATTCGGAATGAGTTTGTTAACAAGACTTGATCAACCTTGTTAGTGGATTCCTTTTGATGAGCATGAGATGGATGAAACTAGAAGGCACAACCTTCTGTACCCTCTCTCTACTTTCTGTTATTTAGTTGAAATAAAGCAAAAATAGTATTTTCCTGTCTGTTTCCTGAATTATCCATGCAATATAAAAATAAGCCGAAAATAAAAGTTCTCCAAATGCCCTGAAAATGGAATATGATTTTTTTTGGAATATTTGAGAATATCTGGCACTGAGAACACAGCAGGGGGAGCTAGCACCTGGCCACGAGGGTCCAGGGCGCGCCCACCCCTACAGGGCACGCCCCCTGCCTCGTGGGCCCATGGTGGCTCCCCTCCACTTATTCCTGCACCCACACACTTCTTCCTCCCAAAAAAATCACCATCCAGCTCAAGCACGAGTTCTAGCTCATTTTGCTGCGATTTTCGATCTCCTTGCTCAAAGCACCTCTCACAAAACTGCTTGGGGGGATTGTTCCTTGGTATGTGACTCCTCCAATGGTCCAATTAGTTTTTGTTCTAGTGCTTTATTCATTGCAAATTTGTGTTGCCTAGGTGACCATGTTCTTGAGCTTGCATATCAAATTTATATGGTTCCAAGTAGTTCTAATGCATGATATGGGCTCTAGGCACTTGTAGGAGTAGTTGCTATCAATTTTGTTGAGCTTGGTTCACTTTTGTTTGAAGTTACTAAAAATTTTAGAAATTTTTCAGAGGAAGAAATATGCTTAGGAAAATATACCAAGGTGGTCCTTCAAGGAAGCAAGGACCCAGGCTCGCAATGCGCGATGCCGATGATGAGCCACCAAGGAATGCTCCAGTGCGGCCTTGTGAATGGCCTTCAGAAGACTTTATGGATCGAGCGGGAATCAAGGAAGAATTTAACGCATATTTGCGTAACGCTGATCTCGTGAGCTTCGAGGGGGAAAAGTGCCGTCAGTACCACTATCTCACTAGTTCCTTTGTGAGGAGGTTTGAATATTCATCTTCACGTAATTCTCAAACTATCCTATTTGATCTCTATGAAAAGTCTTACACTATGGACTTAGAGGATTTTACCAATGCTTGCAAACTTCCACAATGGGGTAGTACTAGTGAACCTCGCAAATCTGAATCTAGAGAATTTCTTGCTAGTATAACTGTGGGGGAATCTAGAGATATAGCACAAGCTACCATAGGGAGCATTCATTTTCCTGCTATACATTATTTTGCTCTCTTCATAGGTAGGTGCATAAATGGTAAGGATGAAGCATGTCACATGTGTGTCCCTTACCTCAGTTTTCTTAGGAGTGCTGTGTTAGGAGATAAATCTTATAATTTGGGAGCCATTGTTGCACGTAGGTTGCATCATAATAGATTTAATGGAGATTTCTTTGGTGGAATTTATGCAACTCGTTTAGCTAATTTTCTTGGTGTAGACATACGTGAGGATAATATTGAGTTGCCTCCTACTTATTTAGATTATGAGGCTATGGTTCGTCATCAGTTTATTGAGAGAAATGAACAACCTCTCCAGTACCGACTAATCTTTGACAGACGACGCACCTATCAAGTCGCTCTTCCCGCTTCTGCTTTCTTTGACTTTCAGGCAAAAGGGAGACATTTTATAACCAGAGAGGAGGCGGAGGAGTATAAGAGGAGGGCTGAGATAGCTCGCCTCCAAGCTGCAGCACACGATGCAATGACCGCTGTATCTCAGTACGACCCCGATTACAACTATGGATATCCACCAGGCCATCCGTGGCAATAAACCAACTTAGGCCAAAAGCCTAAGCTTGGGGGAGTACGTATTTCTCACCGACACTACATTCATGTTCACACACTCATTGCTAGATGTCGGTGCTCATAATTTTTCACTGTAATATCCATGCTAGTTTATTTTCCTTTTTCTTGCTTTCTTCTTGTGTGTTTAATAAACCTTAAGAAAAACCAAAAACAATTAGTGTAGCTTTTAGTTAGTTTACTTTCCTTGCTGTAGTAGTAATAATTAAAAAGAAAACCCAAGAAGATTTCCCGTTCTTCTTTTGCTTGTTGGGAGCTTTCCCGTGTAAATAGTTTTATTTGTTTTCTATGGGGGTCGATAGGAGAAGACCATAATTAAATTGTTGAAGTGGCTCTTATATGCATTATTGTTGATTTAACCAAGAGCCCATATTGCCTTGTCTTCTCCTGTTTATTGAATGCTCGCAGATTCCAGCTTAGTCCAATGCACGTGCACTCTTATTATTTTCACATCGTTCGGTCGTGCAAGTGAAAGGCAATTATGATGATATATGATGGAATGACCGAGATGAGAGAAGCTGGTATGAACTCGACCTCTCTTGTTTTTGTAAATATGATTAGGTCATCGTTCCTGATTCAGCCTATTATGGGTAAACATGTTTGCAATGACAATTAGAGATTATAGTTGCTCGTGCCATGCTTGATTAGCTATGAGTTATAATGGTTTACCTTGCGTGCCAACATGCTATTAAAATGGTTGTGATGTGGTATAGTGGGGTGGTATCCTCCTTTGAATGATTTAAGTGACTCGACTTGGCACATGTTCACACATGTAGTTGAAACAAAATCAACATAGCCTTCATGATATTTATGTTCATGGTGGATTATATCCTACTCATGCTTGCACTCAATGTTTATTAATTTTAATGCATGTTCATGACTGTTGTCGCTCTCTAGTTGGTCTCTTCCCAGTCTTTTACTAGCCTTCACTTGTACTAAGCGGGGATACTGCTTGTGCATCCAATCCCTTAAACCCCAAAGTTATGCCATATGAGTCCACTATACCTTCCTATATGCGGTATCTACCTGCCGTTCCAAGTAAATTTGTATGTGCCAAACTCTAAACCTTCAAATGAAATTCTGTTTTGTATGCTCGAATAGCTCATGTATCAACTAGGGCTGTCCGTATCTTCCATGTTAGGCGGGTTATTCTCAAGAGGAGTGGACTCCACTCCTCACTCACGAGAAAATGGCTGGTCACCGGGATGCCCAGTCCCATGCTTTATGCAAACTAAATCAAAATAATTGCAAACAAAACTCCCCCGGGGCTGTTGCTAGTTGGAGGCACTTGTTGTTTCGAGCAAGCCATGGATTGATGCTTGTTGCTGGAGGGGGAGTATAAACTTTACCATTCTGTTTGGGAACTGCCTATAATGTGTGTAGCATGGAAGATATCGCCATCTCTTGGTTGTTATGTTGACAATGAAAGTATGCCGCTCAAAATATTATTTATCTCTGCTTTAAAATCGAGCTCTGGCACCTCTACAAATCCCTGCTTCCCTCTGCGAAGGGCCTATCTATTTACTTTCATGTTGAGTCATCACCCTCTTATTAAAAAGCACCAGCTCGAGAGCACCGCTGTCATTTGCATCCATTACTATTAATTTATATTGGGTATGACTGGATCTCTTTTACCATGAATTACAATGTTTAGTCAGTCCTTGATCTTTAAAGGTGCTCTGCATTTATGTTTTGCGGTCTCAGAAAGGGCCAGCGAGATACCATTTTGTTATATCATATCATGATTGTTTTGAGAAAGTGTTGTCATCTGAGATTTATTATTATTGCTCGCTAGTTGATTATGCCATTGATATGAGTAAACATGAGACCTAAAGTGTTATTGTGAATGTGGTTAGTTATAATCTTTGCTGAAAACTTGAATGTTGGCTTTACATATTTACAACAACAAGAGCAAACAGAGTTTGTAAAAGTTTTTCTTTATCACTTTCAGTTTATCAACTGAATTGCTTGAGGACAAGCAAAGGTTTAAGCTTGGGGGAGTTGATACGTCTCCGTCGTATCTACTTTTCCAAACACTTTTGCCCTTGTTTTGGACTCTAGCTTGCATGATTTGAATGGAACTAACCCGGACTGACGCTGTTTTCAGCAGACTTTCCATGGTGTTATTTATGTGCAGAAACAAAAGTTCTCGGAATGACCTGAAACTCCACGAAACATATTTTTGGAAAATATTAAAAATACTAGAAGAAGAATCCACGTCAGGGGGGCCTCCACCTGTCCACGAGGGTGGGGGCGCGCCTGCCCCCCTGGGCGCGCCCCTGCCTCGTGGCCCCCCTGACGCTCCACCGACCTCAACTCCAACTCCATATATTCGTGTTCGGGGAGAAAAAAAATCAGAGAGAAGGATTCATCGCGTTTTACGTTACGGAGCCACCGCCAAGCCCTAAAACCTCTCGGGAGGGCTGATCTGGAGTCTGTTCGGGGCTCCGGAGAGGGGAATCCGTCGCCGTCGTCATCATCAACCATCCTCCATCACCAATTTCATGATGCTCACCGCCGTGCGTGAGTAATTCCATCGTAGGCTTGCTGGAGGGTGATGGGTTGGATGAGATTTATCATGTAATCAAGTTAGTTTTGTTAGGGTTTGATCCCTAGTATCCACTATGTTCTGAGATTGATGTTGCTATGACTTTGCTATGCTTAATGCTTGTCACTAGGGCCCGAGTGCCATGATTTCAGATCTGAATCTATTATGTTTTCACGAATATATGTGAGTTCTTGATCCTATCTTGCAAGCCTATAGTCACCTACTATGTGTTATGATCCGGCAACCCCGAAGTGACAATAATCGGGACCACTCCCGTTGATGACCATAGTTTGAGGAGTTCATGTATTCACTATGTGTTAATGCTTTGGTCCGGTACTCTATTAAAAGGAGGCCTTAATATCCCTTAGTTTCCGCTAGGACCCCGCTGCCACGGGAGGGTAGGACAAAAGATGTCATGCAAGTTCTTTTCCATAAGCACGCATGACTATATTCAGAATACATGCCTACATTACATTGATGAATTGGAGCTAGTTCTATGTCACCCTATGTTATGATTGTTACATGATGAACCGCATCTGGCATAATTCTCCATCACCGATCCAATGTCTACCAGCTTTTCACATATTGTTCTTCGCTTATTTACTTTACCGTTGTTACTGTTACAATCACTACAAAACCCAAAAATATTACTTTTGCTACCGTTACCGTTACTTCCATATTACTTTGCTACTAAATACTTTGCTGCAGATACTAAGTTATCCAGGTGTGGTTGAATTGTCAACTCAACTGCTAATACTTGAGAATATTCTTTGGCTCCCCTTGTGTCGAATCAATAAATTTGGGTTGAATACTCTACCCTCGAAAACTGTTGCGATCCCCTATACTTGTGGGTTATCAGGAGCCGATCCATGCCAAGGCATCAGCTTGCTCGTTGTCGTTTCTTGGCACATGGAGAAACTCGCACCCTTCAAAGTATCCACTGAGTTGCTGTATGAGGAAGCGGTAACTCGCCATGTTTGCATCCTTGGCATCCAATCACCTGACGACTGCTGGACCACCAAGTCGGAATCTCCATAACACAGGATCCGGCGAATGCCGAGTTCCTTGGCAAGCCAGAGCCCGTGAATGAGTGCTTCATATTCAGCAACGTTGTTGGAGGCGGCAAAGTGAATTTGCAACACATATCTGAGCTTGTCGCCTTTGGGAGAGGTGAGGACGATGCCGGCTCCCAAACCGGTGCGCATCTTGGAACCAACAAAGTGCATTCACCAATGGGTGGAGTCTGGCGCTGGTGGCAAGTACTGGGTTTCGGCCCAGTCGACGAGGAAGTCAGCCAGTGCTTGTGACTTGCTGGCGGTGCGAGGCTCGTAGTAGATGGTGTAGGGGGCCAAATCTATTGCCCATTTGGCCACTCGTCCTGAGGCATCTCGGCTTCCAATGATCTCGGCAAGGGGAGCAGTGCAGACCACAGTGATTGGGTGCTCTTGAAAATATGGCTTCAATTTCTTGGCTGCAAAGTGCACGCCATAGCACATCTTCTGGTAGTGGGGGTAGTTTTGCTTGGAGGCGGACAACACTTCACTAAGGTAATACACCGGTCTCTAGACTGGTAGTGCTTTGCCTTCTTCCTTGCGTTCCACCACTATGACTGTGCTGACCACCCGGCTGGTAGCGGCGATGTAGAGGAGCATGGGCTCCTTAGGAGTCGGAGCCGCCAGAACAGGCGGAGTGGTCAACATCTTCTTAAGCTGGAGAAAATCTTCATCCGCCTTGTTGTTCCACTCGAAAAAAGTGGTCTTCTTCATGAGCTGGCATAGGGGAAGAGCCTTCTCGCCCAGCCGACTGATGAAACGGCTGATGGATGCCAAGCAGCCGGTGAATTTTTGCACGTCCAGCAGTCGGGTGGGCACTTCCATCCTCTCGATGGCCTTGATCTTCACAGGGTTGCACTCTATGCCGCGCTCTAAGACTAGAAACCCAAGAAGCTGGCCGACTGGTACTCCAAAGACGCATTTCTCCGGGTTGAGCTTGATCTGAAATCGGCACAAATTCTCAAAGGTCTCCTTGAGGTCTTCTAGCAGCGTTCCACGCTTCTCTGTCTTCACCACAACATCGTCCACATAGACGTGGGCGTTTCTGTCGAGTTGTTTGAGGAGGCACTTCTGCATGCAACGCTGAAACATGGCGCCGGCATTCCTCAAGCCGAACGTCATGGTCAGGTAGCAGAAGGCTCCGAACGGCGTGTGAAGGCGGTCTTCAGCCTGTCGGCCGGGTTTAGCTTGATCTGATGATACCCCGAGTATGCATCCAAAATGCTCAACAGCTCGCATCCGGCCGTGGAGTCTATCACTTGGTCAATCCTTGGTAAGGCAAAGGGATCTTCGGGGAATGCTTTGTTGAGGCTGGTATAATCAATACACATGCGCCATTGCTTGTTCTTCTTCAGCACTAGGACTGGGTTAGCTAACCACTCTGGAAAGAACACCTCCATGATGAAGCCGGCTGCTAGAAGCCGGGCTATCTCTTCTCCAACAACTCTTCTCTTCTCCTCTGACAGGCAGCGCAAGGTCTGCCTGACTGGCTTGGCATCAGACCGGACGTGTAACTTGTGCTCGGCGAATTCCGTCGGAACACCTGGCATGTCCTTGGGAGACCATCGAAGATGTCCCGATTCTCACGGAGGAAATCGACGAGCTCGTCTTCCTATTTGTTGTCAAGGTTTGCACCTATGACAGCGTGCCTCTCCGGGTGCTCCGGGTCCAAGGGTATCTTCTTTGTTTCCTTTGCCAGCTTGAACGATCCCTCAACTTCCAACTCCTTGGGGTTTGGTGACATTTCTGGCTGCTTGCTGGCCATTTCCACAACCCTGTCAAGGAGCCGCTTCTCAGCCGCGATCACGAGGGACTCGGCTAACCGGCTGCTCTCTGCTACGCAGGCAGACGACTTCTTGTAGTCTCCTGCTATGGTCAGGATTCCCTTGGAGCTCGGCATCTTCATCTTCAGGTAAGCATAGTGAGGGACCGCCATAAACTTGGCCAGGGCAGGCCGGCCAAGCAGTGCATGATAAGGGCTCTCAAGGTCCACCACCTCAAACCAGACTGGCTCTCGGCGGAAATGATTTTTGTCCCCGAAGAGGACATCTATCTGAGTCTTGCCGATTGGTGAGCAGGAAAGGCCTGGAACAATGCCATGGAAAATAGTCCGGCTGGGCTGAAGATGTCTCTGCTTGATTTCCAACTTCTCCATGGTATCTTTGTACAGGATGTTGATGCTGCTGCCGCCATCTATCAGAACTCGGGAGAAGCGAGCAGCTCGCCTCTCCGTGGCAAAGGTGGCATCCAACACCAGAGCATAAGAGCCGGGATTGGGCATCACCTCCGGGTGGTCGGCTCTACTCCAGCTGATGGGCTTCTCAGACCAATGCATGAATTCAGGGGTCTCTGAGGCTACTGCATTCACTTCTTGTTGCTGCTGCCGTCCGCTGCGCCTGTCATCGGCCACGCTGGTGAACACGACATAAGCCCCATGCTCTTCAGGGTACTCATCTTGTATCGCGCCGACTGGCCGAACCGCCGGCTGCTGAGGAGGAGGAGGCGGCGGGCCGGCAGGCGGAGGGGGCTGGAGTCCGTCACCCTTGGCGATCCTGGTGAGCCAGTGGCACTTCCGAGTCCTGTGGTTGGACGGCTTCGCGCCGCTGTGGAACTTGCAGGGTGCATCAAGGGTCTACTCGTATGAGAAGGCGGGCAACCAGTTGGGCTTGCCGCCCTTCTGGCGCTTGGGGGGAGGCTGCCCTTCCGGCTGCTGATCTTCGTCTGTTGCCACCTGTCGGCTCGTGGAAGCCGGCTGCATGGCATTGCGCTTGTTGTCGTTTGGTTGCTGTCGCCGGCTGGTGTCACCAGCCGGGGTCCGAGGAGCTTGAGGCACCACCTTGCGCGACACATTGACTTGGATCTCCGTCTTCATGGAGGAGTCGACCGTGGCATACTTGTCTGCTATGATCAGCAGCTCATCGAGGGTTGCCGGCTCATCGCAGAGGAGCTTGTGTTTGAGGAGGGTGCCCTCTCGGCACCTGGCAGTGAAGTACTCGATGGCATGCACCTCGTGCACGCCCTCGCAAGAGTTGCACAGCTCAGCCCAGCGCGTGAGGTAGTCGCGAGTCGACTCGTTGGGGCCTTGGACGCACAAGGAGATCCGGCGGGGCTTG
The DNA here is from genome assembly GCF_002575655.3 of Aegilops tauschii subsp. strangulata. NCBI lineage: Eukaryota > Viridiplantae > Streptophyta > Magnoliopsida > Poales > Poaceae > Aegilops > Aegilops tauschii. Next base: position 396,215,990 of record NC_053039.3, on the reverse strand, counting down.
GGCGGCCGCTTGTACGTGCTGGTGAAGTTGCGGATGAATGCTTCAGTGAAATCAACCCAGCTGTTGATGCTGCGGGGCCTCAGGCTGTTCAGCCATGTCCGGGCCGTGCCCTGGAGCATGAGCAGAACGTACTTCATAGCAACGCGCTTGTTGCCGTTCGCGATGCTGGCGGATATGGAGTAGTCGACCAGCCAGTCCTACGGCTTCACGGAGCCGGTGTACTTGGGTGTATCTCTCGGGAGCGTGAACCCTTTGGGGAAAGGTTCATCTCGGATGCGGGGGCCGAAGCATGGCGGACCCAGCTCATCATCTTCTTCTAGCGCCAGGGATCGATTGAGGCGATCGATCCGGTGGCGGGCATCGTTTTCTCCGATTCCTTCTCGGCGGCCAAGGCGGTCGCCGAGTGACGGGTGATCAACAGGCGGCGGGGAAATGCGCCTCTCCCTGCAGGGAGGAGGAGGCGGACAGTCATCTCGTTGCTGTACTGCTCTTGGGCGGCTGTCTTGGTCACGCTCGATGGTGATGCGAGTCCGGCTGCGGCTAGCAGCCAGCTCCTTGTCTCTTCTATCGCGGACGCCACCAGTCGGCGTCCGGGATGTCGCGCCTTGGTCTCGGCGAGGAGGCGGGTCGTCGTTTCGCCGGTTGGGCGCATCAGTGTGGCACCCAGCCTCTTGCTGCTCAGCAGCCGCATCGAGGAGCTACTGGACTCGCTCCGTCATGTGACGACGCTCGTCGCCTTCGAGCTTGTCTAGCTCGTCTGCTGCCGCCTGGGCAGCTCGTATGTTCTCCGCAGGCGTGGTGTAGACGGGACGATCAGTCCCGAACATGCTGGCGATGGTCGCGCACGGCTGCCGGATCTGGCCAATGCGGCTAGGCCCACCAGGAGCCGGCGTGCCACCGACAGCATGGTCCATCTCACGCTGGTAAGCCTCCGAAAGGCGTCTCATGCTGGCCAGCCAGTTGGCGCTCTCAACGAGCTGGACGCGGCGTGCCTCCAGCGTCTCGGCGTCGGTGTCTTCCGGGATGGGTGCAGTCAGGTCTTGCATCGCCGCCTGCAACGGATCCTGGCCACCTTTGCCAGAGTGCTCGCCATGGCTGATGATGAGCACTTCCGTGACGGTGCTGCCGCCGCTGTCCGCGCGAGGAAGCGGCTCGTCGTAGACCACCACGTAGGTGGGGAACGCGTCGAGCGACGCCGTGTCGGAGTCGACCAACATCGGGTCGGTGGAGCCAACCGACTCCAAGTCTACAGCAGGCTCGCTGGAGACGTGGAGCTGATCGAGGAGGCTCACTAGGCAGCTCTCGGGGCCCTCGGTGCCTGCATCAGACGCGGGCTCGTCGGAGAGGCGAACCTCGCCAACAAGATCAGTGAGGCAACTCGCCGCACAGGCGACCTCCGCGCCGTGCAGCGCGTCGGCACAGACGCCGTCAGGCGTGCCGGGCTGGCTGTGCTCGCCAGAAAGGAACAAGGTTCCCGTCCAGAATAGGTCTCCGGGAGACGGTGCACCTCGCCCCACGGTGGGCGCCAAATGTCGGGGGTTGGATGCGACATATGCCAAATGTCGGGGGTTGGCTTATCATGGTGGGAGCGAGTAGAACGTCGCCGGTGCCTGGAAGCGGGATGAGGCGTAGACATGAACGCCGGCGCACTTTACCCAGGTTCGGGGCTCTCCTAGGAGATAACACCCCTAGTCCTGCTCTGCGGGGTCTCCGCATGATCACTAAGGCACTAGTGAGTACAATGGTGCTCCTCGAGCTGTTTGCTAGAGGTAGAAGAAGGCAAGGCTTGCTCTCCCCTCCCCCTAGGTGCTGGTCTAATTCTAACAGGTTGGAACCCTTTGCATGGGTGCCCTGGGGGGTTTATATAGGCCTACCCCCAGGGGTACAATGGTAATCCGGCCGGGTGTAGGACCCGGCTTTCAGTCTCTCTGGTCGCCGGCTTCTCCGCCGGCTGCTGGGGCCCGCCGCCTGGTGGGCCCCGCCGACTGGTCTGGTACGGAGCCGACAGGCCGCTCCCGCCGCTCGGGGGTCTTGCCGGCTGCTGATTATTGTAGTCGTGATGCTAATGACGCAGGCTTGGTCAGGGGAGCGTGGCTACAGTCCCGCCGTCTGGTGGGAGATCACTGTAGCCACTCCATGTCTTATCTGGTTAATGGTGCACGGGCCCCGAGGGGGGAGCGGGCTGCCTGCTGGAATCCTGCCCCCCTCGAGTCCGACTGGTCTGGCCTCCGCCGTCTTCCGGGCTCTCGCTGCCCGGTAGGGCCCGCCGCCCGCAGGCCGTACCAACAGGCCGTCGTGGGAGCAGGGCTCCGCCTGCCTGCAGTGATGTTAGGGGTGGAGTGGCAACAGTGCCGCGCCGGGCAGAGATCTCCGCCCGTAGGGAGCACTGTGGCCACACTCGCCCTGGATACGGGAGGGATGGGCTTCACTGTTGCCTTGCCCCGTCTTATCTTCTTAATGGGGGAGCAGACTTTGAGGGCGCCGTAGGCCGACTGCTATGAGCCGGCCTCTCTGCAGGCTGCTAGCTAGGAGTCGGCCCATCTTGGAGCTGCCTTCCTGAGCATGGCCGTCTTCAGGCAGCCGACCGTTCCGCCAGCCGGCCTCCAGAAGGCGGCGCTTCATCTTGACGTCTTGAGGGGCGCAGCCGGCCCCGATGCTTTGAAAGGTTCTGGTACTCGGGTTGGGCTACCCGTGGCCCATTACTCCGACAGAATGAGTGCGCGCGTGCACATCTTCGCTTTGTGCATGTACTACCTGTGTGCGTGAGAGAGGACGAGTACATTCTTCTAGAACCAGTAGCACGTCACTGTGATCAATCCACACAAGGAGGTCGCGACAACGCCTCCACATGTGCCACATGGCTTAATGGATGCCCCCACATCATTTTAATCATAATATATTGACTGAAAAAGGAAGTACTAGTAAGGTACACGTGCATTGCGCGCATGAGATTTGGCAACCAAATTATGAATATGGGTTGTTTGGATTGTGACTATGTTTGCCTTATATTGCCACATTATGGGGCTGTTTGGTTTCCAGGCACATTGCCACACTTTGCCACACCCTATCTTAGGCAAGTTTGACCAAGTTAGGTGGGTGTTTGGTTCTAGCCACACCTAAGGCAAGAATTTTTTTATGAGCAGTGAACCCCACATGTCATAGACACAAAAAGCGTGGCAAGATTCCCTAAGGCAAGCCAAAGTGTGGCTAACAATTTGAGCAACTCAAGTTAGTCAAGTGTGGATAAAATATGATGTTCACACTTTGCCACACATTTTGACAAGCTTGCCTAAGGTTAAGGTTTGTTTGGTTTGTGACTAGCTTTGCCAAAGATTGCCACACCTAAGGTTAGGCAAGTTTCACCAACTTAGCTGAGTGTTTGGTTCAAGCCAGACCTTAGGCAAGCCACACTTGGGCCCACATGGCATAGACACAAAAAGAGTGGCAAGATTCCCTTAGGCTTGCCAACTTGTGGCCCACATGGCATACACACAAAAATGAGAGCCACAAGTTGGCAAGCCTAAGGAAATCTTGCCACACTTTTTGTGTATATGCCATGTGGACCCAAGTGTGGCTTGAACCAAACACTCACAAACTTGCCTAACCTTAGGTGTGGCAATCTTTGGAAAAGTAGATACAAACCAAATAGCCCCAAAGTGTGGCTAGAAACCAAACATCCAGTAAATACCACACTATAGCATGTAAGCTTTGAGTCATATATGCATGATGTAGACGTTCGTTTAATTCTTATAGTTCATCTCATTAAAAATCAATTAGTTTTTATAAAAAAGTTAATCTATTTTAAGATTCATGGAATTGTGCGTTGTAAAGCATAAAGTAAAAACAAATAATGGCAATTCAACTAGAAAAAAAGTTTGGGTAGTTATGATACGGAGGATTCTAGAACAAAGGAGAAGCACTTGTGTTTTTGAGGTTTGTGCATTATGCTTAAGTTCAACCATGGAGTCTGCTAGATTCTACATGTGGCAAAATCCGGTGGGTGGCTAGAAGATGGTGCCAGGGGCCAAGTGGAGGGAGACTATGAAGGAGTGCACAAGTGCGAGATCGATATTTAAAGAGAGGGGGCGAGAACGTGCGCTGTTGCGCGCAGTGGCGGAGCCATGAAAAATAAATGAGCTAGTGGGCCAAGCATTGCTAATCCTTTACGAGGAGGGCCAATTCATCAACTTAAACCATTTTACCAACAATTGATCTACTGATCACATTCATATTAGCCTCAATATATAGTGATGTTAGGGGGGCAGGGCCCTTGCTGCCCCTGTCTTCGCCACTATGCACGCGTCTGAGAGATGAAGCGAAAGGCATGGATGATGATAGGGGGACGTTGGATATATAATCAATGTGGGTGTATTAGCTATGTAATCCTATATAGAGAGGTATAGATTGATCAATGTGTACGTGGGAAAGAGGGTGAGACCTCACTAGATATATAGATTGATCGGTTTGTGTGGAAAACTGGGAAAGACCTAGCTATATATACACACACATAGAGAAACATCGATCATTGCGCATGCACGTGAGAGATAAAGAATGCCCGATATGATGAAGAGGGCTGGGGAGGTGTGTGTGTGCATGCATGGGAGACCGACCTAAAGAAAAAGATTGCATGTGTGCGATGGATAATGTCGAGTGGTAGTGTGTGTGCATGCATGCACGAGAGAAAGTTAGTGGTACAATTAAAAAGAGAAGACGACGGTGTGGGTGTAAAAGACTAGGTGAGGTCATAATCAATGTAAAGTTGAATTCAAATATTTGAATAAGAGATCATGATATGTTTGAAACCCATGCATGCATGAATATAACTGAGATATGTGCGGTGTGGTTTGGAAACGAGCATGCTATACTTTATACACATTGAACATGGTCAGACTGATTTGAATTTGAGATACCGATGGCAGACACCGTTTGGCCACATTGCATCCATGCATGGACACACTATTCTAATTGGAGATGATGGGTGACTTTCGCATCACATATCTATATCTACTAGCAAGGTGCCCATGCGTTGCACGGAAAATCAAGATGCATTTGTATGAGTAGTTTATGTTGTGGGAGAAAAGGATGAACAAGAGAAGGCCTTATTTGCAAATGTGGAGAGGGGTGTGGGTATCTTTTTTGCAAAATTGCCATAGTTTCCTTCCTATCCGTCACACATAAATCGGACAACCTATATTGGAGGATGGCAGGCACACCATCATCACCAACTCTGTTTTTTATAAGAGTAGAGATACCCCTATAAATTATATTTTATATATTTTATATTGTGTGCGAATAACTTTAACTTTGAAAGATGGTCGTTGGATGAAGCCAATCCGAGGGTGCGGAGATGGAAAATTGGAGCACTAATTGCCGTTGGATATCATCTACATTCCACCAGATTTTGCCACATGTACAATCTAGAAGACTCCATGGTTGGACTTAAGCATAATGCACAAACCTCAAAACACAAGCACTTCTTCTTTGTTCTAGAATCTTCCGTATCATAATTGCCCAAATGTTTTTCTACATGATTTGCCATTATTTGTTTTTACTTTATGCTTTACAACGCACAATTCCATGAATCTTAAAATAGATTAGCTTTCTTAAAAAAAATAGATGATTTTGAATGAGATAAACTATAAGAATTAAACGAACATCTACATCATGCATATATGACTCAAAGCTTACATGCTATAATGTGGTATTTGTTCATATTTTGGTTGCCAAATCTCATGCTTGCAATGCACGTGTACCTTACTAGTCTAAATGGTTTTTGTGTGTGTGTTGTGTGTGTTAAACACATTGTACGTAGTATCATACATGGTTTAGATTCCGAACATCTAGCTGGAGCATACATGTACTATGATTTGAATTCAACATAAAATGGATACATATATTTGAATTTGAGATCGTATGTACACGTAGTTCGTATTTATATAGGAATTTACTACTCCTATATTCATGCATGTGTTGTGAAGATAATATTTAGATGGTTGTATAACTAACCCGAGTACAATCCGATTCAAACAGGGAAAATGTACTAAAACTTAGTCCATATGCTAGACAACACGAATTGTTTTTTATTGTTGAGGGAAGTGCAAACTGATTTGGTACTGTACACGTTATCTTTGTTGTCCCGATATTTTTAGTATTTGTTGTTGTAGTATTTGAATGCATTTCTAGTAATATAGTAAAACGGGACATAACTCTCTCTAGTGATGAGGTGTGAATTGTCTTTTTTTGTACATGTTAAGCTTGTTCACCCAAAATTTCAAGCCGCGCCTTGTTATGCCGAAATTTCAAGCTAGCATCTATGTCTATCGTGCTGCGAAACTCCCGCCTCTTCAACCCGCACCTTGTTACCCCGAAATATTTAAGATGTATCTTTGTCTCGTTGTGCTCCAAAAACTCCCTCCATCTCAACCCGCGCCTTGCTCTCCCAAAATTACAACACGCGCGAAAATTCCCACCTCCTGCGAAATCCCAACACGCGAAATGCCCGTGATACCCCTGAACCGAAAGAACCAGCTAGCTCAAATCGGTGGGGGGTACTTTCGTAGCTTACCCCACATTTCGGACAAGCGCGTCCCTAAGCCATGGTTCCCCCTACCATCCCATCCGCCCACCAATTCATACACCGAGGTTGCGAAAACCTGCGAATCCCCACACCCTCCTCCGTCCGCCACCCAGCCGGAGCCTCTTGCCCGACGACGTCGTCCACAACAACACCTCGACGCCCCTCATCCAACGCACCGGATGAGGATCCGTTGTCGATCTCGTCATCCTGCTGGTTCAGCCACCCCGTGCTCCACCTCCAAGGAGCTGCCCCGACGTTCCCCTCGTCTTTCGCACCACCTCCATTCCCACACCGCCGTCTTCACCTGCACCACCGGAAGAGCAGCATCATCACCGTTTCCTCGGATGAAGTTGAGGCCTAATCGGCGCCACCAAAGAGGTTCTACACTAATCGCCGCATTTTCTTCTTGATTCGATCTCACGGTGCTGCCAGCGCTCGGTCCTGAGCCAACATGGCGCGGCTCCATCCACGGCGGCGTGGCCGGCCACTTCCTCCATGGTGTTGCTCCCTCGGTGGCGACGTCCACATCAGTAGGACCTGCTGCTGCTTTGCCTCTCGCTCGCGCTGCTGCTCTGCTCTTGCTCTCGGTCCCCTGCCTAGTCTGCTCTTGCTCATGTTGCTGCTCTTGCTCTTGCTCTTGCTTGCGCTGCTGCTGTCGGATGTGGGGTTCCAGCAAAACGCTTAAGGTTCGAACTCTGGGGTGCGCGCGAAGTTCTTTCCCTCCTACCGATCTACGCCCTAGCTCGCTAAGATCTCGCGGACGGACTCGACGAACTCACAACACGGAAAGACACGGGGTTTATACTGGTTCGGGCCACCGTTGTGGTGTAATACCCTACTCCAGTGTGTGGTGGTGGATTGCCTCTTGGGCAGATGAAGAATAGTACAAGGGGAAGAACACCCTCCTGAGGTTGAGGTGTTCTTGTGCTCTGTGGACTTGCGGATGAGGACTCGATCCGTCCCCCTACTATGGTGGCTAGCTCTACTTATATAGGCCCTGGTCCTCTCCCCAAATATTGAGCGGGAAGGGAGCCAACAACGGCGGGCGAATTTGAAAGGGACAGCTAGTACAAGCTATCCTGACAAAAGCGGTCTTCGCCTGCAAAAGGCTCTAGTGGTGACGCCGTCTTGGGCTCCACGGTGACCTCCGTCTTGCCGTCCTGCTGGTCTTGGTCTTGTTGCACCGATATGGAAGCCTTTTCCTGATGCCTCGGTACTCCGCGCCTGCGCCTGCCTCCTTAGCACCAAAGAGGAAACAAGGACGCTGCGCGCGCTGGCGCCCGCCTGGCACCGGTCGTCATGGCTCACGTCACGAGGGCCTCGCGAGGTTTGCCCCGCCTTGATATCTCTGCTCCTCGCGAGCCTGCCCGGAGAGGTTGCTCCTGAGGAGGTCTTGCATCGTCTGCCTCGCGAGGCTTGGCCCCTCACGAGGGTCTTGAATGCCTTGTTGATGAAGAGGGGCCGTACAGGCCCGCTACCATAGCCACACCGTGGGCCGCAGGCAGGCAAGTCTGGGGACCCCCATTCCCAGAACGCCGACAGTAGCCCCCGGGCCCAAGGTGCGCTCGGGCTTGGCTTTGCGGCGAAGCCAAGGGTCAAGTACGGAGCGCCGCAGGACCCCAAAGCCTGCGGCCTCGGTTGACGCGTGGCAGCTGATTGGACGTGGGCGTCTCCGCTTCCCCACGTTGCCTTTGAATCCGCCTGGCTATGCGGCCCCCGCAATCTACATAGTTATTCCTCCGTCGCCCATGTCTTGCTTCCCCAATCTCTCTGCTTCCTCGAGACTCTGCTTCTCCTCTCCGATCTGACCTGCCTCCTGCCAGCTCCATCGCCATGGCGCCAAAACAAGCAGACAAGGGGAAGAAATCCTTGTCTTCGCCGAGCGCGCCTCCGGCCGTCGAGCCGACGCTCGGCCGATCCCGGGTGCTCAATGACGAGGCCATGGATAAGGTGCGCCCAATGCTCGCTTCCAGCTTCAACGAGTGGGGAGAGACGGTGGCTTGGCCCGCGTCTCGCACTCGCATGGCCCGGGCTGCTACTGAGGTCCCCATCTTCATAGATGCCCTCTGGGCTGGCATGATTCCTCCCTTCTCTGCCTTCTTCAACGCGGTGCTCGAGCATTATCAGATCCACATGCTGCATCTCGACCCCCAATCTGTGACCCTTCTCGCTATCTTCGCCTTTCTGTGTGAAGCCATGATGGGCATCGCTCCTTCGGTGGCCTTCTTCCGTCATTTCTTCTCATTGCATCTAATTGACGCTTGTCAGAGCTCGGGGTGCATGAGCTTCCAGGCCGTGGCCGCGACGGCGAGCGCGGGGATTGACTTTGAGCTTCCTTCATCCACGAGCGAGTTCCGGGCACGATGGGTGTTTGTCGACGCCGGTATGCTCAGTCCTCTGCTCCATGCTCCGGCGGGGCCTGCTGTTCCAAACTCCGGTTGGAGCCATCAGAAGCTCACGAGCCCCCGCCTCGCTCCCGTCTGGGCCAGGCTGAGGAGGTTGAAGGACCGCGGCGTGACTGCGCCTATGGTGGTGAAGGAGTTCGTCAAGCGCCGAGTCGCTCCGCTTCAGCGCCATTCCCGCCCGATGTGGGACTTGCTCAGCAGTCAGGACCACATGAGGTTTCAAGAGGAAGGGCTTCCTCTTAAGACGCGGGAGACAGTGCTTATGATCCTGACGGGTACCCCTCTGCCGGACGACATGCCCAAGAAGAGCTGTCTGATGTATTGTTGTGAGAACAAGGATGAGTTTGCCACGAGCATGCCCTCCTTTGATGAGTGGGGCCTGCGCCCGATCGGCCTGGTAGGGCCCCGCGAGAACCCCGTCGATGTGGTCCCATTCCTCGCCACCGGTGCCGAGCTCGGCCCAAGTGAGGGTGCAGGAGGGCGAGCTCCGACGGAGGCCGGCGGCCCAGGCGCTGAAGAGCACATGCCGCTCGGTGGTCCGGGGGCGTCGTCCTCGGGAGCTCGCGATCCCTCCCCCGGGGCGTCGGTCACTGAGGCGACACAGCATGCGGTTCCCGAGGTCAAAGCCCCCGAAGCCTCGGGAGGTCATAGCGAGACGGCGCCCGACTGTTCACCACAGCCAGGCACCCCTGAAGTTGTCCCTCCAAGCTCTTCTTCGGCCCCGGCTCGCACTGGCGATCACGTCCAGCGCTTCGGTCGGCTTTGCATGGACTTCGAGGAGCTCCACAAGAGGAAAGGACCCCCGAGCAGCAACAACATATTCGGGCCGTTGAAGCGGCAAAAGTACTTTGCTGTCGACGAGTAAGTACTGCACCTTGTGATTTCTTGATTGCTGCCTTCCTTCCTGACGCTAGCTCTTCAGGACCCCTTCTGCCAGGGTAGTTGGGTCCCTCGTGAAGCAATCCTCGCCTTCCTCGGCACCCCCGCTGGCCTTGTGCACCCCGAGCCAGTGCACCGCGCCCGGAACCGGGTCGGCAAAGGGAGTGCGCTCGCCTTCCTGGAGCCTTGAATCTGTGGCTTCACTGCCCTTCCTGCACGGTCTGGCTTGGAGCCTGGCGGGCATTCCCCGATCTCCTCCTCTGGTTATGGATAGCAACTGGTTGGCTTTGTCCTTCGGCTCCTCCTCAAGCAGCGGGCCGCGTCCGGCCGAAGCTTCTCGCGAGGTCGGGCCGGCGCCTGGAGCGGCCCCAGCCCCCAGCCCCCTGCCGAGAGGCGGTGGGCCACTTGCTGTCCCGCCTGCAGCCCCCGAGGTGGAGGACGAGGTGGGCTGTGTGTTCGAGTCTGAGCGCGGGCGAAGCATCGTTCTCCATGAGCTCTTCCAAGAGGCGATGGGCGCGATGAGCCGACTTGGTGAAGAACTTGTGGGCGTCGACTCGCGCCTTGAAGCTGAAGGTCTCCGGCTGGTGGAGGAGCGGCGTAAGCTGAAAGTGGCCATCAATCCTGGCCGCTATCAGCGTGATCTCGACAATGCGAAGGCCGAGGCGTCCCTCAAGGTTTCCCGCGAAGCTTGCTCCCGAGCCTTGGAGGAGGCTCGCGAGGCTGCGGAGAAGCGCGCGTGGGAGCTCCAGGCCTGGAGTGCGTCCCTCGAGCAGCAGGTGGATGCACGCAGGGCCGCCCTTGCGTCACTGAGGGGGAGGAGGTCCGGAGGCGTGAGGAGGCGCTGGCTCTGGAAGCCGTGGAGCGCAGCCTTAACCTCGAACAAATGGAGACGAGGGAGCGTCAAGTTGCTCAGGTGGAAGATGCCGTCGGGGCTCGCGAGGCCAGGGCCCAGGAGGAAGTCGGTGTCACGTCCCTAGCCTTGCTATGCACCTGGACTAGCTTGGTTGTTGCATCATGTCTAAATCTTATTGAAAGTTGAAACGGGGATTGCTCAAACCCCTAGCACCAAAACAATGCAATAGGTTCAACTTAAAAATATTTTCAATGAACCCAAAATGCCCTTCAAAAATGTTCATAATTTATGGAACAAGATGAAAACCTAAACCAAAAATGGTGGACACTTTTCCAGGACATAAATGGGCTTTGAATTAATCCAATATGTATTTGAATTGGAGCTTTAAAATTCTATAAATATTTTTACAGCTCCAAATATTTTGAAAACTTTCTGAGGTTCTCTGAAATAATTCAGTTAGTGCCCATAAGAAGTTTCAGATTTTACAAATGGTTTAGTGTCAAAACTAAATCAAAACATAATAGCAAAAATAGAAAACAGAAACAGAAATAAAAGAGAGAGAGAGAGAGAGCAAACTCACTTGGCGCTTACCTGGCCTGGCCCAGCACGGCCCAAACCAGCTGGCCGACGCCAGTCGTCGTCTCCACAGTGCCAGAAGGACGCCGAGCGCGTGCTCGCCATGCGCACACGCGCGCCCGTGCCACCTCCTGCCTCCTAGCTTGCGTGGCGCCGCGGACAGACCCGCGAGAGCCGTCTGGATCGCTCTGACCGCCCCGCCATTCTCCCCCTCGTCTCCCTCTCTGCCCGAGTGGAGCTCGTCGACGCTGCTCGCCGTTGCCGTGGCCACCGAGCCCCCCTCGCCTAGCTAGGATGCCCAGCAGCTCCGCCACCTCGCGCTACGCCTCTCCACCGAAAGAAGCCACTCCGGACGCCCTGCAACGACTGCATCGTCATCGTCTTCGAGCTTCGGTTGCCGGCAACCCCACCGTCGATTCCACGCCGTCCATGCCTCCCCGAGCTCACCGAGAAGCTCTTCGTGACCGCGGTGAGCCCCCGGTCATTTCCCCCTAACCCTGCCCCCGTTTGGTTGCCGTAGCACCGTTCCCCACGAGCACCGAAGCCGCCGTCCACCATTGCCGCTGCACGCATAGCCTCCGTGCTCCCCTGGCCTCACCGTGCTGCTCTTAGTGCTCCCCATGCCTAGCAGGTGCTGCCCATCCCCTCCATTTGCTCACTGATACACCGTAGCGACGCGCCCGTGCACCACCGAACACCGCCGCCGCCAAAGCTCGTCGCCGGCATGAATTCCGGTGACCCCGCGACCTCTCACTTGGTCCTTTGGATGCGCAAGAGCAAGGGCCATGCCCTGGTACCCTCAGCGCGCTGACCCGACGCCTCTAGCGCAAATCCGGCGCGCCCCGCCGTGTTCTGTGGTCGCCGCCGGCTGAACTCCGGCGAGGTCGACGTGGTCCCATCATTAGCAGCTAATGATATCGCTAATTAACCCTAGAGCCACTTACAGACGGGCCCCACTTCCTAATTAACCACGGCTTAGTTTTGTTTAGACTAAACTAACCCCGCAGGGCCCACAGGTCAGTTTGACCTGGCCACGTCACCTGTTGACCGACCCCACACGTCAGCGCTGACTTGCTGACGTGGCTGTTGACCTGACCCCACCTGTCAGTGACCCAGACAACACTATGTGACTGACCAGTGGACCCCACTGGTCAGGTTTGACCTGGTCAGCCGCAGTTGACCTGCTGACGTCACAGTGATGCAATGATGACACAGTTAATAATTTTCTGTATTTAAAACAATTCAGAAAATCTAGAAAAAGGCTTAAACTTCTAAAAATCATATAAATTCAACCGTAGCTCCAAATGAAACAAGTTATATATGAAAAATTATCAGAAAAATCCAATCTTTCCATCTGCACTGGTTTCATGCATGTTAGAGCAACTTAACCTTGCTGTTTAGGACAAATCATATAAATGGCATTTGAATTTCCACATATGGAGTTTGAATTTGAATCTTGGATTCAAACCAACTCCATTTCATATGTTGCTAGTTGCATTAGCTCAAAACACATTCATATTGCCATGTCATGATCATGCATCATATTGTGCATTGCATTGATTGTATTTCTTCTCTGTTGCCGGTATTTGTTCCCTCTCGGTAGACGATGCTCCGACGACTTGATCGATGACACCGATGAAGAACTATAATATCTTCAGAAGTGCCAGGCAAGCAAAACCCCCTTGTTCATTCCGATACAATCCCACTCTCTCGCTCCTGCTCTCTTTTACTGCATTAGGACAACAACGATTCATCTGTTACTTGCTGTGTTAGCTGAACCCCTTATCCTTTGCATGACCTGTCATTGCCACAGTAAATAGATGAAACCCACTAGCATGAGTAGGAGTTGTTCGAGCCCTGATGTGCCTACTCATTCATGCTTGTTTGTCATTCCTGCTATTGCTTAGAGTTGTGTCCAGTCTAATTCATCGGGGATGAATCGGAGGTGTGTGAACATGTCCTACTGTGTGAGAGCTAAGTGTGTGAACACGATTTGGTAAAGGTAGCGGTGAGAGGCCATGTAGGAGTACATGGTGGGTTGTCTCATTGCAGCTGTTCTCAGGAACTGAGTTCTGTGTTTGTGATCCATGAACAGTTACTACCACACATTGGGCTCCGGGCGCTCCAAGCTCTCTCGACTTATTAATCAACCTGATCTCTGTCCAGGAGTTGCAACTAGTTTCTGGTGTTTGTAGGTAGTGTTAGTAGTCTACCAAGTGGCACCCGGTACAGGTGGGCTTGGGACAGACTAGGCACCGTGGCACGGTGTACCAAGCGTAGATCCATCCGTCGAGGTGGGCTTGGGAACCCTGTTCACATCGTTTGGGGCCGTGAGCGACACCCCGGCCGGATCTCCTTGCGGATGGAACCCGAATAGGCGATAAACCTGGACTAGAGACTTGTGTGGTTAGTCAGGTCGTGGCCGACTCCCTCGCCAGGCTTCCGCTTGAAGGTTGCCGAGGTACACGACGTGTACATGGTGGTAAGTGGCGAGAGCGTGTGTGACGAAGTACACCCCTGCAGGGTTAACATCATCTATTTGAATAGCCGTGTCCGCGGTAAAGGACTTCTGGGTTACCTATAACAGTTCATAGACAAGTGAAAGTGGATACTCTAAAATGCGCAAGATAAGCGTGAGTGCTATGGATGGTGTTCTCGTAGGGAGACGGGGGCGGATCCATAGTGGTGTATTGATATGGTGAATATGTGGACTCGTGTGCGCCACCTCAAAAGAGTTACTTGCAGTCGTAGTTAGGATAGCCACCGAGTCAAAGCTGGCTTGCTGCAGTTAAACTCCACCACCCCTTTCTTGATACCCATGCATATGTAGGTAGTTCTGATGTAAGTCTTGCTGGGTACATTTGTACTCACGTTTGCTTATTTTATGTTTTGCAGAGAGACGTCAGTCTCGCTAGTAGTTCCGTGTGGACTTCAACGTTTAGCTTGATACCTCAGCTAAGATCTTGTGCCCTCGGCAGGATCTGATAGATAGTCAGGCTTCTCAGCCTTTTTCATTTATAGATGTCTGTACTCAAACATGTTAAGCTTCCGCATGTGCTTTGACTTGTATGCTCTGAATGTTGGGTCATGAGACCCATGTTTGTAATATCTGGCTCTTCGGAGCCTAATGAATAAATACCTGAGTCGTAGAGTTATGTTGTGATGCCATGTTGTATTTACACATATCGAGCATATTGTGTGTATGATTGAAATGCTCTGTATGTGTGGGATCCGACAACCTAGTTGTTTATCCTTGGTAGCCTCTCTTATGGGGAAATGTAGTCTTGTGCTTCCATGAGCCATAGTAGTCCGCTACAGCCCGGTTCACCGGAGTCCTGCTAGCCCAGCACTACTGCTCCGGAACACTTGACTGGCCGGCATGTGATTCACTTCGTTCCTGTGTATGTCCCTTCGGGGAAATGTCACGCGGTGACATCCGGAGTCCTGCCTAGCCTGCTACAGCCCGGGTTCCCGGAGTCCTGTTAGCCCAGAGCTACAGCTCGGATTCGCACGCTGCTGACCGACATGCTCGATGTTGATTCATGTATGCCTGTCCCCGTAAGTTAGTGCCACTTTGGGTTCACGACTAGTCATGTCGGCCTGGGTTCTCTGTCATATGGATGCTAGCGACACTATCATATACGTGAGCCAAAAGACGCAAACGGTCCCGGGCCATGGTAAGGCTACACCCGTGGGAATACCGTGCGTGAGGCCGCAAAGTGATATGAGGTGTTACCAGCTAGATCGATGTGACTTGGAATCGGGGTCCTGACAGCTTTGGTATCAGAGCCTGACTGCCTGTAGGATTACCAAGCCAAACTGGTGGAAGTTGAGTCTAGAAATGCTTTAGTTATATAAGGGAATTGATTGTGGAAGGGAACGTAAGGCTCTTTTTACTCATTTACCTTATAGCCTTCTGATCTGAGTCATCCTCTTCTCTTCTACGGGGATTAAGAACTAGGCTTCTCATCTTTCTATCAGGATCACGTGTTACTAATCCGTAGACTCGTAGGATTGTTGGTCTGAAGCCTCAGTTCAGTTTCTACTACTTCCATGTGTTGACAGTTGATATCGGAACCTTGATATTGTGCTTCTAAGTGGTTATGCCACCATTTTTGCAAGAAGTCTCAAATCCTTTGAGCATTTACAGCCGTTATGCTGTCCGAGTCACCCCAGGTTTCTAAATAGTCTTATGCGTTTGCAAATCCCTTCTTTCCGTTCCCGATGTTCCTTGGGCCAGATTAATCACACTAACCAGTGTGTTGAGGTACTCCGTTACCTCGTCATATATGTTGGAGCTATTATTATGACCCTAGGTGTCATAGAGGACCACCCAGTAATCTAGCAATGGTTTGTATCCCAAGTGTGATGATTCTGGCCATCATTCCCGAAAGCATCCCGTATGATGCTATTTAGTAGTAGGTATTCTACTCCTGGGTTCTTGACCCGAGATTCACTCTACTTACCTCGTGTTGATAGTGTTGCTCGTACCTTTAGGATATTAGTAACCCTTGCGATAGTCCTCGAGGTCTGTGGTATATCGTTCTTCCAATACCATGAACCACTATGGCAGAAGTTCTTTGAACCGAAAGATCACAACCAGAGTGCTCTTGACGAGTTCTCCATTCACATTGTGAATCTGCCAGTCCTTACTCCTCTGCTTGGGTTATCCGGAAGAAATATGTTGAACTTGTTTGACATACTAAATTTATGCATCCGCAACTCAGAAAACCATATGTTCCTTTGAGTTGTCTCTCTTTAGTTATATTCTGACCTCTGTCTATCAATTGATAGTCAGGACTAGTTGTGCATCTGTGTTATCGATGCCTATTATTCTTGTGGCCCGTCAAGCCATTCTATTCCGGAATGACTAGGAGAAACAAACTCCAGTACCTCATCCATTTCGAGGATTGGGTCAAGTAGTTGTATTCCGCAGATCAAATTGCCAATCTAGCCTTTGATCTGTTCTACCTTGGAATGTCACCCTCTTTCATATCAAGAATGACGTGAGAATTTCACAATCTCTCATGAATTCTTGATGTAGTGATACTTCTCGCCATCATTATTCATCTCTCGGTCTCCGTGTTGGTTGTAACCGGAATGCTGACAAGTGAACTGTGATGTGTGAAATCAATACTCCTAGCAACCGTGTTGCTTGGTAGTTAAAGGACAATAATTTCATCCTTAGCGTGTTGGTTACTGAATCACATCCTAAGGTTGATCGTGCTACCTAGTCCATTTTTCCTGGTGCACCCTTTGATCAAGAGTTAGGGTTGTATCAATCCCTTTCTTGTTGGTCACATTGTTTTGCCCTGAAAAGCAAGATTGTTCTCGAGCTTAGTAACATATCGGTGGTTCGTGATTTTCCGAATATCCTCTCGGAAGTTTTACCAGGTTGTCACCTGACCGCTATGTTGAGCTCGCGATCAAGTTGGTTTTCCAATAAACCACTCTTTATCCAAGGATCTGTGTTGGATACCCCTGAGCTAGTTGGTTAAGCCAAACAACAACTTGGAAAGTTGGAAGATAAAAGCTTGCCTGGCATAGTTCATCTTAAGGGATATCTTGTATGTGTGTTGAAGAAAGATGTTATATTCATTGATTGATCCTCGTGATCAATTGTTGGATCTATTGTCTTGTCCAAACTTTGATTGAGTATGGGCTATCATCAAATCAAATCAGAACCAATGATGTTCGTAATGTTGTCTTACTCGTGGTTGATCCTTTGAGCATACACCATTACATCCTTTGGTCTGATCAATGCTATCACCGTGTTCACATGTTGGTGGAAGTCGAGTGATATGGAAATTCCGATGAGTTGCTGTTGAGCCCATCAGCAGCATTTTGTCTCCCCATGATTCATGTTGAATATCAACCTAGTGTTGAAAACTTTGTAACCATTGCCTTCATGTTGCGTTCATGAGGTATATGTTTGGTGCAAGAAGTGGCTTTCTCCAAGTTCACGTGCATTAGGTGCCAGTTGCCGTCGTGAATTCGAGAAAGTTAGTTTTGCTTCCTCTGGAATCATCCCAAGTCAGTCATGCACATGTGCGAAGTATTCTATAGTTTGGAGACTTGCAACCTTCATTCTATATGTATCCCTAGCACACCAAGCCACTGATTGATTTGTTCAAGGAGAAGAAGTTCCTTCTTAAGAAGCATGCCTTATGTAAGGACTTCGATATCCTCGTTGATGGCTCCCAACCAGAACTCGGTAGTGTTTCATTGTAAGACTACCATGTGAGCATGCTTGTCTGGGACAACGTGTTCACATGTTTGTAGCAGAACCAACTCATGTTTTGGAGCTTGCTATCGTAGCTCATTTCCCAAGAATCTCGCAATGTCATCTCGTCGATTTGTGTTGCAAACCTTCATTTTCTTCTAGACTCGATGAGTCTGGAATATCCTGTTACCAACTAGATCCGAATCTCAGGCAGATATGACGGTTGGAACTTTTTCAAGATTATGATGTAGGTCCCGACAAGGTTGATGTTCTGGCCGACCCACCTAGCCGGAAGATCTATCATTGTAGTATCTTGATTGAGCTATTTAACCATCTTCTCCATGAGGATTTAGTGCAACTTATTCTAGAAGTTGATCCTCAAGGGTCCTTGTGCTCTCGGTTTCCTCGATTATGCTAGAACCATTCAACGGTGGAATCACTCTCGTTGAGTTATCCCCAGTTACCAGAATCATACCCAGCATTTGCATTTTGTTCCCAGCTTGCACCTCATTAATTACTGTTTAGGATCATCTTCAAAAGTGGTCCTACTATGGGTCCCATCCATCCCCGATGATAAGCAAAATCATCCATGGTGTTATCTTCAACAAGGTAGTCCACATCATTCCTTCTGGTATGAGTATGCCATTCCTTCGAATTCGTTCACACGATCGTTTGTGATTGCCTTAGGCTGGTTTAAAGACTTTCAACGATCTTTGTATCAAAAGTAATTCTTTTTGCCACTTAAGGGATATTTCTATGAGCCACCTTCCCTAAGGTGCCCCGTTATGGAATCGTGGCAACTATCTCCTCGCTACTTTGAAACCATGCACCATCCTACCTAAGCGTGGGATTGTTGCCCACCAAATCAAATCTCATCGTTTCTTCTTCAATCCCTCTCGATGTGTTTTGTGTCTCAACTCGAGATGTTTCAACATCTCATTCCGCGAGTTGATCTTGTATTGCTCGATCCTTAAGAAGATCGATTCCTATAGAGTTTCTTCTGTCGTCATCATGTTGGATGAAGATCCCGAAAGCAAAGACGACAAGATCAATTTGAAGCAATGAATCAACATCTTCGAGAAGAACAATTGGATCGTGAAGATTATGTTACTTTGCGTTCCCCTTTCATCTTACCCTACGCTTGAATCTCGGGACGAGATTCCTCTTTAGTGGGGGTGAGTTGTCATGTCCCTAGCCTTGCTATGCACCTGGACTAGCTTGGTTGTAGCATCATGTCTAAATCTATTTGAAAGTTGAAATGGGGATTGCTCAAACCCCTAGCACCAAAACAATGCAATAGGTTCAACTTAAAAATATTTTCAATGAACCCAAAATGCCCTTCAAAAATGTTCATAATTTATGGAACAAGATGAAAACCTAAACCAAAAATGGTGGACACTTTTCCAGGACATAAATGGGCTTTGAATTAATCCAATATGTATTTGAATTGGAGCTTTAAAATTCTATAAATATTTTTACAGCTCCAAATATTTTGAAAACTTTCTGAGGTTCTCTGAAATAATTCAGTTAGTCCCCATAAGAAGTTTCAGAATTTTACAAATGGCTTAGTGTCAAAACTAAATCAAAACATAATAGCAAAAATAGAAAACAGAAACAGAAATAAAAGAGAGAGAGAGCAAACTCACCTGGCGCTTACCTGGCCTGGCCCAGCACGGCCCAAACCAGCTGGCCGACGCCAGTCGTCGTCTCCACCGCGCCAGAAGGACGCCGAGCGCGTGCTCGCCGTGCGCACACACGCGCCCGTGCCACCTCCTGCCTGCTAGCTTGCGTGGCGCCGCAGACAGACCCGCGAGAGCCGTCTGGATCGCTCTGACCGCCCCGCCATTCTCCCCTTCGTCTCCCTCTCTGCCCGAGTGGAGCTCGTCGACGCCGCTCGCCGTTGCCGTGGCCACCGAGCCCCCCTCGCCTAGCTAGGATGCCCAGCAGCTCCGCCACCTCGCGCTACGCCTCTCCACCGAAAGAAGCCACTCCGGACGCCCTGCAATGACTGCATCGTCATCGTCTTCGAGCTTCGGCCACCGGCAACCCCACCGTCGATTCGACGCCGTCCGTGCCTCCCCGAGCTCGCCGAGAAGCTCTTCGTGACCGCGGTGAGCCCCCGGTCATTTCCCCCTAACCCTGCCCCCGTTTGGTTGCCGTAGCACCGTTCCCCACGAGCACCGAAGCCGCCGTCCGCCATTGCCGCTGCACGCATAGCCTCCGTGCTCCCCTGGCCTCACCGTGCTGCTCTTAGTGCTCCCCGTGCCTAGCAGGTGCTACCCATCCCCTCCATTTGCTCACTTATACACCGTAGCGACGCGCCCGTGCACCACCGAACACCGCCGCCGCCAAAG
The DNA here is from genome assembly GCF_002575655.3 of Aegilops tauschii subsp. strangulata. Classification (NCBI taxonomy): domain Eukaryota; kingdom Viridiplantae; phylum Streptophyta; class Magnoliopsida; order Poales; family Poaceae; genus Aegilops; species Aegilops tauschii. Next base: position 396,196,123 of record NC_053039.3, on the reverse strand, counting down.
CTCGTCGCCGGCATGAATTCCGGTGACCCCGCGACCTCTCACTTGGTCCTTTGGATGCGCAAGAGCAAGGGCTATGCCCTGGTGCCCTCAGCGCGCTGACCCGACGCCTCTAGCGCAAATCCGGCGCGCCCCGCCGTGTTTTGTGGTCGCCGCCGGCTGAACTCCGGCGAGGTCGACGTGGTCCCATCATTAGCAGCTAATGACATCGCTAATTAACCCTAGAGCCACTTACAGACGGGCCCCACTTCCTAATTAACCACGGCTTAGTTTTGTTTAGACTAAACTAACCCCGCAGGGCCCACAGGTCAGTTTGACCTGGCCACGTCACCTGTTGACCGACCCCACATGTCAGCGCTGACTTGCTGACGTGGCCGTTGACCTGACCCCACCTGTCAGTGACCCAGACAACACTGTGTGACTGACCAGTGGACCCCACTGGTCAGGTTTGACCTGGTCAGCCGCAGTTGACCTGCTGACGTCACAGTGATGCAATGATGACGCAGTTAATAATCTTCTGTATTTAAAACAATTCAGAAAATCTAGAAAAAGGCTTAAACTTCTAAAAATCATATAAATTCAACCGTAGCTCCAAATGAAACAAGTTATATATGAAAAATGATCAAAAAAATCCAATCTTTCCATCTGCACTGGTTTCATGCATGTTAGAGCAACTTAACCTTGCTGTTTAGGACAAATCATGTAAATGCATTTGAATTTCCACATATGGAGTTTGAATTTGAATCTTGGATTCAAACCAACTCCATTTCATATGTTGCTAGTTGCATTAGCTCAAAACACATTCATATTGCCATGTCATGATCATGCGTCATATTGTGCATTGCATTGATTGTATTTCTTCTCTGTTGCCGGTATTTGTTCCCTCTCGGTAGACGATGCTCCGATGACTTGATCGATGACACCGATGAAGAACTATAATATCTTCAGAAGTGCCAGGCAAGCAAAACCCCCTTGTTCATTCCGACACAATCCCACTCTCTCGCTCCTGCTCTCTTTTACTGCATTAGGACAACAACGATTCATCTGTTACTTGCTGCGTTAGCTGAACCCCTTATCCTTTGCATGACCTGTCATTGCCACAGTAAATAGATGAAACCCACTAGCATGAGTAGGAATTGTTTGAGCCCTGATGTGCCTACTCATTCATGCTTGTTTGTCATGCCTGCTATTGCTTAGAGTTGTGTCTGGTCTGATTCATCGGGGATGAATCGAAGGTGTGTGAACATGTCCTACTGTGTGAGAGCTAAGTGTGTGAACACGATTTGGTAAAGGAAGCGGTGAGAGGCCATGTAGGAGTACATGGTGGGTTGTCTCATTGCAGCCGTCCTCAGGAACTGAGTTCTGTGTTTGTGATCCATGAACAGTTACTACCACGCATTGGAATGATTAAGTGCCCCTCTCGACTTATTAATCAACCTGATCTCTGTCCAGGAGTTGCAACTAGTTTCTGGTGTTTGTAGGTAGTGTTAGTAGTCTACCAAGTGGCACCCGGTACAGGTGGGCTTGGGACAGACTAGGCACCGTGGCACGGTGTACCAAGCGTAGATCCATCCGTCGAGGTGGGCTTGGGAACCCTGTTCACATCGTTTGGGGCCGTGAGCGACACCCCGGCCGGATCTCCTTGCGGATGGAACCCGAATAGGCGATAAACCTGGACTAGAGACTTGTGTGGTTAGTCAGGTCGTGGCCGACTCCCTCGCCAGGCTTCCGCTTGAAGGTTGCCGAGGTACACGACGTGTACATGGTGGTAAGTGGCGAGAGCGTGTGTGACGAAGTACACCCCTGCAGGGTTAACATCATCTATTCGAATAGCCGTGTCCGCGGTAAAGGACTTCTGGGTTGCCTATAACAGTTCATAGACAAGTGAAACTGGATACTCTAAAATGCGCAAGATAAGCCTGAGTGCTATGGATGGCGTTCTCGTAGGGAGACGGGAGCGGATCCATAGTGGTGTATTGATATGGTGAATATGTGGACTCGTGTGCGCCACCTCAAAAGAGTTACTTGCAGTCGTAGTTAGGATAGCCACCGAGTCAAAGCTGGATTGCTGCAGTTAAACTCCACCACCCCTTTCTTGATACCCATGCATATGTAGGTAGTTCTGATGTAAGTCTTGCTGGGTACATTTGTACTCACGTTTGCTTATTTTATGTTTTGCAGAGAGACGTCAGTCTCGCTAGTAGTTCCGTGTGGACTTCGACGTTTAGCTTGATACCTCAGCTACGATCTTGTGCCCTCGGCAGGATCTGATAGATAGTCAGCCTTCTCAGCCTTTTTCATTTATAGATGTCTGTACTCAGACATGTTAAGCTTCCGCATGTGCTTTGACTTGTATGCTCTGAATGTTGGGTCATGAGACCCATGTTTGTAATATCTGGCTCTTCGGAGCCTAATGAATAAATACTTGAGTCGTAGAGTTATGTTGTGATGCCATGTTGTATTTACACACATCGAGCATATTGTGTGTATGATTGAAATGCTTGGTATGTGTGGGATCCGACAACCTAGTTGTTTATCCTTGGTAGCCTCTCTTATGGGGAAATGTGGTCTTGTGCTTCCATGAGCCATAGTAGTCCGCTACAGCCCGGTTCACCGGAGTCCTGCTAGCCCAGCACTACTGCTCCGGAACACTTGACTGGCCGGCATGTGATTCACTTCGTTCCTGTGTCTGTCCCTTCGGGGAAATGTCACGCGGTGACATCTGGAGTCCTGCCTAGCCTGCTACAGCCCGGGTTCCCGGAGTCCTGTTAGCCCAGAAATACAGCCCGGATTCGCACGCTGCTGACCGACATGCTCGATGTTGATTCATGTATGCCTGTCCCCATAAGTTAGTGCCACTTTGGGTTCACGACTAGTCATGTCGGCCCGGGTTCTCTGTCATATGGATGCTAGCGACACTATCATATACGTGAGCCAAAAGACGCAAACGGTCCCGGGCCATGGTAAGGCGACACCCGTGGGAATACTGTGCGTGAGGCCGCAAAGTGATATGAGGTGTTACCGGCTAGATCGATGTGACTTGGAATCGGGGTCCTGACAGTCGGCCGTCGGGTGGCCGAGGTTTGCGCAGGCCTGGAGGGTAGGTACGACTTGAAGCTGAAGCTCGCAGGAACGGAGGATGCGGGCAGGGTCGCTGCCCTCGGGCCCAGGTTGGACGAGGCGGAGAGGCGTGGGGAGGCCACGGCTGCCACCCTGGTTACGACGCAGGCGGACTTGGCCTCCGCCCGCGCCGAGCTGCTTTCTCTTCGGAAACGGGTTGATGACGCCGAGGCCGTCGCGCGGCAAAACAGGGAGGAAGTGCTCCAACGACGGACGCTGGAGCGCGAGCACGCCCCCATGCTTCAGGACCTCCGGAACAGGGTTAATACCGCCCTGGGCCACATCTGTGATGAGAATGCACCGCACCCCCACACGAATGACTATGCCAGCCACCTGATCTTCTTCACCGACGTGGTGACGTGCCTGGAAGCCTGGTCCGACAGGGCTCGCCGGCTCGTGGAGAGGAGCCGGGGTCTGCTCGGGCGCGCGTTCTCCCGCGTCTTTAGCCACCTCAGGAACACCTTCCCCGACTTCGACTTCAACGATGCCATTGCCCCCGTACCACAGGCCGTCCGGGGCGACCTGGCGCGGTGGGTGGAGGACAACGTGGATGTGTTGGTCAGAGCCTTCACTTCAGAGGACGACGCGGTGGTAATCGCCGCAGACGGAGGCGACGTGGTCGATGATGGGGACGCCGGCGCTGGTGATGGCGGCGGCGGTGCCAACAACGACGTCAGCGACGCGAGCGGCGCGTCCGAAGATGACGCGGAGGACGCGGCGAGCGACATATCCGGCTAATTCCTCATCCCTTTACTGCTTCACCCTGTATGCAAAAACTCGGGCGTGGCCCCTGAAGATTGTGAGAGCATTTTGGGAGGGGGAGCCCCTCATGTAAATGAATCATGATTTCCATCTCTCTGTGCTGAATCAAGGGTGCGTCTTGGCCGGCCATGAGTCTGATGGCAAGTCTTGCCGCTGCGGTTTACCTTAGCGGGGGCAGGCCCTGAATCATATTGTAGGGTCGAGAGTCGCCGCAGGGCTCCTCAAGGGTCTGCTGACCTGCCCGGGAGGGCCTCGTGAGGTTCCTGCGCCGATCGATGCCCGTGTCTCGCATGCTGGGCCCAGCCCCGCTCGCGAGGGGGGCCGCGAGGGGGAGGCGGCGAGCGTGAGCTCGAGAACAAGGTAAGAACCAGATGGCAAGAAATCGCTTTGAACGAGAAAATGCACCCCCTGCAGGCATCGATAAAAGCTTGACTTCAACTTAAATCCAAATCCAGAAAGCAAGGTTGTAGAAGAAAAGATTCAAAGCAAATGGCCGCATCCGGCGCCTAGTCTAGTCTTCAGGTCTTCAAGTCTTCTCACCAGCGCGGAGCTAAGTGCTGCCACTAGGTGTGGGAGGGAGCCCCAGGGCCTGAGGCCGGCACCCCTGAGACTCCGGGGCGTGTACAGCCCCACTCATTATTACGTGAGAGTGTCACGGGCGGCGAGCTTCACAAGCACTGGGCCTTCTTCACAGGAACCGGCCTTGCTTCATATCGCCAGACGAGGGCCCCGCCTTGCGCCTCCCTCGCCCACCTTTGAGCCGACCAGCAACCTGGACGACACAAAGGGGGGAAAGGGGACGCTAGTGGTGCCACCGGCGACCACGGGTCCTCTGCCGGGGGAAGGCTCGCCGGCACCTCCCCGGCAGAGGGCCTACCTCCGGGCATTGCCTGGCTTCGCGTGACGTGGGTAGGGGCCTTGCTCCTGGCTCCCTCCTCTTGGCACCCAGCGTGATTCCCCCGGCGGAAGGGATGCTGCTGCGCCGGGGTCGCCGACCGATGTCGTGGCCTTATTCACTTGCAGCCCATGGTTAGTGTCGGCGTTCTGGGAGCAGGGGTCCCCAGACTTGCCTGCCTGCGGCCCGCGGCGTGGCTAAGCAAGCAGGCCGTACGGCCCATCTTCATCAACAAGGCATCCAAGACCCTCGCGAGGGTCCAAGCCTCACGAGGCGGACGACGCAAGACCTCCTCTGGAGTGGCCTAGCCAGGCAGGCTCACGAGGAGCGGAGATATCAAGGCGGGGCAAAACCTCACGAGGCCCTCGTGACGTGAGCCATGATGAACGACGCCAGGCAGGCACCAGCGCGCGCAGCGTCCTTGTTTCCTCTTTGGTGCTAAGGAGGCCAGCGCAGGCGAGGAGTGCCGAGGCATCAGGCAAAGGTTGCTATATTGGTGCAACGAGACCAAGACCAGGAAGACGGCAAGGCGGAGGTCATCGTGGAGCCCAAGACGGCGTCACCACCAGAGCTTTCCGCAGGCGAAGACCACTTTTGTCAGGATAGCTTGTACTAGTTGTCCCCCTTCAAATTTGCCCGCCGTTGTTGGCTCCCTTCCCGCTCGATATTTGGGAAGAGGACCGGGGCCTATATAAGTAGAGCTAGCCATCATAGTAGAGGCATCTCATCTTAGCTTGATCCAATCTGATCGAGAGCCTACCCTAGCCACAAGAGCACCCCAACCTCAGGAGGTTGTTCTTCCCTTGTACTGTTCATCATCAGCCCTAGAGGCAATCCACCACCACCACACTGGTGTAGGGTATTACACCACAATGGTGGCCCGAACCAGTATAAACCCCGTGTCTCTCTGTGTTGCGAGTTCGTCCGTGAGATCTTAGCGAGCTAGGGCGTAGATCGGTAGGAGGGAAAGACTTCGCGCGCACCGCAGTGTTCGAACCATAAGGGTTTGCCGGAACCCCACATCCGACATTTGGCGCACCAGGTAGGGGTGCGCCGTAGCTTCCCTTCCATCAGTTCGTCGCTCCGTCGTCTCCATGGCGGATGCTCGCCGTGCTCAGGCTGAGCGTCGAGCTGCCCTCACCGCTCGCGTCGCTCAGATGGCTCCCATCGGAGGGCCATCTCGTCGTTCTCCATCTCCCGCCGCCAACGCTACCACCGGCCCAGCGGGGAACGAGCAGCAGGCGTCATCGCTGCATCCTTCGGTGCGGCAGGATGGCCGCACCGCCACTCCATCGCTGACCCCTGCCGGTTCTTCGTCTCACGCGCGCCGCGCTCCCATGGAGGCGCGGGCCGCGCTCCTCGCAGCGAACGAACTCTTGCGCTAGCGCCCCGTCGACGACTTCTATGAGGAGTGGCTCGACCACGTCGCCGAGCTCGTCCGCGCCGCAGGGGGCTCTCCGGTGCCGTCCCTTTCTCTACCTCCCCCTCAACCAGCCATGGGCGACGAGGCTCATGGCGTGCCTCCACCACCTCTGCCCCAAGACGGCACCTTGGCATCAAGGCGCGCGGCTCCGCGACGTGATCCGTCGCGCCCGGTGCCCGCGCGCGAAGAGAGAAGCTGCCAAGAAACCCCTCGGCCGCGAGAAGCCGCACCTACGCTTCCCGTGCCGCCTCGTCAAGACCGCGCACGACGCAGCGCGGGCCTTGTCAAGACCAAGCTCCACCTCCGAAGCGGGCCCCGGTAACCACGGCTGGCTGCCTTGCCTTCACCCCCGAGCTGCGTAGCGTCGCCTGGCTAGGCAAGTTCAAGCCGGATCTGCCTTCGCGCTACGACGGCACCGCCGACCCCGCGGAGTTCCTGCAACTTTACGAGCTGAGCATCAAAGCAGCCAACGACGATGAAAAAGTCATGGCGAACTGGTTTCCCATGGCTCTCAAGGATGGAGCTCGCTCCTGGCTCCTGAACCTGCAGCACGGCTCGATCTCCTCCTGGGACGAGATGCGCGACCGCTTCGTTGCCAACTTCCACGACACTCGCGACCGCCCGCCAGCCGCGGGTGACCTGCGCCGCATCAAGCAACAACCGGGAGAGACCCTCCAGAAGTACATCTAGCGCTTCAACAACACCTGCCTCAAGATCCCCAAGGTCACGGATGAGGCCATCATCTCCGTGTTCTCAGACGGCGTCCGTGACGTCAAGATGAAGGAAGAGCTCGCCATCCATGAGGAGCTCTGCACCTCTCAGGAGCTATTCAACCTGGCGACCAAGTGCGCAAGAGCTGAGGACGGGCTCCTCTCTCTCCTTGAGCTGCTAGCCGCGGGCACAGAGGAGAAGAAAGCCAAGGCCAGGGACGTGAAGCGCAAGGAGGCAGCTGTGCTCGCAGCGGAGCCCGACACCAAGCGGGGCAGAGATCAGCCCGAGTCTTCCAAGAATAGCCGACTGTTCTGCGCCTTCCACAACCTGAACACCCACATCACCAGCGACTGTCAAGAGCTCAGAGCCATACGAGAAGGACGCTTCGGTCAACGCCCCGAGCGCAGCGACCAGGGCTACGGCCATGAAGGAGGACGAGGAGGCGGACGCTGGGACGACCGTGGCCCGCGCCAGGAATGGCGCGATAGGCCTCGCGAGGACCGCTGGCAGGACCAACCTCGCGAGGGCGCCTGGAGGGATCAGCCTCGTGAGGATCGTCCCCAAGGCAACGCTGGTCTTCCCCCGCTGCCGCCACCAAGAAGGAACGACGACCACCATCAGGACGAGGGGGCTGGGGGCTTCCAGGAGCCGCGTGCAATCGCCTACATCTTGGGTGGTGCCCAGGCCCCAGCCTCTCAGCGCATCTTCAAACAGTTCGCTCGCGAGGTGAACGCGGTGCTCCCCAAGCTTGAGGACACGCGCCCGCTCAAGTGGTCCCGATGCGCCATCACTTTCAACTCGGCAGATCAGCTCAAGTGCGCGGCCACTGCCGGTGCCCTCCCGATGTTGTGTTCCCCAGTCATCAGCAATGTGTAGGTTACCAAGACCCTCATCAACGGCGGTGCAGGGCTCAACGTCCTGTCCGTCGACACGTTCGACAATCTCCAAGTGCCATATGAATAGCTCCAGCCCACCAAGCCCTTCTCAGGAGTGACCGACAGTTCCACCACACCGATAGGGCAGGTCCGCCTACCTGTCACCTTCGGGGAGCACAAGAACTACCGCACCGAGCTTATCGACTTCGACGTCGCGCACATCCGCCTGCCGTACAATGCCATCCTCTGGTATCCAGCCCTGGCCAAGTTCATGGCGGTCACCCTTCACGGCTACAACGTCCTCAAGATGCCAGGAAGCAGAGGAATCATCACGGTCCCATGTGAAGAGAGGGATGCGGTGTGCTCACTCGAGCGCGCCTTCCAAGCTGCAGCAATTGATGACCCCGACAACAGAAGTGAAGGCCCTCCGGAGGCCATCCCCAAGAAGAAGCAGCCGCGCCACGCAGGACCTCAGGAGGATGGCGTCGCGGCAGGGGCCTCATCAGGATCAGCGTCCGTCCCAAGGGCGCCTCCCTCCATCGCATAGGAAGGAGCGCCCGGCGCCCTCCTCAGGCAGGGCTCGGGGGCTCTCTTCTGGAGGGCCTCAGACCTTGCCAACCTCACGAGGGAGGCGCTTGGGCACCACTTGGAAGCGTGCTTCGCGACACATGTTCCTCAGGAGAGCACAGGGCTGGGAGTGCCCACCACTCAGGAGTTCATCACCAAGACCACCCAGGAACTGCAAGACGCAAGAGCCATGCGCGGTAACTGCCGTTCATGAGGCGCAGCTCCCCATCCTGGCGAGGATGCTGGGCTGCGTGTCTGCATCGACGTCCCAGGACTCAACTGGGCCACATCTCAGGAGCGCTTCTGGCCTTCACGTGTGGGCCGCTGCGAGGGCCCGCCACACAGCTACGTTCGCATGCCCTTCGGCTTGCCGAGCGTGGCGTCAGCCTATACACGGGACCTGCGGCGTGTCCTGGTGGCTCAGGAGGCCAGGTACCACGCCGTCCTGGAGAAGATGGAGATGGTCTTCAGGGAACCTCCCGAGCCCCAGAGCCTCCCGAGGCTCAGGGCTCCGGTGGCTCATGAGGAGTCATTTCTTCGACGCACGCCTACAGCTGCACCAACTCTACTTCGTCTACAGAACCAGGTGACATCTTCCAAGCTCGTTTAGCTGGGAGCGCCCCTCGAGCTGCATTATTCCCAGGCCACATGGGTCCATCCCTGTGGCATGTATCCCTTTTGCTTATGTCTTTAGCATACCTTGCTGGGGGCGCCCCTCGGGCTGCATCATCCCCAAGCCGCTCGGGCTGGACCCAGTGGCATGTATCTTCCTGCATTTATCCAAGTTGATCTGATCTCCATGCTTAACCTGCCAACTGCTACCACCTTCCCGATCATCGCCTCTCCCGGTGCCTCCACACAGGCACGACGCTAGTGCATGGGTCCGTCCCTGTCACATCGACAGACCTGAGCGGTCGAGCTCTGGCTCGCGGCACGCCCCGCGCACGCACCTCACCAGGCCCTCAGTGCCTTCACCTCATCCAGAGCAACCAGCGGCAGGCTGACAGCTGTAATGGCAAACCATGTTTCTTTTTGTGCCGGTTCATAGGGATCCTGTGGGAAGGATAGCAGGCGGCACCGCGAGTCTCCTTTTTTCTCGTGCAATTCGCTTGCGCGTTAAAAGGTGGGCTCCTGAGCATGGCGATTCAGGAGCTCTTACCGGCTCTCTAGCCCTCACCGGGACCTGAGGACGTAGAGCACTAAGGAGAGCATGAGGGGAGGGAAACTCGTATGGGCCGGCCCAGCTATGCCGCACGAGTAGGCGCGCAGCCCTAGCGCAACGTCAGGAGTCGCCATGAAGTCAACAAGATAAGTCCAGCCCTCGGATCAGCTAAATGTTTGGGCTTAATGGTCCCTCATGCCTCGCCGCAACCTCGTCGTGGCCATGTTAACTCCCTTTCTCGCCTTACCATGGCTGCTTGAGCGCTAAGGAGGACCTCCTGAGCATCGCGCCTCAGGGGCTCTTACTGGACCTCGGGCCGCACACCTCCTGGCCTTGACCACGGCACGCGACCTGGCATACCAGCGAGGGCTGTAGCCTGCCTGGGGACCGGGACCTGTCAGCGTAGAGCAACAAGCTATCGCTAGGAAAGAAAGGGGGGACTGAGCCTTAACGGGACATGCACTCACCAAGTTTTCATAACAACAAAGATAAGTACAAAAGACATTGTAGATCCTTACATGCCCCCACGGGGTGATTCATGATTCTTCGCAGGAAACAAAAGCTGATACTAAGGAGCATCCTATCTACACCCTTCCGTGGCGGACGCCATCATCAACAGTGGGGCACGGGAGGCCGGCGCCAACCCCATCCAGATCAGCGGAGGCCACGGTCGGACGCCGCAGCTCTGCTCCGAGCGCGGCGAGAGCTCGGGGGCACGTAGCTGTCATCGCTCGTCTCCGGAGTCTCGTAAAGCTCAGGAGAGCTGCTGGACTCCCAAGGGCTGCTGCTGCTGGAATGGCCGCGAGCGGAGCGCGCGTCAGTATGGCGCTCCTCTCTGGAGCAGCACTCCAGGCGGCGGCCCTCGGTGTTGAAGACCTTGAAGAAGAGCGTGGAAGCGCCGTCGTACTCGAAGTGGATTGCGAGGGCGCCCCTCGCATGGCAGACCCGTGCGATCTCCCCCCAGCCGCGGGACATGAAGATCTTGCCGGTGGGAACCGCTTCGATCTCCGCTCCGGTCAGCGGAGTGTTGCAGTCGGCGTGCTACAACCAAAGCTCGAGAGGCCCCCTCAGCGGCATCATGTCGGAGAAGAACGGCAGGAAGCGAATCCAGGAGCTCGGAGGCATCGGCGCCCATAGCACCAACTCGCGCGAGGAGTCCGCGGCGTGGATCCCAAGGGCGATGGCACGCGTCGCCGTGGTGCGGCGACCCCGGACACGGCGTGGGCGGCGCTGCTCGTCGCTCCGTCCTCCCGAGCCCTCGGCTCGGGCGTACAAGGGTAGCGGGTACCCCGGAGGAGGCCGCTCGCACCAAGGCCTCGACACCACCTGCATCACCGCTTCATCACGGCGATGGATCGACCTCTTCTTCGGTGGAAGTGGCCCCGGATCATCACGGGGAGCCTTTCCTTTCTCTTCGGCAGAAAACCTTCTGATCGGCGCCATTGTTGTCAGCAGTGGAGCGGGGAGGAAGAAGCAAGCAAGCAAGGAAGAGATGGGCTACGGGGGCTCCGCCCCTCCCCATTTATAGCAAGAGAAGGCCAACCGGCATCTCCCACGATCGTAGGTAATGATGGTTTTCCTTGCATGTCGCAGGGACTTGTCAGGGCAAGCAGTTGCCGAGGCAGCATGGGGAAGCGGAGGCGCCCACGTCCAATCAACCGCCACGCGTCAACCAAGGCCGCGGGCTTTTGGGGCCCGCGGTGCTCTGAACTTGACCCTTGGCTTCGCCGTGAAGCCAAGCCCGAGCGCACCTTGGGCCCGGGGGCTACTGTCGGCGTTCTGGGAACAAGGGTCCCCAGACTTGCCTGCCTGCGGCCCGCGGCGTGGCTAAGCAAGCAGGCCGTACGACCCATCTTCATCAACAAGGCATCCAAGACCCTCGCGAGGGTCCAAGGCTCGCGAGGCGGACGACGCAAGACCTCCTCTGGAGTGGCCTAGCCAGGCAGGCTCACGAGGAGCGGAGATATCAAGGCGGGGCAAAACCTCATGAGGCCCTCGTGACGTGAGCCATGACGAACGACGCCAGGCGGGCGCTAGCGCGCGCAGCGTCCTTGTTTCCTCTTTGGTGCTAAGGAGGCCAGCGCAGGCGAGGAGTACCGAGGCATCAGGCAAAGGTTGCTATATTGGTGCAACGAGACCAAGACCAGGAGGACGGCAAGGCGGAGGTCATCGTGGAGCCCAAGACGGCGTCACCACTAGAGCTTTCCGCAGGCGAAGACCACTTTTGTCAGGATAGCTTGTACTAGTTGTCCCCCTTCAAATTTTCCCGCCATTGTTGGCTCCCTTCCCGCTCGATATTTGGGAAGAGGACCAGGGCCTATATAAGTAGAGCTAGCCACTATAGTAGAGGCATCTCATCTTAGCTTGATCCAATCCGATCGAGAGCCTACCATAGCCACAAGAGCACCCCAACCTCAGGAGGCTGTTCTTCCCTTGTACTGTTCATCATCAGCCCTAGAGGCAATCCACCACCACCACACTAGAGTAGGGTATTACACCACAACAGTGGCACGAACCAGTATAAAACCCGTGTCTCTCTCTGTGTTGCGAGTTCGTCGAGTTCGTCCGCGAGATCTTAGCGAGCTAGGGCGTAGATCGGTAGGAGGGAAAGACTTCGCGCGCACCCCAGTGTTCGAACCTTAAGGGTTTGCTGGAACCCCACATCCGACAGTTAGTGTAAGCCTGCTCCTGAGAGATTAGTGGTACCCTGTAGTCATTGTCGCTGGCGCAATCGTTGCGGTTCTCCGTTGGTTCCTGGAAGGCTTCAACTTCCAGTGTCCCTTCTTCCCACTCTTCTCCGAGGAACGAGCCAAGGTCGTCCTCCAGTGCGTACTCTTGGTCCATCATGCGGGGCACCTAAGCTTCCAGGGCTGTCACCCCGAACACCTCGCCGTAGTGCCCCACACTCCATGTTGCCCGGCCCTGCGTGGCATCCTGAGGATGGTAACGCGGCATCCCACTGGAACCGTGGGGGGTGACGCTTGCACCCATGCTCGTCGCGGGTGGCATGGGGGCGGTGGAGCCCCCGGCGCCGCCGGCTATGCTGGTGTTGACGAAACCCCCAGGCGCACCTGATGGCGCATGGTTGCGGCGAGGCCCGCCAAGAGACCCCGGCGTGGCTTGAGAAGGAAGCTGATAGCAGAAGGGCGGCGCTCCCGATGCCGGCGCATCCAGTAGCTCGGCAACGCGCTCCAGCAGTGCATCCCGGCCGCTCTCCATCAGTCGGCACCGCAGCAGCTCTCGCGCCACCGTAAGCGCTGCCCGCATGTTTGCTTGCTCCCGTCGTGAATGCGGCACTGTTGCTGCGGCGTGGCTTGCTGCCCTTGCAGCGGCTCGCACTTGCCGTGGGGTGAGGGTGGACGATGCCTGGTCGCACCGCCTGCCCCCCGCAGCACTGGATGGTGCTCGCGGCGCCTGTAGCGCGGGGTCGGGGTCTTCATGGGCAGGTGTCACCGCCCGGGCTGGCCAAGCTACCCAGCGGTCGGAATCAGCCCTTGGGTCGCCGGACATCGTGGCCATGGGGCGTCGGCAAGTCGATTGGCGGAGAAGAAGCTCCGGCGCACCCCTACCTGGTACGCCAAATGTCGGATGTGGGGTTCCGGCAAAACCCTTAAGGTTCGAACTCTGGGGTGCACGCGAAGTTCTTTCCCTCCTACTGATCACGCCCTAGCTCGCTAAGATCTCGTGAACGGACTCGACAAACTCACAACACGGAAAGACACGGGGTTTATACTGGTTCGGGCCACCATTGTGGTGTAATACCCTAGTCCAGTGTGTGGTGGTGGATTGCCTCTTGGGCTGATGAAGAACAGTACAAGGGGAAGAACAGCCTCCTGAGGTTGAGGTGTTCTTGTGCTCTGTGGACTTGCGGATGAGGACTCGATCCGTCCCCCTAATATGGTGGCTAGCTCTACTTATATAGGCCCTGGTCCTCTCCCCAAATATTGAGCGGGAAGGGAGCCAACAACGGCGGGAGAATTTGAAAGGGGACAGTTAGTACAAGCTATCCTGACAAAAGCGGTCTTCGCCTGCAAAAGGCTCTGGTGGTGACGCCGTCTTGGGCTCCACGGTGACCTCCATCTTGCCGTCCTGCTGGTCTTGGTCTTGTTGCACCGATATGGAAGCCTTTTCCTGATGCCTCGGTACTCCGTGCCTGCACCTGCCTCCTTAGCACCAAAGGGGAAACAAGGATGCTGCGCGCGCTGGCGCCCACCTGGCACCGGTCGTCATGGCTCACGTCATGAGGGCCTCCCGAGGTTTGCCCCGCCTTGATATCTCCGCTCCTCGCGAGCCTGCCTGGAGAGGTTGCTCCTGAGGAGGTCTTGCATCGTCCGCCTCACGAGGCTTGGCCCCTCGCGAGGGTCTTGAATGCCTTGTTGATGAAGAGGGGCCGTACAGGCCCGCTAGCATAGCCACGCCGTGGGCCGCAGGCAGGCAAGTCTAGGGACCCCCGTTCCCAGAACGCCAACATCTGCTCCGATTTAGCTACACTTCAGTCGACCGAATCGACATTTGGGTCAGTCGATTTTCAGGGGGGGCTCGCCGGAGTTAAGGAAGAACCAGCAACAGCGGGGAGGGGGCTCGCCGGAGAGGCACCCCACTATCTATCTTAGGGTTCGGGGTGGGGCGGTGGTCGCCGGCTGTGGTGGGGCAGTGGCGTGGGGATCACCGGAGAAAAAGCTTAGCGCAGGGGTGGAGGTTGAAGACGAACTGCAGGCCCTTGATTTTGTATCCAATGGCTGGAAAATTGACTGACCAGAGATGAAAAAGTCAGCCTCACCCAGCCTGCTGCTCTACTCTTGCGCGCGCTGCTACTGCACGAGTAGCAGATACCGCTCTCGCTCGAGCCCCTGCAGCTGCTACCCGAGATGCTGCTACAGGACCAGCTGCCCCAGCTCTCGCACGCGCTGCTGCTGCTACTGCTTTTCTGCTACTAGTGCATTCAGTTTCGACAGTAAAATTCAGTTTCGACAACAAAATTCAGTTTCGACAGTTAAATTCAGTTTTGACAGTTAAATTCAGTTTCGACAGTTAAGTTCAAAGATGAGCGGCTGATGTATTTTACATCTAGCACTTTGTGGTTATGTATTTTGCATCATCTATTGGAGATGCTATTAGAATTCCACTCAGGTTAATGTTGTCTCTCTTGTCCTGCTTCAGCCTCACCGTCGTACAACTCACCGGAGCTGCTCCAACGACGAAACCCTCCATCACAGCGGAGCGGTACCCCGGGCTCCATCTCCAGACGCCTAAGATCTTCTTCCCCGCATCTGACAGCCAAATCAGCTGGAGCATCCTCACCGACCAACCCAATCACGCTGAGATCGACATGGCTTTGCCAAAGAGGTTGTACACTTGTTGCATCTCTTTTTTACTCTACATGTTATATATATTGTCCACTGAGCACACCTAGTAACATGAAATACGATTAGTTTCTCCTACTATATGAAAAGCACTGAGGTACCAGGCAACTTAGCTAATCGTGATGGACTCTCTTGAATGCTGTCATTATGTATCTCTGCGTGTTTGAGCTGTGCATTTGTAGATGGGCCTGGGAGTTGAGCTAGTAGGGCAGTGGTCTGGGTCCAAAGTAGTACAAGTAGCACAAAAACATTTTTTGAGTGTAGGATTTTCCATGCTCAAGCCTGCCTACTAGAATCATCAGTGCTTGAAAGGAAAAGTGAAGGAAAACATAGGAATTGGGAAGTTTCCTATGGTACTACTATTCATGCATTTGGTTCAAAGGAATGGAGCAAAGGAAAACTGTAGGATTTGTTCCTTTAGTGTCTCCTTGAAAGAAAGACCGTAGGAATTTTAATATCCACTTGTGCTCCTTTTCAAATTCCTATTCATGAAGCACAAGAATAAGAGATAGTAGCATAATAACATTATAACCGTAATTTTTCTTGTGGTTTGACTTAATCTCACCATGCTTCTTTGCATCCTATGATCTTCCAATTCTTGTAAACCAAACACCCAGATTGGCAGAAATCCTGTGTTTTTAAATTCTCTATTTTGCACGTGCATTCCTATCCTATTCCTATGTATTTCCTATCCCTGCATTGTTAGAATCCTCAAAGTCAAACAAGCCCTTACACAATTACTTTTGTTACAGATATGTGTCAAAGAAAACCTTGTGTGGTTTGTCCCGCTCCTACTGCGCTGTGTTCCACCCTAGCTCAGCTGCTCCAACGACGGAAGGGTTCACCACACCAGGGATCCGCTCTCTAGACTATCTTTCGCCGCCTTAGATCTTCTTTGCCGCCGCCGGCAGCCACGACAACTGCATTACCATCATCAACTGAGCAAATGACCTTGAGGACTACACGGGTCCGCAAGAGATGTCGCACTCTTCCGTGTCTGCTTACGTTATGCATCGGTTAATATGATGACATGCTACTTTATCGTCCTGTTCACCTGTTAGACTCTGAGTCAGGTCCAAACTAATGCTGAAACTTGAGTTTTTAAATGGTTGTGGGGTACATATTGGGGCAGCAATCAGTACTATCTGTCTACTATCTTGTTAATCTCGGGTGCCTACTATGAGTTTCATGTTGGGTGCAAACAAACATTAAAGGAGCCATTATCTGTATTTTCTAACTAAAGCTATTATCTGCATGCTACCATTGGTTTTGGGTCTCTCCACAGTTTGCTACCATCACTCTGGATTTGTGCATGCACTCCTTACATAATCTCACTATGTTTTATTCCTATGCATGTCAATTATTGTACACAATGGAACTGAACATGTAGAGAAAAAGAGACGAGCCTTGCGTGGCAATAAAATTTCATGCAGACACCGCTCCATGGTGGGCGCAAAGGCAGCCCCCCTCCACCCATTTTGGATTGTAATCAAGAGGAAGATAACTGTTCTAAGGGGGATTCAGAAGGAGAAGACCAATCCTATTTACCCACTGAGGTCTTCGCTCTAACTTGGCATGCTAATATTGGTAATATCATGCATATGGTGCCTTGAATTGCTTACTTTATACATCAAATATGACATCTGCTTAGTTTAGACATGCTTTGTGTGAATGACATATGTTCAGTTTCTTTATCGTATATGTGAACCATGCAATGCCATCTTGTTTAGCCATGCATCATATATGTGAATTTTGCAATGCCACCCTGGTTAGCCAGTCATCTTATATGTGAATTATATCATGCCATCATTTTTTATTATGTATTAAATTTGTCAACAATTTTAGTACATTCAATTATTCTTCTTGTGCATCAGCCATTCGACACGGTCATGGAAAAATCTGGAGTGGAAACAAGGTCTTTAGAGCAGGCAATGCTATCTGATGAAGCGCATGTCTTGCTGGTTACGGATAGCTCCTCAGAGGAGGATTCAGTAACAGATGACCAGTCCTATCCCCCCCCCCCCCGAGGTGCATGCTCTAACTTGGTAGGGTTATGTTGCTCATATCGTGTGTATCGTGTCTTGCATTGCTATGTCATTTGCTTATTAGACATGCTTTGTGTGAATGCCACCTGTTTAGTGTCTAATTATCATATATGTGAATTATGCAATGCCATCTTGTTGCAAGACATGATATATGTGAATTATGCAATTCTATCTTGTTGCAAGGCATTATATATGTGAATTATGCAATGCCATCTTATTGCAAGACATTATATATGTGAATTATGCAATGCTATCTTGTTGCAAGGCATTATATATGTGAATTATGCAATGCTGTGATGTTTAGCCAAGCGTCATATATGTGAATTATATCATGCCGTCCTTTTTTTGTATTTCTCATTGCATTTGTCGACAATGTTTGCATATTCAACTGCTCTTCCTATGCATCCGCCATTTGAATTGGTGATGGAGAAATCTGGAGTGAAAACAAGGTCTTCAGAGCAGACAATGCTACCTGCTGAAGTAGATATCTTGCTGGTTATAGATAGCTCCCCAGAGGAGGATTCAGAGGCAGATGACCAGTCCTATTACCCCCCTAAGCTGTATGCTCAAACTTGGCAGGGTTATATTACTCATATCATGCATATGTTGTATTGCAATGCTTAGTTTTTACATCATATACACAATATTGAATGCCATCTCCTTAGTTGACACATCATATATGCGATTACCCTCTGCTCACTTGCTTAGTATATAAATCATATATTTGAATTATATCATGCCATGATGTTTACATAGACAACATGTATCTGAATTATGGCATGCCAACCCATTTTCTAAAGACATAATATAGTTATATCATCTCATCCTGTTTACATAGTCATCATATTTTAAATTATGTCATTCTATCCGTGAATTATATCATGCCATCATGTTTCCATCGACGGCATGTTTGTGAATTATGGCATGCCAACCACTTTAATAGACACATCGTATCGTTATATCATGTCATCCTGTTTACATAGTCATTGAAGTATGTCATTCTATCCTGTTTAGTTAGCCATCATACATGTGAAATTGTGTCATGCTATCCTGTTTAATTAGCCATCATATATTTGAAATTATGTCATGCTATTCTGTTTGGTTAGACAACATAAATGTGAATTATTTCATGCCTTGTTTTCTTCCCTACTATCCATTGCACCTGTCTATCTTACAATGTCAGTACATTCAATTACTTTTCTTGTTTATCAGCCATTTGAATTGGAGGGGGTGATGGCAGTATCTGTGGGAGTAAAAACACGGTCCTTAGAAAAGATCGTGCTACATGTCGATGCAGATAGAACCACGGTTGGACTTGCCCAAGAACCAGCCCCACCACACATAACCCAGACTCACGCAGATTGTACCCCTACCCAGTTGGACAGAGAACCAGCTACACCCCTTCTAACCCCAACCCCAGCAGATAGTAACCCAGTTCCAGTTGACACAGCACCGTCACCACCACAGAGCACCCCAAACACGAGCAGTTAGTAAGGCAACTG
Organism: Aegilops tauschii subsp. strangulata; assembly: GCF_002575655.3. Taxonomy (NCBI): domain Eukaryota; kingdom Viridiplantae; phylum Streptophyta; class Magnoliopsida; order Poales; family Poaceae; genus Aegilops; species Aegilops tauschii. The sequence goes on along the minus strand of NC_053039.3, from coordinate 396,177,701 downwards.
CAGTGCCCAAAGCACGAGGACCACCACTCTGAACCCCAAGTCAACGCTTAAAGTAGAAGAAGAATTGTTCTCGGGTCAGGTTCCGTAGCTATGGTTCATACTCCTTTGCTCTTGCATCACTGTATTTACTCATACCAACTAATTTCTAATTTGAAGGATGCAATTGAAACTCCAATGGCGCAACAGGTATGTTTTAAACCTGTTTCTTTAACGTGTTTGCTGTTGTAACTTGCTCTATGTTGATTTCAGTTTCAATTGAATAAACAGTTATGTTCTTATGCCATGCACATTACAAGTGTTGTTATTGTTGTGTAGTTTCCCACACTTATATTTCTGTCTATGTTGCTTTGTCTTAAATAGATATGATTTGAACTGTCTCTATCTTGATTTGGCAACATAAACTAGAATGATATAGACCATACAGTGACCATACTACATAGATATATGTTTGTTTCATGTCGTTATCCTGTTCACCTTACTACTGAACTGGTTTACCAAAATGAGTTTCATATACAACATGGTAAACCTGTGACGTGTCTCTTTGTTTCTCTTTCAGAATGCGGATAAAATAATGGGCAAGAGTACCTCGTTATGCAATGGTAAAGGAAGTAATGCAGATAAGGTTCAAGATAGTGAGACATCCCTGTTGGTCTCCAAGAAAGCTGATAAAAACTATATTGAAGACACTGAGACAACCCCAAAGTCCTATCTTGATGTAGTGTTCAAGTTACTGGCTACTACTGCTGGCACCAGCTCTTCGAACTCACTACCTGAATCAGTTCGGCCTCTTGAGTCTCAACTTCAAGTTGAAAGAAATCGGTCAGATGTTCTTCGATAGGAAGCCAAAGGACTGAGGAAGTCCCTGCAGAATTTAGACGCATACTTTCTGGTGCAACAGCAAGCACTAAACAAGAGAAAGTTAATAAGCTTGCTAAGCATCTTGCCAGCATTATGGGTACCCAGGATATTGTTTCTTGAGCTCTTCTGAAGTGGTTTCAGTTCTGGACTTGTTTTGTTGCGGCGTTTATTTGCACTGGTCGCGAACTTTGACAACCAGTGTATGTGATATGCTGCTTTGTTCCCTATATTTGCACTGGTGGCGAACTTTGATGCCCAGTGGATGTAATATGTGTAATAGCCGTGATAGCCTGGCGTAAGTTGCTTGCTTATTTATTTCCTTGTTGTCTTGTTTATTTGTTTCCTTGTAGTCAGTGCAGTTCTTTTTCCACGGTTTGCTAGTGGCCGCAATAACCTATTTTTTAAAACTAGGCCACAATAACCATGGGCTACATATTTACTGTAGTGACACTGGGCCTCCTATGGGCCATAGAAACAATGGGCCTTCTACGGGCCGTAGAAACAATGGGCCTTCTATGCGCCGTAGAAACAATGGGCCTTCTACGGGCCGTAGACACAATGGGCCTTCTACGGGCCGTATCATCAATGGGCCTTCTACGGGCCGTATGATCGATTGGCCAAACATGGACCAATAACAGACCGCATTATGGCCGTAAACGAGCTAGAGTTGGAATCGTCCATTAATGGGCCGACCATAACGGGCTGTCGTTAATCGGCCGTATTTGATGACGCTATGAAAACGGCCCAACGTATTAACGGGCCGACTGTAACCACGGGCTGAATTTGGCCCACAAGCAGAAAATGACAGTAACGGGTCGTAAGTAACTGAATGCTGGAAATGAGCCCAAGAATAAATGGGCCCTGAGAAGGCCGAAAGATAACAGGGTCTGGAAACTGCCCAATGGAATAATGGGCTGTTAATGGGTTTAAAGTGATACACTGTTCATTACGGGCCAGTTTCACCACGGACCGTTAATGGGCAAAGAGTTACAAAGGGCCTCATATGGGCTGAAAGATGCCATGGGCCATACATGGGCTGGAAGTTAAAACGGGCTGGAATCATATTGGACGACCCAGATGACGCTACTGGGCCTAATTCGGATAGGTCGTAAAGGGCCCTGGGTTAGCGGGTTGTAAATGGCTATATGCGAACATGCCGCTAACAGGCTTTCCGTGGGCCTGCCCGCCACCTTTTGACCAAGTCAAACGGGTCGGCCTTTTCACGGAATGGGCCTCTATTGGGCCATGCCACGTGTCGACGTATCATAGGCGCCTTTGGTCCAATGAGTGGATGACATCTGTCCCAACAGTGAGCCGACACGTGTTTCCTCCAGCCAATGATGATTTTACACGTGGAAAATCCCCATTGGTCGGGGCTGTTAACGGGTTATCAGATCCAAAACCGGACCCGATAGCTTAACGGTGAGCCGTTACGGTGGATGCCATGTGTCGGTCACCCTTGACGAAAGCACTTCTATGACGCGTGATTTATCGTCATGGTAGTGGACACTTCCGTGATGATAATTTGGTAATGTCATGGAACACTTCTACGACAGCACAGGTATGACTATCTTGATTCTGTCATAAAATCGTCATGGATGTACATGCATGACAGAAAACGTGACCTATTGTGACAAACACGTATCATCACGGAAGTGTATTTTTTTGTAGTGTAGACTCTACGTTCACATACAATGGGTGCAAGACAGTTTTGCACATGCGGAATACTTGGGTTAAACTTGACGAGCCTAGCATGTACAGACATGGCCTCGGAACACTGGAGACCGAAAGGTCGAACGTGAATCATATAATAGATATGATCAACATAGAGATGTTCACCATTGATGACTACTCCATCTCACGTGATGATCGGACATGGTTTAGTTGATTTGGATCACGTGTCATTTAGATGACTCGTGGGATGTGTATCTAAGTGGGAGTTCTTACGTAATTTGATTAATTGAACTTAGTCCTGATAGTATTTGCATATCTTTGTTGTAGATCAATGGCCCGTGCTACCGTTCCCTTGAATTTTAATGCTTTCCTAGAGAAAGCTAAGTTCAAAGATGATGGTAGCAACTACATGGACTGGGTCCCTAACTTGAGGATTATCCTCATTGCTGCATAGAAGAATTATGTCCTTGATGCACGCTAGGTGAAAGGCCTGTTGTAGGAGCAGATGCTGATGTTTTGAACGTCTGGCAAGCTCGATCTGATGACTACTCGATAGTTCAGTGTGCCATGCTTTATGGCTTAGAATCGGGACTTCAAAGACATTTTGAACGTCATCAAGCATATGAGATGTTCCAAGAGTTGAAGTTAATATTTCAAGCAAATGCCCGAGTTGAGAGATATGAAGTCTCCAACAAGTTCTATAGCTGCAAGATGGGGGCCACCTGGTGAGCACAAGACACCAGGGCGCGCTTGGCCCCCCAGGCGTGCCCTGGTGGGTTGTGCTCAGCCCAGCCCACCTCCGGTGCTCATCTTCTGGTATATAAGTTTTTTTGACCTAGAAAAAATAAGGAGAGGACTTTCGGGATGGAGCGCCTCCATCTCGAGGCGGAACTTGGGCAGGAGCACTTTTGCCCTTTGATGGAGCGATTCCGCCGGGGGAACTTCCCTCCCGGAGGGGGAAATCATCGTCATCATCGTCTTGGGGAGGGCAATCTCCATCAACATCTTCAATAGCACCATCTCCTCTCAAACCCTAGTTCATCTCTTGTGTTCAATCTTTGTACCGGAACTATAGATTGGTGCTTGTGGGTGACTAGTAGTGTTGATCACATCTGGTAGTTGATTACTATATGGTTTATTTGGTGGAAGATTATATGTTCAGATCCAATATGATATTTAATACCCCTCTGATCTTGAGCATGATTATCATTTGGGAGTGGTTAATTTTGTTCATGAGGTCATGGGAGAAATCACGTTGCAAGTAATCATGTGAACTCGATATGTGTTCGATATTTTGATAGTATGTATGTTGTGATTCCCTTAGTGGTGTCATGTGAACATCGACTACATGACACTTCACCATATTTGGGCCTAAGGGAATGCATTGTGAAGTAGTTATTAGATGATGAGTTGCGAGAGTGACAGAAGCTTAAACCCTAGTTTATGCGCTATTCCGTAAGGGGCCGATTGGATCCAAAAGTTTAATGCTATATGGTTAGAATTTATTCTTAATACTTTTCTCGTAGCTGCGGATGCTTGCGAGGGGGCTTAATCATAAGTAGGAGGTTTGTTCAAGTAAGAACGACACGTTAGCACCGGTCCACCCACATATCAAATTATCAAAGTAGCGAACACAAATCGAATCAACATGATAAAAGTGACAAGATGAAATTCCCGTGTACCCTCAAGAACACTTTGCTTACTATAAGAGACCGTCTTGGCCTGTCCTTTACCTCAAAAGGATTGGGCTATCTTGCTGCACTTTTGTTACTATTATTGTTACTTGCTCGTTACAAATTATCTTGCTATCAAACTACTCTGTTACTTACAATTTCAGCACTTGCAGACACTACCTTGCTGAAAAACCACTTGTCATTTCCTTCTGCTCCTCATTGGGTTTGACACTCTTACTTATCGAAAAGAGCTACAATTGATCCCATATACTTTTGGGTCATCATCCCTCTACCCTCGGGATTAGTGTTGAACCTAAATAAATGTTATTTGGTGTTTGCGTTGAGCATGAATATGATAGGATCATGTTTATTGCAATACGGTTATTCATTTAAGTCAGAGAATAATTGTTGTTCTGCTTACATGAATAAAACCTTCTATGGTCATACACTTAATGTGAATGGTTTATTGAATCTCGATCGTAGTGATACACATATTCATAATATTGATGCCAAAAGATGCAAAGTTGATAATGATAATGCAACATACTTGTGGCACTGCCGTTTAGGTCATATTGGTGTAAAGCGCATGAAGAAACTCCATGAAGATGGGCTTTTGGAATCACTTGATTATGAACCATTTGATACTTGCGAACCATGCCTCATGGGCAAGATGACTAAAACTCTGTTCTCCGGAACAATGGAGTGAGCCAACGACTTATTGGAAATAATACATACCGATGTATGCGGTCCAATGAGTGTTGAGGTACGAGGCGGGTATCATTATTTTCTGACCTTCACAGATGATTTGAGCAGATATGGGTATATCTACTTAATGAAACACAAGTCTAAAACATTTGAAAGGTTCAAAGAATTTCAGAGTGAAGTAGAGAATCATCGTAATAATAAAATAAAGTTTCTACGATCTGATCGTGGAGGCAAATATTTGAGTTATGAGTTTGGCCTTCATTTAAAACAATGTGGAATAGTTTCACAGCTCACGCCACCTGGAACACCACAGCGTAATGGTGTGTCCGAAAGTCGTAACCGTACTTTATTAGATATGGTGCGATCTATGATGTCTCTTACCGATTTACCACTATTGTTTTGGGGTTATGCATTAGAGACAACTGCATTCACGTTAAATTGGGCACCGTCTAAATCCAGTGAGACGACACCGTATGAACTATGGTTTGGCAAGAAACCTAAGCTATCGTTTCTTAAAGTTTGGGGTTGCGACACTTATGTCAAAAGGCCTCAGCCTCATAAGCTCGAACCCAAATTGGAGAAGTGCGTCTTCATAGGATACCCTAAGGAAACAATTGGGTACACCTTCTACCATAGATCAGAAGGCAAGATCTTTGTTGCCAAGAATGGAACATTTCTAGAGAAGGAGTTTCTCTTTAAAGAAGTGAGTGGGAGGAAAGTAGAACTTAATGAGGTAATTGTACCTTCTCTCGAATTGGAGAGTAGCACATCAGAGAAAACCGTTCCTGTGATGCCTACACCAACTAGAGAGGAAGCTAATGATGATGATCATGAAACTTCAGATCAAGTTACTACAGAACTTCGTAGGTTGACCAGAACATGTTTTGCACCAGAGTGGTATGGTAATCCTGTCCTGGAAGTCATGTTATTATACCACAACGAACCTATGAACTATGAAGAAGCTATGATAAGCCTAGATTCCGACAGATGGCTTGAGGCCATGAAATCTGAGATATGATCCATGTATGAGAACAAAGTGCGGACTTTGGTGGACTGCCCAATGATCGGCAAGCCATTGAGAATAAATGGATCTTCAAGAAGAAGACTGACGCTGATAGTAGTGTCACTATCTACAAAGCTCGACTTGTCGCAAAAGGTTTTTGACAAAATTCAAGGAGTTGACTACGATGAGACTTTCTCACCCATAGCGATGCTTAAGTCTGTCCGAATCATGTTAGCAATTACCACATTTTACAATTATGAAATCTGGCAAATGGATGTCAAAAACTGCATTCCTTAATGGATATTAAAGAAGAGTTGTATATGATGCAACCAGAAGGTTTTGTCAATCCTAAAGGTGCTAACAAAGTGTGCGAGCTCCAGCGATCCATCTATGGACTAGTGCAAGCATCTCGGGGTTGGAATATACGCTTTGATAAGGTGATCAAAGCATATGGTTTTATACAGACTTATGGTGAAGCCTGTATTTACAAGAAAGTGAGTGGGAGCTCTGTAGCATTTCTGATAGTATATGTGGATGACATATAGTTGATTGGAAATGATATAGAATTTCTGGATAGCACAAAAGGATACTTGAATAAGAATTTTTCAATGAAAGACCTTGGTGAAGCTACTTATATATTGGGCATCAAGATCTATAAGGATAGATCGAGACGCTTAGTAGGACTTTCACAAAGCACATACATTGACAAGATTTTGAAGAAGTTAAAAATGGATCACTCAAAGAAGGAGTTCTAGCCTGTATTTAGGTGTGAAGTTGAGTAAGACTCAAAGCCCGACCACGGCAGAAGATAGAGAGAGAATGAAAGTCATTCCCTATGCCTCAGCCATAGGTACTATAAAATATGCCATCATGCTGTGTACCAAACCTGTTGTGTACCTTGCCATGAGTTTGGCAAGGGGGTACAATAGTGATCCAGGAGTAGATCACTAGACAGCGGTCAAAATTGTCCTTAGAGGACTAAGGAAATATTACTCGGTTATGGAGGCAATAAAGAGTTCGTCGTAAAGAGTTACTCGATGCAAGCTTTTACACCGATCCAGATGACTCTGTGTCTCCATCTGGAGACGTATTGAAAGTGGGAAAAATTAGCTAGAGTACCTCCATGCATAGCATTGTAGACATAGAAATTTGCAAAATACATACGGATCTGAATGTGGCAGGCCTGTTGATTAAACTTCTCTCACAAGCAAAACATGATGATGTGAACTAGATTATTGACTCTAGTAAACCCTTTGGGTGTTGGTCACATGGCGATGTGAACTATGGGTGTTAATCACATGATGATGTGAACTATTGGTGTTAAATCACATGGCAATGTGAACTAGATTATTGACTCTTGTGCAAGTGGGAGACTGAAGGAAATATACCCTAGAGGCAATAATAAAGTTGTTATTTTATATTTCCTTATTCATGATAAAGGTTTATTATTCTTGCTAGAATTGTCTTGATCGGAAACTTAAATACATGTGTGAATACATAAACAAATATTGTGTCCCTAGTAAGCCTCTACTAGACTAGCTCGTTGATCAAAGATGGTTAAGGTTTCCTAACCATGGACATGAGTTGTCATTTCATAATGGGATCACATAATTAGGAGAATGATGTGATGGACAAGACCCATTTGTTAGCTTAGCATAATGATCGTTTAGTTTTATTTCCATTGATTTCTTCATGTCAAATACATATTCCTTCAACTATGAGATTATGCAACTCCCGGAAACCGGAGGAATGCCTTGTGTGCTATCAAACGTCACAACGTAACTGGATGATTAAAAAGATGCTCTACAGGTATCTCCGAAGGTGTTTGTTGAGTTGGCATAGATCGAGATTAGGATTTGTCACTCCGAGTAACGGAGAGGTATCTCTGGGCCCTCTCGGTAATACATGATACGTCTCCATCGTATCTATAATTTTTGATTGTTTCATGCCAATATTATACAACTTTCTCATATTTTGGCAACTTTTTATATGATTTATTGGACTAACCTATTGATCCAGTGCCCAATGCCAGTTCCTATTTTTTGCATGATTTTTGTATCGCAGAAAATCCATATCAAACGAAGTCCAAACGCGATAAAAATTTATGGAGAATTATTTTGGAATATATGTGGATTTTAGGAGGTGGAATCAATGCAAACGGGGGCCCACAGTGCCCACACCCCACCAAGGCGCGCCACCAGGGCCTAGGCGTGCCCTGGTGTCTTGTGCCCTCCTCGAACGTCGGTTGGAGCCCTTCTTCTGGAGCAAGAAAGATGATTTTTGGAAAAAAATCGTGTAAAAATTTTCAGCGCAATCGGAGTTACGGATGTCTGGGAATTTAAGAAACCGTGAAGGGCCAGATCTAGGGAACGCGAAACATAAGAGAACAGAGAGGAAGATCCAATCTCGGAGGGGCTCCCGCCCCTCCGCCGCCATGGAGGCCATGGACCAGAGGGGGATCTCTCCTCCCATCTAGGGGGGAGGCCAAGTAAGCAGAAGAAGGAGGGGGCTCTCTCCCCCTCTCTCCCAGTGGCGCCGGAATGCCGTCGGGGCTAGGATCATGACGGCGAGCTACATCAACAATCTTGCTACCGTCAACACCAACTCTCTCCCCGTCTATGCAGTGGTGTAACACCCCATCTCCCCACTGTAATCTCTACTTAAACATGGTGCTCAACTCCATATATTATTTCCCAAAGATATTTGGCTATCCTATGATGTTTGAGTAGATCTGTTTTGTCCTGTGGGTTAATCGTGATCTTGGTTGGTATGATTGTATATTTTATTTATGGTGCTGTCCTATGGCGCCCTCCGTCTTGTGCAAACGTGAGGGGCCCCCACTATAGGGTGTTGCCATACGTTCATGATTTGCTTATGGTGGGTTGCGAGAGTGACAGAAGCTTAAACCCGAGTAGGTGGGTTATTGTGTATGGGATAAAGAGGACTTGATACTTAATGCTATGGTTGGGTTTCACGACCTTAATGATCTTTAGTAGCTGCGAATGCTTGCTAGGGGTCCAATCATAAGTGCATATGATCCAAGTAGAGAAAGTATGTTAGCTCATGCCTCTCCCTCATATAAAATTGCAAGAATGATTACCAGTACTTGTTATCGATTGCCTAGGGACAAATGACTTTCTTGTTGACAAAAGCTATCCACTTTTATTACGTTGCAATTTATTCGTAGTTTTATTCTCGCAAAGTACTCATAGTTTTATTCTTGCAAAATAGTTTCATACTTGTTCTAGGTAAAGCAAACATCAAGTGCGCGTAGAGTGGTATCGGTGGTTGATAGAACTTGAGGGAATATTTGTTCTACGTTTAGCTCCTCGTTGGGTTCGACACTCTTATTTATCGAAGAAGGCTACAAACGATCTCCTATACTTGTGGGTTATCAAGACTTTTTTTCTGGCACCGTTGCTGGGGAGCAATAGCGTGCGGTGAATATTCTCGTGTGTACTTGTTTGCTTTATCACTAAGTAGTTTTTATTTCCTGTTCTAAGTTGTTCTCTATCTTTAGTTATGGATATGGAACACGAAACACAAAAAACATTTGTGGTACTTGCTACTCAAGGAGATGGGGAACCTCCTAAAACCCTCAATGCTCGTTATGTGAGAGATATTATGCACTACTTTGATAATCCTGAGAAAACCCCATTCAACTATATAATGGGAGTAACGTTGGATCGACGTGAATACTTTAGGGATTATCGCTTGACTCACAAAGGGAAATTGTTATGGGATCAAATTCATATGTTGCATTGGTATGCTCGGGAGCTATGCTTGAGATATGATTATACTTGTTGCTCTAGGATGAATGCTCCACATCTTCTCTTTTCATGCAAATTTAATGATAGTGAAACCTTGGCTTCTTATGCTAATGGTATATATGATTACTATGATGTGGAATGAATAGAATAATTTGTTGCTTTTAAGGGTGCTTATGAAATTGAATCTCTGTTTGCTAAGTTTGAAGATTTTAATGATTCAGTTTATAGACCTGAAAATTTTGCTATCCTTAAATATTGCCATGATAATTATAAATGCAATTACGATATTGATGTATTTATGGAGAGAATGTCTGCTGCCTTGGAAGAGATTAATATTTTGCACGAGTCTATGGAAGAAGAAATTGATGATATTGTGAGCCCATTGGATGAAAAAGATGAGGAGGAGAGTGAAGAACAAAAGGAGGAAGAGCGGATTGATCACCCATGCCCACCTTCCAATTAGAGTAACTCTTTATCACATACATTGTTTAATTTCCCTTTGTTCTTACCGAAGGATGATTGCTATGATCCCGTTGATTCATTTGAAATATCCCTTTTTGATGAACTTGATTCTTCCGATGCTTGTGGCCAAGATGCCAATATGAATTATGCTTATGGAGATGAACTTGCTATAGTTCCTTATGTCAAGAATGAAATTATTGCTATTGCACCCACACATGATAGTCCTATTATCTTTTTGAATTCTCCCAACTACACTATATCGGAGAAGTTTGCACTTATTAAGGATTACATTGATGGGTTGCCTTTTAACGTTGCACATGATGTTTTTGATGAATATAATATGCATGTGCTTGCTGCTCCTACCTCAATTATTATGAGAGAGGAACTACATCTCCGCCTCTCTATGTTTTCAACACGATAAAATTGCAAGAAACTTCTTATGCTATGTATTGGCCTTTATTTGATGTTCATGAATTGTTCTTGTATGACATGCCGATGCATAGGAAGAGAGTTAGACTTCGTGGGTGCAATGTGACCTCTTCCCTCGTAGCCGTTCATAGCGACCGCTTCCCCTTTCTCTTTGTCGACCTCTCTCAGACCCTTCACGCGCATCCGAAAACTTCCCCGAACCCGAATCGGGTTGTGGTTACCGTTCGGTTCATCTTCAAACACCCCTAAAACATCTTTGGTTCATTATTTGGATTTTCCTAACCTTTATTGTCGACCGTCTGATCCCGATCCGATGATCCAAATGCCCCATCATACCTACCACCTGCTGTATAAGCAGTCAAACCCTAGCCCTAGCCTATCCAATCCATCCAAATCGTCTTCACCGCCACCACCCTACCTGCCTCTCCTCGATCTCTCCACCAGGCCAACCAGTGCGAACGGACAAGGCTCCTCCTTCCTCAGGATCTTGCCCGATCCAATCCAGCCACCACCGAACCATCCATCTCCTCCTCCATTCAATCGAGCCAACCAGCCACCACCCAACCCTCCTCCTTGCCTCGCTCAAGCCCACAAGAGAGGAGCTCCTCCTCTGCCCGAGCGCTCCTCTCCATGCCGGCATCCCCGTCCCGAACCTCATCGTCGCCGTGCACCCTCCCTGGATCCATTGCCCGGGGCCGTTTCCCCACTGGACGAACGCCAGGCCAGCCCCGCGCCCCCTCTCCTTCATCTCGCTCCTCTGCTCATCTCTCTCTCCCGGAGCTCTCAAATCCCCTCCTCTGCTTCTTATCGCAGGAACCGGACGCAGGCGTCGAACGCCATGGCCGCCCCTCGCCTCCTCACTTTGTTGCTGGACCCCTGCGCCCCGTCACCCGCGTCCAGCGCCGCCATGGATTCGCGCCAAGAGCTCCTATGGGCCCCGAGGACCTCGCCGCCGGGATCCACTTCCTCCGGCCACCTCCAGCGCCACCACAGCCTCTGCACGGCCGCGCGCGCCTGCCTTCATCCCCCCCCCCCCACCCGAAGCCCAGCAAGACAGCCGCCGCCGACCTCCGTTTCGTCCTGAGCGCCGCCAAGCAGGTCCGACGATCGAGCGCTGGATCTGGTCGAGCTCGCCACCCCTCACCTTCTTGCACGTCGTTCCCGCCCCTGCCGAACCTGCCGCTGACCCTTGCTTCCTCTGCTTCGAGCGACAGGACGATGTCGCGCCTACGTTGACTCTGCATCGAGCACGACCCCACCTCCTCTGCTTCACGTGCAGCCCAGCTGCCCAGCGCCTCCTCAGGCCCAATGTGAGCAGCTCCCACCAGCCCAGATCCATCAGTTTCGGCCCGCATGTGTTTTTTTCCTGCCTGTGAATTTGTCTAATTATCCAGAGTTGGCAGAATTGTAGAAAAATCCTCTAACTTCATGCATATAATTACTTATGAACTATGCATCATATGTAAATAATTTATAGATGCAAAATGTTTAGAATTTTATCTGGTTTCATAATATGCTGCTTTCATCCATGTTTAAAATGTTTAAACTTGTTGTTTGTTTAATTTTGCATAAATGCCATGTTAAAATGTTCTATTTCATAACTAAATAATCGTAGCTCCATTTTAACTAAACTTTATATGTAAATGGGTGTCGGTGTCAAAACCGGAGGATCTCGGGTAGGGGGTTCCGAACTGTGCGTCTAAGGCCGATGGTAACAGGAGGCGGGGGACACAATGTTTACCCAAGTTTGGGCCCTCTCGATGGAGGTAATACCCTACTTCCTACTCGGTTGATCTTGATGATATGTGTATTACAAGAGTTGATCTACCACGAGATCGTAGAGTCTAAACCCTAGAAGCTAGCCTATGGTATGATTGTTGTTGTCCTACGGACTAAACCCTCCGGCTTATATAGACACCGGAGGGGGCTAGGGTTACACAGAGTCGGTTACAAGGGAGGAGATCTACATATCCGTATTGCCAAGCTTGCCTTCCACGCCAAGGAGAGTCCCATCCGGACACGGGACGAAGTATTCAATCTTGTATCTTCATAGTCCAATAGTCCGGTCGAAGGATATAGTCCGGCTGTCCGAGGACACCCTAATCCAGGACTCCCTCAGTAGCCCCTGAACCAGGCTTCAATGACGATGAGTCCGGCGTGCAGATTGTCTTCGGCATTGCAAGGCGGGTTCCTCCTCCGAATACTCCATAGAAGATTTTGAACACAAGGATAGTGTCCGGCTTTGCAAAACAAATTCCACATACCACCGTAGAGAGAATAATATTCCCACAAATCTAATCTGCTGATGCATTTTGCAGCATGACATCACACCACAGCCCGGTCATTATTTGAACCGTTTTTCACAACCAGCCACTCCACATATCGCGAGGCGGTTTCCTTGGCACGTCTTGTCAAAGCAGAGATCGTGTCCCCTTATCACGGCATTCTCATCAATACGGGTATGGGTAACCCAACCACGCCATCAATTACGGCGCTTGGGGAATAAGCAATTTTACCAGGTGAGTGGGGAGGCGCATCGCCTGTTCCGCCCATATAAAGGGACAAGGATTCACTCTTTTCAGCCACGCCTTCTTTCTCCTTGCTCATCCATTCTTGCGCACTCGAGCTCCAGCGCCCAAGTTCGCATTTTTCTCCTCAAACCACTCCAAGCATGTCCGGAGCGGGAGGCAAGTGGATGGTCTCCTCTGTCACGGAGGAGAACATCACAAAGCTTCGGGGAGCCGGATATCTAGCCATGGATATTGCACACCGGATTCCAGATGAGGGGCAGATCATCCCTACGCCAGAACCCCATGAGAGGGAGGTTTTCCTTACCCACTTCGTCCGCGGACTGGGATTTCCGCTTCACCCGTTTGTCCACGGGCTCATGTTTTACTACGGGCTGGACTTTCACGATCTGGCCCCAAATTTCATCCTCAACATCTCGGCGTTTATCGTCGTGTGCGAGGCCTTCCTCCGCATCCAACCACATTTCGGCCTGTGGCTGAAGACCTTCAATGTTAAACTGAAGGTGGTGGTCGGCCAGCAAGCGGAGTGCGGAGGTGCCATGGTGGGCAAAATGCCCAACGTCACCTGGCTCGAAGGCTCCTATGTGGAGACCATAAAGGGGTGGCAATCGGGGTGGTTCTATATCACCGAGCCGCGCGACACCAACTGGGTGGCGGCCCCCAAATTTTGATCCGGAATCCCGATGCGGCTCACCTCCTGGAAAGAGAAGGGCCTGTCCTGGGGTTCCCCGGTAGAGCTCACCGGACTCCAGAAATGCATCAGAAACATGATGAGCAAGAAAATCAAGCTCGTCAACGTGGTCCAGGTCATGCTCTTCTGCCGGATCCTCCCGTGTCAACGACGGGCATTCAATTTGTGGGAGTTCGACCTGGCCGAGCACCAGACGCTGCGAGACCTCTTCGACACGATGCACAAGGACGTCTGGAAGGTGTTGTTCAAGGGCGCCGAGGTACCTCCTCCCCTCACCGAGGACCGCGGACTCAGCGCAAACCGTCCTGCCAATCCGGTGAGTTTGTCATATCTCATAGGATGTTTATTTTCCCCAGTTTAATCATGTGCGGGATCTAAGCCTCCATGCTATTTAACAGGACTGGGTAGAGACAACGGAGCAGATCGATTGCCCAGCCCCCTGCCTGAAGATCCTGCAGATGCTCTCCTAACGGAGATGCTGGTTCCAGCGCCTTACGAGGTGCCAGTGAAGAAGGCCACGGGGACCCGAAAGGGTCTCCGGCGCAGGGTTATATCGGACTCATCGTCCGAAAACTCCGAGGCGCACTCCTCCCACGAAAACGAGGAGCGGGAAGAGGAAAGTTCCCCCCCCCAGCCGGGGGGACAAGAAAAGGAAGGCCGCCCCAACCGAGGAGGCCGAAGGGTCCAAGAAGGGAAGGACCCTCCTCCCGGACTGCTCCACGACGGCCGCCTACAGCGACGACGAGTGGTTGCCCAGGGACAAGCCCCTGGCAAAGTCGTAAGTATCCGGATTCCATAGTAATTCATGGTATGTTTTATTGCACTGCTTCTCATCATGTCGAACATGATTATGCAGTCCATCCCGAGCCCATATCGACGTATCTTCGTCGGATGGTTCTTTGGACCCGTCGGATATGAATAGCGATTCACTTCCGACCGCCTCCACCCCTCGCCCTACGGACAATGTCGAGGTGTTGTCTCAAAGGGCACCGAGCCGAGGGGAGGTAGTCCTGGAGGCGCCTCAAGGCGACGTTCCGGACCCTGGGCGCAAGGGGAGCAAGACTCCCATGGGCTCCGAATTCGGCCCCCAGCAGAACACTGCGCCGGAACCTCCAGTGGTTCCGGACTATGTCAGGCGACCCCCCGTTAAGAGGGGCAAGCCGCCTGTGCCGGTGGCCTCTGTCCATCTAGAGGCATCGGACAACTTGCTGGAAGCGCTTCGTGGCGCTTCCATTGACGAAGAACACCGCATTATCATGAGTGCGGTGGTCAAGAAGGTTCAGTCTGCCAAGAGCGGACTGACTGAAGCCTGTGCCAGCCTTCTAACAGGCTTTGAGGTAAGTGACCAGATTATAAGAGAATGTTACCTCATAGACACTAGCCCCTGATGCTCTGTTCGGCGTCTGCGAAGAAAGGCCGAATAGAGGATCAAATAATAACCGCAGGAGTCTAATCGAAATATGTCTATGTGCATATGCAGGCTTTACTGCTAGCCGCTGCCGCACGTACTGCGGAGGTCGCCGCACTGAAGCGCGACCTTGAGCGGTCCAAGGAAGAGCTCGGCCTTGCTAAAAGGCAGCTCGAAGAGAACAAAGGTAAGTTATACCCCGTCTGTATGTTGTTAAGAAAAAACAAGGGTGGTTTCTTAGATCATAGGATCGTCATGAATTCTGCCACGGGCCACGAGCGAAGTGGCGACCCTAAAGAAGGCGCTGACCGAGGCTGAGGACAAGGCGACCAAGGAGCGTATTGAGCAGTAAAAACAAGAGGCCCGGGTGGGCGAGGTGCAGCAAGAGCTCCAGGCTCTCGTCAAGAAACACGAGTCCTTGGAGCTTGACTCTAAGACGCGAGAGTCCGAGCTTGCGAAGGCCCTCGAAAGCGCACAACACGCCAAGGCCGAAGCCCAAAAGGCCCTCCAGGAAATTGAGGCAGTTAAGAAGATAGCGGGGGTAGGGCATTCATTATGCAAAGCAAGCATGTGAAAGAAAAATTCCTTTTACTTACCCGAGTTCGGAGCTCTCCAGGAGCGTTCGCAGATCTGCCCCGCAGTGTCAAATGCCGCGGAGTTCTACCGGGCCGAGGAGGGGAGCTCGATGGAGAAGTTGTTCTGGTCTCAGTATACTGGGACCGAACACCCCATGCCATTGAGCGACCAGCTGAAGCAACTGGTCGAGCTCCACAAGGCAGCCGAACAGGCCATGAAGGGTCTTATAGTCCGGATGTGGCCTAGCGATCCCCTGCCCGATAGCTACTTGGGCCTGGTGAGGCGGCTTGTGAATGCCTGCCCACGGCTTGAAGTCATAAAGCGGTCCGTCTGCATCGAGGGCGCGCGCAGGGCTTTTGCCCGAGCAAAGGTGCACTGGGGGAAGCTGGACGCCGAGAAGCTGGTGAAGGAGGGGCCGCCAGAAGGCAAGGAGCATCGCCACCCCGAGATGTATTATAACAGTGTCCTGAAGGGTTCTCGCCTTGTGGCGGAGGAATGTACTAAGGATGTAATATTCAAATGAATGTACTCATGCGATCCTGTAATATGAAATGAGTTCATTTGTGCTATGCAACGCTTGTGAATTTAAAATATTACCTTCTATGCGGCCGTTTATAAAATCTGAGAGTTGTCCAGTCATCGGCTTCTGCCCCCATGTAACTAGTACTGAGGTGTTCGGAATAAACCTGAGCACTCTTTATCCCACTTTTGGGTCCTTCGAGGGAGGTGTTCAGCACAACGAACCAGGCAATCGGACTATAAGGCGTTATCACTCTCACTTAGCCATAGAAGTCTACAATTTTAAATTTTGGCGAAGCCCCTAGTATTCGGAAGGCCGAATTTGGGGCGCTATATACGCCTAAGTCGGGCAAGGCTGACTCCTCACTCGAAGCGGAAAAAGTCTTTAAGGACTTGAGACCTCTCGAACAGCGACCAGCTCTCGCCTTATCATGACAGTCAGTTTTCGGCTTTCTCTACTGAGGTGCTCGTCCGGAAGAACCGTGACAGAAGTAGTTCTCCCAGCGCTACCTTAGCCGATATTGCGGAACGTAAGGTACCAAAACATGGGAGCCGGGCAAACCCAACTATTGACCCAAGACATGATTCGGAGTTGATGCATATAATGCTATAAGTTCGGGGTGCCGCACTGTCGAAAGTGTTCGGACTTCTCACGCCGTATTATGGGGTATACTGAAGCCCCTGGCGTACTGGTCATACCAGAATGTACAGGTGCAAGTTGTCGTAAATAAACAGACAAGAAAAAAGAAGGGTAATGCAATTATAGACTAATGCTACGCATTGTTATTTAAATAATACGTCGAAGCGTACTGATACAAGTAGTGCAATAAGCAAAAAATAGGACTATTTGACATGTCCTATCCAAGGATAAGTTGCGTATGGGTATTAAAAATGGGTACTTCGATTGTTATTAGAGACCACTTGGGGATGCCCTTGTACGTCTTAGCTTCTTGCCTCCTTGGTTGTTCCTTCCCGTAATGTGTCCAGCAATCAGACTGCCGGAAAGGGCTTCCAGAGAGTAAGGTCCTGAAAGAGAGGAAATGATAAAGGTATACAGCCCCTAGGGCGGTTGAGCCGCATTGTGGGACGTGCCCTGGTCGTGCCCCCGCCTATGCCCATGGTATTTTTAGTGCGTAATTATGTACGTGCGTAATTATGCCCATGGTATTTTTAGTGCGTAATTAGGCGATCCTGTTGCAGGTTACTCCGGACTCGCTTGAAGGTGTCCGGGGGCTTTATCGCCGAATTGGCGGTTTGCCTTGAAAGGCTGCTTTGTGCCTCAGCTGCGAGGGCCGCAGTGTGCTCCTCCGTGCGGAGCGAGCGTTCTGTGTTTCCATTGACTGTTATAACCCCACGAGGTCCTGGCATTTTGAGCTTGAGGTATGCATAATGCGGTACCGCATTGAATCTCGCAAATGCGGTTCGCCCGAGCGGTGCGTGATAGCCGCTGCGGAACGGGATGATATCGAAGATTAACTCCTCGCTTCGGAAGTTGTCCGGAGATTGAAAGACCACTTCCAGTGTGATTGAGCCCGTGCAATGGGCCTCTACACCTGGGATGACACCTTTAAAGGTGGTTTTAGTGGGTTTGATCCTCGAGGGGTCTATTCCCATTTCGCGCACTGTATCCTGATAGAGCAGGTTCAGGCTGCTGCCGCCGTCCATAAGGACTCGGGTGAGGTGAAATCCGTCGATGATGGGTCAAGGACCAATGCGGCAGATCCGCCATGACGGATACTAGTGGGGTGGTCCCTGCGATCGAAGGTGATCGGACAGGAAGACCATGGGTTGAACTTTGGGGCGACTGGCTCCATCGCATAGACGTCCCTTAGTGCACGTTTCCGTTCCCTCTTGGGAATGTGGGTTGCATATATCATGTTCACCGTTTTCACTTGTGGAAGGAACCTCTTCTGCCCTCCTGTGTTCGGCGGACGGGGCTCCTCCTCGCCGTCGCTATGCAGCCCCTTGTTCCTGTTTTCGGCATTCAACGTGCTGGCCTGCTTGAACCCAGCATTCTCTATTGGTGTGATTGGCTAGCTTATCGGGGTTGCCGTGAATTTGACACGAGCGATCGAGTATGCGGTCCAAACTGGACGGGCCCGGATTGCTTCTTTTGAACGGCTTCTTCCGCTGACCGGATTTAGAGCCGCTGAATCCGGCATTTACTGCCGTGTCCTCGGCGTTGTCGCCGTTGTTGTGGCGCTTGTGTCTGTTACGATGCGGTCTGCCGTTAGTATCCTTTGTATCTGAAGTGCCATGACTTCTTGATGTGTTGTTGCTGTGAGCCAGCCAGCTGTCTTCGCCCGCGCAAAAGCGGGTCATGAGCGTCGTGAGGGCTGCCATAGACTTCGGCTTCTCCTGGCCGAGGTGCCGGGCGAGCCACTCGTCACGGATGTTATGCTTAAATGCCGCTAAGGCCTCTGCATCCGGACAGTCGACAATTTGGTTTTTCTTAGTTAGGAACCGGGTCCAGAATTGCCTGGCCGATTCCCCTGGCTGCTGAGTTATATGGCTCAAGTCATCAGCATCCGGTGGTCGCACATAAATGCCCTGGAAGTTGTCAAGGAATGCATCTTCCAAATCCTCCCAACTGCCAATGGAGTCTGCTGGCAAGCTATTCAGCCAATGCCAAGCTGGTCCTTTGAGTTTTAGTGGGAGGTACTTGATGGCATGTAGATCATCACCGCGAGCCATGTGCATGTGGAGGAGGAAATCCTCGATCCATACCGTGGGATCTATTGTACCATCATATGATTCAATGTTTACGAGTTTAAAACCCTCTGGGAATTCGTGATCCATTACTTCATCAATGAAGCATAGGGGGTGTGCGGCGCCTCTGTGCCGGGCTATATCATGACGCAGTTCATATGAGTCTTGTTTGCTGTATTCGGCCCTGCCGGATTTGCTTTTAGTGTATCCGGCATGACGGTCATCGTCCAGCGTTGGTGCGCGCCCCCGTGATCCGTAGATTGATCTTGCATGTTTTGTTCTGTTTTCCAATACGTCTCACAGGTCCTGCGTGTTGCCCCGGGCCTTGGTATTTTTGTTTGAGTGGCGGTGGGGTGCGGGCTGGACTTCGGGCTGATATGCCTCTCTGTCTCGGCCACGAGGTGGCCGATCTGCCCCATCATACACTGGTGGTGTATGTTTTAATGCTTCCTCCTCGAGTCAAGGTAGCAACCTGCGCTTTGGGTAACTCTTGGTTGGGCGCTCGAGTTCGTATTCCTCGGCTGCCAGGACTTCAGTCCATCTATCCGCTAGCAGATCTTGATCAGCTCGAAGCTGTTGTTGCTTTTTCTTCAGGCTGTTTGTTGTGGCTATAAGCCGGCGCTTGAAGCGTTCCTGCTCGACAGGATCCTCAGGCACGACAAATTCTTCGTCGCCGAGGCTCACTTAGTCTTCGGAGAGAGGCATGTAATTGTCATCCTCTGATTCTCCGTTTGTTGCCTGTTCTGGAGGGCTAGCTTGTTCATCCTCCCGCTCGAGGTCTGGCTGGAGGGGATTATCGTCGTCTTCGGCACTGTCCGGAGCGTTATTGTCTCTTGTGCCAGTATCGCTGCTTTTGCTATGGCGAGACTTAGAGCGGCGCCGCTGACGTCGGTGCTTGGGTTGCTTCTTGGAGGGATTATCCTCCGTTGTCTTGTCGCCATCCCCTTCTTTGGGGGTGTCCACCATGTATATGTCATACGATGAGGTGGCCATCCAGCGCCCTGTGGGCGGTGGTTCTTGTTCGTCTCCTGCATCTTCGTCCATACCGACGATGTCTTCGGAGCCGAAGTCAAGCATGTCGGTTAAATCTTCGACAGTGGCTACTAAGTGGGTGGTGGGTGGGTCGCGAATTTCTTCGTCGTCCGCATCCCATTCTAGCCGGACATAATTTGGCCAAGGGTCTCCTGACAGGGAGAGAGACCTTAATGAATTTAGCACATCAACAAAAGGCGAGTGCTGAAAGATATCTGCGGAGGTAAACTCCATGATCGGCGCCCAATCAGATTCGATGGGCACGGACACAAGCGGCTCGGAGTCCATGGCCGGGGACGAATCCAACGGTTCGGCAACACGGGTCTTGTAGGAGGTGATGTCAGTATCCGGCGCTATCGCCACTGAGTGTGCGGCCTCCGTGGTGGGGTCCATCCACCGTCTACAGATGGCGCAATTTGTTCCGGATTAAGGGCCCGAGTAGTTGCAGGTGTGATCTCCCGAACACAGTCCGATGGCAGAGCTAAATCATGCTCGTCGTGATTGTGCGGCACACCTGGCATGGGCTCGAATCCGTCGAAGATCAAGTCTCCGCGGATGTCGGTAGTATAGTTCAAGTTTCCAAACCTGACCTGATGTCCAGGGGCGTAGCTATCGATCTGCTCCAGATGGCCAAGCGAATTAGCCCGCAGTACGAAGCCGCCGAATACGAAGATCTGTCCGGGGAGGAAAACCTCACCCTGGATCACATCGTTGCCATCGAGTTGTCCGATGATCGAAGGAGCCATCAAGCCTTACGGTGACGGCACAGTGGAACTCTCAATGAAAGCACCAATGTCGGTGTCAAAACCGGCGGATCTCGGGTAGGGGGTCCCGAACTGTGCGTCTAAGGCGGATGGTAACAGGAGGCGGGGGACACAATGTTTACCTAGGTTCGGGCCCTCTCGATGGAGGTAATACCCTACTTCCTGCTCGATTGATCTTGATGATATGAGTATTACAAGAGTTGATCTACCACAAGATCGTAGAGGCTAAACCCTAGAAGCTAGCCTATGGTATGATTGTTGTTGTCCTACGGACTAAACCCTCCGGCTTATATAGACACCGGAGGGGGCTAGGGTTACATAGAGTCGGTTACAAGGGAGGAGATCTACATATCCGTATTGCCAAGCTTGCCTTCCACGCCAAGGAGAGTCCCATCCAGACACGGGACGAAGTCTTCAATCTTGTATCTTCATAGTCCAATAGTCCGGCCGAAGGATATAGTCCGGCTGTCCGAGGACCCCCTAATCCAGGACTCCCTCAATGGGGTAGGAAAATGCATAGATTAACATATTGCACTTCATTTTCCTGTTTAACAACATTAAAATATGATTTAGGGCAGAACAGTAGCTAATCCAAAATATGCACATGGGGATTTTCCGGATTTTTAGTTTGTTGCTCCGTCCTCATTTAAACTTGCCTAAATAGTTAGTTTACTTATGCTTCACCTCTTGCCATGTTTAACAACATTTAATATTGTTGGGTACGTAAACAGGAGAGAGCTAAATAATTGAATGTGGTGTTTCGTCAATATGCAACTCGTTGCATATTGAGCTCCACTTAATTTGTAGTATTGTTTGTTGCACTTTGCCATGCCATGCTCATTAAATCGGACATGCATCATACTTGATTGTGCATCATGCCATGTTTATGTGATGATTGTTTACTATGTTGCTTGCTTCTTTCCAGTTGCACTTCTTCTCGATAGTTCCGGTAATGTTGCGATTGTGAGGATCCGTTCGACTACGTCCGTTTGTCTTCTTCATGGACTCGTTCTTCTTCCTTGCGGGATCTCAGGCAAGATGACCATACCATCGAAATCACTTCTATCTTTGCTTGCTAGTTGTTCGCTCTATTGCTATGTCGCGCTACCTACCACTTGTTGTATCATGCCTCCCATATTGCCATGTCAAGCCTCTAACCCACCTTCCTAGCAACGTTGTTTGGCTATGTTACCGCTTTGCTCAGCCCCTCTTATAGCGTTGTTAGTTGCAGGTGAAGATGAAGATTGTTCCATGTTGGAACATGGATATGTTGGGATATCACAATATCTCTTATTTTAGTTAATGCACCTATATACTTGGTAAAGGGTGGAAGGCTCAGCCTTATGCCTGGTGTTTTGTTCCACTCTTGCCGCCCTAGTTTCCGTCATACCGGTGTTATGTTCCTTGATTTTGCGTTCCTTACACGGTTGGGTGTTATGGGAACCCCTTGACAGTTTGCTTTGAATAAAACTCCTCCAGCAAGGCCCAACCTTGGTTTTACATTTGCCTAACAACCTATTACCCTTCCCTTGGGTCGGCCAACCCGAGGGTCATCTTTATTTTAACCCCCCAGGGCCAATGCTTCTCTAAGTGTTGGTCCGAAACGAGCAGACTGCGGGGCCACCTCGGGGAAACTTGAGGGCTGGTTTTACTCGTAGGATGTCTCATCCGGTGTTGCCCTGAGAATGAGATACGTGCGACTCCTATCGGGATTGTCGACACATTGGGCGGCTTTGCTAGTCTTGTTTTACCATTTTCGAAATGTCTGGTAACCGGGATTCCGAGACTGATCGGGTCTTCTCGGGAGAAGGAATATGCTTCGTTGACCGTGAGAGCTTGTGATGGGCTAAGTTGGGACACCCCTGTAGGGTATAAACTTTCGAGAGCCGTGCTCGCGGTTATGTGGCAGATGGGAATTTGTTAATGTCCGGTTGTAGATAACTTGACACTTGACTTAATTGAAATGCATCAACCGCGTGTGTAGCCATGATGGTCTCTTCTCGGCGGAGTCCGGGAAGTGAACACGGTTCTTGGGTTATGTTTGCATGTAAGTGGTTTCAGGATCACTTCTTGATCACTTCTAGCTTCTCGACCGTTGCGTTGCTTCTCTTCTCGCTCTTATTTGCGTATGTTAGCCACCATATTTTCTTAGTGCTTGCTGCAGCTCCACCTCATTACCCCTTTCCTACCCATAAGCTTAAATAGTCTTGATCTCGCGGGTGTGAGATTGCTGAGTCCTCGTGACTCACAGATTCTACCAAAACAGTTGCAGGTGCCGTTGATACCAGTGCAGGTGACGCAACCGAGCTCAAGTGGGAGTTTGACGAGGACCTTGGTCGTTACTATGTTTCGTTTCCTGATGATCAGTAGTCGAGCCCAGTTGGGATGATCGGGGATCTAGCATTTGGGGCTATCTTCTTTTCATTTGGATTTGACCGTAGTCGGTCTATGTGTGTATTTTGAATGATGTATGAATTTATTAATGTATTGTGTGAAGTGGCGATTGTAAGCCAACCCTCTTTATCCCATTCTTGTTCCTTACATGGGATTGTGTGAAGATGACCCTTCTTGTGACAAAACCACCATGCGGTTATGCCTCCAAGTCGTGCCTCGACACGTGGGAGATATAGCCGCATCGTGGGCGTTACAAGTTGGTAATCAGAGCCATCCCCGACTTAGGAACCCCCTGCTTGATCGAATCGCTGACGTTGTTGAGTCTAGAAAAAAATTGTTTTGAGTCTTAGGATTATATATATCGGAGAGTAGGATTCTTTTTACTCCTCAGTCCCTTCGTCGCTCTGGTGAGGCCTCCTGACGTAGATGTTTTGACTTTCCTCTCCTCAAATTTCACTAAAAAAAATTAGGATCACGCGGGTATCTTGGAATCGTTTCGATTGTTTTGTGACGAGAACATTGTTCTTGGTGCCTCCTGACATTTAGGGGTTGTGGCAGTGTCCCGGGGAGTTGAGCTCCGATGTGTTGTCGTCACAATTTTATCGTTGCAGTTCTGGAATACCTGAGTTTCGCCAACATCGAAAATCTCTTTTATGCAATTGTTGGTGAGATCACCTCAACGCCACCTAGTACTGGGGCGGGAGTTCAGGAGTATTGCCATAACTCGTATAACGGATGCTTTTCGAAGGTTGAGGTACACGATTTCAGGAGTTTTCTTGGTTATGTGTTGACGGATGGATACAGCTGGATCTAGGAATTGTTAGTTTGGGTGAGATATATTGCGTCCCCTGTATCCCCAACACCTGATTGCATAACCATAAAGTTTCGGGAGTTTCTAAGAGGGAATTCAAGTAGCTCTTAGATTATCTTTCCAACAGACACATGATACGATATGGGATCTATCATATGTTTGTTTCCGGCTTATTTCCTAAGCCAATCCTTTGTTTTGTTTTGGTTTGTGGTATTCGATTTGCTTCAAAGTCAAGTGTTGATTCCATACCTTATTCTAAGCGGTGTCCTCATATTTCTATGTGAGTACTAATCCTTCATGATAATCGAGAATGTCATGTCAATTCTATTTTCCAACTGGCGTGCTTCCATTCAAGTGGATCCGATCATTCCAACATTCGCAAGATCAATTCTAAGCTTTTTCTCAATGGTGTTCGTTTCATCCGTCCCAAGTTGCCTTTGTTTTTCCCACCCTCCCACCCTTTTTCTTCAAGGACTCAGATTTCTAATCGGGTATCCATCTTATTGATGTGAAGTCTCTTCATTCTTTTCTTTCAATGTTCTTATCCGGTGATTCTCAGGAAGATGCTAAGGAAGTTTCAAGTTCATCATTCTTCATTCTCTTTTTTTTCTCCGGTGGTCTAAAAGTCAAGCTTCATTGTTGATCATATCTCTTCCTCTTGTTTCACATGACTTCCATGTTGGAAGTTCTTATCTAAGCATCTCATAATTGTGCTCTTCTCTCTCTATTCATGTGTTCCGGAGTATGGAAGATATCTCAGAAGATTCGCATTTCCATTCTTAATCCGTTCAAGCTATTTCGAGGATGCTATCTCATTCAAGCCATTTAATTCAACCAGTGCAATCTCTCTTTTCAAGCAATCGTTCAACGGTGGTTCTTTTGAGTGGGCCCTAACCCACAGGTCTTTTCCCAAGTTCTTACCCGACTCTTCTAATTTTCCCGGAGCTATTCCCAAATTCTTTTCGAAGTGTGACGTAAGAATGATTTACCATCAGTCAAATGTCTTTCTCCAAGATCTTTCAAATTCTTTTCATCGTTGGTTCGACCTTTCTAAGTTTCATCCCGGAGTATCTCAACAATTCATGGTGGTTTCTCGTCGTCATTCTTGGATTTTGAAGACCGAAGAAGAGTTTCCCTTAAATCTTGTCCATTCTCTTGAAGATTCATGGTTCTAGCTTGATGCCATCCTCTCATAATTGTTTTCGATTGTGAGAATTCTTTTCACCCATCCGGAGCATTTCAGGAGTCTTTTCAGTTTGATTCTCCGGAGCCCATCATCTCAGAATTATTCATTCAAGCTTTCAGCTCTCGTTCTCCAAATCATACCGGTGCATCATTTAAGTATTATCTAATCAGCTCGGGATCTCTGCGTTCACTTGTATCTAAATTCTCTCAAGTATCTTCGTTCATTTTCTAATTCTTCCCGGTGTTTCTTTATCTTTTCTTCATTCATTTTCAATTCTTACGGTGGTTCATTCAAGAGTTCTCTTTTCTTGGTTATCATATCAATTCATTTGTTCTTTCCAAATCCTACCGGCGGTTCGTTGAAGACTTTTCTCAAGTTTACGCTATATTTCTCTTAATCCTTTCTACAAGAATAAGTAGTATGCCAAATCCGTTGCTTGTCATCAATTTAAATTGGTGGAGGATAAGCATAACATAATTTTTATTCTCATTTCATCGTGGTCAAGTTGATTAATTCTTTTCTTCGGAGATTGTTCGTGATGAGTGATTTCTCGGTTCTAAGTTGTTCGTCTTTTCTTTTCTGGAGTTCCAAGCTTCTTGCTGGTTTCGTCGTGAAGCTCCATCTGAATCATCGCAAGGCTTTAATCTTATCCCTTTCATCCTTCAATTCTATCTCGTCATCCTTTTGTTACCGGAGTTCTTACGGTGGTTCGTCATGATTTAATTCATTCCTCAAGTGTTCATCAAGATTCTTGTTGGAGGAGCTCAAGTATTCTTCTTCTTGCATTCTGAAGTGCAATTCTTTCTACAATATCTTTTGAGGTGGTGTTATGTCCTTCTTGATAATTTCCATTCATGTTCCATGATTCACATGTTGTCAAGAATGAGGTATTCTAAATCCATCAATCTCTTCGTTGGAGTTATCTTGGTAGAGATTTCATCTAAAGCCTTTCCTAAGGAATGTTGCTATTGTGGTGCTTAACAATGATCCAAGTTATCTCTTTATCATCTTGGTGGAAGAAGTTTTTCATCTCTTTGGTGCTCTCAATCAAATCAATGGTTTTCGTTAGTGGCAGAATTTCACCTCAAGTTTTGAGATGTCTCCATAAGCCCACGAGGATCATATCCTTTCGTTGTTGGTTTTCCAACAACTCCGTTCTAACCTTCTTGCAAGGAAGCTTTCCAAATTCAATTGTGGTAGAAGTTGTCATTCCTTCTCCGTTCTCTTTTCCGACGATCTAGCGTCTATTCATTTGTTCCGGAGGCATTGTGTTGTTGCTCTCGTCAAGTATCTTCCCATCTTGTCAAGTTATTGTTCTATTCATTCCATGTTCAACCGGAGTGCTGTCAAAATTATGTCATTCTTGTTCCTTGGCTATCTCGTCATACCGGAGTGGTTTCAATGTCTATCTTGTCACTTAAGCTCTTCTTTCTCGCCGTTTTCCTTGTTCCTTGTCCAACGGAGTGTTTTCAATCTCGTTCATCTCCGTTGTATTCTTTCTTTCAAGTTGTCCAACCTCTCAAGGTTCGTGGTTTCACTCGTTTGTCGAAGAAGCAACTTTGTTTTACCTCTTGCTCTTCCGCTTCTCTCCGGTGCCATCCTAGATCTCGGGACGAGATCCTCTTGTAGTGGTGGAGTGTTGTAACGCCCCAAGACCGACGCTTCAGATGCCTTCCATGTTTTTCGTGTTCGCCGTGTGTTTTATTTTTGTTTGTTGCATTTCATCATGTCATCATATGCATTGCATTCCCGTGTTTTCTTAAACTCGTAGCCGTTCATAGCAACCGCTTCCCCTTTCTCTTTGTCGACCTCTCTCAGACCCCTTCACGCGCGTCCGAAAACTTCCCCAAACCCGAATCGGGTTGTGGTTACCGTTCGGTTCATCTTCAAACACCCCTAAAACATCTTTGGTTCATTATTTGGATTTTCCTAACCTTTATTGTCGACCGTCCGATCCCGATCCGATTATCCAAATGCCCCATCATACCTACCACCTGCTATATAAGCAGTCAAACCCTAGCCCTAGCCTGTCCAATCCATCCAAATCCTCTTCACCGCCGCCACCCTACCTGCATCTCCTCGATCTCTCCACCAGGCCAACCAGTGCGCAAGGACAAGGCTCCTCCTTCCTCAGGATCTTGCTCGATCCAATCCAGCCACCACCGAACCATCCATCTCCTCCTCCATTCAATCGAGCCAGCCAGCCACCACCAAATCCTCCTCCTTGCCTCGCTCAAGCCCACAAGAGAGGAGCTCCTCCTCTGCCCGAGAGCTCCTCTAAACGCCGGCATCCCCGTCCCGAACCTCATCGTCGTCGCGCACCCTCCCTGGATCCATCGCCCGGGGCCGTTTCCCCACTGGACAAACACCAGGCCAGCCCCGCGCCCCCTCTCCTTCATCTCCCTCCTCTGCTCATCTCTCTCTCTCTCCCGGAGCTCTCAAATCCCCTCCTGTGCTTCTTATCGCAGGAACCGGATGCAGCCGTCAAACGCCATGGCCGCCCCTCGCCTCCTCACTTTGTTCCTGGACCCCTGCGCCCCGTCACCCGCATCCAGCGCCGCCATGGATTCGCGCCAAGAGCTCCTATGGGCCCCGAGGACCTCGCCGCCGGGATCCACTTCCTCCGGCCACCTCCAGCGCCACCACAGCCTCTGCACGGCCGCGCGCGCCTGCCTTCATTCCCCGCACCCGAAGCCCGGCAAGACAGTTGCCGCCGACCTCCGTTTCGTCCTGAGCGCCACCAAGCAAGTCCGACGATCGAGCGCTGGATCTAGTCGAGCTCGCCGCCCCTCGCCTTCTTGCACGTCGTTCCCGTCCCTGCCGAACCTGCCGCTGACCCTTGCTTCCTCTGCTTTGAGCGACAGGACGATGCCGCGCCTGCGTTGACTCTGCATCGAGCACGACTCCACCTCCTCTGCTTCACGCGCAGCCCAGCTGCCCAGCGCCTCCTCAGGCCCAATGTGAGCAGCTCCCACCAACCCAGATCCATCAGTTTCGGCCTGCATGTGTTTTTTTCCCTGCCTGCGAATTTGTCTAATTATCCAGAGTTGGCAGAATTGCAAAAATATCCTCTAACTTCATGCATATAATTACTCATGAACTATGCATCATATGTAAATAATTTATATATGCAAAATGTTTAGAATTTTCTCTAGTTTCATAATATGCTGCTTTCATCCATGTTTAAACTTGCTGTTTGTTTAATTTTGCATAAATGCCATGTTAAAATGTTTTATTTCATAACTAAATGATTGTAGCTCCATTTTAAATAAACTTTATATGTAAATGGGGTAGGAAAATGCATAGATTAACATGTTGCACTTCATTTTCCTGTTTAACAACATTAAAATATGATTTAGGGCAGAACAGTAGCTAATCCAAAATATGCACATGGGGATTTTCCGGATTTGTAGTTTGTTGTTCCGGCCTCATTTAAACATGACTAAATAGTTAGTTTACTTATGCTTCACCTCTTGCCATGTTTAACAACATTTAATATTGTTGGGTACGTAAACAGGAGAGAGCTAAATAATTGAATGTGGTGTTTCGTCAATATGCAACTCGTTGCATATTGAGCTCCACTTAATTTGTAGTGTTGTTTGTTGCACTTTGCCATGCCATGCTCATTAAATCGGACATGCATCATACTTGATTGTGCATCATGCCATGTTTATGTGATGATTGTTTAATATGTTGCTTGCTTCTTTCCGGTTGCACTTCTTCTCGATAGTTCCGGTAATGTTGCGATTGTGAGGATCCGTTCGACTACGTCCGTTTGTCTTCTTCATGGACTCGTTCTTCTTCCTTGCGGGATCTCAGGCAAGATGACCATACCCTCGAAATCACTTCTATCTTTGCTTGCTAGTTGTTCGCTCTATTGCTATCTCGCGCTACCTACCACTTGTTGTATCATGCCTCCCATATTGCCATGTCAAGCCTCTAACCCACCTTCCTAGCAAACTGTTGTTTGGCTATGTTACGGCTTTGCTCAGCCCCTCTTATAGCGTTGTTAGTTGCAGGTGAAGATGAAGATTGTTCCATGTTGGAACATGGATATGTTGGCATATCACAATATCTCTTATTTTAGTTAATGCACCTATATACTTGGTAAAGGGTGGAAGGCTCGGCCTTATGCTTGGTGTTTTGTTCCACTCTTGCCGCCCTAGTTTCCGTCATACCGGTGTTATGTTCCTTGATTTTGCGTTCCTTACGCGGTTGGGTGTTATGGGAACCCCTTGACAATTCGCTTTGAATAAAACTCCTCCAGCAAGGCCCAACCTTGGTTTTACATTTGCCTAACAACCTATTACCCTTCCCTTGGGTCGGCCAACCCGAGGGTCATCTTTATTTTAACCCCCCCGGGCCAATGCTTCTCTAGGTGTTGGTCCGAAACGAGCAGACTGCGGGGCCACCTCGGGGAAACTTGAGGGCTGGCTTTACTCGTAGGATGTCTCATCCGGTGTTGCCCTGAGAACGAGATACGTGCGACTCCTATCGGGATTGTCGACACATCGGGCGGCTTTGCTGGTCTTGTTTTACCATTATCGAAATGTCTTGTAACCGGGATTCCGAGACTGATCGGGTCTTCCCGGGAGAAGGAATATCCTTTGTTGACTGTGGGAGCTTGTGATGGGCTAAGTTCGGACACCCCTGCAGGGTATAAACTTTCGAGATCCGTGCCCGCAGTTATGTGGCAGATGGGAATTTGTTAATGTCCGGTTGTAGATAACTTGACACTTGACTTAATTAAAAATGCATCAACCGCGTGTGTAGCCATGATGGTCTCTTCTCGGCGGAGTCCGGGAAGTGAACACGGTTCTTGGGTTATGTTTGAATGTAAGTAGTTTCAGGATCACTTCTTGATCACTTCTAGCTTCTCGACCGTTGCGTTGCTTCTCTTCTCGCTCTTATTTGCGTATGTTAGCCACCATATTTTCTTAGTGCTTGCTGCAGCTCCACCTCATTACCCCTTTCCTACCCATAAGCTTAAATAGTCTTGATCTCGCAGGTGTGAGATTGATGAGTCCTCGTGACTCACAGATTCTACCAAAACAGTTGCACGTGTTGTTGATACCAGTGCAGGTGACGCAACCGAGCTCAAGTGGGAGTTTGATGAGGACCTTGGTCGTTACTATGTTTCGTTTCCTGATGATCAGTAGTGGAGCCCAGTTGGGACGATCGGGGATCTAGCATTTGGGGTTATCTTCTTTTCATTTGGATTTGACCGTAGTCGGTCTATGTGTGTATTTTGAATGATGTATGAATTTATTAATGTATTGTGTGAAGTGGCGATTGTAAGCCAACCCTCTTTATCCCATTCTTGTTCATTACATGGGATTGTGTGAAGATGACCCTTCTTGCGACAAAACCACCATGCGGTTATGCCTCCAAGTCGTACCTCAACACGTGGGAGATATAGCCGCATCATGGGCGTTACAAGGGTGACCGACACGTGGCATCCACCGTAACGGAACACCGTTAAGCTATCGGGTCCGGTTTTGGATCCGATAACCCGTTAACAGCCCCGACCAATGGGGATTTTCCACGTGTAAAATCATCTTTGGCTGGAGGAAACACGTGTCGGCTCATCGTTGGGACAGATGTCATCCACTCATTGGACCCAAAGCGCCTATGATACGTCGACGCATGGCACGGCCCAACAGAGGCCCATTCCTGTGAAAAGGCCGGCCCGTTTGACTTGGTCAAAAGGTGGCGGGCCAGCCCACGGCAAGCCTGTTAACGGCCTGTTCGCATATAGCCCATTTACAGCCCGCTAAACCAGGGCCCGTTTACGGCCTATCCGAATTAGGCCCAGTAGCGTCATCTGGGCCGTCCAATATAATTCCAGCCCGTTTTAACTTCCGGCCCATGTATGGCCCATGACGTATTTCGGCCCATATGAGTCCCTTTGTAACTCTTGGGCCATTAATGGCCCGTGGTGAAACCGGCTTGTAATGAACAGTGTATCGCTTTATACCCATTAGCGGCCCATTATTCCATTGGGTCGTTTCCAGCCCGTGTTACCTTTCGGCCTTCTAAGGGCCCATTTATTCGTGGGCTCATTTCCAGCATTCGGTTACTTACGGCCCGTTACTGGCCTTTTCTGCTTGTGGGCCAAATTCAGCCCGTGGATATAGTCGGCCCGTTTGTGGCCCGTTAATCTGTTGGGCCATTTTCATAGCATCATCAAATACGGCCTATTAACAGCCCCTTACGGTCAGCCCATAACACATACGATTTCCACTCTAGCCCGTTTATGGCCCCTTATACGGCCCGTACAAGGCCCATAGATGAGACGGCCCGTAGAAGGCCCATGGATCCTACGGGACGTAGAAGGCCCATTGTCGGTGTACAAAAGGGGGGCGCACTTTTGTACCCCTTTACCTGTGCACGGGCAGTCGGAGCCGCGCCCACAGTCACACCAAGCAGAACAGGGGAGGTGAGCCAAGGTAAGACCGAAGCCCAAGATAACCAGAGCAACGCCAAGGCCAAGACCACAAAGAGCAGAGAGACGAAGCAGGTTCCCCCGGCAAGACCCTTGCCGGGGCAGCTCGCCCCACACCAACAGAGCGAGCCACCCTTGAGCCCACGATCTCCAACATCACGTTAGGCCAGGGCTCGGGAGGCACCTCCATGGTGGCATGCAGATCTTTGTGAAGACAAGGAACACTCAAGATCAGATGAGGATTAGAAGACGATGATCCTCGGCAGGATCCTTACCGAGGAAGGCCACCAGACCCCCGGCAAGATCCTTGCCGGGGACGACAGCGCGCCATGGCAAGACCCTTGCTGGGCCACCCGGCAAGGCCCTCACCGAGGACGCCAGCAGGGCCACTACCAGACCCGCACCAACCAAGTCTCCACTACCGTTCACATGCAGCTGCCAGCCCAACCAGCTGGGCGGGCACCTGCGTGGCAACATGCAGCTCCCAGGCCAACTCATCAAGCGCCTGCGTGGCGGCATGCAGATCTTCATGGAGGCTCCACCGTGCCACCTCAGCTGCCTGCCTGCCTACGTGGCGCCGCATGCGTCGCTAGCCAGGGCACGTGTCGAAGCAAGGAGGAGCGGCGACGGACGGGGCGGCCCTCGCCCCCGTCCCCGATAAAGCAAGGGGACACCTAAGCTACGCATTAAATGTGTCTTGTCCTGTAATACGAGCGATAAGCTCATGGCACTGTGCGCCTTTCCACCTCCTGTGTCCCACTATGGCAGCCCCTTTCGACTATAAAAGGAGGCCCATGGCATACTGGAGAAGGATTCGGCTCTTTCGAACCACACACGCACCACAGCTAGTTCGAGAGCTCAAGAACTCTCTGAAATACACCCTCCAAAGCAGGACTAGGGTTTTACGCATCCTCGCGGCCCAAACCTGGTTAAACGATCCTTGTGCTGACTACTGATCCTGCTCTTCTTGCAACCCTGTGCCCCGGGAACCATAGTAGGGATTCTTGTGATCCCATAGGTGTCGTTCCACACCGACATCTATGGCGCGCCAGGTAGGGGGCGCAATTGTGAGAATCTGGCCTAGTAGCTAGCCTAGCAGTTCTTCGTCACCATAGCTCCCAAGAAGGAGACGACCAGGAGAAAGGGGCGCCGCCTGCGAACGTGAAGGACGCCAGTGCGGCAACAGAGAAGCTAAGTCATTCAGAACTTTGAGTTATTTCCTTTTATATATAAGGTTATTGTCCTCGGAGATCTTGCCTATGTATGAGAAACCTGCACGCAAAGGTGCCCTCCCGCAATTGGCAATGCCCTTGTTCTGTTTCGAGTCCGCTCAACAGCTCAAAGCGGCCGCATCGAGAGTGGCGGTGTAGCCTTCCGCACTTGGCAACGCTCCCGATTCTGACTCGAGTCAAACTTGACAGTTCGGGCGGCCGCACTAAGGGCGGTAAGGTGGTTCGCCCGGCAGCAAGCACACCCGGCAGGCCACTGGGGACCCGTCCCCAAGATGCCGCCCTGGGTTTACGCGCCGGCAAACCTACCCAGTTAACGTAGGGTGGACATACAAAGGAAAATCGAACAGGAAAATAACATGCATGATACTAAAAGTGCTGCAGAGTCATATTACTTCAAATTGTTGCTGCGGTTCTAACTAGAGATAGCAATTGTCTTGGTTGTGAACCTGCAATGGCGATAAGAAATGGGGTGCCTAATCCCGGCGCTGGCCCTCCACCCTCAGAATTCTGTCGACACGGCTGATGATGGGCTTGATGCGCTCCCTGAGCGGCACGAGGTCAGTACCCTCCGGCAAGCTCTCCAGCGCGGCGTCGAAGTCGAGGTCGGGGTACCAGTGTGCCACCTTGGTGAGAACCTTGGTCATGGTGCCCTGGCAAAGCCTCCGGGCCTCGTCGGCCAGCGAGGCCGCCCGGTTGGCATGAAGCTGCTCCAGGGCCCCGAGAACACACTCGAAGAACAAGGTCAGCTTGGCGTTGGTGGTCCCGCTGCGCTCCGGGGCGTACCTCACGCTTGGCATCCCCATGGTAGCCAGCTGCGCAGTAATCCTGTCGGCGACGTCTTCGAGGCGGCCAATCCAGTGGTTCACGCCCTCCTTGAAATCCTTATGCTCGGCGGCCTCGTCCCTCCGCAGCTGCTTCTCAGTCTCCAGCTCCTTGGCCAGGGTCCCCTCCCGGGTTTTGGCCTCCGAGAGCATCCCCTCGAGGCCCTCCAGCTTCAGCGTGAGGTCCTTGATGGACTCGATGGCCTCGGAGAGCTCCCCGGCCATGCTGACGGCCGCGCCCTGCGCCTCCATCAGGGCGCTGTTGAGTGTGTCCTTCTCCTGGGACAGCTTCAGGGCCTGCTCCTTCAGCTCGTCCCGCTCCGCCTCCAGCTCCTTCACCTTGCCGGTGTGAACCTGGGCCTGGGCATTGAGTGCCTCTTTGTGCCTCTGCTCTAGCTCACTGGTCTGCTGCAAGACAAGCTTCTCCACCTCTTCATCCTTGCCGCGAAGCGTGGCGGCAAGCTTCTCCTCGCGCGCGGCGAGGTCCTCCTCCTGGGAGTTCAGTGCGGCCTGGTGCTGAGTCCGAGCGGCCTCGGCTGCTACGGCCAAGCCCTTCACCGTCTCCTGGGCCTTCTCGATGTCGGCCAGCTTCATGGTGAGCTCCACATCGCGCTTGGCCAGCTCGCC
Organism: Aegilops tauschii subsp. strangulata; assembly: GCF_002575655.3. Taxonomy (NCBI): domain Eukaryota; kingdom Viridiplantae; phylum Streptophyta; class Magnoliopsida; order Poales; family Poaceae; genus Aegilops; species Aegilops tauschii. The sequence continues at coordinate 396,143,384 of NC_053039.3, read as the reverse complement.
CTGGGCAGCCTTCAGCTCCTTCTGAGCCTCGCGGAACCAGTCCTGCGTCTCGGCAACGCGCTTCTGGAGGTCCGCCTCCGCCTTCTCCACCACTGCTGTCCTGGATTTAGCATTGTCCATGCGGGCGTGGTGGAGCGCCTGGAGCCTCCGGAAGCTGGTGCCCATGGCGTGGAGGAGCCACTCTTGCTGGGAGCGGTCACCACCGACGCTCGGCTCGTCGACGACCTCAAGCCCGGCGGCGGCAAGCACTTCGTCGTCGAACACCTCTCCCTCGACGGGTGTCCTAGTGCTCGATGCGCCTGGAAGGTGGACGACCAAGTCGTCACCCACCCTTAGGTACTTGTCGGAGCCGGAAGAAACGGAGGAGGAAGGCTGGTCATCAGCCACCACCTCCTCCTCCTCGGCAGCGGCCCCACCGGCCTCCTCGGCAGGCCCCTTGCCGGTCTCCTCAGCGGCGGCCTTGCCGGCCTCCCCGGCAGGCCCCTTGGCGGCATCCTCAGCAGCGCCATTGGCGGCCTCCTCGGCGGCGATCTTCTCGGCGTCCGCCTCGGCGGCCTTGGCGACGTCCTCGATGACGGCGTCCACGTCCTCTGGGTTCACCGAGGAGGGATCTGGACACCAAAGAAGGGAGTGAGGCAAGGCCAAGACCAAGAGCCAGAAAGAAAAAGGAACAGGGACGAACGGCGAGCGACTTACCAGCTCCAGTACCAGGCTGGGAAACGGAAGTCCCCTCCCCGCCAACATTTGGCGTCGAGGCGAAGCCGCCAACACCCAAGTTCTCCTCCTCCTCCATGTGCGTGGGCTCGGTGCTTGGCGCCCTTACCGGGGACGCCCCCCAGGGCGGTGTGGTCGATGGGGCCGGCGTGTTGGGAGTAGCCCTCTGCGGCTCCTCCTGCTGCCGCTCTCCTCCCGCATACCCGGCAAGGTTAGCACCAAAGTATCATACCCCTGACACATGTCGACAAGGGGAGGGTAGTGAGCTTACGCTGGGGGCTGGGCCGGGGGCTGCTGTCCGGGATACTCAGCACCACCAGTGGCGCCCTTGAAGTACCAGCCGGGGGCTGGCCGCCCATCAAGGGTTTGGCCCTCTTCACCCTCTGGGCCAGCGTCTCCACGTCCCTCCCAAGATGAAAGCGAGTCAAGACAAGCGACACAGATTGAAGAGGCAGAGATGACGGGAAGGAGCCAGATACTTACTCGTCGTCCGCCTCCTCCTCTGCTACTTTCCTCTTCCTAATCGGGCTGAGGGATCCGTAGTCAAAAGTGACCCATGTGTCGGCATCTGCCGGAGGAGGAGAGGAGGGCAGAGTCTGCGTGCGCCTGGGCGGAGAAGAAGCAGATGCCTTCTTCCTCGCTGCCGCGGCCTTCACCACCTTCTTCGCCGTCGCGGCCCTCGTCTGACGCGCGGCCTCCTCCGGGGACTTCGGCCGCTGTGCGGCCCTGACGGGCCGCACCGGCTCGCCGGAGGTGGCCCGCCGCAGGACTCGCCCTCTCCCCATGGCCGGAGGGTCGACGGCCCCGGCCTCCTCTTCCGACGACTCGTCGGCCGCTTCCTCAACCAGAGGATCCTCAGGGCCGGCGCTGCTGGCTTCCCCGGCGGCCGCCGCCCACCGGGCGAGCTCCTCCTCCTCCGCAGCCGTCGCGGCCCTGTCCTCCACACCACCAGCGCTGCCGGCCTCCTCGGCAAGCTGCACCTCCCTCGCCCTGGTGGCGATGTAGTCCAGTTTCGCCTGGGTGGTGTCCTGGACGAGCAGCCGCTCGGCATCGGCGTTGACCTACCCCTCGTGCAGAGTGTCAAAGAACTGCTGCACCTCGGCGTCCTTCGGCTCCTTCCAGCTCAGGTCAGGGCCATGCGCGTTGCAGTCCGGCATCATGGCGATGATAACGGACCGGCGCGAGTTATTACACAACGGGACCACCCCCGTCGGCAGCTTGAACAAAGGCCCCTTGAGGACCTTGCCAGCCTTCACGGCGGCCCTCGCGACCTTGCCGCTCCGCTCGACCTTGCCGTCGCGGCCCACATCGAGCTGGAAGAGCCGCTGGCAGAAATGGGCATGTCCCATCACTGTGAAGTTGTGGTTGAGGCCGGGGCGAAGCCGCATGATGTCGGCGGGATTCGTGAAGAGCCAGGCTGGCCTCCCCTTGTTGTGCAGTGGAGCGATCCGGCGGCGGATGAAGTCCGCCCCGATCATCTCAAGGGTGAGCCCGGCCTTGGTAAGCCGGAGGATCCTGGTGGTAGCGACCATGAGCTTCTAGTCGTCGGCGTCGACGTCGCTCCAATCGCTTCTGCGGACTGGCGGCGCCCGGCGAACTTCGCAGAACGCCGGCGGGTCCTTCTCTTCGATCCAGCACCACCAGCCCCGCCATTCTTCCCACCTCTCCTTCATGGCGCCATCCGGGTACGCTCCCTTGGATCTTGGGATCCAGGCGATGCAACCCGAAATGGCGCCTCCCGTCTGGATCCGGGGGAAGAAGTAATGGCAGAAGAGTGCCGTGTTGGGGTGCACTCCGGCGAAACCCTCGCAGAGGTGCGCGAAAAGGGCCATGCACGCCACCGCATTCGGGGTAAAATCCAAGAGGCGGAAGCCAAAGGTGTGCATGATGTCGCTGAAGAAATCGGAGAAGGGAGGACAAAGCCCGCAAGAAAAATAGTCGACAAAGGAGTACCGATTTGGGGCAGCCTCGGCGAAGTTGGCGGGGATGACGCGCGTGGTTGGATGCCCCGACTTCTCCCCCCCCCCCCCCCCGTCTTCACCCCCCACAGGGGCCTGAAGGATTCCCGGAGCTCGAACACATCAACTGTCGAGGCAAAGAAGGCGGACTGCGTCCGCTGCACCGCCAACGCACTCTCCGGCGGCTCCACCGCTCTGGCATTCTTAGCCACGCCCTTGCCCTTGACGGATTTCGGTGCCATGGCAGCTGGGAGAAAAGGGCAAAGCAGAGGGCGGCGAGAACGCAACGGCGGCGAGCGAGAGCAAAGCTTGGGGAAGAAGAGGAAGACGAGCGGAGGCTTCTGAGATTGGGATTGCGCAAAGGGTAAAAGGAACAGTGCGCCCACGGTTTCCCCTTTTTATGGGGAAGGTGCGGGTCGCGCTGCCCATTTACTACGATGTGACGCATGCGTGCGGGAACCGCCCCACGCATGTCGCCCACGTCACGTGCACCCCTCCACGCCACGCCGCGCCGCGCGCAAAAAGTTTTACCGCGGTAAAAACCGCCCCGCCTGCCTGCGCACCATTTTGGGCCTGGCCCAACAACGTGTTGCGCTTATGTGTGGCCCAGGCCCGGGGGCTCCTGTCGGTGTACAAAAGGGGGGGCGCACTTTTGTACCCCTTTACCTGTGCACGGGCAGTCGGAGCCGCGCCCACGGTCACACCAAGTAGAACAGGGGAGGTGAGCCAAGGTAAGACCGAAGCCCAAGATAACCAGAGCAACACCAAGGCCAAGACCACAAAGAGCAGAGGGACGAAGCAGGTTCCCCCGGCAAGACCCTTGTCGGGGCAACCTTAGCAGCCCCGGCAAGACCCTTGCCGGGGCAGCTCGCCCCACACCAACAGAGCGAGCCACTCTTGAGCCCACGGTCTCCAACATCACGTTAGGCCAGGGCTCGGGAGGCACCTCCATGGTGGCATGCAGATCTTTGTGAAGACAAGGAACACTCAAGATCAGATGAGGATTAGAAGACGATGATCCTCGGTAGGATCCTTGCCGAGGAAGGCCACCAGACCCCCGGCAAGATCCTTGCCGGGGACGACAGCGCGCCACGGCAAGACCCTTGCCGGGCCACCCGGCAAGGCCCTCACTGAGGACGCCAGCAGGGCCACTACCAGACCCGCACCAACCAAGTCTCTGCCACTGTTCACATGCAGCTGCCAGCCCAACCAGCTGGGCGGGCACCTGCGTGGCAACATGCAACTCCCAGGCCAACTCATCAAGCGCTTGCGTGGCGGCATGTAGATCTTCGTGGAGGCTCCATCGCACCACCTCAGCTGCCTGCCTGCCTACGTGGCGCCGCATGCGTCACTAGCCAGGGCGCGTGTCGAAGCAAGGAGGAGTGGCAATGGACGGGACGGGCCTTGCCCCCGTCCCCGATAAAGCAAGGGGACACCTAAGCTACGCATTAAATGCGTCTTGTCCTGTAATACGAGCGATAAGCTCATAGCACTGTGCGCCTTTCCACCTCCTGTGTGCCACTGTGGCAGCCCCTTTCGACTATAAAAGGAGGCCCATGGCAAACTGGAGAAGGATTCGGCTCTTTCGAACCACACGCACAGCACAGCTAGTTCGAGAGCTGAAGAACTCTCTGAAATACACCCACCAAAGCAGGACTAGGGTTTTACGCATCCTCGCGGCCCGAACCTGGGTAAACAATCCTTGTGCTGACTACTGATCCTACTCTTCTTGCAACCCTGCGCCCCGGTAACCGTAGTATGGATTCTTGTGATCCCATATATAGGTGTCGTTCCACACCGACACCCATTGATCCGACGGCCCATAGAAGGCCCATGGATCCGCTGGCCCATAGAAGGCCCATGGATCCGACAGCCGATAGAAGGCCCACGGATCCGACAGCCCATAGAAGTCCCACGAACCCGATGACCATGGAAGGCCATGGATTGTCCGTCGCGTAGATGGCCCATGGATCGTACGGCCTGTGGAGGGCCATGGTCACTACAACGTTTGGGCGAGTTGGCCCCCATTTGAACGATATAGCGTATTCAAAGAATTATCCTACTCTATACTATCACCTCTAGAAAACATACACTATACAATAAAGAGACTAAGGCATAGAAACGTAGAATAATCCTACACTATACAATAAAGAAATTACAGCCGATTATACCCATTGGGCATTATGGTTCGGCACCAGTGATAATAAAGCATACACAAACAGCAAATTACATACACTGGGCAAATACAGCTCATACATCATGGACGCGCATCAACATAACTTACCATTTGAACTATAATCTCTTTAGAAAATAGGATTGGCCGGATTTAGATAGCACAAATTTCAGTCTGCAAAATCTCCAATTCCTTCGTTGTTACCTCAGTGTCTTGTTTCATTTTTTGACTCCTGCATCTAATACCTGCATGTTCAGTCTCAACTTGTTGATTGTACGTTCAGAATCATGTACACGTTGTCTTGCCACCTCTAGTTGATGCTCGAGAACATCAGCACATTCCAATTCCAATCCATAATTATTCGGTACGGCCATGCCGCACTGCTCGCGGATCTTTGTGTTGATGTCACTTCATCCTGAAATGTTTCTGTAAGTACACATGACTGGGGCAAAAATATAGTTACAACAGTGAAGCGAGCAAGACAGACTATTTTGTACATGGCAAAATAGGACTAACAATAATGTTACACGTCATGAAGCATAAGCAGGTGATATTTTAAAAATTATAAAAAAAGGTAGTCTGTGCAGCCTGCATACAGAAATCTCTCTTAGCTCACCAGAGGAGCATGATGTTGGGGCCCAATCCAAAACACAGACAAGTTACAAATTTAGACAACACGTTACGTAGAAGTAAGCAAGCAGTTGGCCATTCTGTAGCTCAATTAAAGTCTTAGGGAGCATAATGAACAATAGATGATTTCATACAAACATACTACAGCAAGAAAAACTATGCAATCATTAGCCTAGTATAAACTAGATTGTGAGCCCCATTCAATAATAGTTGGTTAATAGACTTCAAAGCTTCAGGCACACTTCGGCAGAGTAATTAAATGGTAAGGCCTTTAATTATGTCAACTAATAGTTATACAAGTACCCAACATCAGGCATCATTCTTTGGGCATCTCATTAAATGAGGACAAATAAAGCAATTGAAAAGAGCAAATTAACTATGCCTGAAACAAACAAGGAATTGAACTGTTGAGTTGGATACAGTGACTTACCTTAACAGGTTGAAGAGGCTCAGCGCAGCTCCTACTTCTCTTGCAAGGCTCCTTCCTAACATCTTGTACTTGGAAATCCTCAATCTTATCTTCATTGCACCCCCTCTGCAAGGTGACACAAACTAGTTACTCGTCTCCTTGGAAGATAAATATGCATACTTTCCAGTCTGTGAACACAAAAGGATGAGATTATAACAAAATAACACCACATAATGAAACATGCCGCATCTCTTGCACTTGCACACAATGAAATGAGCATTTACTATGTCTACACTATGTAAAAACTAGGCATACCTTCGAACTGGATCTCCAGGTACTCTTGGAGAGCCTACTTTAGTGTACAGCCAAACCTTTATGTCACCTATGAGTTAGAAAAGGCCCCACTGCAGCAGCCCTTAGTGTTTAAATCGTTGACAAGCTCTGTTAGAGTGTTAGGTCAAGAACAACAAGTAATCAAAGCAAACAGTCCTAGTATGGCTGGCTGATGCAAACAAGCAATTGAACAGATGTGTGAGCAAATCTTACATATCAAGAAAAGAAGCAAAGAAGGAGGCTTAAAGACCATCACTTGACTGACCAGATTTAAGGGCATTTAAACATCATGTGCAACATATGAACTAACATAAACATTGCATATTCCAGATTCTACAATGGAATGCACATGTATTAGGTTATGCCATGTATGATGATGCCTAAATGTACACTATAGCAGGCAAGAGTGATTCATCATTGCACGCACAATTGAATTACAGGTTAAGGGCCAGTTCTATTCCGCCTTTTCAGGGCTTATTGTCAAAATAAGCCATAAAAGATGTAAAGAAGTCATTTTTGAGTTATGGGCTTGGGCTTAACTAATTTCGCTTTGGAGGGGGGTGTTTCGGGTAGAACCTCACTAAACATTGAAGGGAAGGGGAATAGTGAAATGACTCTGTTGTCTGCCTATATTACACTCAAAATGCAACTGGTGACGCCCGCGTCACACCTCACCCTCAACTAAAAACAAACACGCAAGCGTTCATTGCCCTGCCCGCTTGCATCTCCTCTCCCCTTTCCCTCTACCTCGATCCCCTGCCTGCAGCACTAGGGTTCCTGCAGCAAGCCGTCACCACTGGTCCCATCTGGCCTGGTCCTCGATGATGCTCTATCCAACTAGGCTACATGGCCGGCGGGTAGGGGCAAATCTCCCTGGCTTCTCCTCCCTCTGGGTGCCGCCCCTCATTCTCATGGTCTCCAGCAGCTGCTCCACTGTGGTTCGTCCAACGCACTACTCCGGCAGGCGCTGCACAACTACGGCTGATGCCACACTGTGGCAGAAGGCACCTTATTCCCCCTCCCCACCTCCCAGGCCGTGGCCTTGAGGTGCTGTTGAAGGATGAGCTCATCCAACAAGGTGAGGATCTCCTTTGATTTTTTGCCAAATTTTCATTCTGATCCACTATACGACGAATTGCTATGAGTTGCTTCTGCTGCTGCTATATGATGCATTGCTATGAGCTGCTCCTGCTGCTGCTATATGATGAATTGCTATGAGCTGCTGCTACTATATGATGAATTGCTATCAGCTGCTGCTGCTATATGATGAATTTCTATGAGCTGATGCTGCTGCTATATGATGAGTTGCTATAAGCTGCTCCTGCTGCTGCTGTATGATGAATTGCTATGAGCTGCTCCTGCTGATGCTATATGATGAATTGCTATGAGCTGCTCCTGCAGCTGCTATATGATGAATTGCTATGAGCTGCTCCTGCTGCTGCTATATGATGAATTACTATGAGCTACTCCTGCTGCTGCTATATGATGAATTGCTATGAGCTGCTGCTGGTATATGATGAATTGCACACTGTTGCTGCTGCTATATGATGAGTTGCTATGAGCTGCTGTTGCTGCTATATGATGCTTTCAGGTGGTGCTGCTATATGATAATAACCAGCCACTTGGACCATCTAATTTCAATAAATAATTTTTCTTCATTTAAATGTGGGTCATGCGTTTTTCGTTTAAATTAGGCAATGGGATCTCTATGAAAACATTGACCAAAGTAGATTGTGCCAAGTAGATGGTATCTTTGTATTTGCATTTTGAGCAAATAGTGATGGTTTGTTTTCCTATCATATTAATTACTGCACTGGGTTCAATTTGTGATGTTTGCAAGTCAAATTAATTTTCACATGGGCAGCAAAATGAAAAAATATAATGCAATCTAGACTTTTCACTGATCATACCAAAGATAAGCTGAAAACGCAATGAAAAGAACTGGTTGGCTTATTACATGGAGCTTATATTTACAGGTGCTTATTTTCTGAGGATAACTCGTAATAATTTTCCCTAAGAAACTTGGCCAATAGAACTGACATACAAATAACATGTCACGATAATTGCAATGGAGGAGTGACGTACCATAGCACACTGTATAGGCTCACCGCTGGCTCTCCTTTTTTTGCGATGTTCCATGAAATTGCCACATACATCTTGTACTTTTTCATTGTGTAACCCTATCTGCAAGTTGACACGACTAATTTCAGACATCTCTACATGATAATACATTGCATATCCCTTGCGCATATTTAAACCACCAATTAATGATTGTGCGTGTAGCATAAACTAGCCATGACTCTGTGTGCTGGACTAGCAGGCACTCTAAGGGAGCCTAATGTAGTGTACTGGAATTCCTACATGCCACCAATGATTTTGTGTAATGTACTGCCTCTGTTCCTAAATATATGTCTATGTAGAGATTCTAGTATGGACCACATACAGATGTATATAGATGCATTTTCGAGTGTAGATTCACTCATTTTGCTCCGTATGTAGCCTATAGTGGAATCTCTAGAAAGACTTATATTTAGGAATAGAGGTATGAGGTAGTATCATGTATGACATCTACATATCTAATTTAGCAGCCAGTAGTAGAAATCATTGTCTGCACAAAGGGATTACTGGTCAAAAATCCTAGCAAAGCACGCTGGCAGGCACAGAACAATACAAGAGAGAGAGAGACACGCTTACAAGATCATAGCAATGCCTCGGTCCAGGATCTTGGTTGGCCAAGCTGTTAGATCCAGAAGAAACATCGTCCTTGTACTTTTTGCCAGCTGCATAATAGGTAACAGCGACCTGTTAGTATATTTGAAGTACATCGGGCAGGTGATGCTGGACGGGTTTAAAGGTGACAAGTACCTAGGCCGTGGCGGGTGCTTGGCATCTTGCCAGATGGTGGGAATCAGGTTAGAAACGTCAAGGGTGATGACGCTGCGCTGGCTGTCGGGGTCCGGTAAGGAGATCTAGAACCGTCGAGTAGGGTGTTTGTGGAGCGGCTCCGGTAGGGTGGACTACGGTGTGGGCGAAGCGGATCTGTGGCCGTGGACGAGGGCGTAGGTGAAGCTGCTCCGATGGTTGGGTTAAGGATGGTGTCGACGATGCGGATCTGCGGCCGTGGACGGGGCGTCAGAAGCTGCTCCGGTAGGTTGGATGAGGGTGCGAGGAAGCGGATCTGAGGCTATGGACTTGTGAGTTGGCAAAGCGGCCCCAGTAGGGTTGAAAATGGTATAGGCAAAGCTACTCCGGTGGGGTTGACGATGGTGTCGGCGAAGCGGCTCCGATAGGGTTGAGGAAGGTGTCGGCGAAGAGGATCAGAGGTCGTCGACCGGGGAGTCGGTGGGGTGGCTCCGGGGGGTGTGGACGAAGCATCTCCGGTGGGGAGTATGAATGAGCCGCTGCAGATGCGCTGCGGTTGATGAGAGTACCGGCGAAGAAAATCCGGCGCCGTGGACAAGGCCGGCACTGAATGGGCTGTGGTACAGTGGTGGATGAGCATTCTACTTGTTTCTAGGGGAGGTGGGAGGGGTAGATGCGGCCGCAGAAGCAGATCCGACGAGGTGGACACCGCTGGCAGTGAATGGGCTCTGGTACGCTGGTGGATGAGCAGTCTAGGGTTTCGAGAGGGGAGGGGAGAAAGGCCGATGAAGTACGGACGGCGTGATGTGAGATGCTCTGGTGCTGTGGAGTTAGTCGTTTTTGCGGGACGGGGAGAGGAAATGGGGGTGCCGTGTAGTGGGGGGGGACCAGAAGTTACCAAAGCAGCCCCGACCTATTATGTAGATGAGGGTGGTATTGTAACTGTTGGTCTCCGTGCACCAAGGACAAAAGGGGAATTTCGCATGCTAAAGACTAAGGTGGCGGAAATTTTAGAAGGAGGCAGGAGATTTTGCCACCCGCGGGATCGTTCGTATCCAGTTTCAACTAATTTTGGACTGTGCTAGCAGGAAGGTCATGCGAGACTGTGTACACGGGGCACGCGTCAGCAGTTAATAACTAGTGTGAAGTCCACCCCAGAAAAAAAGACAATAACTCGGGATGATGCACCGATAACTTGGACGTTCACACGGGCGCGGCCAATCGTACGGGTGTAGTGGCGCGTTCACAAAAAAAGGGATCAAATGCTCAGCCTATGTATTTCTCGTGTAAATAGATAATTTAGTGCAATTGGTTATTTACTTTTATCATAATGCATTGACGTGTTAGTGTAGAGGTGCACAAAAAGAAATGGATATTGTAGTCCGCTACTTAAAAGTGTTACCTCATATGATTACATAGCCTCCATTTCATAAATTGCGTACCCGTTGAATTCATATATGAATATTACATATATTACTTCATAATAGAACCTTAAATCATCCAAGACTAATGATTTTGAATGCAAGAGTAACAATGGTCCATGTACATGATAGCTACATTGGTTGTTTGAAGAAACATCACTGTAACTTTGGCATGCACAACTGAAAAGGTTTATTTAAATAAAAAATGTGATATGTGAGTGTCCAATCTTTATAGCGTTGAATCGATATAGTACCTTTGGCCATGATACGAAGTAGATATTGATTTATGTTCAAGCGATGCACGTCCACGATCGCTAGATAGTGATACGTGAATGAATTGTGCAATCTCTCTCACACGCATTCATATCTCATTTCCCTGTGGGCATCGGAATCACACATGTGCACTTCGTGTATTTCTCTCCCTCCGTCAAGGTTGGAATTCGTCTTTCTACCCCGTCCTACAAGTCTCTCACACAGAAACACACACGCTCTCTCTGTCGAGCACGCCCACCCCTTTAATTCCGCCCACCCACAGCCACTAATGTCTCAAAGTATAATAATGTCTCTCACACATATGCCTAAGGTTAACTCGAGTTTCGGAACCATATGAATACATACAATGGGATTCCAATAGAGCACCTTCTGTTTTGAGATTTCGCTCTCTCTCTCTCTCTCTCTCCCTCTCCCTCTCACACACACACACACACGCGCGCGTGCACACGGGCACACACACATTGTTTCTCGCTTCATTTTTTCCGGCACTTGCATGCACACAAATTTTTTTATCTTCATGATGCTTTAAGTATGCCTCGCGCAAATGCTATCTACCTATCCCTTAATATAGCTAGATATGTGTCACACAAACTCCTTCTCCCTACTAGCAAGATGCCCATGCGTTGCACCGAACATCAAGATGCATTTGTATGAGTAGTTTACCTTGTAGGAGAAAAGGATGAACGAGGGAATGCCTTATTTGCAGATGCGGAGAGGGGTGTGGGTATCTTTTTGCAAAATTGCCACAGTTTCCTTCCTATCCGTCGGGTATAAATCGGATGGCCTATATTGCAGGATGGCAGGAACACCATCATCACCAACTCTGTTTTTATAAGAGTAGGGATATGTAAGTGTCACTGCCCCCCCCGACACACACACACTTCCCAACACCGAAGGAGTAGGGTGACACCTCGATCTTGATACTACTCTATCGACTGGCTTCTCTCTCAAACACACACACACGCACACACACTACCCGACACCGAAGGAGTAGGGCGGCACCTCGATCTTGATAGTAATCTATCTACTCCTCTTTCAAACACACACACACATACACACACACTCGCTAGTTGTGCCTCTGTGCCTACCGCGCACACTCTCGATACGTCTTTCTCTCCCTCCCCCTCCCCCCCCACCCCAACAATGACAGCAGAAGGGTGACAACTCGATCTAATCGTAATCTGTCAATTGGTTTCTCTCTCGAACATTGTGTCTCTGTGCCTTGCTCAGTAGCCCCCTCGAAATGTAGACTTCTCGCGCGCGCACAGCTGTAGTGACGATGACGCTGAACCCAGTGTGCCTCGTTTTTACCGGCCTCAACTAGCTAGATGCCCGTGCGTTGCACGGAACATCAAGATGCATTTGTATGAGTAGTTTATCTTGTGAGAGAAAAGGATGAGCGAGGGAAGGCCGTATTTGCGAACGTGGAGAAGGGTGTGGGTAAATTTTTGCAAAATTGCCATAGTTTTCTTCCTATCCGTTAGATATAAATCCGATGGCCTATATTGCAGGATGGCACGCACACCATCATCACCAACTCTGTTTTCTACTCCCTCCGTTCCTAAATATTTGTCTTTTTAGAGATTTCAACAAGTGACTACATATGGAGCAAAATGAGTAAATCTACACTCTAAAATATGTCTACATACACATCCGTATGTGGTAGTCCATTTGAAATCTGAAAAACAAAATATTTAGGAACAAATGGAGTATAAGAGTAGACATGGAGATATATCTCCAGCATGGTCTACAACAAAAATGTGCTGGACTAGTTAGCGTCGGATGCTCGCAACGCGATGACATGAGCTCGAACTCTGTCTTCAACTTTAGATTTTTATATTATATATTACTTATTTAATATATACTTCTTTCGCTATTGTACTGACAGTGGTACCCACAGAGTACTTAGAATACAAGATTAAGGATGGACTTGTTTCTTTTTAACTTTCTGTACGAAGCTGTAGCCACCCTGCAAGTCACGTGTACAGTGTACATGCAATTAACTTTTTATAGAGGGACAATCATACACGCAATTAACTCAAATGGATTGGATGTCACTATATTATTTCCAGCATAAGAGCATCTCCAATGGCAGCCGGCAAATTTCCTCCCGCTTCCTTCCGCGGAGGACGACATCAAACGCCAGTGGCATACATTTTCACAACTCTAACCAACCATATGAAATTCGTGCAAACACGGACTGATTTCATATAAGCATGAAGGATTTCATATAAAAAAGCCGGATCTTCATATAAACATAATGGATTTCATTACATTTACATGAACTAAGCGGTGCCAATCCGGCTCTCTTGGTCATCCGAAAATACTTGTCCTAGAAATGGATGTCTCTAGACTTATTTTGGTTATAGATAGATACAATTTATCCATTCTTAGAACAAAAATTTCCCGCCAGCTGGAGAGGGAGTACATAATCTAAATGGCCGCCCGCGGATCCCTTTGTCTTCCTCATGTCCGGCAGACACTGTGCGGGGTCGACAAAGGTCCTCGGAAGAGACGAAGAAGCAAAGAAACCACCTGAATGCGCATTCGTCGCCCCGGCGGTGGAATTCATGGGACCCAAGTGGCGGCGGCCTCCCGTGTTCTACTTCTCCTCGATGATGGCGGCGGACACGGATAAGCTGGCCACCGACTCGTCGCTCTCCACGCACCCGGCTTCTGTCTCTGCCTGCATGGCGCTGCCGCAGGCACGGGAGGCGCGACACCGCAGACACTGGTGGCGTGGTACGATGCGGCAGCGACAACGCCCGTACCGGTGTGCTCGCCGCCTTGCCGGCGTGGAGCAACTCGCCACTCCTCATTGAGCTGAACTGGAGCGGCGAGTTGCTGAACCACGTGCCTGCTTGGGGTGGCAACTGGCTCCGTCGGGCCAAGCGAGGTTGGTGAAGCACCAAGCGGCCTCGCCCGTATCAGGAGGGCTCGGCGGGCCACCCAGCCGGGTAATATGCCAGAGAACGGCTCCTCGGAAGCCATCGGAAGAGTGGAGAAAATGGTGAAGGGGGAGATGGGGGAGCGGCGGAGGGGTGCGATTCTTGCCCGCTGTCTGTCTGGCCTCGTGTATATAGAGGGTGGACGGTAGGAACTTGGCCGGCGTCTGGCCTCGTTTAAACTGAGGGCGGACGGGAGGAGCTCGGCCGGTGTTCCGCTTAATTCCGGCCCGCTCATGAACAGACATGTGGCCGGAGTAGGTTTCTCGGTTTGCATGCGGGTTTAACGAAGGGGTTTGATGGAGGAGAGGAGGCGTGTTCAGCCAAGCGTGCAGCGGGCGGCGCAGTACTATTCAATTTGACAGCGGGCGGCGCAGTTCCCGATACGGCTTTAATGCAGACGAGGGAGGGAGTAGCGGTTCCCGAAATGTTGAACGGCCAATGCATCCTCCTTCAATTAATGCATGAGGAAAGTAATGGGAGGAGGACCGGGAAAAGAGGCTGGACGATGTGAATGCAACGCAGTTTGCCCTCATATAAAGGCGCCCCTCCATTCCAATGCATCTACCACATCGTACGCACCTAAGCATTTGCCTAAGCACCTACACTAAGCGCAACAGAGCTCACTCCAGACCCATGGCGGCGATGCGCGCGAGCGGCCAGCGGCTCTGCCAGATGGTCCACAACGTCGGCCTGCGGCATGGCGCCGAGGATCGTCTCTAGACGGTGTTGGAGACCGGCTGGTGGATGGCCGCCGTCGACGCCAACTACGACTCTCAGTTGGACCAGATGATCGTTGCCACCACCAACAAGTTCACCGTCCTCAAGAAGCTCGCGGACGACATCGCCGTACTCCTCCAGCCCGCGCACCCGGGCTCCTCATTGCCTGCCACCCTAATCGGCCTCCATGGCCGGAACCTCTTTCAAGCACTGGTGGCCCTGCGACTGCTCGCCGACGCCACGAAGAATGTCCACCTGGAGGTCGCGCTCGCCGCGAGGTGCCTCGCCCTGCAAGAATTCGTCGACCTACACATCCACGTGTACGAGCAAATCGTGTACATAGGTATCTACAAGGCCAGTGAGGACGCTACGACGTTGGCCTTCCTCAACCGGATGGAAGCCTTCGATGCCTTTGCTGAGAAGCACCTCGACCTCGCCACAAAAGCCACCGCTCCTTAGCCGCCGGTCGGTGGCCCGGCGCACTAAGTTCAGGAGGAGGAGGTCGTACGTTGATGGATGCATCTTTCTTCTTGCCTTCTGTAACCACCACTGCGATCGCATCATCATCGTGGCCTTAATTCTTATTGTGTTGTTGCATTCTCGTTCCAGTCAATACCGACATGTGCGATCCCTTTGCTTAATTATATGCATCACTGTAACTAGTACTCCATCCGTCAATTTATAAGTTGTGCTTACCTTTTCCATCAACTTCGTGCAACGCGCGGGCATCTTGCTAGAAACACTGGAACATGTCGGACCACGTGTGACCAAACTGACGATGCGCCAACCTAGCTACTACGTACCCTGCTTATCTGGCGGAAATAGCCCCGCCCTAGTGTTTCCAATCATTATTTCTATCTATCGATCGTGCCAAGGAGCAGAACCAAAATGTTACAATTTATACATGTTTCTCTACTCCTACTCCTATAAAAGACTCAGTTGGTGATGGTGGTGTGTCTGCCATCCGTCGTTTCTGACCATAGATCTGCATCTAACGGCTGTGAGGTAAGTTGTGGCATTTTTGCAACAATAGCCCACTTCTCTGCTCCAATTTGCAGAAACCCCTTATTATCTTCAAAGCAACCACATCCCTCCCTCACCTCATCAAAACAGCCTGAGAAATATATTTTGAGTGAAAAGTACTCCCTCTGTTCCTAAATATTTCTCTTTCTAGAGATTTCAATAAGTGACTACATACTGAGCAAAATGAGTGAATCTACACTTCAAAATATGTCTATATAATCCGTATGTGATAGTCCATTTGAAATATCTAAAAAGTCAAATATTTAGGAATGGAGGGAGTAATATATTAGGAGTATATCAAAACAAGAGTGATTTCTTTCAAGTTTGTGAACAAGTACTACTATTCTACTACTTTGGATCCGTCGCAACGCACGGGCACATTGCTAGTAAAAGGAAAAGGCTTGCCGCGTTCGCATCGCACTCCCCCCCCCCCCCCCACACGCCCGGGAATCGGGAGTACTCCACGGCCCGTCCGGCACAACAATAGCTTAGGGAAGGCGTGTTGCCTAGCATTTTCACTTTCATGTGGGACCGCCGTTGAGCAAACCGACTATTGGAAAACCGCACCCCGCCCGCCGCCGGGTTGGAAAACATAAACGAGGGGAAGATCTAGCTATAGCACGGAAGCCAAGAAATTTGGTGTCAGATGGGGCTTGTTGATAGAGTGGGAGCATTCCGTACTACTCCACTCCTACTAGTACCAAGTTGTACTATACAACTAGTAGGTACGTGCACGACACAGCATCATATGAACAAAAAATGGGGAGATCTTGTTTTGGGTGATTTATCTTTTTTCTGTCAATGTAGTATGAATAATATGATGTGGGGGCACCCATGAAGCTTATGTGGCTTGGTTGCATGGCTACGAAAGGTTAGAGAAAAATAAATAGATAATGTGTTTAGAGTGCACTCCACTAAACAGATATACTTTGGATCCATTGCAACGGGCCAGCACATCTATATCTATACCCCCTATATAGTGTGTGAATAACTTTGAAAGTTGGTCGTTGGATGAAGCCAATCCGACGGTACAAAGATGGCAAATCCGAGCACTACTGGCCGTTGGATATCATCTACATTCCACCAGATTCTGCCACATGTAGAATCTAGAAGACTCCATGGTTGAACTTCATTCATGACTAACTTTGCCACAACTAAGCTTAGGCAAAGTGTGTCTGCCACAAGAAATGTGGCTAACAAAATGGCCACCACAAGTGTGGGAAGATTTGGCAAGAAGTTGAGTCTATGACATGTGGATCATGTAGCTAGAAAAGTGTGGCAAGCCACAAGTGTAGCAATGAACCAAACACATGCCTGGTGTGTTTGGTAGGGTGTATGAAGGGTGCATGATCCCAAGAGTTCCCTTCTCGACCCATTTTTGGGTGTTTGGTAGAGTGTATGGAGGGTGCATGAGTCCACACTAGATTAGCACAAATACACTAGAAGCATGCATGAAGAGAGAATACATCAAGAGGGGTGTTGAGTTGAGCATGCATGAAGAGGGAACAACTATGCTGAGACGAGAACGCAACCAAACACACTTGTGGCATGCCTAAGCTTAGGCTTGGCAACCTTAGGCTGCAAAACAAACCATAACTTTGAAAGTTGGTCGTTGGATGAAGCCAATCCAACGGTACAAAGATGGCAAATCCGAGCACTACTGGTCGTTGGATATCATCTACATTCCACCAGATTCTGCCACATGTAGAATCTAGAAGACTCCATGGTTGAACTTCATTCATGACTAACTTTGCCACAACTAAGCTTAGGCAAAGTGTGTCTGCCACAAAAAATGTGGCTCACAAAATGGCCACCACAAGTGTGGCAAGATTTGGCAAGAAGTTGAGTCTGACATGTGGACCATGTAGCTAGAAAAGTGTGGCAAGCCACAAGTGTAGCAATGAACCAAACACATGCCGGCACGCCTAAGCTTAGGCGTGGCAACCTTAGGCTGCAAACCAAACCATAACTTTGAAAGTTGGTCGTTGGATGAAGCCAATCCGATGGTACAAAGATGGCAAATCCGAGCACTACTGGCCGTTGGATATCATCTACATTCCACCAGATTTTGCCACATGTAGAATCTAGAAGACTCCACATGTAGAAGCATAATGCACAAACCACCAGAATCTCATGCGTGCAATGCATGTGTACCTTACTAGTAGTTGGTAGTAGTAAGAAACAAATTCCGGGTTTGGCACGAGCTCGTACTGTGGGAGCACCACAAGGACTGCCGCAGGAGTTACATTTCCCTATCGGGGCCCACGGGACCAAACTTCAGTGGCTTAGTGCCCGACCTATGAGTCAATGACATGCGGACCTTAAATGCGGCTGGCCCACATGTCATTCTCATGGTGGTGGTGTGGTTCGCAACTCACTCATTCGAGATGAACCGGGCGGTGGTGGCGTGGCCGTGGCGAGGGTGCCACAGCTAGGCGTCGGGGCGTTACGAGGCGTAGATGGCCACATCGGTGGGTACTACCTGTAGTACAGAAGTACTCCAACTGAGGATTGATTCCCGGGACGAAATGTGTCACAGCCGCTGGATGAAAATTCGATGGTGCGGGACGTGTGGTCTCATGGGTTCGTGTGGCATCATGGGAATCACGTGAGGCTGTGGTAGAAACTTGATGCTCGCCGCATTTAAGGTGGCCCACATGTCATGCACACAAAGGCAGAGGGGCGGTGTGGCCGAGAGGGGTGAGGCGCACATCGGGGGACGTGGTGTCGTGGGTTGGAGCGGCGTCGTGGGAATCGCGAGTGGCAGTGGATGAAACGTGATGGTCGCCGTAGTTGAACTTCCATGGACAAGTTGTCATGTCTACGGACACATGCATTGCATACCGATCACTGGAAGGAGTAGTAGAGAAAGCTAGGCGGATAAATAGTTCCTTATAGTCAAGCGGACCCAAGCTACTACTTGTTCCAAAGACATGCACACCATCGAAATAGTCCATCTATATCAATATACATAGAGAGGGAATATATTTTTACAAGAGAGGAAATAGTTCATCCATCCATAATGCCCTGCTGCTAGTGCAGCATCTTCTTCTTCTTCTTCTTCTTCTTGTTCTCATTTTCTGTGGGAGACGGCTTCGCAACAAGCTCTCTGGACCTTGCAGCTATCTCGAAACTCACACGGGCATCGAGGGCAGCATATTTTATCCGCTCGTACGTCAAGGGATAATTCTCCCATCCAGACGACCTTAATGCCAGCGTCTCGTCATGATGGGGAACGTAGTAATTTCAAAAAAATTCCTACGCACACGCAAGATCATGGTGATGCATAGCAACGAGAGGGGAGAGTGTTGTCCACGTACCCTCGTAGACCGACAGCGGAAGCGTTATCGCAACGCGGTTGATGTAGTCGAACGTCTTCACGATCCGACCAATCAAGTACCGAACGCACGGCACCTCCGAAGTTCTACACACGTTCAGCTCGATGACATCCCTCGAACTCCGATCCAGCCGAGTGTTGAGGGAGAGTTTCGTCAGCACGACGGCGTGGTGACGATGATGATGTTCCACCGACGCAGGGCTTCGCCTAAGCTTCGCGACGGTATTATCGAGGTGTAATCTGGTGGAGGGGGGCACCGCACACGGCTAAAATATCGTATATCAAGTGTGTTCTTAGGTGCCCTCCTGCCCCCGTATATAAAGGAGCAAGGGGGAGGCCGGCTGCCTATGGGGCGCGCCAAGGAGAGAGGGGGGAGTCCTCCTCCTAGTAGGAGTAGGACTCCCCTTTCCTAGTCCTACTAGGAAAAGAAGGGGGGAAGGAAAGAGAGGGAGAGGGAGAGGGAAAGGGGGCTGCGCCCCCCTCTCCTAGTCCAACTAGGACTCCTCTGGGAGGGGGCGCACCACCTCCTGGCTTCTGCCCTCTCTCTCCCCTCAAGGCCCACTAAGGCCCAATACTTCCCCAGGGGGTTCCGGTAACCCTCCGGCACTCCGGTTTAATCCGAAACTTCTCCGGAACACTTCCGGTGTCCGAATATAGTCGTCCAATATATCAATCTTTACGTCTCAACCATTTCGAGACTCCTCGTCATGTCCGTGATCACATCCGGGACTCCGAACAACCTTCGGTACATCAAATCATATAAACTCATAATAAAACTGTCATCGTAACTTTAAGCGTGCGGACCCTTTGGGTTCGAGAACTATGTAGACATAACCGAGACACCTCTCTGGTCAATAACCAATAGCGGGACCTGGATGCCCATATTGGCTCCTACATATTCTACGAAGATCTTTATCGGTCAGACCGCATAACAACATACGTTGTTCCCTTTGTCATCGGTATGTTACTTGCCCGAGATTCGATCGTCGGTATCTCGATACCTAGTTCAATCTCGTTACCGGCAAGTCTCTTTACTCGTTCCGTAATACATCATCCCGCAACTAACTCATTAGTCACAATGCTTGCAAGGCTTATAGTGATGTGCATTACCGAGTGGGCCCTGAGATACCTCTCCGACAATCGGAGTGACAAATCCTAATCTCGAAATACGCCAACCCAACAAGTACCTTTGGAGACACCTGTAGAGCACCTTTATAATCACCCAGTTACGTTGTGACATTTGGTAGCACACAAAGTGTTCCTCCGGTAAACGGGAGTTGCATAATCTCATAGTCATAGGAACATGTATAAGTCATGAAGAAAGCAATAGCAACATACTAAACGATCGGGTGCTAAGCTAATGTAATGGGTCATGTCAATCACGTCATTCTCCTAATGAGGTGATCCCGTTAATCAAATGACAACTCATGTCTATGGCTAGGAAACATAACCATCTTTGATTAACGAACTAGTCAAGTAGAGGCATACTAGTGACACTTTGTTTGTCTATGTATTCACACATGTATTATGTTTCCGGTTAATACAATTCTAGCATGAATAATAAACATTTATCATGATATAAGGAAATATATAATACTTTATTATTGCCTCTAGGGCATATTTCCTTCACGTCACCCTTCTGAAGATTTGTTCCTAGCACAAAATTTGCTACGTCGAATAGGGATGGTGTCGGTTTATCACAGTCTTCTACAGGAATTTTTATTCTGGTTTGTAGGTCAGCGATGCTTTTCAAATCAAGGTTGTACGGCTCCAACTTCTGTTTGTCCCCTGCGATGGCTGCCCCACAGAAGTATATGTCCTCCCAAGACAAGAAATCGTGAAGCTCACCTGGTATGGAGGGCGCGTGTATGATGTGGTACACCAAAACATCATCTTCGAGGCATAGCTGAAGGACAGCGGCGCGTTGGATCTTCCCTGTGGCACGCTCCGTGTACTCTGCGTCGAGACCGATGACATTCATCTCCACCTTTTGGAGGGAGTTGGATACATTGTTGATCCACTTTCGAACAACCCTTGGGTGGTCGGTGACTGTGGCAACTATGCTCAATGAGCCTTCGACGAGGACATGTTGGACGCTAAAAACCTGCATCTCGATCTCTTTCGCCATTTGGAACCGCTGGACCGGAGGGCTATGATTTGGAGAATTAGGATTAGATGGCTAGTCTAACTGAAGAAGATGATTATTTATAGGGGCTTCGGAATTACTCCAGGAGGATGTGAAGATGTTAAAACAATGTGAATACAGTGTGGTTTGGATGCAAATGAAGATCAAGGAATAGTGAAAAAGCCGAGGAAAATCGGTTCCAGATGGAGAAGTAAATGGGAGAAGTTATGCGCATGCATGAGGATAGGTGCGGTGGTTTGACTGTTGCATGCAATGGATTGGACGGGCTCTTCGGTTGCCTTTTCTCTCTCCCACGCGCACAAAGTGGCCCACTTGCATGCTGCAGTTTATTTGCTGGAGTCTGGCTGTAGCTGCTCATGCGTACGCTAATTAATGCTGTGAATGCGGGGCATGGAGGGAAATGGGCGCATGCAAAAGGGTATATACGCAGACTAATTAGAGAAATACTGAAAAAGTTATGCACAAACAAAAGAGGACCAGAGGGAGTACTACTCATGTTCCTACTACGGTTAAGGAATATGCAGTTATCCTCAAAAAAGAAAAGTCCTTCTTCGCGCTTCTGCATGCACGAGAATTTGGTTCTGCTCGCAATATGGATGATAGCTGGAGGATGAAGTGAACCCAGAGGCAGGCTAGCATGGGAGTGTACTCATGTTCCTACTACTCCTACTAGTAGTAGTAGTACAACTGTGATACACTTGATGGTCAAAATACTATTATTCATCCGGTCCTCACAGTGAAGTGACAAGACCCTGCGCCTGAGGTGACACCAGTCCATGTGGCGTGTCCGGGTTACCAAAGTCAGCCTCACCTTCTGCACCGTGCAGTCACTGTCACCGCTGCTGTATAGCATGCCTCGCCTCGTGTCCCTCTCCCCTAGCACCACTCCATCTCCATCTCCGTCTCGCCGGAGATCCTGAGGTCACTCTTCATTATCTCAATGTGCCCCCGCATACCCTTGCCTCGCTCGCCTCCCCCAGTGCCACTATTCCCTCGCTAGCCGCTCCAGCACCGACAGCCTTCTCCCCTGTAAATCAAGCCCCCCCCCCCCAAAAAACCCCACCTTCCAAACTCCACCATGGCCGAATGCGAACCGCGCAGGATCCATATGAGCCGCGATTGGAGCAATCTCCCCAGTGACGTCCTCGACCTCTGTTGTTCGTGTATGGATATGTTGGGTGCCCTGCGGCTGGCTGCATGCTCGAGGGGCATGCACACGGCCATCATCGAAGTGAGGCCAAAGCTTTTCAAGACACCCTGCTTGCTGCTATCTGGTCTTGCGAGATTGGCTCACCATGATACGGAGGCATACATGATGCCCCTCGACTTCAATCCGATCTCCATTAGCTGAAACTTCTTTGCAGGTATGTAGTGGGTCGCTGTACATCATTTCCCTCGTCTTCGATCCGATCACCATCGCCCGAAACTTCTTGGCAGGTATGTACTGGGTCGGCATGAACTCCCACTGGATGGCTGCCTTCAGAGAAGACAGTAAAAAGTTGGTGCTCGTGAACTTCCAGACCTCCATGAGATTATCCTTCCTCCGTTGGATTATATAGAGTTTTACCATCGCGGTCCTAGTCATCTAGATTACCATGTCAGTTGGACGGACCTTATTTTGCAGAAGATTGTAATCTGCCAAGTGCCCACACGACATGCGAATTACACAGACTTCAAGCTAATTGCCTTGTTTGACCGCGGATTCGCCTATCATTACGCCGGTGCCTTCTTTAGCTGGAGACAACTCAGCTCGCAGTGGATCATCGTCAAAGCTGATACACACTTCTGTGATGCTATTGAACACAATGGCATCATCTACGCGATCGACAAAGCAGATGGCACCACGTATTGCTCGGATGGCGCGTGTAAGTTGTTTCCGTCTCATGTTAATGATGACGCCATGACACTTTTTGAACTTTTTGTGATGATTGGCATATCCCTGTTTGAGGAGAATTTGAGTAGAACTATGGCAATGTATTAGAGACGCCGTAAATCAGCTATATTTGGAATGAGTTAATTCATGCGATTGTGATCATGTCATTACAGCCAATTTGTACCCCTGAATAATCAAACGGTTAGGAATATATGGATATTCTCCTTATTTTACAGTAATCTATATACTACTACTAAATATGAGTGTGTATCAATGGCCATGTTAGTTTCCTCATTTTCATGATGTAGAAACATGCACCACACTGTTGGTTTCATCTAACCATACATTAGGGAAGTAAATGTGCATATGGAGAACTCTATATTTGGAAGTAGTGAAATCCTTTAATGCTTACCATGTGTACATACCTATATTCGCCCTTCAGCAATCAATGGCTAGAATAATATCCTCATAAAAATTTTGCCCACAGAACACGAGTATATAACAATGCATGGTCTGTTAGTTACCTTGAAGAATTTGTTTGTGAGGACAGAACATGATTCCATAACATGCATGACATGGTAGTTTCCTGTGAAGAATCGATTGCGAGATAACATGAGTATAACCATGCATGGCACTTCTATATTTTCGAACCCAGTATACATTTCCCTGTATTTTCCTCCCAGTTCCAACAGGGACATATCAATGTTGTTTCTTGCATTATCCTACTCATACTCTGAGCAATGTTGATCTTACATTAACGATGCCTGTCCTTTTTGATATGATGCAATGTCCCTACAGTTACTACCCTTTGTAATCACACCACCTTTGCCAAAAACAGGGAAGCACAACTGGTTCCTCGCTCGATCAGACGACGGCAAAAGACTGATAATCATTCGGACACATGAGCCGGAAAAGTTATATTGCAAAAACCCCACTGTATACAAGCACCGTCAAATACGTGAGTATCCAGACAGTGGTTGTTACGTCTATGAGCAGGATACCAGCTTGTTGGGGCCTTCAGGATTTTTTAGTTGGAGGCGGGTAAACAGCCTTGGTTCACACTCTTTGTTTCTCGGACTCAATTATCCGATTAACCAGGAGATCACCATTGGCAAGGACCTTGATGGCAGAGAGGCTCTGTTTGCTATGGAAAACTGTGTCTACACGACGAGCCCATAGGAGTTCGGGCGCAAACTCCCCTGATTGTCAATGATACAGCCTGCAGCCAAAAGAAGGTGAGAATGACAAAGGCATCCGGATTAACTTTGATCCTTGGATGTCTCAATTACGACAGGAAATGATGTGGTTCAAGCCTTCAGTTTGATAGGTAATTGGGCTGTTGCATCGAAAGGGTGGAGTACTGGTGTCTCCGGATCATTGGTCACTGAAGCGGGGCTGCAAATTATGATGGTGTTGGATCTTCTCTTCGAATGACTTTGTTGTCTTTGTTGCTTGTTCTGGATGGGTAGCTCTTTTGTTATGCATATTCCTTGTCATTTGGTCATCCTCGTCTATGTCACTCTTACTATGTAATAGTTGGCTCTGTTTAGAATGTCATTCTCGTCTGGACCACGAGAGTCTGAGCGCTACAGATGGGTGTGTTTTGGTGGTGTAGCAAGACTTCTTATGAACTATCATGTCTTGTTGTTTATGTCAGTAGTAATCACTAGTCAGTGTTTGAATGTTGTATATATCGTTGTTTTGAACTGTTTATTGTCTCGAACTACTGGTGGGCTAAATGAGGGCATCACCATTCTCCAGTGTTCAGAGTGTATCTCCTTTCTTCAAGTTATATAATTTGAGCTCAGTGTCTTTTCGATGATGTACACTTGTTTGGGCCAGTGAGGTGTCGTTGAATATGGGCCAAGTAGTAACGCAATGCCAAACAGGTCAATTATGACTCTCAGGCCGGGCTCTCAAAAGATCCTCAAAAGCAAGGTCGGGCTCTCCAAAAAAGAAAGAATAAGGACTCTTAGGCCGACATGTGGGCACCACCGGTGTTTTCGTGCGCTTGCGCGCCGAGAGCATATTGGCGCGTGTTCGAAATTCAAGCTACCTTTTCATCCCCAATCTCCCGCCCCTCCCCCACCTCTGGAATCTCGATTCCTACTCCAGTTCCCCCAAATCCCCCTCTTGCACTCCCTGTACTCAAGCTCACTATCATGTCGCCGGCAACGCGGATCTCTGAGTCGGAGATCCTGAGGTCCGTCCTGCCTTCGGTCGCTGCATACTATCGCTCAACAGTGGAATGGCGGCGCTTGACGACCAGTTTGCCGGCAAAGTGCTGATGGTAACCATCAACGGCGACCGGCCTCCCGTCTCGCCGGACGACCTTGTCAAAGCTCTTGGCATTGCGCACGGCATCCAAATAAGTGACTTGCTCGTCGAAGTCTGTCCGCCACCAGCTGATTTCTTCGTCAGGTTCCGGACAACTTTCGACTACAGTCGTGTGTTCGAATCTTCCCGGCGTTTGTTCTGCGATGGCGCGCTGGTGAGCTTTGATCGGTGGCACCCAGGATGGGGCTCGGTGCCCTCTGAGCTTGAGTTTTTAACAAAGCTTACCTTCCACGGCATGCCTCGACGTGCTTGGAACAGCGAGTCCATGAATGAGCTTATCAACGACCTTGGAGGTGAGCTCGTAAGTATGTTTGTTCCTCTAGATAGATGGGCTCTGACGGTTATGGCATGGATGAAGAAGCCGTCCACCATACCGAAGGTGATTGGTGTTGAGATACCGGTGCAGGAACCAGGGTTGTACTATTCGTCGCCATCAAGTCCGCCACGGACCATTTTAGCGATGTACCTGTATCGAGTGTTCGTGCATGTCGAAGAAGTGGTCAATCCATCAATCGAAGTCCTGCCGCCGCCGCTGGTGCCAGGGTCCGTCGACGACGTCCATTACAGGAGTCAATGTCAGACTTTCCCCGTGTTTCTCGGAACGATGGATTGCATAGGGCCTACTCCATCACGCGGCGGAGGCCACTGCTTCTTTGGGAGAAGAGGCAGGGTTGGCTGCCTGGATGTGCTCTAATTTGAGGTAACAACTGAATCTTGTCAGATACTAGTTAAATCCAAGCTGTGGGTGTGAAGCACTGATGTGCTAGTACATTTGATTGTGACCTGTTCTAATTTTGTACCTGAAATTTTTTTAGAAAGGGTTGTACGTCAACTTAATGTGCTAGCAGAACTTATTGTGTTGTCTGTCTGTTTTCTTTGCACAGCATTAAAGACGATGAAACGTTATGTACGAGTTCGTTGGTTTCAACATAGCCCTACCCGTAGCGATCCACTACTTCCATCCTGATTGTGCCGCTTGCGTGAAATTTTTGTATGCAAGTTCAGTGTGCTATGATGTTCTATATGATTGTGTCAACGATATAAGTTTTTACTGAGCATCAGCAATGCATATGGCTGAAAGATGTATTTACGAGCATCGACCGATGGGTCTCTCTCTCACACACACACACACGCACACACGCACACACGCAAAAGTGGGACCCGTTGAATTATTTCTTTGCTCGTGACAGCTTTTAATTAGGTTCCACTGTAATCTAACTTTTTTCTTAAGTTATTAATTGAGCTCAGTGACTTCAAAAAGTTGTACAGAAGCCTTGTTTGGGCCTTTCCGGCGTCGCTGAATGTGGGCTGAGTAGCCATGTTAGGTTGTACTGTACTACACAGGCCTTTTTTCAACATCAGCAATGCAACTGGGCCGACAGTTGTACACAATATCCGGGTCAACTTGTTATTCTCCGCCCCGCTAGACTGCAAACTTTCCTAGGAGGTATGCATTAGGCTTAACAAGAAAATGGACTTTAAGAAATAATAAATGAGATGTAATTATAATAACTGGGCAGTAACTATAAAAAAATGCACCAAACACGTAATTAGTTTAAAAAATATATTATTTTTGGAATTTGAAAATTTTAATTTCATTACTTATTGCGCGCGTAATATTTCGTTGGATTTTAACATAATACAACTTTATTTTGAAATTATATTTAATCTAACTAGAAATTTCGGATAAAAATATTTCGGATCCCATAAAAATGTGGGAATTTTTTTTAATTATGTTTTGAGCGGTTGGTTGAAATTATTAATCGTTGTCCTAGCTAGAAAATGGGTTGTACTTTTAACAAACTGTAAATGGGCTGTAGTAAATTCCATTAGAATTAAAAAATGGGCTGTACATTCTTACAAATCGCAAATGGGCTATATGTTCTCTGCCACACACTTGTGGGCCTTCTAAGTTGACGCGTCCCCTAAAAAAACTAAGTTGACACGTATGCAAGGCTTTGTCAACAACATACGGTTCTGGCAGTTGTGGCCATTGGATGTCCATCCAACGGATGTCGTGCTTCTTCTTCAATCTCGGATATTCTTGCTTCAGCCGCCCAAAAAATGATTCCTCCCCCTGACATCTGGGGCGCACCGTTTCGGAGGCTGGCCTGTGGGCCTACTAAGTTGACGCGTACCAAGGGCTTTGTCAACTTAGTCAATATAAACGATTCTAGCTGCAGTGACCGTACGATGTCCATCCAACGGCCGTAGTGCTTCTTCAACCTCTGGTCTTCTTGCTCTAGTCGCCCAAAACAGCGCCGGTCGTGTCGTGTGATCCTGCCTCCCGTGGCCGGCTGTGATGCCGCGGAGGCCTCACCGCCCCCTACTACTCCCACCGCTGGCCAGGCCATCCCTCTACTCACCCACACCCCCTGTTATTCCACGGCGACGGCAGCCTCACACCGCAGCCAAACGAGTGAACCCTCCTCCTCTCCGCGCGGGCTTCCACTGTCGCGTCTTCCTCGGCTCCGCGTCGTCCCCTTCCTAGGCCTCGCCGTCGTCCACCGCCCTGGTGCTCTCGGCGCGGCGTGGTCAACGTGGTCAAGGAACGGCTTCCATCGGACGTGGACTGTATGTGGAGAGGCTGACAGCTGGGTCCACGACAGCAGCAAGGAAGTGCCTCCTTATTACGCGGAAAATAATGATTCCTCCACCTGACAGCAGGGACCCACCGGACGGGCCACCGTATTCTGTGAAAAAAAAAAGTTTCCCCCTGACTGCTGGGACCCACCGGACGGGCCACCGTATTGCGCAAAAAAAACGTTCCCCCCGCTGTCAGCTCGGACCCACCGGAAGTGCCTCCTTATTACGCACAAAAAATGAATACTCCCCCTGCTGGTTGGGACCCACCTTGGTGGGAGGCTGACTTGTGGGCCTACTAAGTTGACGGGGACGGAGTGCTTTGTCAACTTAGTCAATATGAACGATTCTAGCTCCAGTGACCGTATGATGTCCATCCAACGGCCGTAGTGCTTCTTCAACCTCTGGTCTTGTTGCTCCAGCCGCCCAAAGCAGCGCCGGTCGTGCCGCGTGCTCCTGCCTCCCGTGGCCGGCTGTGCTGCCGCGGAGGCCTCACCGCCCCCTACTATTCCCACCTCTGGCCAGGCCATCCCTCTACTCACCCACACCCCCTGTTATTCTGCGGCGACGGCAGCCTCACACTGCAGCGAACCAGTGAACCCTCGTACTCCTCTACGCGAGGGCATCCACTGCCGTGTCTTCCCGGCTCCGCGTCGTCCCCTTCCTAGGCCTCGCCGTCGTCCACCGCCCTGGTGCTCTCGGCACGGCATGGTCAACGTGGTCAAGGAACGACTTCCATCAGACGTGGACTGTACATGGAGAGGCTGACAGCTGGGTCCACGGCCGCAGCAAGGAAGTGCCTCCTTATTACGCGCAAAATAATTATTCCTCCACCTGACAGCGGGGACCCACCGGACGGGCCACCGTATTTCGCAAAAAAAACATTTCCCCCTGACTGCTGGGACCCACCAGCTACATCTTCGCATGCAAGGAAGTGCGTCCGGGCAAAAAAAAAATGATTCGCCCCCTGGCTGTTGGGACCCACCAGCTACATCTTCGCACGCAAGGAAGTGCCTGACAGTCAGGACCCACCTGGTCGAAGCGTACGTAGCATTGTCATTCTGGTCGCGAACGTGTACGTACATACTGGTCGATGTAGAGGCGCGCATGTGTCGTAGTAGAGGCGCGCACGTAGCATGTACACGTACGTACAGCGGCCAGGGTGCAAGAAAGTAAATACGGCCACGTACGTACATACGCGCAGGGTCTCGAACGCCTACTCACGCGTACATACGGCCAGGGCTCATGTACATGGCTGGGTCGGACGGAGAAACAGTGTCGTCATCGTGTTCATGGGGAGCCAACCGGCTGGGTCAGAACGGAATGCGTCGTCGTGTTCATCGGGAGGGCTTGGACGGAACAGCCGATGGAAACGAGGCCTGGCGTACTGTAGAACGGAGGAAACGGCCTTGTGTTCGACCGGCCACATTCGAAACGGGATCCTGTTCATCGGGAGGGGTCTGGCGTACCGTAAAACGGAGGAAACGGACCTCCTACGATCGAAACGGGGGTCCTGTTGATCGGGAGGGGTGTGGCGTACCGCAAAATGGAGGAAACGGACTTGTGTTGGAGCGCTACAGTCGAAACGGGGTTCCTGTTCATCAGGAGGGGTGTGGCGTACCGCAAAACGGGACTCCACAGGATACTGTTCATCTCCACCGTCGACCCCCTCCAGCCTCCATGGGCTACTGTTCATCCACCGTCGACCTCCTCCAGCCTCCACCTGCGACTGTTCATCCACAGGCTCCTGTTCATCCAGCCTCCACCGTGCGCTACTCCACTAGCTACTGTTCAACCAGCCCTCTCCACGGGCTCCTGTTCAACCACCCCTCCACGGGCTACTGTTCATCCAGCCCTCCACCGTCTACTGTTCATCTAGCCCTCCACGGGGTGGTCCTGTTCATCCTGCCCTCCACGGGGTCCTGTTCATCCAGCCCCAACCGGCTCGATCGATCGGTGTCTTGTTCATCCAGAGGCAACACCATGGGGTCCTGTTCATCCACCCCCACCGGGAACTGTTCATCCAAACCCCCCCAGCAACGCTCACTATTCATCCAGAGGCAGCATCGATCGGCTTCAGTTAGCAGCAGTAGCGACGGAATCACTCGATCGGGTTCAGTTAACAGCCATCGATCGCTTGGGTTCAGTAACGCGTAGCCTGCAGTGCAATCGCTCGGGTTCAGTTAGAGCCCAACGCCTCGCTTGGGTTCAGTTAGAGCCCAACGCCTCGCACCCACGCGCGTGCGTGTACGAGAGAAACGAGCATCGCTCGGCCCCGACCACCCACCGTAACTTGAACACCCCGATATTTTCCTCGCCCTCGCTTCTACCACGGTTTTTTCCGTCATGGACGGCCCAAAGAATGTCATGCAGTTGCGTCTCCGGCCCACCCAGAACGAAAAGCCCATTTTCTGTCATGATTTTTTGTCATAGAAGCAGGACCCCACCACATCTATGAGGATACCGGGTTTTGTCACAATTATCATCATAGAAGTGTCATAAGTATGACAGAAAAAAAATTCGTTGGGCCCAAAATGTCACGGATGTGTCTTTTTTTTGTAGTGAAAGCTCACGTTAAAAAAAGTGAAAGAACATAGGGCATGTTTTGTTCCCAGCCTAAGGTTGCCACGTCTAACCTTAGTCATGCCACAACATCTTAGACATGTGTTTGGTTCATTGCCACGCTTGTGGCTTGCCACACTTCTATAGTTATATGGTCCACAAGTCATAGGCTCAATTTTTTGCCAAATCTTGCCACACTTGTGGTGGCCATAGCCACACTTTTTGTGGCAGCCACACTTTGCCTAAGGTTAGTTGTGGCAAAGGGGCTGTTTGGTTCTAGGCCTAGCATTGCCACACTTTGCCACACATTTTTGCCAAGCTTGCCTAAGGTTAGTTCATCAAAATGAGAGCCACAAGTTGGCAAGCCTAAGACTAGCCACAATGGGTAGTAACATACACAAGTAACATGCATATGTTACTAGCTTATGTTACTACCTCTATAGTGGGGAGTAACATATGTGTGGTAACATGCAACACTTCGTTTATTAGGCTATAGACTCATCTTGCCTTGATATGTGTGATGTTACTCATACTACTAGTAACTAGCTATGTTACCACATGCCTCTCTTTCTTCATTTATTGCTTTCCACATCATATATTTTATATAGATATGTGTGATGTTACTACCTATGTTACTCCCACTA
Source organism: Aegilops tauschii subsp. strangulata (assembly GCF_002575655.3). Taxonomy (NCBI): domain Eukaryota; kingdom Viridiplantae; phylum Streptophyta; class Magnoliopsida; order Poales; family Poaceae; genus Aegilops; species Aegilops tauschii. The sequence continues at coordinate 396,112,441 of NC_053039.3, read as the reverse complement.
TGGGTAGTCTAAGGGAATCTTGCCTTATTTTTTGTGTGTATGCCATGTGGGGTCCAAGTGTGGCTTGACTAAGGTGTGGCTTGAACCAAATACTCACTTCATAGATTCTATCCTCATATATTCCCGACGACCGAGAAGGAGCAAGGAACCTCGCGGTAGAGCGTCTGCACTCATAATAGTTTATATTACTCCCTCCGTCCAGGTGAATAAGTCATCTTTGGTTGTGCACCATGACCAAGAAGGAGGGAAAAACAAGAGAACTTAATGTTTATTTGCTAATTAATAGCATTGCATGCAATGAACTAACCACTGCATGTCATGTTTGGTAGTCTCGAGTCACTGAAAACATGCACGCCCACATATCTTATTGGTTGATATGTCGAGAAACAAGAATGTTTATTTGCTAATTAATAGCATTACATGCACGCCCGACGACCGATAAGGAGCAAGGAACCTCGTGGTGGAGCGTCTGCACTCATAATATTTTATATTATTCAGTGATATAAAATCAACCAATCATCTCCACAGTAGACCGGAAGAGTATGTAACACGGCAGCCCAATGTAGTTACATCATAGTACATGGCTAACCCATGCTATCACCATATTTCTTAGCCTCCGTGCGACACCTAGGTCTAGTAATCCAGCAGCCCGTATCGCTTCTCGCTCCTCGTCTCTCTAAAAGTGCGGCGGCTGGCGTTTTTGCCGTCTATTGAGGTCGGTTAACTCATCACATGTTAGCGACATGCCAAGAGCATTCTAAAAAAATTATTGTACTCTATTGTTATGCCAAGAAGAGGAAGCACTTTGACCGACGGACCAAACGAGACAGCTGTGCCGTGCCGTGAGTGGGTCTAGTTTCTCGTTTTGAACTTGTTTGGTGTAGTAGTAACACTTGGTTTTGACTATTGATAAGATTTAATATGGGGCCTAATGTATTTTTCGAGGATGCCTTTGACTATTGATAAGATTTTATATAATTTGAAAATTATATCATTCGAAGATCCTTTCATGTTCTGTTTAAAAAAAGAACCTTTCACGTACGAATTTGACTGTATGCTTTGAGCAACTTGCATGTCCTATACTGCTCCTGTTTGGATACTCTAACTTAGCTAGAGGTTAGACTAACTCATGAGTAACCCTGAACTAACTGTAGCCAAAGAGGTGTTTGGGTGACAGGGTTAGATTGACAATAAATGCACTTGATGGAGAGAGAAAAGTGATTTTTCAATGGGCCCAATGAGAACTATCTCCATTTAGCACCTCTTGGGTGGGATATTTTTTTTGGTGGGTTCGGTGCAACTTACTCCAATTTAACCCTCATGCTTGGATACTTTAGGGCTATTTGAGCCCCAACTATCTCAAACTAACTCTAACCCATGGATCCAAACAGGGCCAAAGTTAGTCTCGAAAAACGCATTAAGCCCTATATACCTGGACAGATGGAGTACATGATACTAGCAAACGCTCACCATTAGTAGTAGTTCATTGGTTGGTTTCGATTTTTGATTTAGTTGCTGTGCTGCTACCGTCCAATATTCGCGTGTGGTTGTTTCTAGAGTAAAAAAAGGAGGTACTAGTACTTACTGTGGGAAAGGTGAAGTGATGGTTGCTTCGCGCGAGCAACTTATTACTCTGGGAATATGGGAGTACCAGCGGATTCAACCAACAGAGAAATGATGGTTGCTTCGTCCGAGCAACTTACTGTGGCGAAGGTGGGGCTCTGTGATTTGACTACTCACTAGTCATTACTACTCCGGTGCAACGACCGGGCGCATCTTTCCCTGCAGTTGTGCACTCAATGTTGCTGCATGGCAGGTGGACCCGGATGCAGGATGTCCCACATGTCGCCGAAACAAAGTTGAATTGTTTCTGGCATTGCTATCAATCCTTCAGGATTTGTTTATATGTACGCATAATTTTAATGAAATTGTACTGTGATGCTATGAAGGTTTCAACTTTGGTTCCCGCAGGAAAAAAAGGTTTCAACTTAGGATTCATGTGTCCTCTTGCCTCAAGATTATCTCGTTACAACATCCCATCAAATACAAATGAAACTACCATGGCTGCTAATGCATCTCAATGGTTCACAGATCAGCGCCAATATTCACATCACAACTGAAGACAAAGTTGTGAGAAGGTGGACAAATAAAGAAAAATATATAATTGATCGATGTTGTTCGTAGGCATGGCTCCATTTCCTGGGCACAGTGTTCATTGGTTGGCAGCTAGTTTCACCCAGCTCTGTAGCCAAAAAAGAGGTGTATGGAGGACATCACAATCCGATCATTTTGTGCAGCTCCACTAAAATTGAGCTGACCATCCCTGTTTGCAAAGATATTCAGTCAGTGTGATTACAATAATAGTGGAACTAGATGATGAAACATAACACACACAAATAGAAGCCGGTCACCTCCGCAATCTCTCTTTAGGACTAACTACTTGTTGGAGAAGATTAGGCACGGAGTTGGATGAGGAGGATAGAAAAACCAATCTCCCTTTCTGCAGTCCCACAAAAATGTAAAAACGTTGCCCGTGTGACATTTTGGCGGAACTGCACAAACACTCTTAAGAAAAAAGTGATTTGTGCAGTTCACCAAAAGGTCGCAATAGCAACGAGGTGAAATGGACAGCCCTGTTTGCAAAAAGAGGTAGAAAGGAAACAATTACGCCCCAATAACACGAGTTGAAGACACATACGCCGACAAAAAAGAAACATATTCCATGTAATAAGGGAAAGATAGCAGAATGGTGGTTTATCAAAAATGGTTTGAGGACGAGATTGCAAGATGGAAAGTACGCCAGCCGAGATACGTTTTAAGCAAACAACTAAAGAAGATCCACATGCAACAACGTGGGAAGATGGGCAGTGGAGCAAGGCCGGAGGAAGCTGTACTTGAGGGTCGTCGGGATGAAACTAGGAGGGAGCCGGCGGCCGGGATCTGCCCATACTGCGGCAGCGAGCAAGTGGTGAAGGCCCTGCCGCACCGGAGCTTGGTCAGAGAGAACGGCGGGTACCGCAGATCGGGACGTGCTGCCTCAACGTCGCCGAACGGAGAAACGATGCACATCCTCCCTTTCCGCCGGCGGACGGGATGCGGCCGGATCACTTGGTAGAGGCCACCGCCGCCTGTGTGAGATGGTGTGACGAGAGACAAACCCCGACAGGCAGGCTCCGTTGTATATAGTGGGGCAGATTTTTCCATTTTCCCCATGACAATCGTTTTATATTCAGTACGTGCCATTGAGGAATATATAACTTTATTTTAATACTAACACGTCAAGTCAAACTTTGTTCCATCTACGCGTGGTACATGACCCTCCTTCGAGTAAACAACCGCACCACGCGTCAAATTATCACGTGGGCTGCCTCTTCATATAGAAACGAACTCCACCGTGTACCCGTGCGGGTGTGGCCGGGAACGAGACATGAGTATGTGTGTCCTGCATGCACCTCTTCTTTAGGTGCAGTTACGTACGTGGGTGGGTGTGAGAGAGATGGTTTGTGCGAAACAGAGGCAATGTGTGGATGATATCTCAAACAAAAAAGTAACATACGCAATGTGTGTGAAATAGAGTCATGGATATATCATATATAGAGAGAGCGATCCACGAGAAGAGAGTGGAGGGATCATCGGCGTGAGATATCGATAGAATCGAAAACAGGGATGAAGTGTGTGGCTGCGCGATCGATAAAGAGTGCCATCGAATTTGTGTTTGACCACGTCAAAGATACAGGGCGGCTGGCCTACTGGAATTTGAGAGGGGAGAGGTGCAGTTTTTTTCTGTGGCATGGATACGTACGTACAATGTTCGAATATCGGTGTTGGGGGGGAGGGGGCAGAGACCTAACTATAGAGAGGTAGATCGACTAGTATATGTGTGGAGAAGGAGAGAGACCTAGCTATGTATTGAGGGAGATCAATCGTCATCCATGCATATGTGTAGCGAGGAATAAGGTTGGGAGAAAGACAAAGGTAGAGTGTCGCAGGGTTGGTGGTGGAGTGGCGTCTCACAAATGGTGGGAGAGGCCTGCTAGACAAACGGAGGGTACGAGTGCAATATCAATAAGAGAGGGCCGGGGATGTCTGTCTGTCTATGCACGTGCGTGTGAGAGATGGGTCGGGAGGTATGCAAGGATGATGAGGGGAGACGATATGGTTGTGGTAATCATACGTAACTACATAGGAAGATCAACCGTCGTGTGTCCGAGAAAGGGAGAGACATAACTAGTGAGGTAAGTCTATCAGTGCGTGGGGAAAAAGAATTATAGTCGACCTAGCTATATGTAGGGAGATCGGTACGTATACATGCATGCATGTGTTAGAAGCAAATAAGGTCCAGAGAGACAGACAGGGGGAGAGGGGTGTGGCTAGGAGGTGGTGAGAGAGGCCTACTATGTCGAGGGGAGGAGTGTGCGAGTATGAGATCGATGAAAAGAGGGGCGGGAGTGTGCACAGTATGTGTTTGTGGTAGGCACACTTGGCTAGAGAGGTATATCGACCAGTGTGTGCCGGAAAGAAGGAGCCGGGGGGCCTACACACACCGCGGGTGAATGACCTAAAGAGAAATAAGGAACATGCGCGATGGAGGGGACACTGAGGGAGGGTGAGAGGGGGGCGGGCGTGTGCATGCACGGTAGAAAGTTATCACTAGCTAGCTACAAAGAGAAGAGGATCGTGAAGGCGTAAAAGACGAGCAGAGATCATAATTCATTATAAAAAAGTGGATACAAATACTTGAAGAAGATATCATAATGTAGAACATTGATTATAATTTGGGCTAATGTGTGGCTTTTGCAACTCAGGGCTAAATACTTGTCATAATGTAGGGGGCGGGGCACTATACTTTGTGTGATAAACACAGTGTGCGTATGGAACATGGTTTAGATTATGAATATATAGTTAGTACATCAAATGTACTATTATTTGGTATCAACATCAAGTGTATTCAAAAAATTTAATTCGAGTTCATATAGTACACATAGTTCATATCTATCTCTATAGTAATCATGTGGTGTGTTGTTAAGGTAATACACGAATGATGGTTGAAGTTGGCAACAATCATGATTGTAGATTCTTATTGAAATAGAGAAACGAATTCAAATTTAGTTCGAATTGCAGCAGTAGTATAGACATTTGGAATGCACTAAAATGTTGGTATGAGTAGGTTACATGCATTATACATCCAGCGAAAAAATTTAATTGGACATAACATGGATTCATACTCTGTTTTGAATAGCATTTGTATAGTAAAACGGGACAAGACTCTCTCTTTGTGTGGTGTGAATAGTTTTATTTTATTTTTTCATTTTTTTTGTTGAGGGAAGTGCGAAGTGATTTGGTATGTACAAGTACAATATTACACATTAGGCTTGTCCCTAAAATTCAACACGCGCCTTGTTATATCCCGAAAATTCAGATATCGTGCTCCCAAAACTGGCGCCTTCACAACCCGTGCCTTGCTATCCTGAAATTACAATGCGCACGAAAACTCCCTCCAGCTGCCAAATCCCGACACACGAAATCCCCCTTCTAACCCTGAGCCGAAAGGGCCGCTAGTTCAAATTGGTGGGGGTACTTTTGCAACACACGCTACATTTTGTACAAGCGCGTCCCTAAGTCATGGTTCCCCCTCCCATCGCCTCCTTTTCGCCATTCGAAATCCCAGGCCGCCATAACCTCTCCGCTCCAGCCGCGAAACCCCACCCTCCTCCGTCCGCCACCTCACCGCTGCCCAGCCGGAGCCTATTCCCCGACGACGTCGTCCACCGCAACAGCTCGACGTCCCTCATCCACCTCCCCGGATGAGGATCCATCGTCCATCTCGTCATCCTGCCGGTTCAGCCGCCCCGTCCTCCACTTCCAAGGAGCTGCTCCGACGATCGCCTCGTCTATCGTGCCACCTCCATCCCCACAGCACCGTCTTAACCTGCTCTACCGGAACCGCAACATCCTCACCGACTCCTCGGACGAAGCCGAGGCCTACTCGGCGCCACCAAACAGGTACACTCATCGCATCGCACCTTCTCCTTAACTCAACCTCCCGGCACCGGCGGTGCTCCATCCCGCACCCCCACGGAGCGGCTACCTCGAAGCTGGCACCGCGGGCGACATCTCCGTGGTGGCTCTCCCCCAGTGCAAGGCCCCTTCGGCGGCAGCGTCCATACCAGTTGGATCTGCTGCTACTGTTCTGGCTCTCGCTCGCACAGCTGCTGCTGCTCTCCCCCTCGCTCGTGCTGTTGCTCTGCTCCGATTTAGCTACACTTCAGTCAACTGAATCGACTTTTGGGTCAGTCGATTTTCAGGGAGGGGGGCTTGCCGGAGAGGTACCCCACTATCTATCTTAGGGTTCAAGGTGGGGGCGGTGGTCACCGGCGGTGGGGGGCGCGGTGGTAGGGCGGTGGCGTGGAGATCGCCAGAGAAAAAGCTCGCCGCAGGGGGCCTAGAGGGCTGGCCGGGGCGGCGACAGACCGGCGGTGGGGAGCTGTTTCGGGGCAGTGAGGCGGCGGTGGACCGTTAGTGGGGAGTTGTTTCGGGGCGGCGAGGCGGCGCGGGGGGCGGCGGCGAGGCCGGTGGTGGCTGGCGGCTCAGGGGGGTGTAGGTTGAAGATGAACTGCAGGCCCTCCCTAAACTACATGTGAAGTGCCTCTCTGCTACCATTGCGTTCAGTTTCGACAGTAACATTCAGATTCCACAGTAAATTTCAGTTTCGACAGTTAAGTTCAGAGTCAACAGTTTTTACCTCATCTGTTGTAGTCGGGTGGTTTTTGGTGATGCAAATTTAAATCTATCACCTTTTGGTAATGTATTTTACATCATCTATAGGAGATGCTATTAGAATCCCACTTGAGATTAACGATGTCTGTCTTGTGCTACTTCAGCCTCGACGTCTTACGGCTCACCGGAGCTGCTCCAACGATGGAACGATCCATCACAATAGAGCAGTGCCCTGGACGCCGTCTACAGATTCCTCAGATCTTCCTCCACACCTTCGATAGCCACCTCTGCCTCAACTTCTTCAGCGACCAACCCAATGATGCTGAGGTCGACACGGCTACGGCAAAGAGGTTGTACACTTGTCGCATCACTTATTACTCTACATTCATGTCGATCCATTAGGGCTATTTTGGTTCAACGGAAAAACATAGCAATAGGAAATTCTCCTATGGCACTCTACTATTCAATTATTCATGCATTTTGTTGAAAGGAATGGAGCAAAACATCCACCCGGACCTACTTTTCAAAATCCTATGCATGAAAACAAGACCAAGTGCCTTAGTGGCATAAGAACATTCTAACTGTACACGCTTTCATATGGTTTCACTTTATTTTGGCCATGTTTCTTTGCATTCCTCTGCTCCTCCAATTCCTGTGAACCAAACACCCAAGTTGACAGAAATCATGTGTTCAGAAATGCTTTGTTTCCCATGTGTATTCCTAACCTATTCCGGTGTTTTTCCTCCCATCCCTGCGTTTTTAGAATCATGCAAGCCAAATGAGCCCTTACAGAATTACTCAGTTACAGGTAGGTGTCGAAGAAAACTTTGTGTGGTTTATCCTGCTCCTGCCGCGACGTCGTCCACCTCACCTGAGCTGCTCCATCGGCAGAAGCATCCACCAAACCAGACATCATGACTCCTGACCGTCTTTCGCCGCCTCAGATCTCCTTCCCTGCCGCCGGCACCCACCGCAATGGCATCACCATCATTGACTCAGCAAATGAATCTAAGGAGTACACGGGTCCATAAGAGAGGTCGCACGCTTTTGTTCCTGCTTATGTTATGCATTGCTTAATATTACTTGCTACATTATTGTCCTGTTCACCTCTTAGACTCCAAGTCAGGTCCAAATTGATGTTCAAACTTGAGTTCTAAATTAGTTGTGGGGAACATATCGAGGCAGCAATGAATAGTATCTCTGTCTAATATCTGGTTCACCTAGGGTATGCCTATGTTGTTCATCTTGGGTGGGAAACAAATAGTAAAGCAATCATCATCTATTTTTTTATTAAATTAAAGCAATCATCAGCCTGCTATCATTATTTTTGGATCAATCTGCTGATTGTTACCATTACTTTAGATTTTTGCATGCTCTCCTTACATAATCTCACTATATTTTTTTATATGCATGTCAGATATTGTACACGGTCATGCTGAACATGTAGAGAAAAAGAGAAGAGTTTTGCGCGGCAATACAATGTCATGCAAACATCACTCCATGGTGGGTTCAATGGCAAACCATCCCCCCTCTCCAGATTGTAATCCAGAGGAAGATATCTGTTCTGAGGCGGATTCAGACGCAGCTGACCACTCCTATTTACCCCCAAGGTGTTTGCTCTAACTTGGCATGATGATGTTAGTCATATCATGCATATGTTGCCTTGCAGTGCCTACTTTCGACATCATATATGTCATCTGCTTAGTTTAGACATGTTCTGTAATGCCACCTGTTTAGTGTCAATGTCATATATGGGAATTATGCAGTCTCACGTCTTTTAGCCAGCCATAATATATGTGAAATGTGCAATGCCATCCTGTTTAACCAGGCATCATATATTTGAATGATATTTTGCTCATCCTTTTCTTCATTACATTTCCATTTGTCGACAATGTTTGTACATTAAACTACTCTTCCTGTGAATCAGCCATTTGAGTGGGTGATGGAAAAATCTGGAGTGAAAACAAGGCCTTCAGAGCACGCAGTGCTCCCTGTCGAAGCAGATCTCTTGTTGGGTCCCGATAGCTCCTCAGAGATGGATTCAGAGACAGATGACCAGTCCTATTCCCCCACCGAGGTGTATGCTCTAACTTGGCACGGTTATACTACTCGTATCATGCATATGGTGTCTTGCATGCATAGTTTAGACATCATATACACAATATTCAACACCATGTTCTTAGTTCAGACATCATATATGCGAATGCCCTCTGCTTAGCATATAAATCACATATGTGAATTAAATCATGCGATCCTGATTACTTAGATAACATGTATGTGAATTATGTCATGCGATCCTGTTTAGTCATCATATCTTTGAATTATGTTATGCTATGCTATCCAGTTTAGATAGACATCATATATGTGAAATTATGTCATGCTATCCATTTTAGTTAAACAATATACATGTCAACTATTTCATGCCCTCTTTTTTCCACACTATCTATTGCATCTGTCTCTCATACAATGTCTGTACATTCAACTATGTTTCCTGTTTATCAGCCATTTGAATTGGAGCGGGTGATGGCAGTATCTAGCGGAGTAAAAACACGGTCTTCAAATAAAATAGTGCTACCTCTTGGTGGAGATAGCACCCCGGTTGTACATGCACGAGAACCAGCCCTACCACACATAACCCAGACTCTCGCAGATTTTACCCCTACTGTGATGGACAGAGAACCAGCTTCACCCAATCTAACCCCAACCCCAGCAGATAGTAACCCAGTTCCTGTTGACACATCACCATCTCCACCACAGAGCTCCCAAACAAGAGCAGTTAGTAAGGCAGCTCCAGTGCCCAAAGCGCCAGTACTACCACGGCGAACCCCAACTCCACCAGTTAGTACACCTATTCCTGTGGAGGAAGCACAACCAGCCATTTCATAGTTTAGCATCTATCGCATTTGATGTTGTTAAATCCTACGTGCATATATTCCCATCATGGAAATATTATACTGAAGATGAAGAAAAATGCCAGTTGCAGGTGTTTGTCCAGGAGTTATGTGTAAGTAATGTTATTCATGGCAATAACTTTGCTTTGTCCCATACATTCTACCTCCATGATGGTTATAATACGGCAAATTTTCCCATTTTTCTCTATAGAGAAGGACCAATTTGGAAACTCAGGATGAGGTAACCTGTGCTAATACCTATGATATCTTCAAGAATGTTTGGTGACAGTATCGGAATTACCTGGAAAAAATGTACTTCACTGGCAAAGAAACTCATCAAATTCCCTTACGTTCTCCTGAGTCACATTTACTGGACGATGACTGGGAACGCATTGTTCTGTACTGGTCCCGAACCAAGAATGTGGTAAGGTCTATGAGCTCATTTTATTTTAAGTACTATATGCTTGCGTCTTACTGTACTCTGTTCATGTAGAACAAGTGCTTAAACCTGAAGAACAACTTTTCTCATTTAAGATTCCATTGCTATCATGCATACTGCTTTGCTCTTGTATCATTGTATTTACTCATACAAACTTATTTTTAAATTGAACGATCCAATGGAAACTCCAATGGCACAACAGGTATGTTTACGCATGTTTCTTTAACAGGTTTGCTCTTATAAATAGCTCTGTTGATTTCAATTTCAATTGTGTATACAGTTGACTTCTCATATCATGCACATTACTAGCATCACAACAGGGCCAATAGTGTTGTTGTACATGTAGACCCGTGGTACCCATTTGAAATCTTGTTGTGCCATGTAGTTTCTCACGCTCTGTATTCTTTCAGTGCTGCTTTCTCTTGAACTGATATGATTTGAACCGTGTCTCTATTTTGATTTGGCAAGACAATGCAGTGACCATAGGACATAGATATATGTTTTGTTTGATGCTTTTATAATGTACTACTTGGCAATAGAAGACTTGGTAGTTTAATCTTGTCCACCTTACTAATGAACTAGTTCACCGAAATGAGTTTCATATACTAGTACATGCTAAACCAGTTATGTGTCTACTTGTTTCTTCTTTTAGAATGCTGACAGAATATTGGGGAAGAGTGCCTTATTAAGCAATGGTAAAGGAAGTAATGCAGATAAGGTTCAGGATAGTGAGACATCCTTGTTGGTCTCCAACAAAGCTGATAAAACAGCTAAGGAAAACTATCTTGAAGACAGTGAGACAACCCAAAAGTCATGTCTTGGTTTACTGTTCGAGTTACTGGCCACTACCGCTTGCACAAGCTATTCAAACTCACTGTCTGAATCAGTTCAGTTTCTTGAGTCTCAACTGCAAGCTGAAAGACATCGATCAGCTGTGCTGCGACAAGAAGCGGAAGGACTGCGGAAGTCTCTGGAGCATTCAGATGCATACTTTCTGGTGCAACAGCAAGTGTTGGAGGATTTTAGCGCCAAACAGGACAAAGATAATAAGCTTGCTAAGCTTATTGCCAGCATGGTGGATACCCAGGATAACGTTTCTTGAGCTCTTCTGAAGTTGTTTCAGTTATGGACTTGTTTTGTCGCCACATTTATTTGCACTGGTGGGCAATTTTGACAGCAAGTGTATGTAATATGCTGCTTTGTTCCCTACTTTTGCACTGGTGGCGAACTTTGATGCCAGTGGATGTAATATGTGTAATAGCTGTAATAGGCTAGCATTAGTTGCTTGCTTATTTATTTCCTTATTGTCTTGTTTAGTTCTTTGCTTGTAGTCACTGCAGTTCTTTTTCCGCATTTTTCTAGTGGCCACAATAACCTATTTTTGGTAACTAGGCCACAATAATCATGGCAACACACGGACTGTTGTAACCATGGGCCTCCTGCGGGACGTAGGATCCATGGGCCTTCTACGGGCCGTAGGATCCATGGACTTTCTACGGGCCGTATGATCCATGGGCCTTCTACGGGCCGTAGGATCCATTGGTCTTCTACGGGCCGTAGGATCCATGGGCCTTCTACGGGGCATATAATCATTTCGCCAAACATGGGTCGTACTATTCGTGGACCATAACGGGCCGTTAATAGGCCGTATTTGATAACGCTATGAAAACAGCCCAACGGGTTAACGGGCCACAAACGGGCCGAATGTAACCACGGGCTGAATTTGGTCCACAAACGGAATAGGCCAGTAACGGACCGTAACTAACCGAATTCTAGAAATGAGCCCAAGAATAAATGGGCCCTTAGAAGGCCGAAAGTTAACACGGGCTGGAAACGGCCGACAGAATAATGGGCCGTTAATGGGTATAAAGCGATACACTGTTCAATATGGGCTAGTTTCATCTCGGGCCTTTAATGGGCCCAGAGTTACAAAGGGCCTCATATGGGCCGAAAGACATCATGGGCCATACATGGGCCGGAAGTTACAACGGGCTGGAATCATATTGGACGGCCCAGATGAAGCTACTGGGCTTAATTCCGATAGGCCGTAACGGGCCGGGAGTTAGCGGGCCGTAAATGGGCTATATACGAACATGTCGTTAACAAGCTTTCCGTGGGCCGGGCCGTTACCTTTTGACCAAGTCAAACGGGCCGGCCTTTTCACCGGAATGGGCCTTTGTTGGGTCGTGCCACGTGTCGACCTATCATAGGCGCCTCCTGTCCTATGAATGGATGACATCTGTCCCAACGGTGAGCCAACACGTGTTTCCTCCGGCCAATGACAATTTTACACGTGGAAAATCCTCATTGGACCGGGTTGTTAATGGGTTATCGGATCCAAAACTAGACTCGATAGCTTAACGGCGACCCGTTATGGTGGATGCCACGTGTCGGTCACCCTTGACGAAAGCACTTCTATGACGCGTGATTTATCGTCATGGAAGTGGACACTTCCGTGATGATAATTTTGGTAATGTCATGGAACACTTCTACGACAGCACCGGTATGACTATCTTGATTCTGTCATAAAATCGTCATGGATGTACATGCATGACAGAAAACGTGACCTATTGTGACAAGCACGTATCATCACAGAAGTGTATTTTTTTGTAGTGTCAACGATGCGTGTCGGAAATGGTTACAAGGTTGATGTGATTGCCATCGGCACGCTACCTCTACATCTTCCTTCGGGATTAGTGTTAGACCTCAATAATTGTTATTTGGTGCCCGCGTCGAGCATGAACATTATATCTGGATCATATTTATTGCGAGACGTTTATTCATTTAGATCGGAGAATAATGGTTGTTCTATTTATATGAGTAATATCTTTTATGGTCATGCACCCTTGATGAGTGGTCTATTCTTGTTGAATCTCGATCGTGGTGATACACATATTCATAATATTGATGCCAAAAGATGCAAAGTTGATAACGATAGTGCAACATACTTGTGGCACTGCCGTTTAGGTCATATTGGTGTAAAGCGCATGAAGAAACTCCATACATATGGACTTTTGGAATCATTTGATTATGAATCATTTGATACTTGCGAACCATGCCTCATGGGCAAGATGACTAAAACTCCGTTCTCCGGAACAGTGGAGCGAGCTAATGACTTATTGGAAATAATACATACCGATGTATGTGGTCCGATGAGTGTTGAAGCACGCGGCGGGTATCGTTATTTTCTGACCTTGACAGATGATTTGAGTAGATATGGGTATATCTACTTGATGAAACACAAGTCTGAAACATTTGAAAAGTTCAAAGAATCTTAGAGTGAAGTGGAGAATCATCGTAACAAGAAAATAAAGTTTCTACGATTTGATCGCGGAGGCGAATATTTGAGTTATGAGTTTGGCCTTCATTTAAAACAATGTGGAATTGTTTCACAACTCACGCCACTTGGAACATCACAGTGTAATGGTGTGTCTGAATGTCGTAATCGTACTTTATTAGATATGGTGCGTTCTATGATGTCTCTTATCGATTCACCACTATTGTTTTGAGGTTATGCATTAGAGACAGTCGCATTCGCGTTAAATAGGGCACCATCTAAATCCGTTGAGACGACACCGTATGAACTGTGGTTTGGCAAGAAACCTAAGCTATCATTTCTTAAAGTTTGGGGTTGCGACACTTATGTCAAAAGGCTTCAGCCTGATAAGCTCGAACCCAAGTCGGAGAAGTGCGTCTTCATAGGATACCCTAAGGAAACAATTGGGTACACCTTCTACCATAGATCTGAAGGCAAGATCTTTGCTGCCAAGAATGGATCCTTTCTAGAGAAGGAGTTTTTCTCGAAAGAAGTGAGTGGGAGGAAAGTAGAACTTGATGAGGTAATTGTACCTTCTCTCGAATTGGAAAGTAGCTCATCACAGAAAACCGTTCCCGTGATGCCTACACCAACTAGAGAGGAAGCTAATGATGATGATCATGAAACTTCAGATCAAGTTACTACTGAACTTCGTAGGTCAACCAGAGCACGATCCGCACCAGAGTGGTACGATAATCCTGTTCTGGAAGTCATGTTACTAGATCAAGGCGAACCTACGAACTATGAAGAAGCTATGATGAACCCCGATTCCGAGAGATGGCTTGAGGCCATGAAATCTGAGATAGGATCCATGTATGAGAAAAAGTGTGGACTCTGGTGGACTTGCCCGATGATCGACAAGCCATAGAAAATAAATGGATCTTCAAGAAGAAGACTGACGCCGATGGTAATGCTACTGTCTACAAAGCTCGACTTATCGCGAAAGGTTTTTAACAAGTTCAAGGAGTTGACTACGATGAGACTTTCTCACCCATAGCGATGCTTAAGCCTGTCCGAATCATGTTAGCAATTGTTGCATTTTATGATTATGAAATCTGGCAAATGGACGTCAAAACTGCATTCCTCAATGGATTTCTTAAAGAAGAGTTGTATATGATGCAACCAAAAAGTTGGGTATTACTCTTCGGAGGCACAAACCTGGGTAAATTCCTTGTGCAACCTCCGCTTTGAGAGTTCCAGCTACGCGAGGACGGATACCGAGGGATCTGACAGTTTTCTACACCGTCGAAGAGGTTTTGAAAGTGTTTAAGATAAAAACAGAAAAAGTTTTGGTAAAACTAGGAAAGTCACATAGTACCCTAGAAGGCACCGGAAGGTCCGTGAACCTTCTAGAAAAATCTTGTAAGGCGTTATGGGGTTGCTCCCTTGGCTGGCCAAGTGGGGGCAGCCACATGGGCCCATTAGTGGGGTGCACCCCACATGCCTTGCAGGCCAGGGCAAAGGGGTGGCAGTCAGGGTTTAGGGTGTGTTCCTCCTTGGTGCGGTCGACCCTAGGGGAGGGAGACTCTCCTGCAAGGCACTTCCCCGCACATATATATAGTGGAGGGGGTGGCCCCTCAATTCCATATGAATTCCTAGCGGTGCCCTGTCCCTTTCTCTCTGCATATTCTCCACCATTGCCGCAAGGCTATTGCATCTCCTAGTCTCCGGTAGCTCTTCGTCCTGGATGGCGAAGCCTTGTTGGATCGGTGATTCCGTATGCGTGGATACCAACAGAGGGATCATACCTTTGATCCTCGAACGAGAGAAATTCTCGCGACTGGGAGGTTTGAACCTAGTTGCGGGAATCTACAACATCTTTGCCAACCTCTTCTCTTTGTTTCATCTTTGGTAAAGATCATATCTAAACTCTTTGCATCTTCATAGTGATATTGTTTTTTTATAGGTATGATTTTTTCATTTTCTACCGTGTTTTCCAAAAAAAATGGGTGTCCTTGGTACACGGGGTGATGCCCCTCCCGACCCTAAGCACGGCCAGGGATCTTGTCATTGCCTAGGAGCAACGACCAAGTCTGATATTGATTCCCTTCGTGTCACCTCCGTCGATTGCTGTCACCCTGTATCATCTCCATCGCCTCCCACTCCTTGATAAGAGGAGGAGGAAGGGATTCATCTAGAGTTAGAATGGGACAAAAGGCAAACATGGATTACTTGAGGGGAGAGGACAAACACGGGGTGATGCCCCGGGTAGAGCTACATGGGTATTTGGGTTTACAAATGTACACCCATTATTTTTGCAAGAAACGTTGGCTATTCATGCATAAGACACATTGTCGGTGTCAAAACTGGCGGATCTCGGGTATGGGGTCCCGAACTGTGCATCTAAGGTCGATGGTAATAGGAGACGGGGGACACAATGTTTACCCAGGTTTGGGCCCTCTCTATGGAGGTAATACCCTACCTCCTGCTTGATTGATCTTGATGAATATGAGTATTACAAGAGTTGATCTACCACAAGATCGTAATGGCTAAAACCCTAGAAGTCTAGCCTGTATGACTACGATTATGATTATTCGCCTCTACACACCTAGCCCTCCGGTTTATATAGACATCGGAGGGAACTAGGGTTACATAAAGTCGGTTACAGAGAAAGGAATCTTCATTATTTGGTCGCCAAGCTTGCCTTCCACGCCAAGGAAAGTCCCATGCATCCGGACATGGGTAGAGCCTTCGGTCTTTGTATCTTCACAGCCCATCAGTCCGGCCCATGGCTAACAGGCCGGACGCCCGAGGACCCCTTAGTCCAGGACTCCCTTAGTAGCCCCCGAACCAGACTTCAATGACGAGGTGTCTGGCGCGCAGATTGTCTTCGACATTGCAAGGCGGGTTCCTCCTCCGATGACTTCAAAGTGATGTATTCGGCTTTCCATTTAATGTCGTACCCCTCAGCTTCTGCGTATCAACAATTTCAGCTTTCACGTATCGAGCGAATGTGAGAAGTCAGGGTGTTTTTACACATGACACCCCGGCCCTGTAAGGAGGAGTGTCTATTTAAAGAGATTGGATCTCAGATCCATTCAGCACCACGCAGAAAAATCCTCAGAGCTTGCTAGGAAAGACCCATCCAACATGGCTAGCGCTCCCAGCTCTTCCTCCCGCCCCTGCGTCCCAGAAAAAGGCGATTGGGAGAAATGTTCCGTATCCCACGGTTAGCTAGTGAAGCTGCAAACACAGGGATTTCTTCCCCCCGCGGATCTGGTCCCTGTTCGGCCTGGATTGACCTCCTTCAATGGCGAGGCCCAGGCGGAGAATTTCCCCAACCCATCTGGGGAGGAGCGAGTGTGCTTCGTCCCTTATCTGCTAAGAGGTGTCGGATTTCCAATTCATCCATTCCTCCGAGGGCTTCTGGAGTATTATGGCCTCCAACTGCACAACTTCACTCCCGCCTCTATCCTGCATATTGCGGGTTACGTTGCTCTTTGTGAGCTGCTCCTGGGTTGTGCGGCCCATTTTGAATTGTGGAGAAAGTTGTTCTGTCTCGTCCCGCGTAACCACGAGGGATCCATATTTGAAGTGGGCGGAGCCGAGGTATGGCACATCGTCGAGACCGGATACCTGTCTGGCACACCAAAGAAAGCATCTGAAGAATGGCCTTCCGAATGGTTCTATATCGAGGATGTCGCACTTCCTGACCCAGTTCGGAGGGGTCTTCCCGAGTTCACAAGCGTTCCTTTGAAGAAACGCCACAGCTGCCGCCCTCGAAGCCTTGAGGAGGAAGATAGTGCGGAAGTTCATCAACTCATGAGCAAGATAAAAACGCTTGCCCAGTCCGGATTATCAATAGTCGAGGTAATGGCGACTTCCATAGTACGGGGGGTTCAGCCACTCCAATACAGAGGGCTTCCCATGTGGCACTACAATGGGGAGGATGACGCCTCCTGCTGCGGCCGAAAGGGTCCGGACACCCCCGCCGCTTTGGCCAAAATATTGGGCAAACTGTTCAAAGGGGGGGAAGAGGAATTTCTTCGTATCAAGCGCAGAGATGGATTTTCCATGTACAATCCTCCTAGCTGGGCAAGTCCCAACCCCTCTGCTCTACTCACTCCACTCCCTGAGCCACTTTCAATGAATATTAATCCGTCCATTTATAACAGCAATGGCGAAAGATCTCCGAGGGGCTTCACAGCCCCGCCCCGCAGCCAGAGGGCCACAATTGGGACCTTGACCCTGGATTCGAAGAGGATCCATATATATTCGTGGTGCTCCAGGATGGGGTGTTTTACCAGGCGAGCTATGACGGCACGGAAGTGGCCATCACCGCCGACTATCCCGGTCTTCTCCCTGCTTCGCACGTAAGTAATCAGGAGACATTTCCTCCGAAAGAGTTCCCTCATTCTACCTCATCCACCACATTGTCTTGTGCTCAAAAGGGGAGGCGTTCTGCGCGCCATGCTACCCCAGAGGCTGCTCCAAAGAGGGCGGCCCCCACGCCGGGCAAGCATTCGAAGAGGAAGGCAAACGAAGGCACGGTCGAGCCTTCATCGAAGAGGTATGGATTTGTAAATATGTCCCTTGGCAGTCGCATCCAACTGTGACTTTTTCGTTTGTCCTGTATCAGGAAAAGAGTTTGCCGGACTATGTCCGGGGGTCCGGCCGGTCATACTCCCAACAGCCGGGATCCAGATCCTGCCGCAAAGACAGGGGCTGATACGGGGGCGAGGCCGGATTGTCCTTCGGCAGAGGATTCGGATGATGTATCCGTCACAAACTCGGAAGTGGAGAGCGCCATGAATCATCGGCGCCGAAGGGCCGTTCAACGCGACCCCAGCTTTACCAAAGAGGCATTCAATGCCTGCAGCTCGGCTGATGCATACATCCGAGCTGCTCGAGACGGGCTTAACAGAGCCACAGACCAGCATTTGAAAGATATGCAGGTAAGTTTGCATTGTCAAATATGATAATTATATACCAGTAGCCCCCGAGACTTGAAGCAGTTGATACAACTGATTTAAGGATCGTTGTATAGCCAGGTGCTTACGGAGAAGAACAACCTGTTGTCTCAAGAGCTAGAAAAGTGTCGGACACAGCTAACTGTTGTTACCACCGAACTGGAGAAATCCAAGAAGGCATCACCTGGTAATGTTCCCCTTCATCGAGAAAACATAATTATGTACCGGCAATGCTAACACTGTTGATCATCTTATAGCAGGATCATCAGATCAACTAAAGGAGCAACTGAAAGCCACCCAAGTGGGAGAACAAGAAGCCAAAATACTACTGGCCGCGGGCGAACGTGTGCTGACACGAGTCAGAGATGAGAAAAACAAGCTGCAGGATGCCCACACCCAGCTGGGCGAAGAACTGAAAGATGTACAGGCCCAGCTGGCTGATTCTGTGAAGGAAAATAAGAGGCTGCGCGGCGGCATATTTGGTATGTGGTCACACTTACCTCCGTGTACTTCGGAGATGAAAGGGACTGACAGAATTATATCTGTAGGTATGCTGACCGGCCGTCCCGAAGAGGAGATGTCCGGAATCTCGGGCGATCTGCTACAAGAGCTGTCGCAAATGCATGAGCAAGCTCGGCAGGTGATGCAAAGTGTTGCCAAGGCTTTATGGCCATCCGCCTCCCCTCCAGAAAGGATGGAGGAGCTTATACAGCTATTCAAGGGAGCGCGGCGACGCTTCTGATTATGGAAGATATCGGCCTGCCGGGAAGGTACACGAGAAGCCTGGGCCATGGTGAAAACACGGTATACCAAGCTTGATCCAAATCATATGGCTCGGGTCGGACCTCTAGGGTCGGATGGGAAAGAAATTCCCGTGAATTTGGTATATGACCAAGTAGAAGTAGCCGCCAGATATTCCCAACAGGATTGTAAGTTAGACATCCTGTTAGACGGTATAGAGGAGGAAATTTATGAGTCCAAGTGACTATGTACTTTCCTTGACGTATTTGTCCCTAGCCGGATTGTAAAACGATTGTCATGGCAGACCTTTTCGCTTCGACCTCTGGACCCGAAGGTGCAGAGTGTTTCCGAATACCTGAGCGGCAAAATATACCGAGGTACGCGTGGAAACCAGGCGTAGGGGTCATAGTTGCTTGAACAGACAAGTTGTATCCGGCTAGCTATGTTATATTGCATTGTGATTGTAAGAAACATCTTCCAGAGAGAATAGTTCCGTTAAGGGTTCCTTTCCCTGGGTATACATGCGTTAATGTGCATGTCTGAACTGTGATTGAAAAAATCGCAGTATATTCAACATCTGGGGGTTCATATTTTAACGGCTGTAAAAACATCTTTAGT
Organism: Aegilops tauschii subsp. strangulata; assembly: GCF_002575655.3. Lineage (NCBI taxonomy): Eukaryota > Viridiplantae > Streptophyta > Magnoliopsida > Poales > Poaceae > Aegilops > Aegilops tauschii. The sequence goes on along the minus strand of NC_053039.3, from coordinate 396,092,809 downwards.
TCGCCGACCGAATATTCCCTTAACGGAACTAATGGGAACGTAGGGCATAAGCACAGGAGCCAGGCAATCTAGCTTGACCAAAACTTAAGTCATATCGATGCATATAATGGCGAAGGAAAGGTACATATGGGGAAAACACGCATATGTGATGAGCTTGATGCTCGAAAAATAACAATAATAAGCTTCTGTCAAAGAAGCCCCCAGGTATAATTGACGTACATATTTGAGGATGTGTATGTCACAAGTGCACGGTTTAGCCGCACAAAAAGCTTTAAGGCTAAAAAGGAAAAAGCGAAAAGAGAGGAAAAAGTAATGGAAACAATAGGGAGAAGGAGACAAACAAAGAGTTCGGCGCTAGGCATAGAATCTTCGTAGTCTGGCCGCGTTCCAGGGGTTCGGCTCTAGGCGATTGTCTGACGCATCACGCAGGCGGTACGCTCCTCCGGTGAGAACTTCGTCAATGATGAAGGGACCCTCCCACTTGGGCATGAGTTTGTCCTTTTTCTTCTCCGGCAGGCGTAGAACAAGTTCGCCAACATTATAAGTCTTGGCCCTCACTTCTCTACTTTGATACCTGCGAGCCTGCTGTTGATAAAATGCGGAACGGGCTTTTGCAACATCGCGCTCCTCCTCTAGGGCATCTAAGTTGTCCTGCCGATCAAGCTCGACCTCTCTCTCTCTTCGTACATGTGCACTCGAGGTGAGTCATGAATAATGTCGCAGGGTAACACAGCCTCTGCGCCGTGCACCATGAAGAAAGGTGTATATCCGGTAGTGCGATTGGGCATGGTCCGCAGCCCCCAGAGTACGGAGTCGAGCTCCTCAACCCAGTGCTTGTCTGATTCTTTCAAAGACTGCACCAGTCTAGGCTTGATGCCGCTCATAATAAGACCATTGGCTCGTTCGACTTGGCCGTTTGTTTGCGGGTGAGATGGAGGCGTAATCGAGCTTAATGCCCAGATTGGCGCACCAGTTTTTCACCTCATCGGCTGTGAAATTGGAGCCGTTATCGGTGGTGATGCTATGTGGGACACCATAACGGTGTACAATGCCGGATATAAAGTCTATCACTGGTCCGGCTTCGGCCGTTTTAACTGGTTTGGCCTCTATCCACTTAGTGAATTTATCCACCATGACCAGCCGATATTTTTTCTTATGGCTTCCTCCTTTAAGGGGTCCAACCATATCAACCCCCAGACCGCAAAAGGCCAAGTGATGGGGATTGTTTGCAGAGCGGTCGGTGGCATATGGCTCTGGTTGGCGAAAAGCTGGCATCCGACGCAACGTTGGACAAGGTCCTGTGCGTCTGCTCGGGCCGTCGGCCAATAGAAACCTGTACGGAAAGCCTTGCTTACAAGGGCCCGAGCCGCAGCGTGGTGACCACCGAGACCGGCATGAATTTCAGCCAAGAGCTGTCGCCCCTCTTCCTCGGAGATACATCTTTGGAGTACTCCGGTAGCGCTTTTCCTTTAGAGTTCTTCGTCGTGAACCTTGTAGGTTTTCGAACGCCGGACAATGCGGCGAGCCTCATTCTGATCCTCAGGGAGTTCTCGCCTATTAAGGTAGGCCAAGAAGGGTTTGGTCCATGGGGCAATGACTGCCATGATGAGATGGGCCGACGGCGTTATTTCGGTGGCTGAGCCCCCGATGGTGTCAGTGTGTTCGGAATCTGGGGAAGTGGTCGGATCCGGACTGGTGTTGCCGCTCTCCCCTTGCCACACCACGGAAGGCTTAAAAAGCCTTTCCAGAAAGATATTCGATGGGACGGGGTCGCGCTTGGCGCCGATGCGAGCAAGGACATCCGCCGCTTGATTGCTTTCTCGAGCCACATGATGGAACTCGAGCCCCTCGAATTGAGCTGACATTTTGAGAACGGCATTACGGTAAGCTGCCATCTTTGGATCTTTGGCGTCGAAATCTCCATTTATTTGAGATATTGCGAGGTTTGAGTCCCCGCGCACTTCCAGGCGTTGTATGCCCATGGAGACAGCCATCCGGAGACCATGCAATAAGGCCTCGTATTCGGCTGCGTTATTGGAGTCTGTGTATAATATTTGGAGTACGTACTGGACTACGTCTCCAGTGGGGGACGTTAAAATGATGCCCGCTCCTAACCCTGCCAGCATTTTGGAACCATCGAAATACATAACCCAGTTGGAATATGTACCGTACTCTTTAGGGAGTTCGGCCTCTGTCCATTCGACGACGAAGTCCGCCAGTACTTGAGATTTAATGGCTCGACGCGGTTTGTATGTTATGTCGAATGGAAGGAGCTCAATGGCCCATTTGGCAATCCGGCCCGTAGCATCGCGGTTGTTTATTATGTCATTGAGTGGTACTTCGGAAGCCACCGTGATCGAACACCCCTGAAAGTAGTGTCGTAGCTTCCGTGATGCCATGAAGACCACGTATGCTATCTTTTGATGATGAGGGTACCGGGATTTGCATGGTGTGAGGACAGTGGATACGTAGTATACCAGCTTCTGAAGTGGGAATTTGTGTCCGTCCTACTCTCGCTCAACGACGAGCACGGCGCTCACCACCTGGTGTGTTGCCAATATGTATAATAACATGGGTTCGCCGACGCTCGGCGCGACCAGGATTGGGTTGCTCGCTAGAAGGGTTTTTATTTCTTCCAGTCCGGTCATTGCCGCATCCGTCCACTCGAAATGATTGGTGCGCCGGAGAAGGCGATAGAGTCGCAATGCCTTTTCTCCCAATCTGGAGATAAAGCGGCTTAAAGCTGCCTGTTTAAGGTCCGTTGGCGTAGCCAATTGTGACAAAGCTCGGATTTTGGCTGGATTTGCTTCAATTCCTCTATTGGAAACGATGAAGCCCAGCTGTTTTCCAGCGGGGACGCCGAAAACACACTTTTCCGGATTGAGCTTGATGTCGTATGCACGGAGGTTGTCGAATGTAAGACGTAAATCATCTATCAATGACTCGACGTGCCTGGTTTTGATGACGACGTCATCCACATATGCTTCAACTGTCTTGCCGATCTGTTTCTCCAGGCATGTTTGAATCATGCGTTGGTAGGTGGCGCCAGCGTTTTTGAGCCCGAAAGGCATAGTGTTGAAGCAGAAAGGCCCATATGGTGTAATGAATGTCGTTGCGGCTTGATCGGACTCCTTCATCTTGATTTGATGGTATCCGGAGTATGTGTCGAGGAAACACAGTGAGTCGTGTCCTGCGGTTGCGTCAATAATCTGATCGATGCGAGGGAGGGGGAAGGGATCCTTAGGGCAAGCCTTGTTGAGGTCTTTGAAATCGACGCATAGGCGCCAGGATTTATCCTTCTTTGGTACCATCACCAGGTTTGCTAGCCAGTCCGGGTGTTTTATTTCTCTGATGAATCCGGCTTCGAGTAACTTGGCTAGCTCCTCTCCCATAGCTTGTCGTTTGGGTTCGGAAAAATGCCGCAGTGTTTGTTTGACCGGTTTATATCCCTTTAAGATACTGAGGCTGTGTTCAGCCAACCTGCGTGGGATTCCTGGCATATCAGAAGGGTGTCAGGCGAATATGTCCCAGTTCTCACGCGGGAACTCTCGTAGCGCGGCATCGACCGTTGGGTCGAGTTGTGCCCCGATGGATGCTGTCTTCTTGGGGTCCGTCGGGTGGACTTGAAATTTGACTATTTCATCTGCTGGTTTAAAGGAGGTGGATTTGGGTCGCTTGTCTAGGATTATGTCATCCCTATCCATAGTGGAGCGCAGCGCGATCAGCTCTTCGGCCGCGAGGGCTTCAGACAATGCCTCGAGGGCCAGGGATGCGGTTTTATTTTCGGCGCGCAGTGCTATGTCCGGATCACTGGCAATAGTGATGGTGTCGTTGGGTCTGGGCATCTTGAGCTTCATGTACCCGTAATGAGGTATAGCTTGGAAGCGTGTGAATGCGTCTCGCTCTAGTAGGGCGTGATATCCGATGTTGAAAGGGGCCACTTGGAAGGTTATCTCTTCGGACCGATAATTCTCCGGCGTGCCAAATACCATGTCGAGCGTGATTTTTCCCGCGCATCGCGCCTCCCGACTGGGAATGATTCCCTGGAAGGTCGTGCTACTTTGCTCAATGCGGCTCCTATCTATTTCTATTTTTATGAGTGTGTCCTCGTAGATGAGGTTTAGTCCGCTGCCGCCATCCATGAGCACTTTGGTGAGCCGGAAGCCGTCCACGATTGGACTGAGGACCAAGGCGGCTGGTGCCCGGACTGTCCTGAATTTTGGTTCGTCGTCGGCATTGAAAGTTATGGCCGTGTCGTTCCAGGTGTTTATTGTTGCGACTTGGCAGACTTCGGAGAGGTCGCGGAGTGCCCTTTTGCGCTGATTTTTTGAAGCGAAGGTCTCGAAGACCGTCAATACTCTGAGGTTGTCGTCTTCCGGGGGGTGTTGTTCTGGGGTATTTTTGGTGAGGAGATCTTCGCCGCTCTTGGCCACTTGCCGGAGTATCCAACATGCTCTAAGGCTGTGGGTTGGTGTGGTATCCGGTGTTGTATGTATTTTGCATGGCCTATCGAGCCATCCCTCTAGAACAGTTCCGCACCCTATAATGGGCTTTGATTTCTTTACTATTGGGTCAGGCGCCCCACGAGGGTGCGTCCTTTTTGCTCGGACGAGGGGCTGAGTTGAAACCGGTGGTTCCCAACGAGTTGCCTGGGTTTTTCAGGCGCTTTCCATTGCGCAGTACTTCTGTACTATGGTTGCCAAGTCAGCGAAGTGTAATACGCGACGGCGGTTGATGGCGTTGAGGATTCCTTCGTCCGTGCAATTGTTGCAGAATACTGAGATCACGTCTTCATCGCGGCAATCTTTAATCTTGTCTTTGACAAGGAGGAATCTGGCCCAAAAGTGATGGACCGTTTCCTGAGACTGTTGTCGTATGTACATAAGACCGCGTATAGCTGGGTGGGTGGGCGGTTTTAAATCTGAACCCTGACCCAATTTGGGATCCAGAGTTTGTAAATCTTTCAAACTTAATGGTTCGGACTTCGGGATATCAACTGATGTTTTAGGCCCGTCGTTCGATTCTAGGTTCGGAGGGCAGGGCACGTCGTTCCACGGACAGGTATTCGACTCCTCGAGCTCGGAAATCCGAACATAATTCGTCCTCAATATAGAGGAAGAGTTATTGTCTTGCTCCTCTACTACCGCTATCTGATGGGTGATCGGCGGAGATTTGATTTCTCTCTGGTCAGGTTTAAGCCCAATCCAATCGTAGTCTGTAGCGACCCCCAAGGTGGCGATGCGATCTAGGAGTTCGTTTAAAGACGACAACTCCATCGGATCCATCCGTTTGGAGTATTCGGAGTCAATGCGGAGACGATTTTCGATGACTCGAGAGGTCATCGTCGGCTTAACGGCCGAACAGGCGGTCATAGTAAAGCCGCCAAGTCGGAGGGTTTGGCCCGGAGCCGGGGCTCCTCCAGAGGTGATATTATCCTTGACAACAAGGCGAGCCATCAACCCTGTCTTCGACATCACAGCGGAACTCTCAATGAAAGCACCAATGTCGGTGTCAAAACCGGCGGATCTCGGGTAGGGGGTCCCGAACTGTGCGTCTAAGGTCGATGGTAACAGGAGACGGGGGACACAATGTTTACCCAAGTTCGGGCCCTCTCTATGGAGGTAATACCCTACTTCCTGTTTAATTGATCTTGATGAATATGAGTATTACAAGAGTTGATCTATCACGAGATCGTAATGGCTAAAACCCTAGAAGTCTAGCCTGTATGACTACGATTATGATTATTCGCCTCTACAGACCTAGCCCTCCGGTTTATATAGACACCGGAGGGAACTAGGGTTACATAAAGTCGGTTGTCGGTTACAGAGAAAGGAATCTTCATTATTTGGTCGCCAAGCTTGCCTTCCACGCCAAGAAGAGTCCCATCCGGACACGGGTAGAGCCTTCGGTCTTTGTATCTTCACAGCTCATTAGTCCGGCCCATGGCTAACAGGCCGGACGCCCGAGGACCCCTTAGTCCAGGACTCCCTCACACATATATGCATCAAATAATTTTGAAACTCAGGCCCTGTTCGGCAACTCTCCGCTCCACGGCTCAGCTCCTGGAGCGGCCGGAGTGGAGCGGCACCGTAGCCTATTTTTCTGGAGCCGTCAAAGTGGCGCTCTGTCGGCTCCTGTATTTTGAGGAGCTGGATGACTGCCGAACAGGCTCTCAATAAAATTATGATTAATAAGGAAATATGCACACCCATTATCTGTGCTGGCTCCAGCATCGAGCACAACTATCAAAAAGGGAAAGATGCCATGCATCAACAACACAACATCCTCGCGTGATGACCCCCCACATCACACCACATCCGCGCGGCCACTCGAAGCCCACGAGAACTCCCTCTGGTGGTACCCACATCACGCCAGATCCGCGCAACCACTCGAAGCCCACGAGAACGCCCTCCGATGGTCCCCACATCACGCCGCATCCGCGAGGCCGCTCGGAGCCCACGAGTACGCCCGTCCACGTGAATGCGCCGCCTCCCGCACCACGCCGCATCTGCGCGGCCGCTCGGAGCCCACGAGAACACCGGTCCCCCGCATCACGCAGCATCCGCGCGGCCACCGGAGCCCACGAAAACGCGCCCCCACCTGCCGCGCGCACGTGGTGGGTCCCCCGCATCGCGTCGCATCCGTGTGGCCGTTCGGAGCCCACAAGCAACGCGTTTGCGGATGTTAGAGGGGCACGGGGGGCTTTCCTCGCGTACGCGTAGCATAGCTGGCCCTAAACCTGAGCACGGGCAGGCGGATCCTGCCGTCGCCTAGGAACAACGGCCAATCACCCCCACCGTACACAACAGAGAGGCGGTGTGGGCCCGGCGCATCGCGGCCGCACATCTCGCCCCCGCACGAACATCGGAGCAGGCCGCCAGGGGCAGCCGCGGGATTTCGGCGCTAATTCCGCGGCCCGAGGGTTTAAGGAGCCCCTTCTCCCCTCTGGCTCCGCGCCAGCACCAACACAAAGCCTGGGGAAACAGAAAGCAGAGGAAGGGAAAGCAGCCGCGGCGAGGACGGCCGGGCTTCTGCCGGGAGAAGACCGAGGAGACGGGGGAGGGACTGACTGGGCGCCGGCTTCGCGGGCGCTCCTCCTAGGGTTCCGGGCGCCGGTCGCCGCCGGGGCAAGCGAGGTCTGCAACTCTCTTTCCTTTCCCCGACCCAATTGTACGGCTCCGGGTGGCGGGAAGCCGGGAACGCGACGCGTCCGCGTTTCGCCATTGCTTCGCTGGTCGAGTTCTCGAAGGGGGCGGTCGCCGTGCTGGCCGCTGCGGCGCTGTAGAGACTAGTTAGGGAGAGGCGCTGTTTTTTTTTTCCTTCTTTGCGTCTGTAACATTGTTCGTGGACTACTATTTTTGGCGAAGGTGGGCGGGTGGGTTCGCCCCTGGTTTCTGGAACCGGGAGCGCGTTTCCGTGCGAGACGAGCGCTTGATCAGGTGGAGAATTTACCACCCGTGGCTGTTTTTGCGCCATTTTCTACGATGATTTCAGCTATGCGGCTTCGTCCAGCCCATGTCTCCCTAGGACTAGGGATGGCGACTCTTTGCCAAATGTATGTTCTTTTTCCCCGTGTGCTTTCCCCTCGGTGGTGTTGGAAACTTCCGGGTACGTCAGATAGGTGGCGGATTAGTAGATTTTAAATAAAATTTTACAGTTTTGTTAACAATGGTGACTATATGCATAATTGTTTCATAAAGAACAAGAAGGTACTGTTGCGTTGGACTACAAACTGTGTGATAACGGGCTGTCATTTACTTACTCTTTTTGAAATTTCTTTTTACCGGTCTCCTGCATTTAAAAAAAATTGCAGTTGACTGCTGAACTCACACCGCCGAACGGCGTGGCGGAGCTGAGTGAGGAGATCTTGCTGGAGTTAGTGATTAGATTGGCGGTGGCAGGGGTGTTTGGCGCCGGGGGTAGGGGTTGGTTAGGTTGAACCCTTGATCCAGCGATGGCGGTGGTGGTGTCCGCAGGACATGATAAGCCGGAGGCAGCGGCACAATGGATGCAGGTTGGATTGAGGAGGCAAGCAGAAGAAGATCTGAGGAAAAAAAAAAGATCCAACGTGTTGAACAGTGGACGGTGGTTTTAAAAAACATCCGCCATAGTTATAGGCAGTTCCCTTTATTTATTCACACTTTGCATGATTTTTTTCTCATGCAGCATGCATTTGCTTACACCCCTAAATAAAAGAATTTTGTTGTGAATTCAGCACTGAACGGTCACATTTGTTGTTCAGAAAAATGGTCGCAGGGAATGCCCTGCCGTTAATTGGAGGTAAAGGAGATGCGGACTGGCAACCAAGCAAGGACCTGGGTTCATATGACCTTTTGCCAGCAAGTCTTTCAGGAGAAGAGCTGGCATTCAACATGAACAGTGGTGCTATTCATGGAAGCTGGAGGGATGCTGCCCCTGATCGCAGTGGGAGTGCACCTCCTAGCATGGAGGGGTCTTTGGCTGAACTTGATCACCTCATAGGCAAGCACAGTGGGAACCTTGAGGCCACATTGAGGAACTTGAGCTCTGGAGCTGTCAGTTCAGAGTCTGAGCTATGCTCTGATCCGGCATACTTAAAATATTATGGCTGCAAGGTGAATTTGAACCCAAGGCTTCCTGCACCGCTTGTCTCAAGAGAGAGCAGAAGGTTGATGAACCGGTCTAGCAAAGCTGGAGAATGGAGGCCATTATATGATCACAGCAGCAGTGACAGGTCCTTGACTCATCGTTCTACTCTATCAACACACAAGGAGGAGCCTGAGGATGACAGTTCATCAAAGTTAGATTCAAGCTCGGCAGAGGATGCTGGATGTCATACTGACAAAAGCACATCTAGCATAGGGTGTCACAGCTCAAAACTTGTAGGCTTAATGCAGGTAAATTGTCCATGTATTAACTCCTTAAGCACTTCTAGGTCTGCTGCGTTTGTTCCATATATAAATGAACCAAACTTGTGATTTCTTATTCCCAAAATACTTCATTCAACATCCATCAAGGTTTTTCTTGAACACCTTGATTAAACTAGATGTCATTTTGTCCACCTGAACAATTTTAAGGCGTTATGTCTTCACAATGAACAGGAAATGGAGCTTTTGGTGGGGGTAAATACCCAACTCATGATTAAACAGTGTAACAAGATACTAATTCACCTGCAGCGTACACCATCCTTTTCCAATCTTGAGTTAGAACTGTAGCAGCTGGGCTTTTCGGTAAAAGCATAACTAAATATCCTAAGTTCCCTAAAAAATACATATCTTGTGTCATATTTAAGATTTAAAACTTCGGCTTTGTTTTGAAATAGCAACTGTAGATCCAGAATGCTTAGTATGATTGATGTTTTCCTGTTACCTATCTGCCAAAAAAATAATCATATTTATCATTCGCAAAAGATGTTGGAAGTGGAAGTTCTTAGTAGTTACTCGTAAATCATGCTCTAATCATGGTTAAGGGCTTGTTTTTTTCTAATCAATGAGAAATTTAGTGGGCGTACGTGCGCACACTTGTTTGATGAATGACAGTGTATGTATTGTTGATTGACATTTTGGATACCTCATTTTGAACTAGTACTGATGGTTTGCTTATTATTTAGGAAAACTTTCATCGGAGCACTGGTTTATACAATAATTCTTCTGGTCCTTCAAATACCAATTCTGGTGATGAAGAATCTGTCTGTTGCATCAGCTCATCAATGAATTCCCCACATGATATTGTCAAGTCATCGGATTTGAATGGATTTCCAACAGATACCCCTCAATGGCCACGTGGGCCTATTGGGAGTCCAGTGAGAAATACACTTAGTAGCAACAGTCTCGCAGCTTCATCTCCTTCTACTTCATCCAGTTCTGTGAACAATATCATGGGAACTTCTCAGCAGGGAAATCCGAGTACTGAGATTAAGTCTGGTGGTGCAGTGCGTGCCATACTTAATGGTGTGGACTCCAGTATGAAAAACCTGAAGATTAATTTGGATACCCAGGGTAGTGCACATGTTAAGCAACAGCAGCAGAACAATGTCTTATTGCAGAATGGCTCATCGCATGGTGATCGTACTCAAATGATTCCCCAAGGCATCAATCTTCCTCAAGTTCCGTTTGTGAATAACTTCTCTCCTGCTCATATGAATCTATATTCTGGTGACATTCAGTTGATGCCCCACCATGGAATGCCAACGCCTTTTTATACACAGAATCCGTATTATCAAAATTCACAGTTACCTGGTGTCTTGATGCCCCCATATGGAATTGATGGGCATGGATTGCCTAGTTCATTCTTGCCACCTTTTATGACTAACTTTGCTCCTCAGCTTCCTGTCATGACACCTTCTGATACTCCTCTTACTCCGATCTTTAGTGGTAGACTAGCTGGTTTTCCTTCAACAGGAAATATTGCTGTAGGAGCTGAATTTTCGAACCCATTTAGTATTCATGAGCAACTTGGGGTAACTATGCCGCCATCTGTACCTGATCCTAGCCTCATTCATTATTTCCAGCAACCATCTATGTATCACTATGGTCTTGGAAATCCATATGATACGGTGAGGCCAAGTAGTAATTTTGTAGGTAACTTTACTGCTCCTTTTGGTTCAGAAAAAGTTGTGCCAGGAATCATGCACCAGTCAGGACAGAAAGTTCAGTTTCCAAATACTGGAGCTTGTAGCTCCCCTACAACCAGAAAACAAGGAAGTTATGTTGGAAATCATCCAGGCACCTCACCTTACATCAGTATACCAATGCCATATCCTACAACTCCAGTGTCTCATGGCCAACCTTCATCAGGAACATATCCTTGTGACAGGAGAAATGGTGTACCGGGATTCCAGTCCCCATCAAAAACTACGGGCCTTAGTCATGGGATTCAAGGGCAGCGAGCGGGGGAGAAGTCAGATCCCAATCCACACTGTTCTGTTGGTGAAGTTAGGTCCAACAAAGCCCACATGGTTGAGTTATCTGACATCAAAGGCCATATAGCGGAATACAGGTCAGTTGTGGAGTTAATTGTCTCTTTTGTTTTCCGCCAGATGTGTATAATCAAATGAAAAGTTTTGAGGCTTTAATTGCTTGTATGTTCTTGATCACAGCTCTGACCAAAATGGCAGTCGATTCATTCAGCAGAAGCTGGAGAATGGCAGCACTGAAGACAAGGCCTTAGTGTTTGCTGAAATCCTTCCTCATGCTTCATCGTTGATGACTGATGTATTTGGAAATTATGTGATCCAAAAGGTATGCTACTCTTTTTGTACAAGTTATTTCTGGTAAATTGTTTATGCAGGGCATGACACATTAACACTTGCATGATTGTACCTTTTCTGTAAGGCATATTACACACTTGTACCTTGTTACCAGCAGTAATTGTGAATTGTTTATTCCTTGCAGATGTTTGAACATGGGGACTCTGAGCAGAGAAGAGACCTTGCCAAAAAGCTTGCTGGTCATGTGTTAACTTTGAGCCTTCAGATATATGGTTGCCGAGTATTTCAGAAGGTAACTTGACTGCTTTTGCGGGAATATATATTTATTGCAGCATAATGATTTAGATTCTAGGGTCAATTGGATCTATGCCACCACAACTTTCACGAGTTGGCAAGCTATTACAATTCTTCCATCCTCCTCTATATGCCATTATGTTAAATTTGAGACACAAATACCCTTGTCTTCCTACTTTCACCCTCCCCTCATCTCCTTCTACCAAACTGACCTGCCATTAACTCCGGCGAGCATGGGGCCATGCATACTGTACTCCCACGAGAATGTTGCCTCGGTCGTCATGTACGCACAATTTTTACATAATGGCATATAGAGGAGGATGGAAGAGTTGTAATGGCATTTTTCCAATGTGCAGAATTGTAATGGCATTTTTCCAACTCGTGAAAGTTGTAGTGGCATATATCCAATTATCTATTGATGAATCATGTCACCCAACATGTTGTTGAATACTAGCATAGTAGCACGGCTTGTTAGATTGTTTCTCCCATTTATGTTGAGAAAACTTTGTGCAGTAAGTGATCTTCATCAAGTCATAGGACTATTTTAACTTGAATATCATATGCCACGTTTTCGTATTGTGCATGGTAATCCGGATGCAATTTTTGTTCCTGCCTGGCTAGTTATTAGTTGATCAGTATATGTTGAAGGTGAAACACGATCAAACTTTATTAAGGAACAAAAGTTTGTGATGCCATGTGCTTGTTGAGAACTGGCGAGGATGTTAGCTAACGTCCTGCAAAACTCACTCTGCTTTGGATCATTTGATTTTTTTAATGGATATAGTGGAAGCTTCTCTTCCAAGAAAGATGAAGAATAAATAAGGTGAGAAATCATTCCTGAATTGAGTGATTACAGATAAAACCCGTAGAGCTATAAGGCTGAGGACTGCATGCCAAAGATTGTAGAATTGTCTTAGATTTTATCAGTAGCCAATGCCGGGTTGTATGTTTTCGTGTTGTATCATCGCTGAGTTGAGTAATTACAGATAAAAACCGTAGAGCTAAAAAGCTGAGGGCCACAAGCCAAACATTTGTAGAGGTATCTTAGATTTTATCAGTAGCCAATGCCGGGTTGTATGTTCTTGTGTTGTATGATTTCTCATGAATTAGTGTGAGTCCTCAATATTTGCTCTCACTGTTGGATTTTTGTTTGCCTTCTTTACTGTTAATATCGCAGGCCCTTGAAGCAATTGAGCTTGATCAAAAAATAGAACTTGTTCGTGAGCTTGATGGACATGTTCTAGAATGTGTTCGCGACCAAAATGGGAATCATGTTATACAGAAGTGTGTTGAGTGTGTCCCTGTGGAGCATATTGGCTTTGTGGTGTCGGCTTTTCAGGGACAGGTTGCCAGCCTAGCCATGCATCCATATGGTTGTCGTGTTATTCAGGTAAATTGATAATGGTAGTTTATATTAAATCTTGCATCATTTGTGTGTGTTCAACTTCTCCTTTTGTCGGTTTGGCAGAGAATCCTCGAGCATTGCAGCAATGGTTCAGATGGTTTAGTAGATGAAATCTTGCAGTCCACTTGCATCCTGGCACAAGATCAGTATGGAAACTATGTCACACAGGTGAATTTTCTTAGCAGTCTATACTGTAATATCGTTTACACAGATGTCTGGACAGAAAATAATTCAATGGAGGATATGGTCTAGCTGACGAACTTAGATATTTGGTCCTTTTCTGATCCCTCTGTATTTGGTAGTAGTGTGTTAATCTACGCAAAGATTTGTTGCCACGTGAGCCAGTATAATCACTGATGTTGAGTCCAGCGAACATACAGTACGTATTACTTCTGTTATAACACTGCTCTTTTGCAGCATGTTTTGGAGAAAGGAAAAGCGCATGAAAGGAGCCAAATCATCAGTAAATTGGCTAGGCAGGTTGTGTCCATGAGCCAAAACAAATTTGCATCCAATGTCATAGAGAAGTGTTTCCAACATGGGGATGTAGCAGAGCGGGATCTTTTGATCAAGAAGATTCTGGAACAGACGGAGGGAAATAATTATTTGCTGGTACGTACGATGAATGTTGGCTTTCTATGTTTTCATGGTTAAATAGCTGATGATGTAGTTTTGTCAAAACTTGGCAAATGCCTAAACTCCGGGTAAAAGAGCAAGCAGACACCTTCCATGTAAAAACATCAACGGGCAGTATGAGTTCCAGAATCTTGACATAAAACATAGATTAGTGATTCATAGGGAAATCAGAAATGGTTCTCTTGATCTCTTCAGATACTGTGTGGCCATACTCTTGACTGTCACTGCTTGGCAGTAGTATCAATAATTCTGTTCTAACAAAGAAGTAATCATGTTCACTTGTATGCTGATTTCTATGTTTAAGTAGTTATAGGCTACAGTTTTGCTCATTCAATTTAATCCAGGATTGACATGCAATGTCATGATGCTTGTTTGTAGGTGTTGATGAAGGACCAGTTTGCTAATTATGTGGTTCAGAAGATACTTGAAACATGCAATGGACAACAGAGGGATGCTCTTGTCAGTCGTATGAAGGGTCACTTGCAAGCGCTGAGGAAGTACACCTACGGCAAACATATAGCCAGCCGAATCGAGCATTTCTCTGGTGACGGTGCGTTCCCCCTGTCCAACTCTTGTCGATCACACTACCATTCTTATACTATGAAATAATTTGGCAACTTCTACTGAGGTTTCTCTTGGCCTGTGTTTCTAACTGCATTTAACTTGTTTGCTGCGTCCGTCATTTTCAGGTGCTGTGCCGCCGGGCTCCCAGAAGAAAGCCTGAACCGAAGACTACCTGGATCCTTCATGGAAAGTGTGCCGGCCACCCCTGGTCGACCCTGTCAGTGGAGAATGTGGGAAAAAAAAGGGGCGGCAATCGTGCTTTTCAGCAGTCTGAACATAACTGACTCCAGATCGTACAGATAGTCGTTGTCGCCCGTGTCTGGGTGTAGTTATGCTAGGATGATTGAGTGATGGTGATCGTATCGTGTGGCTGCTCATAGAGATTTCCCAGAATGGTGGTGTGGTAGAGTATACATGTCTAGACCTGCTTGGTGATGTGATTTGCTGACCCTGCGTTTCCAAGCGTTTGCTCTGTTTTTCTTCTTTCCAGTTTTTGCTCTGCCGGTTGCTGTGGATTTACCTTCGCTGATCATATTCTCCTGTGTGCGCCAAGCACCTCTCTGCGTGCAGATGTGAGGCATGTGACCAGGAGCCACCTGGCGTCCGAAAGGACGGAGATGCTAAGGCTGTCAAAGTAGGTAAAAAATCCTCTTGTTTTCCTCCCCTAACCCTAAGTGGTCAGGGCAAACTCTAGGCTTCACTTGCAAGCCCGTTGATTCGTCTCCCCTCTGCCTACCGCTCCGTTGACTGGTGGCAGAGAGAGGGATCCCGATGCCTTCACTCCCGTGGCTGGTGGCGGGGAGGGGGTCTTGGTGCCTTCGCTCGGCGTTGTGGACGGCGACGCTTCTTTGAGTTTGTCTTCTGCGCTCTGATCCTCCTTGAGTTCATCTGGACGTAATCAATGTATAGATTTTGTTGTCTTCTTGGGGCGGTGAGATTAGGGTTTCTCGTCATGCGGCGAGATTTCAGATCTATAGAAGGTTTCAACGCCGACGACTACGGCTTTGGGGCGCTAGTCCTTAGGCTGTCATTGACAAGCTAAGCTGGCCCCAGTATGAGAGCGACAACAGCGGCACGTTGACGGCTCATTCTGGCGACGATAGTGGTCCTTCGATGATCTCAAAATTTTGATGTAGTTTTTATTACGACTAAGATGCTTTGTAGTTGCGGTGACCATTTAAAATTTTGATATATTTTTTATTATGATTGAGATGCTTTGTACTTGCGGTGAACTTTATAATACATTTGATCCTTTTCGTAAAGAAGGTAATTAAGAGAGAAGTTTGATGACCAATAGGAGAGTACCTACAGGAAAACACAATTTACAGTCGACAACCAATTAAATGAAACAAGATAAGCGCACCTATGCAGTGGATAGTTTAGTCATTAAATCCTTTTTATTATGCAATTAGCACCACAATCTGATCTAAGCACCTATGCATTAGGAGAGGCCTTAGGCTGCCGGCTGACAAAAGAATACAAGGTAGAATACTGACGGCTCACACCAGAACACAAGGCAGAATACTGACGAGGATGATAGGAGAAATGGAGCACACAGAAGCATGCCCTCGTTTCATTCTGTAATCAACCATCCTGAAAATGGTTAACGAATAGTACCATGCGCAACCATGCATCCCAAATTAGCAAAGGAGCAGCAAACACAAATGCTTCCACTCCCAATCGCACCGCGCGTCCCTCCTATCTAACCGTTCGGCACAGGCAGAAGAGGGGGATTCGAAAACTGGGAAAGGATCAGAACCCCCCACACAACATTATTCTACCACAGCAACGCGTAGCCCTGTTTGTTTGTTCAGTAACTCATCGTCCTCGGCCCAGTCGCCTAAGGGCTGTTTCATCATCGTCGGCTAGTCAAGGTGCTTGTCCTTCTCGGCCAGGAGGATGTCCTTCCACGCCTCGTAGAACATCCAGGTGATGCCCGAATTCGGCATCACCTTGAGGCAGCTCGCCCCCCACCCGCGGTAGATCCCCAGGAGGCCCTCCTCCTGGATCACTTCTGACAGGGCCGCCACCATGTTGGGCGGGCACTTCCCCTGCAGGGCACCCACCATAAGCCGCTTCCTCGCCACCTCCAGGGGGAAGCTGATCGTGCTCGCCGTGAGACCTGCATGCAACCAACAAGGAAAATGCGATGCCTGTTTACTGCCCTCGTGTTCCAAGTTGTTGTTTGGGCAGCAATTGAAATTCCGATTCTTATGTAGACTCGTAGTGGATTTTAAGATATTTCAGTTGGTAACCGAATGAAGCTAGTTGCAGGCAGTGTTGAATCCTTTACCTGTCAGAGCTCCAATAATTAGTAGCTCAGGACGGCTCAAGGATTTCTTCTTATGTAGGCGGCAGTATGAGGTCTTGATTGTGTCGTACATAAAGTAGTAGCATGTGCTGTAAGGAAGCATGCCAATTAGTGTCGGGAAGAGGCCAGAATAGAGACCTCTGATACCTTCAGTTCGATATATCTTGCTGAAGGCAATGCTAATGCTAGGATAAGTCACTCGATCCACGGTCAGGCGATCCTGCCATAGAACATAAACAATATGATACACAAGTAGAGTGTGATGGAACAACTTAATATATGGCTGGAAAAATAGTTTTAAGTTTTCGCTTCAACATCGAATCAGTTCAGCAATTACCTTAATTACTTCAAGAGGATGGCACATCAATGTACCAGCAATTCCAGCAGCCGCACCAGCAATAGCAACTGGAGATAACAAGTGGAGTGGAATATCGATTTTCATATTACCAAGCTGTATCTTTGGGCATCCATCCTCTTTCCATTTCTCTTGTGCTGACTTCATGCCCCTTTTGACATACTCAAATGTTCCAAGCTCAATTGCTTGAGTGGGAATAATGCGGATCATGTTGATTGTATTACCCACCCAAAGCCCTCTCCACCCATTATGTTCCATGATCTCCACAAAACTACCAGCGATATGTCTGGATCCTACGCCTACAACCATCCTTGTCCTGAAATAAATGAATACCATGATATTATGCGACCATTCCTTCATTTTGATCTATACATAACATTATATGACTATAGAACTCCATTAAGATATGTGAGCAAATTAGCATTCAACTTCAACATATAATGCCATACTCACATATTTCAACTCTCAACTTTCAACACCGAAAAGCTCAGCTGAAATAATTTTTCACAAATATCTCAGAAAGGCAGGCATAGGATACTACCAAGAATACCGCATCTCTAGCATTTAGAGATTAATTTGGATATGCACTGCATAAAGTAACATGTTTATACATGAGAATGTGATTATTATATTCTTGCAAGTAGAAGGTCTACACTTTTAGATTAAATGGAGGCTGAGAGTTAGAGTAATACAGTGAGAAATTGTGTAGAAAAACATAAGTTTGAAGTCCAATAGCCAACTTAGCAGCCTTGTAGTTTTGTAGCATATCAATAAGACAGTGTCCTGGAACTTAACTTGTCTGCAAAGGTTGTTCCATGTTATCTTTGAATTTAGAGATTTAGTACTCAGTTTCCAGTCAACTTTCTCAAACTGGTTACTGGATCAACTATAGTTCACGACACCCAAGTTCTTTAGTGAAGAAGAACTTGAAAAGAAAGAGAACACACGAGTGTAAAAGAAATATCATGCTAAGGCCAGTTAGCTGGAGCACTGATTTCTGGCATCACATCTGAACTCCCAAGTGTGTGCATCAGCCCCAGATCAGAAAGTAAGTTAAAAACCAAGCTTACACCATCAAGGATCAGCACGTCAGGTTTAAAAATCATACCGGAGTACCAGGCTTCATGATGAGTAAATAAATGAAACTGATCGAGTAAAGATGGTTAGATGGTTACCTGATAGTCTCAAGGGGAGCAAGAACAGCTTTGGACATAGCACCAGCTAACGCCCCACTGGCAAATTCTCTAATCTCTCTACTTCTAAAAAATGCCTGCAGTGGATTGGAAAAAAAGTAACATGTCAAGACAATCACTCACAAATCCATGTCCAGTTACATATTTCAGTTTGGTAGTTGGAACAACTAAATGCAAATATTACATGTGCACACCTGCAGATACATAAATTTATACCACGGAAAATTACAAGCGCCGAAGAGTAAATGTTGTTACATATATTTGCCTTTGTTCAAACCCAGAGAATATTCCTAGCACAACCAAAAATCTTTTCTCAACTTACCTAAGAGCATAAAACTAGTTGACTCATTCTAATGTTAAAATAAAATGGAATTTGAAATGATAGTGCGTAAGGCTTTCATATTCTCTTTTGCCTTTTGAACCTAGCTCATTCTTTCCTCTTGCAGGTTCTCATTCTCCACAGACTAGATGCAAAAGGTGTAAGAAGGGGGAAATGTTCTCAGCTTTCAAGTTCTGAATATTATTTCCCAGTTGTAGCCTATCCCGGGCCTACAAATCAGTACAAAAAGTCATGCAGTAATTTGTATCGATACTCCATACAGGCGCGACAGCCGACAGGATTCGTGCGCATTGATTGGTTTAATCAATATACGGTCCTAACAATAGTAACATGCATCCACAGAAAAGCAACAAAAAGGCGCAAAAAAAGTAAGCTAAGAAAGCTTTTGTTCATGCACGAGTCAAAGGAAGAGACGAATAATGACAAATACTGAGATTAGACATGTTTCCTGGGTGCATTGGTGGGATGGGAAACAAAGAGCTCTGAAACGAATCTGCAAATTGTATTAAACGGAGAAGCAGATTCAGTAGCTACTTTCGCCGTCAGGGCAGAATATCCTCCTGTAAAATATCCTCAGCAGATATTTTCGCACAGTTCATGCGCTCCGCTCTGCGCCAAACAGGTCAGAATTCAAACGAGATTTGGTGTCGCTGCATCTACGGCCCTAACTAAACCGAAGCAAGCGAACGCATCCGTCCAGTGGGGGAACCGTTCGCCATCAGCCCCGTGTAAGCAGATGGGAACATCCAGCAGGCTGCGAACAGCAGCGGCAGCCTAATAGACTCTGGGATGGGAGGGAGGGGCGGGGCATGCTTACCCTGACGGCCTCCCCGACGTCCGGCAGGCCGGCGCCGATGACCTTGGCGGCGTCGAGGCCGTCGTCCTTGGGCAGCGCCATGACGAGGAGCTCCTTGTATCCGCCGCCGCTGGAGGCGGCCCCCTTGGCCCCGACCCCCACCCCGACCCCGGCGCCGGCGAAGCCGACGCTGGCGAGGGACAGGTTCCCGCCGCCGCCGCTCCCGGTGGGCGCGTCCTGGAAGCCCATGGCGATGGCGGCGCGTCCGGAAGCGGGGGTGGGAGGTCAATAATATCCCGGAGGGGAGGGGGGCGGCCGCAAAAAGGTGTCCGCTCGGCGCTCGCGGGGCCCGGGAGCGCGGCGCGGTGTCTGAAATATGGGGGCGCGCGCGTCAGTTTTGGTTCTCGGTTGAATCGGCTGCTGTGTCTTCGGGTAATTCGTCCGAGAGGAGGCGGCCAGGGCCAGGCACTCGTCGCGCGGGACGGTGAGAGGCACCGAGGCAGAAAGCGGCGGCTAGGAGGCAGAGGCAGGAGGGAATCGGGCTCCAGCGATAGGGACGTAGGGTTTGGGGGTGGCCATTCGTTTGCTTGCTGGGCCGCCGAAAAGGAGAGGACCGCTGAAGGAACTCAGGCCTCTTTAAACTGCACTCCTCTATATTTTCTAGAAAAATAAATTAAACTGTGTATTTAGGTTTGTTGGGAAAATAATCTAAGGATTGCCTTTTTTCAGGAAAAAATCTAAGGGTCGCCTTTTTTGTTCTGGAAATTAGTCGGATGTACTCTCTCCGTTCCTAAATATAAGTCCTTTTAGAGGTTTTAAATGGACTACAATATACGGATATATATAGACATATTTTAGAGTGTAGGTTCACTTATTTTGCTCTGTATATAGTCCCTTGTTGAAATCTGTAAAAATACTTATATTTGAGAACGGAGGGAGTATTATAATGGTTTTTCTTTCTTTTTTTGCAAAAGAAAAACTTTCATTAATCAACCAGAGCCATTACAATCCTGCTGACGTAAAAGGTCAATCTCATCAGGCACACGATGCAACCAAACAACAGTTTTAGGCGAAGAGCAACGTAATAACTAGACTAGCATATGAGGAACTTTATTTTCCTCACGGTTGACCGGACTAAAATCATGCTAACGACTAAGTAAAAGTTGTGTGGCATCTCCTACCAGAGCCGCTATTGGTGATCTAGAGCAATCCGTTTTCACTATGAGTTTGTTCGGACTATGAGCAAGCGTCGGGTTTAAACCTTACTAGCAATGCTGCTGCTTCAGCTTCCAAAGCACTGGTGCATCTCTGAATGAATCCGCACAAAGCAAAGATAGTTGCACCTGTGTGATCCCATAGGATCATGCCGGCACCTCATGTCCTCCTCCTCTTGCCAGGAACCATCTATGTTAAAGCTTTACCCATTTCAGGGGGGGTTTCATCCAACGCTCTGTGGTACTGCTAGCGCCCAACAACATGTTATGTGGGTTGTTCCTAGCTCGACGCCCGCTGTAGTCGACTATTGCCTTCCCTGCATCAGCGTGCTGCTGGATGATGAGTAATGTGTGGATGTAGCCGGATAAGAATCTGCTTGATGCTGCTATAGGGGGCGTAGGCTTCTCATGATACACCTCGTTTCGTACATGCCAGTCTCGCCGGAGAGACATGATCATAGGTAGGCGTTCCTCATCCGAGCAACGATCGAGGTTCACCAGAAGTACAAAGCATGCCAAATATAATACAAATTGTGTTGAGCTCTTGTGTCACCGAACGACCATCGCCGCAACCGCCAGAACAAGTCACAAAAGCGTCGTTGTCGCCGCTCGCATACTGGAGCTTCCCTTTGAATCAAAGGAATAGTGGTATTAAAATTACTATGGAATGAATTCCTACTCTTTTATCTCATAAGAATTTGAACATCTATTCGGGCCTCTTTTTATAGACTCAATACACTAGTAGGAAAAGGGGCTTTTACCCCGGTTCTGGAACCGGAACTAAAGGGTCGTTACTAATGCCCTAGCCCTTTAGTCCCGGTTCTTACACGAACCGGGACTAAAGGCCGTCCACGTGGCCGGTGTGGGGAACCCAGGCAGGAGGGCCTTTGGTCCCGGTTGGTGCCACCAACCGGGACCAATAGACAGGGCCTTTTGTCCCGGTTGGTGTCACCAACCTGGACCAATAGGCATCCACGCGTCAGCAGCTGGCAGGAGCTGAGGTTTTTGTTTTTTTTTGAAAGGGGGTGGTTTAGGGGTTTGGGGGGTTAATTTAGGTGTTTCATATATTGTGTTAGCTAGCTAATTAATAGAGAGAAGTGTCCTCTCTTATCTCCGTGCTTGGTCGACGCTACGTACTATATACGTATGGAGATGAGTAGACACGCTAGCTAGTAATCAAATGAAGGAAACAGAAGATCGTCATGAACGTATGCATACAGAGAGAAGTGATATCGACCACCTCTCCTTCTCCGAGATATTGGTCGAACAACAAGTTCTCGTATATCTATTCGACACTACCGGCTACATATATACAATAATTATCTCTTACAATACAATCTCCTAATTAAATTATAGGAACACAGGGTCCACATAGTATTCTCCGTTTTCAGCGATCACGTGGTCAAGGAAGAATGCTGCCAATTTCTCTTGAATTCCTCGCATACGATTTGGTGCTAGGAGTTCATCACGCTTCCGAAACATCTAATTTGAAGAAGGGGGTCAATACATATATATATAAATAAATGAAACTCAACACAAATGATGGTAATAAAATAAAATTGTGAATATTATTGCTTACGCACTTCATATTGTTCTTCAGTGTAGCCCCGCTCACAGGTCGTATAGCGGATGGACTCGCAAACGTAGTATCCACAGTAATTATTCCCGGGTTCCTGCCACAACCACTTTACAAGAAATAGAGGTCAATCAAACTGATAAGCAAGCATGCTAAATGGTATTGATGAAACTAGCGCTTGAATCACTAGGAGATGCGCGGAACATGCTACTATAGTACTTACTTTCGAGTGATTAAATTGCAGCTTCTTCGGCAGTCCCAGAGCTTTTGAGGTGAATTTTCTCCAAACCCTGCCAGACAAAGAAAACAATTACTTGATATCAGGAAATGAACAAAGTTGCTGATATGGTGGATAATGATCGATTTAACTTACTTCTGGAGCATTTGAGTCATGTTCGCATAGTCCTGGGGATCTTTTCGTCTCGAGTCTAAGACGGTTACTACTCCCTCCTCAAGCTTAATCTCTAGGAGAATATAGTGGAAGCTGCGCATGCATGCATAAGTCATCAATTACATTACCATAACCTGGACTAATAAGGAAAACCGAATATGCACAAGACAGTAACACTCACTTGAAGTTGTAAGGAAAGAGTATTATATCTTTGTTTTGATTTAATACCAACGATTGTAGCAAGTTGGCCTCGGTTTCTTTGGGATGTTTTTCAACCGTATATGCATCTATGAGATTTGTGTTAATGAACCCAATATCACCGATTTGTCTTTTCTTCAATTCGGCGATCTTCAATCTGCATAATATAGCGAGGATAAGTATAAATACATGCAATGAAAGAGCTGACCTATATAGAGAGACTTAATGACAGAATTAGTACTACTTACAGACAGTAGCAAGTGATCGTTGTTTTATCGAGGGCCTTTTGATTGTAAAACTGGAAGAAATCCTCAAATGGAACATTCAGCAGATCAATTCCAACGAGGTCATGCTCCGGTTTAACTCTCAGCGTCAAAGTATCCATCCCATCAGACTCTCTGCAGGTTTTCATGTACCAATCATGTAGTCTTCGCATCATCGTGCTTAGAGATCTTTCATCTTTGACGAGAGGCTTCCCGTAATGGTATTTGTGTTCGTCCACCTCCATGATTTCATAATGTACATCGTCGGGCAGGTAATCTCCAAGATTGCTATAACCGGGCACCATACTCGGATCATTAGCGACGATGTCTTTTGACACCTTGAGCGGGGGGCACGATTGGTTCGCTTGTTCGCCGAGCTGGGCAATTTTTTCCCCAGCTCGTCGTTCTTTTAACCTTTTATCACTAACAGTACTTCCCGACCGCTCCGCTTTGGCATATGTCTTTGCAAGAATGCGCTCATAGTTGCCTCTCGGCGGAGACTTTGGTGGTTTTGTCAGGGTAGCCAGAGTGCGCTTTGCTTTCACCGGATCTACCTTCTCCTCCGGAGGTGGATGTTTCTTTGCTTTCACCCCTTCAAAGAAGTTTGTCACTTCGGCTCGCACGATCTTCCTGGTTTCCTCCTCGGTCCTCTCGTATGGTAACTTCTCTGGAGTCTTCAGAGAAGGACCGAATCTGTATTGCCTCCCGCCTCTGTACTGCTAGAGGCAGAGCAGACGGAGCGGCTGCGGCTGTCTTCTTTCCTTGCTTACGAGGCGGAGGAGAAGGACTACGACGCGCCGGAGCAGCCGCAGCGGCGGCGGGTCTCTTCCGCCCTTGCTGACGAGGCGGAGAAGGAGGAGGCTGGCTGCTCTGGCGCGCCGGCGCTGGCGGAGAAGGAGGCGGAGTGCCGCCACGCGCCGGAGAAGGAGGCTGAGTGCCCTGATCACTCGCCGGAGGAGGAGGCGGAGTGCCCTTACTCGCCGGAGCCGTCCAGTTCGGAAGCTTGATGAGCTCCTTCCGCCATAGGCATGGAGTCTTCAGAGCAGAACCCAGCCGAGTCTCCCCTTCACCGGTAGGGTGGTCAAGCTGGAGCTCCTCAAATCCCTCCGTTATTTCATCCACCATCACCCTAGCATATCCTTCTGGAATCGGCCGGCAGTGGTAGGTTGCGCCGGGTTCAGGAGGTAAAACAGAGCCAACAGCCGCCTTGACTTTGAAGTTCTGCCATTCCGCCATAAGGTGGCAATGTTGAGACTCCGTGATAGCATCCACGGGGTAGCTAGCAGGAGCCGCATGCTCCAGCTGAAGCAGCTCGGTGGAAGCCACGCTGCTTCTCCGCTGAGATGGCGGTGTAGCTTCGGGGGCAGTTTCGGCATGTCGATTGCCGTCTCGTTCCTCTAGCGCTTGAACCCTTTCGTGCAGCTTCTGAATTTGGATCTGCTCCACTTTTTTCCTCCTCTCCTGGCTTTTGTAACTGCCCGCGTCCGGAAAACCAGCCTTCCACGGAACGGAGCCTGGCGTGCCTCGTGTCCGTCCAGGGTGCTCAGGATTCCCGAGGGCCATTGTGAGCTCGTCGTTCTCTCTGTCTGGAACGAACGCCCCTTCCTGCGCTCTATCGATATATTGCTGAATCTTCTTGACTGGTATTCTCAAAAGCTCGTTCGTCCAAATGCACCTCCCTGATACAGGGTCCAAGGTTCCACTAGCCCCGAAGAACCAAGTCCGGCAACGGTCTGTCCAGTTCATTGTCTGTGGTTCGATCCCTTTTTCAAGCAGATCATTCTCAGCCTTGGCCCACTTAGGTCGGGCTTTGAGGTAGCCACCTGACCCCGTGCGATGGTGAAGCTTCTTCTTCGCAGCATTCTTCTTGTTTGTCGCTGACATCTTCTTACTCTTTTCCGATGTCTTATGGGCCACAAATGCGGGCCAGTGATCTCTGATCTTCTCATACCGGCCGATGAATTCTGGTGTCTCTTCTTTGTCGACAAACGTTTTCAGCTCATTCTTCCACCTCCTGAATAGGTCTGCCATCTTCTTAAGAGCATGAGACTTGATTAATTGCTCTATAACTGGCTTCTCCGGATCCTCCTCTGGCGGTAGGGTGAAATTTGCCTTCAGCTCAGTCCAAAGATCATCTTTCTTCATATCATTGACATAAGACACCTCAGGGTCTTCCTTCTTAGGCTTATACCATTGGTGGATGCTGATCGGGATCTTGTCCCTAACTAGAACCCCGCACTGAGCAGCAAATGCATCCTTTGTCCGGAGGGGTTCAATCAGTTGGCCGTCGCGCGCGATTGCTGTGATCTCAAAACCTTTCATCCGAGCGCAACTTTCTCTTCGGGCCTCGTCTCTTTACCGAAGTTGTGCTCGATCCGGAGGGCTAGAAAAAAGAAGAAAGACGAGTGTTAATTAATATGTGTACATACCAAAACAATGAATGCATCAATTAGCTAGTCAGCACAGGCTTAACTAATATATTTACCTGGCCGGACTCTGTTCGGACACCGGAGCCGTCACCACGGGCTCCTTGCACCAGCATTGGGTCACCGGAGCCATCATAATCATGTCTTTCCTCCTCCACTCTTCGATCACCATAGCCTGCTTCTTCACCCTGTTCTTCCAGACCATCATTGTCGTTAAGATACGACAAGATATCACCTCGGCTAAGATTATGTCCCCCAACACCTCTTCTGCTTGCTCATCTCGTCCGTGCTCCATTGTTTCTGCAAATATTACAACATGGCAATTATTACACAAACATGACAGCAGGTGGATATATTAGTGCAAACGTAGACCTAGGTTATTCCGGGTTTGGGGTGGCCTAGGCAACGCTTCAAGGGTAGGGCGCGGCGGGAGGGGGTAGGAGACCGACATCGTTTTTTTCTAGGGTTTGGGTGTCCTCGAGAGTTTTGGTCGAGCGAGAGGGCCGGGGGGTGCTCCCGTGGTATAAGTTATCACGGTCGAGAGGGGGTATAAATATCGACCGTCCATCATGTCGAAGTTATCTGGGAGGGAGTTATATATATCGACAACGACGACATACATACATGGGAAAATAATGTTATCGGGGAGGGGGTATATCGACCCCCCCCCACGTGTTGAAGTTATCGGGAGGGGGTTATATCGACAACGACGACATACGTACATGGAAAAATAATATTATCGGCGGGGAGGGGGTATATCGACCCCCCCTCGTGTTGAAGTTATCGGGAGAGGGGTATATCGACGACAGACCCGATAAAACATAAGAAAACGAAGAAGAAATAAAAAGAGGAGAAGAAGAAAAGGAATAGAGGAGAAGATCGAAGAAAAAAAAGAAGAAAAAAAAAGAGGAGAAGAAGAAAGGAATAGAGGAGAGAAGAAGAAAAAATAGAATTTTTTCTATTTTTTCTTCTTCTCTTCTATTCCTTTCTTCTTCTCCTCTTCTTTTTCTTCTTTTTTCCTCTTCTTATTTATTTCTCCTCTTCTTCCTCTCCTCTTCTTCTCCTTTCTTCCTCTTCTTATTTTCCTTTTTCCTCTCCTTCTTTTTCTTCTTCTTCCTTTCCTAGCTAGATATATAAAACTTTTCTAAAAATGTAACTTTTGCATATATAAAACTTTTCCATGGATCATCATTTCTCATATATATCCATCTATAGCCACATACATATATAAATGGAAAAAAATGCTATGAACAAAAATACATATATACTTGGTGAATATTCTATGAACATCGTTTCTCATATATATCAATGCATACATCCATGGATCATCATTGCTCATATATCCATAGTCATATATAAAAAATTTCTGTATATGAACAAAAAACTTTTTTGACATATTTAGCACATTCTAAATTTTCCTAACTCTTTTACAACCACAAAAATTACTCCAACTTCATGACAGTACCCACACTCCATTTCACCAAAAACCTTCTGATCCATAGTTCAAAATTTTCAAATTCCATTCAAATGAAATTTGAACCAGATTCAAATTCCTTGCTGAAAACCTATTCTAAACCAATCCAAAAATTCTGAAATTTTGCCATCACCTTTGTCTTGCATCAGTACCTCACCACAAAAAATATCATAAATTCTAAAAATGCCCAAAGCCATCTAGCATTTGATCAAACACCCTCTATATGCACTGTTCATATCTGTAAAAAAAATCAGAAATTTCAGAAAATTGGACGGCATCTTGCTGCTGCTCCACTCCTTCTCCTCTCCTCTCCTTCTGCTCTTCAATGCGTCGGGGCCGGCGGCGACCATGGAGCAGGGGCGGCAGAGAGCAAGGGGCA
The DNA here is from genome assembly GCF_002575655.3 of Aegilops tauschii subsp. strangulata. Lineage (NCBI taxonomy): Eukaryota > Viridiplantae > Streptophyta > Magnoliopsida > Poales > Poaceae > Aegilops > Aegilops tauschii. The sequence goes on along the minus strand of NC_053039.3, from coordinate 396,065,806 downwards.
CTCGGGCGCAAGAGCGGCGCTCGATCGGGACCATGGGAAAGGGGGGCTCACTTCGAGGGGGCGGCGATGGCAGGAGTCCGGCGACGAGGACGGCGGGCTCGGGGCGGCACGCGGTGACGGGGACGGCGCTCTCGGGACGACAGGCGGCGACAGGGACGTGGAGGGGTGGGCTCGGGGAGGCACGCGACGATGGGGACGACGAGGACGGCGGGCTGAGGGATGCCGGCGACGAGGACGGCGGGCTGAGGGATGCCGGCGACGAGGACGGCGTGGGCTCGGGGAGGCGACGGCGTTGGCGGCGGCGTAGACGGCGACGAGGAGCGCACGAGCGATTTGGGCAGCCTGGCGGCGGGGGCAACTGGCGAGGGAGGCGACGGAGATGTGAAATTTTCACAAGTCCTGGTTATATAGCAAGGGCATTGGTCCCGGTTCGTGGCACCAACCGGGACCAATGCCCCCCTTTAGTCCCGGTTGGTGCCACCAACCGGGACCAAAGGCCGCCGCTTCCCGCCCTTTGGTCCCGGTTGGTGGCACCAACCGGGACTAAAGGGTGGCATTGGTCCCGGTTGGTGCCATGAACCGGGACCAAAGGCCTTGCGCTGCCCGCGGCCAAAAGTTTAGTCCCACCTCGCTAGTTGAGAGGGGCTCGGAGTGGTTTATAAGCCCCACTGCGGCTGCCCTCTCGAGCTCCTCTCAAATGCAGGCTTACGGGCCTAATGTCACACTGTGCTGTCTGTGGGCCTATTGGGCCTTCTGCGGGCCTGAATCCTGGCCCAGGTTGGGTTTCTAGTCGTATTCAGGTCGTGGTGGCCCAATAGGTGGCAGTTTTTTTAATTTTTTTCCAGTTTTTTGGTTCTGTTTTTTGCATTATTTATTTTCTTTTGTTTTTTGCTTTATTTTTTAATTCTTTGTGCTTTTAGGTCAGAAAATTTATAAACTTTCTGTTAGTGCCATTAGTTTTCAAATTTAAATAGTTAAAATTTGAATTCTATGAAATTTGTGTGAATCACAAGTTTGTGATTAACTTTACTATAAAAATAGTTTTTTTCAGTTTTTTTGTTTTGTTTTTTGCATTATTTATTTTCTTTTGTTTTTTGCTTTATTTTTTAATTCTTTTTGCTTTTAGGTCAGCAAAATTATAAACTGTCTGTTAGTGCCATTAGTTTTAGAAAAAATATAAACTTTCTATTAGTGCCATTAGTTCTTTATGAAAATTCTTTTTGCTGTATTTAGTTTTTCTGTTTTCTTTTTTGCTATATTTATTTTGTTTTGTCTCTACTTACAACAAAAAACTTATTTACTTTATTTTATTTTGTTTCTAATTACTTATTTATTTTACTTTATGATAATTCTTTTTGCTATTAAAATTTCTATCAAAAACAGTTCTTTATGAAAATTCCTTTTGCTTTTAATGATTTTGAACAGAAAATACTTCGATAATTTTAGTTGCATCAATTCTATATATGATTTTAGTTTCAATAATAATATAGGTTTCTTATAATGTTTTGAACAAAAAATACTTTGTTAATTTTAGTTTCATAAATTTTATTAAAGTTTATTTTATTTTGTCGGAACACAAGAAGTCCGGAGTTGTAATAAGTTATTAAAAATAAAAAAGAGGCGCAATGCTCGTTGATTTGCTTCAAGCCTTTCGGAATAGTGTAGACTGCACTGCACATAGCTCGATGCAGTCTACCTTATTCCTCAAGGCTTGAAGCTAAGCAGCGTGAGCATTGCGCCTCTTCTTCATCGTCTCTGCACTCAGGGCTTATAAACCGCTCCTAGTGCCTCTCAGCTAGCGAGGTGGGACTAAAAAACTGCTTAGTAAGAAACTCTAGTACCGATTCGTGCCACGAACAGGTACTAAAGGTGCTCGTGGGGCCACAGCCTCATTAGTACCGGTTCGTGGCACCAACAGGGACCAAAGGGTGAAATTGGTCCCGGTTCGTGCCACCAACCGGGACCAATGGCCTTGCACAGCGGCGTGGTGGTGAGTTTAGTCCCACCTCGCTAGCTAAGAGAGAGCCGCACCTGTTTATAAGGTGCGGTGCGCCTAAGCTGTCGAGCTCCTCTCTAAAGCAGGCTTACGGGCCTAACCTCTGTGTACATGCCTGTGGGCCTACTGGGCCTTCTGCGGGCCTGAATCCTGGCCCATGGATGGGTTTCTAATCGTATTCAGGCCGTGGTGGCCCAGTAGGTGGCATAATTTTTAATTTTTGGCCGGTTATTTTTCATGCATTTACTAATTATTTTTGAGCTATAAGACCCTAAAATTGAAAAGCATTTCAAATGAACTCTGAAAAGGTTGAAAGTTGGCATGGTATCATCATTTCATCCACATAGCATGTGCAAGAAAGTTGAGAGGGTTACGGCAAAAACTAGATGCACTTCTTGTATAAAACGGACAATGGTATCATACTCGTCTATTACAAAGTTGGCATGGTATCATCATAATAGTTGCGGGAGAAAGTCTTCACTTTTTCTTCGCTTGTGTCATTTGCTTATTGCGCCATAACCATGGATAATCTTCATCGTTTATCAGGATGCTTGGGTCAGCCTTGACTTTGAAGGGAGGAATTTCATGAAACTTTTCATAATCTTCAGACATGTCTGTCTTGCCCTCCACTCCCACAATGTCCCTTTTTCTGAAAGAACTATGTGGCGCTTTGGCTCATCGTATGATGTATTCGCTCCCTTATCTTTTCTTTTCCTCGGTCTGGTAGACATGTCCTTCACATAGATAACCTGTGCCACATCATTGGCTAGGACGAACGGTTCGTCAGTGTACCCAAGATTGTTCAGATCCACTGTTGTCATTCCGTACTGTGGGTCTACCTGTACCCCGCCTCCTGACAGATTGACCCATTTGCACTTAAACAAAGGGACCTTAAAATCATGTCCGTAGTCAAGTTCCCATATGTCCATTATGTAACCATAATATGTGTCCTTTCCCCTCTCGGTTGCTGCATCAAAGTGGACACCGCTGTTTTGGTTGGTGCTCTTTTGATCTTGGGCGATCGTGTAAAATGTATTCCCATTTATCTCGTATCCTTTGTAAGTCAATACAGTCGAAGATGGTCCCCTAGACAACGAGTACAACTCATCACAAACAGTGGTGTCACCTCTGAGACGTGTTTCCAACCAACTGCTGAAAGTCCTGATGTGTTCACATGTAATCCAGTCGTCACACTGCTCCGGGTGTTTGGAGCGCAGACTGTTCTTGTGTTCATCGACATACGGGGTCACCAAGGTAGAGTTCTGTAGAACTGTGTAGTGTGCTTGAGACCAAGAATATCCGTCCCTGCATATTACTGAGTCCCCCCTCCAAGCGTGCCTTTTCCAGTCAGTCTCCCCTCATACCGCGATTTAGGGAGACCTATCTTCTTAAGGCCAGGAATGAAGTCAACACAAAACCCAATGACATCCTCTGTTTGATGGCCCATGGAGATGCTTCCTTCTGGCCTAGCGCGGTTACGGACATATTTCTTTAGGACTCCCATGAACCTCTCAAAGGGGAACATATTGTGTAGAAATACGGGCCCCAGAATGACAATCTCGTCGACTAGATGAACTAGGACGTGCGTCATGATATTGAAGAAGGATGGTGGGAACACCAGCTCGAAACTGACAAGACATTGCGCCACATCACTCCTTAGCCTTGGTATGATTTCTGGATCGATCACCTTCTGAGAGATTGCATTGAGGAATGCACATAGCTTCATAATGGCTAATCGGACGTTTTCCGGTAGAAGCCCCCTCAATGCAACCGGAAGCAGTTGCGTCATAATCACGTGGCAGTCATGAGACTTTAGGTTCTGGAACTTTTTCTCTGGCATATTTATTATTCCCTTTATATTCGACGAGAAGCCAGTCGGGACCTTCATACTGAGTAGGCATTCAAAGAAGATTTCTTTCTCTTCTTTCGTAAGAGCGTAGCTGGCAGGACCTTCATACTGCTTCGGAGGCATACCGTCTTTTTCGTGCAAACGTTGCAGGTCCTCCCGTGCCTCAGGTGTATCTTTTGTCTTCCCATACACGCCCAAGAAGCCTAGCAGGTTCACGCATAGGTTCTTCGTCACGTGCATCACGTCGATTGAAGAGCGGACCTCTAGCTCTTTCCAGTAGGGTAGGTCCTAAAATATAGATTTCTTCTTCCACATGGGTGCGTGTCCCTCAGCGTCATTCGGAACAGCTAGTCCGTCGGGACCCTTTCCAAAGATTACGTGTAAATCATTGACCATATCAAGTACGTGATCACCGGTACGCATGGCAGGCTTCTTCCGGTGATTTGCCTCGCCTTTGAAATACTTGCCTTTCTTTCGACATTGATGGTTGGTCGGAAGAAATCGACGATGGCCCAGGTACACATTCTTCCTGCTTTTGTCCAGGTATATACTTTCAGTGTCATCTAAACAGTGCGTGCATGCGTGGTATCCCTTGTTTGTCTGTCCTGAAAGGTTACTGAGAGCGAGCCAATCGTTGATGGTTACAAACAGCAACGCGTGCAGGTTAAATTCCTCCTGTTTGTGCTCATCCCACGTACATACACCGTTTCCATTCCACAGCTGTAAAAGTTCTTCAACTAATGGCCTTAGGTACACATCAATGTCGTTGCCGGGTTGCTTAGGGCCTTGGATGAGAACTGGCATCATAATGAACTTCCGCTTCATGCACATCCAAGGAGGAAGGTTATACATACATAGAGTCACGGGCCAGGTGCTGTGATTGCTGCTCTGCTCCCCGAAAAGATTAATGCCATCCGCGCTTAAACCAAACCATACGTTCCTTGGGTCAGCTGCAAACTCAGCCCATTACTTTCTCTCGATTTTTCTCCACGTGACCCGTCAGCGGGTGCTCTCAACTTCCCGTCTTTCTTACGGTCCTCACTGTGCCATCGCATCAACTTGGCATGCTCTTCGTTTCTGAATAGACGTTTCAACCGTGGTATTATAGGAGCATACCACATCATCTTCGCAGGAACCCTCTTCCTGGGGGGCTCGCCGTCAACATCACCAGGGTCATCTCGTCTGATCTTATACCGCAATGCACCGCATACCGGGCATGCGTTCAGATCCTTGTACGCACCGCGGTAGAGGATGCAGTCATTAGGGCATGCATGTATCTTCTGCACCTCCAATCCTAGAGGGCATACGACCTTCTTTGCTGCGTATGTACTGTCGGGCAATTCGTTATCCTTTGGAAGCTTCTTCTTCAATATTTTCAATAGCTTCTCAAATCCTTTGTCAGGCACAACATTCTCTGCCTTCCACTGCAGCAATTCCAGTACGGTACCGAGCTTTGTGCTGCCATCTTCGCAATTGGGGTACAACCCTTTTTTGTGATCCTCTAACATGCGATCGAACTTCAGCTTCTCCTTTTGACTTTCGCATTGCGTCCTTGCATCGACTATGACCCGACGGAGATCATCATCATCGGGCACTGGTTCCTCTTGATCTTCAGCAGCTTCCCCCCTTGCAGCATCATTGGGCACATCGTCTGGTTCCTCTTGATCTTCAGCAGCTTCCCCCGTTGCAGCATCACCGTATTCAGGGGGCACATAGTTGTCATCGTCCTCTTCTTCTTCGCCGTCTTCCATCATAACCCCTATTTTTCCGTGCCTCGTCCAAACATTATAGTGTGGCATGAAACCCTTGTAAAGCAGGTGGGTGTGAAGGATTTTCCGGTCAGAGTAAGACTTCGTATTCCCACATATAGGGCATGGACAACACATAAAACCATTCTGCTTGTTTGCCTCAGCCACTTCGAGAAAATCATGCACGCCCTTAATGTACTCGAAGGTGTGTCTGTCACCGTACATCCATTGCCGGTTCATCTGCGTGCATTATATATAATTAAGTGTGTCAAAAACCATTACAGAACATCATGAATAGATAATTAAGTGACCAAATTAATAGAAGTTCATCATCACATTAGAACCAAAGTACATACATAGTTCTCATCTAACAACATATATATAGCTCTCCAGAGCATCTAATTAATTAAACCATACATTGAAACTATGTAAAACATTTCAATGCGAAAACAAATGCGATCATAATCGCAACCAAGGTAACAATTGATCCAACGGCATAATGATACCAAGCCTCGGTATGAATGGCATATTTTCTAATCTTTCTAATCTTCAAGCGCATTGCATCCATCTTGATCTTGTGATCATCGACGACATCCGCAACATGCAACTCCAATATCATCTTCTCCTCCTCAATTTTTTTTATTTTTTCCTTCAAGTAATTGTTTTCTTCTTCAACTAAATTTAACCTCTCGACAATAGGGTCGGTTAGAATTTCCGGTTCAACCACCTCCTAGATAAATAAAATCTATGTCACGTTGGTCGGTATATTTGTCATAAACAATAAATGAACCAAATAGTTATAAAAAGATAATATATATCACATCCGCATCATAGACAGGACCAGGGCCGACGGGGGCGGATACCAAAACCATCGCACTATGTAATAAGAAGGAATAATAAAAGTAACAAAATTAGACAAGTAACTATCTAAAGTAAGAATTTTTTCCTTTCAGAAAAAAGATAAGAACAAGAGGCTCACCACGGTGGTGCTGACGACGAGATCGGCGCGGGCGATCGACGGCGGTGAAGACGGGGACGGGACGTGACGGACCGCTAAACCTAGACAAATCTCGGGGAAAATGGAGCTCGGAGGTCGAGTTTCGAGAGGACAAAGATTAACTAGTGTGGCTCAGACATTTCATCGAACACCTCATGTGCATAGGAGGTGAGCTAGAGCACCCAAATGCCCTCCCCTCGCCGGCCAGAAAAAGCAGAGCACTCTGGAGTGCTTTGTTGTGGCGATGGGGTATATATGGAACTCATTGGTCCGGGTTGGTGGCACCAACCGGGACTAAAGGCCTTTGGTCCCGGTTGGTGCCACGAACCGGGACCAATGCCCCCTTTAGTCCCGGTTGGTGGCACCAACCGGGACCAAAGGCCTTGTGCTGCCCCGCATCAAAAGTTTAGTCCCACCTCGCTAGTTGAGAGAGCTCGAGAGTGGTTTATAAGCGCTGCAGCGCCCACCCTCTCGAACTCCTCTCAACTGCAGGCTTTCGGGCCTAACTGTTCTCTTTGCCTGTGGGGCCTACTGGGCCTTCTGCGGGCCTGAATCCTGGCCCATGGATGGGTTTCTAGTCGTATTCAGGCCGTGGTGGCCCAGTAGGTGGCATAATTTTTTTCCTCTGTTTTTTCTCTTTTGCTTTATTTGTTTTGTTTTGTTTCTACTTACAACAAAAAACTTATTTATTTTATTTCTAATTACTTATGTATTTTACTTTAATTATTTTATTTTTATTTATTTTACTGCTGCTATTTTTATTTATTTTACTGCTGCTATTTTTACTTAATTTATTAAGGTTTATTTATTGTAGTTACTATAGTTTATTTTATTTTATTTTATTAAGGTTTATTTAGTTTTATTTATTTTATTAAGGTTTATTTATTTTATAAATATAAAAAAATGAACATAGATGCGTTTATAGAGAAAATTAAACCTAAATTCACAGTAAATTGAAAATTTACTGTGAATTTAGGTGAAATTCCCTGTATAAGGGCATCTATTTTCACTTTAAGAGAAGCTCAACAAGGCATAGAGGGACGGGCTTATAAACTGGTGTGAGCACCCTTCGGTTGGCGAGGTGGGACTAAACACTGGCCGCAATTAGGACCAGCCCTTTAGTCCCGGTTTGTGGTATGAACCGGGACTAAAGGGTGGTGGGCCAGGAGCGTGGCCCATTGGTCCCGGTTTGTCCCACCAACCGGGACCAAAGGGTCCGGACGAACCGGGACCAATGCCCCCACGAGGCCCGGCAGGCCCCTGGCCGCACGAACCGGGACCAATGCTCACATTAGTCCCGGTTCGTGACTGAACCGGGACCAATGCTCACATTAGTCCCGGTTCGTGACTGAACCGGGACTAATGTGAATATTGCCCTGTGACCAAAACCCAGTTTTCTACTAGTGATAGTGTAGGGTCGAGGCGTCTGCCCGGTGTTTTTTTCCTGTGTTTCCATCCAAACAACTATCCCTATAGCTTTTATGTGTGTTTTGTAACCCTTTAGTTTACATGTGAACCCGACGTGTTCTCCTTTCGATCGGTTCACCACTTCACCATGGACGGGCGCGAGCGTCCATCGGCGAGCGCATCGAGAAGGGGAGCGGATGGTCGTCACGTCATCTAGAATACTATATGGGTGTGCCCTGCTCCCCCTAAGGTACGGATTTTTGCCTGGCGGTTTGTCTATGCTACATCGAATCATTGCACATACTGGTACACTATCGAAGGCATTCATCATATAGAGTTTCTCTCATATTTTGATCGTGAGTTATAATTACATTCATTTAAAGTGTGTCATTATAAAGTGTATTATCGATTTAAGTTGACATCCAAAGGCATTGTGAAAAAGATATGTCATCACACTTGCATTTTCTCAAAAATGCTATACACACAATGTCTTATTGTGATGCTTATAAGCGAGATATGTAGCCGCTTCTTACCCTATGATCTTTCCTACTTATAATGTTTGGAGTTGGTGGTGAGTCCACATGTGAGATCAACAAGCTTAAAAATAAACAAATGCACTTTTACCCACACACATATGAGACTAGCAACCTTTCAAAAGGATTTTAAAAAACTTCCAAAGGATATAAATAAACAAATATACCTTTACTCACATGTGGGGCTAACACAAATAAACACGGTAAGTACTACTTTCATGTGAGAGTGAGAGCAACACTTACAAAAGGCACAAGTAACAAATGCAGAAATACGACTCCAATACAAAATCATGTTATATCACAAAATAAGAGAGTGACCGGTTTGTAATTCGACAGTGATGATAGTCCTTGTCCTCTTTCCCGTCCACGACCGTGTGCAGTCAACATACTAATGTTCATTCTCATATGTTTCTACATTTGAAATGTAGTGTCCTACAAATAACCTACTATGGTCTCTTAAGATTCTCCAACGTTTGCCACATGACCTTTGTTGTATTTTTGTTCTTTTTAATCGTGAATTGCACAAAGTCCACATGACACTGATGTCTTTTGATGATATCCTAAGCCTGCCACTTAACTCCTTGCCTTTCTTACAGTTTGTAGCAACACATATGAATTGAATGATATAATTTTTGTGACATGTAATCACATTTTTTTGGTTAAATTAATGATTAGAGTTAGTCCTCGAAATACTTATGTGCCACGTAAGTAAGGAAGGAAGGAATGTTTTTAACCCATATTGTATATGATGGTTTCATCTGTCTATGACATTCTGATGTCTTGTAGATACCCACACCTGTCGTGCTAGGAGGAGACTTGGGGCAAAATACTTGCATGCATCAAGAATTTAAGTCAACAAACTCTATCCATAGAGAAGTCCAAGCGTTGGTTGCAGTTTGTGATATCCTTCAACATGTCAACACAAGTCTTAGCTTTCCACGAGCTTCACCAAGCCAAGGAGATCGTCCTCATCATCAACTTTAGATTTCTAACAGGCTAGCTACCATTACTATCTCCATTGAAATAAGTAAGACCCTGTACCCGAGGGAAATCCATTTTTCTCCTTTTTTGAGATTTTTTTCAACATGTTGGAGAATTCCTGGTATTGACACGTGTACTATGGGGATGGGTAGAGGTGTGTTTCATGTGTGGCCGTTGCCATTTCTTCCGCTGCTGACTTTCTGTTGACGTGCGTCACATGTTTGCTATTTTTTTCCTTTATTCTTTTCATCCAAGTCGGTGCTCTGTGGTTGGTTGATGGGTGTCAAAGTTCTTTGTGTCTACCGCATAGTAATTGGGCGGTCCTTAGGTGACAACCGTTTAAGCGGTTGGCTCTAGAGTAGATTGGATTTTCTAGTGAATACCTTTTGTAGGGCGGTCGCAGCTTTCAAGGAGCATTTTGGGTTGTGTGTTTGTGTATAAACAGTGGCTTCCTCTTCTGAATTGGGCACGGTTTTGCCTCTCTTGCTGGGTCTATGGTGGGTCGTAGTGCGCATGTCGACTGTTCTCCGGATCGCCGCCTAGGTCGCCACACCTTACATGTGATTCGTCGTAGTTTAAAGGGTGGCCGTTGCTCCGCTGATTTCCCTTTCAACTGTTCAGTGGTTGTTGCTGGTGTTGCTTCTCTACTTCTCTAGTGTGTCATTCATCGCATTCAACTCTGTAGTGAATGTCGCTGAGGTGTACCAGGTGCTCGCACCGCCTGATCCTTGACCTCACACTCGACCAGGTCGTCGGCGCTCCACCATCCCATGTCACCGAATCCCGTGTAGAGCTGCCGCCTCCATTAGGAAATCATGCAAACTGGCATGAGGACGCTTGTTCCCGAGCCGCAGTCGCGTCACCTCACCATCACCCATGCACAAGCAAGTTGGCCATCCTATCGAGCCATGCCATATTGGTTAGTCTCGCACACGAACCACTGTGCATGCCACTCTAGCGTTGCCTCCTGCCATGGCGCCCAGAGCTCTATCATTCGCAAGACCCGTGCCGCTTGTTGGGAGACACACCGGTGGGGGGGGGGGGGGGGGGGGGGGGGGGGTAGCAGCAACACCTCATCACATCACATGTCCTCGTTGTGCTGCGCCGCTCACGTCTGAGAGGACAACTCAAGTGCCCCATGTCAAGGGATCTGGCGTGCCTGGCCAGCGGCAGGTCCTGCTGAAAATATGAGCAATTTATCAAATGATTTTATTAACAGAAATACTAGATAAGGCATGACTATTATAGCAGAGATAAAACAAGTCATGTAATCTGACAAAGAGAAGGTAAATAGCATCTGCTTATATGAATTAGAACCGAACATATCTAGAGCAAACATATCTAGAGCAGACACTAGAGCAAGAAAGTGTGGCAGCACTTCAAACAGAAAGAGCATGAGAACGCACGGAACATCAACAGAAGCACCGGTCTTGGGGTCGGTGTCCTCGCCAGCCATGTCGTTGAAGGGGTTGTCGACGTCGGGGAAGAAGTCGTCGTTGGGGAAGTGGTCGTCGATGTCCGGAGCGTCTGTGATGAACCAGTCAGTAGTCGCGCAGAGAGCTCACGTCTGAGAGGACAACTCAAGTGCCCCATGTCAAGGGATCGGGCATGCCTGGCTAGCGTCAGGTCCAGTTGAAAATATGAGCAATTTTCCAAATGATTTTATTAACAGAAATACTAGATAAGGCATGACTATTATAGCAGAGATAAAACAAGTCATGCAAACTGACAAAGAGAAGGTAAATAGCATATGCTTATATGAACTAGAACCTGAACATATCTAGAGCAGACACTAGAGCAAGAAACTGTGGCAGAACTTCAAACAGAAAGAGAATGAGAACGTATGGAACATCAACAGAAAGGGTTGGTGTCCACGCCAGCCATGTCGTTGAAGGGGTTGTCGACGTCGGGGAAGAAGTCGTCATTGGGGAAGTGGTCGTCGATGTTCGGAGCGTCCGTGATGAACGGTCAGTAGTCGCGCAAAGCGCTCCCCAAAAACCTTATCATCATTCTCCTGTATAGGACTCAAAGAGGTGGGGTTTCAGAGGCCTACTGTCCTGACCTGTGGTGCACACCGCAAGCTGGGATGGGGAAGATCGTAGCAGCAGCTCAGAGATTGGAACTCGGTGGCGAGAGGAAGATGATATTCTGGTGTGTCTCTCTGGAGAGGAGCAACCTCTCTTTAATTTAGACATCGGCTCGGCTCATTCCCGCAACCCACGGCACGTCGTGACGAGGTGTAGCGTGGTGTGGTGAGGCGGGCGGCGGAGGAGGAGCACGCATGAATGTTCCTCTTGTTCTCATGCTCATACATGTGGGGAAGCAACCTCCCTTATAAAGGAGGTCCAACTCCCACCAAACTAGCAATGTGGGACTAAACTTTAGTAGCACCCCTTGCCTTGCACGAATGGGCCAAGTGGGCCTCTAGGATTTATTAGGAATTTCTGAAATTGCTATTGAGATGTCCCAAAATAGACTAAATTCCAGCAATCCCTCGCCAGATCCCAAAGGCACACATAATTTGCCTTTGGTTCCAAAACACTGTTTTATATACCGGTACTACAGTGGAGACTGTTAAGTTGAACTTCCACCTAGAACTCTATGCTATACTAGTAAGCAACTTGAATAGTGGACTGGGCCTTGAACTGCAAGTTTTCTGTGAATCTAGCTTCACACAAAGCCTTGACCGATACTAGGCTACCGTGGGTCTTCCCCGCGGGTGGAGCTTATGCGTCATACTCCGAGACCTTTCATGAGTTTACTAGAGAGCACCCTACTCTCATAGATTGTGACGTTTAACAATCAGACTCGTATGGGTGTGTTCTTCAAAAGATGTTTTGCAAGACAACATCTCTGCTTAAATGAGTCACTTAGAACACATTAAGATATACATCAACCTGCCATGCAGATTAGGAGAGTATTGCATCTTCATGAAGTGGTATTATTAATAGTAAGGATACTCTCCTCTCGATTGACCAACAACTTGTCTTCCACATCTAATCATGGGATCTCCGTGTTGGAGAACGTAGTAATTTCAAAAAAATTCCTACGCACACGCAAGATCATGGTGATGCATAGCAACGAGAGGGGAGAGTGTTGTCCACGTACCCTCGTAGACCGACAGCGGAAGCGTTATCACAACGCGGTTGATGTAGTCGTACGTCTTCACGATCCGACCGATCAAGTACTGAACGTACGGCACCTCCGAGTTCTACACACGTTCAGCTCGATGACGTCCTTCGAACTCCGATCCAGCCGAGTGTTGAGGGAGAGTTTCGTCAGCACGACGGCGTGGTGACGATGATGATGTTCCACCGACGCAGGGCTTCGCCTAAGCTCCGCGACGGTATTATCGAGGTGTAATCTGGTGGAGGGGGGCACCGCACACGGCTAAAATATCGTATATCAAGCGTGTCCATGGGGTGCCCCCTGCCCCCGTATATAAAGGAGCAAGGGAGGAGGAGGCCGGCCCTAGGAGGGGGCGCACCAAGTGTGGAGTCCTACTAGGACTCCCTAGTCCTAGTAGGATTCCACCTCCCATATGGAATAGGAAAAGAGGAAGGGAAAAAGAGAAGGAAGGAAGGGGGCGCCCCCTTCCCTAGTCCAATTCGGACCAGACCAAGGGGAGGGGTGCGGCCACCCTTGAGGCCCTTTTCCTTCTTTTCCGTATGGCCCAACAAGGCCCAATACGTATTCCCGTAACTCTCCGGTACTCCGAAAAATACCCGAATCACTCGGAACCTTTCCGAAGTCCGAATATAGTCGTCCAATATATCGATCTTTACGTCTCGACCATTTCGAGACTCCTCGTCATGTCCCCGATCTCATCCGGGACTCCGAACTCCTTCGGTACATCAACATACATAAACTCATAATAAAACTGTCATCGTAACTTTAAGCGTGCGGACCCTACGGGTTCGAGAACTATGTAGACATGACCGAGACACGTCTCCGGTCAATAACCAATAGCGGGACCTGGATGCCCATATTGGCTCCCACATATTCTACGAAGATCTTTATCGGTCAGACCGCATAACAACATACGTTGTTCCCTTTGTCATCGGTATGTTACTTGCCCGAGATTCGATCGTCGGTATCTCGATACCTAGTTCAATCTCGTTACCGGCAAGTCTCTTTACTCGTTCCGTAATACATCATCCCGCAACTAACTCATTAGTCACAATGCTTGCAAGGCTTATAGTGATGTGCATTACCGAGTGGGCCCAGAGATACCTCTCCGACTATCGGAGTGACAAATCCTAATCTCGAAATACGCCAACCCAACAAGTACCTTTGGAGACACCTGTAGAGCACCTTTATAATCACCCATTTACGTTGTGACGTTTGGTAGCACACAAAGTGTTCCTCCGGTAAACGGGAGTTGCATAATCTCATAGTCATAGGAACATGTATAAGTCATGAAGAAAGCAATAGCAACATACTAAACGATCGGGTGCTAAGCTAACGGAATGGGTCAAGTCAATCACGTCATTCTCCTAATGAGGTGATCTCGTTAATCAAATGACAACTTATGTCTATGGCTAGGAAACATAACCATCTTTGATTAACGAGCTAGTCAAGTAGAGGCATACTAGTGACACTCTGTTTGTCTATGTATTCACACATGTATTATGTTTCCGGTTAATACAATTCTAGCATGAATAATAAACATTTATCATGATATAAGGAAATAAATAATACTTTATTATTGCCTCTAGGGCATATTTCCTTCAGTCTCCCACTTGCACTAGAGACAATAATCTAGTTCACATCGCCATGTGATTTAACATGAATAGTTCACATCACCATGTGATTAACACCCATGGTTCACATCGTCATGTGACCATCACCCAAAGAGTTTACTAGAGTCAGTAATCTAGTTCACATCGCTATGTGATTAACACCCAAAGAGTACTAAGGTGTGATCATGTTTTGCTTGTGAGATAATTTTAGTCAACGGGTCTGTCACATTCAGATCCGTAAGTATTTTGCAAATTTCTATGTCTACAATGCTCTGCATGGAGCTACTCTAGCTAATTGCTCCCACTTTTAATATGTATCTAGACCGAGACTTAGAGTCATCTAGATTAGTGTCAAAACTTGCATCGACGTAACCTTTTACGACGAGCCTTTTGTCACTTCCATAATCGAGAAACATATCCTTATTCCAGTAAGGATAATTTTGACCGCTGTCCCGTGATCTACTCCTAGATCACTATTGTACTCCCTTGCCAAAATCAGTGTAGGGTATACAATAGATCTGGTACACAGCATGGCATACTTTATAGAACCTATGGCCGAGGCATAGGGAATGACTTTCATTCTTTTTCTATCTTCTGCCATGGTCGGGTTTTGAGTCTTACTCAATTTCACACCTTGTAACACAGGCAAGAAACTCTTTCTTTGACTGTTCCATTTTGAACCACTTCAAAATCTTGTTAAGGTATGTACTCATTGAAAAAACTTATCAAGCGTCTTGATCTATCTCTATAGATCTTGATGCTCAATATGTAAGCAGCTTCACCGAGGTCTTTCTTTGAAAAACTCCTTTCAAACACTCCTTTATGCTTTGCAGAATAATTCTACATTATTTCCGATCAACAATATGTCATTCACATATACTTATCAGAAATGCTGTAGTGCTCCCACTCAGTTTCTTGTAAATACAGGCTTCACCACAAGTCTGTATAAAACTATATCCTTTGATCAACTTATCAAAGCGTATATTCCTACTCCGAGATGCTTGCACCAGTCCATAGATGGATCGCTGGAGCTTGCATATTTTGTTAGCACCTTTAGGATTGACAAAACCTTCTGGTTGCATTATATACAACTCTTCTTTAATAAATCCATTAAGGAATGCAGTTTTGTTTATCCATTTGCCATATTTCATAAAATGCGGCAATTGCTAACATGATTCAGACAGACTTAAGCATAGATACGAGTGAGAAACTCTCATCGTAGTCAACATCTTGAACTTGTCGAAAACCTTTTTGCGACAATTCTAGCTTTGTAGATAGTGATACTACTATCAGCGTCCGTCTTCCTCTTGACGATCCATTTATTCTCAATTGCTTGCCGATCATCGGGCAAGTCAACCAAAGTCCACACTTTGTTCTCATACATGGATCTCATCTCAGATTTCATGGCCTCAAGCCATTTTGCGGAATCTGGGCTCACCATCGCTTCTTCATAGTTCGTAGGTTTGTCATGGTCTAGTAACATAACCTCCAGAACAGGATTACCGTACCACTCTGGTGCGGATCTTACTCTGGTTGACCTACAAGGTTTAGTAACAACTTGATCTGAAGTTTCATGATCATCATCATTAACTTCCCCACTCATTGGTATAGACGTCACAGGAACCGTTTCTTGTGATGAACTACTTTCCAATAAGGGAGCAGGTACAATTACCTCATCAAGTTCTACTTTCCTCCCACTCACTTCTTTCGAGAGAAACTCCTTCTCTAGAAAGGATCCATACTAAGCAACGAATGTCTTGCCTTCGGATCTGTGATAGAAGGTGTACCCAACTGTCTCCTTTGGGTATCCTATGAAGACACATTTCTCCGATTTGGGTTTGAGCTTATCAGGATGAAACTTTTTCACATAAGCATCGCAACCCCAAACTTTAAGAAACGACAACTTTGGTTTCTTGCCAAACCACAGTTCATAAGGCGTCGTCTCAGCGGATTTTGATGGTGCCATTTTTAACGTGAATGTAGCTGTCTCTAATGCATAACCCCAAAACGATAGTGGTAAATTGGTAAGAGACATCATAGATTGCACTATATCCAATAAAGTACGGTTATGACGTTCGGACACACCATTATGCTGTGGTGTTCCAGGTGGCGTGAGTAGTGAAACTATTTCACATTGTTTTAACTGAAGGCCAAACTCGTAACTCAAATACTCTTCTCTACGATCAGATCATAGAAACTTTATTTTCTTGTCACGATGATTTTCCACTTCACTCTGAAATTCTTTGAACTTTTCAAATGTTTCAGACTTATGTTTCATCAAGTAGATATATCCATATCTGCTCAAATCATCTATGAAGCTCAGAAAATAATGATACCTGCTACGAGCCTCAATATTAATCGGACCACATACATCTGTATGTATGATTTCCAACAAATCTGTTGCTCTCTCCATAGTTCCGGAGAACAGCGTTTTAGTCATCTTGCCCATGAGGCACGGTTCGCAAGCATCAAGTGATTCCAAAATTCCATCAGTATGGAGTTTCTTCATGCGCTTTACACCAATATGACCTAAACGGCAGTGCCACAAATAAGTTGCACTATCATTATTAACTTTGCATCTTTTGGCTTCATTATTATGATTATGTGTATCACTACGATCGAGATCCAACAAACCATTTTCGTTGGTGTGTATGACCATAAAGGTTTTATTCATGTAAACAGAACATTATTGCCTCTAGGGCATATTTCCTTCACTCCGATCACATAGACTAGGTTACCAATATGAACAACTCATATGGTGGGTCTCATACCCATCTCCTTTGATGCATTATCTATCACATTACGTGAAAGACCCTTAGTAAAAGGATCTGCCAGATTTTTAGACGTTTGGATATAATCCAATGCAATAACTCCGGAGTTTCTCATTTTTCTGACAGACTTTAACCTTCTGTGAATGTGTCTTGATGACTTCATGTTATCCTTTGAGTTGCTCACTTTCGTGATCACAGTTTGATTGTCGCAGTTCATAAGGATACCTGGTTCAAATGCGCTGAATTTTTGCACGGACATCATGAACTCAAGTATCTTTTACCACAAAACAATAGATTTTTTTTTTGAAAAAATACACTATTTTTGGCAATTACTGTTCACTCTTTGGCTCATCTAAGCCCTGGGGCCAAAATGCCCCGTCCACTAAACTATGGCCCTTTCTCTGAAAATTAGCCACATAATGTATTATTAGGCAGTGTATGGTGATGTTTGACACACCATGGTTCACTATAGAATGGCAACTAAATATCTCTAAATCACATGGATGCAAACAACTACTCCCTCTGTCCCATAATATAAAAACGTTATTTACACTAATGTAGTCTAAAAAACGCTCTTATATTATGGGATGGAGGGAGTATATTATAACCCTCCATTCAATGTTAGTTTTTCTTTTCTTTTTTTTCCAATCCAAAATATCGATCATAGCTAGCCAAATGATCATCGGATACAAGTTTTTTAAGGTCTCGATAGTTATTTGAGGACATTAAAGAGGTAGTAGTAGGTCTGCCATTGTGGAATTTTGTAGTCAATTGTTTTTCCAATTGTAAATATAGTGACAAGATAGAATTGTTATTCAATGCAAATGAGTTTTCACCTTGCAGGATTACAACGCTGAGTCTAATCTATAAATAAACTAGAGTGATGATGAGCTTACTCTGAGGTGTAGAGATCTGAAAATTTAAAATATCTGATTTCCTCTCTTGCAAACCAAAAGAAGCTGAGATATTGTTACAGTATATTGGAGAAGTTGGTGTGAAGTGTAGGAACCATGAATGTAGTTGTTAAGGAGGTTTGGTGCTTTAGAAAATCACAGAAAGAGATTAGGAGAGTACTGAATCATGGGAGGCTTGAATCAACCATATATTTGAGATGGTATTGTCTTCTGCCCCGTACTACTAGTACCATTATTGGAATTTTTTGTATCACCGAATGTATTGATTTAAACCTGACTAAAGCTAAGTGGAGTTTCTATGAAAAATGCATAATTTGATCAACCGAAGTCCGACTAAATCTATGCATCGCCCCCAGGTGCATTTGACTCTGGTTTCTCCATCAGGACATTACATTTCTGAGGTTCTCGAAGCAACTATGGGCAGTAGTGGATGTGTGTGTCCATTGGTGGATTAGTGAGTGATAAACGAAATATGCTGAACATCCAACACCATAAACTGAAAGTGCATGAGGCTGCTTTCTTGCTATAGAAGGTGGCTCTCTGCTGAAACTCCCATTCATCACGATATTTGAATACCTTCAGTGTTGTGTCATCGTTTGATGAGTGCTATATCCCATATCAGGCAAACCAAAAATTCAAAAGCATGGTTGAAGTATACCAATCCTTTGCAAAAGCATTCGTCTCAACTTCACTAATGCACTACTTCACAATAACCAATTACTCTTTTATCCCCTCAATTTTTTTCACCCTTTTATGAATGATGGATTGCCTAGATCTTAAATTTCCTTTGGTGTTCATCGAAGCTATTTTATGCTTTATGTCTGGACTTGGTCCATTTTAATTTATCAAACAAAGTTGCAAGTAGAAACTCCAATGCACCAAAACATAACCGCGTCACTTTCAATCCGACAAACTCACAACCAATTTGATATTAAGATAACATGTACCCTATCATGATATAAATGACCTCCCATGTAGAGTTTGAGACAAGAATTATCTAACATCTAACAAAGTAAAAAAGAACACAATCGTGTAGCTCAAAATAAACACAAACAAACCTGCTATTTTAATTAACCAAAGGAAAAAATCAACACATGGAAAATTATATACTACACAGAGAAACACAAGAAATCAACCAGCTAGAAAACACATGATATACGGCTATTACTCAACAATAATAATAATAATAATAAAAGGGCGTGAACATGTGTACATACGTACAGTACATGACTACACAGCACAGGAAGTCTGCACTGCTACAACCTCGATCTATGCAGAAAGAACAAATTAAAGAATCCGTCCATCGTTTCAGTCGAACGGGAGCAGCTAATAAGTGGCCAAACCAGCAAGGTAAAAAGATCGTGTTCTATCTCAATCATCGTATCAGCTAGAGCTTGAGCTCGAGGTCCAGTTCTTCTTCGGCGCCGCCGCGGCCATCCTCCTCGTCGGAGTCGACAAGGTCCACGAACGCAACACGAGGCTTCCTCGCATGGCCGCCGCCGTGCGCCTGGGCTCGACGACGGTGGTCCTGCTCCAAGACAGGCGGCGCCGGCGCAGCGACGGCCGCGGCGTTGCTCTGCCATGCATGGTGGTGATCGTGGTGGCGTGGCGCCGGCTGGCCGCTCGACGCCTGCAGCTGCTGCATGTACCTGCCGATGTGCAATGTACACAAGGATGAGCGCAAAGGGGGGAAAATAGATTGTGTATGTAGAGCACATGCGTAAATTGTGTACATCACACATGTAAATTACATGCTAAATTTGAAATGTAAATTGCATATACTAAGGCCCTGTTCGGCAGCGTCCACTCCCCGCTTTTCCAACTCCCAGGCCCATCCAGAAGCGGAGCGCACGGAGCGGCACTTTTCCAACTCCGAAAAAGTGGCCTACAAGCCACTCCGCTATGCTGTGGGAGAGGCACGAAACCAACGCGTTCGGCGCACTCCACAACTACTCCAGCCGCTCCAGGAGCTGAGCTGCGGAGCGGACGCTTGCTCCATGAAAAAAAGGTTATGCACGTTTGTGTGTGTACAGCACATGCGTACACTGTGTACATTACACACGTAAATTACATGCTAAATTTGAAATGCAAACTGCATATACTAAATTTAAAGAACAGGTTATGCATGTTTGTGTGTGTACCACACATGTGTAAACTGTGTACATCACACACCTAAATTACATGCTAAATTTGAAATATAAATCACATACTGAATTTGAAGAACAGATTATGCATGTTTGTGTGTGTACAGCACATGCGTAAATTGTGTACATCACACACGTAAATTACATCCTAAATTGGAAATATAAATGTAAATTACATACTGAATTTGAAGAACAGGTGTGTGTGTGCGCGCGCGCGCGCATGTTCATGCGTGTATGTACCTGCGTGCCAAAGTGTAGTGCTCGCCGCCGTAGTAGTGAGGATAGTAATCCCTCTGCGCTGCTCCATTTCCGACCTGTGTGTGCAACACATACGCACGTAAATTACGCCATCCCATCGCCACGATCGACATGATGAGTAAAAATGTAGTGAAATGATTAGGCCGGGATCGATCGCCTTGCGCCGGGCACGTACATACGGGTCGAACCGCACGCCGGCGACGTGTCCGGCCAGCAGGGACGGCAGCGGGGGCGTCGGAGTCGGCGCCGCCGCCGCCGCCGTCGCGAGCGACGGGAACACGTAGAAGCTCTCGGCCGTCTCGAGCTGCGCCCTGATGCTCTCCAGCGCCGCCACACCGAGCCCGCGCCGCGGCTCCCGCCTCGCCGGCACGTCCACGCGGCCCATCTCCGCGGACTTCCTCTTCTTCCCGGCCATCACTCCGCCGCCGCCGCTCGCCATCCGACCGATGGATCGATCGGCCTCTCCCTTCTCCCAAATGAATCCAATCAGGCACGCACGCACGCACGCGGAGGCGGTCGTATTTAAACCGGAGGCGCGGCGGCATGCACTCCCCGGACGGGAAAGTGAGCTGTTATCTCAGCATTGATGCCGGAGGGATCGGCCGCGATACGCCTGCGCTGTCTGCCATTCATGCGAATTCCCCCGCTTTAATTCCTTCTCCTTGCGCCGGATCCCCTGTGGATGCTGCCAAGATTTCTGCCCGTTAACGCTCGGCGCTATACTTGGGAACCAAATCTTCTGTGGGTTGCACACAATCATGTTGGCGATCGTCTCCTTTGAGCTGCCATGGCGAGAGGAGAGCGGATTGGGATAGGATTTACGTGAGCGCGTGTGAGCTAGCTCATGTTTTTTCCTTTTCTGAAAATTAATTAAAAATGGCAGGGGATTTGCGACGGACACGGTGGATTAATCGGTCGGAGCTGGCAAGATCCGCGGGTATCGAGGGATTGTTAATGCCGCGTCTGCGCTCTGGATGTGGACGCCTAGGCGGGCAAGATCAGCCCTCTTGGGCGTGCGATTGGAACTGACCATGTGCAAAGAAAACAACACGTACAATTCATCGTGTCACGTGCGGTTGACACTTTTTTTATCATCCGTCTGGTTTTCACACTTTTATTTTTGAGTTGAAAAAGAAAGTGTCAAAACCACACGTGTGTGTGTTGGGGTAGAGGGGGGGGGGGGGGGGTAGGAGTTGTCACACGGAATAGCAAAACGGTCATGTGTTGTGTATGTGATTTGAGTGTGTGCAGATTTTTGTGGGAAGAACACAGATATCTCTGCCTGTGCAAAATAAATAAATTATTATTGCTTTGAAATTTGATTTTTAGATCATGGTACGTATTTCTTTTTGCAGATAACGTAGATTCGCGAAAAACGCGTTCGAATCATTTTGGAGCAAACACATTGGAACCTCGTTTGGACTTGGCAAATCAACCCTCTCAAACGTACAATTGAAATTGATTATATAAAAAAACATGTACAATTTCTTTGTTTCCACTAATGAGGGAGGAAGAAATGATTAAGATTCGAGGCATTCTATTTTCCTTTTTGAATGAAAGCCATTGTGGCGGATTTTATTCATTTTGAAATGCAGTTACATCGTTGGTGATTACATGCGTCCACGAGAAAACTAGGAGGATCCTCTTGCCAAGCATTAGGAAGAGTGCTCTCCGCTTTACTAAGTAGAACAGTTTAGAGCATCTACAACCGGATCCCTTAAACCCGTCTCAAACGCACGAGCAGGCCGCCCGGTCATGATCTTTTTACCCAGATGGGCCTCTCAGACGGCCCTCAAACGCCCGGGCTGACCGACACCCCCCATATCCAGCCCAAATATGAGGCAGATATGGGGGCGCCCGGGCACGCCCGCCACGTCGGACTGACGAAAGGGCCCCGGCCGGAAACGCACTCAAACCCGGTGGTCCGAAGCTCATCTCCTCCGTCGGACCGGTGGCGCCGCGTGGCGCAGCTCCGGCGGGCCGCGTAGTGCATTGCCTGGCTATTTAAGTCGACCGGCGGCACCGAAACCCTACCATCCATCCACATTTTTCTCCTCCTGTTCGCCGTCGCCGCCACTTTCCACTCCACCCGTCCACCTAGTAGCCATGCCCCCACGCCGCCGGGTGAGGAGAGAGCCCTTTCTGACGCCGGAGCACCGGCTCGAGCTCCTTGAGCAGATCCGGGCAAGGCGCGAAGCCCGGATCGCCGCGGGGCTCCCTCCGGATGCAGTGGATCTGGAGAAGGAGGAGGAGCCGGAGGAGGAGGATGTGGGCGACGCTGGCGATGGGGATCTGCAGGCGGAGCAGCAGGCCATCCTCGATTCCCTCCGGTCGGAGTCGGCTGCGGAGGCAAGACGCCGTCGCCGGCAGGAGACGGAGGCGCAAGAGGCCGCGGACGAGGCGAAGATGTTCGCCTACATGGATGAGGTCAAGCAGGAGGAGGATGAGCCGGAGCCCTCCTACCCGCCCGTCCAGCCGGCGCCCGGCACCGTCGTCGTGGACATCTCCGACGACGAAGAGTAGCTAGGGTACGTAGGATTACTTTTGCATGTTTTGTATGGATCTAGGGATGAAATATGAGAGAGGCGGATGCAAAGTGGCTAATTTGAGGTGTGCCCGGTCAATGCCCGTGGACACGTCCGGGCGCGTCCGCGGGTGTTTGAGGGGCCGGATTTACAATGTCCGGTTGTAGATGCTCTTATGAGGGCAAAAGTCAAAGATTACATTGCTAAGAGCAACTCTAGCAGACCCCACATCCCGCCCCGGCCCGCAAAATAACCGCCAAAGTGCGGGTCGGGGCACGAAAACCTGCCCGATCACACCCCGCATCCCGCCCCGGCTCGCAAATATTTTTGCGGGGCGCGGCAAAATTTCTCCCCCAACCTCTAGTTTCACGGGCTGGGAGGCCAACCCGAGCTCAGCCCCTATCCGCAGCGAGATTTGGCGGGAGGGACATTTCCACGCGCCCTTTCCCGCTCCCCCACCCTCCGCCACCATTGCCCCGCCACCACACGCTCCGGTGCATCCTCCCCGGCCGTCCCTCGCCGCCATGGACGACTCCCTGCTGTCCCCCGTCACCGTCGAGGTCACGCACGCTCCTTTCCCTCGGGCGGATCTCATCGCCGGCCATGTTGGCCCGGCTGCCGTCGCCCAAGCTAACGCCGCGCCTGCCCGCAAGCAGCAGGGCAACGTGGTCGTGCCGGGCGGGATTCCGGCAGCCCCCGCCACGAAGGCCCGCGCTCCGAGAGCCAACACCGCTGTGCGATCCCGGCCGGCGGCGGAGAAGGTCGGCAAGGTCTCCGGCGTAAAGCGGAGGAAGATTCCGGCTACAAAGAGGCCGACTCCTTCATCCACTCCCTCCGCCGCAGAAGGAGGTTCCCCGGCGATGCCGCGCAATGGTGCTGCTCCCACCGCAAGCGAGGTGTTTGACGAAATGGCCGGAAGGTAAGCGTCTTCGGTCATGGCGATTTCCTTTCATTTTCGCCATTTTTTGCGATAGCTCGTGACTTGTTATCGTTCACTATAACGGTGGTTCGAACAAGGCAACTGCCGAGTTCGTGAACTTGTTGGACACCAACGCCGTTGACATTGATCAAGCCCCGTTCGCCTCATTCGACTACAATGAAACGGAGGGCGGCGTGGACGATCATGGTTGTGAGGAAGAATTGGAGGAGATCGAAGCGGAAGCATTTGAGCAATCGCAAACAAGAACTGGGAAAAGCCAAAGATCGAAGAACTACACGATCTTGGAAGATCAAGCTTGATCAAAGCATGGAGTGCGGTGTCTCTTGATGCATGCACGAGTACTTCTCAAACCGCCAAGAGATATTGGCAAAGGATCGAAGATCAATACTTCCGCATTATGGCAAAGCATCCCAATAGAACTTCACGCACCTTTTGATCGCTTCAAGGGCGTTGGGAGAATATCAAGCCTATGTGCAGCCGTTGGGCAGCTTGCTTGGAGCAAGTACGCAATGCACCTCCAAGTGGAACCGTGGAGTCCAACTATGTGAGTTTGTTTTGCCTTTGTTCAAGTTGTGCATAATCATATTTGCATCATGGGAAATGATTGCATCACTTTGTTCACATTGTGTAGGACAAGATTGCCCAACATAGATACAAAGACATGGAAGCTTCGGAAGGCAAATTCTTCAAACTAGAGCATTGTTGGGAGTTGCTCCAAAACTGCGAGAAGTGGAAGTTGATCGACAAAGAATCCCCACCGAAGAGAGGCTCACTTACGAACATGGATGAAGATGAGGATGAGGATGGCCCAAGAAATTTGAACAAGCCCGATGGCGACAAGAAGACTAAGGAGAAGATGAAGAGAGAGAGCAAGAAGCATCGAGCTTGAGGGAGAAGATTGATGCCATGGTGCAATCAAATGAGTTGATGTTGTTGAAGTCGTTGGAGATCAAGAAAGAGTTGGCCGAGAAGAAGGCAAAAGAGAAGCAAGAAAAATTGCAAATGCTCAAGGAAGAGGGGCACCCCAAAGCTGCCATTGAGGAGAGAAAAACACGCGCCGCTGAAAACAAATCCATGTCCTTGTTGCTCGCCGAAGAGAACAAGATCATGTCAATGAACCGCAATGACATGGACGATCTCACCAAAACATGGCATGATATGGCAAGGAGGGAAATCTTGAAGAGGAGAATGGTCACGTCAGCCGGTCCATGTTACAGTTCCGGAAATGTTTTCTCTGCTCCATATGGTGGCAATGTTGATGATTTCGGTGCGGGAGTTGGGACAAGCGCCGGAGGTGGATTCGGTGGTGGCGATGAACTTCAAGATGGGCTCGATGGCGCGGCGTGAAGATCGACTAAGATGATGCCGGACATGGGCGTAACTTTTGCAAGGCCCTCTTTTGCGTTTGTCGTACTGAACTTGGCTTTTATTTGCACGTAAAACTGTGTTATGTTGTTTGAATTTGAACTTATTTCTGGAAACTTATGTCAAATGTGAGAATTGAGCGTTTTCTGTTTGCGGGTCGACGCGGCGGTGTCCGAACAGACCCCGCAAAGCCGACCCGTAAAAAAGCATATTCCACGAATATACTTTTATACGGGTCCGTTTGAGGGGTCTGCATTTGTGGCCGTCCGTGCCGGCCCGCAAAGGCCATTTTGCGCGAACTGCAAACGCGTTTTGCGGGCCGGCCGGATGCGGGGTCTGCTAGAGTTGCTCTAAACTCGTAACAAAGAGAAAAACAATCATTGTATAGATCGCCGCCACCGGCCCAAAAGTGTGCTCTCCATTCTTCATAATATCCATCACTTTTATGCAAAAAATCAGAGTCGGCGATGCTAACTTTGAGGCATTTTTATGGGCAATATGTTGACAAAATAGATACATTTGATGTGGGAGAGAGAGGGGGCTAGCACATGGAAATGCATAACAGGTCCGATGAGGATATGCTCGCTGGTGTAATAAACAATTTTCCAAATGGAGAACAATCGGAATGGACAAGTGTTGTGTCCATGTCATATAGGGATCTACGAGTTTTCATGAAGAAAATATAAATGTAGCGACTTGTGAAAAAAGTAATGCATCCAAGATAGCCTCATTATTTTGCAGATTGCATTGCTAAACTCGTGACAAAGAGAAAAACAATCATTGTATATATCGCCACCACTATCCCAAAAGTGTGCCTTCCATTCTTCATAATGTCCATCACTTTTAAGAAAATCAGAGTTGAAGATGCTAATCTTGAGGCATTTTTATGGGTCGTAATGTTGACAAAATAGATACATTTGGTGTGGGAGAGAGGGGGCTGGCACACGAAAATGCATAGCAACTCTGACGAGCATATGCTCGCGGGTGTAATAAACAATTTTCCAAATGGAGAACAATCGGAATGGACAAGTTTAGTGTCCATGTCATTTAGGGTGTCTACAAATTTTCACGGAGAAAATGTAAATATAGCGGCTTGTGAAAAATGCTTCCAAGATAGCCTCATTAGTTTTTCTCATAACATGACATATGTTGTTTATTGACGAAACTTTGCATGTAGATGAAAATCTAAAATATACATACATGTATGGTGTAAAAACATATCTTTTGGCATTTTAAACTCTTATTTTACAATTTTACTATTCATGCTCGAGCATATCCTCCCTAGAGGCTAAGCATTGTCTTCGTTGGCACACATTTGATTATCTTGTTCTAACTTCGTATTGTAGTTTCATTACAAGAACTTGCGACTTGCTTATTTGGTTATAAAATCTGCTATTTTCTTGCCAATTTTTTTCAGGTGTTATCATATGTTATTTTATTGCTGAACCGAGTTGCTCAGTGCTAAACTCTTATATTTGGTGCTCAAATGTATTGTTTTGCACTATATATCTTTTTATTTTTGAATATCTTATTAAGTGCTTAAATATGCCATTTGGTGTAGAAAACATAAAGATGTGATATATGTTTAATGTAATTGGTTGAATATGGTCAAGCTACCGCTAAGAAGACCAAGAATTCGCTTATTTGGACCCCTCATATGTTCACATTCATGACGTCATCTCTTGTTGAGATGGTAGAAAATATTGTTAGGACTGATACAAGATTCAAGGAGACCCATTTTGTCCATGCTGCAAAGTTTTAGACTGAATTGTTGGGTTTCAATTGACTAGCATCCTAGTGCACAATCATCTTCACAGGCGGTGAGTTAGGTAAATTACTCAGTTGAGATGATTATGTGTGACACGCTGGAATGATATCAACGACATGTTGGTGTAGAAGAGCAACAATACTTGGACTACACCAATGTATATACATAAATGTTTAGGTTAGACTAAAATATGTTTTCAACTTATATAATATATTATTTAATGATGAATCTCATATTTATTGTTGAAATATGTGTAAGTGCTGAAATAAGGTATTTATTGCCAAAATCTGTTTTAAGTGTCGATATCTTTGATATGTTGAGACTTGTTGTATATGGCTGAAATATCTCTTTTAAGTGTTGTAATATAATATTTATTGCCGAAATGGGGTATTTTATATTGAATGTGATACGGAATTGAAATATATATGTTGGATAATCACGGGTAGGCCACAGATCCTAAGGATGTTGAATTCCTCTGTGTCCTATGTGAGAACTACACACACACATGAAAGTTGTCTTCGATGGTAAGCTAGCCATAGAGAAGTTGGCAATATAATGTGATCTAATGAGGATTTGAGAGAACCTGTTAAAGTGGAGAGTCAAGTGACATGTGGTGATAGATTTATGGATAACACATTTGGGTTTGAGTTTGGTATTCATCGGTTTGGTGCTAATATTTTTCACTTCCTAGTTCAACTAGGAAGAAGAAAACATTTTTTCAGTGAAGTAGGTACAGTCCAAAGTAACATCATGCTTGGTGGCATGAATGAAAGTGAGAGTGCTATCAGGTGTCATGCACAGACCCATGTGACCATCTTTGATCCACACCAGAAAATTGTTAGATGGCACAAGCCTTTGGAATGCGAGTACACACTGTATCACTAAACATGCACATATGGACCTCCCCCACCCCCCTCCACGCACAAAAATGACACATCCATTGATCGTGAAGATCAAACACTCGTGTGGTCAGTCTGCACTATAGAGCTTACCAACACGCAAGAGCACGTTTCATAATATGTGCCATGGTTAGAGCAGCTCTAGAATAGTCAACAGCAACCTCCAGAACGCATACTGAGCGCACTCCATATTATTTTGGAGGATGTGCGCAAACACAGAGTCGCCCATAATATGATATTGATTTTTTTACTTTTTCCATTCTACTATATTTACAATAATTTAGATCAAACAATACAATAATTCAAAAAAATTATTACAACCAACTAATCTGAATATATTAAATGCAACAAAACTATTCAAATGCAACAAATAGTTTGATAAACAAATTGTTCAAGTAAAAGTAAATGAAATTTAAATAAGTTAAACACTATCTCCCACGTAGCTGCCAATGATGCTCAATAAGATCCTCCTTCAACTAATGATGGGAGGCTCGGTCTTCGATCTTCCGATACACCTTAAGAAATGCATGAATGTGCCATGTGTGCGTGTGAGGCTTGAATATATGTGTTATTTTGGGTGTCTGCATTTTTTTGGAGGGGGGGACGCAAATAAAATAGTATTGCTTTGAAATTATATATTTATATATATATATATATATATATATATATATATATATATATATATATATATATCACAATTTGTATTTCATTTTGCAAATAACATGAGATTCACAACAACCACGTTTGATTCGTTTTGCAACAAATATTGGAACTGTTTGGACTTGGCAAGATCCGAGCGATGAACAAATTAGTGGGCAAAATCAACTCTCTCAAACTTACAATTAAAATTGATTATATAATAAATGCACAATTTCTTCGTCCATGTGTGGTTACCATTGATGAGGAAGAAAGAAATGATTAAAATTCGAGGCATTATTTTTTTCCTTTTTCAATGAAAGCCATCATGGCAGATTTTATTCATTTTGACACATAGTTACATTGTTGGTGATTACATCCACAAGAAAATTGGGAGGATACTCTTGCCAAGCATTAGGAAGAGTGCTCTCCGCTTTACTAACTAAAACATGGGCTGACACATTAGTTTCCTAGAGAAAAACTCAAAGATTGCATTCCTAAACTCGTGACAAAGAGAAAAAACAATCATTGTATAGATCGTCACCACCCGCCCAAAAGTGTGCCCTCCATTTTTCATATTCTCCATCACTTTTATGCAAATCAGAGTTGGCGATGCTAATTTTGAGGAATTTTTATGGGCAATATATTGACAAAATAAATGCATTTGATGTGGAAGACAGGGGGCTGGCACACGGAAATGTATAAGAGCTCCGACGAGCATATTTTTCTAGGTGTAATATTTTTTTTCCAATTGGAGAACAGTAGGAATGGGCAGGTCGTTGTGTCACTGTCATTTAGGGTGTGTATGAATTTTCATGAAGAAAAATAAATAAATATAGTGGTTTGTCAAAAAAGTAATGCTTCCAAGTTAACCTCATTAGTTTTTCCCGTAACATGACATACGTCTTTTCTTCACGGAACTTTGCACGTAGATAGAATATACATACATGTATGGTGTAAAAATGACAGACCTTTTGGCATTTTAAACTCTTATTTTACAATTTTACTATTCATCCTCGAGTATACCCTCCTTAAAGGCTAAGTGTTGTTTCCGTTAGCACACATTTGATTATCTTGTTGTGACTTGGTGTTGTAGTTTCATTACAAGAACTTGCGACTTGCTTATTCGGTTCTAGAATCTATTATTTTCTTGCCAAAATAGTTTTTTTGGGTGCTATCATATGTTATTTATTACTGAATCGAGTTGCTCCACGCTGAACTCTTATTTGGTGTTCAAATGTATCGTTTTGTGATATATATCTTTTTATTTTGAAATATCTTATAAGTGCTTAGATATGACATTTGGTGTAGAAAACATGAAGATGTGATACATGTTTGTTGTAAATGGTTGAACATGGTCAAACTACCGCTAAAGAAGATGGAGGATTTACTTATTTGGCCCCCTCTTATGTTCACATACATGACGCGGTCTCTTGTTAGATTGTAGAAAATGTTGTTAGGATTGATACAAGATTCAAGGAGACCCATCTTATCCATGTTGCAAAGTCTTAGAATGAATTTTTAGGTTTCGTTTGACTAGCATCCTAGTGCACAATCATCTTCACAAGCGGCGAGTTAGGTGAGTAAAAATTACTTAGTTGAGATGATTAAGTGTGACAACGAGAATGACGTCAACGCCACATTAGTGTTAGAAGAGCAACACTACTTGGACTACAACAACGTATATACATAAATGTTCAGGTTGGACTAAAATATATTTTCAGCTTTTGTAATATGTCATTTAATGATGAATCTCATACTTATCGTTGAAATATGTTTAAGTGTTGAAATCAGATATTTATTGCCCAAATCTGTTTTAAGTGTCAAAATCTTTGAAATGTTGAGATTTGTTGTATATGATGGAATATCCGTTTTAAGTGTTATAATCTATTATTTATTGCTGAAATGGGTTATTTTATATTGAATGTGATATGGAATTGAAATATATATGTAGGATAATCACAGGTAGGCCAAACATCATAAGGATGTTGAATTCCTCAATGTCCTATTTGAGAACTACACACACATATGAAAGTTGTCTTCGATAGTGAGGTAGCCATAGAGAAGTTTGCAATGGGATCTAATGAGGATTTAAGACACATGTTAAAGTGGAGAGTCGAGTGACAAGTGGTGATAGATTTGTATATAATACAGTTACATTTGAATTTGGTATTCATTTGTTTGGTGCTAATATATTGCCCTCTCTAGTTCAACTAGGAAGAAGAAAACATTTTTTTCACTGGAGTAGGTACATTCCAGAGTAACATCATGGTTGGTGAGATGAATGAAAGTGAGAGTGCTATTAGGTGTCATGCACAGTCCATGCGTGCATGTTTGTTCCACACCAGGTAATTTATCGGACGCCACAAGCCTCTGGAGTGCAAGTACAAGTTGTCTCACTAAACATGCACACATGGACACCCCCTCTAAAATTGACACGTCCATTGATCGTGAAGATCAAACTCACGTAATCAGTCTGCATGCTAGAGAGCTTAGGAACAAGCAAGAGCACGTTCCATAGATATGTGCCATAGTTAGAGCAACTCAGGCACAGTCGCCACGCCGGCAGTCTACATAATGCACATGGAGCACTGATGACCCACAAGTATAGGGGATCAATCATAGTCCTTTCGATAAGTAAGAGTGTCGAACCCAACGAGGAGCATAAGGAAATGACAAGTAGTTTTCAGCAAGGTATTCTCTTCAAGCACTGAAATTATAAGTAACGAGTAGTTTGATAGCAAGATAATTTGTAACGAGTAAGTAACGGTAATGGTAACAAAAGTGCAGCAAGGTAGCCCAATCCTTTTGAGGCAAAGGACATGCCTAGACGGTCTCTTATGATAAGCAAAGCGTTCTTGAGGGTACACGGGAATTTCATCTAGTCACTTTCATCATGTTGGTTTGATTTGTGTTCGCTACTTTGATAATTTGATATGTGGGTGGACCGGTGCTTAGGTGCTATTCTTAGTTGAACAAGCCTCCTACTTATGATTAACCCCCTCGCAAGCATCCGCAACTATGAGAAAAGTATTAAGAATAAATCTGACCATAGCATTAAACTTTTGGATCCAAATCAGTCCCTTACGGAATAGCGCATAAACTAGGGTTTAAGCTTCTGTCACTCTCGCACCCCCATCATCTAATAACTACTCCACAATGCATTCCCTTAGGCCCAAATATGGTGAAGTGTCATGCAGTCGACGTTCACATGACACCACTAAGGAAATCGCAACATACATACGATCAAAATATCGAACACATATCAAGTTCACATGATTACTTGCAACAAGATTTGTCCCGTGACCTCAATAACAAAAGTAACTACTCACAAACGATAAACATGCTCAAGATCAGAGGGGTATTAAATAGCATAATGATCTGAACATATAATCTTCCACCAAATAAACCATATAGTAATCAACTACAAGATGTAATCAACACTACTAGTCACCCACAAGTACCAATCTATAGTTCCGGTACAAAGACTGAACACTAGAGATGAACTAGGGTTTGAGAGGAGATGGTGATGTTGAAGATGTTGATGGCGATTGCCCTCCCCAAGATGGGAGAGTTGTTGGTGATGATGATGACGATGATTTCCCCCTCCGGGAGGGAAGTTCCTGGCGGAATCGCTCCGCCGGAGGGCAAAAGTGCTCCTGCCCAATTTCCGCCTCGAGACGGCGGCGCTTCGTCCCGAAAGTCCTCCCCTTAATTTTTCTAGGTCAAGATGACTTATATACCAGAAGAGGGGCACCGGAGGTGGGCCGAGGAGGGCATAACCCACCAGGGTGCGCCTGGTCTCCCTGGCACGCCCAGGTGGGTTGTGCCCACCTGGTGGGCCCCCTTTGGTACTTATTTACTCCAATAATTCTTATTTATTTCATAAAAATTCCTCGTGAAGTTTCAGCTCATTTGGAGTTGTGCAGAATAGGTGGCCTGACGTAGCTTTTTCAGGTCCAGAACTCCAGCTGCCGGTATTCTCCCTCTTTGTGTGAACCTTGCATATTATGAGAGAAAATGCATTAGAATACTCCAAAAACCATTCTTATGCATAAAAACATCATAAATAACAGTAGAAAAACATGATGCAAAAATGGACGTATCAAGCACCCTCCATAATATTTTGGAGGGTGTGCGCAAACAAAAAGTCGCCCATAATGTGGTCTCTATTTTTTATGTTTAATTCTCTCTACCTCATGTACAACAGCTTAGAACAAACAATTCAATAAGTGAACAAATAATATTACAAACCTTTATTTTGAATATATTAAAATGTAACAAATAATCCTATAAAATGGTTCAAGTAAAAATAAATGATCTTTAAATAATTTAAACACACTATCTCCCATGTAGCTGCCAATGATGCTGAACAAAATCCTCCTTCAACTGATGATGGGAGGCCCGGTTCTCAATCTTCCGGTACGCCTCAAGAAATGCTTGAATGTGGCATGTGTCACTGCTAGGCTGGCGATTGTGCCAGTATCTGGCATATCCCTCTCATCCTCTATGATCATATTGTGTAGGATTACACAACATGTCATTATATTTGACAAGACATCCTCGTTTCATAAATGAACATGTCCCGGGACAATTTTTTAGAACCTTTCTCATTGCATTCCAAATGCCTTTGTAGTGTCTTTCGTCTGAAATTTTGGCGCCTTGGTGAAATGCTTATGTTTCATGCTCTTATTAACCCGTCTTCACATATGTTGGCCTAGATGGATATATGTCATCGGCAAGATAGTAACATTGGTCATGCTGGTGGCCATTGACATTGAAGTTGCAAGGTGGAGAAGTATCACCCGCTAGCCTTGCAAATAGATGAGATATCTGCAATACATTGGTGTCATTGTGAGATCTAGGCAACCCAAAGCAGCAACGCTAGATCCATAAATCTTCGAAGGCAAAAAACTTTCAATTTTTTGTTGGATCCTTGCAATGCCCCATGATTTGGCCGTGCCAAACTACATGGCAATTCTTCCACCTCCAATGCATACAGCCAACACCCCTTGTTCATGTCTTTGAAATCAACACAAAGACGCCTCCACCCCTCGTGAGTTGTTGCTTCGACTAGTTAGTCGATACGTGGCAAAGGTAACAAATCTTTCTTCAGCACCATGACTAGGTCTGACAACCAGTCTGAGTGCATGACTGCTCGGGTGAAGCCAACTTCGAGCAGCTTAGCCAACTCTTCATCCATAGCCTTACGCTTGGGTACCTAGGATCTGCACAAGGCCCGTTTCACTGGCTTGGATCCGAGAATGATATTAAGGCCATGCTCTGCAAACTCCCTTGGGATCCCTCGCATACCGGAATGATGCCAGGTGAAGATCTACCAATTCTCATAGAGGAAGTCGTGGAGCGCGCTTTCCTATTTAGGGTCCAGGCTAGATCCTATCGAGGACGTCTTGGACGGGTCCTCGGGATGGACCTGGATCTCGGCGTCGAGGGAACCCTAATCACCAAACTACTTGGGTGTAGTGGGTCTCGGCGTCGAGGAAAACTACTTGGGTCCCGGGGGCTCGGCGTCGAGGGAACACTGGTACGCGTCAGTGCTATACACACGAGTTTTAACCCTTTTCTGCAACGACATTTGGAACCGTCGCCAAGTGAGTGTGGGTGATAGGGGGTCCTTCCCACACAACTCAGAAACCATCGGGGATATGGAGCCATGATCCAGAGGCCTTGCAAAAATGTAATCGTGTGTGATGCAGCACACACTAAATTCTTTCGCACGTGTGGGATCGGTGATTAAACGTTTCTAATGACGCAGTGAAACCAAACGGTGTGTCGTAATGAACCATTTGGGAAAGAGTATGTAAGCCACACGGGCCAACATGAACTGTGTGCGATATGCACCCCATCGCACACGAGTTTTGTGCGGAACCCGTCTGCCATGCAAGACTCCATCGCACACGTTTCCCAACAATTATTGTGTGCGATAATGTTCTATCACAAATGGTTCAGGAGACCCTTCGCACACATAGAAGTGCTGCAGACCGTTTGTGATTTGTTGTGTATCACCGACGGTTGCGGAAAGTGACATGTTCTTTTCGTTTGGGATCGCACACGTTTCCTGAAAAAATTACGATCGGGATTGTATTTTACATTGGGCACGGTTTACTCCGAGCTCTCTTGTGCGATACCGTGATATCACAAATGGTTCCGGAGACCCTATGCACACGTAATAGCACTGCAAATCATTTGCGGTCTATTGTGTATCACCGACGATTCCGCTACGATTGACGTATGCTTTCCGATGTGGATCGCACACACTCATTTAGTTGAACCGTGTGCGGAGCAATTGCCAGGTTAAAACAAAAATATCCCATTTTGAATCGGCATGCAAAAAGCAAATTCTCCACAATATTCAATTGAACAAATAGTGTCCACAGGAAGAACATTCATCAGATTTCGCAACAATTGCAATTGAACATATGGTAGCTAAATTCCAATGATTTGTCCACACATATATGCATTGAAGGAAATATGCCCTAGAGGCAATAATAAAGTTATTATTTATTTCCTTATATCATGATAAATGTTTATTATTCATGCTAGAATTGTATTAACCGGAAACATAATACATGTGTGAATACATAGACAAACAGCGTGTCACTAGTATGCCTCTACTTGACTAGCTCGTTAATCAAAGATGGTTATGTTTCCTAGCCATAGACATAAGTTGTCATTTGATTAACGAGATCACCTCATTAGGAGAATGACGTGATTGACTTGACCCATTCCGTTAGCTTAGCACCCGATCGTTTAGTATATTGCTATTGCTTTCTTCATGACTTATACATGTTTCTCTGCCTATGAGATTATGCAACTCCCGTTTACCGGAGGAACACTTTGTGTGCTACCAAACGTCACAACGTAAATGGGTGATTATAAAGGTGCTCTACAGGTGTCTCCAAAGGTACTTGTTGGGTTGTCGTATTTCGAGATTAGGATTTGTCACTCCGATTGTCGGAGGTATCTCTGGGCCCACTCGGTAATGCACATCACTATAAGCCTTGCAAGCATTGTGACTAATAAGTTAGTTGCGGGATGATGTGTTACGGAACGAGTAAAGAGACTTGCCGGTAACGAGATTGAACTAGGTATCGAGATACCGACGATCGAATCTCGGGCAAGTAACATACTGATGACAAAGGGAACAACGTATGTTGTTATGCGGTCTGACCGATAAAGATCTTCGTAGAATATGTGGGAGCCAATATGGGCATCCAGGTCCCGCTATTGGTTATTGACCGGAGACGTGTCTCGTTCATGTCTACATAGTTCTCGAACCCGTAGGGTCCGCACGCTTAAAGTTACGATGACAGTTTTATTATGAGTTTATGTATGTTGATGTACCGAAGGAGTTCGGAGTCCCGGATGAGATCGGGGACATGACGAGGAGTCTCGAAATGGCCGAGACGTAAAGATCGATATATTGGACGACTATATTCGGACTTCGGAAAGGTTCCGAGTGATTCGGGTATTTTTCGGAGTACTGGAGAGTTACGGGAATACGTATTGGGCCTTATTGGGCCATACGGGAAAGAAGAAAAAGGGCCTCAAGGGTGGCCGCACCCCTCCCCTTGGTCTGGTCCGAATTGGACTAGGGAAGGGGGCGCCCCCTTCCTTCCTTCTCTTTTTTCCTTCCTCTTTT
Organism: Aegilops tauschii subsp. strangulata; assembly: GCF_002575655.3. NCBI lineage: Eukaryota > Viridiplantae > Streptophyta > Magnoliopsida > Poales > Poaceae > Aegilops > Aegilops tauschii. The sequence continues at coordinate 396,029,670 of NC_053039.3, read as the reverse complement.
CATATTCCATATGGGAGGTGGAATCCTACTAGGACTAGGGAGTCCTAGTAGGACTCCACACTTGGTGCGCCCCCTCCTAGGGCCGGCCTCCTCCTCCCTTGCTCCTTTATATACGGGGGCAGGGGGGCACCCCAGAGACACAACAATTGATCCCTGAGATCTTTTAGCCGTGTGCGGTGCCTCCCTCCACCAAATTACACCTCGATAATATCATTGCGGAGCTTAGGCGAAGCCCTGCGTCGGTAGAATATCATCATCGTCACCACGCCGTCGTGCTGACGAAACTCTCCCTCAACACTCGGCTGGATCGGAGTTCGAGGGACGTCATCGAGCTGAACGTGTGTAGAACTCGGAGGTGCCGTGCGTTCGGTACTTGATCGGTCGGATCGTGAAGACGTACGACTACATCAACCGCGTTGTGATAACGCTTCCGCTGTCGGTCTACGACGGTACGTGGACAACACTCTCCCCTCTCGTTGCTATGCATCACCATGATCTTGCGTGTGCGTAGGAATTTTTTTGAAATTACTACGTTCCCCAACATGCATTACATAATTAATCATAGTGTATGAAATACGAAGACCTCATCAGATGGAAAACAATGGATCCATGCATATATGTTTAGCGGCTAACTCTTACTCAATGTTGTAGGAGAACGCATGCTGAAATCTTCATTATCACCAGTGGGATTGATGTAGTGATTGATACATCCATTTTGCATCATGTTTTATTACTGTTATTTATGATGTTTTTATCCATAATAATGCTTTTTGGAGTAATTCTAATGCCTTTTCTCTCATAATATGCAAGCTATACACAAAGAGGGAGAATTCCGGCAGCTGGAAATCTGGACCTGGAAAAGCTACGCCAGGCCACATATTCTGCACAACTCCAAACAAGCTGAAACTTCACAGAGATTTTTTATCAAATATATAAGGAATATTGGAGCAAATAACTACCATAGGGGGCCCACCAGGTGGGCACAACGCACCTGGGCGCGCCAGGGAGCCTAGGCGCGCCCTGGTGGGTTGTGCTCACCCAGGCCCACCTCCGGTGCCCATCTTCTGGTATGTAGGTCCTTTTGACCTAAAAAAATAAAGGGAGGACTTTTGCGACGGAGCGCCGCCGTCTCGGGGTGGAACTTGGGTAGGAGAACTTTTGCCCTCCGGCGGAGCGATTCCGCCGGGGGAACTTCCCTCTCGGAGGGGGAAATCATCGTCATCGTCATCACCAACAACTCTCCCATCTTGGGGAGGGATATCTCCATCAACATCTTCAACAACACCATCTCATCTCAAACCCTTGTTCATCTCTTGTGTTCAATCTTGTTACCGGAACTATAGATTGGTGCTTGTGGGTGACTAGTAGTGTTGATTACATCTTGTAGTTGATTACTATATGGTTTATTTGGTGGAAGATTACATGTTTAGATCCAATATGCTATTTAATACCCCTCTGATCTTGAGCATGTTTATCGTTTGTGAGTAGTTACTTTTGTTATTGAGGTCACGGGACAAATCATGTTGCAAGTAATCATGTGAACTTGATATGTGTTTGATATTTTGATAGTATGTATGTTGTGATTCCCTTAGTGGTGTCATGTGAACGTCGACTACATGACACTTCACCATATTTGGGCCTAAGGGAATGCATTGTGGAGTAGCAATTAGATGATGGGTTGTGAGAGTGGCAGAAGCTTAAACCCCAGTTTATGCTATGGTTAGAATTTATTCTTAATACTTTTCTCGTAGTTGCGGATGCTTCGGGAGGGTTAATCATAAGTAGGAGGTTTGTTCAAGTAAGAACAACACCTAAGCACCGGTCCACCCACATATCAAATTATCAAAGTAGCAAACACAAATCGAACCAATATGGTGAAAGTGACTAGATGAAAATCCCGTGTACCCTTAAGAATGCTTTGCTTATCATAAGAGACCGTTTTGGCCTGTCCTTTGCCTCAAAAGGATTGGGCTACCTTGCTGCACTTTTTCTACTACTATCATTACTTGCTCGTTACAAATTATCTTGCTATCAAACTACTCCGCTGCTTACAATTTCAGCACTTGCAGACATTACCTTGCTGAAAACCACTTGTCATTTCCTTTTGCTCCTCGTTGGGTTCGACACTCTTACTTATCGAAAAGAGCTACAATTGATCCCCTATACTTTTGGGTCATCAAGGCTATTTTCTGGCACCGTTGCCGGGGAGTGAAGCGCCTTTGGTAAGTGGAATTTGGTAAGGAAACATTTATATAGTGTGCTGAAATTTGTTGTCACTTGTTACTATGGAAAACAATCCTTTGAGGGGTTTGTTCGGGGTATCTTCACCTCGACCGGAATCACAATTAGTTACTCCTCAACCTACTGCATCTACTGAAAATATTGAATATGAAATTCCTTCGGGTATGATAGAACAACTGCTAGCTAATCCTTATGCAGGAGACGGAACCGAACATCCTGATATGCACTTGATATATGTAGAACAAATTTGTGGATTGTTTAAGCTTGCAGGTTTACCCGGAGATGAAGTTATGAAAAAGGTTTTCCCTTTATCTTTGAAGGGAAAAGCATTGGCATGGTATAGGCTATGCGATGATATTGGATCTTGGAATTGGAATCGTTTGAAATTGGAGTTCCACCAAAAAAAATTCCTATGCACCTAGTTCATCGTGATCGGAATTATATATATAATTTTTGGCCTCGTGAAGGAGAAAGTATCGCTCTAGCTTGGGGGAGGCTGAATTCAATGTTATATTCATGCCCCAATCATGAGCTCTCAAGAGAGATTATTATCCAAAACTTTTATGCTCGGCTTTCTCGTAATGATCAAACCATGCTTGATACTTCTTGTGCTGGTTCTTTTATGAAGTAGACTATTGAATTCCGGTGGGATCTTTTGGGAAGAATTAAATGCAACTCTGAAGATTGGGAACTCTACGAAGGTAAAGAGTCAGGTATTAAACTCAAGTATGATTGTGTTAAATCTTTTATGAATACCGATGCTTTTCAAAAGTTTAGCACTAAATATGGACTTGACTCTGAGATAGTAGCCTCCTTTTGTGAATCATTTTCTACTCATGTTGATCTCCCTAAAGAGAAGGGGTTTAAATATCACCCACCTATTAAAGAAGAAATTAAAGAACCGGTACCAGTTAAAGAAGAAACTATACTTTACAATGTGGATCCAGTTGTTCCTTCTGCTTATATTGAGAAACCACCTTTCCCTGTTAGGATAAAGGAACATGCTAAAGTTTCAACTATGGTTAACAAAATCTATATTAGAACACCTAAACCTGATGAACAAATCAAAGTAGAACCTAGTATTGCTATGGTTAAAGATCTCTTAGAACAAGATATGGATGGGCATGTTATTTACTTCTGTGAAGAAGCTACTAGAATTGCCAAACCTAGTAAAAAGGATAAACATAGACCTGTAGTTGGCATGCCCGTTGTCTCAGTTAAAATAGGAGATCACTATTATCATGGTTTATGTGACATAGGTGCTAGTGTGAGTGCTATTCCTTATACCTTATATCAAGAAATTATAAATGACATAGCACCTGCAGAGATAGAAGACATAGATGTTACTATTAAACTTGCTAATAGAGACACTATATCACCAATTGGGATTGTTAGAGATGTTGAAGTCTTGTGTGGGAAAATAAAATACCCTACTGATTTCCTTGTTCTTATTTCCCCACAAGATGACTTTTGTCCCATTATCTTTGGTAGACCTTTCTTGAACACCGTTAATGCTAAGATAGATTGTGAGAAACAAACTGTGAGTGTTAATTTTGGTGATGAGTCTCATGAATTTAATTTTTCCATGTTTAGTAGAAAGCTTCATGAAAAAGAATTGCCTAGTAAAGATGAATTAATTGGTCTTGCTTCTATTGTTGTACCACCTACTGATCCTTTAGAACAATATTTGCCAGACCATGAAAATGATTTACATATGCATGAAAGGAATGAAATAGATAAGATTTTCTTTGAACAACGTCCTCTACTTAAACAAAATTTTCCTATTGAAACTCTAGGAGGTCCTCCTCCACCTAAAGGTGATCCTGTTTTTGAATTAAAACAATTGCCAGGAACTTTGAAATATGCTTATCTTGATGAAAAGAAGATATATCCTGTTATTATTAGTGCTAACCTTTCAGAACATGAAGAAGAAAGATTATTGAAAGTTCTAAGGAAGCACCGAGCTGCTATTGGATATACTCTTGATGATTTAAAGGGCATTAGTTCCACTCTATGTCAGCACAAAATTAATATGGAACCTGATGCTAAACCCATTGGTGATCATCAACGTCAGTTAAAACCAAAGATGAAGGAAGTGGTAAGAACAGAAATATTAAAACTTCTGGAAGCAGGTATAATTTATCCTATAGCTGATAGTAGATGGGTAAGTCCTGTTCAAGTCCCTAAGAAAGGAGGTATAACTGTTGTTCCTAATGATAAGAATGAACTTATTCCACAAAGAATTGTTACAGGCTATAGAATGGTAATCGATTTTAGAAAATTAAACAAAGCAACTAGAAAAGATCATTACCCTCTGCCTTTTATTGATCAAATGCTTCAAAGATTATCTAAGCACACACATTTTTTCTTCCTTGATGGATATTCTGTTTTTTCACAAATACCTGTTTCTCAACTTGATCAAGAAAAGACCAGTTTTACTTGTCCCTTTGGAACTTATGCTTATAGACGTATGACTTTTGGTTTATGCAATGCACCTGCTACCTTTCAAAGATGTATGACTGCTATATTCTCTGACTTTTGTGAAAAGATTGTTGAGGCTTTCATGGATGACTTCTCTATTTATGGGAAGTGTTTTGATGATTGTTTTAAGCAATCTTGATCGAGTTTTGCGAAGATGTGAACAAACAAATCTTGTCTTGAATTGGGAGAAGTGCCACTTTATGGTTAATGAAGGCATTGTCTTGGGTCATAAAATTTGTGACAGAGGTATTGAAGTGGACAAAGCTAAGGTTGATGCAATTGAGAAAATGCCATGTCCTAAAGATATAAAAGGTATTCGTAGTTTCTTAGGTCATGCTGGTTTCTATAGGAGGTTTATCAAAGAATTTTCTAAAATTTCTAGGCCTCTTACAAATCTTTTGCAAAAGGATATTCCTTTTGTTTTTGATGATGATTGTTTAGAAGCCTTTGAAACACTCAAGAAAGCCTTAATTTCTGCACCTATTGTTCAACCACCTGATTGAAACTTGCCTTTTGAAATCATGTGTGATGCTAGTGACTATGTTGTTGGTGCTGTCCTAGGACAAAGAGTTGATAAGAAATTGAATGTTATTCATTATGCTAGTAAAACTCTAGACAGTGCTCAATGAAACTATGCTACTACTGAAAAGAATTCTTAGGAGTGGTGTTTGCTTGTGATAAATTTAGACCTTATATTGTTGATTCCAAAGTAATTGTTCACATCGATCGTGCTGCTATTAAATATCTTATGGAAAATAAAGATGCTAAACCTAGACTTATTCGATGGGTTCTCTTGCTACAAGAATTTGATTTACATATCACTGATAGAAAAGGAGCTGAGAACCACGTAGCTGATAACTTGTCTAGGCTAGAAAATTTGCCTGATGACCCACTACCTATTGATGATAGTTTTCCTGATGAGCAGTTAGCTGCAATAAATGTTACTCATAATACTCCTTGGTATGCTGACTATGCTAATTACATTGTTGCTAAATATTTACCACCTAGCTTTACATACCAACAAAAGAAAAAAATTCTTCTATGATTTAAGACACTACTTTTGGGATGACCCACATCTTTATAAAGGAGTAGATGGTATTATTAGACGTTGTGTACCTGAGCATGAACAGGGACAAATCCTACGAAAATGTCACTCCGAAGCTTACGGAGGGCATCGTGCTGGAGATAGAACTGCTCACAAGGTATTGCAATCTGGATTTTATTGGCCTATTCTCTTCAAGGATGCCCGTAAGTTTGTCTTATCTTGTGATGAATGCCAACGAATAGGTAATATCGGTAAGCGTCAAGAAATGCCTATGAATTATTCATTTGCTGTTGAACCATTTGATGTTTGGGGATTTGATTACATGGGACCTTTTCCATCCTCTAATGGGTATACACATATTTTGGTTGCTGTTGATTATGTTACTAAATGGGTAGAATCTATCCCAACCAGTAGTGCTGATCACAACACCTCTATTAAAATGCTTAAGGAAGTCATTTTCCCAAGGTTTGGAGTCCCTAGATATTTAATGACTGATGGTGGTTCACACTTTATTCATGGTGCTTTCTGTAAAATGCTTGCCAAGTATGATGTTAACCATAGAATTGCATCACCTTATCATCCTTAGTCTATTGGTCAAGTTGAACTTAGCAATAGAGAAATAAAATTAATTTTGCAAAAGACTATCAATAGGTCCAGGAAGAATTGGTCTAAGAAATTAGATGATGCACTTTGGGCCTATAGTAAAATGGTTTATGGAAAAGCTTGTCATTTGCCTCTTGAGTTAGAACATAAAGGATATCGGGCTATCAAAGAACTCAACTATGATTTCAAACTTGCTGGCGGAAAGAGGTTATTTGATATTAGCTCATTAGATGAATGGAGAACCCAAGCTTATGAAAATGCAAAATTATTCAAAGAAAATGTTAAAAGATGGCATGACAAAAGAATCCAAATGCGTGAGTTTAAAGTCGGAGAATATGTTCTTTTGTACAACTCTTGTTTCAGATTCTTTGCAGGAAAACTCCTCTCAAAATGGGAAGGCCCATATGTCATCGAGGAGGTTTATCGGTCTGGAGCCATCAAAATAAATCATGTCGAAGGTACTAACCCGAAGGTTGTCAATGGGCAACGAATTAAACACTATATCTCAGGTACGCCCATTAATATTGAAAGTAATATTATCCAAACTTTGACACCGGAAGAACACATAAAAGAGTCCTTCCGGAACACTCCAGAATCGTGAAAATAAGGAGGTACGTGATACGGCAAGTAAACGGACTCCGAAAAATCCGCAAAAATATTTTTTGTCAGTTTTGGAATATTTAGAAAAATAGGAAAATAAGAAACTTCCAGGAAGCGTACCATGGTGGGCACAAGACACCAGCCAGGCCCAGGTGTGTACCCACTTGGGACACCTTCCGGACTCCGTTTTTCTTCTGTTTGCTTGTCCCCCAAGATAAAAAATCTATATATACTTCCCGAACCTGTTGATCACCGTATCGCGGAGAAATCCTCTGTTTTATTTTCTTGCTGTTTTCGGTCAGATTTGTTGAGCCAGGCATCATGTCTTCTTCTTCCTCCAACAACGTGGAAGATGATGCTTGGTTGATGAAGATCGAGCTGAAGAGAGAAGATCCTGCAGAAGCTGTCAGGGGAGACGAGAGCAAGGAGGTTAGCATAGATCAGCCTCCGGTCTTCGAACAAGCACTGCCGGCCGAGGGGGAAGAGGAAGATATCCTTAAACCTTACCTTGCTCATCTTACTCCTGCTGAGATTGAAGCCTTTCGCATCATTCAAATACTTCGCATAAAAATTAAGTATCTCACTCGTGAAAATATTCTACATCAAGAGCATATCATCCACCTCATTGAGCGTCATCCGTCGATTGGAGAATCTCTTGATCCTTAAGGATAGGATTGCTTCATCACCACCATCATCTTCTTCGCCACCAAAGGAGAATTGAGTATCGGGTATGGGCACTCTCCTTGGCTTTCGCCAAGCTTCGGGGAGGTGCCCCGGTATCGTATCATCCCATTATCTTTTGCTTTTACTATTTTAGTTCAATCTTTTGCTTTAGATGAATAAAAGTTTAGTTCGATCCTTTCTCCTTTGAGAGTTTGCTTAGTGATCTATCCTTGTAATCGTGTGCAAGATACATAATAAAGTTAGTTTCAGTTTTTGCTTTCTTTAGTTTCATGTTGCAAATAAAAGAAAAGAAATAAAGTTATAAATAAAAAGAAAGGAAAAAAATTAAAAAAATCATATACTAATCTTATGGTAGGTGATGGCACCACATAAGGAAAAGTATAAGTAGAAAAGTTTATTAGAGATTGACAACATAGACTTAGTCAAGGATGCAACTCATGAAAGAATTAATAAGGGAAGAGAAGATTCACATATAAATATACTATCCTAGAAATCTTTTGTGATTGTGAGCCCTCATCAAAATATTATATGCCAAGATTGTTGACATTGGACAAGGAAGACAACTTAATGGTTCATGTGTGTTTATATTCACATAGAAGTCATATCATCATGGATCCTTTAACATGTGGTGCTTGCCCCCTATCTTTGCTAGCCAAAAATTCCGCACTAAGTAGAGATACTACTTGTGCATCCAGAAACCCTTAAACCCAAATCTTATTTTCAAGTGTCCACCATACCTACCTAGGGATTGAGCAAGATCCCTCAAGTAAGTTGTCATCAGTGCAAAAAGGCAATAAAAATTGCTTCTAAAAGTGTAAGATCATTTAGTGTAAGAGAAAATTGAGCGTTGCACGAACTTGTGATGGTGAAGAATAAAAGCGACAGACTGCATAATAAAGGTCGCTATCACAAGGGGCAATGCAACATGACATTCTTTTGCACTAAGGGGTTGAGAATACAACAAATAAGCGCATGGCAACCTCTGCTTCCCTCTGCGAAGGGCCTATCTTTTACTTTTATTTATTTACTTTTATGCAAAGAGTCAAAGTTTTCTCTCTATTCCTTTTTATTTTTCTCCTTTGGCAAGCATCATTTGGTGAGGAAAGATCTAGGCACATATGTCCAGTTGAATATAGATAGCATGAGTTATTATTGTTGACATCACCCTTGAGGTGAATACGTTGGGAGGCGATACTATAAGCCCCTATCTTCTTATGTGTCCAGTTGAAACGTTTTGCTCATGTGTACCCGGTGAGTGTTAGCAATCATAGAAGACTATATGATGGTTGAGTATGTGGACTTGCCTAAAAGGCTCCGATACGTGACCCTTCCCGAAAAGATGATGAATTGTAGTTGCAAAGTTGACTGAGAACATAGCTTGTTGGTCTCCAATAGAGTTTATGCTTTATACTTCGGTTGTGTGATGAATTGTCACTTATTCATGAGAAGTCTATGATAAAAGTTTTATGTTTAAATTTGTTGCTGTTATAATAATTCACATGATGCTTTGATGTCGGTATTTTGTTTTTATCGACACCTCTCTCTCTCTAAGCATGTGGACATGTTTTTCGATTTCAGTTTTTGCCTGAGGACAAGCGAGGTCTAAGCTTGGGGGAGTTGATACGTCCATTTTGCATCATGTTTTGTTACTGTTATTTATGATGTTTTTATCCATAATAATGCTTTCCTGAGTAATTATAATGCCTTTTCTCTCATAATATACAAGGTATACACAAAGAGGGAGAATTCCGGTAGCTGGAAATCTGGACCCGGAAAAGCTACGTCAGGCCACCTATTCTGCACAACTCCAAACAAGCTGAAACTTCACAGAGATTTTTTATCAAATATATGAGGAATATTGGAGCAAATAACTACCAGAGGGGGCCCACCAGGTGGGCACAACCCACCTGGGCGCGCCAGGGAGCCCAGGCATGCCCTGGTGGGTTGTGCTCACCCAGGCCCACCTCCGGTGCCCATCTTCTGGTATATAGGTCCTTTTGACCAAGAAAAACTAAAGGAAGTACTTTCAGGACGGAGCGCCGCCGTCTCGAGGCGGAACTTGGGCAGGAGCACATTTGCCCTCCGGCGGAGCAATTTCGCCGGGGGAACTTCCCTCCCAGAGGGGGAAATCATCGTCATCATCATCACCAACAACTCTCCCATCTTGGGGAGGGCTATCTCCATAAACATCTTCAACAGCACCATCTCATCTCAAACCCTTGTTCATCTCTTGTGTTCAATCTTGTTACCGGAACTATAGATTGGTGCTTGTGGGTGACTAGTAGTGTTGATTACATCTTGTAGTTGATTACTATATGGTTTATTTGGGGGAAGATTACATGTTCAGATCCAATATGCTATTTAATACCCCTCTGATCTTGAGCATGTTTATCGTTTGTGAGTAGTTACTTTTGTTCTTGAGGTCATGGGAGAAATCATGTTGCAAGTAATCATGTGAACTTGATATGTGTTTGATATTTTGATAGTATGTATGTTGTGATTCCCTTAGTGGTGTCATGTGAACGTCGACTACATGACACTTCACCATATTTGGGCCTAAGGAAATGCATTGTGGAGTAGCAATTAGATGATGGGTTGCGAGAGTGACAGAAGCTTAAACCCTAGTTTATGCGCTATTCCGTAAGGGACCGATTGGATCCAAAAGTTTAATGCTATGGTTAGAATTTATTCTTAATACTTTTCTCGTAGTTGCGGATGCTTGCGGGAGGGTTAATCATAAGTAGGAGGTTTGTTCAAGTAAGAACAACACCTAAGCACCGGTCCACCCATATATCAAATTATCAAAGTAGCGAACACAAATCGAACCAACATGGTGAAAGTGACTAGATGAAAATCCCGTGTACCCTCAAGAACGCTTTGCTTATCATAAGAGACCATTTTGGTCTGTCCTTTGCCTCAAAAGGATTGGGCTACCTTACTGCACTTTTGCTACTAATATCGTTACTTGCTCGTTACAACTTATCTTGCTATCAAACTACTCCACTAGTTACAATTTCAGCACTTGCAGACATTACCTTGCTGAAAACCACTTGTCATTTCCTTCTGCTCCTCGTTGGGTTCGACACTCTTACTTATCGAAAAGAGCTACAATTGATCCCCTATAGTTGTGGGTCATCAGTGATTCAGGAAGAAGTCGCTGATAAATCTCCGAACCATCAACAATTCACCAGCCAGGAGCGGTTCAGGGGTCCCCGGTTCTAAGATGAGCTACAGTATTTTTAAGATCAAAATATGCCATATGAGTGGAGTAGAAGATATTAATTAAGATAGACTTACTGGTACTAATTTGCGAGGATCGTCAGAACTATCAGCAGATTTGTAGATGGAGATCATGTGTCTGCAAACATAGCATCCACAAAGGTTGGTCCCTACTTGTTGCTGAGGACACTGAATTTTTTTTGTACAGAATTAGTCATGTATTTGTCCTGTTAGGAACAACCTAACCGGTGTTAGATGTATTATTTTTTCTTTGGACAAAAATAGAAAGAGGTTTCTTTAGAAGCTTGAACATTTGACTAGCGTAAGAAAAGGTATTTGCAGACTATTGGATAAATTTTCCAAAAATAACGGATTTCGGTGTGTTACCGGAGAAACAATCTCGTGCTACAGAGGTAGTTCCCTCTTGAATAGGTTCCCTGGTTTAGTTTTCCACAATGCGAGCACACTGCAAATGAAGATGAATTTTGACAACATCAATTATTGGACCAGATATGAATGCAAATTAATTTCAACATCATAGAATTCAATACTTATCCATGAATTGCTGAAGATGTGTCAGATCCTGAGCGTTTGTTGACTCTCTGAGAGAATCCATGTAGTAAACTGTGTTCTTGTTTGGAACAATGAATACCAATATCCAGTGATCGCTACATATTAAGAAAACCATGAACTTACGAATTATGTCGAAATCTGAAAGACAATCACTGTATGTGTGGTTGTTTACTTGACTTACCGTTCATGATATGGCCAGAGAAATGACTCTGCATGGGACGTGTTTTCGAAGAGACGGACGACCGTGTTAATGACCCAGTCCTGTAGGTCCTTACCATTTAATGTTGTGCAATTTGCTAATGCAAGATCTATGAAATACACACTCTCCCTTTTTCTTCTCTACGCGTTCAATCCCCTCAGGAATAAAATGCAGTTAGCTATTTATCATTTACAGCCTTGTATGGAGAAGTTGATCAAAGTTTGTTAAGTACTTACAAAATCAGGCATCTAACAAGAGTGGCATCGAGCTCGTTGAAGTTGAAGAAGAGATGTAAGTCCTCGAAACTCACATTGATGGAACCAGCATCGTGTCGGAAATGATCTCTGTTGTAGTGGACTAGCAAACCATGATGACCTGCTAACATTTGATCCATGCAATATTCATGTAACTCGCGGCAACTGGAGGTGCACTCATCAAAGTATTCGCCAACAAGAAATGGCTCGCCATGGACGTAATTGCGTGCTTCAAGTACGTCTGCTTTACTTTTAGCAAGCAACAAATCTACTTCTTCATCATCCATGCCGTCAGAAATAATATTACTCCCCGATTCGAACAACCTGCTGTGAATTTGGTTCTGGGCGATGAGTGCTTTAAGTAAGAGGCAATCATTCTCTTTCCTCTTTGCTCTCCCGCCGCACTTCCTCGCGGGTGCAGCCTTTTTGGCCGCTTCCTTCTTGGTACTCGAAGCATTTCTGGCAGAACGTCTGGTTGGCTGCAAGGTAGACTGCCGAGCAAATGGTGAAGCTTCTACGGACTGCTTAGCAGACGGTTTATCTATGCCGGACCGCTGAGCTGGCGGTGCTCCTATGACAGACTGCTGGGATGTAGGAGCTGAGGCATCGGACTGCTAACCATGCGTTGAAGCTATGTCGGGTTTCTGCGCAGGTGGTGCCAACTTGTCGGTGTGCTGAGGAGGCCGTGCCAACGCGTTGGTTTGCTGAGCAGGAAGTGTTGACGCATTGGTATGCTGGTCACGCTACTGTGGACCGGCGGACTGATGAGCAGTCGGTTCTGGACCTACAGACTGCTTAGCAGGCGGTTCCGAACCATCAGACTGCTTAGTAGTCCGTTCCACCAGGTTGGTCTGCTGAGCATGTGCTACATCTGGGTCTCCTCCCGCTACTTCAGCGGCCGGCATCTGCACCGGTACTGCGTCTTCAGCAGTTGTAGGCCTTGCCACTGGCTACTCTGGGGCGGAGGATGACATGGCCTGTACGGCACAAAGTCGGGCTGGCTAATCACAGGTTGATGCATTAGCCGTCGGATTATGAGTATTAGGTTCTTTGGGAGAAGCACGTGAGAGCTACTGTGGCAAGGAGAGCGTCACTGGTTGAGGGGTGACATTGGTTGCTCTTGGCAGGGCTTCAGGGATCTCATCGATGAACTCTTTTTCCTTTCATGGCCACTGGATGTGATGTAACAGTGTTTCTCCCAAGGTCCTTTGCTCGTTAAAGTCTCCTAGGACATTCTTCAGGGCAAATTCATTGAATCCAGGCTTTACTTCAGTCACGTAGCACTTCACACAGCCTGGCTTCGATGGCACATTGTCCAACAAGAGGCCTTCTTCCAAGAAGGGTGGGCAAACCCAGGCTGATGCATATTTTAATGTACCTTCATAATGTGTAAGCATGCCCTTCAGTCTGTCTTTCATTCCAGATAGATCAGATATAGCATCATCATGAGTAGCTGCAGTCTTAGTGTCGCTGGGGTCTGCTAATGCACAGCTACTCTTGTGCGATGCTGTCGCGCAATAAGCAGCATTCTCCATGCCCGCCTCCCCTCCCATATGCTGGCTATCCGTCAGTGTTAGAGTCTTCTGCATCATCATTGACTCCTCAATATCCTTTCCAACAGCCGGATACATGTCCTTCCTCAACCTTTCATACAATTCATTCTGCTTCATTTCACTCCTCGCTTTTTTCATGCTGAGCCTCTCTTCTTTGCTGAGTGTGAAAGCCCTCTTGTGCGGGACATTAACACCTATACCCCTTGCACGGCTAGGGGGCTCTCTTGTTTCCAGAGCATTGAACAGAATGTCACATGGCCCTGAGTTCCTGTAGAACCTTCCAGGGATCTTGGAAGCCTTTAACATCACTTGATATAGTTCTTCGTCACGTGACTTTTCAAAGTAATAAGTTCCGTCATCACGCCTCCTTGCACATGCCCGCAAGTAGTCTCTGGCGCGTTCGCCCCTGATTTCACTAAAGGCCGGTTTCCCACTTGCTGCTACTACTTCTTTGTCCTCCTGGTCCCATATCTGTCGTAGTATCCTCTGTTGGAAATATGCCCTAGAGGCAATAATAAATGGTTATTATTATATTTCTTTGTTCATGATAATTGTCTATTGTTCATGCTATAATTGTGTTATCCGGAAATCGTAATACATGTGTGAATACATAGACCACAACGTGTCCCTAGTAAGCCTCTAGTTGACTAGCTCGTTGATCAACAGATAGTCATGGATTCCTGACTATGGACATTGGATGTCATTGATAACGGGATCACATCATTAGGAGAATGATGTGATGGACAAGACCCAATCCTAAGCATAGCTCAAAGATCGTGTAGTTCGTTTGCTAGAGCTTTTCCAATGTCAAGTATCTTCTCCTTAGACCATGAGATCGTGCAACTCCCGGATACCGTAGGAGTACTTTGGGTGTGCCAAACGTCACAACGTAACTGGGTGACTATAAAGGTACACTACGGGTATCTCCGAAAGTGTCTGTTGGGTTGGCACGGATCGAGACTGGGATTTGTCACTCCGTATGACGGAGAGGTATCTCTGGGCCCACTCGGTAATGCATCAACATAATGAGCTCAATGTGACTAAGGCGTTAGTCACGGGATCATGCATTGCGGTACGAGTAAAGAGACTTGCCGGTAACGAGATTGAACAAGGTATTGGGATACCGACGATCGAATCTCGGGCAAGTAACATACCGATTGACAAAGGGAATTGCATACGAGATTGATTGAATCCTCGACATCGTGGTTCATCCGATGAGATCATCGTGGAACAAGTGGGAGCCAACATGGGTATCCAGATCCCGCTGTTGGTTATTGACCGGAGAGGCGTCTCGGTCATGTCTGCATGTCTCCCGAACCCGTAGGGTCTACACACTTAAGGTTCGGTGACGCTAGGGTTGTAGAGATATGAGTATGCGGAAACCCGAAAGTTGTTCGGAGTCCCGGATGAGATCCCGGACGTCACGAGGAGTTCCGGAATGGTCCGGAGGTGAAGAATTATATATAGGAAGTCCAGTTTCGGCCACCGGGAAAGTTTTGGGGGTTATCGGTATTGTGCCCGGGGGTCCACCGGGTGGGGCCACCTATCCCGGAGGGCCCCATGGGCTGAAGTGGGAAGGGAACCAGCCCTTAGTGGGCTGGGGTGCCCCCCATGGGCCTCCCCCTGCGCCTAGGGTTGGAAACCCTAGGGTGGGGGGCGCCCCACTTGACTTGGGGGGTAAGTTACCCCCCTTGGCCGCCCCCCCCCTCTAGATGGGTCTTGGCCGGCGCCCCCCCTCCCAGGGGGCCTATATAAAGGGGGGAGGGAGGGCAGTAGGATTACAGCCTTGGGCGCCTCCCTCCTCCCCTGCTACACCTCTTCCTCTCGCAGACGCTCGGCGAAGCCCTGCCGAGATCCCGCTACATCCACCACCACGCCGTCGTGCTGCTGGATCTGCATCAACCTCTCCTTCCCCCTTGCTGGATCAAGATGGAGGAGAACGTCGCTGCTCCGTACGTGTGTTGAACGCGGAGGTGCCGTCCGTTCGGCACTCGGTCATCGGTGATTTGGATCACGGCGAGTACGACTCCATCAACCTCGTTCATTGGAACGCTTCCGCTCGCGATCTACAAGGGTATGTAGATGCACTCCTTTCCTCTCGTTGCTAGTATACTCCATAGATGGATCTTGGTGAGCGTAGGAAAATTTTAAAATTATGCTATGATTCCCAACAGTGGTATCAGAGCCAGGCCTATGCGTAGTTACTATGCACGAGTAGAACACAAAGCAGTTGTGGGCGTTGATGTTGCCAATTCTTCTTGCCGCTACTAGTCTTATCTTGTTTCGGCGGTATTGTGGGATGAAGCGGCCCGGATCGACCTTACACGTACGCTTACGTGAGACAGGTTCCACCGACTGACATGCACTAGTTGCATAAGGTGGCTAGCGGGTGTCTGTCTCTCCTACTTTAGTCGGAACGGATTCGATGAAAAGGGTCCTTATGAAGGGTAAATAGAAATTGGCAAATCACGTTGTGGTCATACGTAGGTAAGAAACGTTCTTGCTAGAAACCTACAAGCCACGTAAAAACTTGCAACAACAATTAGAGGACGTCTAACTTGTTTTTGCAGCATGTGCTATGTGATGTGATATGGCCAGAAGATGTGATGAATGATATATATGATGTATGAGATTGATCATATTCTTGTAATAGGAATCACGACTTGCATGTCGATGAGTATGACAACCGGCAGGAGCCATAGGAGTTGTCTTTATTATTTTGTATGACCTACGTGTCATTGAATAACGCCATGTAAATTACTTTACTTTGTTGCTAAACGCGTTAGCCATAGAAGGAGAATTAATCGTTGGCGTGACGACTTCATGAAGACACAATGATGGAGATCATGATGATGGAGATCATGGTGTCATGCCGGTGACGAAGATGATCATGGTGCCCCGAAGATGGAGATCAAAGGAGCAAAATGATATTGGCCATATCATGTCACTATTTGATTGCATGTGATGTTTATCATGTTTTTGCATCTTATTTGCTTAGAACGACGGTAGTAAGTAAGATGACCCCTTATGATAATTTCAAGAAAGTGTTCCCCCTAACTGTGCACCGTTGCGAAGGTTCGTTGTTTCGAAGCACCACGTGATGATCGGGTGTGATAGATTCTAACGTTCGCATACAACGGGTGTTGACGAGCCTAGCATGTACAGACATGGCCTCGGAACACACGCAATACACTTAGGTTAACTTGACGAGCCTAGCATGTACAGACATGGCCTCGGAACACGGAGGACCGAAAGGTCGAGCATGAGTCATATAGAAGATACGATCAACATGGAGATGTTCACCGATCTTGACTAGTCCGTCTCACGTGATGATCGGACACGGCCTAGTTAACTCGGATCATGTTTCACTTAGATGACTAGAGGGATGTCTATCTGAGTGGGAGTTCATTGAATAATTTGATTATATGAACTTAATTATCATGAACTTAGTCTAAAATCTTTACACTATGTCTTGTAGATCAAATGGCCCACGTTGTCCTCAACTTCAACGTGTTCCTAGAGAAAACCAAGCTGAAAGATGATGGCAGTAACTATACGGACTGGGTCCGGAACCTGAGGATCATTCTCATAGCTGCCAAGATAGATTATGTCCTAGAAGCACCGCTAGGTGAAGCACCAATCCCTCAGAACCAAGACGTTATGAACGCTTGGCAATCACGTGCTGATGATTACTCCCTCGTTCAGTGCGGCATGCTTTACAGCTTAGAACCGGGTCTCCAAAAGCGTTTTGAGAAACATGGAGCATATGAGATGTTCGAGGAGCTGAAAATGGTTTTCCAAGCTCATGCCCGGGTCGAGAGATATGAAGTCTTCGACAAGTTCTTCAGCTGTAAAATGGAGGAGAATAGTTCTGTTAGTGAGCACATACTCAGAATGTCTGGGTTGCACAACCGCTTGTCTCAGCTGGGAGTTAATCTCCCGGATGACGCGGTCATTGACAGAATCCTTCAGTCGCTTCCACCAAGCTACAAGAGCTTTGTGATGAACTTCAATATGCAAGGGATGGAAAAGACCATTCCTGAGGTATATTCAATGCTGAAATCAGCGGAGGTGGAGATCAGAAAAGAACATCAAGTGTTGATGGTGAATAAAACCACTAAGTTCAAGAAGGGCAAGGGTAAGAAGAACTTCAAGAAGGACGGCAAGGGAATTGCCGCGCCCGGTAAGCCAGTTGCCGGGAAGAAGTCAAAGAATGGACCCAAGCCTGAGAGTGAGTGCTTTTACTGCAAGGGAAGTGGTCACTGGAAGCGGAACTGCCCCAAATACTTAGCGGACAAGAAGGCCGGCAACACCAAAGGTATATGTGATATACATGTAATTGATGTGTACCTTACCAGTACTCGTAGTAGCTCCTGGGTATTTGATACCGGTGCGATTGCTCACATTTGTAACTCAAAACAGGAACTACGGAATAAACGGAGACTGGCAAAGGACGAGGTGACGATGCGCGTCGGGAATGGTTCCAAGGTCGATGTGATCGCCGTCGGCATGCTACCTCTACATCTACCTACGGGATTAGTTTTAAACCTCAATAATTGTTATTTAGTGCCAGCTTTGAGCATGAACATTGTATCTGGATCTCGTTTAATTCGAGATGGCTACTCATTTAAATCCGAGAATAATGGTTGTTCTATTTATTTGAGAGATATGTTTTATGGTCATGCCCCGCTGGTCAATGGTTTATTCTTGATGAATCTCGAACGTGATGTTACACATATTCATAGTGTGAATACCAAAAGATGTAAAGTTGATAACGATAGTCCCACATACTTGTGGCACTGCCGCCTTGGTCACATTGGTGTCAAGCGCATGAAGAAGCTCCATGCAGATGGACTTTTGGAGTCTCTTGATTACGAATCATTTGACACAAGCGAACCATGCCTCATGGGTAAGATGACCAAGACTCCGTTCTCCGGAACAATGGAGCGAGCAACCAACTTATTGGAAATCATACATACCGATGTGTGCGGTCCAATGAGTGTTGAGGCTCGCGGAGGATATCGTTATGTTCTCACTCTCACTGATGACTTAAGTAGATATGGGTATGTCTACTTAATGAAACACAAGTCTGAAGCCTTTGAAAAGTTCAATGAATTTCAGAGTGAGGTTGAGAATCAACGTGACAGAAAAATAAAATTCTTACGACCAGATCGTGGTGGAGAATATTTAAGTCACGAATTTGGTACACACTTAAGGAAATGTGGAATCGTTTCACAACTCACGCCGCCTGGAACACCTCAGCGAAACGGTGTGTCCGAACGTCGTAATCGCACTCTATTGGATATGGTGTGATCTATGATGTCTCTTACCGATTTACCACTCTCATTTTGGGGCTATGCTTTAGAGACTGCCGCATTCACTTTAAATAGGGCTCCGTCGAAATCCGTTGAGACGACACCGTATGAATTATGGTTTGGGAAGAAACCTAAGCCGTCGTTTCTAAAAGTTTGGGGATGCGATGCTTATGTCAAGAAACTTCAACCTGAAAAGCTCGAACCCAAGTCGGAGAAATGCGTCTTCATAGGATACCCTGAGGAAACTATTGGGTATACCTTCTACCTCAGATCCGAAGGCAAGATCTTCGTTGCCAAGAACGGGTCCTTTCTGGAGAAGGAGTTTCTCTCGAAAGAATTGAGTGGGAGGAAAGTGGAACTTGATGAGGTGATAGTCACCCCTTCCGTACCGGAAAGTAGCGCAGCGCGGGAAGATGTTCCTGTGGTGCCTACACCGACTGGGGAGGAAGTTAATGATGATGATCATGAAGCTTCGGATCAAGTTACTACTGAACTTCGTAGGTCCACAAGGACACGTTCCGCACCAGAGTGGTACGGCAACCCTGTCCTGGAAATCATGTTGTTAGACAACGATGAACCTTCGAACTATGAAGAAGCGATGGCGGGCCCGGATTCCGACAAATGGCTAGAAGCCATGAAATCCGAGATAGGATCCATGTATGAAAACGAAGTATGGACTTTGACTGACTTGCCCGATGATCGGCGAGCCATAGAAAATAAATGGATCTTTAAGAAGAAGACAGACGCGGATGGTAATGTGACCATCTACAAAGCTCGACTTGTCGCTAAGGGTTATCGACAAGTTCAAGGGGTTGACTACGATGAGACTTTCTCACCCGTAGCGAAGCTGAAGTCCGTCCGAATCATGTTAGCAATTGCCGCATACTATGATTATGAGATATGGCAGATGGACGTCAAAACGGCATTCCTTAACGGCTTCCTTAAGGAAGAGTTGTATATGATGCAGCCGGAAGGTTTTGTCGATCCTAAGAATGCTAACAAAGTATGCAAGCTCCAGCGCTCAATCTATGGGCTGGTGCAAGCATCTCGGAGTTGGAACATTCGCTTTGATGAGATGATCAAAGCGTTTGGGTTTACACAGACTTATGGAGAAGCCTGTGTTTACAAGAAAGTGAGTGGGAGCTCTGTAGCATTTCTCTTATTGTATGTGGATGACATACTATTGATGGAAATGATATAGAATTCTTGGAAAGTATAAAGGCCTATTTGAATAAGTGTTTTTCAATGAAGGACCTTGGAGAAGCTGCTTATATATTAGGCATCAAGATCTATAGGGATAGATCAAGACGCCTCATTGGTCTTTCACAGAGTACTTACCTTGACAAGATATTGAAGAAGTTCAATATGGATCAGTCCAAGAAGGGGTTCTTGCCTGTATTGCAAGGTGTGCAATTGAGCACGGCTCAATGCCCGACCACGGCAGAAGATAGAGAAAAGATGAGTGTCATCCCCTATGCCTCGGCCATAGGGTCTATTATGTGCCATGCTGTGTACCAGACCTGATGTAAACCTTGCCGTAAGTTTGGTAGGAAGGTACCAAAGTAATCCAGGCATGGAACACTGGACAGTGGTCAAGAATATCCTGAAGTACCTGAAGAGGACTAAGGATATGTTTCTCGTTTACGGAGGTGACGAAGAGCTCGTCGTAAAGGGTTACGTCGACGCTAGCTTCGACACAGATCTGGATGACTCGAAGTCACAAACCGGATACGTGTATATTTTGAATGGAGGAGCAGTAAGCTGGTGCAGTTGCAAGCAAAGCGTCGTGGCGGGATCTACATGTGAAGCGGAGTACATGGCAGCCTCGGAGGCAGCACAGGAAGTAGTCTGGATGAAGGAGTTCATTACCGACCTAGGGGTGATTCCCAATGCGTCGGGCCCGATGACTCTCTTTTGTGACAACACTGGAGCTATTGCCCTTGCGAGTGGGAGACTGTTGGAAATTTGCCCTAGAGGCAATAATAAATGGTTATTATTATATTTCTTTGTTCATGATAATTGTCTATTGTTCATGCTATAATTGTGTTATCCGGAAATCGTAATACATGTGTGAATACATAGACCACAACATGTCCCTAGTAAGCCTCTAGTTGACTAGCTCGTTGATCAACAGATAGTCATGGATTCCTGACTATGGACATTGGATGTCATTGATAACGGGATCACATCATTAGGAGAATGATGTGATGGACAAGACCCAATCCTAAGCATAGCTCAAAGATCGTGTAGTTCGTTTGCTAGAGCTTTTCCAATGTCAAGTATCTTCTCTTTAGACCATGAGATCGTGCAACTCCCGGATACCGTAGGAGTACTTTGGGTGTGCCAAATGTCACAACGTAACTGGGTGACTATAAAGGTACACTACGGGTATCTCCGAAAGTGTCTGTTGGGTTGGCACGGATCGAGACTGGGATTTGTCACTCCGTATGACGGAGAGGTATCTCTGGGCCCACTCGGTAATGCATCATCATAATGAGCTCAATGTGACTAAGGCGTTAGTCACGGGATCATGCATTGCGGTACGAGTAAAGAGACTTGCCGGTAACGAGATTGAACAAGGTATTGGGATACCGACGATCGAATCTCGGGCAAGTAACATACCGATTGACAAAGGGAATTGCATACGGGATTGATTGAATCCTCGACATCGTGGTTCATCCGATGAGATCATCGTGGAACATGTGGGAGCCAACATGGGTATCCAGATCCCGCTGTTGGTTATTGACCGGAGAGGCGTCTCGGTCATGTCTGCATGTCTCCCGAACCCGTAGGGTCTACACACTTAAGGTTCGGTGACGCTAGGGTTGTAGAGATATGAGTATGCGGAAACCCGAAAGTTGTTCGGAGTCCCGGATGAGATCCCGGACGTCACGAGGAGTTCCGGAATGGTCCGGAGGTGAAGAATTATATATAGGAAGTCCAGTTTCGGCCACCGGGAAAGTTTCGGGGGTTATCGGTATTGTACCCGGGGGTCCACCGGGTGGGGCCAGCTATCCCGGAGGGCCCCATGGGCTGAAGTGGGAAGGGAACCAGCCCTTAGTGGGCTGGGGCGCCCCCCATGGGCCTCCCCCCTGCGCCTAGGGTTGGAAACCCTAGGGTGGGGGGGCGTCCCACTTGACTTGGGGGGTAAGTTACCCCCCTTGGCCGCCGCCCCCCCTCTAGATGGGTCTTGGACGGCGCCCCCCCTCCTAGGGGGCCTATATAAAGGGGGGAGGGAGGGCAGTAGGATTACAGCCTTGGGCGCCTCCCTCCTCCCCTGCTACACCTCTTCCTCTCGCAGACGCTCGGCGAAGCCCTGCCGAGATCCCGCTACATCCACCACCATGCCGTCGTGCTGCTGGATCTCCATCAACCTCTCCTTCCCCCTTGCTGGATCAAGAAGGAGGAGAACGTCGCTGCTCCGTACGTGTGTTGAACGCGGAGGTGCCGTCCGTTCGGCACTCGGTCATCGGTGATTTGGATCACGGCGAGTACGACTCCATCAACCTCGTTCATTGGAACGCTTCCGCTCGCGATCTACAAGGGTATGTAGATGCACTCCTTTCCTCTCGTTGCTAGTATACTCCATAGATGGATCTTGGTGAGCGTAGGAAAATTTTAAAATTATGCTACGATTCCCAACATCCTCCCACACCCATAAGGTGGGGGTGTGTGTTCTTCTTCTGAAGTTCCGATTGCTTGGCACTCTTCTCAGCAAACTCTTCAGTTGCCCTGACCCTTTTGAATTCTGCCCAGTCTGCCTTTGTAATTCTGGGATATGCGGGGATTGGGTCCTTGCCTTCACTCAAGTACTTCTTGTACAACACGTGCTTCCAGTTTCTCCAAGCATCCCTAGCCTTCTTCATTGCAGCGTGTTCCACCTGCATTCTCCACTGCTCTGGAATGTTGAAGTGATCCATGATCTCCCGGAATATCCTTCGCCGTGTTTCTGTGTCAGCCTTCCGAAACCCCGACAGATTAATGTTGAGCCTTGCCCTGCCAACAAATCCACACACACTCCTGAACCTTGTGTGTGCTTTATCTGGTTTAGTTGGAGCCCAAGACTTTAAATCGATCTCGGTTACTTCATATACACCTTTAGGTTGGTGTGTGGGCTTCCTTGGAGCGTTCCCCCGTGTCCTGTCCGAAAGGGTAATTGCTGCAGCTCTATCATGTTCAAGATTACTTGATCCCTCACCATCTGCTGAAGACCTAGGGTTGTCGGAATCAGATGAAGATACATTGCCTGAAGCATGAGTGCTGTCGCTGCTAATCGGCATCTACAGAGAACACATGCGAAACTCAGGAAAGGAGGATAAGCATAAAACTAACAACTTGGTATGAAGCTGTCTAAAAATTTCATGCAATAATTTAGAAAATGTACGGCTTATTTGTTAAGTTTGTGTGACTCGGGTGCCCGCGATCTGTAAATCTGCAGTAACTTATTGGAACAAATACAGCTTATATGTACTAGTTAGGAAGGTAGATAATGAACATATATACGCTCTCCGTTATTTTATAGCCAATTTGCGAACATACGGAACGAAATAGGAAGAGGGATTGCGAGGAAATATGCCTCTCCGCGATGGAGAGCAGTAACTAGCAGGCTTCTTAATGCAAACCCGGCCGGACCATAGGAGAGGCGAGGGTTACGGGATGGATATGCCCGAGGGTGGCTGGCGAGCAAACGAAGACGGCGAGGCACGGGCAGTCGCGTGTTGGGAATGGCAGTGGAGGTAGGCTTGACGCCGAAGAACGGGCACACGGCCGGGGTCAGCACACCGGCGCTGGAGAGGGTTCTGCTGTGGATCTGGGGGAGGGGGGAGCTGGCGATGGAGATTGGGTGGACTAGTTGAGTGAAACGCGGGCGGGCGGTGGGGGGGGTGTTGGCGGCCTACCTAAAAGGGTGAAAATATCCCCGGTCGCCGCGTGGAAAGGCTATGCAAACGATTGCCTCTAAGCGCTCGTGTGCACAAAGAGAAAATTTTCATTTGAAATGAAGACGTACTAATTTTGAAATGAAGTGTTCATCGTTTCGCCTCTAAATTTTTCCCACGTTAAGCAATCACCATTATACCACGGGTTTGATTTGCTTGTGCATCTCAGGTCTCGTGTGCTATATTTAAGACATTTTTTGGCATTTACCGTGCATTTTGGCATATAAATCAAATCCTAGTTGGTCTGCATTTCCTGTCGAAAGGGATGAGGATTGTTGTTCGATCTGGGAGCATCCAACGGTGCAGACGTACGATCCGTGGGGTTTGGGTTCTGGCTAATCAGAACGCACGACTCAGATCGCGCGCGTGGCAGGGGGCATTAGCCACGGTTTGGTAGGCACACTACTTTCGTGAGTGAACCGTGTGGTATTTGAAAACATTTACATGAACCGGAATTGCATGTGCTGTCGAAAGGGATGAGGATCGCCGTGCGATCAAGGAGCATCCAACGGTGCAGACGTACGATCCGTGGTGTTTGGGTTCTGGCCAAACAGAATGCACGACTCAGATCGCGAGCGTGGCAGGGGGCATCGGCCACGGTTTAGTGGGCACACGGCTTTCGTGAGTGAACCGTGTGCTATTTGAAAACATTTACATTAACTAACAACATATTTTTATTTGAATGAAAACATGAGTTCATTGTTTTGCCTCCAATTTTTTTCCACGGTAAGAAATCACGATTGTACCCTATGGTTCAATTTTCTGGTACATTTAACGAGACGGCAGGCCTAGCTAGCAATCCCAAACTTTGAATATGCAAAAAAAACCTCGTTTGTATATATATATATATATAGTCGCAACTAAACGTGGGTGTTAGCAAGATCATTTGTGTGTCGCTTTGCGAGTTTTCATTCATTGTCCGAGAAACGGGAAAAAACTTCAAACAGTTCGGCCGCAGGGTGCGGCCAGAGGCGTAGGCCTTGTTGGTATTTTAATTTCAAGAAATGCATATAGAGTCCGAAAAATAATGAAAACCATTGTGTCACTGTGGCGTGCTCTCACGATCGCGTGGAAAAATTTGGTAAAGTTTGGCACAAGTTTTGGTGCTCGCACCTTCCATACCGCAAGAAGGATCATAGTTTCCAAAAGGAGAGACGCGGCACTTCGGACTCTAAATCATCAGTTACTACATCGTTCCGCCTCGAGAAAAAATCATGGTAAACAATCACGGATATACCCTTGGTTTGATTTTTGGCCCATTTCAGGTCTCGTCTGCTATGTTTAAGTCATTCTTTGCACTTACCTTGCATTTTAGTGCATATAAAGTCAAAAACCCTACTACAACTACATGTGGGTGTTTTAGTTAGGCTATACTTAGGCTACTCATAGTGGTGAGTGTCATATACTAGTATCATGTATATATATATATATATATATATATATATATATATATATATATATATATATATATATATATATATATATATGGAAAATCCTTCCTACCTAATGGTAGTTACCCTCACATTTTCTACCACTGGATTCGTTGAGATGTGTGCTTTTCTAAACGGGTTTCCAAGCTAGCGTTTATTTACCAACCCGTTTGGCCGTAACAAACACTACTATTTTCCTGCCCTTTGAAATCATGAGTATTTTAATTAGCTTGTCGCATGGCCGCGGCCCAGCTGCACTTTTGGATCTTGAGCGGCTTGGCAGATTTCTTTCTGGTGAAATATCCAGTACTAATCAGTTTTTGTATCTACGTACATTATCTAGATAATAGGGGATTTGGAATTAATGGCATCTCTTTCTCCATGGATCTGAATAGCAATTTTGGTCGTGCTACCATCCGGGATCATAGGCATCTGACGAGGGACAACAACGGTGGTTGGGCGATAGACTCGACGGAGATCCGCCGGCGATTGCACGGAACGTGCGGCAGTGCCGAGGACGGCGCCGTAGCAACACACATGAATGTCTGATGCATGTGGCCACGATCAATGCTTGCTAACTCCCCGTGATGCATGCGTACCAAGACATATGCATCAAATTTGTATATCGAATGTCTCAACTCGTTGTACTCGATGCAAGTACCATTCTTCTTACAGTTTCCAAAACAAAGTATATAAACTTTTACTCCTTTCCCGAAAGACTATATATTCTATATACTCCGACGAGCTACAAAAATATGCTCAGGCGAATGCTTCAGAATTATGTACACAGATGCACACACTTAATATTTAGGTCGAAAGAAAAGTATATATACATGTTTCTTTTCAGAAGAAAATGTTATATACTGCCATTTTGAAAAGGATGTATACAGACTCCATACTACAACTTGTAAATATACTTCCCTCAAATTTTTTTTGTGAATGTACTCTATACTACAAGGAAGAGTATCTACATGTGTTGCATACCTAAAAAAATGAACTGCACTACATACTACATACTACATACTCCATACTCAATACACGGATACACCATACTCCATACACCACACACCATTCTCCATGTTTCTTTTATGTTAATACTCCATACTCACTTTTTTTTGCGATGAATACTCCATACTCACTTAATATTTAGGTCCAAATAAAAGTATATATATACATGTTTCTTTTCAGAAGAAAAATGTTATATACTGCCATCTAAAAAAGGATATAGACATACTACATACTACAACTTGTAAATATGTTCCCCTCTTTTTTTTGTAAATATAGTCCATACTACGAGGAAGATTATCTACATGTGTTCCATATGTAAAGAATGAACTATACTACATACTACATACTCCATACACCATACTCCATATTTCTTTTATGTTAATACTCCATACTCCAGATTTATGTTAGCATGACATACTCAAACAATACATGAGTATACTCCATGTGGTTTAAAATGAATATATTTTGTACTATATCATGAAAAATCTAAAAAATAAGTTATAAAGGTTACACTATATACTCCATACTACCTATTTCTAACAAAAAAAAATTATGTACGTACCTAGACTAGTTTTTTGTATTCACACGTTCATGTGCTTATCTAACAAGCAGTTTGTTGGATGTACGTTGGCAAAAAGTAAGGAGGCAGTTCCAGGTACCTTGCCGGATTATTATATTACAAAAATTAAATTAGTTGCTAGCTATTGGATTCCACGCACCCGTTAACCCATATTCCACTTCGTGGTCGACTTGATGGTACAGTGGAGGACACGTGGAGGGCAAATAGCTAGGGGCTAACTACCACCACTTGTAGATAAAATTTGTCATATATATATATATATATATATATATATATATATATATATATATATATATATATATATATGATACTAGTGTATGATACTACCTTTGATTATAGTGCATAGTATAATAGAGTAGTACCATATATAGATGATCATATTTATTTTCATGCATGATACAAATTAGCATCGCATTTAACATGATACGGTATCTACCTATATGTTACTCTAACCCTCTTTATCTTATTTAATTCTTTGCCACATCAGCATACTTTCTATTTTTGAGTGCATGATATCGACTATAATACCACCACTATGGCCAGCCTTATAGTGGGGAGTATCATATACTATAGTATCATGCATATGATACTAGTGTATGATACTACGTACGTACCTTCATAGTGCATAGTATCATAGAGTAGTATCATAGATGACCGTATATATGGCCATGCATGACACAAAATAGTATAGCATATTTATTATGTTACGGTATCTACCTATATTACTTCTTTGCCACATCATCATATTTGCTATTCCAGAATGCATGATACCGGCTATGATACCCCCACTATGGCCACCCTAAGGCTGGTCGTAATGGGAGTATCATAAGCGGTATCATGCATGCCAACTAGACTTTTTGGATGATGTAGTGGCACACAGTTAAATGAGGAAAGAGAGGGTGTGGTATCATATCATGATATCGTATCATATTAAATGTTGTACTACTTTGTGTCATGCATGGCAATTAATAAGGCAACCTAAGATATGAACTTATGATACTATGCACGCATTACGGTGGTAGTATCATATACTATAGTATCATATGCATGATACTAGTATATGATAAGGCTGGTTGTAAGGCCCCTCCCAATGCTCCACCTTGTACATGTGCTAAGGCTGCCATGTAGGCAAAAAATCTGATGTGGCAAGGTAATAAAGAGGAGAGAGATGAGTGTGGTGACTCTAGGAAGAAACAATGCCAAGTGCGAGATCTTAGGCAAAACACTTAAATGGAAGAATCCCACCAATGCATGAAGAACTTTAGTTGCAAAATCATTAAATGAAGGATACTTAGCACCAACAAGTTAAGCACCTATGCATTGGGGTCTTTAGTTGCTAAAGTATTTAATATGCTTAGCACCTCATGTAAGCACCAATGCATTGGAAGCAGCCTAAGACTAGCCACAATGGAGAGTAACATACACTAGTAACATACACATATCCCTAGACTATGTTACTACCTTCATAGTGGGTAGTAACATAAGTATGGTGTCATGCAAAGGTTCATTTATTAGGCTATAGACTCATATTGCATGGGGACATGTGATGTTACAGTAACTAGCTAGGTTACTCAAACTACCTCTCTCCTCATTAATTCATTGCCACATAAGCAAATTTGTTGAGTTGGACTCGATGTTACTGCTGAAGTTACTCCCACTGTGGCTAGTCTAATTGGGGGTATCATATAATAGAGTATCATGCATATGATACTATAGTATATGATACTACCTTCGTAATGCGCGCATAGTATCATAAGTTAGTATCATGTAGTATCTTATTTATTGTCATGCATAACACATAGTAGCATAGCATTTATTATGATACGGTATCATGATATGATACTTAACCCTCTCTTTCTTCATTTGATTCTATGACAACTCATCAAAATTGCCTAGTTGGCATGCATGATACTCCCATTACGATCAGCCTAGCACAGAAGGTGTACAAATCATTTGTGCGTCGCTTTGCAAGTTTTCATCCATTTGTTTGAGAAGCGGGGAGAAGTTTCAAACATTTCGGCCGCGAGGTGCGGCCACTGGCGTAGGCCTAGTTGGTATTTTAATCACAGGAAATTTAGATGGAGTCCGGACATCATCAAAATCGGTGTGTGCCCGTGGTGTGCTCTCACGACCCCGTGGAAAAAATTGGTAAAGTTTGGCACAAGTTTTGATGATCGCTCCTTCCAAACCGGAGCATCTCACATGAAGGATCATGGTTTCCAAAAGGAGACGTGTCAATTTCAA
This sequence comes from Aegilops tauschii subsp. strangulata, assembly GCF_002575655.3. Taxonomy (NCBI): domain Eukaryota; kingdom Viridiplantae; phylum Streptophyta; class Magnoliopsida; order Poales; family Poaceae; genus Aegilops; species Aegilops tauschii. The sequence continues at coordinate 396,000,704 of NC_053039.3, read as the reverse complement.
ACTCCAGTGGCCAGTGACTTCATCGTTTGGCCTCATAAAAATTTCCACGGTACGCAATCACCATTATACCACGGGTTTGATTTGTTGGCGCATTTCAGGTATCGTTAGCTATATTTAAGACAATTTTTGAGTTTAACGTGCATTTTGTGCATAAAAATAAAATTACAACCGGAATTGCATGCGTTGTCGAAAGGGATGAGGATCGCCGTTCGATCTGGGAGTATCCAGGGTTCTGGCCAATCAGAAAGCATGACTCAGATCGCGGGCGGGGTTTGGTCGGCACACGGCTTTCATCAATGAACCGTGTGCTATTCGCAAAACAGATTGCATATTTTTGTTCACATATACTGTAGTGAGATCAATTGAGTGTGCTACCTCTATGATATAATAATAATAATAATAATAAAGAACAGTTCATATTCATTGCCTGAGCTGATAGCATATCAAGGTCAACATATTAACGGTTCTTACATCAACAAAAAAACGGGCATAACTCACAAATTCAGTACACGCGACAGTTCTAAATTGAACGAATTAAGTTGCAGGGTAGGCATAAAGACTAGTCTTACGGCTTAATTCCCGTGTACATGGGGGAACTGGGATCATTACGTTGACCCCGAATGAACTTGGGTTTTCTGATGATTTTACGCTGCTCTATTACACGGGTGTGTGATCCCTTGGCTGGCAACTCAGCAAATTCATCGTACTCGTCCTCATCGGCAACATCCTTGACACCCAGTACCCTCCTCTTCCCATGCATCACTACATGGCAGTTCTTATGCAAGGGGTCTTCCGCAAAAAAAATCTGGGTAGCATCGCTGGCAAGAATGAACGGGTCCGCGTGATATGCCAACGTTGTCCTGTTAACACAGGTCTTCCTGTAATCGTCAACATTTACATGAGCAAGAGGGATCCATGCGCACCTGAATAATGCCACCTTAACTTTCACATAGTCAAGCTCCCAAATCTCTTTGATGGTTCCATAGTATACCCTTTTATAAGCTTCATCTACAGTCATGCATTCTATTCGAACTGAGCTATTCTGATATGAGGTCTTCTGATCACGTTCCTCAGTGTAGAACGTGTATCCATTTATGTCATATGCTTGGTACGTCAACACTGTAGGTGATGGCTTTTGTGCCAACCACGCAGCAATGTCATCAATGGATCCTTGTGCCAAACGATTCTTCAGCCATTCGGCGTAGTTCTTAGTGTGCTCCTTCATCTCCACATCTGATGAAGGCACCATTGGTAAGAAGCTTTGGCGTATCTCCGCCAAGTGTTCTTTGGCATAAGCATTGAGAACTGGGCTATTAAGCAATACCGTCAAATGGGCTTTCTCTGCCAATTCTCCGGGTGCAGCCATTTGCGTGCCAGCAAGGACCGACTTAACTTTCAGCCTTCCCTCGTGGCGAGAGAGGGGCAAACCTATAGGTCTTTGTTTCATGTATTCGGTGCAAAACTCAACCACCTCCTTCGCGGTATAACCTTGTAGGATGCTTGCCTCTGGATGATTTCGTTTCCGACAAGCACTTCACTATTCCCATGAACCGCTCGACATGTTGCGAAGAAACACAGGACCACAATATATACTTTATCTCGTCGACAAGGTGCACAGTGAGATGGACTATGACATCAAAGAATGACGGTGGGAAAAACATATCTAGGGTGGACAATATTCTTGCAATATCATCTTGCATATGATCCAACTCTTCAGGATCTACAACTTTCTGCCATAGTTAGTTGAAGAAATCACAGAGCTCAATGAGTGTGTTTCTCATATCTTTATCCACCAGATTCCCGATGGCCACCGGGAGGATTTGTGTCAACATTATGTGGCAATCATGTGACTTCATGTGTCCCAACTTCGTTTTACCCGAGCTCACATCCACGAGACTTTTGATTTTTGCGAAGTAGGAAGAGGGTGTCTTAACTGACAACAAATAGGTGAAGAACTATGTTGCTTCTTTTGTACTGAAATTGTAACTCTGGCGAGCTTTGATGAATTTCTCATCATCTGGTGCTTCACTCTTGCGTTTTGATTGATCAGCAAGCATACCGAGCCGTGAACCGTCACCATCCTTTCTTTTACCTTTAATCTTGAGCAGAGTACCAAGGATGCTTTCACATACGTTCTTCTCTACGTGCATGACATCGATGCAGTGACGTACACGTAGAATCTCCCAGTAAGGTAATTTCCAGAACACTGATTTCTTCTTAAACATTTGACCCTTGGGTGTTTGTTTCACCGTCAAAGGGTGCTTCTTGCCAAGCACAACATTAATTTGTTTAGCCATGTTGTGGACCACCTCCCCATCATAGGGTCTTGGTCCTACACCTACCTCCGCCGTACCATCAAATTCAGCTTTCATCTTTCGGTATGGGTGATTTTTCCGTAAGAACCTACGATGACGCAAATACACGGTTTTGCGTGAGTTGGAAGAAATCTGCTAGCTGTCCTATCCATGCATGTGACACACCCTACATCTCCCTTTGTTTTTTGCCCCGATGTGTTGCCTAATGCCGGCATATCTTGAATGGTGTGCACCAGATCGCATGTAGATCAAAAATCTCCTTTCTGTAAGCATCATAACATTTTATAGCAGGCGCATCTATCCACACTGTCAGCAGTTCTTCTACCAGTAGCTGAAAGTAAATGTCGATGTCATTTCCAGGTTGCTTCGGGCCTTGGATAATCATTGACATCATAATGTATTTTTTCTTCATACACAACCAAGGAGCTAGGTTATATATGCACAGAAGCACACGCCATGTGCTGTGATTGGTGCTCATATCGCCAAAAGGATTCATCCCATCAGTACACTCCCCGAGCCTTATACTTCTAGGATCCTTGGCAAAGTCTTGAAACTTGTTGTCGATTAATTCCCACTGAGCCCCATCTTTCGGGTGCCTCATATACTTATCCGCAATTCGCTCATCATGATGCCACCGCAACCTCTTTGCCTCTCTAGGGTTTGCAAACAAACACCTCAACCTTGGAATTAAAGGCAAGTACCAAACAACCTTGAACGGGATTCCTGTCTTGATCTCGTCGTCCAATTTGTACTTGTCCTTTGCTCTCCTGCGCTTGTATCGTGCATGCTTGCATGTGGGACATGCACGCAAATCTTTGTACTCACCACAGTACAATATACAATCATTCACACAAGCAGGTATCTCTTGTACTTCAAGTTCCAATGGGCAAACAATTTTGTTTGCTTCATTCGTGCTTCTGGGGAGCACATTATCTTCTGGAAGAATTTCTTTGAAAAGACCTAACATCTCTGTGAAGCCCTTGTTTGATAGACCGTTTGCTGCTTTAAATCTGAGAAGCGCCAGGGTGGCACTCAACCTGGAATATTTCTTTTTGCAACCTGGATATAATTATTTCTTGGAGTTCGCATCAATGGTTGGCAGATCCTTGTACCCAATCATATCCTTTTTTGGGCCCTCGAAATCTGCAATCGTAGCAGCAAAATCTGGCATATCAAGATCGTCATCATCTGCGTCGACGTCTTGGTTTTCCAGTGGGCATTTCGGCTTCCCGGTGTTTCATTGGTAGCTTGACGCCTCTGCCCTGATGTTAGATTCAACATCCATGTGACACTGATCGGGGTTTGGCATCTCGCAGCCCTGGGTATCTTCATCCATGAACTCCTCTTCATTGTGTCTGGTCCAACGTGTATATCCATCCATGAATCCCCGAGAGACTAAGTGCCACTGGACATCTGCAACTTCATGTGACTCTGTATTGGCACAATCAGTACATGGACACAGGATGTAATCCGCATCACCAATTCTCCTCTTTGTACTTTCAGCCAAATTAATGAACTCTATCACACCACTGATAAAATCTGCGGTTTTCCGATCCTTCATCCATCGAGATCGTTCCTTCTGCACCACACGAATGGTCATTAAAAACAAAACAACAACATTAATACAAGGATTAACTGCTGCCCAAAGATGCGTGCATAAATCACAAGGTTTTATTTTCATAATTACTGAGGGCGCTCCATATTGTTATCTAGACGTGCAATGACAAAAATTAATGGCCAGTCAATTTACACGCATAGTACTAGTACAACACTACCCTTAGGAATTGAATACCTTAATTAAGCCACTCACGAAAAGAATACCTTCATTAATTAGCCACGCGGCGACCTCCACCCAGCAGATAGAGAAGCGCGATGCGGCGGCACGCCGAGATAGCAGGGTCGAGGAGCAAAGCTTAGTGCGGCTGCCGCCTGAAGTTCGACCTCCACTATCCCGCCATCGACCGTGATGGATGTGCTCGAATCACGCTGTCGCCTACCTCGATGGTTGAGCTCCTCCTATCTCCCGCCACAGACCGAGGATTGACCTCCTATGACGCCGCCACCGCCCACCAGCCAAGGATTGACCTCTTCTCCAGCAGCCGCTGCCTAGGCCGCCGCCGCCATCTCTATATGCAGAGCGGCTGTTTTTTACGGATATCCGCAGAGCGGCTGTCGGATGTTGGGTTCCGGCAAACCCTTAAGGTTCTAACACTGGGGTGCGCACGAAGTCTTTCCCTCCTACCGATCTACGCCCTAGCTCGCTAAGATCTCGCGGACGAACTCGACGAACTCGCAACACAGAAAGACACGGGGTTTATACTGGTTCGGGCCACCGTTGTGGTGTAATACCCTACTCCAGTGTGGTGGTGGTGGATTGCCTCTTGGGCTGATGATGAACAGTACAAGGGGAAGAACAGCCTCCTGAGGTTGAGGTGTTCTTGTGCTTGGTGACTTAGCGGGCGAGAGCTGGATGAACTGCTCGATGCCCCTACTGTGGTGGCTAGCTCTACTTATATAAGCCCTGGTCCTCTTCCCAAATATTGAGCGGGAAGGGAGCCAACAACGGAGGGCAAATTTGAAGGGGGGCAACTAGTACAAGCTATCCTGACAAAAGTGGTCTTCGCCTGCGAAAGGCTCTGGTGGTGACGCCGTCTTGGGCTCCATGATGACCTCCGCCTTGCCGTCCTCCTAGTCTTGGTCTCGTTGCACTGATATAGCAACCTTTGCCTGATGCCTCGGTACTCCTCGCCTGCGCTGGCCTCCTTAGCACCAAAGAGGAAACAAGGATGCTGCACGCTGGCGCCCGCCTGGTGTTGATCGTCATGGCTCACGTCACGAGAGCCTCGTGAGGTTTGCCCCGCCTTGATATCTCCGCTCCTCGCGAGCCTGCCTGACTAGGGCACTCCTGAGGAGGTCTTGCGTCGCCCGCCTCGTGCGGCTTGGCCCCTCGCGAGGGTCTTGGATGCCTTGCTGATGAAGATGGGCCGTACGGCCTGCTGGCTTAGCCACGCCGTGGGCCGCAGGCAGGCAAGTCTGGGGACCCCCGTTCCCAAAATGCGGACAGTAGCCCCTGGGCCCAAGGTGCGCTCGGGCTTGGCTTCGCGGTGAAGCCAATGGTCAAGTACAGAGCGCCGCGGGCCCCAAAAGCCTGGGGCCTCGGTTGACGCGTGGCGGATGATTGGACGTGGGCGTCTCCGCTTCCCCACGCTGCCCTTGAATCTGCCTGGCTATGCGGCCCCCGCCTCTCGCATAGTTATTCTTCCTTCGCCCACGCCCGGCTCCTCCAATCTCCCTGCTTCCTCGAGGCCCTGCTTTGCCCTTCCAATCTGACTTGCGCTCCGCCTGCTTCATCGCCATGGCGCCGAAACAGGCTGAAAAGGGGAAGAAACCTCTGCCTTTGCCTACTGCGCCTCCGCCCTTTGAGCGTGCGCTCGGCCGGCCTCGGGTGCTCAATGACGAGGCCATGGACAAGGTGCGCCCCATGCTTGCCTCCAGCTTCAACGAGTGGGGAGAGATGGTGACTTGGCCCGCGTCCCGCACCCGCATGGATCGGGCATCCACTGAGGTCCCGATCTTCATTGATGCCCTCTAGGCTGGCTTGATTCCTCCCTTCTCCGCCTTCTTCAACGCGGTGCTTGAGTATTATCAGATCCACACGCGTCATCTCGACCCTCAATCTGTGACCCTTCTTGCCGTTTTCGCCTTCTTGTGCGAGGCCATGGTGGGCATCGCTCCTTCCGTTGCCTTGCTTCGCCATTTCTTCTCATTGCATCTGACCGGTCCCCGGCAGAGCTCGGGGTGCATGAGTTTCCAGGCCGTGGCCGCGACTGCGGGCGCGGGGATTGACTTCGAGCTTCCCCATCAACGAGTGAGTTCCGCATACGATGGGTGTTTGTTGACGCCGGCGTGCTCAGCCCTCTGCTCCAAGTTCCGGCGGGGCCCGCTGTTCCAAACTCCGGCTGGGGCCACCAGAGGCTCTCGAGCCCCCGCCTTGCTCTTGTCTGGGCCAGGCTGAGGCTGCTGAAGGACCGCGGCGTGACCGCGCCTATGGTGGTGAAGGGGTTCGTCAAGCGCCGGATTGCTCCGCTTCAGCGCCACACTCGCGCAATGTGGACCTTGCTCAACAGTCAGGACCACATGAGGTTCCAGGAGTCTAGGCTCCCTCTCGGGACGCGGCAGACAGTGCTCAAGGTCTTGACGGGTGTCCCTTTGCCGGCCGAAATGCCTGGGAAGAATTGCCTGCTGTATCGCTGCAAGAACAAGGATGAGTTTGCAGCGAGCATGCCTTCCTTAGACGAATGGGGGCTGCGGCCAATCGGTCTGGTGGGGCCCCGTGAGAACCCCATCGTCGTGGTTCCCTTCCTTGCCGCTGGTGCCGAGCTCACCCCAAGTGGGGGTGCAGGAGGGTGAGCTCTGACGGAGGCTGGTGGCCCAAGTGCTGAGGAGCACATGCTGAGTGGTGATCCTGGGGCGTTATCCTCGGGAGCTTGCGACCTCCCTCTTGAAACGCCGGTCGCTGAGGAGACGCAGCGTGCGGCTCCCGAGGCTAAGGCCCCGGAAGCCTCGGGAGTTGGTGGTGAGGCGGTGCCCGGCTGTTTGCCGCATCCGGGCACCCCTGAAGTTGTCTCTCCAAGCTCTTCGCCCCGTGCAGGCCGCCACGTCCAGCGATACGGTCGGCTCTGTGTTGATTTCGCGGAGCTCCGCAAGAGGAGAGGATCCCCGAGCGGCAACAACATCTTTGGACCGCTGAAATGGAGGAAGTACATCGCCGTTGACGTGTAAGTATCGTATCATTGTGGCTCCTTGTGTGCTGTTTTCCATCTCCTGACGTCAGTTCTTCAGGGCTCCTTCCGTCGAGGCGGCTGCGCCTCCTAAGAAACGGCCTCCTCCTTTCTCAACTCCCCCATCGGCCTTGAGCGTTCCTGGTCTGCCTACCGCCCCTGGAGCAGGGCCGGTTGGGGGTGCATCCCTGCCTCCGTGGCGCGCTGAGCCTGCGGCTTGGTCACCCCTCCCCCACGGTCTGGCGTGGAGCCTGGCGGGCGTGCCCAAGACCCCTCCTTTGCTCATGGACAACAACTGGTTGGCTTCGATCTCCGGCTCCTTTCATGCAGCGTGCCCCAATCGGCTCGGCCTTCTCGCGAGGACTGGCTGACGTCAGGTGTGGCGTCAGCCCCCAGCCCCCTGCCGGGAGGTGGCGCGCCACTTGGCGCCCCGCCCGCTGCCCCGGAGGTGGAGGACGAGGTGGGCCGAGCGTTCGAGCTCGAGCGCGGGCAGGGCGTAGTTCTTCACGAGCTCTTCCAAGAGGCGATGGGCACGATGAGTCGACTGGGTGAAGAACTCGCTGGTGTCGACTCGCGCCTTGACGCTGAAGGTCTCCGGCTGGTGGAGGAGCGGCACAAGCTGAAGGTGGCCATCAACCTCGGTCGCTATCAGCGCGACCTTGAGAATGCGAAGGCCGAGGCGTCCCTCAAGATCGCCTATGAAGCCCGCTCACGAGCCTTGGAAGAGGCTCGCGAGGCTGACCATCGTCGCGAGGCTGCAGAGAAGCGCGCGTGGGAGCTCCAGGCCTGGAGCACGTCCCTTGAGCAGTAGGTGGAGGCGCGCAGGGCCGCTCTTACATCACTGAGGGGGACGCCCGTGGAGGAAGGGGAGGTCCGGAAGCGTGACGAGGCGCTGGACCTGGAAGCCGTGGAGCGCAGCCTCGAGCTCGAGCAACTGGAGACGAGGGAGAGTCAAGTTGCTCAAGCAGAAGATGTCGTCGGGGCTCGTGAGGCCAGAGTCGAGGATGAGGTCAATCGGCGGGTGGCCGAGGTTCGTGCGGACCTGGAGGGTAGGTACGACCTGAAGCTGAAGCTCGCGGGTACGGAGGATGCGGGAAGGGCCGCTGCCCTCAGGCCCGGGTTGGATGGGGCTGAGAGGCGGGCGGAAGCCACGGCCGCTGCCCTGGTTACAGCGCAGGCGGTCTTGGCCTCCGCCCGCGCCGAGCTGCGTTCCCTCCGGAGGCGGGTTGATGACGTTGTGGCCGTCGCACAGCAAAACATCGAGGCAGTGCTCCAACGATGAACGCTGGAGCGCGAGCATGCCCCAATGCTTCAGGATCTCCGAAATAGGGCAAATATCGCCCTGGGCCATATTTGCACGTGGAGGCGCCGGCTCCTCACTCGAATGATTATGCCAGCCACCTGACCTTCTTCACCGAGGTGTGATGTCTACTACACAACCTTCTTCTTGTAGACGTTGTTGGGCCTCCAAGTGCAGAGGTTTGTATGACAGTAGCAAATCTCCCTCAAGTAGATGACCTAAGGTTTATCAATCCGTGGGAGGCGTAGGATGAAGATGGTCTCTCTCAAACAACCCTGCAACCAAATAACAAAGAGTCTCTTGTGTCCCCAACACACCCAATACAATGGTAAATTGTATAGGTGCACTAGTTCGGTGAAGAGATGGTGATACAAGTGCAATATGGATTGTAGATATAGGTTTTTGTAATATGAAAATATAAAAACAACAAGGTAGCAACCGATAAAAGTGAGCGTAGATGGTATTGCAATGCTAGGAAACAAGGCCTAGGGTTCATACTTTCGCTAGTGCAAGTTCTCTCAACAATAATAACATAATTGGATCATATAACTATCCCTCAACATGCAACAAAGAGTCACTCCAAAGTCACTAATAGCGGAGAACAAACGAAGAGATTATTGTAGGGTACGAAACCACCTCAAAGCTATTCTTTCTGATCGATCTATTCAAGAGTCCGTAGTAAAATAACACGAAGCTATTCTTTCCGTTCGATCTATCATAGAGTTCGTACTAGAATAACACCTTAAGACACAAATCAACCAAAACCCTAATGTCACCTAGATACTCCAATGTCACCTCAAGTATCCGTGGGTATGATTATACGATATGCATCACACAATCTCAGATTCATCTGTTCAACCAACACATAGAGCTTCAAAGAGTGCCCCAAAGTTTCTACCGGAGAGTCAAGACGAAAACGTGTGCCAACCCCTATGCATAAGTTCACAAGGTCACGGAAGCCGCAAGTTGATCACCAAAACATACATCAAGTGGATCAATAGAATACCCCATTGTCACCATGGGTATCCCACGCAAGACATACATCAAGTGTTCTCAAATACTTAAAGACTCAATCCGATAAGATAACTTCAAAGGGAAAACTCAATCCATTACAAGAGAGTAGAGGGGGAGGAACATCATAAGATCCAACTATAATAGCAAAGCTCACGGTACATCAAGATCGTACCGAATCAAAAACATGAGAGAGAGATCAAACACATAGCTACAGGTACATACCCTCAGCCCCGAGGGTGAACTACTCCTCCTCGTCATGGAGAGCGTCGGGATGATGAAGATGGCCACCGGTGAGGGATCCCCCCTCCGGCAGGGTGCCGGAACAGGGTCCCGATTGGTTTTTGGTGGCTACAGAGGCTTGCGGCGGCGGAACTCTCGATCTATTCTGTTCCCCGATGGTTTTAGGGTATATGGGAATATATAGGCGAAAGAAGTCGGTAAGGGGAGCCACGAGGGGACCACGAGGGTGGAGGGCGCGCCCAGGGGGTGGGCGCGCCCCCTGCCTCGTGCTCTCCTCGTTGATCCCCTGACGTGCACTCCAAGTCTCTTGTATTGCTTTCTTTCCAAAAATAACTTTTCTGAAGGTTTCATTCCGTTTGTACTCCGTTTGATATTCCTTTTCTGCGAAACACTGAAACAAGGGAAAAAACAGAAACTGACACTGGGCTCTGGGTCAATAGGTTAGTCCCAAAAGTAATATAAAAGTGCATAGTAAAGCCCATTAAACATCCAAGATGGATAATATAATAGCATGAATACTTCATAAATTATAGATAGGTTGGAGACGTATCAGCATCCCCAAGCTTAATTCCTGCTCGTCCTCGAGTAGGTAAATGATAAAAGAAATAATTTATGAAGTGTGAATGCTAGCAAGTGCATAAGTTTGATCAATGATAATTTCAATCACCTTTTCTAGCATCATTATATGTCATAACAGTAGCTCAACTCATAAAACTTTTCATGATCAAGTAACAAGCTATTCACATGTTAAAGCATAGGCCATAAACTTTCTTGAAAACTAACAAACTATGTTCTCGGTCATCAAACAATTGCAATTCATCTTATTTTTAGGAAGGGTATATGTAAGAGCTTTGATTTAGCAAATCCCACATACTCAACTATCATATAGTCTTCCATGATTGCTACCACTCAAAGCATATTTTTAGAACAAATAGCATCCATCGAACACAGAGAAAGATAGGGGCTTAATGTTTCGCCTCCCAACTTATTTATCATATAGATAATTGTCAAAATAATAATTCATGATCAAATATATTTGAATGGCCATATATGCTTATATCTTTCCATCACATGATGCTTGCAAACTAAAGAGTAGGTTGGAATGATAAGCAATACTACTGACTCTTGCATAAAAGTAAAAGATAGGCCCTTCGCAGAGGGAAGCAGGGATTTGCATAGGTGCCAGAGCTCGAAGCTTTAAAACAGAGATGAAAATAATTTTGAGAGGTATGCTTTCATTGTCAACATAACGACCAAGAGTTCCCAATATCTTCCATACTAGATACATTATAGGCGGTTCCCACGCAGAACGGTAAAGATTTTACTCCCCCTCCACCAACATTCACACTCCACGGCTTGTCCGAAACAACGGGTGCCGTCCAACTATCAACATTCCTGGGGGAGTTTTGTTTAAATTATTTGCGGTTTTGTTTTTGATCTTTTGATCATAGGACTGGCATCCCAATTACCAGCCATTTTCTCGTGAATGATGAGCGGAGTCCACTCATCGTGAGAATAACCCACCTAGCATGGAAGATACTGACAGCCCCTAGTCGCTACATGAGTGATTCGGGCATACAAAACAGATTGTTATTTGAAGGTTTAGAGTTTGGCACATGCAAATTTACTTGGAACGGCCGGTAAATACCGCATATAGGTAGATATGGTGGACACTCATGGAAGAAACTTGGTTCAAGGAATTTGGATGCACAAGCAGTATTCCCGCTTAGTACAGATATTTTGGCTAGCAAAGGATTCTAAATAGCAAGCACCACATGTTAGAGGATCCATAACAATATAACTTCTATACAAATATACCCAAGCATAACTCATTATGTTGTCTTCCTTGTCCAACTTCAACTAATTTGCTCAGGTTTGAAAATAATTAATGGGGCTCACAATCATAGAAGATGTCCAAGATAGTATATTTATATGTGAAATCTCTCTTCCTTCAATATTCTTTCATGAATTGTTCAAGTGACCAATACAATGTTTGCTAACCTTCAATAAATTTACCACCTCTACTTCTTATATGTAAAGGCATTACTCCCCATGGGAAAATCATATGAAACATATATAATTTCAGATTTATGACATTCAAATCATTCAACCATTTACTCATAGGATATAAGTGAAGCACACGACTAAATGACAAACTACTCCAAAAAGATATGAGTGAAGATCAATGAGTAGTTAAATAATTATGTAGCTATGTGAAGACTCTCTCTCATTTAAGAATTTCAGATCTTGGTATTTTATTCAAACAACAAGCAAAGCTAAAGAAAATAAAATGACGCTCCAAGCAAAACACATATCATGTGGTGAATAAAAATATAGCTCCAAGTAAAGTTACCGATGAATGAAGAAAAAAGAGGGGATGCCATCCGGGGCATCCCCAAGCTTAGGCTTTTGGTTGTCCTTCAATATTACCTTGGGGTGCCTTGGGCATCCCCAAGCTTAGGCTCTTGCCACTCCTTATTCCATAGTCCATCGAATCTTCACCCAAAACTTGAAAACTTCACAACACAAAACTCAACAGAAAACTCGTAAGCTCCGTTGGCGAAACAAAACAAAACACCACTTCAAGGTACTGTAATGGACTCATTCTTTGTTTATATTGGTGTTAAACCTACTGTATTCCAACTTCTCTATGGTTTATAAACTATTTTACTAGCCATAGATTCATCAAAATAAGCAATCAACACACGAAAAACAGAATATGTCAAAAACAGAACAGTCTGTAGTAATCTGTAACTAACACAAACTTCTGGAACTCAGAAAAATCTGCCAAAATAGGAAGACCTATATAATTTGATTATTGATCTTCTGAAATTGGAATCAGTATTTTATCACGATCTGGTGATTTTAAACAATTGTTTTCGTGAACAGAAAGTTTCTGGAATTTTCAGCAAGATCAAATAACTATCATCCAAGAAGATCCTATAGGTCTTACTTGGCACAAACACTAATTAAAACATAAAACCGCATCTAACCAGAGGCTAGATGATTTATTTATTACTAAACATAACCAAAAAGCAAAGAACTAAAATAAAAATTGGGTTGCCTCCCAACAAGCGCTATCGTTTAACGCCCCTAGCTATGCATGATGATTTCAATGATGCTCACATAAAAGATAAGAATTGAAACATAAAGAGAGCATCATGAAGAATAGGACTAGCACATTTAAGTCTAACCCACTTCCTATGCATACGGATTTTGTGAGCAAACAACTTATGGGAACAAGAATCAACTTGCATAGGATGGTAAAACAAGCATAACTTCAAGATTTTAAGCACATAGAGAGGAAACTTGATATTATTGCAATATGTAGAAGCATATGATCCTCTCTCATAATAATTTTCATTAGCATCATGAATGAATTCAACAATATAACCATCACATAAAGCATTCTTTTCATGATCTACAAGCATAGAATTTTTATTACTCTCCACATAAGCAAATTTCTTCTCATGAATAATAGTGGGAGCAAACTCATCAAAACAACTATCATGTGATTGAAAATTAAGATCAAGATGACAAGTTTCATGGTTATCATTATTCTTTATAGCATAAGTGTCATCACAATAATCATCATAGATAGGAGGCATGCTTTCATCATAATAAATTTGCACATCAAAACTTGGGGGACTAAAAATATCATATTCATCAAACATAGCATCCCCAAGCTTGTGGCTTTGCATATCATTAGCATCATGGGTATTCAAAGAATTCATACTAACAACATTGCAATCATGCTCATCATTCAAAGATTTAGTACCAAACATTTTATAGACTTCTTCTTCTAGCACCTGAGCACAATTTTCATTTCCATCATTCTCACGAAAGATATTAAAAAGATGAAGCGTATGAGACAAACTCAATTCCATTTTTTTTGTAGTTTTCTTTTATAAACTAAACTAGTGATAAAACAAGAAACTAAAAGATTTGATTGCAAGATCTAAAGATATACCTTCAAGCACTCACCTCCCCGGCAACGACGCCAGAAAAGAGCTTAGTTAACGGGGTGTGAGTGCCGCTTACCTAGCCTCCCCGGCAACGGCGCCAGAAAAGAGCTTGATGTCTACTACACAACCTTCTTCTTGTAGACGTTGTTGGGCCTCCAAGAACAGAGGTTTGTAGGACAGTAGCAAATTTCCCTCAAGTGGATGACCTAAGGTTTATCAATCCGTGGGAGGCGTAGGATGAAGATGGTCTCTCTCAAACAACCCTGCAACCAAATAACAAAGAGTCTCTTGTGTCCCCAACACACCCAATACAATGGTAAATTGAATAGGTGCACTAGTTCGGCGAAGAGATGGTGATACAAGTGCAATATGGATGGTAGATATAGGTTTTTGTAATCTGAAAATATAAAAACAACAAGGTAGCAACCGATAAAAGTGAGCGTAGATGGTATTGCAATGCTAGGAAACAAGGCCTAGGGTTCATACTTTCACTAGTGCAAGTTCTCTCAACAATAATAACATAATTGGATCATATAACTATCCCTCAACATGCAAAAAAGAGTCACTCCAAAGTCACTAATAGCACCAATAGTATAGCAATTATCATCATCACAATGAGTAATAGGAGCAACATCATTTGGGAGGGATACCTTTCTACCTTTGCTTCTTCGTCTTTTCTTTTTCTTTTTCACCTCATGTGTGGGTTTAACCCTCTTTTTTGAACTCCTTATTGATGAGATTGGTTGGATAGAAGGCTCCTCCTCGTTACCTGATTCATCATAAGAAATAATAGGAGAATATTGGGAAGTCTCTTCCCTTTCATTAGTGTTATCTTCATCTTCTATTTGCTTTCTTTTCTTTATGTAATTGGCAATATAAGGATTTTCAATGCAATTCACTGCACAATACATATAAATTTCTTCTAGATCAAAATCAAGAAGTTTATCACGGGCAAATACTGGAAGATAGTTAGTTATACGTTTCATTTCTTCATAGCCCATAAGCAAACTAAGTCATTATGATGTGCAAGGGAAATCAAGTCATCACAATTTTTGGAAACGATTAGATCATGAAACAATTTGCATCGGATAGTTAAATGACCACGTTCATTGCAAAGTTCACAAGTACGCTAAGAAAATTTAAATTTTTAGCACAAACATCTAGCCTTTCTTGCAACCATTTAGTTTCCAAATACTTATGCCTCTTGCAAAATCTATTTTCCCTAATTGGTGTGTACTTGCAAACTCTATGCACTCCACAAAAGTTGACATGCTTATAAGAGACATTTTCATCATGACTAGTGCAATCATCATTAGTACTATGGATATTCAAGGAGTTCATACTAACAACATTGCAATCATGCTCATCATTCAAAGATTTAGTGCCAAAAAATTTAATGCATTCTTCTTCTAACACTTTGGCACAATTTTCCTTTCCATCATACTCACGAAAGATATTAAAAAGATGAAGCGTATGAGGCAAACTCAATTCCATTTTTCGTAGTTTTATTTTATAGACTAAACTAGTGATAAAACAAGAAACTAACAGATTCGATTGCGAGATCTAAAGATATACCTTCAAGCACTCACCTCCCCGGCAACGGCGCCAGAAAAGAGGTTGATGTCTACTACACAACCTTCTTCTTGTAGACGTTGTTGGGCCTCCAAGTGCAGAGGTTTGTAGGACAGTAGCAAATTTCCCTCAAGTGGATGACCTAAGGTTTATCAATCCGTGGGAGGCGTAGGATGAAGATGGTCTCTCTCAAGCAACCCTGCAACCAAATAACAAAGAGTCTCTTGTGTCCCCAACACACCCAATACAATGGTAAATTGTATAGGTGCACTAGTTCGGCGAAGAGATGGTGATACAAGTGCAATATGGATGGTAGATATAGGTTTTTGTAATCTGAAATTATGAAAACAGCAAGGTAACTAAAGATAAAAGTGAGCGTAAACGGTAATGCAATGCTAGGAAACAAGGCCTAGGGTTCATACTTTCACTAGTGCAAGTTCTCTCAACAATAATAACATAATTGGATCATATAACTATCCCTCAACATGCAACAAAGAGTCACTCCAAAGTCGCTAACAGCGGAGAACAAACGAAGAGATTATGGTAGGGTACGAAACCACCTCAAAGTTATCCTTTCTGATTGATCTATTCAAGAGTCCGTAGTAAAATAACATGAAGCTATTCTTTCCGTTTGATCTATCATAGAGTTCGTACTAGAATTACACCTTAAGACACAAATCAACCAAAACGCTAATGTCACCTAGATACTCCAATGTCACCTCAAGTATCCGTGGGTATGATTATACGATATGCATCACACAATCTCAGATTCATCTATTCAACCAACACACAGAACTTCAAAGAGGGCCCCAAAGTTTCTTCCGGAGAGTCAAGACGAAAACGTGTGCCAACACCTATGCATAAGTTCACAAGGTCACGGAACCCGCAAGTTGATCACCAAAACATACATCAAGTGGATCAATGGAATACCCCATTGTCACCACGGGTATCCCACGCAAGACATACATCAAGTGTTCTCAAATCCTTAAAGACTCAATCCGATAAGATAACTTCAAAGGGAAAACTCAATCCATTACAAGACAGTAGAGGGGGAGAAACATCATAAGATCCAACTATAATAGCAAAGCTCGCGGTACATCAAGATCGTGCCGAATCAAGAACACGAGAGAGAGAGAGAGATCAAACACATAGCTACTAGTACGTACCCTCAGCCCCGAGGATGAACTACTCCCTCCTCGTCATGGAGAGCGTCGGGATGATGAAGATGGCCACCGGTGAGGGATCGCCCCTCCGGCAGGGTGCCGGAACAGGGTCCCGGTTGGTTTTTGGTGGCTACAGAGGCTTGCAGCGGCGGAACTCCCGATCTATTCTGTTCCCCGATGGTTTTAGGGTATATGGGAATATATAGGCGAAAGAAGTCGGTAAGGGGAGCCACGAGGGGCCCACGAGGGTGGAGGGCGCGCCCAGGGGGTGGGCGCGCCCCCTGCCTCGTGCTCTCCTCGTTGATCCCCTGACGTGCACTCCAAGTCTCCTGTATTGCTTTCTTTCCAAAAATAACTTTTCTGAAGGTTTCATTCCGTTTGGACTCCGTTTGATATTCCTTTTCTGTGAAACACTGAAACAAGGGAAAAATTAGAAACTGGCACTGGGCTCTGGGTCAATAGGTTAGTCCCAAAAGTAATATAAAAGTGCATAGTAAAGCCCATTAAACATCGAAGATGGATAATATAATAGTATGAATACTTCATAAATTATAGATAGGTTGGAGATGTATCAAGGTGGTGACGCACCTGGAGGCTCGATCTGCCAGAGCTTGTCAGCTTGTGGAGGAAAGGGGACGTGGCCTGCTTGAGCGCGCTTTCTCCCGCGTCTTCAGCCACCTCCTGAATGCCGACCCCAACTTTGATTTCGACGCCGCCATCGCCCCCGTACCCACGGCTGTCCGGAGCGACCTGGCGCATTGGGTTGAGGACAATGGGGACGCATTGGTCAGGGCCTTCACCTCGGAGGATGACGCGGTGGTGGTCTCCGCAGACGAAGGCGACGTGGTCGACGACGGCGACGGGGGCGTTGCCGATGACGGCGACGATGCCGACGAAGACGATGACGACGCGAGTGACGCGTCCGCGGGTGATGCAGCGAGCGACATTTCTGGCTGACCCCATGTTCTCCTGTCGTTTCATCTTGTACACAAAACTCGGGCGTGGCCCTTGGAAAACTTGTAAGAGCATTTTGAGAGGGGAAGCCCCTCATGTAAGCAAATTGCAGTTTTACTTTCCTATGCGGTGTGAGTTTGTGTTCTCGCGGGCTTGTGAATCCAGGTGCGAGTTTTCTGTCACGGTTTACCTTAGCCGGTGCCAGCTTTGAGCTGGGTCGCGAGGCGTCGAGCTTATGTGTAACACCACGGATGTAACTTTCCATATTTGTAACTCCAACTCTTGCCATTTTCGGCTATGTGTTATGATATTCCCTCCGTGGTTGGGTTTTTGTCTTTCATTTTGCATTTTGTTCATGTCATGCATCTCATATCATGTCATCATGTGCATCTCTTTTGCATACGTGTTCGTCTCATGCATCCGAGCATTTTCCCCGTTGTCCGTTTTGCAATCCGGCACTCCCACATGCACCGGCGCACCCCTCTTGTTTCTTTTCGTGAGCGGGTGTTAAACGTTCTCGGAATGGACCGAGGTTTGCCAAGTGGCCTTGGTACACCACCGGTAGGCCACCTGTCAAGTTTCGTTCCATTTGGAGGTCGTTTGATGCTCCAACGGTTAACCGGGTAACCGCAAAGGCCTTTTGTGTGTTGCAGCCAACCCCCCCTCCAAACAGCCCAATAACCCACCTAAGTCACTTCCATGCTCTCGGTCGTTCGATCATGATTGTGTGGGTGAAAACCGCACTCCATTTGGAGTCTCCTAACTCCCTCTACCTATATATATGCCTTCCTTTCCAAATTCGCGGTGCAACCCTAGCCTTCTTCCCCTTCGCGCCGCCGGACGAAAAATCCCGTCGACGGACGTGTCCGCCGCCCTCTCCACCGCCACGTGTCGCCTCCAGATTTGCCAGGCCGCCGCGCCCACTTCCCCCGCGCCGCCGCGCGCCGGCCCGCCGGGGCCCAGGCGGGGCCCTCCCGGCCCGCCTGCGCCCGAGCACCTCCTCCCGCGCCCGTGCGCGCGCCGCCCCGCACCCCGGGTCGCCTCCGCGGTCCGCCACCTCGCCGTCCTCGCCCGCGCCCGCCGCCGACCGCCTCTGCCGTCCGCCGCCTCGTCGTCCTCGCCCGTGCCCACGCCTCGCCGCCTCGCCCGACGCCCCGTCGTCCTCCTCCTTCCCCGGCGCCCGTCCTCGTCCGGCCTCCCCGTCCTCCAACTCCGGCGAGCGCCCCCGGTGAACCTCAAAGACCGCGCCGGATCTGGATCTGACGAGGTTGACTTTTCCCCCCTCGTTTTCTGCCAAGTCCCGAAGATATCACAATATGTTGCTCTGTTCATCATGGCATATCTCATTGCATACTGCTCCGTTTTGCGTGCATGATATATCGAAATGTTCATCAGTTTATGCTATTCATTTTGATCCATTGTGCCATGCTCGTTTGAGTCCATCTTGATGCCCAAATCTCTGGTGCAAGAGTGCTATATGATGTTTACAGTTGTTACTTATCAGAACTTGATGTTTTGTTATTTTTGTTGCATTTGATGTGTGCATCTTATGGGCATGAGCTCTACAGGTGTTTTGATCTATGCCATGCCATCTTTACAGAGGTGTATGCCATGTATTTTTGTGATCTATGTGGTGACTAGCACAAGCATGCAAACTAGGCTTCGTGATGTTTCTGTTTTCAGGGACTTAGGATTTTGCTGTCTTTTACCTGCTGTTATTTTGTTGCCATGTATCCATATGGCTACAGTGAGATCCATGCTTCTTTTGGGTATGTTTAGTAAGGATGTTTTGTAGATATAGTTGTGCTCTATCCATCCATGCCCCTGTTTGCAATTATGGAGTGCCATAGCATGTCTCAATCTTGCTCTACTTTTGCTATAAAATATTCCTGGCAGATTGTTAACATGATATTCAATTTTGCCAAGGTTGTAGTAGTTGAGACATACATGCTATGAAGTTGCTCTTGCCATGGTTAGCTTCTTAAACATGCCATCTTGCTGTAGGTATGCTTGTTTTGTCATGCATTGCTTTGTGATGCGTGAATCGAGCTCACAAAGATGCCTTCATAATTCTGTTAATGCCATGCTCTGTTTTCTGCTAAGTCTGAAACATGTTAACGAAACTTGCTATGTTTACATGGGTGCCACCATATCTTCTGTGCCTTTTTGGCTCATGGTCATTAAGTGACTTTTGTATCTATGCATTTATTAGATTCATGACATGCCTTATTTTGCTATGTTAAGTTCATGTAGCATGTGTTTTGCTTGCTCTGAACATTGCTACCTGATGCTGTTTCAGCCATGTTCAGTATTTTCACCAAATCTGTGAAGCTGATATCTTTTGCACTTTTGCCATGCCTGTTTGAACCTGTTATGGTGTGATCTAGTCGTAGCTCAGTGTTCATCTTTTGTCAAGCATCTCCTGTAGATTACTGCCATATGCTTTGCTGCTACGTTGGGGTGCTGTAGCATAGTTACTTGATGTATTCTAAGTGCTATCCTGCTGTTAATCGCAGATTCATGTCATTCTTGTTTTGCTTGCCTTTTGCAAACCGTGCATCCGTTTCCGGTGATCTTTATATCAATTTCGACCGAAATCATCTCACCTTTCCAGTGGAATACTTGGTTTGCCAAGTTTCTGCCTTGTTAATCCTTTTTCTTCTGGAGCACGCATACGCATCGCATATCATATCTCGCATATCATGCATGTATTGCATCATGTTACTTGTGCATTTCCCGTGATTGATTGTGGTTCCATTGCTTGTGTTCCTGTTGTGGGTAGAGCCGGGAGACGAGTTCGTGAACGAGGAACCTGTTGAGTACGCTTACGAGGATCAAGCTTTCGATAACTCTGAGAACCTCGCAGGCAAGATGACCATACCCTCGAAATCACTTCTATCTTTGCTTTGCTAGTTGTTCGCTCTTTTGCTATGCTGCGCTACCTACCACTTGCTATATCATGCCTCCCATATTGCCATGTCCAGCCTCTAACCATCTTTTCCTAGCAAACCATTGTTTGGCTAAGTTACCGCTTTTGCTCAGCCCTTCTTATAGCGTTGCTAGTTGCAGGTGAAGTTGAAGTGGGTTCCATGTTGGAACATGGATATTTTGGCATATCACAATATCTCTTATTTAATTAATGCATCTATATATTTGGTAAAGGGTGGAAGGCTCGGCCTTATGCTTGGTGTTTTGTTCCACTCTTGCCGCCCTAGTTTCCGTCATACCGGTGTTATGTTCCTTGATTTTGCGTTCCTTACACGGTTGGGTGATTTATGGGACCCCCTTGACAGTTCGCCTTGAATAAAACTCCTCCAGCAAGGCCCAACCTTGGTTTTACCATTTGACCACATACCACCTATACTTTTCCCTTGGGTTTTCGCGAGCCCGAGGGTCATCTTTATTTTGGACCCCCCCCCCCGGCCAGTGCTCCTTCGAGTGTTGGTCCGAACCGAGCTGCCTGCGGGGCCACCTTGGGGAAACTTGAGGGCTGGTTTTACTCGTAGCTAGTCTCATCCGGTGTTGCCCTGAGAACGAGATATGTGCAGCTCCTATCGGGATTTGTCGGCACATCGGGCGGCTTTGCTGGTCTTGTTTTACCATTGTCGAAATGTCTTGTAAACCGGGATTCCGAGACTGATCGGGTCTTCCCGGGAGAAGGTTTATCCTTCGTTGACCGTGAGAGCTTATAATAGGCTAAGTTGGGACACCCCTGCAGGGTATTATCTTTCGAAAGTCGTGCCCGCGGTTATGAGGCAGATGGGAATTTGTTAATGTCCGGTTGTAGAGAACTTGACACTTGACTTAATTAAAATACATCCACCGTGTGTGTAGCCGTGATGGTCTCTTTTCGGCGGAGTCCGGGAAGTGAACACGGTTTGAGTTATGCATAAACGTAAGTAGTTTCAGGATCACTTCTTGATCATTTCTAGCTTCGCGACCGTTGCGTTGCTTCTCTTCTCACTCTCTTTTGCGTATGTTAGCCACCATATATGCTTAGTGCTTGCTGCAGCTCCACCCCATTACACCATCCTTTCCTATAAGCTTAAATAGTCTTGATCTCGCGGGTGTGAGATTGCTGAGTCCTCGTGACTCACAGATTCTACCAAAACAGTTGCAGGTGCCGACGATACCAGTGCAGATGACGCAACCGAGCTCAAGTGGGAGTTCGACGAGGAACGTGGTTGTTACTATGTTTCGTTTCCTGATGATCAGTAGTGGAGCCCAGTTGGGACGATCGGTGATCTAGCATTTGGGGTTATCTTATTTTCATTTGGATTTGACCGTAGTCGGTCTATGTGTGGATTTTGGATGATGTATGAATTAATTTATGAATTGTGTGAAGTGGCGATTGTAAGCCAACTCTCGTTATCCCATTCTTGTTCATTACATGGGATTGTGTGAAGATGACCCTTCTTGCGACAATACCTACAATGCGGTTATGCCTCTAAGTCGTGCCTCGACACATGGGAGATATAGCCGCATCGTGGGCGTTACAAGTTGGTAATCAGAGCCATCCCCGACTTAGGAGCCCCCTGCTTGATCAAATCGCTGGCGTTGTTGAGTCTAGAACAAAAAATTGTTTTGAGTCTTAGGATTATATATATCGGAGAGTAGGATTCTTTTTACTCCTCAGTCCCTTCGTCACCCCTGAGACTCCGTGGCGTGTACAGCCCCAACTCATTATTACGTGAGAGTGTCACGGGCGGCGAGCTTCACAGGCACTGGGCCTTCTTCACAGGTACGGGCCTTTTGCTTCATATCGCCAGACGAGGGCCCCGCCTTGCGCCACCCTTGACCTCCTTTCAGCCGACCGGTCACCGGGACGACACAAAAGAGGGAAAGAGGACGCCAGCGGTGCGTCGACGACCACAGGTCCTCTGCCGGGGGAAGGGTCGCCGAGGCCTCCCCGGCAGAGGGCCTACCTCCGGGTGTCGCCAGGCGTCGCGCGACGTGGGGAGGGGCCTTGCTCCTGGTTCCCTCCTGGCGGCCCCCAGCGTGTTTCCCTTGTTGGAAGGGGTGCTGCCGTGCCAGGGTCGTCGATCGACGCTGCAACCTGATTCATCTGCAGGCCATGGTTAGCGTAAGCCTGTTCCTGAGAGATTAGCAATACCCTGTAGTTGTCGTTGCCGGCGCGATCGTCGTGGTTCTCCATTGGTTCTTGGAAAGCCTCGGCTCCTAGCGCCCCCTCTCCCCAATCTTCTCCAACGAATGAGCTGTGGTCATCCTCCGGTGCGTACTCTTGGTCCATCATGCGGGGCATGTAGGCCTCCGGGGCCGTCACCCCGAACACCTCGCCATAGTGCCCCACGCTCCATGTTGCTCGGCCCAGGGTGGCGCCCTGAGGTTGGTAGCGTGGCATCCGGCTAGGACCATGGGGGCGACGCTTGTGCCCGTGCTTGTCGCAAGCCCCATACGCCACTGGCCATGCTGATGTTGACGAAGCCCCCGGGCGTAGTTGATGGCGCGCGGCTGTGGTGAGGCTCGCCGCATGGCCCTGCAGTGGCCTGAGGAGAAAGTCGATAGCAGAAAGGTGGTGCTCCCGACGCCGTTGCATCCAGCAGCTCGGCAACACGCTCTAGCAGTTCTTCCCATCCGCTTTCCATCAGCCTGCACCGCAGCAGCTCCCTTGCCACGGTGAGCGCTGCCCGCATGTTTGCTTGCTCCCGCCGTGAGTGCGGCGCCGTTGCTGCGGCATGGCTCGCTGCTCTTGCAGCGGCCCGTACTTGCCGCGGGGTGAGGGTGGACGACACCTGGCCGCGCTGGCCACGTCCGGCGGAGTTTGGCGGCGCTCGCGCCGCCTGGAGCGTGGGGTCGAGGTCTTCATGGGCAGGCGGCGCTGCCCGGGCTGGCCAGGCTGCCCAGCAGTTGGAGCCGGCCCTTGAGTCACCGGAGATCGTGGCTGTGGAGCTTCGGCGAGCTGGTCGGCGGAGAAGAAGCTCCGGCGCAGCCCTACTTGGCGCACCAAATGTCGGATGTGGGGTTCCGGCAAACCCTTAAGGTTCGAACACTGGGGTGCGCGTGAAGTCTTTCCCTCCTACCGATCTACGCCCTAGCTCGCTAAGATCTCGCGGACGAACTCGACGAACTCGCAACACAGAAAGACACGGGGTTTATACTGGTTCGGGCCACCATTGTGGTGTAATACCCTACTCCAGTGTGGTGGTGGTGGATTGCCTCTTGGGCTGATGATGAACAGTACAAGGGGAAGAACAGCCTCCTGAGGTTGAGTTGTTCTTGTGCTTGGTGACTTAGAGGGTGAGAGCTGGATGAACTGCTCGATGCCCCTACTGTGGTGGCTAGCTCTACTTATATAAGCCTTGGTCCTCTTCCCAAATATTGAGCGGGAAGGGAGCCAACAACGGCGGGCAAATTTGAAGGGGGACAACTAGTACAAGCTATCCTGACAAAAGTGGTCTTCGCCTGCGAAAGGCTCTGGTGGTGACACCGTCTTGGGCTCCACGATGACCTCCACCTTGTCGTCCTCCTGGTCTTGGTCTCGTTGCACCGATATAGCACCTTTGCCTGATGCCTCGGTACTCCTCGCCTGCGCTGGCCTCCTTAGCACCAAAGAGGAAACAAGGACGCTGCACGCGCTGGCGCCCGCCTGGTGTCGATCGTCATGGCTCACGTCACAAGAGCCTCGTGAGGTTTGCCCCGCCTTGATATCTCCGCTCCTCGCGAGCCTGCCTGACTAGGCCACTCCTGAGGAGGTCTTGAGTCGCCCGCCTCGCGCGGCTTGGCCCCTCGCGAGGGTCTTGGATGCCTTGCTGATGAAGATGGACCATACGGCCTCTTGGCTTAGCCCCGCCATGGGCCGCAGGCAGGCAAGTCTGGGGACCCCCGTTCCCAGAACGCCGGCAGCGGCTGTTTACACGGTATCACTGTAACTCAATTATATGGTCAGGGTAGTACATCACATACAGTTATGTAACGGCAATCGTGTCTCACCTCGTTGTCTTCTCACATGGTTTGGTGCGGAAATCATGGGTGACGTTGTAATACCTAACACAAACGACATATATAAACAGTGTGCTGTATACAACATATAGTGCCATAAGTAGTTCCCGACCGTTAGCTTATCCCCACAGTTTCCCCATTTCCCCCAAATCCCTACATAGCCTCCAAATTCCCTCACATGGCGCTGACATTGGGGGAATGCGGACGAGTGGTGCTGATGGTTTCGGTCTGGCTGCTCCTGCTCGTATCGCCGCCACGACGGCGGTCGCCGCCGAGCACTTGCCTAAGGTCATCAGAAGGCAGGTGTACTACGGATCCGAATCGTCCTATCAGGTTCCAATCTATCCTGATCTTTTTTAGCATGTCCAAAGTAGCTCCTTCTTGAATTCATCATGAATGACCGCCCCCCCCCCAGGAAAGCGATCTACCGCCGAATTCGGAGCATGACTCCAGACTCCCGCAACACGAGTTCGACTCCGAGTTTTGCGCCACCGAGAAGTACCAAAAGCTGAGTTGTGTGCATGGGCACACTCCCGCTCGACGTGTATGCACGGAGGGAATTGACATTGGCAGGCGGTTTCTCAGTTTCCCCTTAGAGGTTAGTGCTAAGTTCATCATTTTACTTGAGTTAATGCCACCGCTCATCCTGAATACTATTTAACATTGGTAGGGATATGAGGCTTGTGCCTTTGTTAACTGGTTGGATGAAGAATGGCATGGCAGGGCTCGGAGTGTTATCACCAAGCTTGCAGAAGATAACATAAAGCTATAGAAGAAATTGGCTGATCTGGAATGTACAATTAGTATGATGAAGCAAGAAAGAATCAATCACAGGCAATAGATGAAAGCAAGAGACAAGAAGGAACTAGCATGTGTAGTTGTGGTTGTCGCATTAGCCATGTTCTATGCGATGTTTGCAATGATGATTAGGGGTTTTGTTTGATAGTATCGCTAAAGCACATCTAGATGTGATCTAAGTAATGCACATCTAGGTCCTATGCCATTGATGTTACGCGAAGATTCGTGCAGATAGTTTCCTTTGTCTTTTTTCTTTTCCTTTGTAGTTTGATTATTACTGGCTTTATCAATCAGAGCTCAATGTATTGCTTGCCAACTGTCCTACTCCATTCATACCAGTACCGGTGCACAATCCCAAAACTCGTTCCTTGTTTTTGTCCTGAAAAAAGAAACCAGCCAAATAGCCAATAGGAGTCATGCGCAACCCCGGAATTTGGAGCGACTGGGTACAAATAATTGCGGTTGATTATATCAGCGGTTAGATAATACGTCAATCCCCACTTCAATTGGCAGTTCCTATTCTCTGCATACCCGCTTAAGTGTCCACCATTTCATCATCCCTAGCAGGCCGCGCTACACACTGGCACACACTCTGCAGCCATGTCGAGCGACAGTGAGGACGACAGTTCGGCCAGTAGTCTGGCGCCCAATGATAGGTCAACATCGGAATCATCCCGCTCGTCTTCCATGAGTCTGGCGTCAAGCCTAGACCTCGATTATATCCGGATCATGGAAAGGACGCCACCTCCGGAGTCGTCAGACGACAACCAGACGGACGAGGAGCCGTCGAAGGACGAAGAAGAGGGCAAAGATGATGAGGAGGAGGAATGGTCGAACGAGGAGGAGGACGATGACGACGACGGCGGTGATGAAAAGCCAACGGTCAGCGGCAAGAAGCGTCCTCGCCAAGACGATGTCGTGGGGCCATCCAACAACAACAACAAGAAGGACTAAATTAAGCAAACTATATATATCTCTGTTTCCGTTCGCTCATATTAATTTGTTATCTCTGTTTATCATGTCAATCTCATCGCAGACGGTTAGTAATACATATTCGACAAAGATCTTCTGCATTATCACCCATAGGTTGGTTTCTTAAACTGTGTGCCCTGACGAGCACACAATTCACAAAAAAGACAGTATGGGCTGTCTATAATGATCACACACAATTCTGATTGCCGACCTGTTTGCCGGGTATCACACACATCTTGTTACGCCGAATCGTTTGTGTTCACCTCGATCATCGCAAACGGTTCATCTGAGAGAACTATATGCCGTATATCGCACGGACCTTGATCTGGCTACCCATTTCTGTTGTTCTATCTCATCGCAAACGGTTCATATGGATCAACCGTATGCCCAGTATCGCACACGCAACTAAAATCTGAACCGTGTTTGATGTATCATTAATCGCAAACGTTTTGTGTCTTTTCTGACGGGTTTTTTACATCACCGTTTGCGATTAATGCATCGCACACTGTTTCGTCAAAGGGTCTCTGATCATAGAGTCACGTTAGCAGCATCCTGCAGTAGTGGAACCCTAATCACCAAACTACTTGAGTCTAGGGCTTATGGTTTAGGGAACCCTAATTACCACCATCTATCATCCATCTTGATGGGGAACGTTGCATGGAAAAAAATATTTCTATGCACACGCAAGATCTATCCATGGAGATGCATAGCTACGAGAGGGGGAGAGCAACTCCATACCCTTGAAGATCGCTAAGCGGAAGTGTTTATCAACGCGGTTGATGTAGTCGTACACCTTCACGATCCGTCCCGATCAACTACAAAACGTACGGCACCTCCGCGTTTAGCACAGGTTTAGCTCGATGATGTCCTCGCCTTCTTGATCCAGCAAGAGGGGCAAAGTAGTAGATGTGTCCCAGGTGCTATCCCTACCCCTCTATTTATATGGTGAGCCTTAGGGTCAAAACTTGGAGAAAAAGCCTCCTCAAAGTCAGTTTTGCCCGCAAGGCAAGAGTCCTACTCGGACTCCAGGACTAGACGTCGGGGTTCCTGGCGTCTGGACCCAGACGCCAGGGTTCCCGGCGTCTGGACACTAGGGTCCCTGGCGTCTGGCCCTTGGCCTTCGCAAAACTGCCTTTTACACTTACCAAAAGCTCTGTGGGCTTTACCCCTTGGCCCAAATAAAGTGTTCTCGTGCCCGAACATTTCGGGAAACATCTGAAACCTCTTCCGGTGAATTCCGGAACCCTTTCGGAGACCAAACACTATTATCCCATATATCAATCTTTACCTCTGGACTAATCCGGAGCTCCTCGTCATGTCCGTGATCTCATCCAGGACTCCGAACAACATTCGGTCACCAACATACATAACTCATATAATACTATATCATCAACAAACGTTGAGCGTGCGGACCCTACGAGTTCGAGAATGATGTAGACATGACCGACATGCTTCTCCATTCAATAACCAATAGCGGGACATGGATGCCCATATTGGTTCCTACATATTATACGAAGATCTTTATCGGTCGAACCTTTATGACAACATATGTAGTTTCCTTTGTCTGTCAGTATGTTACTTGCCCGAGATTCGATCGTCGGTATCTTCACCTAGTTCAATCCTGTTATCGGCAAGTCTCTTTTCTCGTTCCGTAATACATCATCCCATAACTAACTCCTTAGTCACTTTGCTTGCAAGCTTCTTGTGATGATGTATTACCGAGAGGGCCCAGAGATACCTCTCGGTCATAGGAGTGACAAATCCCAGTCTCGATCCATGCCAACTCAACAGACACCTTCGGAGATACATGTAGAGCACCTTTATGATCACCCAGTACGTTGTGACGCTTGATGGCACACAAGACATTCCTTCGGAGTCCAGGAGTTGTATGATATCATGGTCGGAGAAACATGTATTTGAAATTAAGAAAGCAGTAGCAATAAACTGAACGATCATATGCTATGCTAACGGTTGGGTCTTGTCCATCACATCATTCTGCTAATGATGTGATCTCGTTATCAAATGACAACTCATGTCTATGGTTAGGATACCTTAACCATCTTTTGATCAACGAGCTAGTCTAGTAGAGGCTCACTAGGGACACAGTATTTGTTTATGTATCCACACATGTATTTAGGTTTTTGGTCAATACAATTCTAGCATGAATAATAAACCTTTATCATGAATAAGGAAATATAATAATAACAACTTTATTATTGCCTCTAGGGTATATTTCCATCAGTCTCCCACTTGCACTAGAGTCAATAATCTAGATTACATTGTAATGAATCTAACACCCATGGAGTCTTGGTGTTAATCATGTTTTGCTCGCGGAAGAGGCTTAGTCAATGGGTCTGCAACATTCAGATCTGTATGCACTTTACAAATTTCTATGTCTCCATCCTTGACATATTCGCGAATGGAGTTGGAGCGTCGCTTGATGTGTTTTGTTCTCTTGTGAAACCTGGCTTCCTTCACTAAGGCACTTGCTCCAGTGTTGTCACAAAAGATTGTCATTGGACCCGATGCACTATGTATTACCCCCAGATCGGATATGAACTCCTTCATCCAGACTCCTTCATACGCTGCTTCCGAAGCAGCTATGTACTCCACTTCACATATATCCCGCCACGACGCTCTGCTTAGAACTGCACCAACTTACAGTTCCACCATTTAATATAAACACTTATCTGGTTTGTGACTTAGAGTCATCTGGATCTGTGTCGAAGCTAGCATCAACGTAACCCTTTACGACGAGCTCTTCGTCACCTCCATAAACGAGAAACATATCCTTGGTCCTTTTCAGGCACTTCAGAATATTCTTGACTGTTGTCCAGTGATCCACTCCTGGATTACTTTGGTACCTCCCTGCCATACTAATGGCAAGGCACACATCAGGTCTGGTACACAGCATGGCATACATTATAGAACCTATGGTTGAGGCATAGGGAATGACTTTCATTCTCTCCATATCTTCTGCCGTGGTCGGGCTTTGTGTCTTACTCAAATTCACACCTTGCAGAACAGGCAAGAACCCCTTCTTGGACTGATCCATTTTGAACTTCTTCAAAATCTTATCAAGGTATGTGCTTTGTGAAAGTCCTATTAAGCGTCTTGATCTATCCCTATAGATGTTGATGCCCAATATGCAAGCAGCTTCACCAAGGTCTTTCATTGAAAAATCCTTATTCAAGTATCCTTTTATGCTATCCAGAAATTCTATATCATTTCCAATCAACAATATGTCATCCACATATAATATTAGAAATGCTACAGAGCTCCAACTCACTTTCTTCTAAATACAGGCTTCACCATAAGTCTGTATAAAACCAAATGCTTTGATCACCTCATAAAGCGCTTATTCCAACTCTGAGATGCTTGCACCAGTCCATAGATGGATCGCTGGAGCTTGCATACTTTGTTAGCACCTTTAGGATCGACAAAACCTTCCGGTTGCATCATATACAGCTCTTCCTTAAGAAACCCGTTAAGGAATGCAGTTTTGACGTCCATTTGCCAGATTTCATAATCATAAAATGCGGCAATTGCTAACATGATTCGGACATACTTAAGCATCGCTACGGGTGAGAAAGTCTCATCGTAGTCAACCCCTTGAACTTGTTGAAAACCTTTTGCAACAAGTCGAGCTCTATAGACAGTGATATTACCATCAGCGTCCGTCTTCTTCTTAAAGATCCATTTATTCTCAATGGCTTGCCTATCATCGGGCAAATCCACCAAAGTCCACACTTTGCTCTGATACATGGATCATATCTCAGATTTCATGGCCTCAAGCCATTTTTTGGAATCTGGGCTCATCATAGCTTCTTCATAGTTTGTAGGTTCGCCATTGTCTAACAACATGACTTCCAGGACAGGATTGTCGTACCATTCTGGTGCGGAACGTGCTCTAGTCGACCTACGAGGTCCAGTAGTAACTTGATATGAAGTTTCATGGTCATCATCATTTGCTTCCTCTCTGGTTGGTGTAGGCATCACGGGAACAGTTTTCTCTGATGCACTACTTTCCAATTCGAGAGCCGGTACAACTACCTCATCAAGTTCTACTTTCCTCCCACTCACTTCTTTCGATAGAAACTCCTTCTCTAGAAAGGATCCATTCTTAGCAACAAAGATTTTTTTCCTTTGGATCTGTGGTAGAAGGTATACCCAATAGTTTCTGTCAGGTATCCTATGAAGACACACTTCTCCGCTTTGGGTTAGAGCTTATCAGGCTGAAGCCTTTTGACATAGGCATCGCATCCCCAAACTTTAAGAAACAACAGCTTAGGTTTCTTGCCAAACCATAGTTCATACGGTGTCGTCGTGGCTGTCTCTAATGCGTAACCCCAAAATGATAGTGGTAAATCGGTAAGAGACATCATAGAATGCACCATATCTAATAAAGTACGGTTAAGACGTTCGGACACACTATTGCGCTGTGGTGTTCCAGGTGGCGTGAGTTGTGAAACTATTCCACATTGTTTTAAATGAAGGCCAAACTCGTAACTCAAATATTTGCCTCCGCGGTCAGATCGTAGAAACTTTATTTTCTTGTTACGATGATTCTCCACTTCATTACGAAATTCTTTGAAATTTTCAAATGTTTCAAACTTATGTTTCATTAAGTAGATATACCCATACCTACTCAAATCATCTCTGAAGGTTAGAAAATAACGGTACCCACCGCGTGCTTCAACACTCATCGGACCGCATACATCGGTATGTATTATTTCCAATAAGTCATTAGCTCGCTCCATTGTCCCAGAGAACGGAGTTTTAGTCATCTTGCCCATGAGGCATGGTTCACAAGTATCAAATGATTCATAATCAAGTGATTCCAAAAGTCCGTCTGCATGGAGTTTCTTCATGCGCTTTGCACCAATATGACCTAAACGGCAGTGCCACAGGTATGTTGCACTATCATTATCAACTTTGCATCTTTTGACTTCAATATTATGAATATGTGTATCACTACAATTGAGATTCAACAAGAATAGACCATTCATTAAGGGTGCATGACCATAAAAGATGTTACTCATATAAATAGAACAACCATTATTCTCTGACTTAAATGAATAACCGCCTCGCAATAAACAAGATCCAGATATAATGTTCATGCTCAACGATGGCACCAAATAACAATTATTGAGGTCTAAAAGTAACCCCGAAGGTAGATGTAGAGGTAGCGTGCCGACGGCGATCACATCAACCTTAGAACCATTTCCGACGCGCATCGTCACCTCGTCCTTAGCCAATCTTTGTTTATTCCGTAGCTCCTGTTTCGAGTTACGAATATGAGCAACCGAACCAGTATCAAATACCCAGGCGCTACTACGAGCATGAGTAAGGAACACATCAATAACATGTATATCAAATATACCTTTGTTCACTTTGCCATCCTTCTTATCCGCCAAATACTTGGGGCAGTTCCGCTTCCAGTGACCATTTCCTTTGTAGTAGAAGTACCCAGTTTCAGGCTTAGGTCCAGCTTTAGGTTCTTCATGGGAGCGGCAGCTTGCTTGCCATTCTTCTTGAAGTTCCCTTTCTTTCCGTTGCCCTTTTTCTTGAAACTGGTGGTTTTGTTAACCATCAACGCTTGATGCTCCTTCTTGATTTCTACCTCCGCGGCTTTAAGCATTGCGAAGAGCTCATGAATCGTTTTTGTCATCCCTTACATATTATAGTTCATCACGAAGCCTTTGTAGCTTGGTGGTAGTGACTGAAGAACTCTATCAATAACACTCTCAACTGGAAGATCAATTCCCAGCTGAGTCAAGTGGTTATGATACCCAGACATTTTGAGTATGTGTTCACTGACAAAACTGTTCTCCTCCATTTTGCAGCTATAGAACTTGTTAGAGACTTCATATCTCTCTACCCGGGCATTAGCTTGAAATATCAAATTCAGCTCTTGGAACATCGCATATGCTCCATGACGTTCAAAATGTCTTTGAAGTCCCGGTTCTAAGCCGTAAAGCATGGCACACTAAACTATTGAATAGTCATCAGATTGAGTCTACCAGACGTTCATAACATCTGCAGTAGCTCCTGCAGCAGTTCTGTCACCTAGCGGTGCATCATGGACATAATTCTTCTGTGCAGCAATGAGGATAATCCTCAAGTTACGGACCCAGTCCGTGTAGTTGCTACCATCATCTTTCAACTTAGCTTTCTCTAGGAACGCATTAAAATTCAATGGAACAGTAGCACGGGCCATTTATCTACAACATAGATTTGCAAAAACTATTAGGACTAAGTTCATGATAAATTAAGTTCAATTAATCAAAATACTAATGAACTCCCACTTAAATTAACATCCCTCAAGTTATCTAAGTGATACATGATCCAAATCAACTAACCCATGACCGATCATCACGTGAGATGGGGTAGTTATCAATGGTGAACATCTCTATGTAGATCATATCTACTACATGACTCATGTTCGACCTTTCGGTCTCCAGTGTTCCGAGACCAGGTCTGCACATGCTAGGCTCGTCAAGTTTAACCCAAGTATTCTGCTTGTGCAAAACTGGCTTACACCTGTCGTATATGAACATAGAATCTATCACACCCGATCATCATGAGGTGCTTCGAAATGACAAACTTTAGCAACGGTGCATACTTGGGGAGAACACTTTTATCTTGAAATTAAGTGAAGGGATCATCTTATAATGCTGCCGTTGTTCTAAGCAAAATAAGATGCATAAAGGATAAACATCACATGCAATCAAAATATGTGACATGATATGGACATCATCATCTTGTCCTTTTGATCTCTATCTCCAAAGCAACGTCATGATCTCCATCATCACCGGCTCGACACCTTGATCTCCATCGTTGCGTCAGGGTCGTCTCGCCAACTATTACTTCTACAACTATTGCTAAAGCATAGAGATAAAGTAAAGCAATTACATGGCACTTGCACTTCATACAATAATTAAGAGACAACACTAAGGCTCCTACCGGTTGTCGATATTACAAAACATGATCATCTCATACAACAACGTATATCACATCACGTCTTGACCATATCACATCACAACATGCCCTGCAAAAACAAGTTAGACGTCCTCTACTTTGTTGTTGCAAGTTTTACGTGGCTACTACGGGCTTCTAGCAAGAACCGTTCTTACCTACGCAAAACCACAACGGTGATTTATCAAGTTTGCTGTTTTAACCTTCTTCAAGGACCAGCCGTAGTCAAATTCGATTCAACTAAAGTAGGAGAAATAGACACCCGCCAGCCACCTTTATGCAAAACAAGTTGCATGTCTGTCGGTGGAACCTGTCTCATGTACGTGGGCATGTAAGGTTGGTCCGAGCCGCTTCATCCCACAATATCGCTGAATCAAAATAAGACATTGGTTGTAAGCAGTATGAACATCACCGCCCACAACTCCTTGTGTTCTACTCGTGCATATCATCTACGCATAGACCTGGCTCATGATGCCACTGATGGGGAACGTTGCATGGAAAACAGAAAAAATTCTACGCATATGCAAGATCAATCCATGGAGATGCATAGCTACGAGAGGGAGAGAGCAACTTCATACCCTTGAAGATTGCTAAGCGGAAGCGTTTCTCAACGCGGTTGATGTAGTCGTACAACTTCACGTTCTGTCCCGATCAAGTACCGAGCGTACGGCACCTCCTCTTTCAGCACACGTCCAGCTCGATGACGTCCTCACCTTCTTGATCCATCAAGAGGGGCTAAATAGTAGATGAGTTCCGGCAGCGCGACGGCGTGGTGACGGTGATGGTGAAGAACAATCTCCGCAGGGCTTCGCCAAGCACTACGGAAACTATGACAGAGGATAAACTAGAGGGTCGGGGTTGCCGGCACATGGCCTTGTGTATCTTGATGTGTCCCAGGTGCTAGCCCTGCTCCTCTATTTATATGTTGAGCCCTGGGGTCGAAACTTGGAGAAAAAGCCTCCTCAAAGTCGGTTTTGCCTGCAAGGCAAGAGTCCTACTCGGACTCCAGGACCAGACGCCAGGGTTCCCGGCGTCTAGCCCCTGGCCTTTGCAAAACTGCCTTTTGCACTTACCAAAAGCCCCGTGGGCTTTACCCCTTGGCCCAAATAAAGTGTTCTCGTGCCCGAACATTTTGGGAAACATCCGAAACCTCTTCCAGTGAATTCCGGAACCCTTCCGGAGACCAAACACTATTATCCCATATATCAATCTCTACCTCCAGACTAATCCGGAGCTCCTCGTCATTTCCGTGATCTCATCCAGGACTCCAAACAACATTCGGTCACCAACATACATAACTCATATAATACTATATCATCAATGAACGTTAAGCGTGCGAACCCTACGGGTTCGAGAATGATGTAGACATGACCGAGACACTTCTCTGGTCAATAACCAATAGCGGGACCTGGATGCCCATATTGGTTCCTACATATTCTACGAAGATCTTTATCGGTCAAACCTTTATGACAACATACGTAGTTCCCTTTGTCTGTCGGTATGTTACTTGCCCGAGATTCGACCGTCGGTATCTTCATACCTAGTTCAATCTCGTTATCGGCAAGTCTCTTTTTCTCATTCCATAATACAGCATCCTGTAACTAACTCCTTAGTCACTTTGCTTGCAAGCTTCTTGTGATGCTGTATTACCGAGAGGGCCCAGAGATACCTCTCTGTCATACGGAGTGACAATCCCAGTCTTGATCCATGCCAACTCAACAGATACCTTCGGAGATACCTGTAGAGCACCTTTATGATCACCCAGTTATATTGTGACGTTTGATAGCACACAAGGCATTCCTCCGGAGTCCGGGAGTTGCATGATCTCATGGTCGAAGGAACATGTATTTGACATTAAGAAAGCAGTAGCAATAAACTGAACGATCATATGCTATGCTAACGGTTGGGTCTTGTCCATCACATCATTCTGCTAATGATGTGATCCCATTATCAAATGTCAACTCATATCTATGGTTAGGAAACCTTAACCATCTTTTGATCAACGAGCTAGTCTAGTAGAGGCTCACTAGGGACACGGTATTTGTTTATGTATCCACACATGTATTTAAGTTTTCAGTGAATACAATTCTAGCATGAATAATAAACCTTTATCATGAATAAGGAAATATAATAATAACAACTTTATTATTGCCTCTAGGGCATATTTCCATCACATCTGTCAAAGCAACATATATCATGATATATATATATAACTTCAACCACATTTATCAGCCATCTATCAATGCAACATAGATCAAGAGTTATAACCTGAACCATCTAACATAGCATACTTGAGCGTAATTAATAGATTGTTACAAACCATAGATTCTTACAAGTGCATAATTAATAGGTTCTTGCATTACAGCATAGCTACAAACCATAGCATAGTGGAGTTCAACATATTTCACAACTAGTAGATCCATACATCACACTTCATTACACCACCATTCTTCACAAAAGGTTAGAAAAGCATACTCTTCTTCATCTACCCAGTTCATGTTCATCTTCATCTAGCTCATCCCTCCAAGATGTCATGGATCAACTTTAACTTCTGTTTGTTCTTCTCCACTGCCTTCAACTGATCAACAATCTGGAGCTTGAGCTCATCCCTGCATTTAATGAGATTCTCATGTCCCTACTTGAGATCACACATGTGAAGGTTCAGCTGCAGATTCTCTTCTATGAGTTTTTTCTCAGACTTGGTGAGTTCATCAACCTAAACCTTCAAATTCTTGTTGTCTTCACTTAGCTTTTCTTCACTTTCGAACGATTCATCTTCAGGTTCCCAATGACATTGCCTTGAGCTTCTAACAGGTTCATAAGCACTCCATACTTCTGTTGCAACTTCAACTTCTTTGCCTCTTTCTTCTCCATCTCAGTCTTCGTGCTAGCCACAGTTGCAGTGTGTAGGAACGAAGTATGTCTACCAGAGGGGGGGTGACTGGGAGTTTTAAATTTTCTTCGGAAATATTAAAACTCTCGGAACCCAGCAGTGGAGTGAATGAAAACAGTGTACAGTGAGTGAATATAAACTACCAAATGGAAACTAAAAGCATGCATCGAGACAAATCACATGATTGAGATATTTCGAATGTAAAGAGGAGAAGCAAAGATAACCAGTGATGCTCGATGGCGACAAGGAATTTGGTAGACCAGTTCACCCTTCTGCAAAAGGACTACGTCTGGTTGGAGGGGTTGTGATTTAACACAGAAGATAAACTCTCTTCGCCCTATTCTCCACGACAATTGGTTCATCAACCAATGCCGATCACTCATGGTAGATACTTCAAGCAATCTCCGAACCTTTACAGACTTCTTCGAGAACCACAATTACTCGTGGTCTCTAAAGAAATTGACACCTAACCGTCTAGAGAGTTCGCAGCTCTCAAGAGTAATAGGCGGAGCATACTGGACTTAGATTCGAGTTATGCTGAACCACTATATATTTTTTCGGGTCTGAGGTTTTCTCTCGGTGGATTTTAAACTCAAATCACTCAGGGGAGGGGGTTTCTCAACAATCTTATCACAATCAAATGGAGCAACCACCAAAGAACGCCGGTGTGGGGTGGCTATTTATAGCCGCAGCCTTCCCTGGGGGGAAATGACCATTTTGGACACACGGTCCAACCAATGGCCAACCGACACGTTCACAATGGTCGGATTTCAAGAGCAATGGTAGCATTACTTGAGGACCAAGTAATGCTAACTCCTTGGTAAGAGACAAATCTCTCGCAGCGAAAAACATCACAGTCTCTTGCTGGCAAGTATTTGCTCGGAACACAAGGAGATTTCTTTTGCAACTTTCATAGGATTTGGCTTTAGCATCAGTGAATCAAAGCTTCGAACGCTACACCGCTCTTAGTAGTACGGTGGTCCTATGACTCAATAAAGAGAAGAGAAACAACGAAATAAATGCTACGTCTTCACTTCGTCTTCAATCTTCTCGGTCACGGTCACTTCCTTCGGACGAGCACCGAACCAATTTTGAGGTGTCACTCTTGTTATCATAATCTTCGGTGATAACCTTCACTTCCACGTAGAGGATTATCTTCGTAGTTTGAATCAAACTCCTCCTGACTCCAGAGACCGGTTACTCTGTGTGCACTAGCAAACACATAAGTCCCTTACTATTTATGTCAACAAACTCCAAAACATAAGGAGGCAAATTATTGCACCAACAATCTCCCCCTTTTTGGACGATTGTTGACAAAACAGATAATCATCGAAGTGAAGATAGATAAGAGGAGAGTAATTCCGACAAGAGTGAATAAGTGTTACTTTGCTCGATGATGAAATAGACTCCCCCTACATGTATGCAGGGAAAAAGATATGAGATTAATTCTCCTGCAAGTATTTGAAGTATACAGAGGAAATTTCAATCATTCGAGACAATGATTCGCACTGATGACATATGATCCATCGAGATCGTAGTGCTATCATTCATAACTTCCGGTAATAATTCCATCTGCAAAACAAATGCTTCGAGAGAAATAGTGCATCATGAGGGGTTATTAACATTATAGCACAGAAGTTTTACAACTTAGAGCAGATAAGCTTAAACAAGAAGTTGCGAACTCGCACGAAACCAAACCAAAGGAACATAGAAAGCAAATCTATCGAGACTCGATGTAATTATCCCCCCTTTGTCAACTAGTGTCAAAAATGTGATGAATAACATGAGTGCAAAAGCGAAGAACTTGGTTCACTCGGTGGCATCTTCAGAAGAACTATCCGAGGTGACTTCAAGATCGAACCCATCACAAAGCACCTCATCACATTGCAAGAAAAATCAATCTAATTGGCCAAACCAAACAAAGTTTCGGAGAAGAAATATGAGGCTATAACAATCACGCATAAAAGAGTTCAGCAAAGACTCGAATAATATTCATGGATAGATCTGATCATAAACTCACAATTCATCGGATCCCAACAAACACAACGCAAACAGTCATTACATTAAATAGATCTCAAAGAACATTGAGGAGAACATTGTATTGAAGATCAAAAAGAGAGAAAAAACAATCTAGCTACTACCTACGGACCCGTAGTCTATGGTAAACTATTCACACATCATCAGAAGGGCAAGGGTGATGATGAAGAACCCCTCCGTGATCGTTGACCCCTCTGTAGAGTGCCGAAAAAGGCCTCTAGATTGGATCTCGTGGTTCTGAAACTTGCGGCGGCTGAAATTGTGTTTCGTCGACTCCCCTGGTTTTTTTTGGAAAATTAGAGTATTTATAGAGCTGAGAGGCGGTGGAGGGGTGCACCCTGGTTCCTAGTGGGTGATACGTCTCCGTCGTATCTATAATTTTTGATTGTTCTATGCCAATATTATTCAACTTTTACATACTTTTGGCAACTTTTTATATGATTTATTTGGACTAACTTACTTATCCAGGCCCAGTGCCAGTTACTGTTTGTTGCATGTTTTTGTTTCGCGGAAAATCCATATCAAACAAAGTCCAAACGCGATAAAAATTTACGGAGAATTATTTTGGAATATGTGTGATTTTTAGGACCAGAGGGGGAACCCTCTGATGAGGACATAGACCTGGGGTAGGGTAATAGGCCTGACCTATACGTCCTACCTAAGGTCCTTGTCCTAGAAGCAAAGAGGTTCAAGAGTAAATAGAGGGGACCCAACAAAGGTGTTGAGTGCAATCCACTCGACCTACCATTCACTCGGAGACCCCCCCTTATTTAGGTCACTCGACCACTAAACCACTCGACGTGCAGAAGACCTAAAGCCACCCCGCGCAGCAACGGTCAGGCATTTACCCTTAGACTTAATAGTCATTTATAGCACTTTACTACGGACGTTACCTATAACGCTCCTTCTTTATGAACATTGAACCCTGTGTAACGGAGGGGGGCTGGGGTCCTGGCGCACTCTATATAAGTCACCCCCCTCCTCTGGGACAAGGGTTCGCACCCCCTGTAACACACACGCATATAATCCAGTCGACCGCCTCCGGGCTCCGAGACGTAGGGCTGTTACTTCCTCCGAGAAGGGCCTGAACTCATAAAACTTGTGCGTACAACTTCTCCATAGCTAGGATCTTGCCTCTACATCCCTACCCCCCATTCTACTGTCAGACTTAGAACCACGACAGTTGGCGCCCACCATGGGGCAGGAGTCTTAGCGACTTGTTGGAGAAGTTGCAATTTTTCCGATCCCCATCAGCATGGTTTCAGGCGGAGGATTGGCCGAGGGCCACGAGATCCGTCTCGGTGCGCTCGTGTTCGTCGCCAATGACTCCGCTTGACTCCAAGAAGCTCCACTCGACGTTAAGGCACTCCCCGTCCGTGGGGCAACGCACTTTCGCGCATGCGTCCGCGGCGTCCTCCTGCGGCAACCGTCGACCCAGTATCGGTCGGCTCTTGTGGCGTCTTCACTCCCCGCTGCTCGCCGGCACAAGCGTTCCGGTCGGTCGAGGCTCCAGCGGTGGGTGAGGCACGCGGTGGCTCGCCAGTCGGCCACCCCCCAAGTCGCGGCAATCGAGCCCGACGAAACTCTCTATGGCCTGTTCGACCTGTCGACTGACTCCGTTGACACCGCATCCGAGTGCGACAGCAGTGACCCCGCGGTGGAAGTCCTGATGGTCAATGGACCATGCAGTCCTCCTGGCTTCCCCTGCGACGACGATGGTGATGGCGGAGGCGATCCGTTGCGTGTCCACGAGGAGTACCGCCCCGAGCCCCTCTCTTCGCAGTAGAGGGAAGAGCTTCGCCGCTGTAACATGGATGCACTTCACACTCCTATCGTTGGAGAAACCCCCGAGGCCCAGGCCTTGGAGGAGGCGCGCCTGGCCAACTTGGCTGAGCGCACTCGACTGGAGAATCTCCAGCACGCACTCGACGAGCGTGCTCGGCAGCGAGTTCCTAAATCCAGTCGACGACAACTTTTTCCGCCTCCAACCCAGGTATATCGAACTCCGATCCAGAATCTCACAGCTGCTGCCCAAATAGCAGAGTCGATTCAGCCTTCCCAGTCGGAGGCTGGTAGAGGTTTGATGCAGATCCGGGCTTTGCTCCGGGCGGCGGGGGAGCAGAACACAACAGTGTCACAGTCTCAGAATAGTATTCATAGTAGATCTGTAATGGCAGACACAGTTCAGTCGGCTCACAGCCCAAGATCACCTCCAAGGCGAGGGACATGGAGATCGACAGGATCAGTACAGAAACCGTGAGCAGTATGATCGTCGTCGAGTACCCACGCCTCCCCCAAGGAGTGGGTCATACGCGCCTTGGCAATACGATGACAGACGCCCTCACAGTGGTGGGCGAAGGATTCCAGTCGACCCCCGGGAGCCGGGCTTTGACGCGAGATCCATTCTCGTTCAAGGTCTGGTTGACAGGAACAGAGCACACAGAGATGGCCACGATAGAGATTACCCGACCGGCAGCAGGGTGCATGTTTCAGGTCCCGAGTGTTCCAGCAGAGCCATCAGAGCAGCAGTGATTCCTCCCAACTTCAGGTTGGCGACTGGAGTCAGCAAGTTCACTGGTGAGTCCAAGCCTGACACTTGGCTTGAGGACTACCGAGTGGCTATGTAGATTGGTGGTGGCAATGATGAAGTGGCCATGAAGCACCTTCCTTTGATGTTAGAGGGCTCGGCCAGAGTGTGGTTGAATCAGTTAGCACTTGGCAGTATTTATAGCTGGGAAGAGCTTGCCCGAGTGTTTGTCAGAACATTTGAAGGTACATGCAAACGGCCAGCTGGGCTAACAGAGCTACAGTCTTGTGTGCAGAAGTCAAATGAAACTTTGAGAGATTATACCCAGAGATGGATCACGTTGCACCACACGGTGGAGAATGTGTCTGATCACCAAGCAGTTTGTGCCTTCAAGGAAGGCGCCAAGTATCGAGAATTGAATCTGAAGTTCGGTCGGACCGGAGATATGTCTCTGAGTTGAATGATGGAAATTGCCACCAAGTATGCTAATGGTGAAGAGGAGGATCGGCTCCGGAGTGGCAAGCACAAAACAGTCGCCCACGAAACTAGGGGAGGGAACTCCAGTCAGAAGCAGAAGCGCAAAGCCGAGCCAGCTGCTCCCGGAGAAGCCTTAGCCGTGACTCAAGGAAAGTTCAAGGGGAAGCCCAAAGGGCCATGGAACCCCAAGAAAGTAAAAGATCAAGAAGGAAATGATGTGTTGGATTTACCATGCCACATTAACACCAAAAAAGATGAGGAGGGTAATCTCATTTACCCGAAACATACCACTCGACAATGTCGGCTCCTAATCCAGCAATTCCGAGAGAAACAACCCAAAGAAAAGGAGAAAGAATCGGACAAAGTTGAGGATAAGGAAGAGGACGATGATGGTTACCTCCACGTCAATTCCACTCTGATGATTTTTGTTGATGTTGAGAGCAAGAGTCGACTGAAAGTCATCAACACAGAAGTGAACATGGTCGCTCCGGCGACGCCCAGTTATTTGAAGTGGTCTCAGACTGCCATTACATTCGACCAGTCTGATCACCCGACACACATAGCCACCCCTGGGAGGCAAGCGTTGGTGGTCGACCCAGTCGTCGAAGGCACTCGGTTGACTAAGGTTCTGATGGATGGTGGCAGTGGCCTGAATATACTGTATGCGGAGACCTTGAAAGGAATGGGCATTCCGATGTCCAGACTTAGTGAAAGCAATATGAGTTTCCATGGGGTTATTCCTGGCAAGAAGGCTGAGTCACTCGGCCAGATCGCCCTCGATGTGGTTTGCGATGATTCCAAGAATTACCGCAAAGAAAAGTTGACGTTTGAAGTCGTCGATTTCCTGAGTGCTTATCATGCTATTCTGGGCAGGCCGGCTTATGCACGTTTTATGGCTCGACCATGCTACGTGTACCTCAAACTGAAGATGCCTGGTCCTAAAGGAGTGATCAGTATCACTGGCAATCGGAAGAAGGCAGAAGAGTGCTTCCAGAAGGGCTCAAAGATCGCCGATGCGCAAATGGCAGTAGTGGAATTGCAGGAATATCAAAAGAATGCAGATCTGAGTGATTTGTTGCGAGCTAAGAAGCCTGCCACGGATTCAGCATTTCAGTCGTCTGGT
The DNA here is from genome assembly GCF_002575655.3 of Aegilops tauschii subsp. strangulata. Classification (NCBI taxonomy): domain Eukaryota; kingdom Viridiplantae; phylum Streptophyta; class Magnoliopsida; order Poales; family Poaceae; genus Aegilops; species Aegilops tauschii. Next base: position 395,958,635 of record NC_053039.3, on the reverse strand, counting down.
GAAACGAAGCCGATTCATATTCACCCGACCGATCCCAATGCTGCTCCGACTCACATTTCGACAACACTCAACTCCAAATAGGAAGAAGCGCTCATCCAGTTCCTCCGTGAGAACTGGGACATCTTTGCATGGAAACCTTCTGACATGCCGGGTGTTCCCAGGGGGCTGGCTGGGCACCGTTTGTGAGTCGATCCAAAAGTGAAACCAGTTAAAGAACATCTTCGACGGTCCTCCATACAGAAGAGACAAGCAATCGGTGAAGAAGTGGCTCGGCTCTTAGCAGCTGAGTTTATCCGAGAGATTTACCACTCCGAGTGGCTAGCCAATGTTGTCATGGTCCCCAAGAAGGACGACTCACTCCGCATGTGCATTGACTTCAAGCATATCAATCGGGCCTGCCCGAAAGATCACTTTCCTCTCCCCCGCATCGATCAAATAGTCGACTCGACTGCAGGGTGTGAGCGCTTGTCCTTTTTGGACGCCTATTTCGGGTATCATCAGATCCGACTGTATGGACCCGATGAGATAAAAACAGCTTTCATCACCCCATTTGGGTGCTTCTGTTATGTCACCATACCATTCGGCTTGAAGAACGCTGGAGCCACATTCATGAGGATGATTCAGAAGTGTTTACTCACTCAAATCAGTTGGAATGTGGAAGCATACATGGATGACATTGTGGTCAAGTCACGTAAAGGTTCTGACCTGCTGGCTGACCTTGCTGAAACTTTTGCCAACCTCAGAAGGTATGATATCAAGCTTAATCCATCAAAGTGCACATTCGGAGTTCCGGGCGGAAAATTACTCGGTTTTCTCGTTTCCGAACGAGGGATCGACACTAACCCAGAGAAAGTTGGTGCCATTCTCCGAATGAAACGCCCTGTGCGTGTGCACGATTTCCAGAAGCTTACAGGTAGCCGCCTTAAGTCGATTCATTTCTCGCCTCGGTGAAAAGGCATTGCCACTTTATCGACTGATGAAGAAGTCAGATAAGTTTGAGTGGACTCCTGAAGCTGATGCAGCATTTGCAGAGCTCAAAGCCTTGCTTTCCACCCAGCCGGTGCTTGCTGCCCCAATCAGCAAAGAGCCTTTACTGCTTTACATTGCAGCCACTGGACAAGTCGTCAGTACAGTACTTACGGTCGAGCGGGAAGAAGAAGGAAAAGCCTGTAAAGTTCAGCGCCCAGTATATTATGTTTCTGAAGTTTTGACTCCATCAAAGCAAAGATATCCACATTATCAGAAGCTTGTTTATGGGATGTATATGACCACGAAGAAGGTTGCACATTATTTCTCTGACCACTCCATTACAGTCATCAGCGACGCTCCATTATCAGAGATTCTGAACAACAAAGATGCAACTGGTCGAGTGGCAAAGTGGGCGATTGAACTCCTTCCGTTGGATATTAAGTTTGAGGCAAAGAAAGCTATCAAGTCCCAAGCAATAGCAGATTTCCTCGTCGAGTGGATCGAACAGCAACTGCCGACTCAAGTCCACTCGGAGCATTGGACCATGTTCTTTGATGGTTCCAAGATGTTGAATGGTTCCGGTGCTGGGGTGGTACTGGTATCCCCCCGAGGAGACAAGCTCAGATATGTTCTCCAGATTCACTTTGATTCCTCCAATAACGAAGTGGAATATGAAGCACTCTTATATGGGTTACGTATGGCCATCTCACTCGGCGTCCGTCGCCTCATGGTCTACGGCGACTCAGATTTGGTAGTCAATCAAGTGATGAAGGAGTGGGACGTCAGAAGCCCAGCTATGACTGGTTACTGCAATGCGGTGAGGAAGTTGGAAAAGAAGTTTGAGGGGTTAGAGCTCCATCATATACCCCGACTGAAAAATCAAGCAGCCGATGATTTGGCAAAGATAGGTTCCAAGAGGGAAGCCATTCCCAGCAACGTGTTTTTGGAACACATTCATGCACCTTCAGTTCAAGAAGATCCTTTCACTGAAGAGCCCCCGCAGCCTAAGAGTGCCACAGATCCGACTGAAGTCGAAGTCCCAGCCGTGGTCGACCTGATCATGGAGGTTTTGGTCATCACTCCCGACTGGACAGTGCCATACATTGCGTATATCCTTAGGAAGGAACTCCCAGAGGATGAAGAAGAGGCTCGACAGATCGTCCGTCGATCCAAAGCCTTTACTGTGATAAGAGGACAACTGTTCAGGGAAAGCGTAACCGGAGTCAGCCAGAAATGCATAACACCAGAAGAAGGTTGAGTGATCCTCAACGACATCCACTCGGGGACCTGTGGTCACCATGCGTCCTTTCGGACCATTGTGGCCAAAGCATACCGAGCTGGATTTTATTGGCCACGAGCAAATGAAATGGTGAAAGATATAGTCGACAAATGTGAAGGCTGCCAGTTTTACTCCAATATGTCCCACAAGCCTGCGTCAGCCCTGAAGACTATTCCACTCGTTTGGCCCTTTGCTGTTGGGGATTGGATATGGTTGGACCCCTGAGGACTGGTAGGAGCGGCTTCACTCATGTGCTTGTAGCAGTCGACAAGTTTACCAAATGGATTGAAGCCAAGCCTATCAAGAATCTTGAAGCCAGTACTGCCGTCAGCTTCATCAGAGAATTGACATTCAGATATGGAGTTCCGCACAGCATCATCACTGACAACGGGTCGAACTTCGATTCTGATGAGTTCATAGCCTTTTGTGCTTCCCAAGGCACACGAGTCGACTATGCTTCAGTTGCCCACCCCCAGTCGAATGGACAAGCAGAAAGAGCAAATGACTTGATTCTCAAAGGACTGAAACCCCGACTGATGCGTGATCTCAAGCACGCAGCAGGCGCCTGGGTCGATGAACTTCCATCAGTTCTTTGGGGATTGAGGACAACTCCCAATCGGTCGACTGGCTGAACTCCATTCTTCTTGGTTTATGGAGCTGAAGTTGTTCTACCGAGTGACTTGCTTCACAATGCACCCCGAGTCGAGCTCTTCTCTGAAGATGAAGCAGAACAGGCCCGGCAGGACGCAGTCGATCTCCTAGAGGAGGAAAGAGAGATGGCCTTAATCCGGTCGACCATTTATCAGCAAGACTTGCGTCGATTCCACGCCAGAAACGTGAGGGGCCGAGCCTTTCAAGAGGGAGACTTGGTTCTTCGAGTGGATCAGCAGAAACCACACAAGCTCGCCCCTGCTTGGGAAGGTCCCTTCATTGTCACCAGAGTTCTCCACAATGGAGCATACCATCTTTACAATGTCGAGCATCAGAAAGACGAACCACGGGCTTGGAACGCGGAGCTGCTCCGCCCCTTTTATACTTAAGTACTCATTCGGATGAGATGTAATAAGAAATACCTTTGTAGTTTGTTTATCAAAGACAAGAGCTTTACAGTCTTCCTAAATGGTTGTTGTTGCTTTTGTTTGCGTCTGAAATCCCCCAGTGGGTGACTTTGCCGCGAATCCGTTTCGCCTAAAGTTTGAAAAATCCTACCGAGTGCTGAGCAAGCCTCTCAGTCGGGGGCTTAGCTGCGAATCCGTTTCGCCTAAGTTTGAAAAATCCTACCGAGTGATGAGCAAGCCTCTCACTCGGGGGCTTAGCTGCAGTCCAGTACTCGCCTAAGTTTGAAAAATCCTACCAAGCGATGAGCAAGCCTCTCACTCGGGGGCTTAGCTGCAGTCCAGTACTCGCCTAAGTTTGAAAAATCCTACCGAGTGATGAGCAAGCCTCTCACTCGGGGGCTTAGCTGCAGTCCAGTACTCGCCTAAGTTTGAAAAATCCTACCGAGTGGTGAGCAACCCTCTCACTCGGGGGGCTTAGCTGCAGTCCAGTACTCGCCTAAGTTTGAAAAATCCTACCGAGTGGTGAGCAACCCTCCCACTCAGGGGCTTAGCTGCAGTCCAGTACTCGCCTAAGTTTGAAAAATCCTATCGAGTGGTGAGCAACCCTCTCACTCAGGGGCTTAGATGCAGTCCAGTACTCGCCTAAGTTTGAAAAATCCTACCGAGTGATGAGCAAGCCTCTCACTCGGGGGCTTAGGTGCAGTCCAGTACTCGCCTAAGTTTGAAAAATCCTACCAAGTGGTGAGCAACCCTCTCACTCGAGGGCTTAGCTGTAGTCCAGTACTCACCTAAGTTTGAAAAATCCTACTGAGTGGTGAGCAACCCTCCCACTCGGGGGCTTAGCTGCAGTCCAGTACTCGCCTAAGTTTGAAAAATCCTACCAAGTGGTGAGCAACCCTCTCACTCGGGGGCTTAGCTGCAGTCCAGTACTCGCCTAAGTTTGAAAAATCCTACCGAGTGATAGCAAGCCTCTCACTCGGGGGCTTAGTTGCAGTCCAGTACTCGCCTAAGTTTGAAAAATCCTACCGAGTGATGAGCAAGCCTCTCACTCAGGGGCTTAGCTGCAGTCCAGTACTCGCCTAAGTTTGAAAAATCCTACCGAGTGATGAGCAAGCCTCTCACCCGGGGGCTTAGCTGCAATCCAGTACTCGCCTAAGTTTGAAAACTCCTACCGAGTGGTGAGCAACCCTCTCACTCGGGGGCTTAGCTGCAGTCCAGTACTCGCCTAAGTTTGAAAAATCCTACCGAGTGGTGAGCAACCCTCCCACTCGGGGGCTTAGCTGCAGTCCAGTACTCGCCTAAGTTTGAAAAATCCTACCGAGTGGTGAGCAACCCTCCCACTTGGGGGCTTAGCTGCAGTCCAGTACTCGCCTAAGTTTGAAAAATCCTACCGAGTGGTGAGCAACCCTCCCACTCGGGGGCTTAGCTGCAGTCCAGTACTCGCCCAAGTTTGAAACCCATCCCTATCCGCAAGGACGACGAGGTGCAGGTCGACTGAAACCTTCTCCTTCGGAGCTGCGTCACAAGTACAACGTACGCTCCATCCCAATCCGCAAGGACGACGAGGTGTAGGTCGACTGAAACCTTCTCCTTCGGAGTTGCGCCACAAGTACAACATGCGCTCCATCCCTATCCGCAAGGACGACGAGGTGCAGGTCGACTGCGACCTTCTCCTTCGGAGCTACGCCACAGGTACAACATGCGCTCCATCCTCATCTGCAAGGATGGTGAGGTGCAGGTCGACTGCAACCTTCTCCTCGGAGCTACGCCATAAGTACAATAGCTGCATCTCAAGTACAAAGATTATTCCAATTGAAAAGCGAATTCCACTCGAAGGCAAACACAAGCATATTCAAAGATAAACCAAGTTCAGATAAATCCTAAAGTTCCGGACGACGGGTCAAAAGTATTCGAGCATCAAGCCCGAAGAAGTTTAACGATTACGCAATCACTCGGCATTCCGAGGCAAATAAAGGTGGAGCATAATGTTTCTCGGTCACGCGTCAGGAGAAGGACTGGCTGGGTCGTAGAAACTGTCAAGGTCTATGCTGTCTGCAATGCGAGTGGCAGCATCAAGGAAAGTGTCCATGAAGGATTGGAAGGTGTGCCTCTTTGTGTTAGCAACCTTGAGCTCCGCCAGCTTGTCTTCTTTGACGTCTTTGCAGTGCACTCGGACCAAGGACAACACGACATCAGCGCCACAGCGAGCAGATGACTTCTTCCACTCTTGCACTCGGTCAGGTATTTGATTCAGTCGAGCCATCAGAGACTTGAGGTCTTGAGACAGTTCCGCCTGAGGCCAGAGTTCAGTATCAACCCGAGTCATCGCTGCCTTCAGGTGAGCAAGATAAGCAACCGCGCTGTCCATGCGAGATTCCAACCGTAGCACATTCATCGCAACATCATCCTTGACTGGACAATTTATGGGATCGAGACCCGTCTCGACCCGCCCAGTTTCCGCTTCAAAGTCTTGGCAAAGCTCTACACAATTGAGTAAATGGTGAGTCGACGATATAATCAAGCTTGACAGTCAACCGTAATAAGTCAGTCAATCATCAGTACCTTCAAGTTTTAGGACTAGCTTTGCAGCAAGCTGGCCCAGATAAGACTCCAACTCGCCCTTCTTGGCCTTGAGGCTCCCAAGCTCGTCAGTCAGCTTGTCCTTGTCTTTCTTCAGTCGCTCGACCTCCCGATTGGCGTCAGAGACAGCAGTCTTCAGTTTGGAGTTCTCCTCTTCTAACTTGCCGACTGAAGCAAGCTTCTTGTCAGCAAGCGCCGTTTTCTCTCGCACTTCCTTCTGTGCAGCAGCAAGATCCAGATCCTTCTTCTCCAAAGCCTGCTTCATTTTCTCTAAAGAAATAACATTCTTCAGACGGGCTTGGAGTTGACGGTTTTCACTACATACATCTGCTCGAGTGGAGTCACTCGGTTCAAAAAATGGAAAGGAAAAGTGCCAGTAGTGAGAAAGACAGTTGACGATTGGTTACCTCCCATGGCAGCTACTTCATCACGAGCAGTCTTGAGATTCTTCTTGGCCAATTCCAGATCAAGGTTGAGGCTGATTTGCTGCTTGTTCATTGTGGAAAGCTGAGCCCCAAGATCACAAGATTTCTGCAGTATAAGCCATATCAGTTGACCGAGATAAAAAGACATCACAGTGATAGCTACTCTAAGACTACTGCCGAATCAAACATTCAACAGCAGTCTCGGGGACTACACCCAGTGGGTGCACTTAGCGTGCCCCCACTGGTTTGAATAAACACTCGACATGGTCTGCCCTGCGCGAGAGTAAAAAAAAGCAGTTCTTAGACCATAGTCGACTGCCCGCAGTCAACCACGGTCTCAGGGACATTGGTCTGCAGAGCAGCTCCGGCGTTGAAGGCCTCCTGACTGGCCTCATGCACCACTTTCATTTTCCCCATCACAAGGTTCAACTGAAGAAGAGCTTCCTTGGCGGTAGTCGGTGGGTCGTCCGGGGTTTGATACGCAGTGAAAAGCGATGATGGCAGAGCAGTCGGAGCAACCGCTGGGTCTGATGCGTGGAGTTGTATTGGTGCAGCAGAAGTCTGAGCAGCTGATCCTGATGGGCAATCAGTCGACAGCGGGATAGCGAAAGTGACATTGGTACGTGCCGGATCTGTCGATCGCTCGACCGCCGTCCCAGGCATCTCAGTCGACTGAGGAACCTGGGCCTCAGGCGCTTTCCCGCTTAGTTCCTTGTCCCTCCTCCTCCTTCCCCTTAGCGGTACTTCTTCTTCATCGTCCGGGAGCACAACAACGTCCCGTGGTGCTGCAACAAACAGAGAAAGTCAAAGAGATAGCTGACAAACAATCCAGTCGTCCAAATAAATTCGAGTCGGGCAGACTTACTGGCTTTGGAGGTAGCTGCATCGTTGGTTTCCTTGTCGTCTGGGGTCTTGTCGATATCCATATCAGTCGCAGCCGAGGCCGGGCTGCAAAGGTTCATCATCCACTCGGTCAGTACAGGAGAATCGGTCAGAACAAGAAAATACAGGGAGAACATTTACCCAGAAGCAACAGGAACGTCCATCTTGATTCTAGGCAAGGTCTTCCGAGCCTTCAAAGGATTGATCTTGGGCTGCTTGGTGACCTTCTCAGCCAATTCTAAAGTCGAAGACCGAGCGCGCTTTTGAGATGGAGCGCTCGAGGCCACAGCCTTGCCGCGCCTGCCCGCGGGATCATGGTGCTGCTTGGATCGACGTTCGAAACAAGGTGGTGAGTCGGCTACCTCCTCGTCGTCCGACTCATCGCTCTCATCTTCATCATCGTCGGCTGGTGACTCCCACTCGCCGCTCTCCTCCACGCTGTCCTCGCCTTCATGGTCCTGCTCCAGAGTTGTTCGCCATTGGGCATTGAGTACATCTCTGTATAAATCTACAAAACAAGGAGCCGAGTGGAAACCAGTCGGATCAACAAACAGTCAGAAAACACATCCAAATTCAATCAGTTGTAGTGGCCAAACCTTGTCTAGCTGGTTGCTGTCGCTGAAAGGGTTGACTCTCCTGGCGCCCCTGGAGTTGTCCTTGTTCCCGGTGATGCCCCTCAGCCACGGGGCCGCTGTTTTGGCCGCCACCTCCTCCGGATGAACCCGAGCGGTATCACCAGCCCCGAAGTACATCCACATGGAGTGGTCACGAGCTTGGAGTGGTTGAATGCGCCGACTGAGGAACACCTCCAGCAGATCCATGCCGGTGACGCCTTGGTTGGTCAGTTGAACTACTCTCTCGACTAGCATGCCCATCTCCGCCTTCTCCGCGGTAGTCACTTTCAACGAAGATGGAGTTTGAACACGATCAAAAGAGAAAGGGGGAAGTCCAGTCGACTGGCCTGGGGTCACGATATCCTGGCAATAGAACCAGGTCGACTGCCAGCCCCTGACCGACTTAGGAAGAGTCATCAAAGGGAAGGAACTCCTCTTCCTCTTTTGAATACCCAGACCCCCACACATCTAGATAACATGGGTTTTCTCGTCGTTCGAGTTCTCTTTCTTCACTGTTTGGGAGCGGATGGTGAAAATGTGCTTGAAAAGACCCTAGTGCGGTCGACACCCCAGGAAATTCTCGCACATGGACACGAATGCGGCAAGGTATGTGATGGTGTTGGGAGTGAAATGATGGAGTTGAGCCCCGAAGAAATTCAAGAAACCTCGAAAGAAGGGGTGTGGAGGAAGCGAGAAGCCGCGGTCGACATGAGTGGCGAGCAGAACACACTCACCCGGTCGCGGCTGTGGCTCCGTTTCCCCCTTCGGCAGCCGCGCGGACTCATGGACGACAACCCTAACTCGGCCATATCGTCCAAGTCTTCCTGCTGAAGTGAGGATCAGATCCAATCTCCCTGGATCCAACCCGACGGCAGCCCCGAGCACGATGAAGATCCCTGATTCGTCTTCTTGCTTTCCGCCGCCCCCGTCGCCTTCTTCGCGCGTTCCAGCGCCACCGTTTTCTCCTTCCCCATGGCGGCGGAGCGGCGGCGTCGAGAGTGGAGAAGCTGAACGAGGTAAAGGAGCAAGAGGAAGAAGAAGGAGAATGGGCACGCACAGTGCGGACGCCTCGGCCTCGCCGCTTTTAAAGGCCTACTTCCGAGTGGCTGACGCGTGGGCCCGGACGATCCTGTCAAATCCCTTAACAGTCGCACACGGGATACGTGGCGAAAAAGGTGGCGCGGAAATCAAAACGTTCTATTTTATCTACTCCGCTTACCACGGCGCGCTCTGCCTAGCGCGCTTCCACCAAAATTTCGAATCCCCTGAAATCCGGGATCCTCTACAACCGATCACGCCAAAGATTCCATGTCAAGGATAACACTCGACGGATGACGTTATAAAAACCAGTCGGCCATTTCTGAATCGATCAAGGCGACTGAAACAAAGCCGAAGTTCCAACAACTGGCATCCATTTGGAGATGACAGCAAGAGTCAAAGCAAGGTGAACTTCAACCTTCTTTTCACTCGGGCCTCAATCCATTCGGGGGCTAATGATGAGGACATAGACTTGGGGTAGGGTAATAGGCCTGACCTATATGTCCTACCTAAGGTCCTTGTCCTAGAAGCAAAGAGGTTCAAGAGTAAATAGAGGGGACCCAACAAAGGTGTCAAGTGCAATCCACTCGACCTACCATTCACTCGGAGACCCCCCCTTATTTAGGTCACTCGACCACTAAACCACTCGACGTGCAGAAGACCTAAAGCCACTCCGCGCAGCAACGGTCGGGCGTTTACCCTTAGACTTAATAGTCATTTATAGCACTTTACTACGGACGTTACCTGTAACGCTCCTTCTTTATGAACATTGAACCCTGTGTAACGGAGGGGGGTTGAGGTCCTGGCGCACTCTATATAAGCCACCCCCCTCCTCTGGGACAAGGGTTCGCACCCCCTGTAACACACACGCATATAATCCAGTCGACCGCCTCCGGGCTCCGAGACGTAGGGCTGTTACTTCCTCCGAGAAGGGCCTGAAGTCGTAAAACTTGTGCGTACAACTTCTCCATAGCTAGGATCTTGCCTCTACATCCCTACCCCCATTCTACTGTCAGACTTAGAACCACGACACCCTCCTCCCATCTAGGGGGCAGGCCAAGGAAGAAGAAGAAGGAGGGGGGCTCTCTCTCCCTCTCTCTCGGTGGCGCCGGAGTGCCGCTTGGGCTAGGATCGTGACGGCGATCTACATCAACAATCTTGCTACCGTCAACACCAACTTTCTCCCCCTCTATGCAGCGGTGTAACCTCTCTTCTCCCCGCTGTAATCTCTACTTAAACATGGTGCTCAACTCCATATATTATTTCCCAATGATCTATGGTAATCTTATGACGTTTGCGTAGATCCGTTTTGTCCTGTGGGTTAATCTTGATCTTGGTTGGTACGATTGTATATTTTATTATGGTGCTGTCCTACAGTGCCCTCCGTTCTCGCGCAAATGTGAGGGGCCCCCGCTGTAGGGTGTTGCAATATGTTCATGATTCGCTTATGGTGGGTTGCGAGAGTGACATAAGCTTAAACCCGAGTAGGTGGGTTGTTGCGTATGGGATAAAGAGGACTTGATACTTAATGCTATGGTTGGGTTTCACGACCTTAATGATCTTTAGTAGTTGCGGATGCTTGCTAGGGGTCCAATCTTAAGTGCATATGATCCAAGTAGAGAAAGTATGTTAGCTCATGCCTCTCCCTCATATAAAATTGCAAGAATGATTACCGGTACTTTTTATCGATTGCCTAGGGAAAATGACTTTCTTGTTGACAAAAGCTATCTACTTTTATTGCCTTGCAATTTATTCATAGTTTTATTCTCGCGAAGTACTCCTAGTTTCATACTTATTTTAGGTAAAGCAAACGTCAAGTGTGCGTAGAGTTGTATCGATGGTCGATAGAACTTGAGGGAATAATTGTTCTACCTTTAGCTCCTCATTGGGTTCGACACTCTTATTTATCGAAGAAGGCTACAAATGATCCCCTATACTTGTGGGTTATCAAGACCTTTTTCTGGCGCCGTTGCCGGGGAGCAATAGCGTGGGGTGAATATTCTCGTGTGTGCTTGTTTGCTTTATCACTAAGTAGTTTTATTTTCTGTTCTAAGTTGTTCTCTATCTTTAGTTTTGGATATGGAACACGAAACACCAAAAAAATTAGTGGTACTTGCTACTCATGGAGATGGGGAACCTCCTAAAACCCTCGATGCTCGTTATGTGAAAAATATTATGCACTACTTTGATAATCCTGAGAAAACCCCATTTAACTTGATAATGGGAGTAACATTGGATCAATGTGAATACTTTAGGGATTATCGGTTGACACAAAAAGGAAAACTTTTATGGGATCAAATTTATATGTTGCATTGGTATGCTCGGGATTTATGCTTGAGACATGATTTTACTTGTTGCTCTAGAATGAACGCTCCACATCTTCCCTTTTCATGCAAATTTAATGATAATTAAACCTTAGCTTCTTATGCTAATGGTAGATATGATTATTATGATGTGGAACGAATAGAAGAATTTGTTGCTTTTAAGGGTGCTTATGAAATTGAATCTTTGTTTGAAAAGTATGAAGCTTTTGAGATGATGATGTTTATAGACCTGAAAATTTTGCCATCCTTAAATATTGCTATGATAATTACAAATACAATTCCGATGTTGATAAATTTATTGAGAGAGTCTCCGCTGTCCAGGAAGAGACTAATATTTTGCAGGAGTCTATGGAAGAAGGAATTGATGAAACTGTGAGCTCATTGGATGAAAAAGATGATGAGGAGAGCGAAGAACAAGCGGAGGAAGAGCGGATTGATCACCCGTGCCCACCTTCTAATGAGAGTAACTCTTCAACTCATACATTGTTTAGTTTCCCTTCGTTCTTACCGAAGGATGAATGCCATGATAATTGTTATGATCCCCGTTGATTCGTTTGAAATATCCCTTTTTGATGATGCTTGATGTGCTTGTGGCCAAGATTCCAATATGAATTATGCTTATGGAGATGAACTTGCTATAGTTCCTTATATTAAGAATGAAATTGTTACTATTGCAGCCACGCATGATAGTCCTATTACCTTTTTGAATTCTCCAAACTACACTATATCGGAGAAGTTTGCACTTATTAAGGATTACATTGATGGGTTGCCTTCCACCACTACACATGATGATTTTGATGAGTGTAATATGCATGTGCTTACTGCTCCTACTTGCAATTATTGTGAGAGAGGAACTATATCTCCACCTCTCTATGTTTCCAACACGATAAAATTGCAAGAAACTGCTTATGCTATGTATTGGCCATTACTTGATGTGCATGAATTGTTCTTGTATGACATGCTGATGCATAGGAAGAGAGTTAGACTTCGTCATTGCATGATATATGTTGCTTTGTGCTCATTACTAAATGCCAAATCATTGTTAATTAAAATTGGCTTTGATATACCTTGGGATCCGGGTGGATCCATTACTTGAGCACTTTATGCCTAGCTTAATGGCTTTAAAGAAAGCACTGCCAGGGAGACAACCCGGAGGTTTTAGAGTCATTTATTTCTGTTGAGTGCTTTTATAAAGTTTAAAAACAAAAAAAATATAGAGGGGAACTTAAAACTTCACAAAAAGAAAAGCGAAAGTCAGAGGGACGAGCATTGTGAAAGTGGGAGCTAGCCTTGAACTTTGTTCATGCCCATGGAAACTTTGTGAATCTTGAATTACAAAAACTTTTCAACAAAAATAATTATCCCCTTGTACAATTCCATTGTATTATAAAAATAATGTGCCAAGATTTGCCTTTAGGATGATTAGATTGCTTGTTGGTATGTGCGGTGCAGAAACATAAATTTGGCTGTAGCGCGTGAATTTTCATTTTTTACTGGAATGTCAAACATTTCTGAAACTTTTTGCATAGTCTTTTTATACAAATTGTTTACATTGTCCTAATTTTTCAGAATTATTGGAGTTACAGAAGTATGGTAGTGTTCAGATTACTACAGACTGTCCTGTTTAAGACATATTCTGTTTTTGATGCATTATGTTGCTTGTTTTGATGAAACTATCGATTCTATCGGTGGTATAAGCCATGGAAAAGTTATATTACAGTAGCTACAATGCAAAAACAAAATATGAATTGGTTTGCAACAGTACATAGAGTAGTGATTTGCTTTATTATACTAACGGATCTTACCGAGCTTTCTGTTGAGTTTTGTGTGGATGAAGTGATAAAAGATCGAGGAGGTCTCGATATGAGAAGAAGGAGGAGAGGCAAGAGCTCAAGCTTGGGGATGCCCAAGGCACCCCAAGTAAAAATTCAAGGAGACTAAGCGTCTAAGCTTGGGGATGCCCCGGAAGGCATCCCATCTTTCTTCAACAAGTATCGGTATGTTTTCGGATTTGTTTCGTTCATGTGATATGTGCAAATCTTGGAGCGTCTTTTGTGTTTATTTTTCACTTTCCTTTTATGCACCATGCTGGTATGAGATAGCCCATGGTTGATTTATAGAATGCTCATTGCACTTCACTTATATCTTTTGAGTATGGCTTTATAGAATGCTTCATGTGCTTCACTTATATCATTTGAAGTTTGGATTACCTGTTTCTCTTCACATAGAAAATCGATGTTCATAGAATGCTCTTTTGCTTCACTTATATTTGTTAGAGCATGGTATTTTGTAGAAAGAATTAAACTCTCATGCTTCACTTATATCTATTTAGAGAGTCAAATGGAATTGGTCAATTGCATGGTTAGTCATAAAATCCTACATAAAACTTGTGGATCACTGAATATGATATGTTTGATTCCTTGCAATAGTTCTGCGATATAGAGATGATAATATGTGGGAGGTACTAGTGGATGATCGTGTTTAGTAAGATATTGGTGTTAAGGTTTGTGATTCCCGAAGCATGCACGTATAGTCTCTCGTTATGCTGGGAAGTTGGAGCACAATTTATCCTTGATTGTCTATCTTTGTGTGAAGGTCGGGGGCGCGCGATGGTTAACTCCTACCAACCTCCCCCCTAGGAGCATGCGTAGTATTACTTTGCTTCGAGGGCTAATAAACTTTTGCAATAAGTATGTGAGTTCTTTATGACTAATGTGAGTCCATGGATAATACGCACTCTTACCTTTTCGCAATTTGCTAGCCTCTACGGTACCGTGCATTGCCCTTTCTCACCTCGAGACGTGGTGCAAACTTCGCCGGTGCATCCAAACCCCGTGATATGATACACTCTATCACACATAAGCCTTATTATATCTTCCTCAAAACAGCCACCATACCTACCTATTATGGCTTTTCCATGGCCATTCCGAGATATATTGCCATGCAACTTCCACCGCTTCCGTTTGACTTGAGCATTCATTGTCATATTGCTTTGCATGATCATATAGCTGACATAGCATTTGTGGCTCAGCCATGGTTCATCATTTTTATACATGTTACGCTAGATCATTGCACATCCTGGCATTGCCAGAGGCATTCATATAGATTCATATTTTGTTATAGGTATCGAGTTGTAATTTTTATTTCTTTTGAGTTATAAGTAAAAAGAAGTGTGATGACCATCATTATTCATTATTAGAGCATGTCCCACTGAGGAAAGGATGATGGATACTATGATTCCCCACAAGTCGGGATGAGACTCCGGACAATGAGAGCAAAAACTTATAATATAAAAAGAAAAAAAGGAAAAAAAGAAAAAAAAGAAAAAAAAAGAAAAAAAGAAATAAAGAGAGAAGGGGCATGCTAGTTCCACACTTGTGCTTCAAAGTAGCACCATGTTTTTCATGTAGAGAGTCTCTTATGTTGTCACTTTCATATACTAGTGAGAATTTTTCATTGTAGAGTTTGATGCACACCCACTTAGTTTCATATTGAGCTTTCATACACTTATAGCTCTTAGTCCATCTGTTGCGTGGCAATCCCTACTCCTCGCATTGATATCAATTGATGGGCATCTCCATAGCCCGTTGGTTAGCCGCGTCGATGTGAGACTTTCTTATTTTTTGTCTTCTCTATATTTACCCCTATCATCATACTCTATTCCACCGATAGTGCTATATCCATGGCTTGCGCTCATGTATTGTGTGAGAGTGAAAATGCTGAAGCGCATTAAAAAGTATGAATCAATTGCTTGGCTGACACCGGGGTAGTACATGATTTATACTTTGTGTTAGGAAGACAGAGCATGACAAGACTATATTATTTTGTAGGGATAGCTTTCTTTAGCATTTGATATTCAAACGAAGTCCAAACGCGATAAAAATTTACGGAGAATTATTTTGGAATATGTGTGATTTTTAGGAGGTGGAATCATCGCAAACGGGGGCCCACAGTGCCCACAACCCACCAGGGCGCGCCAGGCACCCCCTAGCGCGTCCAGGTGTCTTGTGCCCTCCTCGAACGTCGGTTGGGGCCCTTCTTCTGGCGCAAGAAAGATAATTTATGGAAAAATTGTGTTAAAATTTCAGCGCAATCGGAGTTACGGATCTCCGGGAATTTAAGAAACCGTGAAGGGCCAGATATGGGGAACGCGAAACAGAAGAGAACAGAGAGGGAGATCCAATCTCGGAGGGGCTCCCGCCCCTCCGCCGCCATGGAGGCCATGGACCACAGGGGGAACCCTCCTCCCATCTAGGGGCAGGCCAAGGAAGAAGAAGAAGGAGGGGGGCTCTCTCCCCCTCTCTCCCGGTGGCGCTGGAGTGCCGCCGGGGCTAGGATCGTGACGACGATCTATATCAACAATCTTGCTACCGTCAACACCAACTTTCTCCCCCTCTATGCAGCGGTGTAACCTCTCTTCTCCCCGCTGTAATCTCTACTTAAACATGGTGCTCAACTCCATATATTATTTCCCAATGATCTATGGTAATCTTATGATGTTTGAGTAGATCCGTTTTGTCCCGTGGGTTAATCATGATCTTGGTTGGTATGATTGTATATTTTGTTTATGTGCTGTCCTACGGTGCCCTCCGTTCTCGCGCAAACGTGAGGGCCCCCCGCTGTAGGGTGTTGCAATACGTTCATGATTCGCTTATGGTGGGTTGCGAGAGTGACAGAAGCTTAAACCCGAGTAGGTGGGTTGTTGCATATGGGATAAAGAGGACTTGATACTTAATGCTATGGTTGAGTTTCACGACCTTAATGATCTTTAGTAGTTGCGGATGCTTGCTAGGGGTCCAATCTTAAGTGCATATGATCCAAGTAGAGAAAGTATGTTAGCTCATGCCTATCCCTCATATAAAATTGCAAAAATGATTACCGGTACTTGTTATCGATTGCCTAGGGACAAATTACTTTCTTGTTGACAAAAGCTATCTACTTTTATTGCCTTGCAATTTATTCGTAGTTTTATTCTCACAAAGTGCTCCTAGTTTCATACTTGTTTTAGGTAAAGCAAACTTCAAGTGTGCGTAGAGTTGTATCGGTGGTCGATAGAACTTGAGGGAATATTTGTTCTACCTTTAGCTCCTCGTTGGGTTCGATACTCTTATTTATCGAAGAAGGCTACAAACTATCCCCTATACTTGTGGGTTATCAGTGGGCCCCACAGGCCCCCTCTGGTGCACTTCTTGGGCCTCTTGGATGTCTTCTGGGCAGAAATTTTTTTCCAAAAAGCTTCGCTGCGTTTGGACTTCGTTTGATATGGGTATTCTGCAAAGTAAAAAACAAGTAAAAAACAACAACTGACACTAGGCACTATGTCAATAGGTTAGTCTCAAAAAAGATATAAAGTTGCTAGTAAATGAATATAAAACATTCAAGATTGATAATATAACAATATGGAACAATCAAAAATTATAGATACGTTTTCAACGTATCACCAAATATAATAGTAACATCTACTCCCTCCGTTCCTAAATATTTGTCTTTTTAGAGATTTCAAATGGACTACTACATACGGATGTATATAGACATATTTTAGAGTGTAGATTCACTCATTGTGCTCCGTATGTAGTCACTTGTTGAAATATCCGGAAAGACAAATATTTAGGAACGGAGGGAGTAGTAGCCTATTTAACTACACACAAAAAAAGCATGATCATATACACAACATGTTCAAGTGAGCATCAATACTACTAAATGATTAAACAATGACCATCATCAGTACTACTAAATGACTAAACGGAGGCTACACTAAATGACTAAACAGAGGCTACACTAAATGACTAAGCAAATACCTATAAAAGTTACTACCAATTTTAATACAAAGAATAAAATATGTGCACGGTTCTTACAGGCCGAGCACAAACTAGAAGCCTCCTGCCCGTCTCAAATCCTTCAAAGACTACACGACGCTCAGATGGCAGCCGATGCTCCACGCAAAGACTCTGGGTGCCGTTTCGATGCCCATGTAGTCTTGGTCTTCAATGCTAGCAGGAAAATATACAGGAGCAAAATAAACCAAAAACGCCAATTCAGAAAACCAAATCCCCAAACCGGAAACCCTAACCCTAACCCTAGCTCTACCACTGACCTGGTACTGCATGCCGTTGTTGGAGGAGTTGATGTACTGCAGGTTGGAGTCGTCGCTGCTCTCATCCTCGAACACCATGGCGCGACAATGGTGGCGGTGGATTGCGCGACGAGCGGTGACAAATGGGAGAGACGAGGGCGACGCGGCAAACCGAGGGAGAGGGTGCGGTGGGTGGCTTGGTTCGACCCGGCCCAGCCAGTTACAATGACCGAGCCGGCTTCGTCCTACTCAGCGGAGCGGCGCGCGCGGGTTGGCCAGCGTGTCACCTGACAGGTGGGGCCGCTCGATCAGATACACGGTCAATACATGCTTATACGGCTGTCAGACCGTTTTGCAACACTTAGTCCGAAAGTTGATACTGACTTGCAAAAAATATGACTAGGGATACCATTCATTACGACGCGTCGAAGTGTGATAATTTTATGCAATTAACTCGGTTGTAGATGCTGGGCAATCATGCGGGATGGGGCTGCCGTTTGCCGTAATAGTGCAACAAGGGATTTCCCCACGAGTGACCCTGGGCGGCAGCGCCTCCTGACGTAAAATTTCCCCAACAATTCGGAGCACCGAAAACTCCAGGAAATCTGCGAGGCGCACCGCCGACTCTCTATAAACTTTTCTAGTCACAATCGATTCTCTTTTCCTTCAATCGCATTTCGGCTTCGGAGCCCACTACACCGTTTCCTCGTCTCGTGTCTCGCGCGCGCGGCATCGCCGCCGCCGCCACCACCACCGGAACCCTACGAAGAGACCCCCGGCCGTCCCGCCGCCGATCACCCGCCGCCGCACGCGGCGATGGGGGCGGCGCGGCGGGGCCTGCTGCTCGACCAGTGGCGCGGGATCCAGGAGGACGAGGAGGCGTACGACGACCGCGGCGAGCCGTCCGCGGCCAACCATCGCCGCCGCCGCCTCAACCAGGCCAAGGAGCAGTGGTACGGCCCTCCGCCCCTAGTCGCTCCCCGCTCCACGAATGAATCGCGCGGGTTTAGTGGTCGCGGCCCAGGTTTAGGGTACCGCCGGTTGGGACGAGCAATGCAATGCAGTAGTAATGCTTGCGCTGATGGGGATTAGGCAGCATAGCTGCGTGGTGGCGAGCCTCTGAATTTGTTCTCGGTTGGATTAGGTAACCCAGATAGAGCTAGCTATGCGCCTATGATGTGGGGTGAGAACTCCTGCAGACTTTAGAGTTTATTGACAACGCGAGTAGGAGCATTGATACTGTGGAGTTCGTGCCTTTTGGAAGTCTACAGTTACTATTCTGGGTTGATAGGAATTGTGAAGTTTGGAGTTTGGAAATCACATTCTTCAGCATATTTACAATGCACACAAAAGTAGTCCTGTGGGCACCAAGTTTGGAGTCCAAATGATATATTGTGCATGCGCTTCTGATATGCAAAACTGAATGATTACAATGTAGACTTGTTGGGTTTGACTACAGAAGTTCTTGTAGGGAGATTAATTTGAAATTCAAAATGTTATAGCTGGCCATCAACTGATAGAATACTCCAAAAATAGACCACTTCTTGGATACCAAATTCAAGGATCTAGATTCAACTTGTCAACTCCATCCCACATATCATGAGTTCTTGTTTATGTACTCCTCTAATGGTGTTTCCAGGAAAACAAAACTACCGTTGCTACTTTTTTCTACATTAAGAAAGCAGCTTGAAATAATATCTAGCCAGTAGTGATAGAGGCTTCAGTTTGTCCAGTTGTGAAGAAATTGTGTCCTGGTACTTTGATTAAAGTTTCGGTATATGGTCTATACTGGGAACTGACTTGCATTGGAACACCAAAATAGTGGAAACGGGTGAATTTGTTCTTTTCCCTGCAACATGCCTTATTTTTGGAGTCAAGAGTTTCTCATTTATTTTAGTAGCTAGTTGATGATACTCTTTAAAATTGATAATTTCTCTGAT
Organism: Aegilops tauschii subsp. strangulata; assembly: GCF_002575655.3. Classification (NCBI taxonomy): domain Eukaryota; kingdom Viridiplantae; phylum Streptophyta; class Magnoliopsida; order Poales; family Poaceae; genus Aegilops; species Aegilops tauschii. Next base: position 395,939,453 of record NC_053039.3, on the reverse strand, counting down.
GATCCTAACAAAACTTAACTTGATTTTTTGAATCACCTGCAGGTTTTCACATTGTTTTGATTTTCTAGAAAGTTTGCCAAAAGAAGAGCATATTTGGTGTGGATATGCTGATATTATGGGACCTTTTTTAGAAATGTTCCATGGTTACTTTGATGAGCAGGAAAACTCACTCGTTAGAACAATATGGTCACGGATTTCTCAAGAACTGGGCATTTGTACACAGTGTGTGTGTGAACACCACCAGGCACAGGAATCTTTTGATATTGAATGTCGGTCAGGTAGTATTGACCCCCTCCAGAAAGTATTACGGCATCTTGATGAAGAGAGGGTTACGAAGCACCTAGAAAAGATAAATGCAATGATTCAGCTTAAGGAATATGACCCTTCCTGTCATGGTGCAGAAGTTGTTTGCATAATGTTCGAAGTATGTTCCATTTATGTTATACTTTCCCCCCCTCCTCTTATGCAACATTAACAGTACCGATTGCCCTGTGAAACATATCTATAAACTTTTATTGCCAGGCTTATTTTTCTGACAAATATCAGCATGAAGTATGCCTTTGTAACCATACACCAGTGACAGCACTATTGGAGAATATCTACCCTCGCTAGTATTTATTCAGCATTGTTTTTCTCCCTAATTGCTTTTGAGATATGTAAGACGCGCATCAAAAGAGCCCTACATGAAATGCTCAGCGCATGCCATACAGAGGGCTGTTTGTATGCACCGATGTGCAGTTTTTTTTGGAAAGTTCTGCACTTACCAAATTAGCTGATTTTTGATGTGCAAAGTGGTCAAAATCAGTATACGATGAATCATATCTCTTTGTGTAAACAGTCACATAGTTTTCAGGCTTAAGTTTCATGGCGATCATGATAAACTGTTGTTTTAATCTATTTACAGGTTTTGATGTATCCTGTTCTATTAGATGACCAATCACTGGCTAATCAGTTCCAGAAGTTCATTGAAACAATTGATGAATCATATGAAGTGAGCCTTTCAACTAATCAGCAATATCCTGTAAGTTGCTTCTTTCCATTGATGTATGCTCATAACACTACAAGTAATGTCTCACTCAGTCGTTTCAAACAATCAAGTACAGTTTTCTGCTCGTCACCAATTATTTTTTGCTTATTGCTTGAAATATAGTTTCTCACACCATGGTTAAACTTACAATGTAGGGTGTTTACGCATTACTTTTCTTCAAAAGTGGTAAAGCTCGGGCTATTGGTCTTCGCTTATCCCGATCCATGGGGAAATTAAGGTGACGTACCTGCCATTTTCATGTTTGTTTTGTTTCACGGAAGTTGTTGTGCAATGTAGGCTTTAACTAGGCAAAAGTAATAAACTGTGCCCAGAGCTATCAAGCATGTGGTTGATGATCCTGTTTTTGGTTTGGTCATACTCCCTCCGTTCCTAAATATAAGTCTTTTTAGAGATTTCACTACGGACTACATACGGAGCAAAATGGATGAATCTACACTCTAAAATATGTCTATATACATCCGTATGTAGTTTGTATTGAAATCCTAGAAAGACTTATATTTAGGAACAGAGGGAGTAGTTGTTAATAAACCTTACACTTGCAGCCTTGAAATCCATGTTAGTCTGTACTTCTCAAGCCCTTAAGAGGTACCAGCCCTAAATGAAATATGACAACATGCTAAATCAATGTATTGTTCTTATTAAGGTGAGTATCTTGTGGAAAGTGCATTTTGTTCATACATATCTTCTCTGTACTGTCTAAAATTGAATTTCTATATTAGACAGTGCTGGGTAGGTAACGGGCTAACAACAAAAACTAAGCTTAAGGAAACTAATCTCCTTCCATGTATTGGTCATTTTTAGCGCCTCACAATAATTAAGACAGGTAGTAGTGCTACCAATTTTTCTTTCAGGACATGTTGCCAAGACCAAATTCACAAATAAAATGTACTCCATCCGTTCCAAAATATAGTGTGTATAGATGTATCATTAGATAGACCATGGAACATACTTTTATATTGTATTTATTCGGTATTATTAACGCTGATGTACACACTATATTGGGAACAGAGGAAGTATTAGATGATATCATTTGATTTTGGGTCGTCTTCTATTCTCCAATATCCAAATGCTTCTTTCCTATCTGATTATATGCCCTTCAAAAGCATACTTTTCTGTATGACTTGTCTTTTACACAACCTTCAACAGCCTAGAACATTAATTCTATTAATCTAATAAAGAGTCTTAATTTTGGTGAAATCTCACCTGTTTAACTCAACATGAGTAGTTGATCAAGTGCTAAAACTATCCTTTCAGGATAAGCATTTTGGGTTTGGCATAACACTGTCTGATTTTAATAAATAATAACTATATACTGTCTGTAATTGCTTTATCAATCATTTGCAGGAAAGCGGTTGACCTGGAACCACTGCAACCCTTACTGCAAAAGTACATCAATTTCTTGGATGCTGAAGTTCTTCCATCTACTCCAGAATCTTCAAGGCCCAGGGTGCAGCTCCAAAGGGCTGATGTTTGGCTTGGATTTAAATCACTGTATGTAAGTTTAACACATGAATTGCATGACTAGTTATGTTTTCATATATAATAGATATTGCATCTGTTAATATATTGAGTATGTCTGCAGCCTTGGATTTCTCGAGGCACCTGCTTTTGAAGATGGAATCTTGGAGAAATACCCTATCTTCCTGAATATTGTACTTAACCATGTCAGTGATGACGGATTCGATTTATCATGTGCTGTTAGTTGCCTCAAAGCATCATTTGAAATGCTTGGTAAGTGTAGTTATTGAGTTCCTGATGGCCTATGAGTATGCTAAGCCTGCACCTTTGCATAACTACGCACCTTTGTTTTAGGCTGCAAACTTTGGTTGAGAACAACGCTATCACCTAGTGTTATTCGGAACACATTATTGGGTCAGTGTTTTCACACTCGAGATGAGAAAAGTCACAAAGAAATTTTCGATCTTTTCATCCCGTTTCTTCAGGCATGTCTGTTGCTCTTTCGTTATGAAGTGGCCCTCTTATCTTCCACATCTTGATGAATTATGATAAGTTAATTCCTTTGTGCATTATGCAGTCCCTTGAAGCTCTACAAGATGGCGAACATGAGAAGCAACGGAGGAATATTCTGTATTTTCTTCTTCATCAAGTAACTCGGAGTAGTAATTTCAGTGCACTGATGAGAAAAAATGCTACTAAGGTTAACTTCTTTTGATGGCTCTTTACTTCTTTAGTTCTTAAAAATTCAATGCAAATGCTCGCAGAAACTTATGTTCCTGTACTGCCTCATTATTTTTCTGGCTATCAATAGCTTGTTTGAGACTTTGGACTATTTGAATATCGCTCTGGGTTTAAAATTATAGTTCTAATCTGCAAATAATATAACTAACGGCTAGATAAAGGGGAGGCAATAAAGGAGCAACAACATTAGCACATTAGACGAACTGTGTTTGATTGATGGCCGAGAATATATTTCACACCAACGTCGTGTGGTGGACTGTTGTATTAATTCATCCTTCTCTTTTGAAAGACCTAAATGAGGGAGTGATTTTGGAACAAATGAAGTATGATCTACCTCAATACTTTTACAGTCGATCGTATTTATAACTCTGCCGAGTGTGGTATCATGGAATTCACTGCATCTGGTGATGAAGTGGGTGGTCAAAAGGATCAATAGAAGTGTCTTTGGAGCCTTTTATTATATTTTTTATGGGATCAGTAACCACTATCCATCCACCATAGAAATAACTATTCGTCTAATCCACATGAACCAGTTAGGACATGTTTTCTTAGAATACTGGCTATGAACCATTTCGAGTAGTTCTACAATTGCTGGAATCAGATTGCCATTTAGTGGGGACCGAGGAATGATCTACGAAATGTCTTAGTAGACATGGAAACTCTTGTTTCCATGGAACTAGGTTCCTTGATGAGCCTCTTGCGTATTTGGAAGCAAAGGAGTGCATCTCCGACAATATTCCCCCTAGTGTTATATCTTTGTCGCACCTGCCAGGAAAGAGTTTCGTATTCAATCTCTTAGAGTCAAGGGGGTCTACAACCCTCCTCAAGGGCTTGACTGATTCTTCTGCTGTTTCATAGTTCAGTCCCAGCCTTGCTTGTCACTTCCTCCACATCCCCTTTGCCTTGTACATATAGTCTTTTCTATTTATAATATCATCCCCTCTATTTCAAAAATATGAGGCACACACACGTCTAGGATTCAAGTTTCACGGAGAATCACACCGATGAAATGTTGGTTATGTCTTATGTGACACAAAACATATTATTAGACTTGTATTCCGAAGCATTTTCTGATGATATCACCATTGTGTTGCATAATTCACATTATGTTGGTCGAGTTCTCGGTCAAACTTAAACCTTTGGATGTGTGAGCGCTTTACATTACACTATCGGGGCCTTCTCTACAGTTTTTCCCTCAAAAAGAGTAGTTCTACAATTTCTTGTGCGTCATTCAAGTCCTTTTCAAATATGTGCAGGCTATGCCACCTTTGTTGGCAAGTTAACTGTTTATTGTATTGATGTAGTGCTTCTTAATTGTGCTTTGGTGAGATTACATTGTATAGATTTGTGTGCATGAACTCTGTCTGTTTCTGGAAATTCCATAATAAAATTAACCTTCTGCATGATATATTCATACAAATTTATGCACCAAATTTGAAATGTTTTATATACCAGCTATACATTCCAATGCAAGAAAGTCCTGTTTTCAGTGCCTAGACCATTAATTTTGAAAGTGGCATGTCTGATGAAATCATAATAGAAACAATGTAGATTCATGTCAGAATAGGCACAAAGCTTTTATGCTATGCATTTACAGCTGCACATACTTGTGGGATTCTAAGAAATGGTGATGCCATGCTGCTACATTGTTTGATGCAATATTACCCTTATAGTATGAACAGTATGATCAATAGCCGCACGAAATGATCTAGATCTAGCCAGCAAATGCATTTCTTAACAGTTCAAACTTTATTGATTGGACGTAATTTTGGTTACTGGTATTATATACGATTATTACCTGACGCTATTGATACCTTTTACCTATTTCCTTCCAGATTGCTCTTCTTATTGTGCAAAGAGGCTACACAATGAACCCTCCTTGCCCAGCCTCGGAATGTGCCCATATGTGGTAATGACCAAACAGTACTTATCTTTGAGACTTTGACACAATCTATTAGGTCACGTATTGTGAGTGTAGAGGGTGTGACACAATCTAATAGTTCGTTGAAGCCTTTTTATGCCATACACCGGTGGTTCGTAGAATTCTTGTGCTGTTGATTATGTTTCTGCTGTGCGAGTATTATATTGTTGTATTATAGCTAGCCTGGTTTCCAACATATCACGTACTGATGACAATCAAGCTTCTAAAATCTCTCCATCTGCGGTCTGTGAAATCTCAAATAAATTGCACAATGCCCACACATTGGTACTTGTTACGGACTAAAAGCAGTTTTACTACATGTTCTAAAAGATCATACTACTATTTGTCTCAATTATCAAACCATCCATACCCAAAACTTATCTAAAATGTTCCTGCCAGACCCAACAAGCCATGTTGCCTGATGAAGAGCGTACTGCTGCCAACAATACGCATCGAGGGATTATTAACTAATAGTTGTAGACAGCAATCATGCTGGCAATTCCTACCAATCTGAAAAATGTAATTCAAGTATGTTAAATGTCTTCTCTAATTAGCCTTAGACATAACAAACTGTTGGACATGACGTTTTAATATATTAGCAGAATGCAGAGCCTTTGTTTTTTACTTACTGTTTAAAAATTGTTGTTTGAAAGTACATGCATTTCCCCAATGTCATTGCTCCCTGATTAAATTTGAGAAGATCACTAATTTATTTCTAGCAGACTGCTTCTGGCATTCCACTCTTTATACCTATTTTAAGGCCAGCTTAGTTTTTCTGTTTGTCGCCTGGCATCCACTGACCTTGATTTTGTGAAAACAGGGGACCATCTTTGATATGCTCGTTAAATGATACATCCTTGCATAGTTCTCTGCGCCAACCTGCGTTTGATCTCATCAATATTCTCATAGTTTCTGATGCTTCTGCCTTGATTTCCTTTAAACTGAAGTATGAGTCTGCCACAAAGGGTGATTCAAGCAACTCTGTCATGTTTGTCGAGGACGAGGATGAATTGCCTTTTGCAGATGATACTGCGGAGAAGGAGTACAGCTGTTGGAGTGATTTCAGAGCTCTGAACAAGTTGACATTTAGGGGATGCAAGGATTGGACATGTGTCCCTTTGTTATGGTATCTGGTAATGGTTCAGTTGGAACCCTCTAAACTGCCTATGGCTTTTTCGAAAGCAGTGTTTTGGGCTCTATCTCATATTTCTATTTTGGAGCCTGGGTTAGCTATGGACTTGTCAGTGCCTGTAAATGATTGGTTATCGTCACATGCTGGAGAAGTCTCGTCAACATTTTCATGGCAAGTTCCAAATGGTGCTGATGATGGTGGAGGTGGGAAGGATTGCATCAATACTCTCAAGGTGTCAAAATTTGGTACCCTGTTATTGAGAATATTTAAAAGGTTGGCTCCATTTTGTTGATCACTGTTTCATCCCTTGTGATCTGAGTTTGTGTTCCTGAATTATATCAAGATCTTGCCATGTCATATCTTTTACTGATTGTAAACCTTAAGCCCTAAATTTCCCTGGTATATCATACTTACATGATATTAATATCTTTTAGATTTGCAATCCGTGTCATCATGCAAATTGAGCAATGTGGGCTTCAAAAGCAATGGACATGGGAACCAATGATGGCGGAAAGCTTGATTTTGGCACTAGTTGATCCCAATGATGTAAGAGCATTACCATCGTCTTCCATACTATCCCTGGTACATATAAGTATTTAGCAGTAGTGTATTACTCAGTACTGTACTTGATGCAGAATGTGCGGCAAGCAGGGAGGGCTGTCATGGAACATGTATCCCAAGCACGGGGTTTGACTCCTGGGCTTCAATTTCTGTGCTCGAGTGCATCTTCACTGTCTGCTGTTTTCGTCGGTCTAAGATATGCAGTGCAGCTGGTAATGTTTGACTGTATATTATTTTTTAGTCATTGGAACTAGTTTGGAATTGGAGCATAAACTGAGGTTTCATATTTCACCTGGTTGCTTCCAAGCTGGTTCTGGCTTCTGGTAGCAATGGATCAAATTCCAAATTTGAATTGAATAGTATGAGTTACCAGGCGGTAGTTATCTGATTATTGACTATAAACCAGCGCATAACGGCATATGATCTAAAAAACCTTGTAAACAACTCGGAATATTTGTACACAGATCTTGCTGGTAGGATCTACTGCCGAGTAGCCCTAATTACTGTAAAGTAGATAGAAGTAAACGACAATATTCTTCTCTGCTTTATTGAGAGGGGTCGTTCCCTTTATATAGTAGACCAGACTTGATCGTCAAGCTGGTAAGTCTTCAAACTCTAATACCATCTCTAAACTGATTCAACTCTTTGCTAACAAACTTGCTTAATCAACTAGGACCCTAATTAAGGCACAATACTCCATTTTGATGGGCTGGCCCGCATAACATTGCTAACTTGAATAGAATGATTAAATCATTCATGAACATATGTGATTAGATGCTAATACAGATCTCTCTGAAAACTCAAACTGGCAACTAGTTTTTGTGTTCCAACTTGTCATGGTTGTGAAAAGTCGAAACAAAGCCAACTTCGGATGCACACATCCAAATTGCAACCATCAACAAGAACAAAGTCTTGCGACACAACAAATAGATGACATGGTGTGGTTGTGGAACTAAATGCCGCGCAGCAATACATTCCTAAACCTGTATTCTAGTATCTCTTATACTTGTTTGCAGAACATGGTGAGCATTTCTTGCTGGACAAAAAAAATGAGGTTATCACATATATGTTCTAAAAAGAGGAAGAGGGAGGGGATGTGGAGTTGTGGACACTTCCAGACTATTTGAGTTTTGAAATATAAAGGTTCATATTTGAATTTTAAATAAACTTTAAGACTGCATGTATGGTATAAAACATTTGAAGTCCAGTATAAGAAATCTGGCATCATCTTGACATTTTCTTCTAATACAAAATGACACAATTTGTGTGCGTGTTTGAGAAGTGTAGGGCACCGGTTAATGCTGCGGCAGGAAACAGAACCTTGACTTGAACCACATGCTAAGATTTACTTAATGTTTCAAAGTGTCTTGATTGTTTCCAAGTTATGAAGGAATATAGCATTGTTCAGTTTTGGGGATTGAGGGAACATTTGAATATCCCTTGCTTTTTACCCCATTCTGTCGGTGTTTTCTGTTGAAGCTGAAAATAATCATGATAATTCCTTCTTTGTAATTCCAGGTGGAAAGGCAGTCACTTTTGGCAGATTTTCATAGTCTTCATCACTTGTTTTTTGTCATATGCAAATTAATCAAGGAGGACATTGCTCAACAGCCTTCAATTCCACAGCCAGCAAAACCTTCTGAAGGTGGTTTCTTGCGTCAACCATTTTCAAATGTACCAATTACCCCACCAGAACATGCTGTAGATATTATTTCCTGGGAGAAGTTCAGCACTTTGCTTTCAGCAACTCTCTGGCCTTTAATTTCCACATGCCTGATAAAGGGAGAGGAGCTAATAAATACCAAACAATGTCAGGTACATATGTACGGCCGTAATATCTTGTAACATCAGTAGGTGTATCCTTTTTTTTTGCCTCTTCATATCTGCAGTTTTGTTTCAGATATCATGTGTTCGAGTGCTTGAGTTGCTTCCCCTAGTCTACAACAGAGTCAACTCATATTGTGCTGAGCCATTCAGTATGACGACACTGGTTCCAGACCCTAGTGATATGACATGGCTTTTTCACTTGATTAACTGGGGGAAATCATCTCTGCTTGTGATCAGCAGACACTGGAAACAGTGCATGCTATCTTTATTTAAAATATTAAAGGGTTCACATGGTGACACCATTCAACGCTACATTGAAGATCTTGGTGATACCATTTCACACGGTTAGAACTTTATGTTTTTAAATTGAATTCTGGACTTTTAGGAGTTTCACCAAATGTTTGGTAATTACTTTTATCTTCCTTTCAGATGTAATTGATATGGATGAACTTAAAGGGAGAATTTCTAATCTTAATCTTGCGGTGTTCAAGAAGGTGCCCACAAAATCAGTTGAAACCATCCCTTCTCTGATTAGGCACACAGATCAGGAGAGACATACTGGTCGGGACAATCTTGAGGCCATGAAGCCCTCTCACGCGTCAGACACCGAACACATAATTCTTCTTTCAGACAGTGAAGAAAATTTGCCTACAGATGATGTCATTGGTGAGGAGGTTTTGTCTTCAGTGAAGGAGAATGACGGATTTACTTCTTCAGATCTGTTAAAAAATCCCTCTGTACAAACAATGCCAGTTGAAGATAAACATGTGTCCTTAAAACAGCAGACACGCAGTGATATTAGTGCCTCTTCAAGACCTGTATCGACGGAGAATAGAGGCACACGTGCTGCCTCAAAAGGATTAGGTGGAACAAAGATGCCAAGTGTTCCAGCCAATAAAAATAGTACTTCCCTTTTACCAAACAAGGTTAAATCATCTGTTAGTGCCACTACTCAACCATCCCGTCCAAATTTGTCATCGGATGTATGCAAATTTAAGTCAATTTTCAGAGATATGTCTGATGATGAAGATGATCCCTTAGAGCATGCACTTGATAATTACAGAAGACCACAAATTCGTGTAACAAAGTCTGCCATATTAATTCCTAAAAGGCAAATAGTTCAACTTCAGTTGCCTGCTGAAAGGAGACAGTCTTCTGGCAGACCGGATACCAGTTTCCGACGTTTTAGTCCTCCTAAGCTGGACAGTTGGTTTAAGAATATATTGGAAATGGATTACTTTGCTATTGTCGGGCTATCTTCTTCCGAGACAGTAAAGAAACCTGCTTTAAAACAAATTCCTGTCTGCTTTGATTCACAAGCTCAATATGTTGAGATTTTCCAGCCACTTGTTATAGAAGAGTTCAAAGCTCAGTTGCAGAATGCTTATGTTGAAACCCCTCCTGAAGATATGATGTGCGGCTCTATTTCTATACTCTCAGTTGAAAGAGTTGATGAGTTTCTTGTTGTTCGTGGACGTGCTGAGAACACAGTGTGTGTCAAATCTAAAGGGTGTATAGAGAATGATCTAATACTGCTTACCAAGGATCCACTGAAAAGCTCTGGACAGCAAGTCCATGTGCTTGGAAAGGTATTACTGTTGCGCACAAAAGTTCAATGTTCTAATAATCTAATTTTGTAGGTCTTTCCTAATGTATTTACTGTTCTCTAGGTGGATCGGCGTGAGAGTGACAAAAATAAGGCTTTAATTATTGTAATAAAGTTCTACCTCTCGAATGAGATTCCACGTTTAAATAAAGTGAAACGGCTTCTTGTTGAAAGAAGTAAATGGTTCTTGAATCGGGTTTTGAGCATGACTCCTCAACTCCGAGAATTCAGTGCTCTATCATCATTAAATGACATCCCAGTGCTTCCAGTAATCCTGAATCCTGTTTCATGTACTGCAACCAACCATGAATCTGTAAAAGTGTATCTTGATAAACTTGCACGCCCTCTGCGGAAAGTATTGAAGTCTTCATACAATGACAGCCAGCTCCAAGCTGTAAGTATTGCCATTGGGTCAGCAAGCTCGAAAACAAAATGTGATCTGTCTCTTATTCAGGGCCCTCCAGGTTTGTTGTTTTGATCCCTATTCACAATTTTTAGTAAGTCCAGCCACCAGAAAAGGTATTTTATGCTTGTGTTTCCTGCAGGTACAGGTAAAACAAAAACTATCGTTGCGATCGTGAGTGCATTGCTTTCTTTACATGCCGACAACTCTTACAATTTACCAAGAAATGAATCCCAGGCTAGTGCTGAATTTACCAAGCCAAGAACAAAGATTAGTCAAACTGCTGCAGTAGCTAGAGCTTGGCAGGATGCAGCCCTGGCTAAACAACAGATAAAGGATTCCCAGAGAGAAAACCCAAGGACAGAACGGCTTTCAAAAGGCATCCTTTCAAGAGGAAGGGCTCTAATATGTGCGCAGTCAAATGCGGCAGTTGATGAACTTGTGTCAAGACTCAGTAATGGATTGTATGATACTGAAGGAAAGCTGTATAGACCTTATATAGTGAGGGTTGGTAATGCAAAGACAGTTCATCCTAATTCAATTCCTTTCTTTATTGACACACTTGTTGAACAAAGGTTGTCAGACGAGTTAAAGATTAATGATGAATCCAAAATTTCATCGGATGGCGAATCCTCTGGTTCACTTAGGGCTAGGTTGGAGAAGGTTGTAGACAGAATTAGATATTATGAGTCACGGCGAAAACTAGTGGAGGGTGATAAGACAGAAACTGGATCTTCTGTGCCCGATGAAGATGAGATGGATGAAGTTTCTGATGAAGCAATTGGTGCAAAGCTCAATATTTTATATACACAGAAAAGGGCAGTTTCTTCAGAACTTGCCACTGCTCATGCACGTGAAAAGAAAATAGCTGATGAAAACAAGTCTCTTAAGCACAAGGTAAGGAAGTCAATTCTTGGAGAAGCAGAGATTGTTGTGACAACGCTCAGTGGGTGTGGAGGTGATATTTACGGAGTTTGCTCGGAAACTGCTTCAGCTAAGAAATATGGGAATTTCTCTGAGCAAGCTTTGTTTGATGTTGTTGTTATCGATGAAGCTGCACAGGTGGGGTCTCAGACTCTCAATACTAACTGTCCTCTTTCAAATCAAGCTAGCTTTATATTTAATATTTATTATATGCTAAACACTAAGCTTCTTTTGGTTTACTCATATTTAGGCTCTTGAGCCTGCAACTTTGATTCCACTTCAGCTACTCAAGTCGAAAGGAACTAAGTGCATAATGGTAGCATGCTCTCTTTTAAGATATTTCTGATTATACAATATTTTTTAGCTACACCTTGAAGCAACATTACAGTGCTATCTCTTACTTAGTAATGTCTCTTTTGAAGGTTGGTGATCCGAAGCAGCTACCTGCTACCGTGATGTCTGGATTGGCTAGCAAGTTTCTCTATGAGTGCAGCATGTTTGAACGCCTACAAAGAGCTGGTTATCCAGTTATTATGCTCACTAAACAGGTTAGTCATAACTCCTGCATATGCTTTCTCTGTAAACTTCTCAGTGGAGTGAAAGACTGCTAAAAATCAATTAAAATCCTTTTAGAGATCTTATCTACTATGTTGGGATCTCTAAAATGGTTTGATTTTCAGGAGTCCTTCTGTTCTTGAGATTCATACCTTCAGCATTTTACCTCATTGGCACTAAGTAGGCTATTTACTACTACTTTCCTGAATGTTACTTATTAAAGTGCATGTCAAACCATGTTGTAATTCTTGTATTTTAGTTTTCTGTGTGCCATATCTTTTTTAGTTTATGTCCTAAAAATGGTCTGATTCCAATGATGAGCAACCTTATGCAATTTTATGTGAAAACAATAGCAACCTCATTAACATGATTACAAGTAACAAGCTCTGCAGGTTTTTCTTAAGTTATGAATATTGCCCATACATAGTTCCTGTGTATTTTTTGAGTATGCAATTCTTAATGGATTACTAAATTTGTATGTGAGAACTGAGAAGAGCTATCAACTGCAGGCCGTATGCTAATTTCTCCTCAATTATTTTGTATTGTCTGCAGTACCGAATGCATCCTGACATTAGCAGATTCCCGTCGTTGCATTTCTATGAAAACAAACTGCTGGATGGCGCTCAGAAGGCTGAGAAATCAGTTCCTTTCCATGATCACAGTTGTCTTGGTCCATACATGTTCTTTGATATTGCCGATGGTCGTGAGCGTGCTGGAACAAGTGCTGCTGCACAATCACTCTCTAATCAATTTGAAGCTGATGCAGCACTTGAAATACTGTCATTTTTAAAGAACAGGTAAGAGTATTGTCTTTGCTTTCACAATTTCACTGCCTACTGGAGTGGGTCTTATTTTGCAGGTAACTGAGGTTCTATACTTGCTTTGTGAACAGATATCCAGCAGATTTCTCCTGTAGAAAGATAGGGATCATAACTCCATACAGGAGTCAACTCTCCTTGCTGCGTTCAAGGTTCACTTCTTTTTTTGGGCCTGAGATCGTTGCTGAGATGGAAATCAATACTGTGGATGGATTTCAAGGTCGGGAAGTTGACATCTTGGTGTTGTCAACTGTTAGAGCTTCCAACTCCTCAGGTGACAGGCATCACACTGGTGAAGCACGTAGCATTGGGTTTGTTGCAGATGTTAGGCGTATGAATGTTGCGCTAACACGCGCCAGGTTTTCTCTATGGATAGTTGGTAATGCAAGAACATTGCAGACAAATTCACACTGGGCTTCCTTATTGCAGAATGCTAAAGAACGGAATATGCTCATCTCAGTTCAGAAGCCCTATAGTCTGATCTTTCAAAATGTTCATGGTACTACCCATAGTCACCTTAAGCAGCAGAAGGAAAATGAAAAGGCTGATATGACAAACTCGCGGACAGTCAATGCACAACTCCATAAAGAACATGTGAGACATGCTGACAGTGCTACAGAAAAGATAGGCAAAAGTTTACGTGAGGATCAGGCAAAACAAGCATCACGCTGGGATCAAAAGACTCGTAAAACTCGAGACTCCACCTTGAGAAAATTCAGTCAAGAAAATGAAGCGACAACGCAGAATGATGATATGAGAGCTACCAAGGGCTCATTGAAACAAGATATTGATCAGGATTCAGTGATGAGAAAGCAAGGGGCAGAAAAGAAGTTGTCCGTGCAGAATGTTAATCAGCTGGAGCTTGCTAAAAGGTTGGCAACAGGGGATCCCCATGATGGCTCTCATGTCCGAAAGCAAAGGGAATTGAATAAGCCTGTTAGCGAGAATGCTGATATGGAAACTGATAAGGCCTTATTTAAGCATGGTCCATCTGAGAATCCCAAGGTGAGATTACATAATTACGACAAAAAGGCTGCCAACCAAAACAATGATATGGGAACCATCAAGGGTTCGTCAAAACATGATTCTGTTGTAAAATCAGTGGCCAAGCAGGATGATGGTTCTTCATCAGCACAACACTGTGAAATGCAGAATTTGATACAAAAGGCAAAAGGAGCAAGGAAGTTTTCTGAAACACCAAGGTTCAGTAATTCAAACAAAGAGGGTTCCTTGCTTAAAGATGACGCAGTTTCGGAATTAGCAAATAGGAACAGTGGTACTGGTCCACCAACAATCCCTGATATGAAGAAAAATAAGGTCAAGGGGGCAAGGAAGTTTACCGAACAACCAAGATCTGGGAACTCGAATCAGGTGGATCCATCAGTTTCATCACATTTTGATGGAACAAGCAGCCATATACGGGACCTCACGACAAGCCAAGCTGCTAAGCAAACTGTAACTAGTCAAAAGGACCAAATTGCAGCGAGGAAGCGTCAAAGGGAGGACGTTGAGTCTTTACTTTCCTCAGCTCTCATATCGTCAAAGAAGCCTAAGAAGAAACAAAAATGAGACCATGTAGCAAAGGCGAGTTCATCATACTACCTTCTGTTTTGTGAAACAAAATGCGCAGAGCTGTTTTTTTTTTTGTGAGTCTTGGAAGATCTGTCCATAAACATACTTGCACTTCCATCATGTTTACTTCTGTTTTGTTTATTCATCTCTAATGTGTATATTGGCATCCTCATTTACTACAGATGTTTATGCTGACCATTCACATGAAGCTAATAATATTGTTATCTGTGCAGGTGGTAGTGGATGATCCTTAGCAGCTTTTAACATGATGCGCTGATCGCGGAATACTGTGGCTGCCTTGATGTGCAGGCAAGGCCCGTAGCGGTGCTTGAATTGTTAGTTACTGAAGCTGACATGTCAACTGATTTTGTGAGACAAGTTCTTGTGACGTAGGTAGGTCTTTTGGAGATTTGCCCCTGACCAGCCATTTGGAATACAAAAGGTAGGACCGCCCATTTGGTGGAAGAGGTGATGAAGATACTTGCTGTAGAAGTGCAAGTTGATTTTGTCGCTGTAAATATTTGTACATAGACGGGATTAAAAGATGGAATGGATATCACGTGGGAGCTTGGGGCGGTATTCATATTCACATTTGAACGCATCATTTTCTAGCTGGGACACTGTTGCTCCTCGCGCCTTCGCCCTGAAATAGTGCGCACGAAGCAGCAACGTGAGCAGCTGCGGTTAAACACACTGTAATCTGATTGGCACGTACGTACCGTTGCCGAGACGACTTCCAC
Source organism: Aegilops tauschii subsp. strangulata (assembly GCF_002575655.3). Taxonomy (NCBI): domain Eukaryota; kingdom Viridiplantae; phylum Streptophyta; class Magnoliopsida; order Poales; family Poaceae; genus Aegilops; species Aegilops tauschii. Next base: position 395,924,147 of record NC_053039.3, on the reverse strand, counting down.
CTCAACAAATGCGAACACTGAAGAAATCAGATTACTGGGTTGTCGTTCGTTCATGACTGCAGCACGTACAATTAACCGCGGCACCTTTAGGCTCTGTTTGTTTGGGCTTTTGCTTTTGCAGCTTTTTCACTTTGACTAAAAAGCCATAGAAGCTTCTAAATAGGTGCTTTTGGAGCTTTTATGACTTCTGGACCGCAATATTGTTACATTGATTCATCAGAAGTCAAAAAAAGCTCCAAAAGCACCTATTTAGAAGCTTTTATGGCTTTTTAACCAAAGTGAAAAAGCTGTAAAAACAGAAGCAAAAGCCCAACCAAACAGGGCTTAATACTCCCGTCTCGCCTCTCAGCGGCGGCTCTGATGCGAGAAAAACAAATAAAGCAGCCAATCGGGAGAGAGAAAAGAGAAAGAGAATCGCCCCGCCTATTTTGTCGTCTCAGCGTGGCGTTGTTGCACTCGGACAAATCCAACTGCTTACACGGCTGCGAACATGGACCGGTCATGCCTCATATTGATGCTATGCATCCAAGTCAAAATAAACCTACTTGTTATGATACGCTAACTACTACTCTTCGTCGTCGTAGATGTCCACGACGTTGGTGCCAGGCGTCGGGTAGATGGACGTGTAGGAGGGCTCCGGTTCCTCCTCCTCACCCATGTACGTGAGCATCTCATCGACTTCTGTGGCGTGCTCCACTTCCACCTTCTGCCGACGACGGCGTTTGGCCTTCGCCTTCGATTCCGACTAGAGAAAAAGAGGATAGTTTGTTGCTCCACCTGCAGACCCGCGTCCCCAGCGTCCTCCGGATCCACCTCGTCTAGAGGTAGTCCCGCGGTGATCCAGGCTTCGTGCCTTGCCCAGATTTGCTCAAGGAGTTGTAGCTGGCGCTCCGGCTTTAGATATGGGTAGCTCCTTACCCGGCGGCGTGGGGGCATGGTTACTAGTGGTGGCGGATGGTGATTGGAAAGTGCAGCATCGGTGGACGAGAGTGGGGAAATATGAACGGATAGGGTTTCGCTGCCGGCGGTCAGCTTAAATAGCCGGGATATGGTACTACGTGGTCCGCCGGAGTGACACCATCGGTCCACGAAGGAGACGAGCTTCGGACCGCCGAATTTCGAAGTGTTTTCCTGTGAGACCACATCGTCAGTCCGACGTGGCGGACGCACCCGGCCACGTCCGAGCCTCCCCATATCCGTTCCAGATTTGGACAGGATATGAGAGGTGCCAGTCAGTCTGGACGTTTGAGGTTCGTTTAAGGCGTCTGTCTGGATCGTCCTTTTATGATCGGTCAATAATCGGGTTGTCCGTCCGCTCATGATGACATGATTGTGGTGGTTTTGTGGCTGGAGATCTTGGATAATCACAACCAAATATTGAAGAATGACGGTGAACAAAGTGAGAATACGCGAACATAAACCTTGTTCATACATAAGGCATGTTATACATAAATTCAGGGCCCAAGAAAGTTAAGTAGCACCATCAGGAGCGAGCTGCACATGAGGTATGTAAATAAAACTGAATACGAGTTTAAATTTGGACTTTGCATCCATGTAAACAGAGTATCCTATTTACATAGGCTCGAATGACCCCTTCTCATAATAAGAATGTGCACGGTCTGGTTCGGTATGGAATGAACTTATAATCTGATGATCGAGTCGATTCCATTATTGGGCGAAACAGATCCACTAATTTTTTTATTCCAGTTAGTAAGAGAGATCTTGAACTAAGAAATAGACCTAGCAGCTAAAAGAGGGTATCCTGAGTAATTGTAAGATCATTGATATTCCTGGTATAGTAGATGCTATCACACATACAGTCATTATGAAACATCATCTTCCCAATATAGTACATTGTTTTGTGAATATTTAGAAACCTTGACATGTCCTGTCGGTTTGACTCATTTCCACTGTGGTTCCGTTTCCATCGGATGTTTTGCCATGTGGAAGATCACAGGAAGTAACATTTTTGCGTAAAATTTCTTCGCACCCTGCACATCAAATACCACCGAAAGACTGTAGATGAAGAATATCGCTCCCCTGTGTCACAGTTGATAGGATGCAAGCATGTTAGCCATTAACCTTCAATTGAATAAGCATTGATCCAAGGATGCATGCTGCAATGTAATGCAGACTAGGCTTTGTGTGTGACTATTCATCAAAATATTTAATTTGGGCAGAAAATTTCTTTAAGAATCTTAGTTACTAAGTAAGTTATTCCCTCTGACTCCAAAAAGAAGAATTGTAACTTTTGGCTCAAGTCAAACGGTGTAAAATTTGAAAAAAATTATACTAGAAACTATCCATAACCACAATATTAAATACGGAGTAGATACAATATAAACATGTATTTTATTGTGTACTTAACGATACTAACTTGATATTTTAATTGCTAGTTTTTCTACAACGTTGGTCAAATTTTACACAGTTTGACTTGAGCCAAAAGTTATAGGCCTTCCTTTTGGAGTCAGAGGAAGTAATATTTAGACTCCTGTCATGATCTCCAATAGCATAATAGCTAAAACAAATCTTCATATTACTCCAGTTTTTCCTTTAATTTTGAACTTTGTTTGACAAACTGCACAGTGATGAAGTACTTTCCACTTGTGCCAAGAGGTACTGGGTTTGATGTGGCCTCTTTGCATTGTAGTATGCAGGGGTAAGATACAATCCTTCCTAGGGCCTCCTTCTTTTACTTGTTTTATTTATGAAAGGGACATGACTTATTTCACCCCACACCTTGAAAATTGGTAGAAATTATATTCAAACCCAGGTAAGAGTTAATTCGTTTTCTTTATTTGCTTGAGCTGTAAGGAAAAGAGTGACTTTTACTCATCTATACCCCGGCTATGTTTTTACCAGGCTATATGTGAATCCTAGACGCCTAGACCTAACAAAATTAAGTGAATAATCAAAATTGTAGTCATTTATTTCTATCTTTTCAGACATAACCAAAGAATGGAAAAGATTCCTCGAGAGAATCGGTCCCAGAAGCACGTGATAAATGCCAGCAAAGTCTATTTAAGACAGCAGGGGAGGTTAGGTGAAGTAGCTCAATAAGGTACAGTTTAAGAAGCAACAAACCGAAGATGTTTAAATTAAGAAAGTATGTGATCTCCTTGAAAAAGGAAGAATGATCAAGATTGAGTAGTTGAGTTACTGATAGTTTTGAGAGACATCATGGGCAGCAAGGAATTGTAAAGTTATCTCTTATGGACCTGACATAATCAAGGGGGACAATGGCTTTGCCAAGATCTTTGACAAGCACCGCGATGATTATACCTGTGCACATAACATGTATAATTGGAAAGGTTAGTAAAAGTGAAACTCCAAATCGTGGAATCGTGCAGTGAAGTACTTTAACTGTAAGCTAAATTATGCTACTCTTAGTTATGGAGATTAATTCTCTGAAAACCTTAATTCAGTCTCCGGTTCTCAATAAAAAGAAAGCACGGCCTATCAACAGAAAGAAAAGAAAAAAACAAGGCGAACGAGATGGACTCACCGAGTTTGATCCTGATTATCCAGCCGGGAGAGAAGCCACGCCGCCGGACGTCGGCCGCGATGGCGCTGAGTTTGTAGAAGGCGTAGTACATGGCGACCTCGATGCACGTGGAGGGGCTAAGCTTCCACAGTTGGTACACCCCCATGCACGTCATGATTTTTTTTTTTGAACCGGGCTTTACCCCTTTCCATTGCAAAGAACGGAAATACAACCAGTTCAAGCGAGAAAGACAGAAGAAGGGAAAGAGGTATAGCGAGTTCAAGCACTATCAGGAAACCCACCATACTCGCTCGCCGTCGAAACGAGTATCATGGGGCGAAAACCTGGATAGCACGTCATATCATCTAGCCTATTACATTCTCAAAAGATCATACTAAGTATCAAAACACAGCGAGTGTCGAACAAGCATAAAGCTATCTTCTTCGGGAAGAGACAGCAACGAAAACGCGTGCCCGGCAGCTCTACATCCAGCGCAACTCCAGAAAACGTCAGGCACCTTGGATTGGTTGCTTGACAGCACCACACATCCATGCACGTCATGATGACGCCGAAGGGCATACCGATGTGGAACTCTTGGGTGTCGACGACGCTCTTGAAGTGCCGCACGTCGTCGAGGAGTTCCCGGAGTGGACGGACCACGCCGGTGACGGCGCCTATCACGGCGGCCTTGGCCTCCTTGGACTCGCGCCGGAACCGCTCGTCGATCGCGTCCCGGCTGAAGTCCGTGTCTCTTAACTCGCGGAGCTCCCTGCCCGTCAGCCCCAAGGGATACACGACTTCGTCGTCCTCGAGGTCATCCAGGAGGTCCGTCTCCGTCACATAGCGGGGCTCCTACACGGTCGGGTCGCGCAAAGGCAAGCCCGTGGTATCGTACTTGCTGAGCTCCTTGATCGTCGTGGCCGCGAGCTCGTGGGGCTCCACGGCGGCTGGGCCGCCCAGAACCAAGCCGGCGTCGGTGTCGTCACTGAGGTCCATGGCCGCCACATGGTAGTGGCACTCGACGTCGACGGTCGGATCGCCCGAAGGCAAGCCGACGCCGACATCGTCGCTCGCGCGCTCGGGATCAGAATCGCAGCGGTGCACGCGCGGGCGCAGTACGGACAGCGACGTCGACAGGGGACGTGGCGCCGTTCGGGCGGCCGGCGGGAGATGTACGCGCGCAGGGGCGGCTAGCGGGAGTTAGGGGGAGGCCGGACGCCGCCGCGGTGCCGTGTAAACCCTCGCGCGGCCGGTCCAAGAGACGAGTACGCGCATGCAGCCGGAGACGCCATCGCGTACGTCGGCCGGCTTGATCTTTCTGTTTGGGAAACACTATCGTCCACAAGTGTGGGCATTTGCATCTGGTCCACACGCGTGAATCCGCGTCTATTTATAGATGCACGAATTTTGGCATGTCTATGGTGCCACGTAGGATTGGGCTGGTGTGTGGGCATTTACTTGGTAGCCTACACGTCCGTTTCATCACATTGAGGGGCTGATGTGTGGGCGTTTAGCAGTTCGCCCACACATCAGTTTTCACTCACGCACAAGGGTTGGTGTGTGGGCATTTGCCATCTCGCCCACACGCCCGTCTCCTCTCCCACATCCAAGCTGCCAGTTGCCATGCGTTTTGCAGTGTACATGGCAACTGCCCTAGTGTGCTTGCAAGCAGATGACAACTCTTTTTTTACCCGAACATGTGAGTTGCCATATGTTTTGTAGGGTACACGACAACTGCCCCTAGTGTGCTTGTAAGCAGATAGCAACTCTTTTTTTACCCGAACATGTTGTTTTGCCATGTCTCTTTGTAGCGCTACATGGCAACTGCGTAGTGTTAGTAGGTGGCAACTCCTACAGTTTTCAAATCATGGCAACTATATTAAACCAGATCATACATGGCAACAGCTGCAGTTTGTCCAAAATAGTATCTGGCACTTGACCTGAGATGGCAACTGCAGTTGAGCAACCATGGCAACTGCAGGTAAACCGACATTGAAGAGGGTCCGGACCATGGCAATTGCGGGGACGCGTGGTGACTGTCACGCTGGCGTGCGGGACCGTGAGGTAGGTGGCTGAGAGAGGTCGTGTGGGCGTTATGCATTTTGCCCACACATAGGTGTGGGTTGGTCCTTTTAGGCACCACACAAAACGTGTGGGCAGACTTCTTATCACCCACACGTGTGGCAGTTATCGTGGTCCTTCTTTTTACCTGGCTTATAATTGGTGGTGATGTGTCGGTCGTGCCGGGAGCACAAGACCCGTGTATATCGTGATGCCCTCGTCGACTTTTCCGATTTGAGTTCCATTTATGTCCGGTCTCCGATTCTAATTAGAGTAATAATGCTAGACCCATAAAAATTTACGTGAGAATTTTTACGTAAAGGCTGATCTTCTTTTCGTGGCCCCTTTAGAAAACGAAAACACTAACGCCCACACGTGTGGGTGTTAGCCAACTCACCCACACGTCTTCATCGCCGTCCAGTAACTTTTACACGAATCTTGACACAAAATGGCTGATTTTGTGTGCCATGTAGGACAACTCGCGTGTGTGACGTGTGAGAGAGTTCGCCCACACACCGGTTTCCTCTCCGCGGTCAACGGTTGCCAGTTGGGGCGTGCGGTGGAACTGCTGTGGCGCCCGCACGCCACGCCCGACTGCGGTTGCAGTCTACCACGTCTCACCACTTCGCCCCCCTCCCCTCGCGGTTCCATTACTCCATCCACTTCATTACTCCCCCAACCCACCATCCATACTAGTTCAGTCGATTGGAGGAGAAGCCGAGAGGAGAAGGCGGCAGCGGAGGCGGAAGAGTCGACGGCAGTCGCGGCCGTTGGTGGGGCACGCCGGACCGGAGCGTCTTCGCCGGAGTGCCAGCAGATTGAAGGTAATGCTCCATCCCACGCTCACATTCCTGCCTGCATTCCCCCCTCCCCTATGTGGTTAATTTCCGCTCGAGATTCCTCGAGATTCCGGTGGTTTCGCGGTGCTCCGGCGTCCCCGTCAGCGGTGGAGTCCGGTGCTTGCCGTTTAGGGCGGCATTGCGCAGTTTCGACGCCGCCGCGATGGCAGCCATGCCGGTGTGGATTGGCATATCCGCAGCCACATCCGGGTTCTGCCTTGCGATTGAGCCGGCGATTTTTCTAGATGTTAGTTATGTATTGCTTCAGAATGATAAGGCCATCAGTGTAGGGAGGTTTTTGTTGTTAATTTCAAGGATATGATAGTTGCGAATGAACCCTAGATCTAGGTAGGTGCATTTCAAAGTGTAGTATAATGGCAGCCATGGTATTTTCAGCAACTATCTTCACTGGATGACAACTAATTTTCTGATCAACCGTGTCAGTTGCCACAAATATGCTTTCCATGTGGCAACTAAATTTGTGAACATACTATGGCTGTTGCCATTCTGTAGGCAGGACAACGGGCAATTTCACTGTACTATAGAATCAAATTGCGTTTTGCCATGCTAACTTGTGATTTCTAAAGATATTTGGTTGTACTACATGGCAACTCATTTTTTATATGAGTCCAGGATGTGAATTGCCACATTACATGCTGTGTAGTGGATGATTTCTGCACTTTTTTGAATTGTCTTGCATTTTTACATGGCAATTTGAACCTAGTACATTTGCCCGTAAACAAATGGCAACTCATTTTTATATGAGGACAGGGTGTGAGTTGCCACATTATATGTTTGTGCAGTGGAAGATGTGTGCCTTTCTTTGTAGTGTCTTGTGCTAACATGGCAACTTGAACATTGTTAAAGTGCCTTACGATCTATACATTTTTAATGAAGCCAATGTGTTTAGTTGCCACATTTCTTGTTGGACAATCATAGGGGGTGTGGGTGTTCCTATGATCTTGCCTCATCTTGCCACTTTCAATTGAGCCAATATGGCAAATACATTCTGCTAGCTGGCAACTGCTTCCTAGGTTCATACACGTCCAGTTTGCCATTCTTCTGCAATTGCTTTTCCATTTTGATTTATTTTTTTGCCTTTTTTGTGTATGTTCATCACATGGCAATTACTGTCCTCTTTCATATGCTTAAACATTGGGGCAACCATTAGAGTTTTGATTTTCTGTTCATCGATGATATCAAGTGAATACTTACTTTATGCAGTTCTTTCTGTATCTGTCAGCTGTGTTTTCATTTCACCCTGACATGTGTTTTGTTCTTACCTCAGTACAATGGCTCGCGGCGACCATCAAGCCGACGATGATGACTTCATGGAGTTACCGCAACAGAATCGCGCAACTGGTCGGACAAAAGATGGCGATGAGGTAACTTTCCCCCCATATGTTTTAATGTCACATTGAGTTTGCAATCTTCTGTTAGGAACTAAATTTTCATGACATTGAAACATGGCAACAAATGATCATTTGTCTGTTATGCAGAAGAAGAAACGTTATCGCAATAGGGCTTCACAAGAACGCCTGACTATATTTACCGAGGGATTTACTGACGAGCAGAAGGGAGCTGCTGGTGAGATAGGGATGCAGGCTCTGATGGATGTTCGGTGCAAGAACCTAGTGAACCATGTATGCGACTGTCTCGGTGAGATTTACGATCCCGCCTCCAGGGAATTTGTGATTCCGGGACGTGGAAGACTGCCGTTGGATGAGGAATCCGTGTTCTGCACTTTGGGTGTGCCCCGTGGAGAAATCAAAGTCCCGTATGAGGTCAATAATAAGATTGAGAAAACGTTGTTTGCCCGTTTGTTTCCTAGGATGGCATCCATGCCGAATACGACTGTGCTGGCTACTTCGCTGGAGGGCATGAAAACCCACGGCGAGGTTTTTAAGATGAAGCTCCTCATGTACCTGATCTCAGCTGTTTTTGCGCCTACCACATCTCTTCGCCCAAGCAACAAGTGCTTCCCCATCCTGGTGAATGCTCTATCTCTACTCCTTTCTTCCTTCAATGGTTTGATTCTGATGTCATCTGTAAGCTAGTCACTGCCAGTTTTTTGATGCTTTCATTTGAGTGCTGATGCGGCAACTTTTTGTCCTGAAATTTGTGTCGTGCAGGCGAAGCTGAAAGACGTGAAGAATATGAATTGGTGTAAATTCATCGCGGACTTTCTGCATGATGCATTCGCAAACAAGAAGTACCAGAAGGGCTGTCGACTTCACTTAATGGTATTTTTCCCTACTCTTTTGCAAAAACTCTTACCACGCTTGAATGTTTTCCCAAATCAACATGTCAGCTGTTGATAAGTGTGAACCGTTCATGATCATGCATGGCAACCCTTTTGTTTTTCATTGTTTATGTGAATTTGTTTAGATGGTAAAGTGACTTCTGTTTGATCCATGGCATCCGTTGTTGCTGCCTACAAGGCAATAGCATTTTTCAACAACACAAAAAAATGTTCATTTCATACATCCACTCTCTCTTTATACAATATGCATGGCAACCATGATGTTGACCTTGTGGCAACTATCTGTTGGGGAACGTAGTAATTTCAAAATTTTCATACGAACACGCAAGATCATGGTGATGCATAGCAACGAGAGGGGAGAGTGTTGTCCACGTACCCTCGTAGACCGAAAGCGGAAGCGTTAACACAACGCGGTTGATGTAGTCGTACGTCTTCATGATCCGACCGATCAAGTACCGAACGTACGGCAACTCCGAGTTCAGCACACGTTCAGCTCGACGACGTCCCTCGAACTCCGATCCAGCCGAGTGTTGAGGGAGAGTTTCGTCAGCATGACGGCGTGGTGACGATGATGATGTTCTACTGACGCAGGGCTTCGCCTAAGCACCGCTACGATATTATCGAGGTGTAATATGGTGGAGGGGGGCACCGCACACGGCTAAGAGATCAATAGATCAATTGTTGTGTCTATGGAGTGCCCCCTGCCCCCGTATATAAAGGAGCAAGGGGGGAGGCGGCCGGCCTAGGAGGAGGGCGCGCCAAGGGGGGAGTCCTACTCCCACCGGGAGTAGGACTCCTCCTTTCCTTGTTGGAGTAGGAGAAGGGAAGGGAGAAGGAGAAGGAAGGAAGGGGGCGCCCCCCCTCCCTAGTCCAGTTCGGACTAGTCCATGGGGAGGGGTGCGGCCACCCTTTGGGGCCTTTCTCTCCTTTCCCGTATGGCCCATTAAGGCCCAATACGAATTCCCGTAACTCTCCGGTACTCCGAAAAATACCCGAATCACTCAGAACCTTTCCGATGTCCGAATATAGTCGTCCAATATATCGATCTTTACGTCTCGACCATTTCGAGACTCCTCGTCATGTCCCCGATCTCATCCGGGACTCCGAACTCCTTCGGTACATCAAAACTCATAATAAAACTGTCATCGTAACGTTAAGCATGCGGACCCTACGGGTTCGAGAACTATGTAGACATGACCGAGACACCTCTCCGGTCAATAACCAATAGCGGAACCTGGATGCCCATATTGGCTCCCACATATTCTACGAAGATTTTTATCGGTCAAACCGCATAACAACATACGTTGTTCCCTTTGTCATCGGTATGTTACTTGCCCGAGATTCGATCGTCGGTATCTTAATACCTAGTTCAATCTCGTTACCGGCAAGTCTCTTTACTCGTTCCGAAATACATCATCTCGCAACAAACTCATTAGTTGCAATGCTTGCAAGGCTTAAGTGATGTGCATTACCGAGAGGGCCCAGAGATACCTCTCCGACAATCGGAGTGACAAATCCTAATCTCGAAATACGCCAACCCAACAAGTACCTTCGGAGACACCTGTAGAGCACCTTTATAATCACCCAGTTACGTTGTGACGTTTGGTAGCACACAAAGTGTTCCTCCGGTAAACGGGAGTTGCATAATCTCATAGTCATAGGAACATGTATAAGTCATGAAGAAAGCAATAGCAACATACTAAACGATCGAGTGCTAAGCTAACGGAATGGGTCAAGTCAATCACATCATTCTCCTAATGATGTGATCCCGTTAATCAAATGACAACTCATGTCTATGGCTAGGAAACATAACCATCTTTGATCAACGAGCTAGTCAAGTAGAGGCATACTAGTGACACTCTGTTTGTCTATGTATTCACACATGTATCAAGTTTCCGGTTAATACAATTCTAGCATGAATAATAAACATTTATCATGATATAAGGAAATAAATAATAACTTTATTATTGCCTCTAGGGCATATTTCCTTCAGTCTCCCACTTGCACTAGAGTCAATAATCTAGTTCACATCGCCATGTGATTTAACATCAATAGTTCACATCACCATGTGATTAACACCCATAGTTCACATCGTCATGTGACCAACACCCAAAGGGTTTACTAGAGTCAGTAATCTAGTTCACATCGCTATGTGATTAACACCCAAAGAGTACTAAGGTCTGATCATGTTTTGCTTGTGAGATAATTTTAGTCAACGGGTCTGTCACATTCAGATCCGTAAGTATTTTGCAAATTTCTATGTCGACAATGCTCTGCGCGGAGCTACTCTAGCTAATTGCTCCCACTTTCAATATGTATCTAGACCGAGACTTAGAGTCGTCTAGATTAGTGTCAAAACTTGCATCGACGTAACCCTTTACGACGAACCTTTTGTCACTTCCATAATCGAGAAACATATCCTTTTTCCACTAAGGATAATTTTGACCGCTGTCAAGTGATCTACTCCTAGATCACTATTGTACTCCCTTGCCAAAATCAGTGTAGGGTATACAATAGATCTGGTACACAGCATGGCATACTTTATAGAACCTATGGCCGAGGCATAGGGAATGACTTTCATTCTTTTTCTATCTTCTGTCGTGGTCGGGCTTTGAGTCTTACTCAAATTTCACACCTTGTAACACAGGCAAGAAACTCTTTCTTTGACTGTTCCATTTTGAACCACTTCAAAATCTTGTTAAGGTATGTACTCATTGAAAAAACTTATCAAGCGTCTTGATCTATCTCTATAGATCTTGATGCTCAATATGTAAGCAGCTTCACCGAGGTCTTTCTTTGAAAAACTCCTTTCAAACACTCCTTTATGCTTTGCAGAATAATTCTACATTATTTCCGATCAACAATATGTCATTCACATATACTTATCAGAAATGCTGTAGTGCTCCCACTCAGTTTCTTGTAAATACAGGCTTCACCACAAGTCTGTATAAAACTATATCCTTTGATCAACCTATCAAAGCGTATATTCCAACTCCGAGATGCTTGCACCAATCCATAGATGGATCGCTGGAGCTTGCATAGTTTGTTAGCACCTTTAGGATTGACAAAACCTTCTGGTTGCATCATATACAACTCTTCTTTAATAAATCCATTAAGGAATGCAGTTTTGTTTATCCATTTGCCAGATTTCATAAAATGCGGCAATTGCTAACATGATTCAGACAGACTTAAGCATATATACGAGTGAGAAACTCTCATCGTAGTCAACACCTTAAACTTGTCGAAAACCTTTTTGCGACAATTCTAGCTTTGTAGATAGTAACACTACTATCAGCGTCCGTCTTCCTCTTGAAGATCCATTTAATCTCAATGGCTCGCCGATCATTGGGCAAGTCAATCAAAGTCCATACTTTGTTCTCATACATGGATCCCATCTCAGATTTCATGGCCTCAAGCCATTTTGCGGAATCTGGGCTCATCATCACTTCCTCATAGTTCGTGGGTTCGTCATGGTCAAGTAACATGACCTCCAGAACAGGATTACCGTACCACTCTGGTGCGGATCTCATTCTGGTTGACCTACGAGGTTCGGTAGTAACTTGACCCGAAGCTTCATGATCATCCTCATTAACTTCCTCACTAATTGGTGTAAGCATCACTGGAACTGATTTCGGTGATGAACTACTTTCCAATTTGGGAGAAGGTACAGTTATCTCATCAAGTTCTACTTTCCTCCCACTCACTTCTTTCGAGAGAAACTCCTTCTCTAGAAAGGATCCATTCTTAGCAACGAATTTGCCTTCGGATCTGTGATAGAAGATATACCCAATAGTCACCTTTGGGTATCCTATGAAGACGCATTTCTCTAATTTGGGTTCAAGCTTATCATGTTGAAACTTTTTCACATAAGCATCGCAACCCCAAACTTTAAGAAACGACAACTTTGGTTTCTTGCCAAACCACAGTTCATATGGTGTCGTCTCAAACGGATTTAGATGGTGCCCCTTTTTTTACGTGAATGCAGCTGTCTCTAATGCATAACCCCAAAACGATAGTGGTAGATCGGTAAGAGACATCATATATCGCACCATATCTAATAAAGTACGGTTACGATGTTCGGACACACCATTAAACTGTGGTGTTCCAGGTGGCGTGAGTAGTGAAACTATTTCACATTGTTTTAACTGAAGGCCAAACTCGTAACTCAAATACTCTTCTCCACGATCAGATTGTAGAAACTTTATTTTCTTGTTACGATGATTTTCCACTTCACTCTGAAATTATATGAACTTTTCAAATTTTTAGACTTCTGTTTCATTAAGTAGATATACCCATATCTGCTCAAATCATCTATGAAGGTCAGAAAATAATGATACCTGCTACGAGCCTCAATATTCATCGGACCACATACATCTGTATGTATGATTTCCAACAAATCTGTTGCTCTCTCCATAGTTCCGGAGAACGGCGTTTTAGTCATCTTGCACATGAGGCACGGTTCGCAAGCATCAAGTGATTCATAATCAAGTGATTCCAAAATCCCATCAGTATGGAGTTTCTTCATGCGCTTTACACCAATATGACCTAAACGGCAGTGCCACAAATAAGTTGCACTATCATTATTAACTTTGCATCTTTTGGCTTCATTATTATGAATATGTGTATCACTACGATCGAGATCCAACAAACCATTTTATTGGGTGTATGACCATAGAAGGTTTTATTCATGTAAACAGAACAACAATTATTCTCTAATTTAAATGAATAAACGTATTGCAACAAACATGATCAAATCATATTCATGCTCAACGCAAACACCAAATAACACTTATTTAGTTTCAACACTAATCCCGAAAGTATAGGGAGTGTGCGATGATGATCATATCAATCTTGGAACTACTTCCAACACATCGTCACCTCGCCTTTTACTAGTCTCGGTTTATTCTGCATCTCCCATTTTGAGTTACTACTCTTAGCAACTGAACCAGTATCAAATGCTGAGGGGTTGCTATAAACACTAGTAAAGTACACATCAATAACATGTATATCCAATATACCTTTGTTCACTTTGCCATCCTTCTTATCCACCAAATACTTGGGGTAGTTCCGCTTCCAGTGACCAGTCCCTTTGCAGTAGAAGCACTTAGTCTCAGGCTTAGGACCAGACTTAGGCTTCTTCACTTGAGCAGCAACTTGCTTGCCATTCTTCTTGAAGTTCCCCTTCTTCCCTTTGCCCTTTTCTTGAAACTAGTGGTCTCGTCAACCATCAACACTTGATGTTTTTCTTGATTTCTACCTTCGTCGATTTCAACATCACGAAGAGCTCGGGAATTACCTTCGTCATCCCTTGCATACTATAGTTCATCATGAAGTTCTACTAACTTGGTGACGGTGACTAGAGAATTCTGTCAATCACTATCTTATCTGGAAGATTAACTCCCACTTGATTCAAGCGATTGTAGTACCCGGACAATCTGAGCACATGCTCACTGCTTGAGCTATTCTCCTCCATCTTTTAGCTATAGAACTTGTTGGAGACTTCATATCTCTCAACTCGGGTATTTGCTTGAAATATTAACTTCAACTCCTGGAACATCTCATATGGTCCATGATGTTCAAAACGTCTTTGAAGTCCCGATTCTAAGCTGTTAAGCATGGTGCACTAAACTATCAAGTAGTCATCATATTGAGCTAGCCAAACGTTCATAACGTCTGCATCTGCTCCTGCAATAGGTCTGTCACCTAGCGGTGCATCAAGGACACAATTCTTCTATGCAGCAATGAGGATAATCCTCAGATCACGGATCCAATCCGCATCTTTGGTACTAACATCTTTCAACATAATTTTTCTCTAGGAACACATCAAAAATAAACACAGGGAAGCAACAACGCGAGCTATTGATCTACAACATAATTTGCAAAATACTATCAGGACTAAGTTCATGATAAATTTAAGTTCAATTAATCATATTACTTAAGAACTCCCACTTAGATAGACATCCCTCTAATCCTCTAAGTGATCACGTGATCCATATCAACTAACCATGTCCGATCATCACGTGAGATGGAGTAGTTTCAACAGTGAACATCACTATGTTGATCATATCTACTATATGATTCACGCTCGACCTTTCGGTCTCCATGTTCCGAGGCCATATCTGTTATATGCTAGGCTCGTCAAGCTTAACCTGAGTATTCCGCGTGTGCAACTATTTTGCACCCGTTGTATTTGAACGTAGAGCCTATCACACCCGATCATCACGTGGTGTCTCAGCACGAAGAACTTTCACAACGGTGCATACTCAGGGAGAACACTTATACTTTGATAATTTAGTGAAGGATCATCTTATAATGCTACCATCAATCAAAGGAAGATAAGATGCATAAAAGATAAACATCACATGCAATCAATATAAGTGATATGATATGGCCATCATCATCTTGTGCTTGTGATCTCCATCTCCGAAGCACCGTCATGACCATCGTCATCGACGTGACACCTTGATCTCCATCGAAGCATCGTTGTCGTCTCGCCAACTATTGCTTCTACGACTATCGCTACCGCTTAGTGATAAAGTAAAACAATTACATGGCGATTGCATTGCATACAATAAAGCGACAACCATATGGCTCCTGCCAGTTGCCGATAACTCGGTTACAAAACATGATCATCTCATACAATAAAATTCAGTATCATGTCTTGACCATATCACATCACAACATGCCCTGCAAAAACAAGTTAGACGTCCTCTACTTTGTTGTTGCAAGTTTTATGTGGCTGCTACGGGCTTAGCAAGAACCGTTCTTACCTACGCATCAAAACCACAACGATAGTTTGTCAAGTTGGTGCTGTTTTAACCTTCGCAAGGACCGGGCGTAGCCACACTCGGTTCAACTAAAGTTGGAGAAACTGACACCCGCCAGCCACCTCTGTGCAAAGCACTTCGGAAGAACCAGTCTCGCGTAAGCGTACGCGTAATGTCGGTCCGGGCCGCTTCATCCAACAATACCGCCGAACCAAAGTATGACATGCTGGTAAGCATTATGACTTATATCGCCCACAACTCACTTGTGTTCTACTCGTGCATATGACATCTACGCATAAAACCAGGCTCGGATGCCACTGTTGGGGAACGTAGTAATTTCAAAATTTTCCTACGAACACGCAAGATCATGGTGATGCATAGCAACGAGAGGGGAGAGTGTTGTCCACGTACCCTCGTAGACCGAAAGCGGAAGCGTTAACACAACGCGGTTGATGTAGTCGTACGTCTTCACGATCCGACCAATCAAGTACCGAACGTACGGCACCTCCGAGTTCAGCACACGTTCAGCTCGATGACGTCCCTCGAACTCCGATCCAGCCGAGTGTTGAGGGAGAGTTTCATCAGCACGACGGCGTGGTGACGATGATGATGTTCTACCGACGCAGGGCTTCGCCTAAGCACCGCTACGATATTATCGAGGTGTAATATGGTGGAGTGGGGCACCGCACACGGCTAAGAGATCAATAGATCAATTGTTGTGTCTATGGGGTGCCCCCTGCCCCCGTATATAAAGGAGCAAGGGGGGAGGCGGCCGGCCTAGGAGGAGGGCGCGCCAAGGGGGGAGTCCTACTCCCACCGGGAGTAGGACTCCTTCTTTCCTTGTTGGAGTAGGAGAAGGGAAGGGAGAAGGAGAAGGAAGGAAGGGGGCGCCCCCCCTCCCTAGTCCAATTCGGACTAGTCCATGGGAAGGGTGCGGCCACCCTTTTGGGCCTTTCTCTCCTTTCCCGTATGGCCCATTAAGGCCCAATACGAATTCCCGTAACTCTCCGGTACTCCGAAAAATACCCGAATCACTCAGAACCTTTCCGATGTCCGAATATAGTCGTCCAATATATCGATCTTTATGTCTCGACCATTTCGAGACTGCTCGTCATGTCCCCGATCTCATCCGGGACTCCGAACTCCTTCGGTACATCAAAACTCATAAACTCATAATAAAACTGTCATCGTAACGTTAAGCGTGCGGACCCTACGGGTTCGAGAACTATGTAGACATGACCGAGACACGTCTCCGGTCAATAACCAATAGCGGAACCTGGATGCCCATATTGGCTCCCACATATTCTACGAAGATTTTTATCGGTCAAACTGCATAACAACATACGTTGTTCCCTTTGTCATCGGTATGTTACTTGCCCGAGATTCGATCGTCGGTATCTTAATACCTAGTTCAATCTCGTTACCGGCAAGTCTCTTTACTCGTTCCGAAATACATCATCTCGCAACAAACTCATTAGTTGCAATGCTTGCAAGGCTTAAGTGATGTGCATTACCGAGAGGGCCCAGAGATACCTCTCCGACAATCGGAGTGACAAATCCTAATCTCGAAATACGCCAACCCAACAAGTACCTTCGGAGACACCTGTAGAGCACCTTTATAATCACCCAGTTACGTTGTGACGTTTGGTAGCACACAAAGTGTTCCTCCGGTAAACGGGAGTTGCATAATCTCATAGTCATAGGAACATGTATAAGTCATGAAGAAAGCAATAGCAACATACTAAACGATCGAGTGCTAAGCTAACGGAATGGGTCAAGTCAATCACATCATTCTCCTAATGATGTGATCCCGTTAATCAAATGACAACTCATGTCTATGGCTAGGAAACATAACCATCTTTGATCAACGAGCTAGTCAAGTAGAGGCATACTAGTGACACTCTGTTTGTCTATGTATTCACACATGTATCAAGTTTCCGGTTAATACAATTCTAGCATGAATAATAAACATTTATCATGATATAAGGAAATAAATAATAACTTTATTATTGCCTCTAGGGCATATTTCCTTCACTATCACCATAACAAGATGGCAACTACCAGCAAAGCATGATGGCAACTAACACAGATATATGGCAAATCTCTTCCCTTTCATTCCCCTTCATCTTGATGACTGAAGGACTCTACATTAGCTTCATTTTTCAAAATAGCATGATGGCAACTAACATTTTTTATTTTTAAATTGTGTATACCAGCTCATGTACGTTGATCGTCTTGATCTGTCCACCGTCGACTTTACTGGTATAGGAGGCCCGCCGCCTCCACATAAGTTTGCTGTCTCTGCGTGGACGTACGATGCTGTAAAGGCTGTGCTTGCCGTAGACAGGGTAATTGACACGAAATATGGGAAACTGCAGGTTAGTTCTGCCTCCTTTCTTGCACGGCATTCTTCAATTTCGATGCTGCATAACATATGAAAAAGATCCCCATACGGCAACCATCTGTGGCTAACAAGAGATGAATACCTTGTTAGCCATGGCTGTCTGCGCATGGCACCCATGTCTGACGCCACACAGCAACTGCGCCATCCGTGTTGAAACTTCTAATTTCTCCCTCTTTTTTTGCAATACATGAATTGTTAGTGACTGTTCCTTATTTTCTCTCTTACATCCTAGTTGTTTTTGATGATTTCCAGCTGATGGCCAAGCATGCTATAGAGTACAACGTGTTTGGTGGACCTAAAAACTTTGGCAAGTGGATGGACGTGCACTCAGCTCCGTCTTGTCCTGCAGAGGTAATCAAGGATTTTTATTTTGTTTTTTGAAATTGTTTTTCTCTTTCTTCTTCTTTTTGATATATCTCTATGGTTGTTTTGGTTTATTTGATCTTGCGCACATGACTCTAATATGGTTGGTTACTGTTGCTTTTTTGTTTCGTGCACAGGCGAGGGCACCTGTTGAGCATCTAATTGGGCAGTTTGCTTCCGGCATGACCAGCTTGCTCGGGAAGTTGGTTGAGGGTTGGACGTTACTTAATGGCTCTGACAGCGACGCGGTTGCGAGACAGTTCACACCATTTGTTGCAGAACGGACACATCGGCCAACTAGTTGCCGTGGCCGGTATGACTACAACAGCTCTCAGGAGCTTCCTGATACGCAAGATGAACTAGATGGAGATGCTGTCTTGACAAGGACGATGATGATGACATGGAGAACGTGCAACATGAAACCGACGATGATGAACATGTTGAAGTTCGTGCAGGTGGTAAGAAGGACAAGGCTGTACCAGATGTCCCCCCATCGGAGAAAGTCATTGAACAGACAGTTGCGAGAGACAAGGGGGTGTCGCCCTCAAAGAGGGGCAGGGCTCCAGAGGATGTTGGGCAGGGCTCTGTTGGCAAGAGGTCTAGGACCGATCCCTTAGCTGCTAGGAGGAGGTTCGACATCCATTTAGTGTTTTGTTTGTCTCTCCTTTTTAACAGACTGACCTTTTTTTTCATTGTTTGCTAAGCGTGGCATGATTTTCGTGTCTCACACTTGGTACCTTTTTTGCCATTTTTTATACGTGCAGTGAGGCGACAACTGGTGGACGAGCAGTTATGAAGAAACAAGCACCAACGCCAACCCGTGTTTCTGCCCGATTGAACAAGGGTGCCCCCATTGCTGGTGACACCCCGTCCAGTAGGTCGTCTCCTCATACGTCGACGTCCAACACCGGGGATCCTGTCGTGTTGGTAGACTTGAGGAAGACAGTCAAGAAGTAGGTTATCCCTATTTTTTCATTGTCATAGTGCTACATTTTTGCCTGATGCATTGTAGATCATATACAATCTTTTTAGTTTATACATTTATGTGGCAACTTCCCGTTTTGCTTTTCAATGCAGTTGTCCAGCTTGCCACATGGGCTACTACCATCAGTCCCACATGGCAATTGTTGTTTTCTCATGATCTTTTTTTTCTGCATGGCAACTCCTGCTTGTTCTGCATGGCAACTGCTAACTAGGCCACATGGCAATTCTTATTCCACTTATATAGCAACTACCAGCTTTCCAGTGGCTTCCACCCCCTACATTGTCTTGTGTGCTCATCCATACCTAGTTCTCAAATGGCAGCTCTGGCACATCACACATTTTTTCATTTTTTAAGATGGCTGCCATGGCAACTATTTTCTTCAATTTTTTACACTGTTCATGTGCTTTTCTTGCAGGGTGAAGAAGACTACCACACGCGTGACCAAGCAGAACCCCAGAGACCCACTCGAACGCATTCATTCAAAGCTGTCGACAGATGGCAAATCAGATGTTCATGAGGCGCCAGTCGACAAAACTGCTGCTGCACCGTCCACTGTTCCCACTAGCTCTGATGCAAGCGGCCGACCATCTCCGCTGGTTGCAGATGTGCAGGCTACAACAACAGGCATCCGTACATCTGGGAGTGATGAGTCAGTATCTACCAGGACTGCTGAGATATTGCCCACTCTGCTGGCAATGAAGGATGCTGCTGTGACCCATGCCACCCGATCAGCAAGTGTTGAAGTGGACGCTCCCGATATCAACCTAAGAAAGGAAGATTCCCGCTCATCTGATACGGATTCCAAGCGCGTGGGTGGTGGCACTTCTGCGTCCACAAAAGAAGGGGCTGCGGCAACAATTCAGAATGATATGCCATCCACAGGTGAGACTCTTGGCACAACAGCTCCAGCTTCTGGTGGTCCAGAGGTTGCTACGGCGACCGTTTCACGAGCTGGTCTTCCACCTAGGCGTCGTAGCCCCCGCAAGAAATCTGCAGACATACCCAACGCAACAACTATTTCTAGGAGTAGTAGAGATGACTCTGGTTACGTGCCTGCGTCCACACTGTTCCCACCACCTGCCAAAAGCAATGTTATGGAGAAAACGGAAGACCGGAGTACAACTGACCCAGGTGGCAAGCCGGGCACGACTGACGGAGGTGAACGTCCAGAGCAGACTGCGTCTTTAC
Organism: Aegilops tauschii subsp. strangulata; assembly: GCF_002575655.3. NCBI lineage: Eukaryota > Viridiplantae > Streptophyta > Magnoliopsida > Poales > Poaceae > Aegilops > Aegilops tauschii. The sequence goes on along the minus strand of NC_053039.3, from coordinate 395,903,793 downwards.
CCGCCGCGGAGAACCCCAGCTTAAATCTACGCACTTCTAAGCTCCCAGTCAACATTGGTGTCCCCTACAGCCCAAACAAGAAGATTGGCAAGAAAGTTGCGATTGATACCGCTGACAACATGCCCCGCCCTACTAATAAGCCGGATGATTCTGCAGCAGACGAGGCAGAAATGTTTGTTGATCTGTCACCCCTGGATTCTGCCAAGCAAGTTGTTCGCGGTCCGGCTAGTAGGCAGGAGAGGCACCCAATGGCTTTCACCCCACCGAGCTTTAGCCTTGGCATCGATCGCAGTCAAGATGAACCAGTGGTGCAAGATCCTATGCCAGTTGCATTTGCTTTCCCGGCAGGCATGGCCCCAATGCTGGCGCAGCCAATGGCTGATGGCAGGAAGGCTGTGAAGTTTGCAGAGCCGATTGTGCAAGGTACATTTTTTCTGTGTTTATCATTTTGTTGTATATATTTTTTAGTCTGACTTTTATCCCAAGCTTTTTTTGGTTTCTCACTAGTGATGGCAAATCTTATCTGATGGACATGGCAACTGGAGTTGCTGCACAATGTCACCTACAGTTTGTTGCCATGTTGCAATTCCATTCGGCAAGCACATGGCAACTGGAGTTGATGCAACATGGCAACTACAGTTCAACCCACGTGGCAACTGTAGTCATTGCCGCACGGCAACTACAGTGCACTACACCTGGCAACTGGAGTTGCCTCCACATGGCAACTCCCTATTTTTTGCACCTACATTTCATATTCTGCACCCTTTCTTTAACACTAAACTTGTTTTGTTTTCCAGGTATCCTAACCCACTGTTTTGATCCTTGCAGCCACCCCTGAGGAGATTACGCCGTCACTTGATGAAGCTTACATCAGGATTGAGGAGGCAGCATTGCAGCGGAGGTCCTCACGAGGCCAGGGGCAATCAAGTTCTAACGTGCCTGCTGAGTCGGTATCTGAGGATACCGTTAGAAGTGCCACCCCTGGTTCTGTGAGGCAGCATAGGGTAGTTCACGCACCACCCGCGGATGACTATGAGCCAGAAGTCAAGGCCACAAAGGATCAGAACTAGCTGTACGATATTGTCAAGCACTTTGGAAATGCGAGGTCCAACAACAAGCACATGAAGGAGCTGAAAGCGTAATGACCACACCACATAACCTCCATTTGCTTTCCTCTTTATTTTTCTTCCTTTTGCTATTCTAGAGATGCGCTGTTTACATTTTATTTCTATTTTTACTTAGTAGACATGATTCTTTCATGTTATATCATTTTCATACAGCTCATGTTTGGACAGAACCAAGATCATACAATGTGATGCGACGTACGTTGACCTGGGTGATCTTGCCGAGTCTGTGAGGCCACTCGGTAAAATGTCCAAGAATTTAGTTGCATGTGGGATTGACTTCATCAACAGGCATATGGATATTTGTCCCGACAAAACAATCATGCAGTACAGTGTGACCTGCAAAATATGGGATGGTGACTTCCAACACAAAATCCCGAGGAAGCATTTTGCTGCGCATGGTGAATTCAAGCTCACAATGAAGAAATGTGTGAGTATTCCTTCTTTTTTGCACATTTTTCCTTCCATGCTATGTTTTTCCAGTAGCTATGCTTCACATGTGGGCTACACACTGTTTTGTGACAGCTGTTTCATGTGGCAACAGCTGCCATGTAAAATGAGTTTGATTTGCTTCTTAATGCAACTTATGTGGCAACTTCAACAAAAATACTGGGCAACTTTATTCATACATGGATGGCAACTTCTTTCAATTACACATTGCAACTAAACATTCTATGTGGGTGTACTTTTGGACACTGCTGCTTTTTGTCATTCATGTACCTCTTAGTGCAACCGGCGATATCTTTACACATCATTTTTCCAACTACATCATTTCTATTTTTGATGTGAACTCTGCTTTTTCTTTCCTTTATTTTACTTGTAGGTCTTGTTCCCCATGTTCCAGGAGCTTGCACCAGACAACCCAGATGACAAGTGTGGTCACCACTACGCGATTTTCCTTGACCTGAAGAACCAAAGATTTGAGGTGCTTGATTCAATGCGTTCAGAAGTTGATGAAGACCTTACTACGCATGCTGAATAATTCATCGGCAACCTCAAAGAGACATGGAACCGTCACTACGAAAACTCAAAGGTCCAGATCAGGCATTTTCCAATCAAGTACGTCCTGACTACGAAGCAAGGAAACCGGTAATTACTATCTTTTTTTCATGTGTCATCTACACCAATCATACACCTTTTGACACCTATGCATTGAAGTTCATGATTTTTTCTGTTCTCTTGAGTTCACCTGATTCTTTTCTTTTATAGGCACGACTGTGGCTTTCACACGTTGGAATTCCTTGCAAAGTGGGAAGGTCGACGGGTCCCTGTCGTCACAGCTGCAATGGTCGTCGAGCGCCATAAAATATACACATGGAACTGGTTGATGAATGAAGATTTCAACACGCGGGCCAACACACGAGAGTTCATAGAGGAAGCTGTCAAGAAAGCCAACAAGAAGTACAAGTGATCATGTGGTGCTCCATACCGCACGCCTACCTTACATTCTGGTGCCGAGGAATGTAAGGTATCACCTTGTTCTTTCAAAACTATGTCCGTGTACTATGTTATGACTGCATCTCCCCGTAGCCTAGTATATAGTGGTGGCGTGTGAGCGACATTAAATATTTTGTAATATATGTGTGGATGTGAACCTACTTAGGTGTGACAGCAGCTACGTTTATGTTTTTCAGTATTATTATGTGTTCGTGGTTGGTAGTACTAGTTTGGTGTTTTGAATGCGTCTATGATGTCTGAAAACATGGCAAATGTAGTTGATCAGACACGGTTAGTGAAAGTTATCGTTCTTTTTGTTTGGCTTTTGGGTTTTTTGCATCGCTAACTATATCGGTTTAGCATGGTAGTTCATAAGCAGCCGTAACCTTGCATTTTTTGCACGCGATCGTTTCAACTTGTTTTTCATAGTTTGCACACAATACAATATGTGTGGACTAAAATGCGTTGACTGAAAGCGGAAATCTACGCGATGGCAGATTCAGTATAGGCATATTCAGTAGAAATAACATGGTAGATTCAGTAGAAAAGGCATGGCAGATTCAGTAGAAAAGGCATGGCAGATTCAGTGGAAATAAAATGGCAAATTCAGTGGAAATAACATGGCAAATTCAGTACCACACACGGGGCAACTGTAGTCATTCATTCATGGCATTTTCCTTCAAATTCTGATGCCCATCAAGAGTGATTCTCCCATTTTTTAAAATTTAGAACATCTACCTTACAAAAAATGTTACCAACAACCAAGTTACAGTGCTCCATTGTTGCTTACGAATTGCCCGTCCCTTTCTTTGTTTTCTTGTGTTTTGCTTGAATCTCCAACCCCGATTTGTATCTCACCTCTTTTGGATGCCCCTTTGTGATGGAACGGGGCGGGTTCCTGACCTGGGTTTGTGTGCTTGCTATTCCAGATCCTACCTGCGAGTTTTCAGATGATGGCCCCGTGGACGAAGGCACACTTGAGGTGCGGGGGAACCTGTGTAAGGCTTCCTCAGCTTTCCTCTTTTTGATCTCATCAAGCTCTCTTTTCAGGGCCTTCCCGTGTTTTTCTGCCACCCTCGCTGTCTCATAACTCTTGCATGCTTCATCTATTAGTTCAGCATAGTTCTTTGTCAACACAACGTGCCTCACGGCTTCCATGGTTGCCTCTGGTCTCTCATCATGCCCAGCCAAAACTGCATTTGATGTTTATGGCCCCAATGCGTCGTCAGCGTCCCAAGTCCATCGCCGCCGTATGAAATGGCGGGGCATCCGTGTGACCGCGTTCATGTCCATTACTTTTAGTAAGTGACAGCACACAATCCTGTCCCGTTCGAATTTGCAGCATTGGCAGTATTATTCGCCTTCGTTTATCGAGGCCTTCACAAAGTAGTTCCTTCCTTTGTCTGGGTCTTCAGGTTCTGAATCCGACATGCCCAAGAGATAACACACCTTGAACGTATGTTCGTCCACTTGGTAAGCCATGTACATGCTGGCACGCTTTATTTCTTCCTGGAATCAGCATGTTTTTTGTTGTTTGTTAAACTCTTATTGAAGGAAATATGCCCTAGAGGCAATAATAAAGTTATTATTTATTTCCTTATTTCATGATAAATGTTTATTATTCATGCTAGAATTGTATTAACCGGAAACATAATACATGTGTGAATACATAGACAAAACTGAGTGTCACTAGTATGCCTCTACTTGACTAGCTCGTTGATCAAAGATGGTTAAGTTTCCTAGTCATAGACATGAGTTGTCATTTGATAAATGGGATCACATCATTAGGAGAATGATGTGATTGACTTGACCCATTTCGTTAGCTTAGCACTTGATCGTTTTAGTTTACTGCTATTGCTTTCTTCATGACTTATACATGTTCCTATAACTATGAGATTATGCAACTCCCGATTACCGGAGGAATACTTTGTGTGCTACCAAACGTCACAACGTAACTGGGTGATTATAAAGGTGCTCTAAGGTGTCTCTGATGGTACTTGTTGAGTTGGCATAGATCAAGAATAGGATTTGTCACTCTGATTGTCGGAGAGGTATCTCTGGGGGCTCTCGGTAATGCACATCACTATAAGCCTTGCAAGAAATGTGACTAATGAGTTAGTTACGGCATGATGCACTACGGAACGAGTAAAGAGACTTGCCGGTAACGAGATTGAGCTAGGTATTAAGATACCGACGATCGAATCTCGGGAAAGTAACATACCGATGACAAAGGGAACAACGTATGTTGTTATGCGGTTTGACCAATAAAGATCTTCATAGAATATGTAGGAACCAATATGAGCATCCAGGTTCCGCTATTGGTTATTGACCGGAGACGTGTCTCGGTCATGTATACATAGTTCTCGAACCCGTAGGGCCCGCACGCTTAACGTTCGGTGACGATCGGTATTATGAGTTTATGTGGTTTGATGTACCGAAGGTAGTTTGGAGTCCCGGATGAGATCGGGGACATGACGAGGAGTCTCAAAATGGTCGAGACGTAAAGATCGATATATTGAACGACTATATTCGGACATCAGAAAGGTTCCGAGTGATTCGGGTATGTTTCGGGGTATCGGGGAGTTACGGGAATACGAGGAAGAAGTAATGTGCCTCATGGGCCAAGTGGTGGATGAGAGGAGGCAGGGCGCGCGACCCCCTAGCCCAAACCGAATTGGACTAGTGGGCCGGCCCCCGTTTCCTCCTTTTCCTCCCTCTCCTTCCTTCTCCCTCTCCTCCTTCCTTTCCTCCTCCTAGTAGGAGTAGGAAAGGGGAGTCCTACTCCTACTAGGAGGAGGACTCCTCCTCCTGGCGCGCCCTACAGGGGCCGGCCGGCCTCCTCCTTGCTCCTTTATATACAGGGGTAGGGGGCACCCTAGGACACACAAGTTGATTGTTCCAAGCCGTGTGCGGTGCCCCCTCCACCATAATCCACCCCAATCATATTGTAGCGGTGCTTAGGCGAAGCCCTGCGTCGGTAGCAACATCATGACCATCATCACGCCATCGTGCTGACGGAACTCTCCCACAAAGCTCTGCTGGATCGGAGTTTGTGGGACGTCATCGAGATGAAAGTGTGCTGAACACGAAGGTGCCGTGCGTTCGGTACTTGGATCGGTCGGATCGTGAAGACGTACGACTACATCAACCACGTTCTCATAACGCTTCCGCTTACGGTCTACGAGGGTACGTGGACAACACTCTCCCCTCTCATTGCTATGCATCACCATGATCTTGCGTGTGCGTAGGAATTTTTTTGAAATTACTACGTTCCCCAACACTTATATGATGTTTGTAGCACCTTATGTTGATGTAGGCTGTAACGTAGCAAAGGCATCTAAAATGAATGATGGCATGGAAATCCTGATTTTTTGCCCACATCTGTTCTTGTGTTGTTTGTTTCCATATGGCAGCTGCATGATATTTTCACATGGAAAATGCATAACATTTTAATTTGCAAGTGCATTACATTTAATATGTCAACTGCAGTTCATACGACAAGGCAAATGCAGTTTTGTGTCACATGTCAACTGCATATCATAAAACATGGCAACTACAGTTCATTAAACATGACAACTATAGTTGATTTCACATGACAACTACAGTTCATTAAACATGGCAACTATAGTTCATTAAACATGGCAACTATAGTTGATTTCACACGGCAACTATAGTTGACTTCACATGGCAACTACATATCATGATTACCCTGTACTCAATGGCTACTTTCAATACATCAGCATTTGAAAAAAGCTGGCAAGTGCATTGCGTTCTATATGACACCTACTACCTTCATGCTTGTGCAAATAAGACGGTAACACAACTGACTTACTTGTTAAAAATCTTGTTGGTATATGTCTTGCTCATCTGCATCTCCATTGGTAAATATGTTAGCAATTTAGGCTGCTTGAGCGCGGTGTTTGCTTCTTGCTATAGCTTAGATCCCAGTATTTTCTGTTGCAAAGCTGTGTATTGCTTGGCAAACTGCAGCAATGAGTTGCCAGGGCTCACGTACCGCTTCAGAACAGCATTGAACCCCTCGCTGTGCTATGTACTCTGCAGAAATGGGAAGAAGCAGTGCATGAAGTAGGCCGGCACCCAGTATATTTGCTTCTCCCATAGGCTAGCAAGCGTCTCGTTGTCTTGGACTTGATATGTTTCAATCATAGCTGTCTAGCTCGGTTCACACTCCTCCACCGTCAAGCTGTGGTCCACGCACAACTCGAATGCCTTGTGCAGCTCTGGACGGTCAGCAAAGAACGGTCCTAGCGTCTCCTCAGCCTTCTTTATAATATGCCACCTGCAGTGCCTGTGCACTGCCAACGGAAAGACCTCCTCTATGCCTGCACGCATGCTAAAATCCTGGTCTATTATTATGTTCATCGGAGCAAGTCCACCCATGCACTCCAAGAAGGTTTTGAACAGCCAAGTGTACCTATCCGTGTCTTCGTTCCGAACGAGCTCGCATCCGAACTGCAATGACTGATTGTGGTTATTTATTCCTATGAATGGAGGGCATGGCATCTTGTACATATTAGTGAGATATGTCACGTCGAACGAAATGCAATCTCGGAAATGTTTGCAGGCTCTTCTTGCAGCACCATCCACCCAATACATGCTCCTGACACGGTCCTCATCATCCAATGTTATCCCGTAGAAGAAATCTGGATCTGCTTTTGCTTTCTCATTGAAGTAGGCTATCGTGTCTTCTATGTCAGCCGACCTTCTCTCTACGGTACTTTGCCTTTAGGTTTGTGACGTCTGCTGGTATGTAGGGCATGCTACTCAGTCTACCATCTCCGCTGTGGATGAGGGACAGTATTTGGACCATTCTTGATGGACCGACGTTACAATCATGTAGCAGCTTTATGAATTTCTTCTCGAGGGGGGGTGAATCCTTTGTGGGCGCTCAAAAATTTTACCAGGCCAAACTTCTTTATGAGTTCGTGGTTGTGCTCGTCAAAATATTCAGTGACCACCCACCGTGCTCCATCTACGTTTAGCTTACACCGGACAGGGCATTCCGTCTTGACAATGATACCTCTCTTTCATTCCGGAACGACAGGCGCAACACCTTTACCCTTCTTGTTCCTTCGTGCCTTGTAGCACCTCATCTCACCTCTGCTGTACTCGTTAGTTTTTTTAATTTTCCTATGGTATTCGGTGTTGACCGCAAACCCATGGAACATTGCATATCTCTGGTAGAATTCTTTGGCATCTTCGAACGAATCAAATCTCTGCCCAACATACGGTGGCTGAGGTACCATGATTTCTGATTGCCCATCTTCTTCATCCCCTTGTGCTTCGTCATCAGTTTCATCATTCACTTCAATATCGGCGGCTGTTTCATCTGCTTGAGTGTTGCTTGTGCTGGTATGCAAAGGTGTGCTTGTCGGCATTGCTGGAACGATTGCCATTTCCAACACTGACTCTGCATTGTTTGTGGCATGATTGTTGGCTGGCTGGTGGAACGCTTCTTCCGTGTGCTCAGAGGTTCCCGCAGTAGATGTCCCTGCGCCGCTGTTGATTGTAGTTGAAGGTCCTACAATAAAAAGAACAGGTACGAGTGTAAGCATTGCTTGAATGGCATGTTTACCGTAACGGAATACAACAACTGCATGTGATTTGGCATGACATCATTCACACAGCAAGCCGTGGAATTTGCATATGGCCATGCATGGCAACTGTAGTTTTCCAGTCATGGCAGCTACAGTCCAACAAACATGGCAACTACTGTTGCCAAGACATGGCAACCAACATCTTTTAGCATCAAAACGTGGATTCTATAGCCATGGCAGCTACAGTCCAACATACATGGCAACTACTGTTGCCAAGACATGGCAACTAGCATCTTTTAGCATCAAAACTTGCACTAGGCAAATGTAATCAATCATGAATGCTGCACACAATCATATAGCAATTGGCAAATCCTGAAGACAATAGATGACTTTTTGCACGCGTCCACTTGGTAGCATTTTTGTTTGTTTTATCCACCCCCACCATGACAAATCTACTTTTCCTACCATGTTTTTTCCACAAAAGCAACTGCACTACTGTTTTTCTGGTTCACATTTTTTTACCTTGTTGTGCCGCATGTGGTGATCGTATCTGGTTTGTCATTCCAATTTGATGTGCTCTATCTGCAATAGCGTTGGCCTAAAACTGTGAAGCTTGCCATGAGACGTTTGCCGATGTGGTTCCACCATAACAACATGTGATCATGTTTGCAGTTGGTCAATGCATGGAAACTGTAGTTTGTACGACATGGCACATGTAGTGGTGCATCCATGCCACACACATTTGTTCACACCTGTCATCCACAGTTGTTTAGACATTGCAATCACATTTTATGGCACATGGCAACTGCAGCTGTCCAGGCATGGCAACTGCAGTTGTCCAGGCATGGCAACTGCAGCTGTCCAGGCATGGCAATTGCAGCTGTCCAGGCATGGCAACCCCAATGTCACCTATGTTCCTTCTCCTAATTCACTGTCCACAACTTCACTTCATGGACTCACCTGTGTAAGACGTTGATGGCAGGTACATGGTTGCCGCCTGATGCCACGTGCTGCATGAAGGTCCTACATTTTTCCATATAACTCGTGAGTCTTTTGCCATCCTTGCAAGTTTAATTTCATGGCCACACCAGTATGTTTCTTTTTCGTATGTGTTACCTTGATTTTCCACATTAGCTACTTGAAGTTGGTCGCCCGTACATTTGTCAGCGTTAGCACCCTGTGACTGAACTTGCCATGGTATCCCCCTGTTGTCGGATGTGGGGTTCTGGCAAACCCTTAAGGTTCGAACACTGGGGTGCGCGCGAAGTCTTTCCCTCCTACCGATCTACGCCCTAGCTCGCTAAGATCTCGCGGACGAACTCGCAACACAAAAAGACACGAGGTTTATACTGGTTCGGGCCACCGTTGTGGTGTAATACCCTACTCCAGTGTGGTGGTGGTGGATTGCCTCTTGGGCTGATGATGAACAGTACAAGGGAAGAACAGCCTCGTGAGGTTGAGGTGTTCTTGTGGCCAGGCTCTCGATCGGGTTGGATCAAGCTAAGATGAGATGATCCCTACTATGGTGGCTAGCTCTACTTATATAGGCCCTGGTCCTCCTCCCAAATATCGAGCGGGAAGGGAGCTAACAACGGTGGGCCAATTTGAAGGGGGACAGCTAGTACAAGCTATCCTGACAAAAGTGGTCTTCGCCTGCGAAAAGCTCTGGTGGTGACGCCGTCTTGGGCTCCACGATGACCTCCGTCTTGCCGTCTTCCTGGTCTTGGTCTTGTTGCACCAATATAGCAACCTTTGCCTGATGCCTCGGTACTCTTCGCCTGCGCTGGCCTCCTTAGCACCAAAGAGGAAATAAGGACACTGCGCGCGCTGGCGCCCGCCTGGTGCCGTTCGTCATGGCTCACGTCACGAGGGCCTCGTGAGGTTTTGCCCCGCCTTGATATGTCCACTCCTCATGAGCCTGCCTGGCTAGGCCACTCTAGAGGAGGTCTTGCGTCTTCTGCCTCGCGAGGCTTGGACCCTCGCGAGGGTCTTGGATGCCTTGTTGATGAAGATGGGCCGTACGGCCTGCTGCTTAGCCACTCTGCGGGCCGCAGGCAGGCAAGTCTGGGGACCCCCGTTCCCAGAACGCCGACAGTAGCCCCCGGGCCCAAGGTGCGCTTGGGCTTGGCTTCGCGGCGAAGCCAAGGGTCAAATTCCGAGCACCGCGGGCCCCAAAAGCCTGCGGCCTCGGTTGACGCGTGGCGGTAGATTGGACATGGGCGTCTCCGCTTCCCCATGTTGCCTCGGCAACTGCACGACTCGACAAGTCCCTGCAACATGCAAGGAAAACCATCATTACCTGCGATTGTGGGAGACGCCGGTTGGCCTTCTCTTGCTATAAATGGGGAGGGGGGCGGAGCCCCCGTCGCCCATCTCTTCCTCGCTTGCTTGCTTCTTCCTCCTTGCTCCACTGCTTGCAGCGCCACCGATGGCGCCACGAAGGAAGTTCTCTGCCGCCGAGAAGGGAAAGGCACCTCGCGAGGGACCCGGCTCCCCGGCGCCCAAGCGCGGTCGCGGCCGTCCGCGTAAGCACGCCGCGACCCCCGCCTTGGCCCACCGTCGAGGCGGCGCCGCGGCACACGGAGGGGATCGTCCTAGCCATGGCGGTCCAGCTGACGAGGGGAGGCGTGCAATGGTGGCGCGGCCTCCCCGTCCGCGCATCTATTCAGCGGAAGTGTCACCGGAGTTCATTGTCTGGTCGGAGAACCCGACCGGCAACTGGCTCCAGCTTCCGCGCTTCTTCGTCGACGAACTGCCGGCGCTTGGTCCAGGCGGGCTCTGGTTGCAGGCGGATGGTTGCTGCAGCAAGGCCTCTTGGGTCGCGGTCGAGACTTCCGCCGCGGGCAACATAGCCCTGGCCCGCGGTTGGCAGACGTTTGCCCGCGCGCGCGGTCTGGGCAGGCGGTGCACTCTCCACGTCAGGTATGACGGTGGGTCGACCCTCTATGTGAGGGTGTTTGGGGAAGATGGTCGCCGCGCCGGGTGCTGCCCTAAGACGAACGACGGTGAAGAGGTGCTCGGCCTTGGTGACGGCCGCGACGAGGATGAGGGCGAGCCTGCCCTCAGCAGCGACCACGTCTCTTCCAGCTATGGCGGCTCCTCCTCCGGCGACAGCTCCAGCAGCGGTGGCTACGACCAGCCGCCACGCCACCGCGCCCGCTTTGAAGGAGGTAGCAGGTCATCTCGTCGCCGTAGCTCCGTGAAGCGTGAGGAGGGGTCTGGCTAGGCTCGGGGCGTCGCTAAGGGCCTGCCTCCGCTGATTGCTGCAACGCCGCTTTGTTTAGCTCTTTTTCCCTGCATCAAAAAACGAAACCAGTATAGGCCCAGAGGGGCGTGTATCGAACTGTGGTTCTTTGATCATTGCACTATGCATGTTATTCCCACGGCGTGTTGTTATTTTGCGCAAAGATAACTTAACCTGGTGCGTTTGGGACGCCCTTTCCCTCACGAGGTGTCTGTGTTTGCTCAAAAACTGCAAAAAAGATTCGTTAGGGGGTGCGCTAGAGGGTTTGCCGTCCACCCAAGCCTTGACTTGGCGCTTTGTATTGCGGTACCCGAGGGGCACGGATTAGAAGAGATGCGCCAGCTTTCAAGCTCGAACGAGGGTGGCTCGTGAGAAGGCAGAGGGAAGAAAAATGCTCGCGAGGGCACCTGCCTAGCCCCCTCGCGAGGTATGCGAGAGAGAGAACATGAGCAAACCAGAGCCGAGAAATGCGGTAAAAGGCTAGGGAATCAAATCAACAATGAACACCAAGAGCAACTTCGATTAAGGGAAAAGCGAGCCAACTACGGAAAGCAAATGAAAAGCCGCGTCTGGCACCTAATCTAGTCTTCAAGTCTTCTCACCAGCGTGGAGCTAAGTGCTGCCACTAGGCGTGGGCGGGAGCCCCAGGGCCTGAGGCCGGCGCTCCTGAGACTCCGGGGCGTGTACAGCCCCAACTTATTATTACGTGAGAGTGTCACGGGCGGCGATTCTTCATAGGCACCGGGCCTTCTTCACAGGCTCTGGGCCTTTCTTCATAGGCTCTGGGCCTTGCTTCATAGGCTTTGGGCCTTGCTTCATAGGCTCTGGGCCTTGCTTCATGGGTAGAACTTCCGGAGGTGCTGGATGTTCCAGGCATTTTGGATAGGTGTCCCTTCTTGCGTCTCCAGGCGCACGGCGCCAGGCCTGGAGATGTGGACGACCTTGAACGGGCCCTCCCACATGGGTGAAAGCTTATGCAACCCTTCCCTAGAGAGGACCCGCCTCAGGACCAGGTCACCCATCTCGAGCGTCCTGGAGCGAACGTTGCGGCAGTGGTATTGCTGTAGCGCTTGCTGGTGCCTTGTCGCCTTTAATGCAGCTTCGCGACGACGTTCCTCTCCCAGCACAAGATCCATCCCCCACGTGGCGTCCTGCTGCGTTTCGTCGAACACCAGGACCCGTGCGGAGCGATGCTTGACCTCGTGAGGGAGGACCGCTTCGGCTCCGTAGACGAGGAAGAACGGAGTCTCACCCATTGGCTTGGTAGCGGTGGTGCGGATAGACCACAACACGGACTGGAGCTCGTCGTGCCAGCCCCTGCCGCAGGCCTCCAGCTTCTTTTTGAAGGTCCTGGTCTTGAGGCCCCTCAGGACCTCTGCGTTGGCGCGCTCAGCCTGACCATTGCTCCTGGGGTGAGCCACCGAAGTGTAGTAGATCTGCGTTCCAAGGTTAGCACAGTAGGTTTTGAAGAGGTTACTAGTAAACTGCGAGCCATTATCTGTGATGATGCGGTTGGGGACCCCGAAGTGGCTCACGAGGCCCTTGATAAACTTGACGGCAGAGCCGGCCGGGATGGTACGGACGGCTTCCACTTCCGCCCACTTGCTGAATTTGTCGATGGCGACGTAAAGATAGCGGTAGCCCCCTGGCGCCCGTGGGAACGGGCCTAAGATGTCCAGCCCCCAGACCGCGAACGGCCATGTGAGAGGGATGGTTTGGAGGCCCTGAGCAGGCTGATGGATTTGTTTGGCATGGAATTGGCAAGCTTCGCAAGACTTCACCAGCTCAGCTGCATCGTTGAGTGCTGTAGGCCAGTAGAATCCACTGCGGAACACCTTGCCGACGAGGGTCCGTGACGATGAGTGATGCCCGCAGTCCCCGCCGTGTATGTCAATCAGCAGCTCCCTTCCTTGTTCGCTGGAGATGCAGCGCAGCGTGACATCGTTCGGCCGCTTCCTGTATAACTCGCCGTCTTGGATGCAGTACGCCATGGCTTGTTGGGGCCACGCGCTCCGCGTCTTCTTCCTTCTCCGGTAACGCCCCGTGTGTTAGGTACTCCTTGAATTCCTTGGTCCAACATTCCTCTTGGGGCTCGAGCGCCAAGAGTAGCCGGGCTCCTGAGGTCGGGCCACAGGCCAGGGCTCCCGTGACCGGAGGCTGTGGGAGCTCCTCCCGAGGCTGAGTAGTGCTTGAAAAAGGTGGCGTAGCTGATGGCTTGAAGAGCCGCTCCTCAAAGACACCAGGCTCTTGTGGTTGCCGCTTGGATGCTCTCCTGGCGATGTCGTCGGCTTCTTTGTTGGTGCCCCGAGGTACGTGCTGCAGTTCGAGACCTGAGAACTGCTTTTCCATCTTACGTACCTCCGCGAGGTAGGCTTCCTTGTGCTCGTCCTTCGGCTCGTACACCTTGTTGGAGAAGTTGACGAGGAGTTGCGAGTCGCCTCTGACGGTAAGGCGCTTCACCCCTAGAGCTGCCGCAGCCTTCAGGCCAGCTATGAGGCCTTCGTATTCTGCGATATTGTTGGAGACCTTCTCGCCGTGCTGAAAACAGAGTTGCACGGCGTAGTAGAGCTTGTCCTGGGTGGGCAAGATGAGCACTGCTCCCGCTCCCACGCCCTGGTGCGCGAAAGCGCCATCGAAATACATGACCCAGCCGTCTAGAGCCTCGCTCCCTGGGGAGGTGGACCGGTCTTCCCCTTCTTCAAGTGTCGGGGCATCCGTCCATTCTGCCACAAAGTCAGCAAGCGCAGCCCCCTTGATGACTCTGGTAGTGGTGAACTCTAACTGGAATGCTTGCAGCTCGATATTCCACTCAGCGACCCTTCCAGCCAAATTTGGGCTCCTGAGTACCCTCTCCAATGGGTAAGCTGAGACGACCTTGATCGGGTGCCCTTGAAAGTAGTGTCGCAGCTTGCGCGAGGCCACCAAGAGTGCGAGCAGGAGCTTCTGAGGCATCGGGTAGCGTGCCCTTGCGTCTCGCAGCACGGTGCTGATGAAGTACACCGGGTGTTCGACTAGGGCTGGCGCACTATCATGGTTGGGGTCCTGCGGAGATGGGTGCATCTCCTGAGGTGAAGGGTTTTTTGAGACTTGGCTGTCCTCAGGGGCTTCTGCGACGTTGTCCTGCCGAGCTTTGTCTTCCACAGCTGATGCCTTTGCTGCGTGCTCCTGATCCTGCGCCACTTCTGCTCTGGCTTGGCGCGGCGCGCCCTTGGTTTGGCGTTCCTCCCTGACCGCCACCGGCGCTGCGCTGGCGGAGTACGGGGTGGCGGCAAGGTAGAGTACCAGAGGCTCAAGATGCCGTGGTGCCACCATCACCGGGGGGATGGTAAGGTATTTCTTGAGGTCTTGGAAGGCCTGATCGGCCTCCGGGGTCCATTCGTACGGGCCTTTCTTCTTCATGAGCTTGAAGAAGGGTAAGGCGCTCTCTCCCAGCTTGGAGATGAAGCGCCCTAATGCGGTCACCCGCCCCGCTAGCTTTTGCATCTCTTTGAGGGTCTGTGGCAGGCTCATGTCCTCGATGGCCTTGATCTTCTCAGGGTTCACCTCGATCCCCTGTGGGACACGAGGAATCCCAGCAGCTTGCCGGAGGGGACACCAAACACACACTTCTCTGGGTTAAGCCTCAAGTTCACCCGGCGCAGGCTCTTGAAGGTTTCCTCCAAATCTTGAATCAATGTCCTCGCCTCGCGAGACTTTACCACTATGTCGTCGACGTAGGCCTCTGTTTCGTCCTGAGCTGCCGCCCCAGGGCGATGTGCATTAACCGCTGGAAGGTGGCGCCTGCGTTGCGCAGCCCGAAGGGCATGCAGGTGTAGCAGCAAACCCCACATGGTGTTAGGAAAGCTGTCTTCTCCACATCTTCCACCGCCATCTTGATCTGATGATACCCTGAGAACGCGTCCAGGAAGCACAGCAAGTCGCACTCGGCGGTGGAGTCGACAATCTGGTCGATGCGCGGGAGCGGGAACGGATCTTGGGGGCAGGCTTTGTTAAGGTTGGTGAAGTCGACACACATCCTCTCCTTCCCGCCTTTCTTTGGCACTACGACAGGGTTTGCCAGCCATTCGGGATATCGAACTTCCCAAATGGCGCCTGCCGCCTCCAGCTTGCGTGTCTCTTGGACGATGAAGGCCTGCTTCTCAGCGGACTGCCGTCTGGCGCGCTGTTTCACAGGGCGTATGTTGGGGCATACCCTTAGATGATGCTGGATCACCTCTCTCAGGACCCCTACCAGCTGATTGGGCTCCCACACGAATATCTCCTTATTCGCGCGCGTAAGAACCTCACCAAGGCTTCTTCTTGTCCCGGGTCAAGGCCGGCTCCTATGGTGAAGGTGGCCCCTGAAGACCCGTCCTCGTTGACCGACACCTGCTTGGTTTCCGCCTTGTCTTGGGTGAACAGCTGCTTCTTCTTGGTAGGCGCGGCCTCCTTGGCCTCGTGGGTACTGGCGCCGGCCGGCTGTGCTGCTGCCGCGGTCTTGAAGGCGAGCCTAAGTGCCGTCACGGCCTCCTTAGTGTCCCCCTTGATGGTGAGGATGCCCTTGCTTCCTGGCATCTTCATGAGGTTGTAGGCCGGATGGGTCGCCGCCATAAACTGAGCGAGAGCCGGGTACCCGAGGATGGTGTTGTATAGGAGACCGATGCGGGCGATGTCGAAGTCCACCAGCTCAGTGCGGTAGTTGTCGCGTGTGCCGAAGGTGACAGGGAGGCGGATCTGCCCCAGAGAGTGGGCAGCTCCACCACCCACTCCCGAAAAGGGCTTGCTGAGGTTGAGCCGCTTGAGCGGCACGTGGAGAAGGCTGAAGGCTTCTACGGAGAGCAAGTTGAGGCCGGCACCGCCGTCGATGAGGGTCTTGGTGACGGCCACGTTGCAGATGGTGGGCGCGTAGAGCATTGGGAGCATGCCGGAGCCGGCGGTGGAGCCGGGGTGGTCCTCTGAGCCAAAGGTGAGGTCGGCCTCTGGGTTAGCCCAACCTGGCGGAGCCCCCGGGCGCTTGGAGGCGGCCCTGATCTGACGGAGGAACGGTTTGATGTGGCGATCTGAAGGTGGTGCTTGAGAGCCGCCCAGCAGGGCCGCGACCGCATGTTGCGCTGGCACCGCGTAGCGATCGATGAAGAGGTCACGGAGTCCCCCCCAGGAAGCCACTATGGATCCCGGGAGGTTGAGCAGCCAGGCGCACGGCTCGCCGGCAAGGTCCATGGGGAACCAGTTGGCCATGATCTTGTCGTCGCCTCCAGCTTTGAGGACAGCCTCCTCGTACGCCATCAGGAATGGCGTCGGGTCTGCCGCGCCGTCGTAACGCGGCGGCATCTCTGGCTTGAACTTGGCCAGCCACCGCACTCGGCGCAGGGCGGGGGCCAGGGCTCGGAACCCAGACGCCCCGCTGCCGACGTCGGTCGCAGAGGTGGATGGCAGGGCACCCGCCATGGAAGCGTAGTGCGGCGGCACGGGGCGCAGGTTGGTGGAGAGGAGCTCCGGCGCACCCCTACCTGGCGCGCCAAATGTCGGATGTGGGGTTCCAGCAAACCCTTAAGGTTCGAACACTGGGGTGTGCGCGAAGTCTTTCCCTCCTACCGATCTACGCCCTAGCTCGCTAAGATCTCGCGGACGAACTCGATGAACTCGCAACACAGAAAGACACGATGTTTATAATGGTTCGGGCCACCGTTGTGGTGTAATACCCTACTCCAGTGTGGTGGTGGTGGATTGCCTCTTGGGCTGATGATGAATAGTACAAGGGAAGAAAAGCCTCCTGAGGTTGAGGTGTTCTTGTGGCTAGGCTCTCGATCGGGTTGGATCAAGCTAAGATGAGATGATCCCTACTATGGTGGCTAGCTCTACTTATATAGGCCCTAGTCCTCCTCCCAAATATCGAGCGGGAAGGCAGCCAACAACGGCGAGCCAATTTGAAGGGGGACAGCTAGTACAAGCTATCCTGACAAAAGTGGTCTTCCCCTGCGAAAAGCTCTGGTGGTGACGCCGTCTTGGGCTCCACGATGACCTCCGTCTTGCCGTTCTCCTGGTCTTGGTCTCGTTGCACCAATATAGCAACCTTTGCCTGATGCCTCGGTACTCTTCGCCTGCGCTGGCTTCCTTAGCACCAAAGAGGAAATAAGGACGCTGCGCGCGCTGGCGCCCGCCTGGTGCCGTTCGTCATGGCTCACGTCACGAGGGCCTCGTGAGGTTTTGCCCCGCCTTGATATCTCCGCTCCTCGTGAGCCTGCCTGGCTAGGCCACTCCAGAGGAGGTCTTGCGTCTTCCGCCTCGTGAGGCTTGGACCCTCGCGAGGGTCTTGGATGCCTTGTTGATGAAGATGGGCCGTAGAGCCTGCTGCTTAGCCACGCTGCGGGCCGCAGGCAGGCAAGTCTGGGGACCCCCGTTCCCAGAACGCCGACACCTGTGTGTGGTTGGGTCATAAGAACCTGCGAAAAATGACATTGTAGGACATAAGTAGAATGCCATCTTCCTCGTCACAAACATGGCAACTGTTCCCTTTTTTATCATGCATCGTACCGATGCTCATGTACTGCTCTAGTAGTGGCAGCAACGGCCCTGTAGAAATGAGTTGACTGTACTCTGCTGCATCCCAAGGGGGCGTTTCCGGCCTTTGAGAAAACCAAGGATCAGTGCCATCTTCATGATTCATTCTTTTGATTTTTTATGCCACTGTGTTTTCAGTCACTGCATGAACAAGAAAGCATCAATAATCCGCAAAATGCATTCTTGCTGTTTGCACATACAAGATAACACGGCAATCTTATCACATTTCCTGCGTAGGCAACCAACACATCATGGCAAGTAGGACATGCACATTCATTTTCTTTTCTAAAATCTGGATGCCAGCTATCATTTTGAAGCGATGGCAACAGCCAATATAATAGGATGGCAAGCAACAACATAACGTTGTGGCAGCTAACGACAACCATAGGTGGCAACTGACGTTCGATACAAGTGGCAATTATTTTTCCTCCCTTCCTATGTCAAATTCCTCCTTTCTCTCCCTATTTTTAGTGATTCCTACGCATCCTTCAGTACCAACTACTCGCACCAAGCCAACCCAGAAGCTTAGCTCAACTCTAGTATAGAATATGGCAGATCTGGCGTATGTTGGTGAGGAAATGTGAATACACACAAATCCGTGGTGTGTTTGCCCTGACAGCGTGGATCTAGTCGCCATCTTCGTGGGCAATCTGTAATTTCAAATTTCTGGACAGAAGAAGGACGAGAAACAGAAGGAGATCGGAGGTCCACCTATTTAGCTCGTCTTCTTGGGAGGGCGGGGTTGGGGGGGGTGGTTAGCAGTGGGGAGGCGCTAGGGATCTGCTCTGGTTGCCATGTCAACTAGAGAAGGAAGGTGATGGAAGTAGGGGATTGAGAGGTAGGAGACGACGGCGCAGGTCGCTCTGGGTTCGAAAGAAGGCCGGGACAACGGGCGTGTTGGGTCGTGCGGGCAGCGTGGTCGTTCGAACGGACGTGTGGGTGATTGTGCCACACACCGGACGTGCGGGCTGTGTCTGCGCGCGCCCGGACGCCATCGTGCGGGCAGGGTCGTCTCCGTGCCACACAGGGCGTGCGGCACAACCACCCTATATGCCACACGTGTGGCAGTTATCGGCGTCCTTAGAAAAAGGACAAGTCTCCCCTCACCATATACGTATGGCTCCTGTGTTTCTTTTAGGGCACCAAATGAGTAATGCTACGTCAACGCAAACTTACTAGAGCGTGTTTGGTTGTCTGCATCAATTTTGGCTGCATTGTATGTGATTCTCAGATGGGCTTGAATGAGTAAAAACAGTCTATAAACCATCATCTGCATATAGTTTGGTTGCCCGCATATAGGTTAGCTACATGAGGAAACTAAATTTGACCCACCGTTTGTTGGATGCATCGCATTAGGCGCACATATTACTCGTTGTTTGGTTGCAACCTTGTATAAGGTGTTGTCACCACTTCTCAGTGATGGTGACCTTACCAGACACGACCTGAACAATTTTACTCCTAGCTACGAAACAAATTACGGTTCATCTTAACTACTATCAAATGGCAGTACAGATTATTAAAAGCCATATGGGTAAATATGGGAAAGTTCATCGTCGATATTAACTAGATGCAAGTCCATCTTCCTCTTCTCCTACTGCTGCTGGTAGTTCTTCCTCTTCTGTTACTGTTGCTGCTTCTTCCTCTTCTTCTTCTATTGCGCTTGCTCTTCTTCTTCAGATCCTTGTCTGACCTCTGTTATCCCACATTTCCTGTGCTGACTCCATCCTTTTGTTCTTCCATGCTTCGTTGTCAAATGCCCCCACACCATGGTCGGAGCTGACAACATCATCATCCATCACATCTTCCTCCTCAGGCACCAGTTCATCAACACGCCATTGCAGGATCCAGTTACACAGAATGCAACAAGCAAGAACAAGCTTAACCTGAGTGGGGAAAGTGTGGAATGACTTCTGATCTAGGATCTTAAACTTGTTCTTCAGAGCTCCAAAGGCCTCTCAACAGTAACTCTAAGGCTAGAGCATCTGAGATTGATAGTTCCCACCAGCGAACTCTTTCAGATGATACCTGATTTTCTTGAAGGGTGGAAGAATACCTGGCCGACATGCATAGCCATCATCTCCTAGGTAGAATTTGCCATAGGGGATATTGATGCCATCAGGACGACTCATGCTGTCACTGAGAATGTTAGCATCATGTGTTGGCCCTTCCCAGCCAGCCAGCACATATGTGAACTTCATATCGAAGTTAGCGGCAGTAAGCACATTCTGGCTTGTGCAGTGCTTCCTCCCCTTGTATGCTGCAGATTGTGACCGAGGCACTCTCGCAGTGACATGAGTACCATCAATTGCCCCAATGCAATCTTGGAATGGCAAATGAAGATTATGTTAGTGCTCACCTTGAAAAATACAAGCATATCAAGCCATGAAGCACATACTGTGAGTGCTCACCTTGAAGTATGGATACCATCTTGGACTAGTGCGAATGTTGGTAGGAGCCTAACCGGTTGGTGACTTGATCATCTCTCCTCTGAGCTCCCCAACACATATAGCACTTGCTTGAACTACCTTGAGATAGTCTCCATTGATCTCCCGAACGTGTTGTGTATAACCCTGAACCTCTGGTTATGGCCAACAACATGGAGGAACATGGCCACTTGCTCTTCCACACTGATGTGGACACTATCTTGTAGCAGCCCCTGCTCTTGAAGGTCTAGACAAGTTTGGCAAATGGTGCTCGTTTCATTTGAAGCATCCACATGGCCTCTGTGTCGTTGCAGTTGTAGATGTAGTTTAGATTGGCGATCCTCTCCCGCTCCCGCATAAGCATTGGAGCATAACAGATGACAGGTCTCCCACCACGATGAACAACTCTCTTGTGCATGAACATGACCCATGTCTGAATCACAACAATCAGTGCTGCTGCCTAAACTACCAGCCTCATCCGTGCATCCACAACCTAGTCGACATCGAGGGTCTGTTGAGCGTGGGGAAATCGATCCTACCAACAAACCTAACATAATGAAGAGGGGTGTTGCTTACCGGCATTGGAGACGAGGACGATGAAGGGGGGCATGGCTGAGGCAAGGACGACCCGACGGTAGCCAACAGGAAGGGGAGCACCAGCTCCTGCAGCCGAATAGTGTTGCTGCCGCGTCCGTCGTGGCCGCTTGTGCAGATCTGAGTTGCCGCCGCCGGTGGTGAACCTAGAGGATGTGGTTGTCCTAGAGGTAGTGGTGACCAAGTAATTGGGGAGGGGGCATGAGGATAGATTTGGAGCCGTGTCATCGCGCCCGATTTCCATCTGCCGCCCCCTCGTTTTCGGGTTCCTCCCACGCGTGCGAGCTTGCGCCGCACTGATCCTGACACGCTAGAAACTGTCGATTCGAGGGTTTCCAGTGAGCCAGGCTCTGGGCTGCTTTAAGCTTCATGTCCATGTGAGCCAGCCCACCCCGTATGCAACCAAACACACATTTCGTGGCCCAACTCGGCCTGGTTGGCCCTAATGCGGGCAACCAAACACGACCTTACTATTTTTACGTAACAAAGAATGTCGAAACATGGGATTGGATCGATGGGGAGGAATGGCTCACCCCATGAAAATCAGGGGGAGAAGAAAAGTACTACTCCCTCCGGTCCTTTTTATTCCGCGATACTTTGCAAACTTTGACTAAATATATATTAAAAAAAGGTCTTTTACATTTGTGTCCCTAACTCGAACCCACTACTCAGATTTACCCCTAATTTTGAAGCCTGCTCAAATTTGCCCATTTGCCATTAGGTGACCTTATAGAAATGCCCTTCCATGCCATTTCTGTTAGGTCAAAGGCCTTTGACCGTCTACCGAACGTTTTCTGTACATTTTGCCCCTGCCTCTGTGTGTCCCTTACATTACATGTGGGACCCACTCAGAGAAAAAAGAAAAGAAAAAAACGCTTTCTCTCACCCCTCTATCTCTCACTTATATGTGGGCTCAACGCTCTCCCAAATTTCTCTCAAACTTACACGTGGGGGACTAACAAAAAAATGAGCTATATATCTCTCCTGACCTCACGGTCTCTCTCATCTCCGGCGACTATATGCGACGGCCGGTGGCCCGGTCCTCACGCCGCCCTAGCTGCTGCCATGCCACACTCCTCCGCCAGCTCATCGCACTCTGCCACCAGCTCGCCACACTCCGCCTCCCTCTCTATCTCTCTTGCCTAGCAACGGTGAAGCAACCATCGCCGGTGTTGACTCACACGCACGGACAATGACAGCGCAGAGCCCCAAAAAAGGCCGATAGCTCCACCGCTCTCCGATTCGTCTTCCTGTGTGATTAGTTTGATTGAAGCCCCCCATATTGACAGATCCTTCCTCGTCTTCCCCAGCTCCGGTGTCACGCCGCCACTGCCCGATCTCCTCCACCCGTGAGCACCGTCGGCTTACCTCGGGTTCTTCAGCTCCAAAATATCCTCCTAAACATCCTCCGCCAACTCCCAATTATCCTCGCCTCCCCTAGCATCTCTACCGACGAGCGCCGCCCATCGCCGTCGCTCAAGCTCGCTGCTACCCATCCTCCCAGACACCCCACGTCGTCAGGCCACTGAGGCTTCTCTCCCGTGTCCTCGCAAGCCCAATCTTGCTACCACTGAACTGCTCTGGCGTCCTCCGGTACATCGTCGTCGTGTCTCCGAGCGCTGGCGCCAGCGTGTTTTTAACTAGCCTAATCCCAGATTATCCTAAACCGTTATTAGTTCTTAATTGACACCCATTTTACAGAAGAAATAAGGTTTCAAAAATTAATAGAACAATGACATGTGGGCCCTATATGGAGTTTGACCGGTCCATATCTAGTTTTATTTTTATTTTTATTAGTTGGGACCCACATGTAAGTGAGAGATAGAGGGGTGAGAGAAAGCGTTATTTCTTTTCTTTTTTCTTTGAGTGGGTCCCACATGTAAGTGAAACACAAAGGAAAGGAAAAAATGTCCAGAAAATGTCTGGTAGACAGTCAAAGGCCTTTGACCTAACGGAAACAACACAGAAAGGCATTTCTATAAGGTCACCTAACGGCAGAGGGGCAAATTTGAGCAGGCTTAGAAATTAGGGGCAAATCTGAGTAGGTGGTTTGAGTTAGAGACATAAATGCAAATGGCCCATTAAAAATATCAACATCTACAATACCAAATATATATATTCCATGAAACTACATTTCGTAATAAATCTAACAATATTGATTTGGCATTGTGAATGTCGATATTTTTTTTGTAAGTTTGGTCAAACTAGAGATACTTTGACTTCGAGCAAAACTTATATGAAAACTAAAAAGGGCCGGAGGGAGAAGTTAGGAAGATTGCGTAGGATTAAGTTGCTTTAATGTATATGTAGGATTATTGCACCAAACAAGCCCATTGAGAAATCGAGCCGGTCGTCGATAGGTACGTGATGGCGTCGTCGGCTGCATGTGCATACTCGTGTCTATGGCAGGCCACGAGGGTTTGCACCGCGCCACGGCGGCGTCCGACCTCCCCCTTCTTCCCACCCGCCGCCCCTGCTCGCGTCCATCTACCACGAACGGCGTCACGCTCCCTGTCCATGTCACTATCACCACTGCGCCCGCGCGTGCACCACTAATTCTGATCCCGAGAGCAACCCTTGGAGCGATCCGACCGGCGACCACCAGTACGATATCGTGGACATGGACCACAACGATGAAACCTATGTCGGTTTGGTTCTAGGAGGCCCGGCCGTCGAGTAGCCCTACGAGAGCCCGACCACCACGGGCATCGGCGAGGACGTGGATGACGAAGATCATCACAATGTCATGGCCATGGTCCTCAGCGATGGCATAGACGACTTGGTTCTGGGCGGCCCGGCCGTCGAGGAGTCCCGCGAGCACGTGGCCACCATTGTCATCGACAGTGCTTGGATGAATTTGATAACTTTGTTGTGAAGCAAGAAAACTTTAATAGATATGTAAGCAATCAACTGAAATGTAATGCTACCATGATTGAATGCCTGAGTGAATTAATGTTTAGGATTGCTAATGATGTTAAGGGCTTATGTAAACATTCATCCATGGTTCACCCTCAGTTGGAGCAAGTCTCTTAGTCACAAAATGATTTACTTAATGAAATGAATAATAAAATGAATGGTCGTGTTGTTAGAGTAGTGACTAGAGGAGGTAAAATGACTCAGGATCCACTATATCCTGAAGGTCATCCTAAAAGAATTGAGAAATATTCTCAGAGAACTAATACTGATGCACCTTTTTTTTGAAAGAAAGTTCGAGCTTTAGTCATTAGAAATAATCATTACATCATTTATGAGGATTGGTACAATTGCATTATGTGGTTCCTCGAGCCAATCAGAAATGAAGGAAAATCTAGCCAACTTGGCAAGTTCATGAGCAACTTTATTTGCTTCTCTATTACAATGCTCAAATCTAGAAATAGGAAAATCGCAAGCTAAGTGAAAACAGTCATCAAAAATTGCAGCTGCTACCCCTGACGATCGTCCTCCTTCGTTCATGGTCTCGATCACCTCCATATTATCCGAGTTAGTAATTATGCGATTACAACCAGTCCTTTGCGCAAGCGATAGGCCAAATTTTAATGCCAAAGCTTCAGCCATCAACACATCTGCACACCAGTCAATCTTACCATTTCCCCCACCGATGAACCTACCTTTGTCATCTCTTAAGACCGCCCCGATCGTACCCCTGAGAAGGTCATGGTCAAAAGAAGCATCAACATTAAGTTTAACAAATCTCGTCGGGGGGCTAGACCATCCTCCTCTTTTCATGGAAGCCTTCGGCGAGGAGGCATTAACAAAATTGGCAGTGAGAGCGCGTATCCCCATGGATATCTGTTGTGCATTCTGAGTAGTGTCATTGTGTACCAATTTGCGCCTTTCCCACCACAAGTACCAGGCTGATATGGCAATCATGTCAAGCACATTACGAGTGCCCACAATACATAGTTCCTGATCTGGTAATGAAAGTAAATATTCCAAGATTGCCTCACCCGCATAGTCTATTTTACAAGCTCTGTCGATAATATCATCCATCCCTAGTCTTCTCCAGACTTCTTTTGCTCTGTCACATAGAAACAACAGATGTTTTGTGTCTTCTGGCCCAGATGAGCAGGCAGGACACTTAGGCGAGACTTTCACATGCCTATTAGCTAAGTTAACACGACACAGAAGAGTGCCGTGAAGTGTACGCCAAATAAATATTTTAACCTTTGCTAGACAAGTAAGTTTCCAAATCCTCTCCCAAATAGGATTGACCGTGGTACGTCCCATCCCATTGGTATGTCGTAACTTGTTCCCATATTGGTGGTCCCATTCCACAAAATAAGCAGACCGAACCGAAAAAATCCCATTTTTTGTGAAACTCCAAGCTACGAAATCTGGCATATCATGTTGCGATATCGGGATTGCAAGCACTCATTGAACATCAATAGGCCATAGAGTCTGTCTGAGAAGATCTTCATCCCAACTATTTAGGATTGGATCAATCAAATCTACTACCTTCCGTAACAACTGGCCTCCCTTAGGGGTAACAATTTTATGGTTTGCACAATTTGGAATCCAGGCGTCCTCCCAAATGTCAATATTCTGCCCATTTCCCACTCGCCAAATATGACCACGCTTCAGGGAGCTCACACCCGCCATAATACTTTGCCAGGTGAAGGAAGAACCCTTCTTCAGGTCAGTGTTCAACAAGTCATCGTCAGGATAGTATTTGACTCTCAAAATAGTAGCACATAGAGAATCCGGATTCTCGATAAGATGCCAAGCCTGTTTAGCAAGCATAGCCAAATTGAAACAATGGATATCCCGAAAACCCATTCCTGCTTGGTTCTTGGGTACACACATTTTCCACCAAGCCATCCAATGCATCCTCCTTTGGTTGCCCTCATCTCCCCACCAGTTCATCTAAGAAGAAGAAAAAGAATAAGGATAGAACTTTGCATTATTCTAGTGAACCTGTTGTAGACAAACCTTTAGAGAATAATAATGATGTTTCTATTTCTGATGTCGAGACACAGTCTGGTAATGAACATTTGCCTAGTGAGAATGATAATGACGATGCTAATAATGATCATATTGATACTCAACCAGACAATAGTAAAGAATCTGATAATGATATAGAAATAGAACCTGCATCTGAGCTTTATAACCCACCTCCTAAAAATAAAAAGTATGATAAAAAGGATTTCATTGCTAGGAAATATGGTAAAGAAAGAGAACCATGGGTTCAAAAACCTATGACATTTCCTAGTAAGGCTGCTAAATATAGATATAAAGAGGCTTTAATCGCTTTGTTGAAATGCTTAGACCTTTGTTTTTGCGAACACCTTTGACTGACATTTTGAAAATGCCTCCATATTCTAAATATATGAAAGATATTGTTACCAATAAAAGAAAGATAATGAAAGCTGAAATTTCCACCATGCTTGCAAATTACTCTTTTGAAGGAAAAGTACCACAGAAATTAGGAGACCCAGGAATACGTACTATACCATGCTCCATTAGAAGTAATTATGTCAAAACTCCTTTGTGTGATTTAGGAGCCGGTGTTAGTGTTATGCCTTTCTATTTACGTAGAAGACTTGATTTGAGCAAGTTGACACCTTCTGAAATATCTTTGCAAATGACTGATAAATCATCTGCTATACCTATTGGAATTTGTGAGGATGTTCCCGTTGTAGTTGTTAATGTTACTATCTTAACAGACTTTGTCATTCTTGATATGCCCGAGGATGACAACATGTATATTATCCTTGGTAGACCCTTTTTGAATACTGAAGGGGGTGTTATTGATTGCAACTAACGCAAGGTCACTTGTCATGTCAATGGTAATGGGCATACGGTATAATTTCCGAAGAACAGATTTCAGTGAATAGTATCAACTCTATTGAAAGAATTATGACAATCAGTATTTGTGGTTTTGAATTCCCTCTTTCAAATTCCAAAAAGAAATATCAAGCTCGTATCGTTGGGGAAATGCATATCCCCGTTGAGGTAACCTAGTGTTATACGAAAGTTCTTTGGTTTCATGTTACTCAGAAATAGTTTGTTAATAAGACTTGATCAACCTTATTAATGGATTATTTTTTAAGGTGCATGTGGTAAATGAATTTAGTAAGCACAACCTACTGTACTCATAGTTTGCTCTATGTTATTTAAAGATTAATAAAGTCGAATGACATGTTCATCCTATTTTCTGAATTATCTGTTTAATAAAAGATGTCCCAAAAATAAAAGCCCTAGGAATTTCCTGAAAATATAGTATGATTTTCCAGAATATTTAAGAATTTTTGGTACTCAACACACCCAAGGAGGGGTGCACCTGTGAGCCACAAGCTCACAAGGGGCGCCCACCCCCTGGGTGCGCCATGCAGGCTTGTGGGCCCCACAGGGACCCACTCACTTAGTGCCCATGCTCACAACCTTCTTCCACCTCCATAAAAAATCATCGTGACTTCCTATCCCGTGTTCTTGCTCATTTTCGTGAATTTTTTATCTCTTTGCTCGGAGCTCCATTTCTGAAACTGTTCGGAGTAATTGCTCATTGGCATGTGACTTCTTCAATGGTCTAATTAGTTTTTGTTCTAGTGGATTATTTTTTGCATATTTTGCTACTATTGGTGACCATGTATATGAGCTTGCATGTTGAATAAGTTTGGTTCTAAGTAGTTTTGATGCATGATATAACCTCTAGATACTTGTGGGACTAGTTTCTATCAATTTTGTTGAGTTTCATTCACTTCCTTTTTGGGGACTGAAAATTTTAGAAATTTCCAGAGAAAGAAAATGTTGAGGAGAGTGTTCTCTGGGGGTTCTTCAAGTAAGAGTTCCCCAAGGCCTGCTATCTAAGAGCCCGATCTCGAGCCCCCTCGAGATGCCATTGTGAAAGCTTGTGAATGGTCGTCTGATGCCTTCATGATTAATGCTGGCATCAAGGAGGAATTTGATATGTACGTACAAAATGCCTAGTTGACTGATTTCTTATAGATATGTGTCTGCAATACCGTGATCTCACTGATTCCTTTGTGCAGAAATTCAAGTATGTATCTCACTGCTCTTCTCATGATGTCATTTCAATCTTTATGAAAAATCCTACCGCATGAGTGTTCGGGAATTTTGCATTGCTTGTAGAATTCCTTTTGCGGGTACTTGTCTCGAACCACATAAATCTGATTGTAATGAATTTCTCATGAGCATCACTCGAGGAGAAACTAGAGTAGTAACCCAAGCTAGAGTTGGAAGTATTCATTTTCCTATTATTCATTATTTAGCTCTATTCATAGGAAGATGCATAACTGGTAAACATGACCTTGGTACTACTTGTGCTCCTGACTTAAGTATTCTTAAAAGTGTTGTACTGAGAGATAGAAAATTTAATTTTGGGGCCATCATTGCACATCGCATAAATAAAAACTCTTTTGATGGTGATCTTTATGGTGGGATTTACACCACCTGGTTAGCGGCTTATCGTGATATACCTATTAAGGAAAATGATCCTCAGGTGCCTACTAGTTATCTAGATTATGATGCTATGGTCCACCATCAGTTTCTCGGAAGGGAGGACCCACCATTCTGATACATGCTAATTTTTGATAAGAATCGTGTTATCCGTATTAGTTTGCCTGCCCCTGCCTTCTTTAACTTTCAGGAAAAACAGAGATACTATATACACGAGGAGGAGGCTGAGGCATACATGGCAGCAGAGGAGACTGCTCGTGGAAGTGAGGCAACCCGTCATGGCTATAGACCAAGTTAGGCCAAAAGCCTAAACTTGGGGGAGTATGTATTCTCACTGACATTACATTCATGTATCACACATTCATTCCAATTGTCAGTGTTCATCGTTTTCATTCTATATCCATGTTTCATTTTATTTTACTTTCTTTTGTGTGTTTGAAAAATTTGAAAATCCAAAAATATTTCTCGCTTCTTTTTCTTTTTTGTTTAGTTAGTTGGTGGTATTAAAAGAAAACCCAAAAAGATTCCGCATTTCTTCTTTTGTTGTTTGTTGGGAGTTCTTCCGTGTAAGTAGTTTTCTTCTTTCGCCCGCTTTCTTCAGAAAAATTAAAAACTTCAAAAATATTTTAGTGTGTTTCTTTGAAATTCTTTTCTTTTCTGAGTCGTCGTAAGGAGAAGACTATGCAAGAATTATTGAGTGGCTCTGATATGTTTTTTTGTTAATCTAACGAAGAGTCAATATTACCTTGTCTTCTCCTTTGAATAAAGTGTTTGCAAATTTCAGCTTAGTCCATGACACACTTGCACTATTATTATTTTCACATCATTCAGTCGTGCAAGTGAAATGAAATAATGTGATGATTTGATGAAGTGACTGTGGTGAAGAAAGCAGGTATAAACTCTTATTGTTTTTCGTTTTCGTAAATATGTTTAACTCAGTAGGCCTGATTCAACATGTTATGGGTAAACATGTTTGTGATGACAATTAGATATTATAGTTGCTCATGCCATGCTTAAGTAGCTAGGAGTTGATAATGATTTATCTTGAGTGTCAACATGCATTAAAATGATTGTGATGTAGTATGTTAGGATGATATCCTCCTTTGAATAATTCAAGTGGCTTGACCTGGCACATGTTCACACATGTAGTTGATTCAAAACCAATGCAGCCTTCATGATATTTATGTGTAGGGTGTTTATATCCTAATCATGCTCATAGTCAATGTTAAATATTCGCAATGCATGATTATGACCGTTGTCGCTCTCTAGTTGGTCGCTTCTCAACCTATTTACTAGCATTTTCCTGTACTAAGTGGGAATGTTGCTTGTGCATCCAAAATCCTGAAACCCCAAAGTTATGTCGAAGAGTCCACCATACCTTCCTATATACGGTATTACCCTGCTGTTCCAAGTAAATTTGTATGTGTCATCTCTAATCATTCAAATAAGCATATGTTTTGTATCTCGTACCGCTCATGGAGCGACAGGGCAGCCAATATCTTCCATGCTAAGCAGGTTATTCTCATGATGGGTGTTTATTCACTTGTCATTGCATGAGAGAGGCTGGTAGTTGGGATGCCCAATCCTGCTAAACAAAAATAAAGAAAAATATAATAAAATAAACTCCCCCGGGAATGATGATTGTTTGGAGGGCACCCGTGAATACGGCAAGCCATGGCTTGTGTTTGTATGGTTGAGGGGGAGTAAACTTTTCATTTCCGCATGGGAACCACCGATAATGTGTTTAGCATGTAAGATTTTGAAATCCTTTGTCGTGACGTTGACAGGAAGAGAAAACCATTCAGAATGTATTCATCTCTGTTTAAGCTTTGAGCTCTGGCACCTCTACAAATATCTACTTCCTTCTGCGAAGGGCCTTTTATTTACTTTCAAGTTATCTACTTTTATTGTTGAGTCATTGCCTTCGCATTCAAAGCACCAATTTGGAGAGGGCTATTGTCATTCTTAGTTTAACATGCATTGAGTCTAGTTAATGTTGGATATGAGCATGACTGGATCTCTTCTACCCTGAATTACAATGTTTAGTCACTGCTTGAATTTCAGAGGTGCTCT
This sequence comes from Aegilops tauschii subsp. strangulata, assembly GCF_002575655.3. Lineage (NCBI taxonomy): Eukaryota > Viridiplantae > Streptophyta > Magnoliopsida > Poales > Poaceae > Aegilops > Aegilops tauschii. The sequence goes on along the minus strand of NC_053039.3, from coordinate 395,873,384 downwards.
GCATTTATGTTTTGCGGTGTCAGGAAGGGCTAGCGAGATACCATGTTAGGGCATCTCCAAGGAGGACCTGTAAACCTGCCGCAACCGTCCGGACCGCGCTGTCCGGACCGCTGAAGCCATCCAACGCCGACCTGTATTGGTCCGCGGAGTGGTCCGAACGCGATTTCTCCCACAAACCGGAGACAAACATGGGGGAGGTTCGCGGGAGTCCGGACCAATCCCAAGCCCCTTTTCTGACCGCCCTAGCCCACCAAAAACCCCTCGTCCCTCCCGCGCGTGCTCCCACCCGGCGCCAGCTGCCTGCATTCATGCCATTGTAGAGTGCGCCGCTCCACATTGAAGGTGTCTCAGGGCGGACACGACCTCTCACTACCTCCGCCATTGAAGTGGTGCGTCAGCTGATGGTGCCGCCCGTGACGCGTCTTCGGTGTCCGCCCTGTTCAATGTCGGAGACGCGTGACTAGATGTGATGGGACGTATATCTATTGCACCCATCAATGCCACTGTCCGTCCATTTGCCGCCATTAAGCAGGCTCGCCGGACGAGAAACTCACTCCGATGCTACTTGTGAGTTGCGTTGGGATTTCCCCAAAGAGGAGGGGATAATGCAGTACAGTAGAGATAAGTATTTCCCTCAGTTATGAAACCAAGGTTATCAATCTAGTAGGAGAACCAAGCAACACTATTGAGGGAGTCCTGGATTAGGGGGTCCCCGGGCGTCCGGGTTATGTGACATGGACCGGACTGGTGGGCCGTGAAGATACAAGATAGAAGGCTTTCCCTCGTGTCCGGATGGGACTCTCCTTTGCGTGGATGGCAAGCTTGGCGTTCGGATATGAAGATTCCTTTTTCTGTAAACCAAATCTGTACAACCCTGGGCCCCTCCTGTGTCTATATAAACCGGAGGGTTTAGTCCGTAGAGGCAATCATAATCATACATACTAGACATCTAGTGTTTAGCCATTAGGATCTCGAGGTAGATCAACTCTTGTAACCCATATACTCATCAAAATCAATCAAGCAGGAAGTAGGGTATTACCTCCATTAAGAGGGCCTGAACCTGGGTAAACATCGTGTCCCTGTCTCCTGTTACCTTCGATCCTCAGACTCACAGTTCGGGACACCCTACCTGAGATCTGCCAATTTTGACACCAACATTGGTGCTTTCATTGAGAGTTCCTCTGTGACATCGACAGAAGGATTAATGGTTCGTCTTGTTATCAAGGACGGTATCACTTCCAGAGGAGCCCTAGTCTCAGGGCAAACCCTCCGGCTTGGCACCTTCACCATGGGCGCCCGTTCGACCATTAAGCCAAAGGCGACCCCCAAGTCATCAAAAATCATCTCCGTGTCGGCCCCGAATACTCCAAACTAATGGATCCGGCAGATTTATCGTCTTTGAACGAACTCCTGGATAGCACCGCCACCCTGGGGGTCGCATCAGACTATGATCTGATTGGGCTTAAACCCAATCAGAGAGAAATCAAATCTCCACCGATCACCCATCAGGTAGCGGTTGTGGAGGAACAAGCCGACAGTAACTCTTCTCCTACGTTGAGAACAAACTATGTTCGGATTTCTGAGCTCGGAGAGCCGGATACCCATCTTCGGGGGGACACTCCCTGTCCTCCAAACATAGAACCGGGCGTTGAGCCTGAAAACTCACTGGACATTCCGGAGCCCGGGCTGGTAAACTAGGAAATTCTTCAAACTCCGGACTCCACATTGGGCCAGGGTCCGAATTTAACACCGCCCACCCACCACAAGAAATATTCCCCAAGCAATTCCGATCCTCTGGATATATGCAACCTAATGTATGTGCGGCAGCAGCCTCAGGAAACAGTCCATCACTTCTGGGCCAGATTCCTCCTTATTAAAAACAGGATCAAAGATTGTTGCGATGACGACACAATTTCAGTATTTTGCAACAACTGTACGGATAAGGGAATCCTTAATGCCCTCAACCGCCATCGCATACTGCACTTCGTGGACTTGGCAAACATAGTACAGAAGTACTGCGCAATGGAAAGCGCCTGGGAAACCTAGACAGCCCGCTGGGAACCGCAGGCCTTTAAGCCCTCTCCCGGTCGGGCAAAAAGGACGCACCCTCGCGGGGCACCCGATCATCATCCCATGGACAAGAAAATCAAGCCCTTTACGGGGCATAGAACTGTCCTCGAGGAATGGCTCGATAGGCCATGTAAAATACACATGACGCCGGATACCGAACCAACCCACAACCTCCGAGCATGTTGGATACTTCGGCAAGTGGCCAAGAGCGGCGAGGGCATCCTCATCAACACTACCTCAGGAAGTACCCGTCGAAGGACGATGACCTCAACGTATTTACGGTCTTCGAGGCCTTTTCTTCAAATAATCAGCGTAAAAGGGCGCTCGGCGACCTCGCCGAAGTCTGCCAAGTAGCAGCAATAAATCCTTGGAACGATATGGCGATAACTTTCAACGCCGATGACGAACCAAGATCCTGATCAGTCCGTGCACCGGCTGCCCTGGTCCTAAACCCAATCGTGGACGGTTTTCGGCTGACTAAAGTGCTCATGGACGGCGGCAGCGGATTGAACCTCATCTACGAAGACACGCTCAATAAAATGCAAATGGACAGGAGTCGCATTGAGCAAAGTAACACAACCTTTCAAGGCATTATCCCTAGTCGGGAAGCAAGATGCTCGGGGAAAATCAAACTAGACATGGTATTCAGCACACCGGAGAACTATAGGTCCGAAGAGTTACTCTTCCATGTGGCACCTTTCGGCAGCGGGTATCACGCCCTGTTGGGGTGAGATGCATTCATACGCTTTCAAGCCATACCCCATTACGGGTATATGAAGCTCAAAATGCCCAGGCCAACCGGAGTTATTACTATAACTAGTGATCTGGATATAGCACTCCGCGCCGAAAACAAAACCGCCTCTCTGGCCCTCGAGGCACTATCCAAGGCCCTCGCAGCCGAAGAATTAACTACACTACGTTCCACAATGGATAGGGACGACGTAATCCTCGATAAGAGACCTAAGTCCACCTCCTTCAAGCCAGCAGACGAAATAGTCAAATTTCAAGTCCACCCGACGGACCCCAAAAAGACACCTTCCATCGGGGCACAACTGGATCCGACGGTCGACGCTGCATTACGCGCGTTCCTGCGCGAGAATTGGGACATCTTCGCCTGGCACCCTTCGGATATGCCAGGAATCCCATGCAGGCTGGCCGAACATAGTCTCAATATACTAAAGGGATACAAACCAGTCAAGCAAACGGTGCAGCGCTTTTCCGATCCCAAACGACAAGCTATGGGGGAGGAGCTAGCCAAGCTACTCGAAGCCAGGTTTATCAGAGAAATTAAACATCCGGACTGGCTAGCAAACCTGGTGATGGTGCCGAAGAAGGATAAATCCTGGCGCCTGTGTGTCGATTTCAAAGACCTCAATAAGGCCTGCCCTAAGGATCCCTTTCCCCTTCCTCGTATTGACCAGATTATTGATGCAACCGTAGGACATGATTCACTGTGTTTCCTTGACGCATACTCCGGATACCATCAAATCAAGATGAAAGAATCCGACCAAGCCGCAACGGCATTCATCACCCCATATGGGCCCTTCTACTTCAACACTATGCCTTTCGGGCTCAAAAACGCCGGCGCCACTTACCAACGCATGATTCAAACATGCCTGGAAAAGCAAATCAGCAAGACGGTTAAAGCATATGTAGATGATGTAGTCATCAAAACTAAGCACGTCGAGTCATTGGTGGACGACCTGCGCCTTACATTCAACAACCTCCGAACATATGACATACGGCTCAATCCGGAAAAGTGTGTTTTTAGCGTCCCCGCCGGAAAGCTGCTTGGGTTCATCGTTTCCAATAGAGGAATCGAAGCAAACCCAGCCAAAATCCGAGCCCTGTCACAATTGGCTACACCAACAGACCTCAAGCAGGTCCAAAAACTAGCCGGGTGCGTGGCAGCTTTAAGCCGTTTTATCTCCAGATTAGGAGAAAAGGCATTGTCACTGTATCGCCTGCTCCGACGCACCGACCACTTTGCATGGACGGATGCTGCAACAGCCAGATTGGAAGAAATAAAAAACTTTGTTAGCAAGTAACCCAATCCTGGCAGCGCCAAACGTTGCCGAGCCTATGCTGCTCTACATATCCGCAACTCACCAGGTGGTGAGTGCGGTGCTCGTCATCGAACGAGAAGAAAAGGGACATAAATTCCCACTTCAAAAACCAGTATAATACGTATTGAAGGTCCTTACACCATGCAAATCCCGATACCCACATTATCAAAAGATAGTGTATGCGGTCTTTATGGCATCCCAAAAGCTGCGGCACTACTTTCAAGAGTGCTGGATCACGGTGGCTTCTGAAGTACCACTCAATGACATCATAAACAATCGCGACGCCACCGCCGGATTGCCAAATGGGCCATTGAGCTCTTGCCATGTGAAATAACATACAAGCCACGCCGAGCTATTAAATGTCAGGTGTTGGCTGACTTCGTCGCAGAATGGACATAGGCCGAACTCCCTAAAGAGTACGACACATACTCCAACTGGGTGATGCACTTCGACTGCTCTAAAATGCTAGCCGGACCGGGGGCTGGTGTCGTCCTGACATCCCCCACAGGAGACATAGTCCGCTACGTGCTCCAAATATTGTACACAGACTCTAACAATGCGGCCGAATATGAGGCCCTATTGCACGGTCTCCGGATGGCCGTCTCCATGGGCATTCAACGCCTCGAGGTGTGTGGGAATTCAATGCCAAAGATCTGAAGATGGCGGCTTACCACAACGCCGTAATCAAAATATCAGCTCGGTTTGAGGGGCTTGAGTTTCATCACGTGGCTCGAGAGAGTAATCAAGCGGCGGACATCCTTGCCCGCATGGGTGCTAAACGTGGCCCCGTCCCACCCAACACCTTTGTGGAAAGGCTCTTCAAGCCATCCGTGGTGTGGCAGGACGAGAGTGGCAATACCAGTCCGAAGCCGATCATAGCCCCAGATTCTGAACACAGTTCTGATATCATCGGGCACTCGGACACCGAAATAACACCATCGGCCCACGAAATCATGGTCGTAATTGCCCCGTGGACTGAACCCCCCTCGCCTATCTCAGTAGGAAGGAGCTCCCAGATGATCAGGTTGAGGCCCATCGTATTGTTCGACGTTCGAAAGCCTACAAAGTTCATGAGGGAGAACTATACAAGAAAAGTACTACGGGAGTCCTTCAAAGATGCATCTCCGAAGATGAAGGATGGCAGCTCTTGGCCGAAATACACGCTCGTCTTGGTGGCCATCACACTGCAGCTCAGGCCCTTGTAAGTAAGGCCTTCCGTATGGGTTTCTTTTGGCCCACGGCCCGAGCAAACACACAAGACCTCGTACAGCGCTGCGTTGGATGCCAGCTTTTTGCCAATCAAAGCCATATGCCTCCTACTGCCCTACAAACCATCCCCATTACCTGGCCCTTTGCGGTCTGGGGGACGGACATGGTTGGACCTCTTAAAGGGGGAGGCCATAAGAAGAAGTATCTGCTGGTTATGGTCGACAAGTTCACTAAGTGGATAGAAGCCAAACCAGTCAAAACAGCTGAAGCCGGACTGGTGATAGACTTTATATCCGGAGTCGTACACCGTTATGGTGTCCCGCATAGTATTATTACTGATAACGGCTCTAACTTTATGGCCGACGAGGTGAAAACTTGGTGTGCCAATTTGGGTATCAAGTTCGATTACGCCTCCGTATATCACCCTCACACAAACAGTCAGGTCGAACGGGCCAACGGCCTGATTATGAGCGGCATCAAACCCAGACTAGTGCGATCCCTACAAGAATCAGATAAGCACTGGGTTGAGGAACTCAATTCCGTACTCTGGGGGCTGCGGACCACGCCCAATTGCACGACCAGATACACACCTTTCTTCATGGTGTATGGCACGGAGGCGGTATTGCCTTGCGACCTTATTCATGACTCACCTCGAGTGCGCATGTATGAAGAGCGAGAAGCCGAGCTCAATCGGCAGGACGATCTGGACGGACTGGAGGAGGAGCGCGATGTCGCGAAAACCCGTTCCGCATTCTACCAACAACAAGCTCGGCGATATCAAAGCAGAGAAGTACGGGTAAAGACTTACAATGTCTGGGAACTCGTTCTACGCCTACCAGAGAAGAAAAAGGACAAGCTCAAGCCCAAATAGGAGGGTCCCTTCATTATAGATGAAGTTCTCATGGGAGGAGCCTATCGCCTTTGCAATGCTTCCGATAATCGCTTGGAGCCAAAGCCATGGAACGCGGCCCGGCTCCGAAGATTTTACGCCTAAGTCCACACATACACCCTCTTTCACGTTCCTTCTTTTCTTCTTTTCACTTTTTTTCTCGGTTTCATATGACTTCTACATCTCGTGTTTGGATAAACCGCACACCTAAGGGGTATACATCCTTAAATGTACATGCCCCACAATACCTGGGGGCTTCTTTTTCACAAAAGCTTATTATTATTATTATTATTATTATTTTTCGAGCATCAAGCTCACCATATATATGTGTTGCCTTCTCATATATGCCTTTTCTTCGCCATTATATGCACCTTTATGACTTAAGTTTTTGCCAAGCTGGGTTGCCTGGCTCTTGTGCTTATGCCCTACGTTCCCGCTTGTTCGGCTAGGGCATAAAGGGAGCACCTCTGCGATTGTTACAGCCGGGTCATCCGGATGTGTACCTCAGACGGGTGAAGACTAAAGCTAGTGTTCTTAAGGGAATAATTGGTCGGCGGACAAAATACGAACTACCCTTGTTGTAATATAAGCCCCCCAAAAATAAAGTGACATGTGATCTTTAGCATCACAGCCTAGGCATGCACAACAACTCATGCTAAGCCCAGGGAAAGGAACCCTTAACGGAACTATTCTCCCTGGAAGATGTTTCTTATGATTAAATGTAATATAACATAACTCGTCGAATACAAATTGTCTGTTCAAGCAACTATGACCCGACTGCCTGGTTTCCATACATACTTTGGTGTTTACCGCTGGTATAGCATTCGGAAACACTCCGAACCTTGCGTTTCGGAGGCTGAAGCAAAATGTCTGCCATGACAATCATTTTACAATTCGGCTGGAGATAAGCTTGTCGATAAAAGTACATTGTTACTTGGACTCAAAAACTTCTTCCTCCTCTAGACCATCTAACAGGTTGTCCAGTTTACAATCCTGTTGTGAAAACTTGGCGGCCATGTTTACTTGGTCGTACACCAAGCTGACCAGAATTTCCTGACCATCGGATCCTCAAGGTCTGACCCGCACCATATGATTTGGATCAAGTCCATTGTACCGTGTTTTCACCATGGCCCAGGCTTCCCGAGCACCTTCTCAGCATGTTGATACCTTCCATAGTCCAAAACGGCGCCGAGCTCACTTGAACAAATTCACGAGCCCCTCCATACTTCCTGGAGGAGAATCGGCTGGCCATAGAGCCTTAGCCATACTCCTAAGCGCTAGCCGCGCTCGCTCGTGCACTAGGGATAGCTCTTGCAGCAAATCACCTTGAAATCCGGACACTTCTCCTTCGGGCTGCCCAGTCAATAAACCTACAGGGATACTCTAGTAAAACAGACATTTTCTTTCATCAAGGGACCATATGACAGATAAGTTAAAGTACATACTAAATATGCCGCCTTTCAGCTTTCTGTTTTCTTCAAGGCATCCAATAGCTGGGCTTTCACGTCTTTCAGCTCTTCGCCTTGCTGGATGTTGGTATCCTGTAGTTTGTTTTTCTCATTAATGGTCCGTGTTAACACATGCTGACCAGCGGCTTCTTGCCCTTCGGCATGTTCTTTGGCCGCCTCAGCAGCCTTTAGCCTCTCCCCCAACTAATTTTCCGTTCCTGCTGCTGTCAACAAAACAATGCATATTTACAAAACATTATTGATGCAGAATCATATTTTCCGGACACTGTTGTGCTTACCATCAGATGCCTTCCTGGATTTCTTCAAATTTTCCAGTTCGGCGGTAACATCAGTCAGCTTGGTCCGGGTATTCGCCAAACTCCTTGGTCAGCATGTTGTTCTTCTCCGTAAGTACCTGGTTATACAACGATCCTTAAATCAGTTGCGCCAACTTCTTCAAGTCTCGGGGGCTACTATCACATGATTATCGAATCTGCACAAAGCCTTTACCCGCATATCCTTCGAAAGCTGGTGTGTGGCTCCGGCAAGTCCATCCCGAGCAGCTCGGACATATGCATCCGCAGAGCTGAGGGCGTTAAACACCTCTTCGGTGAAACTTGGGTCGCGCATGGACTCTTTCCGCCGCTGATGGACCATCGCACTCTCCACTTCAGAATTGGTGACGGATACATTATCTGAATCCTCGTGGAGATGACAATCCAGCGCACCAACCCTAGTCCTTGTGGCATGGTCCGGGGCTGGATTGACCGATGTATGGCCTGCGTGACCTCCGGATACAGTCCGTTGTACGCTCCTCCTGAAATATAACACGGTAGAGCACATCACAATCCAAACTCTTCGGTGACTGCAGGTCGAGAATTATACCTCTTCGGTGAATGAAGAGGGTCGGTAGCATCACCGCCCACCTTTCTTTTCAAAGATTCGCCTTGGGCGAGCGTTGCCTTCTTGGAGGGCACCTTCGATACAGCTTGGCGGGACGAGCGCCGCCCCTTTGGAGCATGAGATAGTGCAGTGGGTGAGGCGCAACGGGAAAGCTCTTCTTGAAGAGATGTCTCCTGGGCACTTACGTGTGAGGCGGGGAGAAGGCCGGGATAATCGACTGTGATGGCTACTTCTGTGCCGTTGTAGCTCGCCTGATAAAAGACCCCTCCCTAAGCTCTATAAATATGTCCAGATCCTCTTCGAATCCAGGATCCAGGTCTCACAGGTGGTCCTCCGGTTGCCGAGCGGGGCTATAGATCCCCTCTACGACCTTTCTGCATTCCTGTTAAGAATAGTCGGATTAAGTTCGACAAAAGCACGACTCAGGAAAAATATTGAGTAGGGTTAATAATCAAAAGCTCACCCATTCAGCGGTGTTGTACATGGAAAGACCTTCTCGGCATTTGAGGCGAGTAAGATCTTCCTTCTCCCCTTTGTAAAGATCGGCCAACATGGCGGCCAAAGCGGCAAAGTTGTCCGGACCCTTGCGCCCGCAGCGTGACGCGTCCTCTTCCCCGTTATAATGCCACATGGGGAGTCCTCAGGATTGGAGTGGCTGGACGCCTCACGTTATTGAAATCGCCATCACTTCAACTATAGACAGTCCGGAGTGGGCGAGTATTTTTATCTTGCTCATTAACTTCTTGACCTTCGCACTGTCTTCCTCTTTGAGGCTTCGGGGACGCTAGCTAGTGCGCTTCTTTAACGGAGCCCTGGAGAATTTGGGAAGGCCTTGTCGGGTTGGGTCCGGGAGAACAACGTCCTCAATATAAAACCAATCTGAGGGCCACTCTTCGGATGCCTTCTTCGGAGTGCCGGACAGGTATCCTGTCCCGGCTATGTGCCACACTTTGGCGCCCACCACCTCGAATATGGATCCCTTTTAGGAGCGAGGGACGAGGCAGAAAAGTTTCCTCCATAACTCAAAATGGGCCTCGCTAAGGGAGTCCTGGATTAGGGGGTCCCCGGGCGTCCGGGCTATGTGACGTGGGCCGGACTGATGGGCCATGAAGAAACAAGATAGAAGGCTTTCCCCCGTGTCCGGATGGCACTCTCCTTTGCGTGGATGGCAAGATTGGCGTTCAGACGTGAAGCTTCCTTTCTTTGTAAACAGACTCTGTACAACCCTAGGCCCCTCCGGTGTCTATATAAACCAGAGGGTTCAGTCTGTAGAGGCAATCATAATCATACAGGCTAGACATCTAGGTTTAGCCATTACAATCTCGAGGTAGATCAACTCTTGTAACCCTTATACTCATCAAAGTCAATCAAGCAGGAAGTAGGGTATTACCTCCATTAAGAGGGCCCGAACCTGGGTAAACATCGTGTCCCTGTCTCCTGTTACCTTCAATCCTCAGACGCACAGTTCGGGACCCCCTATCCCAGATCTACCAGTTTTGACACCGACACTCGCAGCCTAGGAACAGCTCGCAAAGAGCGATGAAGCCCGCGATATGTAGAATGGAGCCCGGTGTGAGATTGTGCAGCTGGAGGCCATAATACTCCAGGAGACCCTGGAGGAAAGGGTGGATTGGAAATCCAACGCCTCTTAACAGGAAGGAAACGAAGCACACTCGCTCCCCCTCGGTGGGATTGGGGAAGTTTTCTGCCAGGGCTTCGCCATTGATGGAGGTTAATCCCGCCCGAACGGGGACTAGATCCACGGGAAGGAGATATCCCTGCGTCTGTAGCTTGGTCAGTTGGGCATGGGATACTGAGCAGCTCTCCCAATCGCCTTTTTCAGGGCCATGGGGGCGGGAGGAAGAGCTAGGAGCGTGACACGTCTCCAATGCATCTATAATTTATGAAGTATTCATGCTATTATATTATCCATCTTGGATGTTTAATGGGCTTTACTATGCACTTTTATATTATTTTTGGGACTAACCTATTAACCCAGAGCCCAGTGCCAGTTTCAGTTTTTCTCCTTGTTTCAGTGTTTCGCAGAAAAGGAATATCAAACGGAGTCCAAACGGAATGAAACCTTCGGGAGAGTTATTTTTGGTACGGAAGCAATCCAGAAGACTTGGAGTATACGTAAGGGAAGCAACGAGGAAGGCACGATGATGGGGGCGCGCCCACCCCCCTTGGCGTGCCCTCCATCCTCGTGGGCCCCTCGTGGCTCCCCCAACCGACTTCTTTCGCCTATATATATCCATATACCCTAAAACCATCGGGGAACAGAATAGATCGGGAGTTCCGCCGCCGCGAGCCTCTGTAGCCACCAAAAACCAATCGGGACCCTGTTCCGGCACCCTGCCCGAGGGGGGATCCCTCACCGATGGCCATCTTCATCATCCCGGCGCTCTCCATGACGAGGAGGGAGTAGTTCACCCTCGGGGCTGAGGATATGTACAAGTAACTATGTGTTTGATCTCTCTCTCTCTCTCTCTCGTGTTCTTGAGGTGGTACGATCTTGATGTATCGCGAGCTTTGCTATTATAGTTGGATCTTATGATGTTTCTCCCCCTCTACTCTCTTGTAGTGGATTGAGGTTTCCCTTTGAAGTTATCTTATTGGATTGAGTCTTTAAGGAATTGAGAACACTTGATGTATGTCTTGCATGTGCTTACCTGTGGTGACAATGGGATATCACATGATTTACTTGATGTATGTTTTGGTGATCAACTTGCGGGTTCTGTGACCTCGTGAACTTATGCATAGGGGTTGGCACCCGTTTTCATCTTGACTCTCCGGTAGAAACTTTGGGGCACTCTTTGAAGTTCTTTGTGTTGGTTGAATAGATGAATCTGAGATTGTGTGATGCATATCGTATAATCATACCCACGGATACTTGAGGTGACACTGGAGTATCTAGGTGACATTAGGGTTTTGGTTGATTTGTGTCTTAAGGTGTAATTCTAGTACGAACTCTATGATAGATCGAACGGAAAGAATAGCTTCATGTTATTTTACTACGGACTCTTGAATAGATCAATCAGAAAGGATAACTTTGAGGTGGTTTCGTACCCTACCATAATCTCTTCGTTTGTTCTCCGCTGTTAGCGACTTTGGAGTGACTCTTTGTTGCATGTTGAGGGATAGTTATATGATCCAATTATGTTATTATTGTTGAGAGAACTTGCACTAGTGAAAGTATGAACCCTAGGCCTTGTTTCCTAGCATTGCATTACCGTTTACGCTCACTTTTATCTTTAGTTACCTTGCTGTTTTCATAATTTCAGATTACAAAAACCTATATCTACCATCCATATTGCACTTGTATCACCATCTCTTCGCCGAACTAGTGCACCTATACAATTTACCATTGTATTGGGTGTGTTGGGGACACAAGAGACTCTTTGTTATTTGGTTGCAGGGTTGCTTGAGAGAGACCATCTTCATCCTACGCCTCCCACGGATTGATAAACCTTAGGTCATCCACTTGAGGGAAATTTGCTGCTGTCCTACAAACCTCTGCACTTGGAGGCCCAACAACGTCTACAAGAAGAAGGTTGTGTAGTAGACATCAACCTCTTTTCTGGCGCCGTTGCCGGGGAGGTGAGTGCTTGAAGGTATATCTTTAGATCTCGCAATCGAATCTGTTAGTTTCTTGTTTTATCACTAGTTTAGTCTATAAAATAAAACTACGAAAAATGGAATTGAGTTTGCCTCATACGCTTCATCTTTTTAATATCTTTCGTGAGTATGATGGAAAGGAAAATTGTGCCAAAGTGTTAGAAGAAGAATGCATTAAATTTTTTGGCACTAAATCTTTGAATGATGAGCATGATTGCAATGTTGTTAGTATGAACTCCTTGAATATCCATAGTACTAATGATGATTGCACTAGTCATGTTGAAAATGTCTCTTATAAGCATGTCAACTTTTGTGGAGTGCATAGAGTTTGCAAGTACACACCAATTAGGGAAAATAGATTTTGCAAGAGGCATAAGTATTTGGAAACTAAATGGTTGCAAGAAAGGCTAGATGTTTGTGCTAAAAATTTAAATTTTCTTAGCGTACTTGTGAACTTTGCAATGAACGTGGTCATTTAACTATCCGATGCAAATTGTTTCATGATCTAATCGTTTCCAAAAATTGTGATGACTTGATTTCCCTTGCACATCATAATGACTTAGTTTGCTTATGGGCTATGAAGAAATGAAACGTATAACTAACTATCTTCCAGTATTTGCCCGTGATAAACTTCTTGATTTTGATCTAGAAGAAATTTATATGTATTGTGCAGTGAATTGCATTGAAAATCCTTATATTGCCAATTACATAAAGAAAAGAAAGCAAATAGAAGATGAAGATAACACTAATGAAAGGGAATAGACTTCCCAATATTCTCCTATTATTTCTTATGATGAATCAGGTAACGAGGAGGAGCCTTCTATCCAACCAATCTCATCAATAAGGAGTTCAAAAAAGAGGGTTAAACCCACACATGAGGTGAAAAAGAAAAAGAAAAGACGGAGAAGCAAAGGTAGAAAGGTATCCCTCCCAAATGATGTTGCTCCTATTACTCATTGTGATGATGATAATTGCTATACTATTGGTGCTATCCATACTATTAATGATGAGAGTGATTATGCTTATGATATGAAAAGGCCCAAGCTTGGGGATGCTATGTTTGATGAGAATGACAAGTTTGAGAATATATTTGCAGAAATTAATGTTTGTCCCAAGCTTGGGGAGGCTATGTTTAATGAAGATGATGTTATTAGCCTCCCAAGTTTTGATATGCAAATTTGTTATGATAGCATGCCTCCTACTTATGATGATTATATTGATGAAAGTGGGTTTGGAAGAGTGTCAACTTTAGGAAGTTATGATCTCACTATTTGGAGGATGTTGAATCTTATTTTGATAATTATGAAAGTGGATTTGGAGAGGTCATGACTTTATTTAGTGATGAATCCACTATCTTGGAAGAGGTTTCAATCGATTATGATGAGAACAAAGTTGCTACTTATGATGATTATTGTGATGAAACTTATGCTATAAAAAGTAGTGATGATTATATTTATAAAACTTGTCATGATTATGATTACCCTTTTTCTGAACATTACTCTTTTAATGTGGAAACAATTTATAGTATTCAAGTCTCTTATGATACTCCCACTATTCCGATTGAGAAGAATTTTGCTTATGTGGAGAGTAATAAAATTTCTATGCTTGTAGATCATGAAAAGAATGCTTTAGGTGCTGGTTATATTTTTGAATTCATTCATGATGCTACTGAAAATTATTATGAGGGAGGAATATATGCTTGTAGGAATTGCAATAATATCAAGTTTCCTCTCTATGTGCTTAAAGTTTTGAAGTTATGCTTGTTTTGCATTCCTATGCTAGTTGATTATTGTTCCCATAAGTTGTTTGCTCACAAAATCCCTATGCATAGGAAGTGGGTTAGACTTAAATGTGCTTGTCATGTGTTTCATGATGCTCTCTTTATGTTTCATGTCTTATGTGAGCATCATTGAAATCATCATGCCTAGCTAGGGGCGTTAAATGTTAGCGCTTGTTGGGAGGCAACCCAATTTTATTTTTGTTTCTTGCTTTTTGGTTCTATTTAGTAATAAATTTTTGATCTAGTATCTGGTTAGATGTAGTTTTATGTTTTAATTAGTGTTTGTGCCAAGTAAGACCTATAGGATCTTCTTGGATAATAGTTATTTGATCTGGCTGAAAATTCCGGAAACTTTCTGTTCACGAAAAAAATTGTTTAAAATCACCAGAACGTGATAAAATACTGATTCTAATTGCAGTAGATAAAAAAAACATTATCTAGGTCTTCCTATTTTGGTAGAATTTTTTGAGTTCCAGAAGTTTGCGTTAGTTACAGATTACTACAGACTGTTCTGTTTTTGACAGATTCTGTTTTTCGTGTGTTGTTCGCTTATTTTGATGAATCTATGGCTAGTAAAATAGTTTATAAACCACAGAGAAGTTGGAATAACGTAGGTTTAACACCAATACAAATAAATAATGAGTTCATTACAGTACCTTGAAGTGGTGTTTTGTTTTCTTTCGCTAACGGAGCTCATGAGATTTTCTGTTAAGTTTTGTGTTGTGAAGTTTTCAAGTTTTGGGTAAAGATTCGATGGACTATGGAATAAGGAGTGGCAAGAGCCTAAGCTTGGGGATGCCCAAGGCACCCCAAGGTAATATTAAGGAAAACCAAGAGCCTAAGCTTGGGGATGCCCCGGATGGCATCCCCTCTTTCGTCTTCGTTCATCGGTAACTTTACTTGGAGCTATATTTTTATTCACCACATGATATGTGTTTTGCTTGGAGCGTCATTTTATTTTCTTTTGTTTTGCTTGCTGTATGAATAAAATACCAAGGTCTGAAATTCTTAAATGAGAGAGAGAGTCTTCACATAGCTACATAATTATTTAACTACTCATTGATCTTCACTTATATCTTTTTGGAGTAGTTTTGTCATTTACTCGTGTGCTTCACTTATATCCTATGAGTAAATGGTTGAATGATTTGAATGTCATAAATCTGAAATTATATATGTTTCATATGCCTTTCCCATGGGGAGTAATGCCTTCACATATAAGAAGTAGAGGTGGTCAAATTTTTGAAGGTTAGCAAACATTGTATTGGTCACTTGAACAATTCATGAAAGAATATTGAAGGAAGAGAGATTTCACATATAAATATAATATCTTGGACATCTTTTGTAATTGTGAGCACTCATTAAAATATGACATGCTAAAAGGTTGATGTTGGACAAGGAAGACAACGTAATGGGTTATGTTTTCTTATATCCGAAATAAAGTATATTTTCATGGATCGCCCAATACGTTGAGCGTGCCTTCCCCCCTCATGCTAGCCAAATTCTTTGCACTAAGTAGAGATACTACTTGTGCTTCCAAACATCCCTTAAACCAGTATTGCCATGAGAGTCCACCATACCTACCTATGGATTGAGTAAGATCCTTCAAGTAAGTTTTCATTGGTGCATGCGATAAAATTGCTCTCCAAATATGTATGATCTTTTAGTGTGGAGAAAATAAGATTTATACGATCTTGTGATATGGAAGCAATAAAAGCGACGGACTGCATAATAAAGGTCCCTATCACAAGTGGCAATATAAAGTGACGTTCCCTCGCATTAAGATTTTGTGCATCCAACTATAAAAGCGCATGGCAACCTCTGCTTCCCTCTGCGAAGGGCCTATCTTTTATTCTTGTCTTTTACCTTACGCAAGAGCATTGGTGATCTTCACCTTTCCTTTTTACATTTTATCCTTTGGCAAGCACATAGTGTTGGAAAGATTCTGATATATATATATATATCCAATTGGATGTAAGGCATCATGAGCTATTATGGTTGACATTACCCTTGAGGTAAAAGGTTGGGAGGCGAATCTATAAGCCCCTATCTTTCTCTGTGTCTGATTAAAACTTTGAACCCATGAATATCGCGTGAGTGTTAGCAATTGTGAAAGACTAAATGATAGTTGAGTATGCGGAGTTTGCTAAATCAAAGCTCTGACATAGACTCTTCCTGAAAATAAGATGAATTGTAATTGTTTGATGACTAATAACACGGTTTGTTAGTTTTCAAGAAATTTTATGATATATACTTTAACATGTGAATAGCTTGTTACTTGATCATGAAAAATTCTATGAGTTGAGCTAGTGTTATGACATATGATGATGCTAGAAAAAGGTGATTGAAATTATCATTGATCAAACTTGTGCACCTGCTAGCATTCACACTTCATAAATTATTTCTTTTATCATTTACCTACTCGAGGACGAGCAGGAATTAAGCTTGGGGATGCTGATACGTCTCCAACGTATCTATAATTTATGAAGTATTCATGCTATTATATTATCCATCTTGGATGTTTAATGGGCTTTACTATGCACTTTTATATTATTTTTGGAACTAACCTATTAACCCAAAGCCTAGTGCCAGTTTCTGTTTTTCTCCTTGTTTCAGTGTTTCGCAGAAAAGGAATATCAAACGGAGTTCAAACGGAATGAAACCTTCGGGAGAGTTATTTTTGGAACAGAAGCAATCCATAAGACTTGGAGTATACGTAAGGGAAGCAACGAGGAAGGCACGAGGCAGGGGGGCGCGCCCACCCCCTGGGCGCGCCCTCCACCCTCGTGGGCCCCTCGTGGCTCCCGTGACCGACTTCTTCGCCTATATATATCCATATACCCTAAAACCATCGGGGAACATAATAGATCGGGAGTTCCGCCGCCACGAGCCTCTGTAGCCACCAAAAACCAATCGGGACCCTGTTCCGGCACCCTGCCGGAGGGGGGATCCCTCACCGGTGGCCATCTTCATCATCCCGGCGCTCTCCATGACGAGGAGGGAGTAGTTCACCCTCGGGGCTGAGGGTATGTACCAGTAACTATGTGTTTGATCTCTCTCTCTCTCTCGTGTTCTTGAGGTGGTACGATCTTGATGTATCGCGAGCTTTGCTATTATAGTTGGATCTTATGATGTTTCTCCCCCTCTACTCTCTTGTAATGAATTGAGTTTTCCCTTTGAAGTTATCTTATCGGATTGAGTCTTTAAGGATTTGAGAACACTTGATGTATGTCTTGCATGTGCTTATCTGTGGTGACAATGGGATATCACGTGATTTACTTGATGTATGTTTTGGTGATCAACTTGCGGGTTCCGTGACCTCGTGAACTTATGCATAGGGGTTGGCACATGTTTTCGTCTTGACTCTCCGGTAGAAACTTTGGGGGCACTCTTTGAAGTTCTTTGTGTTGGTTGAATAGATGAATATGAGATTGTGTGATGCATATCGTATAATCATACCCACGGATACTTGAGGTGACATTGGAGTATCTAGATGACATTAGGGTTTTGGTTGATTTGTGTCTTAAGGTGTTATTCTAGTACAAACTTTCTGATAGATCGAATGGAAAGAATAGCTTCATGTTATTTTACTACGGACTCTTGAATAGATCGATCAGAAAGGATAACTTTGAGGTGGTTTCGTACCCTACCATAATCTCTTCGTTTGTTCTCCGCTCTTAGCGACTTTGGAGTGACTCTTTGCTGCATGTTGAGGGATAGTTATATGATCCAATTATGTTATTATTGTTGAGAGAACTTGCACTAGTGAAAGTATGAACCCTAGGCCTTGTTTCCTAGCATTGCATTACCGTTTACGCTCACTTTTATCTTTAGTTACCTTGCTGTTTTCATAATTTCAGATTACAAAAACCTATATCTACCATCCATATTGCACTTGTATCACCATCTCTTCGCCGAACTAGTGCACCTATACAATTTACCATTGTATTGGGTGTGTTGGGGACACAAGAGACTCTTTGTTATTTGGTTGCAGGGTTGCTTGAGAGAGACCATCTTCATCCTACGCCTCCCACGGATTGATAAACCTTAGCGCTCACATGTCTACTACACAACCTTCTTCTTGTAGACGTTGTTGGGCCTCCAAGTGTAGAGGTTTGTAGGACGTTATTGAGATAGTTTAAATTGTATAGTTTTTAATATATAGATCGGAAAAAAAAGAAAATTACAGTAAGGTATTTTTAGTTTTAATATATGATAAAAGATAGACCCGGGGGCCATAGTTTTCACTAGAGGCTTCTCTGAAGAATATAACATACGATGGGTAAACAAATTACTGTTGGCCAATTGATAGAAAAGCAAATAATTATGTCGATATCCAAGGCAATGATCATATATAGGCATCACGTCTGAGAAAAGTAGACCAAAATGATTCTGCGTCTACTACTATTACTCCACACATCGACCGCTATCCAGCATGCATCTAGTGTATTAAGTTCCTGGAAAAACAGAGTAATGCCTTAAGCAAGATGACATGATGTAGACAAGACAAACTCACATATGAATAAACCCCGTCTTATTACCCTTAATAGAAATAATACATGCGTGTCATGTCTCTTTCTTTCACTGAGATTGAGCACCGCAAGATCGAACCCATCACAAAGCACCTCTTCCCATGGCAAGATAAATTGTCCAAACCAAACCAATAAATCAGAGAAGAAAACGAGGCTATAACAATAATGCATAAAAGAGTTTAGAGGATACTCAAATAATATTCATTGGTAGATCAAATCATAAACTCACAATTCCTTGGATCCCAACAAACACACCACAAAAAGTCATTACATCAAATAGGTCTCCAAGAACATAAGGGAGAACATTGTATTGAAGATCAAAAAGAGAGAAGAAGCCATCTATCTACTAACTATGGACCCGTAGGTCTGTGGCAAACTACTCACGCATCATCAGAGGGCCAACAAGGATGATGAAGAACCCCTCCGTGATCGTTGCCCCCTCCGGCATAGTGCCGAAAAAGGCCTCTAGATTGGATCTCGTGGTTTTGGAACATGCGGCGACGAAAAAAGTGTTTCATCCACTCGCCAAGGGTTTTTGGGATTTTAGAGTATTTATAGAGGCGGAGGTAGGTCAAGGCGGTGCCCATGGGCTCCACTACCCACCAGGGCGCGCCAGAGGCCCCCGTCGCGCCCTGGTGCCTAGTGGGCCCCACAGGCCTCTTCTCGTGGCCTCCAGAAGCTTCTAGGGTCTCTTCTTGCCAGAAAAAAATCTCGAAAAAGTTTCGTGGCATTTGGACTTTGTTTGGTATTGATATTCTGCAAACTAAAAAACAAGCAAAAAACAACAACTGGCACTGGGCACTAAGTTAATAGGTTAGTCGCAAAAAATTATATAAAGTTACTAGTAAGTGTATATAAAACATTCAAGATTTATGATATAATAGCATGGAACAATCACAGATTATAGATACGTTGGAGACGTATCATCCGGCGCTGCACATTGATGCACTCGGACGCCTGGCCTCACCGGAATCCGCTATATAAAGGTGGCCATGCCCGGCTAACTCCTCACCACAAAACCATCCCCTCCACATCCTCCTCTCTTACACTTCATCCGCTATGACCGCTAGCGGGAAGCAATGTGGGACAGTCTGTCGCCGAAGATGAAGCACGCGGTGGTCGCCCTTGCCGCCGCCTGGCATAGCCACCATGCCAGGCGGATCGAGGCCAGCTCGCCCGAAGTCTCCGATGACGACAACACCACGATGGAGATGGGCTTCGACGACTCCGCCCCGGCTCCCGTGCCTCCCATGTACGCCGGCTTCACCATGGAGCAGGCGCAGTTCAACGCCGCTGCTACCTCTTGAGCATGCGTTGGTTTTCCCTTGAAGAGGAAAGGGTGATGCAGCAAAGTAGCGTAAGTATTTCCCTCAGTTTCTGCGAATCAAGGTATCAATCCAGTAGGAGACTACACGCAAGTCACCTAATACCTGCACAAACAATCAAGAACCTTGCAACCAACGCGATAAAGGGGTTGTCAATCCCTTCACGGCCACTTGCAAAAGTGAGATCTGATAAAGATAATAAGATTAATATTTTTGGTATTTTTGTTGTATAGATTGGAAAATAAAGATTGCAAAATAAACGGTGACAGAAATAGCTAGTTGACGGGAAACTAATAAGATGTAAAGTAGACCCGGGGGCCATAGGTTTCACTAGTGGCTTCTCTCATGATAGCATATATTACGGTGGGTGAACAAATTACTGCCGAGCAATTGATAGAAAAGTGCATAGTTATGAGAATATCTAGGCATGATCATGAACATAGGCATCACGTCCATGTCAAGTAGACCGAAACGATTCTGCATCTACTACTATTACTCCACACATCGACCGCTATCCAGCATGCATCTAGAGTATTAAGTTCGTAAGAACAGAGTAACGCATTAGGCAAGATGACATGATGTGGAGGGATAAACTCAAGCAATTTGATATAAACCCCATCTTGTTATCCTCGATGGCAACAATACAATACGTGTCGGTTCGCTTTCTGTCACTGGGATCGAGCACCGCAAGATTGAACCCAAAGCTAAGCACTTCTCCCATTGCAAGAAAGATCAATCTAGTAGGCCAAACCAAACTGATAATTCGAAGAGACTTGCAAAGATATCAAATCATGCATATAAGAATTCAGAGAAGAATCAAACATTGTTCATAGATAATCTTGATCATAAACCCACAATTCATCGGATCTCGGCAAACACACCGCAAAAAGTATTACATCAAATAGATCTCCAAGAACATCAAGGAGAACTTTGTATTGAGAACCAAAGAGAGAGAAGAAGCCATCTAGCTAATAACTATGGACCCGAAGGTCTTTGGTAAACTACTCACACATCATCGGAGAGGCTATGGTGTTGATGTAGAAGCCCTCTGTGATTGATTCCCCCTCCGGTGGAGCATCGAAAAAGGCCCCAAGATGGAATCTCATGGGTACAGAATGTTGCGGCAGTGGAAAAGTGGTTTCGTGGCTCCCCTAGAAGTTTTAAGGGTATAAGAGTATATATAGGCAAAAGAAGTAGGTCGGTGGAGCTACGAGGGGCCCACGAGGGTGGGGGGTGCGCCTACACCCCTGGGCGCGCCCTCCTGCCTCGTGGCTTCCTTGTTGCTTCCCTGACTTCCACTCCAAGTCTCCTGGGTTGCGTTTGTTCCAAGAAAGATCCTCGCGAAGGTTTCGTTCCGTTTGGATTCCGTTTGATATTCCTTTTCTACAAAACACTGAAATAGGCAAAAAAAACAGCAATTTGCACTGGGCTTTCGGTTAATAGGTTAGTCCCAAAAATAATATAAAAGTGCATATTAAAGCCCATTAAACATCCAAAACAGATAATATAATAGCATGGAACAATAAAAAATTATAGATACGTTGGAGACGTACCAGCATCCCCAAGCTTAATTCCTGCTCGTCCTCGAGTAGGTAAATGATAAAAAAAGAATTTTTGATGTGGAATGCTACCTAACATAATTTTCAATGTAATTCTCTTTATTGTGGCATGAATGTTCAGATCCATAAGATTCAAAACAAAAGTTTAATATTGACATAAAAATAATAATACTTCAAGCATACTAATAAAGAAATCATGTCTTCTCAAAATAACATGGCCAAAGAAAGTTATCCCTACAAAATCATATAGTCTGGCTATGCTCTATCTTCATCACACAAAATATTTAAATCATGCACAACCCTGATGACAAGCCAAGCAATTGGTTCATACTTTTGATGTTCTCAAACTTTTTCAATCTTCACGCAATACATGAGCGTGAGCCATGGACATAGCACTATAGGTGGAATAGAATGGTGGTTGTGGAGAAGACAAAAAGGAGAAGATAGTCTCACATCAACTAGGCGTATCAACGGGCTATGGAGATGCCCATCACTAGATATCAATGTGAGTGAGTAGGGATTGCCATGCAACGGATACACTAGAGCTATAAGTGTATGAAAGCTCAATAAATGAAACTATGTGGGTGTGCATCCAACTCGCTTGCTCACGAAGACCTAGGGAATTTTGAGGAAGCCCGTCATTGGAATATACAAGCCAAGTTCTATAATGTAAGATTCCCACTAGTATATGAAAGTGACAACATAGGAGACTCTCTATCATGAAGATCACGGTGCTACTTTGAAGCACAAGTGTGGAAAAAGGATAGTAACATTGTCCCTTCTCTCTTTTTCTCTCATTTTTTGGTGGGCTTCTTTGGCCTCTTTTTATTTGGGCTTCTTTGGCTTCTTTTATTATTATTTTCGTCCGGAGTCTCATCCTGACTTATGGGGGAATCATAGTCTCCATCATCCTTTCCTCACATGGGACAATGCTCTAATCATGAAGATCATCACACTTTTATTTACTTACAACTCAAGAATTACAACTCGATACTTAGAACAAAAATGACCCTATGTGAATGGCTTCGGCGTTGTACCGGGATATGCAATGAATCAAGAGTGACATGCATGAATGATGAACGGTGGCCTTGCCACAAATACAATGTCAACTACATGATCATGCAAAGCAATATGACAATGATGGAGCGTGTCATAATAAATGGAACGTTGGAAAGTTGCATGGCAATATATCTCGGAATGGCTATGGAAATGGCATGATAGGTAGGTATGGTGGCTGTTTTGAGGAAGGTATATGGTGGGTGTATGATACCGGTGAAAGGTGCGCGGTATTAGAGAGGCTAGCAATGGTGGAAGGGTGAGAGTGCGTATAATCCATGGACTCAACATCAGTCATAAAGAACTCACATACTTATTGCAAAAATCTATTAGTTATGGAAACGAAGTACTACGCGCATGCTCCTACGGGGATAGATTGGTAGGAAAATACCATCGCTCGTCCTCGACCACCACTCATAAGGAAGACAATCAATAAATAAACCATGATCTGACTTCATCACATAACGGTTCACAATACGTGCATGGTACGGGAATCACAAACTTTAACACAAGTATCTCTCAAATTCACAACTACTCATCTTCATATCTCAAAACAATCATAAGGAATCAAACTTCTCATAGTATTCAATGCACTTTATATGATAGTTTTTATTATACCCATCTTGGATGCTCATCATATTAGGACTAATTTTATAGCCAAAGCAAATTACCATGCTGTTCTAAAAGACTCTCAAAATAATGTAAGTGAAGCATGAGAGATGAATAATTTCTATAAAATAAAACCACCACCATGCTCTACAAAGGTATAAGTGAAGCACTAGAGCAAAATTATCTAGCTCAAAAGATATAAGTGAAGCACATAGAGTATTCTAATAAATTCCGATTCATGTGTGTCTCTCCAAAAGGTGTGTACAACAAGGATGATTCTGGTAAACTAAAAAGCAAAGACTCAAATCATACAAGACGCTCCAAGCAAAACACATATCATGTGCACTACAAAAAAAGACACTTCTGTGATGATACGTGTTTGTCAAAGTAGATCACGTTTTCTGTCATGCATGTACATCCATGAAAAATTTATGACAGAATCAAGATAGTCATACCTGTGCTATCGTAGAAGTGTTCCATGACATTACCAAAATTATCATCATGGAAGTGTCCACTTCCATGACGATAAATCGCGCGTCATAGAAGTGCTTTCATCAAGGGTGACCGATACATGGCATCCACCGTAACGGAACGCCGTTAAGTTATCGGGTCCGTTTTTGGTTCCGATAACCCGTTAACAGCCCGGACCAATGGGGATTTTCCACGTGTAAAATACTCATTGGCTGGAGGAAACACGTGTTTGCTCACCGTTGGGACATGTGTCACTCATCCAATGGGCGAGATGCGCCTATGCGTGGACCGGCCCAAAAGTGGCCCATAAAGATTAAATTGGCCGGCCCAACTAAAGGCCCACAAAATTTAGCGGGCCATAATGGGCTGGCCCAACTAATGGCACACAAGATTTAGCGGGCCATAATGGGCCGGCCCAGCTAAAGTCCCACAAGATTTTGCAGACCATAATGGGCCGGCCCAGCTAAAGGCCCAACATTCTCAGTTAAGGCCCGTACGGCTAGTGTCAAATCGGCCCATCAACGGCCCGCCCTAAACTTGTCATCATCGCGGCCCATGGTCACTTCTGGACCGTTAACAGTGGCTAAGAATTTGGGGCGAATTACGGCCCGGCGTGTTTCCGGCCTGTTAAAGGTCCTGCTTCATTTGGGCCCATTTATAGGCCATTGAAACTTTCGGCCCATAAACGACCGTGAAGGATATGGGTCATATTTGGCCATGTCTGACATTCGGCCTGTTAGAGGCCCGCTACAGATTTGGGCCACTTTCAGCCTGTTGTGACTTTTGGCCTGTTAACGTCGGACGAAATCCATGGGCCATATGTGGCCCAACGCCACATCGGGCCTACTAACGGCCCATATAAAAATGACACTAATCATGCTCGACCAAACTTCTGGCCTGTTAAAGGCCCGTGTAGTAGGTTGGCGCATTTACGGCCCATCTGAATTTCGGCCTCTGGACGATCCGCATTGTAAATGGGCCACCATTTCGGCCTGCTAAGACCAGTGGGTTATTTGGCACAATCAGGGCCCAATCTTACTTTCGGCCTATTAAAGGCCCATGTTTTTTATGGGCTCGAAATATTTACACATGTAAACGGCCTATTATTACCGAGGGCCCAAATTGTATTTAGGCATGTTAAAGGCCCACTATGGGCACATGCCTACCAGAAAAATATGAAAGCTTATGCTGATTTCGGCCCAGATATTTGTAGTGGGCTACATGCAAATTTCGGCCCAGAATAGTTTTTAGCCCAATTGGAATGGGCCCGACGAATGTTGGCATGTTGGGCTCCTACGAAGCTTTCGGTCGAATACATTACTAAGATAAACCTACACTATACAAAAATAGCGTCGTAATTACTGCAACCTTTGGCAGCATCATAAATGTTGTATCACAAAAAAATCCAACCATACAACAAAAGGCCTGTTTGCATAAAGTTTAGAGTCCTTGCAGATAAAAGCACCATCAGATGTATAGAAGCACATATCATTTTACGTGAGTGCTTATGTTTCAGGCTGTAGAATCTGATGGAGCAGCTCGATCTTCCCCTTTTTTCCGCCATTGCTCTTGAACAACGAAGCAAATTTCTGATAATATGGTTTCAAAACCATTCATATCTTCACGACATTTGTCAACCACTATTTTTGTTTCCGACACAACTTCCATTAGGGATTGGACTTGTGTCTGGAGCACAGATATATCACTCTGTCTAGCCGGAAGATTTTGTTCAGTAGGCGATTTGGACGAGGTTACCTTGACAACCAACCCAGAATTACGCAGGAAGGTGCTTTTTGCACTGTTAGTGGAGAGGTACTGACGCACTGCAACAAGAGGTGACATTGTGCCTGTGGTAGCCTCGTCACCTTCAGGTGGTTGTGGCTGTTCAATCATTTGTTCCATAGCTTGCTGAAAGTTTGAACTTGTAGATTAGTGTACCAGATAAGTTACTAATGAGACAAAAACAAACAAAGTAGGTTTCACGTTTATACGTAACTTATTTTGGTGAACTACTGTAATACATTAGCATGTATTATAGTGCCAACTACATAATAAAATCACTTTCGGAACATATGTCCATGTAGCATGCCTACTATATTGTCTATTTCCTCACATTCGTTGACATCTAAGGATAAAGAGACATGGTTTAAAGTAGGATGAACACAGTATGACATCATTCATATCATGGGCAAACAGATATAAAACAAACATGCTATTCTATCATTGTGTGCGCACGTGAACATCACAACTAGATTACAGATCAAGACCAAAAGAATATCATTCATCTCTTTTAAACCATGTAAGGTGAAATGATACGTTAAGACAACTGTGTATAAAAGTGAACAGAGTAACTGACATTGGCTGCAAACCAAGTAGTTAAATGAACACATCACAGTACCAATCAGTTCAAAGGCAGGAGGAGTAAGGACTTACAACAGCGGCCTGAACTGGTGTGCTCATGCCCTTCATCTTGCTGGTGTGGCAATCCTTGAAGATTTGCACTACATTCGGTTCAGGTTCTTTTTGGTCCGCATGGGTTTTCCTCTGTATTTGGAACAAGTCAATATAGATACGATAATATGGCATAGAAAAAAGAAGGAAGTAGCAGCTATTTACAAGAGCCTCGCAGTGTGCAATATAGCTATGAGATCCTGTTGTCTGTTGGAATTTCACTTTAGAACGGTTGGTCTTGTTCTTCAAATAGTTAGCCTAGAAGAAAATACACTAGTAAGGCACATACATAAATACAAGTTCAATATGTGGTCTGATCAAATACATATACCCTACCTGATACTTTGGATCAGACCAGTGTTTAACAAGGGCTGTCCAGTCTTCATCTGTAATATATTCCACTGGAGATGTTTGGGCGATTTCATTGTTAGCCTTGCCTTCAAAGTGAGATTTTCTAAGGTGGTACCGATACTGTCACAGAGCAGACTGAAAAACAAGAGTGCATGCTTGTTTCGTTGCATCATCTTTCGGATCCAACTTGAACCTCATCTGTTGAAAAAAGAATGTGAGTCTTATTAGGAGGAAGCTAGAAAGTATGGCACAGAGCAAGACAATAATACAAATTGTGATGAATAACATTACTTACGGATAAATGGTCAAGGAAGGTGTTAAACCGGGTATTATCTTTCTCATTCCCGTACTGGATCCATGTTTGGAGGACACGTGCATGACACCTAACGGCAATGGCTGCCTCTGATACTAAATTGGCTGACTCTGTAGCATCACGTGGCCTTTTTAAACCTGCCTCAAAATGGATCTCCATTCTTCCTCCTGTAGATTTTGTTAATCTGTCAAGCATTATCCCTGACGTCTGTTTCCGCTTGCGCCGTGGTGCTAGTTCAACAAAGAATATGGAAAGTGTTAGTGCACATCAAACTGTGATAGTACATATAAAGGAGCATGCAACTGCAACTTGACTCGGTCAGGTACCGTCTTGGTGTTGATGCTCATGAGGTTCATCTGATCTTGCCAAGTCCTGTTGTGTCAGCAGTGCTTCGGAAGTAGTGTTAGGTGTGAATGCAGCTTGGGAACTGGCTAGTTCTGGAGCAAACGAACGAGTAACTCGTTGAGATGATGGTACAGTTGAAGCGGATGCTGCAGCTGGTGGAGCAGGTGATACTGTGTTTGTAGATTTAGCCGATGGACTTGGACCTTCTACTGCACTATAAGTACCAACAGAATCTCGAGGGCAGATCCTTTTCTGTTTCACCCGACGAGTAACACCATTCCCTACTATATTCTTTTCCTTGCTCTTTTTTGACTTTGCCATGTCAAGGCATACCCACAACACAAAAGAATAAAATCGCTCTTCAGAACTCATTGATGCATGATACAGACAAGCAATACTTTGATGTAAGACAACCGTATGAGGATGGAATATGTAAGAAAAACAGGACGGTGTGACATATTGACAGCTACGATGTGTAAACTAAGCAGAAGGATTTTCAAGAAAATGAAGTAATGCAAGCTAGACACCATATGAAAGATGCAACCAATATCACTCTGCCTAGTTAAAAGTGTCTTGTCATAAGTGGCATTTCGAAAAATTAGAAGCAGTACAACGTAGAAATCAATGCAAGATGCAACCACTATCAAACTGCCATTTTAAAAGCGCCCAATCATGAGTGACTGATGCGGGATACACAACAACAGTACTTTGATGTAAGAACATGGTATGATTCATAGATGAGTGTATTCTAGACACAGAAAGGCATGTCATATGCACATGTATAACGTATAAACTCAGCAGGTGCAATTTAATCAAAATAGAAGAAATACAGGCTAGACAACATATGCAACATGAAACCAATTATCACACTGTCAACTTAGAGCAAGAACCTGCGATGGTGGAGTACGGGAGATGAACTCATCATGTAGACTTGGGACTTCAATTTCATTAGCAGTAGCAGTGGAAAATCTAGA
The DNA here is from genome assembly GCF_002575655.3 of Aegilops tauschii subsp. strangulata. Taxonomy (NCBI): domain Eukaryota; kingdom Viridiplantae; phylum Streptophyta; class Magnoliopsida; order Poales; family Poaceae; genus Aegilops; species Aegilops tauschii. The sequence goes on along the minus strand of NC_053039.3, from coordinate 395,845,418 downwards.
GAGTATCTGTTTGCGTCGGTCCAGAGGACCACCAACATCCCCTAACTTACTCTTTGCCTTCCTATTTTTTGATATTGCCTTATGAAGTCAAAACCAAAAGAAGATGAATAAAATTAGCTCTGCATAACTGATTGATGCATGATACAGACGAACACTACTTTGATGTAAGGCAAGCGCAGGATAGGAGGATGGAATATATACAAAAAGAAGACAACATTGCATATTCAGACATACGATAGGACGAGGGAATATGTATGAAAAATAGTAAGCAGAAGGCATTTCAACAAAATTAGAAGAAATGAAAGCTAGGCACCATATGAACATGCAATCAATATCACTCTATTAGGTAAAAAGTGTCTCGTCGTAAGTGCCATTTCAAGAAATTAGAAGCAGTACAAGCTAGAAGACAATGCAAGATGCAACCTACATCACACTCCCAAGTTAAATGTGTCTTATGGGTAAGTGATCGTTGCAGGTATAAGTTGTAAGCTACGCAGATGCAATTCAACAAAATCAGAAGCAATACAAACTAGACATCATATGGAACACGGAACCACATATAACAGTTCCAAGTTAGAGCAAGCACCTGTGATGGTGGAGTAGGGGAGATGTGCTCATCATCTACACATATGTTCTAGAAACAGGAACATGTGTCATATTCACAGGCATTATCTGTAAAGTAAGCAGATGCAATTCAACAAAGTTAGAAGCAATACAAGCTAGACATCATACACAACATGCAACCACATATAATAGTGCCAAGTTAGACCAAGCACCTGTGATGGTGGAGTAGGGGAGATGTGCTCATCATCTACACAGCTACGTTGACTGTCCAGCCTTGTGTTGTCTTGTGAATCTTGTTGGTAGGATGGCGGAGTAGAATCTGTAGAGACCCTCTGTTCGAGTTGCTCCGAAGGACCACCATCATCCACTACCGGACTATTTTCCTTCAGCTGTATTGATTTTGCATTGTGAAGTCAAACCGATAAGAAAAAGGAATAAAATTCGCTCTTCAGAACTCATTCATGCATGATACTAACGAACACTACTCGGATGAAAGGCAAACACATGATACGAGGATGGAATATGTACGAAAAACTGGACGACGTGACATATTCACACCTATGATGTGGTAACTAAGCAGAAGGCATTTCAACAAATTAGAAGCACTGCAAGCTGGACACCATATGAAAGGTGCAACCAATATCACTCTGCCAAGTTCAAACTATCTGGCGTTTCAACAAATTAGAAGCAGTACATGCTAGAAATCATATGCAAGACACAACCAATATCATAGTGGCGACTTAATGGTGCCTTATCATAAGTGACTAATGCGGGATATGCAATAACAGTAGTCTGATGTAAGAACATGGTGTGATCAGATATAGTATGTTCTAGAAACAGGAACATGTGTCATATTCACAGGCATTATGTGTAAAGTAAGCAGATGCAATTCAACAAAGTTAGAAGCAATACAAGCTAGACATCATACGCAACATGCAACCGCATATAATAGTGCCAAGTTAGAGCAAGCACCTGTGATGGTGGAGTAGGGGAGATGTGCTCATCATCTACACAGCTACGTTGACTGTCTAGCCTTGCGTTGTCTTGCGAATCTTGTTGGGAGGATGTCGGAGTAGAATCTGTAGAGACCCTCCATTTCAGTTGCTCAGAAGGACCACCATCATCCAATGCCTTACCAATTTCCTTCCGCTTTACTAATTTTGCATTGTGAGGTCAAACCGACAAGAAAAAGGAATAAAATTCGCTCTTCAGAACTCATTCATGCATGATACTGACGAACACTGCTCTGATGAAAGGCAAAGTCATGATACAAGGATGGAATATGTACGAAAAAATGGACGGCTTGACATATTCACACCTATGATGTGGTAACTAAGCAGAAGGCACTTCAACAAATTAGAAGCACTGCAAGCTAGACACCATATGGAAGGTGCAATCAATATCACTCTGCCAAGTTAAAACGGTCTCATCATAGGTGGCGTTCATCAAACTAGAAGCACTGCATGCTAGAAATCATATTCAAGACGCAAACCAATATCACACTGCCAACTTAAAGGTATCCCTGACACAGGATACACCAGAAGAGTAGTTTCATGTAAGAACATGGTGTGATAGACAGATATAGTATGTACCAAAAACAGGAAAGCGTGTCATATTCACACGTATCATGTGTAAGCTAAGCAGATGAAGTTTACACTAATTAGGAGCAATACAAGCTAGACACCATATGCAACATGCAACCAGATATCACACTGCCAAGTTAGAGCAAGCACCTTGGATGGTGGAGTAGGGGAGCGAAGACTTGGAACTTGTAATGCACTAGCAGTACAAGGAGAATCCGTACAGATGCTCTGTTTACGTTGCCGCAAAGGACCACCATCATCGCCTTTCTTACTCTTTTCCTTCCTCTTTTTTGATTTTGCCTTGTCAAGTCAAACCCACAAGAAAAAGGAATAAAATTTGCTCTTCAGAGCTCATTGATGCATGATACTGACGAGCACTACTTTCATTTAAGACAGCCGCATGATGGGAGGATGGAATATGTATGAAAAACAGGACGGCATGACATATTGACATGTATGATGTATAAAGTGTAAAGTAAGCACAAGGTGTTTGAACTAGTTAGAAGCAATTCAAGCTAGAAACCATATGAAAGATGAAACCAATATCACTCTGCCAAATTAAAAGGGTGGCCTAACAAGTGTATTTGACCAAATTAGAAGCAATACATTGCAACATGCTAGAAATAATATGCAATATGCAACGAATAAAGGTGTCTCATCGTAAGTGATTGATGCAGGATACAGAAGAGAGGTAGTTTCATGTAAGAACATGGTTAACACATAGATGTAGTGTGTACCAAAAATAGGAAGGCATGTCATATTCACAGGTATAATGTGTAAACTAAGCAGATGCAATTTACCCTAATTAGAAGCATTACAAGCTAGACACCGTATGCAACATGCAACCACATATCACACTGCGAAGTTAGAGCAAGCACTTGCGATGGTGGTGTAGGGGAAGTGTGGTCTTCAAGTACAGAGCTACGTTCAATATCTTCAATTAGGCTTGCCGTTTCTTGAGAATCATGTGCAGAGGATGAAACTGCACTCTTTATAAGTGTAGCGCGTCTCATACTAACCCACGGGCATGATTGTCTCATCATAAGCGATAGATGCAGGATACACAAGAACAGTAGTTTGATGTAAGAACATGGTGTGATAGGCAGATGTAGTATGTACCAAAAACAGGAAGGTGTGTCATATTCACATGTATAATGTGTAAGCTAAGGAGATGCAATTTAACAAATTAGGAGCAATACAAGCTAGGCACCATATGCAACATGCAATCAGATATCACACTGCCATGTTAGAGCAAGCACCTAGGGTTGTGGAGTAGGGGAGATGAGATTTGGAACTTGCACTGCAGTAGGAGTAGCAGGAGAATCTGCAGAGATCATCTGTTTCGGTTGCTCCAAAGGACCACCATCATTCCGTGCCTTCGTCCTTTTAGATTTTGCCTTGTCAAGTAAACACACAAGAAAAAGGAATGAAATTCGCACTTCCAAATTCATTGATGCATGATACTGACGAACACAACTTTTATGTATGGCAACCACATTGTAGGAGGATGGAATATGTACGAAAAACGCTAAGCAGAAGGCATTTCAACAAATTGGAAGCAATGCAATCTAGACACCATATGAAAGATCCAACCAAAATCACTCTACCAAGTTAGATGTGTCTCATTATAAGTGGCACTTCAAGAAATTAGAGGCAATACATGTTTGAAATGATATGCAAGATGCAACCAATATTACATTGTCAACTTGAAGGTGTCTCGTCAGAAGTGATTGATGAGGGATACACAAGAAAAGTAGTTTGATTAAGAACATGGTTAATACAAAGACATAATATGTACCAAAAACAGGAACGCATGTCATATTCATAGGTATAATGTGTTAACTAAGCAGATGCAATTTACCCTAATTAGAAGCATTACAAGGTAGACACCATATGCAACATGCGACCACATGCGATGGTGGTGTGGGGGAATTGCGGTCATCAACTAGAGAGCTACGTTGACTATCTTCATTTAGCCTTGCTATTTCTTGAGAATCATGTGGGGAGGATGACACTGCACTCTTTAAACGAGTAGCGCATCTCACAGTAACCCACTCGGGTGACTGTCTCGTCATAAATGATTGATGAGGGATACAAAAGAGCATTAGTTTGTTGTACGAACATGGTTAATAGACATATGTAGTATGTATCAAAAACAGGAAGGCATGTCATTATCAAAGGTATAATGTGTAAAGTAAGCTGACGCAATTTAACCAAATTGGAAGCAATACAAGCTAGACACCATATGCAACATGCAACCACATTTGATAGCGCGAAGTTAAAGCAAGCACCTGGGATGGTTGTGTGTGGCAATTGAGATCATCAACTACAGAGCTACGTTTACTGTCTCCATCTGCTGGCACTGCACCCTTTAGAGCGCTGAGACGCTTAGTGCTTATCTTCGAATTATACTGGAGCGACTTCTGTCTTTTCTTTTTGTATTCATCAACACTGCGTCAGAGTCTGAAATACCCATGCATAAAAAAACAATAGTGTGAGTATGGGTGAAGTGTGTGCACAAGTAGTACAGTGTAAAGGTAGCAGATAGCAGGTTGGTGAGAAATAAATGACGCGAGACATATGATAGCTCTACAACATGCATGGCACACGAAATTACTAGATTCTACTCCCTCCGTTCCCAAATATTTGTCTTTTTAGACATTTCAAGTGGTTACAACATACGGATGTATGTAGACATATTTTAGAGTGTAGATTCACTCATTTTGCTTCGTATGTAGTCATTTGTTGAAATCTCTAGAAAGACAAATATTTGGGAATGGAGGGAGTAGGATTTTGAAACATGAGCATAGGGATGGCTGGGAAATGCAGATGCTCCTCCAGCACACCACAAGGTGTGGTCCTATGAAAATAACAGTCGACTGAAAACAAATAGGTCTGTCCATTTTTTCTCCACCGTCAGATGTACAAAGAACGGGCAGATCGCCTTCATCTACCTCTAGCCAGTCAGTATTACGATCTTCCTCAAAACGCCAGCGACCACCGGCCCAGTCCCTGCCTCCGCCCTCCCCTCGACCTCACCGCACAGCCGTGCTTGGCACCGCCCCGGCCATCCCTTCAAGCCCATCCGACCTCCAGATCAGGCGCAAGCAGCTCCTGCGCCCCACACCCCTATGATAGACACCGATGCGCCGCTTCCCCGACGAACAGGCGGACTATGTGCTCCGCGCGCCTAAGCGGGTGCTGCTTCTTTTAATTGCGATTCGACTGACCCTGAATTGAAATCAGGTGGGCTACTAACCTCTAGCAAAGGTGAAATAGTAAATGGGAGGAAACCTTGTGCATTTAGTATCACGAAGAAGATGCAGTACGAAGCGCTCAACTAGTTTCTTTCATGGGATGAATACGGTGTGAGCAGAGACGTAAGATTTGTACGAATAAGGGAAGAGGAGTACCTCTTTCTGCTGGCAGTGCTGTGTCCTCCTTCTGTTTTTCCAATGATCTTCTTGTGGTTCGCTGGAAACGAGAAGTTGTGGAAGACGGTGGAGCCTAGGACGAACCCATGGCCAAGTTGTTGAGTATGGTGCGGTGGCCGTCTGTCGGCAGCGGGGAACCAGATCCGAGGCGGCGAACGACGGCAGAGCGGGAACCGCTCCGGTGCGGTGGACGGTTGCGACAGTGGAGCGGCAACGGTGAGGTGCAGGATGGCGTGGTCGAAGTGGTTTTGGTACGGCGCACGTCGACATGGGCGTCATGGAGGCAGCTCTGCCTCGGCTTCAGCTGCTATGTCCTTGAGGGTGTTGCGGTTGTGGTTGCGTTGGACAACGACGTCGGGGTACCGGCTCCAACGTGATGGAGGAGGGCGGCGGTGGATTGGGCGTGATGGGGTGGAGGACGGAGGAGGCTGGGGTTTCGCGGCTGGTGGAGAGGGTGTTTTGGCGCCCACGGAGTATGAATGGGGAAACGGAGGGAGGGGGGAACTAAGGGTGAACAATGTTTCGGTTTGGGACGCGCTTGTTTGAAATTTGGGGAAAGTTACAAACTTTGCCCCCATCTAAAATTTCTGACATATTGCGGGCTGGGGGTAGGACAGTAATCTCAGGTGTCCCAAATGGCGGGCGGGATAGATTTCGGCCGAGCGCATGGGTGTTTAGGCACCCATGGCGTATGAATGCTTCTAGGAGGCGGTTGAGACTGGCATGTTGGTGAAGTTACAAACCTACCCCGGTTTAGACCTTTGGACATCAGGCCGATAGGCTACACGTGCCAGAGTCAGGACAGTAATTTCCTACCACCAAACATTAGCCTCGCGCGGTTTCGGGTGACCAGAGGCTTATTTGGCGCTTCGTTCAATATTTGGGAGTAGAAGCATTAACGTTTTTGGTTCTCTTGAATTGAACTTTCAGGATTTGTCAAACTTCACACATCTTTACTCTTGAAAGTCCTAAAACTACGATTATTTTCGAATGGATGGGGTACATTTGAATATACATTGTACACGAGTATATATTAAAAAATATGCAACTTACCACAGTTCATGCACGGTTCCAGATATAATCTCCTTGGTTGCAAAAAAATAGTTAGACATGCGTATGAATATATAGCATGTTCAAATGCACAACAAAGATTGATGCCCCCTTTTAAATCTGATTTACAAATGCCATTATCTCAGGTTCAAATAGATGAATGCACTTCCTATGAATTCGAATCTTCGAAACCCCCTTTATGTTGAATTCAACATGTATTCTATTTCGTAGCTAGCAATTTGGAATGTATCCATGTAAGTGACAAATGTATAAAGTGCTTCACACTAACAACATGGAGTGCACTAATTAATGTTTATATATGAATTGCAAAAGCAATGCATTGCCTGTATTTCAAACCGCTCTCACTCTATGGATCGATAATATGAAATAAACACATGCACATGTTAGAATTCAATAGAGTATGGGTGTCTGATAGACCAATTTTTGTTCATACGCAAATTGCAAAATTCATGATCTCATCCAAAAATAATAATGCCATTTATATTTTAATTTAATGCGTAGAACCGCCTTTTACACATAGATGCACTATGCCTCGGCCCGTTCTCACAAATGTGCTATATATCTCTCTATCTAACGCATAAGTGCATACACTTTATATACATCGGCATTTCTCTTTCACACATGCTCACAATATCTCCCGGGGTGTCGGGGTGTCTCACGCACGCACTCTCTATCTCTCTCTCTCTCTCTCTCTCTCTCTCTCTCTCTGAGTACTATGTACCACTCTTTTCACTAATCTCAGTTGGAAAACACTATTTCTCTCACATGCATATTGACACACGCACGGTCTCTACTAGCCCTCTATACGCACATATATGTGCCTACGTGTCTCCTGGACGCACATTATCTTTAGGCCTCTCTCGCACACATTCCCCCCCCCCCCCAGACACACCTCTGTCTTAGTAGTTGGCAGATATGATTCCATCAGATCATTCAGTAGGATATCCCTGACTGTTAGGCTGAATGGTAATACGAGGCAACGTTTTATCCAAGTTCGGACCCTTGCAGTTGAGGAAAAAGCCTACTCCTGGTACTGTATATTAGTGATAGGGGTGTGTACAAAGTACACGTGAATAACATGCATTGTGCGTGTGTGTGTATACTATCAACGAACTAGCCCCCAGGCTTCTATAACATACTCGTGGCCTAGGGTTACAAATCATATATAGCCGGCTTATCACCAGTGGGGATAGAGTCATCCACGACACTGGTAGCTTCGTGTTGTACGCCGTGTCCTCCACATGGGTCTTCGTATAAAGCGTCTCGGTCCAAGCTATGTGGCGTAGGATGGAACCGACCCATGAGTCCTCATGTTGACCCACCACAACTAGAAATGATGTGCCCACCCCAACTAGAAATGATGTGCCCACCACACCACACACACAATCGGCCACTAATACATGAAAGTTTATTGCATGGTGCATCCAAAAATATTTGTTCTGCATTGTGAATGTTTATATTTTCTCCTAAAATATTAGTCACGGGAAAGAGAAACGAAGGGCATATCTCTCCTTGTCTCCACCGGACACCCCTCTTTCTACACCACTTTCACGTACGCACACAAACTATCTCTCGGCCCTCTAAAAGTATGCATGCCCATGACACATTCACGCGTGGCGGTCACTGTATTTCAAGCGAAAGCACTATACGGTCGGTGGACTTCAGAATATGCTCATTACGGTCACTGTATATATTCTCGTGGTGATCATACGGTATCTAGCTCACGATACGTCTCCGTATTTTGTTGATGACACTAGCAGACATTGTATTTGATGCGTGCTCTGTATTTTGTTGATGACACTTATGGTCATTGTATTTGAAGCGAAAGCATGATATGGTCACTGGACTTCAGAATAAGCTCATCATGGTCAGCACATACATTTTGTGGTGCTAACCAACCTGTGGTTGGATGGTTAGGAGGAAAGTGGTTTCTCGAGCCCACCAGGGTTAAAGTCCCGGTGCTCGCATTTATCCTGGATTAATTTCAGTATTTTTCCGGCGATATGCATTCAGTGGGAGGAGACGTTCCACTCGACTACGAGGCACCTGTGGTGACTTCATAAAATCTCAAGAACATATGCTGGCTCACTTTCTCGAAGGTGCTCATAGGGGTAGGGTCTGCGTGTGTGCGCTTATAGCGGTGAGTGCTTGCGCGTATATATGAGCGCTTGCGTCTGTACCGTGTTAAGAAAATACATGTCGTGATTATACGGTCACTGGCTCACCCGTACAACTTCGTATTTTGTTGATGACACAATCAATTGACCAGTCAAACGTTCCACGTGGCGCAACTAGTGTTGCACCATCGGGGCGCGTAACCGTGGGGCCCACCTATCAGCGCGTATATGAAAGAAAGAAATGGTAGTTTGAGTCTGTACTGTGTTAATAAAATACATTTTAGGGTGATCATATGGTCACTTGCTCACCATACAGCTCCGTAATTTGTTGATGACACGATCAATTGACCAGTCAAACGGTCCACATTCAGCAGTGCACATTACTATAGGGCCCACCCGTCAGCGCGTATATGAAGGACAGAAATGGTAATAAATTAGTGGTCGGTGGGGATTCGAAGTCGTGAGACCTCTAGTTGGCAGCCGTAGGCGGTGGGGGCACGGTGATTGGACGGTGGCGTGGGGATCGCCGGAGAAAAAGCTTGGCGCGGGGGGGGGGGGGCTAGAGGGATGGCCGGGGCAGCGGCGGATCGGCGGTGCGGAGTGGTTTCGGGGCGGGCGGGGCGTCGTGGCAGCGCGGGCCGGGTGCGGCCGGTGGTTCGGCCGGCGGTGGCTGGCGGCTCAGGGGATGGAGGTTGAAGATAAACTGCAGGCCCTTGATTTCGTATCCAACGGCTGGAAAATCTACTGACCAGAGATGAAAAGGTAAGTCGACTAACGTGTAGCCTCACCCCGCATGTACACATGCACGCATGCAACACTCGCACGAACACGCACACGCAGGCGTGCAACACTGACACGTACACATAACGAACACACGCACGCATGCAGGCGTGCAACACTGACACGTACAGATGCACTCACGGACACACGCAAGTACACACACATGCATGCAACACTGAAACGTACACATGCACACACACAACACTCGCACGCCTGCATGCACACCGGCGACACCGCACACGACGCAAGACACACACTCAACCTATACGTGCATGCACCCTTTGTTAAGGACATGGATTGTTACGGGTATTAATCAATCTTATCTTTTTTTTGCAAGGTTTAATCAAACTTGTCTGTGATAAGCAGAACATTGATGTTTGCAGTGGTCTTTATAAATCACAATGTATCGAACGGGCTATCAACGTATATATGAAAATTTTAAATTCTCTTACATTATATAGTAGGCTTATCTAGATGAAATAGATGACGTCACACTCAATGAACAATCATCGATTTATGAAATGCCCGCTTCTGACCGCCCTGGCCCACCAAAAGTTCCTCTGCCGTGCGCTGCCTGCGTTGGGTCACTGACATGCAGGCCATGTACCCAAAGAGCCCACACGTCAGTGGAAGAACGACGCAGTATCGTACGTCAGAGTCGAGGGCGCCACTTGATGCACGCCCGGCTGAACACGCCTCCTTGCCGCATTCAAACGCCTCCATGAAACCCGTGTGGAAGCCGAGAAACCCACTCTGGACACATGTCCGTTCATGACCGGGCCGGCATTAAACGCAACGCCGGCCGAGCTCCTCCCGTCCGCCGTCTATTTAATCTCCTATTTAAACGAGGCCAAACGCCGGCCAAGAATCACACCCCTCCGCCGCTCCCCTATCTCCTCCTTCACCATTTTGTCCACTCTTACAATGGCTTACGAAGAGTAGTTATCCCGCACCCAAGCCGGCAGAGTGGCCCGCCGAGCCCGCCGGATACGAGCTATGCAGCTCGCTGACCCACCTCCCTCCCCTCGCCCGACGGAGCCAGTTGCCGCCTCAAGCCGGCGCGTGGTTCAGCAACTCGCCGCTCCAGGCTAGCTCGACGAGTAGCAGCGCACGGGCGTCATCGCTGCCGTCCACGCTGCCGCCTCGTACCGCGCCTCCCGTGTCTGGGACCGCGTCTCCCATTTCTGTGGCTGAGACTCCCATGCCGGCGGCCGCGCAATGCAAGCAGAGACAGAAGTCGGGTGCGTGGAGAGTGACGAGTCGGTGGCCAGCGCCTCCGCGCCCATCACCATCATCGAGGAGAAGTAGAACACAGGAGGCCGCCGCCGCTTGGGTCCCATGAAGGCCACTGCGGAGGCGACGCCGGCGTACACTGCAAGTGTGTTGCCGGATCCTTTTGTTGCGAGGACCTTCGTCGACCCCGCATGGGCTCCACAGAAGCGGAGAAGCCCCCTTCCACCATCATCTTGGGCATCAGCCAACCATATCAGTTGGGCAGCGGGGAAGCGAGCCGTCCTTCGCGCTGAAGCATATACCTCCGGGGCTCCCGGCAGTCCGGTGATCGTGCTGCCGGACATGAGGAACACAAATGGATCGGCGGGCGACCATTTAGGCCAGGTATTATATACATGTGCTGTCCAAAACTAGCACCGCTTACTTGATTTGAATGTAATGAAATCCGTCATGTTTGTATGAAAATCCGGTATTTTATATGAATTCCGTCATTTTTATGAGAAATATCGCCGTGTTTGCATGAATTTCGTCCGGTTGGTTGAGTTGCTGTCAGAATGTGTGTGGCTACGGTTGGATGGCCTAATATGCGGGTCGCCGGTTGGTCTGCGGCCGGCTCGGGCGGCGTGGTGGGACAAAAAAAGCACAGCTCGTGCGAGCTCGTCTCCAACGTGCGCGCTGGAGGATGCATGAGCACCCGAGCCATTCCTCGTTCATCGGTGGCAAAGGCACCGGTGGACAAAAGGGTCGCCAATATTTGGCTACCCCGGGCAAAATCCAAACAGCCCCTCCCAGCAGATTCAAATCCCTCGTTCGCCGTGAAATTTTGCCATGTGTTGTTTTCATGGACTAGCAAGATGCCCGTGCATTGCAGGGAACATTAAGATGCATTTTTTTTTACAAAACACCTGTTGTGATTGACCCATGCAGGAGTAATCCCATGTGTAAAAACTAATGATATCTCGAGATAATTTTAGCAGAAAAATGGTATCTCGAGAATTTCATCGAAAAAATGATATCTCTACTCCTATCAAAGACTCAGTTGGTGATGATGGTGTGTCTGCCATCCGTCATTTCTGACCATTAGATCTACATCTAATGGCTGCGAGGTAAGTTGTGGCATTTTTGCAACAATAGCCCACTTCTCTGCTCCAATTTGAAGAAAACCCCTTATTATCTTGAAAGCAATCACATCCCTCCCTCGCCTCATCAAAACAACCTGAGAAATATATTTTGAGTGAAACGTAATATATTTTTAGTGGTATATATGTATATCAAAACAAGACTGTTTTCTTTCAAGTTTGTGAACAAGTACTATTCTACTTTGGATCCATTGCAACGCACGGGCACATTGCTTGTCTTGAGAAAGATGAGAGATAAGGTGAGGAGGAGTGGGGCGTGGTGGTGACTGGTGGTCGGACTGGGCGGAGGCATGGGGATGGACGGCACATTATGTCTAGGTGTGTATCTCTCTCACACACACCCACGTAGGTGGGGGACGTGCACGAAGAGAAGAGGTGCACACACGACGCACGTACTCCCGTCTCTTTCCCAACCACACCCGCGCGGGTACACGGTGGAGCTCATTTCTGTACGAAAAGGCAGCCCACGTGGTAATTTGACACGTGTACTGGTTGTCCACTTGATGGAGGATCGTCTACCACGGGTGAACAAACAAATTGTGACTTGACGTGTTATGTTAAAAAAGAGGCAAACCATGTGGGGCCTACCTTAGAGGCAAGGTTCTATACACTCAAGATGCTATGTCCTTATTACTTTTGATGTGTCCCGTCAACTCGCAGAACGAGGAGATGCTTGCTTACTACGCCGTCTCCCCCGCCCACGGGCGCGGTGGCTCGCAGGATGAGGTGAAGCTTGCTAGTACTACTCATTGTATGTTGGTTTATTGGTCCCCATTTTATATTGTGTCAAATTTTGACTATAGATTGAACTAACAAAACGTTCGTGCATGTTACCAAAAATTATATCATTGAAAACTATGTTGAAATACGAATCCAATGATATAATTTTTGTTAACATGCATTAACATTTTGTTAGCTAAATATTTGGTAAAAATTTGGCACGAACTACAAAGGTGACGTATAAACCAGGACGGAGGTAGTAGTACCACGCCTTACGCCCGCTCCCTCACCCACGCGCGCGGTGGCTCGCAGGACGAGGAGAAAATTTGACTACTCCCTCCGTTTACTCCTCGTCCCTACCTTGGTTAGAGAGATTATCATATTGTTTGGAATATATGTCCTTTAGTAGTACTCCCTCCTTTCCAGTTTATGGCTCAATTTCCTTGGAGTAGTACTACTACAGCAATTTCCTTGGAGTCCGTGGTGCAGCAAGCTACCCTAGGCTATGTTACTACTCTCTCCTTTCCGGTTTATGGCTCAATTTCAAAATCTCTCCAACCAAGGTACACGGTGAGTGGTGGAATTAATTTCGTAGTTTGCACAAGTAATGTACGCTCATTTTTCTCAAGAAGCTATGTTTACCGAGGCATTAATTAGAACGAATGCATGCATGACCACTAAATTTCCATGAACTTCTACATGCATTGGTGAGTTTTCTCTTGACAATGCTTGCATCGGGTGATTTAACGCACCTCGAAATCCAACATGTGATGGTACTACTACTATTAGTAGAATTGAGACTTATAAAACGGAAAAACGATTTTTTTAGACGAGCCCTATAAACCGGAAAGGAGGGAGTAGTAAGTAGTATACTACCTCCATAGTGGGTATGTACTCTTTAAATCAGATTTTCCCAAAACTAAGTCTCTCAACCTTTATTTGCTTGTTTCCCTTCCTGCCTCATTGCCTCAAACAGACTATGCCAAACTCCCCTGCCTGCCGCGCGGGAAAAGACCCGCCCTCGCCTTTTTTTTAGTCCGGGTTTGTAACGATGGATCGCGCGAAGCAGCAAAAACCAAGCCCCAACATTGTACTCCTCCGTCGACGCTCGCTTTCATGAATTATGTACTTCCTCTCGCCGACATGTGGGACATATAGCAACCGGGTCGACGTGTCATGCACCAACTAACAGTGCAGAATAGCTGGGGGACGCACCCCAGTTGTACCGCCCCAGTAGTAGTAATGAGCAATGAGACGTCAAATCACAATGCCGCACCTTCTGAGACGGACGAAGCAACCATTATTTCACACTTCGCTTCGCCATCATCTCCTTCAAGAAAACCACATAGTATTGCTTCTACCATTGTTCTGCCTCAAGAGGGACACACGCATCGCCTTGGTACATCATGACACGTGGGACCGCATGACAGGCCATGCTCCCCCGCCCATCGCTCAGTAAAATCACCTCATTTTTACTACTTCCTCCGTATCGGTTTACAGGGCATGCACGTCGTTCTAGGTTGAGAATTTAACTGGCTATATATGTGATGAACAGTATATGTTTAGAAACTACATCCACTCAAGAATCGAATGATATACTTTTTGTGACATAGTAACTCATATTTAGTTAGTCAAATGGATGACCGAGAACTACGTGCGCGCCCTATAAACCGAGACGGAGAGGGTAGTACAGTACGTATCTTTTTAGACCAATACAGTCGGGATTCACCGAGGAGCAAAACCAAGTGGTAGGCTGCTCCTGTCATGTTGGCATAGCAACTCAAGCAGGGTCAGTCCGCACACGAAATGGTGACACACTTAAAAAGGACCCCTTTGGCCGACATGTGGCTCATCCACCGTCTTGTTCCACGTGCGATGCACCAAATTACAGTTCGGAGCAGCGGTTGGACTTGGAGGCACCCCGGTCATAGCATCGCAGTAGTAGTAAATGAGCAATGAGGGGTCAAATCAGAAAGCCCCACCTTTCCTGCATTAAGCTGGACGGACGAAGCAACCAACATTTCACTCTAGGGTGCAAGAGCATAAAGAAAAGAGAAAACCAATGATGCGTGCGGCAGCTACCTAGGGCACCCTAGGGTAGGGGCCTCCACTATAAATCATTTTTTTGAAAGCGCCTCCACTACAAATCCACTTCTCCCTCGTCCTCATGAAGAAAACCGATGATGCGTGGGGCGATAGGGTTTGTAGGAGTACTACGGTGTGCGGGGACACATCATAGTAAACGGGAGAGCGATTGAGTTCGAGTCGACGCCTTAATATGTGTGGGCCGCTTGGTTTTACGGGAACGAGGAAGCATTTTGGGTTCGGGGACCGGTGGAGATATATGTACAAAAAATTGTGGACGTAGGTTCGACCGAAAGGCAATGATGCATGGGCCCTGCATTTTGATATACCCGCGGCCGCGTGAAATTTGTTACTCTACTCAAAACTAGTAAGGTACATGCATTAAACACATGAGATTTGGAAACCAAATTATGAATAAATACACACTATAGCATGTAAAGCTTTGAGTCATATATGCATGATGTAGATATTCGTTTAGTTCTTATAGTTAATCTCATTCAAAATCAATTAGTTTTATAAAAAGGTTAAGGTTCATGGGATTGTGCATTGTAAAGCATAAAGTAAAAAACAAATAATTGCAATTCATTTAGAAAAAAAAAGTTTGGACAATTATGATACGGAAGATTCTAGAACAAAGGAGAAGTGCTTGTGTTTTGGGAAAGCATGCACGGCCCACATCTCTTATTGGTTGATATGTCACGAAACAAGAAACGAGGAGGGAGTTAATGTATCGTGCCATAGTGTTTTGGGATTATTTGGTTTTTGGAAGATGACTTACACACCTAGACGGAGGGAGTACAAAGTGAAAAAATGAATTGCAGTTAAAAGAATGGCATTTCTAACAAAAATGTGAATGTGAACTACATATGTGTGCACGTGACCAGCACATACATTGTCAATGCAAAATTTAATGCAAGAAATAACTTATGAGTAACATGTACGAATTGATGATGTGGTGCTTGCATGCATGGAGTAGAAAAAACAATGTGATTTATGACTTGCATGCATGACGTGTTCTTGTGCCATAGTTGCATGTCTAGGAAAAAAGCTACTAGTGGGTTGTACTAGCTATTTAGGAATAGAAGATGTATACATGGAAGTTGTAGGGAAAGAGATGACATGTATCTCAATTCCCATGAGTAGGGATTGGAAAATAGATGTCATTTGGTTCACATCATAGAAACTTCTCTATTGAATCTAGAGATGACATGAATCTCAATTCCTATGAGGAGGGATTAGAAAAGAGATGTCATTTGGTTCACATCATAGGAACTTTTCTTTTGAATATACGCTAATGTTTATTTTCCTTTGCAATTATGGGAGAATCCATTCATATGAACCAAGTGGCTCTAAAGCTATAAAAATGATATCATGTTTATTTCCTTTGAAATGTGGAGTATATGAATCTATTCCTATGAACCAATTGGCTCTAAAGGAAAAAAATCCTATAAAAATCATATCATATAGAGTTCCTTTGATATTCCTCCACACCAAAGGATGGTTGAAATTGCTCCAGGTGATATGGTGGACGTTCTTTGTAGACTCCTCCTCCATCTTTAAAGTTACCTCTCGAAGATGAATGAAATGATATATACTGGGTATTCTACATGTGCATTTTGGTACATGAAAACTCGGTAAAAGTTTGCAAGGTTCGAATTTTCAATAAAGCTATATGGATTGCATTTTGGAACGGAGGGAGGAGCATACGACACTTGCTAACACTCACGTGGAAGATTTGTGTGTAGGAGGAGTGGCTGCTCTGTTAAATGACATGGCAAAACTGACACTGTGGGATGCCGATCTAACGGTTCTTACGGCGTTCGTCAGGAAATGGCTCGTGGCGAACATTTTTCGGATAATGATTTACGGACACATGCATTGCATTGATACGTGCCCCCTCTCTCTCACGCACACACGCAGCCTCACGAGTCACGACTCTCCCGAGTCCTCTCGCACCCGCCGTCTATCTGTAGGTAGACGTCACACACATATGTGCTCTTCACACCCTACCCTCAGAACTTCTAAAAAACAAAAGACGCCGCACACCTTTTATTTTAGCTCACACGTCACACACTTATACTATTACTCTTGTGGCTAACGTTCTTTGGGCATAGTATATTGTACTCTCGGAAAAAGAAGCGGTGCACGCACGCACTAGTTCTCTCACTCCCACTTGCGGATACACATAGGAGCGCATTTTTTTGAAGCTGGTACAACAAAATCACTCCACTATATATATAAGCAGGAGCCTTAGCGCTTGCTTTACTAGGGTTCCTCTTTTTCACTCTCTCATGCTCTCCAGATCTAAGCAAGACATAGGTGGCCACACTCTCTCTACTCACGGCTGGTCACAAATCCGGCCGAACCACCTCAACCGGGGCAGGGGTGTAGGTGCATCATTCACGCTATCGTCGGCGGCGAGGGAGGAGACCAATGGCTGCCCGCGCATCCCGATCGGCGGCCGCGCCGGCTCGGGAGGGCCTCCGACCCCTTCTTACTCCCTGCGGTATTGTGGCCAAGATGCGGCCTCCCGACGCCGTTTTTGCCACATGCCGACGACCCTTCCTTTGAAACCTGCCTTGGTCTCCTGCCCCAGCTCCCCACGTGGTTGCGTGTGGATCCGTTTCTACTTTCGTCGGCTGTTCAAAAGCCACCTAGACTTTTACTATTATTAGAGGTAAAGCTAGTTCATACAGTCGAATCTAAGAGTTGGTTCAAACAGGGAAGAAACTGGGAAAGCTGTAGCATGAATCTAGGACTTGGTTCTAAGAGGAAACGGGGGAAAGTAGTAGATACTGGCTACCCAACCGGTCTATTGGTTGAAAAGGCAAAGAAAGCATGGTGGATGGCGAAGGGTGGCGGGAAGGGGACATGTCTCTTGGTTGAAAAAGGAAAGAAAGTGAGGGGTGTTGGGGGACAACACAAATGAGAATGAGCAGGTCTAGATTTCCTGGGCTCACATAGGAAAATGTCGCCGAGGAGATAAAAAATGGGACAAATGCAGACATGCTGCCTGAGTGTTTGCCGCTCTCGGCAACCACATCTGCCTCACCACTTTATGCCCTTGCTATCCCTACGCCCATATCGCTACCGTTAATGTAAAATCACATGAAGCATTAAGCAATGCCACCTAATGTCACTATAAGTAATGGTCTAGTGCCGTCGATATATTGAAGCAATGCCACCACCATTTTATTAAGTGCTTCCGTCTTGCTTTATTTCCCATGAATTGTGTTTTTGTAGTTACACTTAAATCTCACACCGCTAACATTGCTTCATCCCAGTGGAACTACACAAATTTGATTGCACATTTACTGACCATGTGCTACTCTCATGACAGTAATACTAATGCTATTGTTCTGCATGTTAATCTAGTGGCAGTGTTGATGTGATGTGATGCTACTTACTTAAGGGCACTTTCATACTGTCAATCTAGTGCCAATTATAACACAACTGCAAATATCTGTCACTGTTTAAATAACCGTATTTCATATTTGCGCAAACAGGGATGTCTGTCTCCATATCGTTTCTATCTGCGCAATCAAAAGTACACACCTCAGTTTTAGTACAACTGCACAAAATGAGATGGCTATTCCTAGCTGCCGACCTCTAACCACCAGTGTTCCAGGTATTCCTACATTGGTTCTAACTAGCTAGAATGACCAACGCAATCTAAAAGAAGCTGATTCGTACGTTTTTCTTCCTGATTGCAGTGCAGGGACGAGCGAAAACAACTGCATCCTAGTCCGGAATGCACCACTACAAAAAAAAGACACATCCGTGACATTTTGGGCCGAACGAATTTTTTCCTGTCATACTTATGACACTTCTATGACGATAATTGTGACAAAACCCGGTATCATCATAGATGTGGTGGGGTCCTACTTCTATGACAAAAAATCATGACAGAAAATGGGCTTTTCGTCCTGGGCGGGCCGGAGACGCAGCTGCATGACATTCTTTGGGCCGTCCATGATGGAAAAAACCGTGGTAGAAGCGAGGGCGAGGAAAATATCGGGGTGTTCCCGGTTAGGGTGGGTGGTCAGGGCCGAGCGATGCGCGTTTCTCTCGTACACGCACGCGCGTGGGAGCGAGGCGTTGAGCTTAACTGAACCCGAGCGAGGCGTTGGGCTCTAACTGAACCCGAGCGATTGCACTGCAGGCTACGCGTTACTGAACCCGAGCGATCGATCGATGGCTGTTAACTGAACCCGATCGAGCGATTCCTTCGCTACTGCTGCTAACTGAAGCCGATCGATGCTGCCTCTCGATGAACAGTGAGCGTTCCTGGGGGGTTTGGATGAACAGTTCCCGGTGGGGGTGGATGAACAGGACCCCGTGGTGTTGCCTCTGGATGAATGATAACCCACAAGTATAGGGGATCAATTGTAGCCTCTTTCGATAAGTAAGAGTGTCGAACCCAACGAGGAGCTAAAGGTAGAACAAATATTCCCTCAAGTTCTATCGACCACCGATACAACTCTACGCACGCTTGACGTTCTCTTTACCTAGAACAAGTATGAAACTAGAAGTACTTTGTAGGTGTTTTTGGATAGGTTTGCAAGAATATAAAGAGCACGTAAATAAAAAGTAGCGGCTGTTTAGATAAAGACACAACTAAATTAGTTTTAGTAAAGAGCTTTTTGTTACGAGAAAGTTATTTGTCCCTAGGCAATCAATAACTAGACCGGTAATCATTATTGCAATTTTATTTGCGGGAGAGGCATAAGCTTACATACTTTCTCTACTTGGATCATATGCACTTATGATTGGAACTCTAGCAAGCATCCGCAACTACTAAAGATCATTAAGGTAAAACCCAACCATAGCATTAAAGCATCAAGTCCTCTTTATCCCATACGCAACAACCCCCTTACTCGGGTTTGTGTTTCAGTCACTCACGCAACCCACTATAAGCGAATCATGAACGTATTGCAACACCCTACAACGGGAATCCCTCGCGCTTGCGTGACACGGAGAGCACCATAGGACAGCACCAATAATAAAACATGCAACTCAAACCAATCATGATCTTCAATTAACCCATAGGACAAAACGGATCTACTCAAACATCATAGGATAGCCATACATCATTGGGAAATAATATATAGCGATGAGCACCATGTTTAAGTGGAGATTAGAGTGGGTAAAAGAGGGGTTACACCACTGCATAGAGGGGGAAGAGTTGGTGATGATGGCGGTGAAGTTGTTGGTGAAGATTGCGGTGATGATGATGGCCCCCGGTGGCACTCCGGCGCCACAGGAAGTGAGGGGGAGAGAGCCCCCCTCCTTCTTCTCCTTCCTTGACCTTCTCCCTAGATGGGAGAAGGGTTTCCCATATGGTCCTTGGTCTCCATGGCGTGGGAGGGGCAAGAACCCCTCCGAGATTGGATCTGTCTCTCTGTCTCTCTCTGTTTCTGCGTTCTTGTCTGCTGCCCTTTCACCGTTTCTTTTATATCCAGAGATCCGTAACTCCGATTGGGTTGAATCTTTCGCCCAGATTTTTCTCACAAAATTAGCTTTCTTGCAGCAAAAGAAGAGTGTCAACCGCCTTACGGGGTGCCCACGAGGGTCCAGGGCGCGCCCCCTGCCTCGTGGCCCCCTCGGGCACCGTCTCGCATTGATTTTACTTCCCAAAAATCATAAATCTTCCAAAATAATTCTTCGTCTGTTTTATCCCGTTTGGACTCCGTTTGATACTGGGTTTCTGCGAAACATAAAACATGCAACAAACAGGAACTGGCACTGGGCACTGGATCAATATGTTAGTCCCAAAAATAGTATAAAAAGTTGCCAAAAAGTATATGAAAATTGTATAATATTGGCGTGGAACAATCAAAAATTATAGATACGACGGAGACGTATCAGCATCCCCAAGTTTAATTCCTGCTCGTCCTCGAGTAGGTAAATGATAAAAAAGATAATTTTTGATGTGGAATTCTACCTAGCATAATCTTGATCATGTATCTAATCATGGCATGAATATTAAGACACGAGTGATTCAAAGCAATAGTCTATCATTTGACATAAAAATAATAATACTTCAAGCCTACTAACAAAGCAATCATGTCTTTTCAAAATAACAAGGCCAAAGAAAGTTATCCCTACAAAATCATATAGTCTGGCTATGCTCCATCTTCACCACACAAAATATTCAAATCATGCACAACCCCAATGACAAGCCAAGCAATTGTTTCATACTTTTGATGTTCTCAAACCTTTTCAACTTTCACGCAATACATGAGCGTGAGCCATGGACATAGCACTATAGGTGGAATAGAATATGATGGTGGAGGTTGTGTGGAGAAGACAAAAGATGAGAAAGTCTCACATCGACGCGGCTAATCAACGGGCTATGGAGATGCCCATCGATTGATGTCAATGTGAGGAGTAGGGATTGCCATGCAACGGATGCACTAAGAGCTATAAGTGTATGAAAGATCAAACTGGAAACTAAGTGGGTGTGCATCCAACTTGCTTGCTCATGAAGACCTCGGGCATTTGAGGAAGCCCATCATCGGAATATACAAGCCAAGTTCTATAATGAAAATTCCCACTAGTATATGAAAGTGATAACTCAAGAGACTCTCTATATGAAGGATCATGGTGCTAATCTGAAGCACAAGTAGAAGGATAGTAACATTGCCCCATCTCTCTTTTTCTCTCATTTTTTATTTAATTTTTTTGGTGGGCTTCTTTGGCCTCTTTTATTTTTTAATAAAGTTCGGAGTCTCATCCCGACTTATGGGGGAATCATAGTCTCCATCATCCTTTCCTCACTAGGGAAATGCTCTAATAATGATGATCATCACACTTTTATTTACTTACAACTCAATACTACAACTCGATATCTAGAACAAAGATATGACTCTATATGAATGCCTCCGGCGGTGTACCGGGATGTGCGATGATCTAGCATAGCAATGACATAAAAAACGGACAAGCCATGAAAACATCATGCTAGCTATCTTACGATCATGCAAAGCATATGACAATAAATGCTCAAGTCATGTATATGATGATGATGGAAGTTGCATGGCAATATATCTCGGAATGGCTATGGAAATGCCATAATAGGTAGGTATGGTGGCTGTTTTGAGGAAGATATTATCGGCGTTCTGGGAACGGGGGTCCCCAGACTTGCCTGCCTGCGGCCCACAGCGTGGCTAAGCGGCAGGCCGTACGACCCATCTTCATCAACAAGGCATCCAAGACCCTCGCGAGGGTCCGAGCCACGCGAGGCAGACGACGCAAGACCTCCTCTGGAGTAGCCTAACCAGGCAGGCTCGCGAAGAGCGGAGATATCAAGGCGGGGCAAAACCTCACGAGGCTCTCGTGACGTGAGCCATGACGAACGGCACCAGGCGGGCGCCAGCGCGCGCAGCGTCCTTATTTCCTCTTTGGTGCTAAGGAGGCCAGCGCAGGCAAAGAGTACCGAGGCATCAGGCAAAGGTTCCTATATTGGTGCAACGAGACCAAGACCAGGAGGACGGCAAGACGGAGGTCATCGTGGAGCCCAAGACGGCGTCACCACCAGAGCTTTTCGCAGGCGAAGACCGCTTTCGTCAGGATAGCTTGTACTAGCTGCCCCCTTCAAATTTGCCCGCCATTGTTGGCTCCCTTCCCGCTCGATATTTGGGAAGAGGACCAGGGCCTCTATAAATAGGTCTAGCCACCACAGTAGTAGGCATCGAATCCCCACCCGCACAAGTTTGACAAGCACAAGAACACCTCAACCTCAGGAGGCTGTTCTTCCCTTGTACTGTTCATCATCAGCCCAAGAGCCAATCCACCACCACCACCACACTGGAGTAGGGTATTACACCACAACGGTGGCCCGAACCAGTATAAACCCCGTGTCTCTCTGTGTTGCGAGTTCGTCGAGTTCGTCCGCGAGATCTTTGCGAGCTAGGGCGTAGATCGATAGGAGGGAAAGACTTCGCGCGCACCCCAGTGTTCGAACCTTAAGGGTTTGCTGGAACCCCACATCCGACATTTGGCGCGCCAGGTAGGGGTGCGCCGTAGCTTCCCTTCCATCAGTTCGTCGCTCCGTCGCTCCATCGTCTCTATGGCGGACGCTCGCCGTGCTCGAGCTGAGCATCGGGCTGCCCTCACCACCCGCGTCGCTCAGACGGCTCCCGTAGGCGGGCCACCTCGTCGTTCTCCGTCTCCCACCGCCAACACTGCCACCGGCCCGGCGGGGAACGAGCAGCAGGCGTCCTCACTCCATCCTTCGGTGCGGCAGGACGGCCGCACCGCTACTCCGTCACTGACCCCTGCCGGTTCTTCATCCCACGCGCACCGCGCTCCTATGGAGGCACGGGCCACGCTCCTCACGGCGAACGAGCTCCTGTGCTACCGCCCCATTGACGACCTCTACGAGGAGTGGCTCGATCGCGTCGCGGAGCTCGTCCGTGCCGCAGGGGGCTCTCTGGCGCCGTCCCACTGTCTACCTCCCCCTCAACCAGCCGCGGGCGACGGGGCTCATGGCATGCGTCCACCACCTCGGCCCCAAGACGGCGCCTTGGCACCAAGGCGTGCGGTTCCGCGGCATGATCCACCGCGCCCGGCGCCCGCGCGCGAAGAGAGAAGCTGCCAAGAAATCCCGCGGCCGTGAGAAGCTGCACCTGTGCTCCCCGCGCCACCTCGCCAAGACCGCGCGCTGCCCGCAGCGGCGCAGCACGGACCCTGCCGAGATCAAGCTCCACCTCCGAAGCGGGCCCCGGCAACCACGGCTGGCTGCCGCGCCTTCACCTCCGAGCTGTGCAGTGTCGCCTGGCCAGGCAAGTTCAAGCCGGATCTGCCACCTCGCTACGACGGCACTGCCGACCCTGCGGAGTTCCTGCAGCTCTATGAGCTGAGCATCGAAGCGGCCAACGGCGACGAAAAAGTCATGGCGAACTGGTTTCCCATGGCTCTCAAGGATGGAGCCCACTCCTGGCTCCTGAACCTGCAGCACGGCTCGATCTCCTCCTGGGACGAGATGCGCGACCGCTTCGTCGCCAACTTCCAGGGCACTCGCGACCGCCCACCGGTCGCGGGTGATCTGCGCTGCATCGAGCGACAACCAGGAGAGACCCTCCAGAAGTACATCCAGCGCTTCAACAACACCCGCCTCAAGATCCCCAAGGTCACGGACAAGGCCATCATCGCCGCGTTTTCCGACAGCATCTGTGACGTCAAGATGAAGGAAGAGCTCGCCATCCACGAGGAGCTCTGTACCTCTCAGGAGCTGTTCAACCTGGCGACCAAGTGCGCAAGAGCTGAGGAGGGGCGCCTTTCTCTCCTCGAGCTGCCAGCCGCAGGAGCGGAGGAGAAGAAGGCCATGGCCAAGGACGTGAAGCGCAAGGAGGCGGTCGTGCTTGCAGCGGAGCCCGACACCAAGCGGGGCAGAGATCAGCCCGAGTCATCCAAGAACGGCCGACCGTTTTGCGCCTTCCATAACCTGAACACCCACAACACCAGCGACTGTCAAGAGCTCAGAGCCACACGGGAAGGACGCTACGGTCGACGCCCCGAGCAGAACGACCGGGGCTACGGCCGCGGAGGAGGACGTGGAGGCGGACGCTGGGACGATCGTGGCCCGTGCCAGGAGTGGCGCGACCGGCCTCGTGAGGACCGCTGGCAGGACCAACCTCGCGAGGGCACCTGGAGGGACCCGCCTCGTGAGGATCGCCCCCAAGGCAACACTGGTCTTCCTCCGATGCCGCCACCAAGGAGGAACGATGATCACCACCAGGACGAGGGGGTTGGGGGCTTCCAGGAGGCGCGTGCGATCGCCTGCATCTTGGGCGGTGCCTAGGCCCCAGCCTCTCAGCACATCTTCAAACAGTTCGCTCGCGAGGTGAACGCGGTGCTCCCCAAGCTCGAAGCCACGCGCCCGCTCAGGTGGTCCCAATGGGCCATCACTTTCAACTCGGCGGATCAGCTCAAGTGCACAGCCACCGCTGGCGCCCTCCCTATGCTGTGTTCCCCGGTCATCAGCAATGTGCAGGTCACCAAGACCCTCATCGACGGCGGCGCAGGGCTCAACGTCCTATCCGTCGACACGTTCGGCAACCTCCAAGTGCCATATGAATAGCTCGAGCCCACCAAGCCTTTCTCAGGAGTGACCGACGGTTCCACCACACCGATAGGGCAGGTCCGCCTGCCTGTCACCTTCGGGGAGCGCAAGAACTACCACACCGAGCTCATCGACCTCGACGTCGCGCACATTCGCCTGCCGTACAATGCCATCCTCGGGTATCCAGCCCTGGCCAAGTTCATGGCAGTCACTCATCACGGCTAAAACGTTCTCAAGATGCCAGGAAGTGGAGGAATCATCACGGTCCCATGCGAAGAGAGGGATGCGGTGTGCTCCCTCGAGCGCGCCTTTCAAGCTGCAGCAATCGACGACCCCGACAGCAGAAGTGAAGGCCCTCCGGAGGCCATCCCCAAGAAGAAGCAGTCGCGCCGCGCAGGACCACAGGAGGATGGCGCTGCGGCAGGAGCCTCGTCAGGATCAGCGCCCACTCCAGGGGCGCCTCCCTCCATCGCATAGGAAGGCGCGCCCGGCGCCCTCCTTAGGCAGGGCTCGGGGGCTCTCTTCTGGAGGGCCTCAGACCTTGCCAACCTCATGAGGGAGGTGCTTGGGCACCACTTGGAGGCGTGCTTCACGGCACGTGTCCCTCAGGAGAGCACAGGGCAAGGAGTGCCCACCACCCAGGAGTTCATCACCAAGACCACTCAGGAACTGCAAGATGCAAGGGCCATGCGCGGCGACCGCCGCTCACGAGGTGCAGCTCCGCATCCTGGCGAGGATGCTGGGCTGTGTGTCTTCATCGACGTCCCTGGGCTCAACAGGGCCGCATCTCAGGAGCGCTTCTGGCCATCGCGTGTGGGCCGCTGCGAAGGTCCACCGCACAGCTACGTTCGCATGCCCTTCTGCTTGCCGAGCGTGGCGTCGGCCTATCAGCACAACATGCGGCGAGTCCTGGCGGCTCAGGAGGCCAGGTACCACGCCGTCCTGGAGGAGATGGAGACGGTCTTCAGGGAACCTACCGAGCCCGCAGAGCCTCCCGAGGCTCGGGGTCCCGGTGTCTCATGAGGAGTCATTTCTTCAGCACACGCCTTCAACTGCACCAACTCTACTTCGTCTACAGAACCAGGTGACATCTTCCAAGCTCATTTAGCTAGGAGCGCCCCTCGGGCTGCATTATTCCCAGGCCACGTGGGTCCGTCCCTGTGGCATGTATCCCTTTTGCTTATGTCTTTAGCTTACCTTGCTGGGGGCGCCCCTCGGGCTGCATCATCCCCAAGCCGCTCGGGCCGGACCCAGTGGCATGTATCTTCCTGCATTTATCCAAGTTGATCTGCTTAACCTGCCAACGGCTATCGCCCGCTCGATTGCCGCCCGCCGTGGACCTGTTCATCCTATGCAATCCGCTTGCACGTTAAAAGGGGGCCTCCTGAGCATCGTGACTCAGGAGCTCTTACTGGCTCTCCAGCCCTCACCCCCTGGCCTTGACTGTCGGTGTCAAAACCGGCGGATCTCGGGTAGGGGGTCCCGAACTGTGCGTCTAAGGCGGATGGTAACAGGAGGCGGGGGACACAATGTTTACCCAGGTTCGGGCCCTCTCGATGGAGGTAATACCCTACTTCCTGCTTGATTGATCTTGATGATATGAGTATTACAAGAGTTGATCTACCACGAGATTGTAGAGGCTAAACCCTAGAAGCTAGCCCATGGTATTATTGTTGTTGTCCTACGGACTAAACCCTCCAGTTTATATAGACACCGGAGGGGGCTAGGGTTACACAGAGTCGGTTACAAGGGAGGAGATCTACATATCCGCATTGCCAAGCTTGCCTTCCACGCCAAGGAGAGTCCCATCCGGACACGGGTCGAAGTCTTCAATCTTGTATCTTCATAGTCCAACAGTTCGGCCAAAGTAGTCCGGCTGTCCGAGGACCCCCTAATCCAGGACTCCCTCAGTAGACCCTGAACCAGGCTTCAATGACGATGAGTCCGGCGTGCAGATTGTCTTCGGCATTGCAAGGCGGGTTCCTCCTCCGAATACTCCATAGAAGATTTTGAACACAAGGATAGTGTCTGGCTCTGCAAAACAAATTCCACATACCACTGTAGAGAGAATAATATTTCCACAAATCTAATCTGCTAACGCATTTTGCAGCATGACGTCACACCACGGCCCGGTCGTTATTCGAACTGTTTTTCACAACCAGCCACTGGACATATCGCGAGGCGGTTTCCTTGGCACGTCTTGTCGAAGTAGAGATCGTGTCCCCTTATCACGGGATTCTCATCAATACGGGTGTGGGTAACCCACCCGCGCCATCAATTACGACGCTTGGGGAATAAGCGAGTTTACCAGGTAGGTGGGTAGGGGCATAGCTTCTTCCGCCCTTATAAAGGGACAAGGATTCACCCTTTTCACCCACGTCTTCTTCCTCCTTGCTCATTCATTCTTGCGCACTCGGTTTCCAGCGCCCAAGTTCGTGTTTTTCTCCTCAAACCACTCCAAGCATGTCCGGAGCGGGAGGCAAGTGGATGGTCTCCTCCGTTACGGAGGAGAACATCACAAAGCTGCGGGGAGCCGGATATCTGGCCGCGGATATCGTGCACCGGCTGCCAGATGCGGGGCAGATCATCCCTACTCCAGAACCCCATGAGAGGGTGGTTTTCCTTACCCACTTCATCCGCGGACTGGGATTTCCCCTCCACCCGTTTGTCCGCGGGCTCATGTTCTACTACGGGCCGGACTTTCACGATCTGGCCCCAATTTCATCCTCAACATCTCGGCATTTATCGTCGTGTGCGAGGCCTTCCTCCGCATCAAGCCCCACTTTGTCCTGTGGCTGAAGACCTTCAATGTTAAACCGAAGGTGGTGGTCGGCCAGCAAGTGGAGTGCGGAGGCACCATGGTGGGCAAAATGCCCAACGTCACCAGGCTCGAAGGCTCCTATGTGGAGACCATAAAGGGGTGGCAATCGAGGTGGTTCTACATCACCGAGCCGCGCGACACCAACTGGGTGGCGGCCCCCAAATTTCGATCCGGAATCCCCATGCAGCTTACCTCCTGGAAAGAGAAGGGCCTGTCTTGGGGTTCCCCGGTAGAGCTGACCGGACTACAGACATGCATCAAAAACATGATGAGCAAGAAAATCAAGGTCGTCAACATGGTCCAAGTCATGCTCTTCCGCCGGATCCTCCCGTGTCAAAGATGGGCATTCAATTTGTGGGAGTTCGACCCGGCTGAGCACCAGACGCTACGAGAGCTCTTCGACACGACGCACAAGGATGTCTGGAAGGTGTTGTTCAAGGGCGCCGAGGTACCTCCTCCCCTTACCAAGGACCGCGGACTCAGCGCAAAGCGCCCTGCTAATCCGGTAAGTCTTTTATATCTTATAAGATGTTCATTTCCCCAGTATAACCATGCGTGGAATCTAAGCCTCCATGCCGTTTAACAGGACTGGGTAGCGACAACGGAGCGGATCGATTGTCCGGCTCCCCTGCCCGAAGATCCAGCAGATGCTCTCCTAACGGAGATGCTGGTTCCGGCACCTTATGAGGTGCTGGAGAAGAAGGCCAAGAAGAAGGCCACGGGGACCAGAAGGGTCTCCGGCACAAGGTTATATTGGACTCATCATCCGAAAGCACCGAGGCGCACTCCTCCCACAAAAACGAGGAGGAGGAAGAGGAAAGTTCTCCCCCAGCCAGGGGAGACAAGAAAAGGAAGGCCGCCCCGTCTGGGGCGGGCGAAGGGTCCAAGAAGGGAAGAACCCTCCTTCCGGACCACTCCACCACCGCCGCCTTCAGCGAAGAGGAGTGGTTGCCCAGGGACAAGCCCCTGCCGAAGTCGTAAGTATCCAGATACCATAATAGTTTTGGTATGTTTCATTTCATTGCTCCTTATCATGCCGAACATGATCATGTAGTCCCTCCAAGGCCCATATTGACGTATCCTCTTCGGATGGGTCTTTGGATCCGTTGGCGATGAACAGCGATTCACTCTCGACCGCCACCTCCCCCCGCCGGAGGTATTGTCTCGAAGGGTAGAGGCTCAAGGGGAGATAGTCTTGGAGGTGCCCCAAGGCGACATCCCGGACACTGGGCGCATGGGGAACAAGACTCCCAAGGGCTCCAATGGCGGGGGCAACAAGTTTGGCCCCCAGCCGAATACTGTGCCGAAACCTCCAGTGGTTCCGGACTCCGTCGGGCGACCCCTCGCTAAGGGGGGTGAGCCGTCTGTGCCGATGACCTCTGTCCATCCAGAGGCATCGGACAACTTGCTGGAAGCGCTTCGCGGCGCTTCCATTATGAAGAGCACCGTACTATCATGAGTGCGGTGGTCAAGAAGGTTCAGTCCGCCAAAAGCGAACTGACTAAAGCCTGTGCCAGGCTCCTAACAGGCTTTGAGGTAAGTAATCAAATTATAAGAAAATATTATGTCATAGATAGTAGCCCCTGATGCTTTGTTTGGCGTTCGCGAAGAAAAGCCAAATAGAGGATCAAATAATAATCGCAGGAGTCTAATCATAATATGTCTATGTGCATATGCAGGCTTCACTGCTGGCCGCTGCCGCACATACTGCGGAGGTCGCCGCACTGAAGCGGGACCTTGAGCGGTCCAAGGAAGAGCTCGGCCTTACCAAGAGGCAGCTCAAAGAGAACAAAGGTAAGTGATACCCCGTCTGTATATTGATAAGAAAAAACAAGGGTGGTTGCTTAGATCATAGGATCGTCATGAATTTTGCAAGGGGCCATGACCGAAGTGGCGACCCTGAAGAAGGCGCTGTCCGAGGCCGAGGACAAGGCGGCCAAGGAGCGCATCGACCGAGAGAAACAAGAGGCCCGAGTAGGCGAGGTGCAGCAAGAGCTCCAGGCCCTCGTCCAAAAGCATGAGTCCTTGGAGCGTGACTCTAAGACGCAAGGGTCCGAGCTTGCGAAGGCCCTCGAAAGCGCACAACATGCCAGGGCCGAAGCCCAAAAGGCCCTCCAGGAAATTGAGGCGGTTAAGAAGATAGCGGCGGGTAAGGCATTCATTATGCAAAGCAAGCATGTGAAAGAAAATTTCCTTTTACTTACCCGAGTTCAGAGCTCTCCAGGAGCATTCGCAGATCTACCCCGCAGTGTGTCAGATGCCGCGGAGTTCTACCGGGCCGAGGAGGGGAGCTCGACGGAGAAGTTGTTCTGGTCTCAGTATACTGGGACCGAACACCCCATGCCCTTGAGCGACCAGCTGAAGCAACTGGTCGAGCTCCATAAGGCGGCCGAACAGGCCACGAAGGGTCTTATAGTCCGGATGTGGCCTGGCGATCCCCTGCCTGATAGCTACTTCGGCCTGGTGAGGCGGCTTGTGAATGCCTGCCCACAGCTTGAAGTCATAAAGTGGTCCATCTGCATCGAGGGTGCGCGCAGGGCTTTTGCCCGGGCAAAGGTGCACTGGGCGAAGCTGGACGCCGAGAAGCTGGTGAAGGAGGGGCCGCCGGAAGGCAAGGAGCATCGCCACCCCGAAATGTATTATAACAGTGTCCTGAAGGGTTCTCGCCTTGTGGCGGAGGAATGTGCTAAGGATGTAATATTCGAATGAATGTACTCATGTGATCCTGTAATATGAAACGAGTTCATTTGCGCTATGCAACGCTTGTGAATTTAAAATATTACCTTATGTGCGGCCGTTTATAAAATCTGAGAGTTGGCCAGTCGTCGGCTTCTGCCCCCATGTAACTAGTACTGAGGTGTTCGGGATAAACCTGAGCACTCTTTATCCCAATTTTGGGTCCTTCGAGGGAGGTGTTCAGCACAACGAACCAGGCAATCAGACTATAAGGCTTTATCACTCTCACTTAGCCATAGAAGTCTACAATTTTAAATTTTGGCGAAGCCCCTAGTATTCGGAAGGCCAAATTTGGGGCGCTATATATGCCTAAGTCGGGCAAGGCCGACTCCTCGCCCGAAGCGGAAAAAGTCTTTAAGGACTTGAGACCTCTCGAACAGCGACCAGCTCTCGCCTTATCATGACAGTCAGTTTTCGGCTTTCTCTACAGAGGTGCTCGTCCGGAAGAACCGGGACACAATCGCAGTAGTTCTCCCAGCGCTACCTTAGCCGATATTGCGGAACGTAAGGTACCAAAACATGGGAGCCGGGCAAACCCAACTATTGACCCAAGACATGATTCGGAGCTGATGCATATAATGCTATAAGTTCAGGGTGCCGCACTGTCGAAAGTGTTCAGACTTCTCACGCCGTATTATGGGGTATACTGAAGCCCCTGGCGTACTGGTCGTACAAGAATGTACGGGTGCAATTTGTCGTAAATAAACAGACAAGGAAAAATGGAAGGGTAATGCAATAATAGACTAATGCTATGCATTGTTATTTAAATAATACATCGAAGCGTACTGATACAAGTAGTGCAACAAGAAAAAAAATAGGACTATTTGACATGTCCTATCCAAGGGCAAGCTGCGTATGGGTATTAAAAACGGGTACTTCGATTGTTATGAGAGACCACCTGGGGGTTCCCTTGTACGTCTTAGCTTCTTGCCTCCTTATTTGTTTTTTCCCGTAATGTGTCCAGCAATCAGACTGCCGAAAAGGGCTTCCAGAGAGTAAGGTCCTGAAAGAGAGAAAATGATAAAGGTATACATCCCCTGGGGCGGTTGAGCCGCATTGTGGGACGTGCCCTGGTCGTGCCCCCGCATATGCCTATGGTATTTTTAGTGCGTAATTATGTACGCGCGGCACAGATTTCGTTGCTTGACTGGGACTAGGACGGGGGCCGAATTGCTAGGCGAGCTCTGAACATGCCAGGCGATCCTGTTGCAGGTTACTCCGGAGTCGCTTGAAGGTGTCTGGTGGCTTTATCGCCGAATTGACAATTTGCCTTAAGAGGCTGCTTTGTGCTTCTGCTGCGAGGGCCGCAGTGTGTTCCTCCGTGCGAAGCAAGCGTTCTGTGTTGCCATTGACTGTTATAACCCTGCGAGGTCCTGGCATTTTGAGCTTGAGGTATGCATAATGCGATACCGCATTGAATCTGGCAAATGCGGTTCGCCCAAGCAGTGCGTGATAGCCACTTCAAAATGGGACGATATCGAAGATTAACTCCTCGCTTCGGAAGTTGTCTGGAGATCCGAAGACCACTTCCAGTGTGATTGAGCCCGTGCAATGGGCCTCTACACCTGGGATGACACCTTTAAAGGTGGTTTTAGTGGGTTTGATCCTCGAGGGGTCTATACCCATTTTGCGCACTTTATCCTGATAGAGCAGGTTCAGGCTACTGCCGCCGTCCATAAGGACTCGAGTGAGGTGAAATCCGTCGATGATGGGGTCAAGGACCAATGCGGCAGATCTGCCATGACGGATACTAGTGGGGTGGTCCCTGCGATCGAAGGTGATCGTACAAGAGGACCATGGGTTGAAATTTGGGGCGACTGGCTCCATCGCATATACGTCCCTTAGTGCACGCTTCCGTTCCCTCTTGGGAATGTGGGTTGCGTATATCATGTTCACCGTTTTCACTTGTGGAAGGAACCTCTTCTGTCCTCCTGTGTTCGGCGGCCAAGGCTCTTCCTCGTCGTCGCTATGCAGCCCCTTGTCCTTGTTTTCGGCGTTCAACTTGCCGGCCTGCTTGAACACCCAGCATTCTCTATTGGTGTGATTGGCTGGCTTATCGGGGGTGCCGTGAATTTGACACGAGCGATCGAGTATGCGGTCCAAACTGGACGGGCCCGGATTACTTCTTTTGAACGCCTTTTTCCGCTGACCGGATTTGGAGCCACTGAATCCGGCATTGACTGCTGTGTCTTCGGCGTTGTCGCTGTTGTTGCGGCGCTTGTGTTTGTTACGACGTGGTCTGCCGCTAGTATCCTTTGTATCTGAAGTGCCATGACTTCTTGATGTGTTATTGCTGCGAGCCAGCCAACTGTCTTCGCCCGCTCAAAAGTGGGTCATGAGTGTCATGAGGGCTGCCATAGACTTCGGCTTCTCCTGGCCGAGGTGCCGGGCGAGCCACTCGTCACGGATGTTATGCTTAAATGCCGTTAAGGCCTCTGCATCCGGACAGTCGACAATTTGGTTTTTCTTTGTTAGGAACCGGGTCCAGAATTGCCTGGCCGATTCCCCTGGCTGCTGAGTTATATGACTCAAGTCATCAGCATTCGGTGGTCGCTCATAAGTGCCCTGGAAGTTGTCAAGGAATGCATCTTCCAAATCCTCCCAACTGCCAATGGAGTCTGCAGGCAAGCTATTCAGCCAATGCCGAGCTGGTCCTTTGAGTTTTAGTGGGAGGTACTTGATGGCATGTAGTTCATCACCGCGAGCCATGTGGATGTGGAGGAGGAAATCCTCGATCCATACCGCGGGATCTGTTATACCATCATATGATTCAATGTTTACGGGTTTAAAACCCTCTGGGAATTCGTGATCCATTACTTCATCAGTGAAGCATAAGGGGTGTGCGGCGCCTCTGTGCCGGGCTATATCACGATGCAGTTCCTACGAGTCTTGTCTACTGTGTTCGGCCCGGCCGGATTTGCTTTTAGTGTATCCAGCGTGACGATCATCGTCACGTGTTGGGGCGCGACCCCATGATCCGTAGATCGACCTTGCATGTTTTGTTTTGTTTTCCAATACATCTCGCAGGTCCCGCGTATTGCCCCGGGCCTTGGTATTTTTTAAAAATTTGCGGCGGGGTGCGGGCTAGACTTCGGGCTGATATGCCTCTCTGTCTCGGCCACGAGGTGGCCGATCAGCCGCATCATACGCTGGTGATGTAGGTTTCAATGCTTTCTCCTCAAGTTGAGGTAGCAACCTGCGCTTTGGGTAACTCTTGGTTGGGCGCTCGAGTTCGTATTCCTCGGCTGCCAGGACTTCAGTCCATCTGTCCGCTAGTAGATCTTGATCAGCTCGAAGTTGTTGTTGCTTTTTCTTCAGGCTGTTTGCTGTGGCTATAAGCCGGCGCTTGAAGCACTCCTGCTCGACGGGATCCTCAGGCACGACAAATTCTTCGTCGCCGAGGCTCACTTCGTCTTCGGAGAGAGGCATGTAATTGTCATCCTCTGATTCTCCGTTTGCTGCCTGTTCCGGAGGGCTAGCTTGTTCATCCTCCCGCTCGAGGTCTGGCTGGAGGGGATTGTCGTCGTCTTTGGCACTATCTGGAGCGTTATTGTCTCTTGTGCCGGTATCACTGCTTTTGCTATGGCGGGACTTAGAGCGGCGCCGCTGACGTCGGTGCTTGGATTGCTTCTTGGAGGGATTATCCTCCGTTGTCTTATCGCCATCGCCTTCTTTGGGGGTGTCCACCATGTATATATCATACGATGAGGTGGCAGTCCAGCGCCCTGTGGGCGGTGGTTCTTGTTCGTCTCCTGCATCATCGTCCATACCGGCGATGACCTTTGAGCCGAAGTCGAGCGTGTCGATTAAATCGTCGACAGTGGCTACTAAGTGGGTGGTGGGTGGGGCGCGAATTTCTTCGTCGTCCGCATCCCATTCTAGCCGGACATAGTTCAGCCAAGGGTCTCCCGACAGAGAGAGAGACTTCAACGAGTTTGGTACGTCGCCAAAAGGCGAGTGCTGAAAGATATCCGCGGAGGTAAACCCCATGATCGGTGCCCAATCGGATTTGATGGGCACGAACGCAGGCGGCTCGGTGTCCGTGGCCGGGGACAAATCCAACGGTCCTGCAACACGGGTCTCGTAGGAGGTGAAGTCAGTATTCGGCTCTATCGCCACTAAGTGTGCGGCCTCCGTGGCGGGGTCCATCCACCCATCCTCAGATGGCGCAATTTGTTCCGGATTGAGGGCCGGCGTGGTTGCAGGTGTGATCTCCCGAACACTGTCCGACGACAGAGCTAAATCATGCTCGTCGGGATTGTGCGGCGCACCTGACATGGGCTCGAATCCGTCGAAGATCAAGTCTCCGCAGATGTCGGCAGTGTAGTTCAAGTTTCCAAACCTGACCTGATGGCCAGGGGCGTAGCTCTCGATCTGCTCCAGATGGCCAAGCGAGTTGGCCCGCAGTACGAAGCCACCGAATACGAAGATCTGTCCAGGGAGGAAAACCTCACCCTGGATCGCATCATTGCCGATGATCGAAGGAGCCATCTAGCCTTATGCTGACGGTACAGTGGAACTCTCAATGAAAGCACCAACGTCGGTGTCAAAACCGGCGGATCTCGGGTAGGGGGTCCCGAACTGTGCGTCTAAGGCGGATGGTAACAGGAGGCGGGGGACACAATGTTTACCCAGGTTTGGGCCCTCTCGATGGAGGCAATACCCTACTTCCTGCTTGATTGATCTTGATGATATGAGTATTACAAGAGTTGATCTACCACGAGATCGTAGAGGCTAAACCCTAGAAGCTAGCCTATGGTATGATTGTTGTTGTCCTACAGACTAAACCCTCCTGTTTATATAGACACCGGAGGGGGCTAGGGTTACACAGAGTCGGTTACAAGGGAGGAGATCTACATATCCGTATTGCCAAGCTTGCCTTCCACGCCAAGGAGAGTCCCATCCGGACACGGGTCGAAGTCTTCAATCTTGTATCTTCATAGCCCAACAGTCCGGCCAAAGGATATAGTCCGGCTGTCCGAGGATCCCCTAATCCAGGACTCCCTCATTGACCACAGCATCACGACCTGGCATACCAGCGGCGGCTGAGCTCGCTCGAGGGCCGGGACCTAAGGACGTAGAGTGCTTGCATCTAACCACCTTGCAGGGACATACAGTCACCAAGACTCAAGACCAGGCACAACCTGCCTTGAGGTAGGGCCTCGTGAGTCCCGCGTTGGCTCACGAGTGCCCAGATACACCTCGCAGCCCTGCCGTGCAAGCCACGTGTCAGGGCGGGGCTGGACACGCCCCGGGGGCTCCTCCCGGAGGGGGGCCCCCATCCCACGCTTAAGTGGAAGCACCATGCTCCACACTGGCTGTCGACACTGCCGAGGAGCGGCTATGCCCGTGCACAAGCGGAAGCACTATGCTCCGCGCTGGTGATAAACAACTAAGGGCGACCCCATGGTCGTACCAACCTTAGGGAGCCCAGAGCTCAGTGCCCAGCCTCACCACAACGCCTCCCCTCGGGAGAGCCGCACGAGGGGGCTGCGCTCAGGTCACGCCCAAGTGCACGCCACCCAACCAGGTCCCCCGGACCTGGGCGTCGTGCGCCCCTCCCGAGGCCTCGGCGAGGGCAGGTATGGAAATTTTTTGCGCGTCAAGGGGGACTCCTGAGCATCGCGACTCAGGATCCTAACTGGTCACGTAGCCCCTCACTCCTTGGTCCGTCCTGGTCTCCGGTCGGCCCAATGGCGGTTGAGGTATGCGCGGGGCCGGGCTCTGCCGACGTAGAACATTAATCTATCCCCACGAACTCTCCCTATATGTTGTTTGCGCGTCAAGGGGGACTCCTGAGCATCGTGACTCAGGAGCCTAACTGGTCACGTAGCCCCTCACTCCTTGGTCCGTCCTGGTCTCCGGTTGGCCCAATGGCGGTTGAGGTATGCGCGGCGCTGGGCTCTGCCAACGCAGAACGCAAAGCAAATAGGAAGGAAATCGCAAAATTTCAAAGCAAATATTACAAGCATACTGTCCTCACAATACCAAATGAAAAGTCTAAACGCCTCCACGGGGCCTGATACATTTCGCAGGAACGGAACGGGAAGAATGGGCGCGTGTCACCTCTAGATGTCGCCGTCGCCCGCGGAAGCTGCTCCCTCGTGAGCAATCTTGTCTTCACCTTCACCACCGGCTGCAAGGTCGACGACATCGCTGGACAGAGGAGCGAAGACGAAGCCGTGGAACTTCCTCAGCAAGGCCCCCACTTGATCTTGCACGGCCGCGGCAGCCGCCTCATATTGATCTTCAGCTATAGGCTCCAGCAGCTCGTCAAGGCAAGCGTTGGGGCCGCGAAGGTGCAGGTGGCAAAAGACGCGAGTCAGCGCGGCTGAAGACAGGACGCGAGCTTCTGCCTCCGCCATGGGACCAAGACCATCAACGACCTCCTCAAGCGCCTTCACCATGAGGGGAAGCAGTTGGGCGGGGCCGTCCTCGTCGGTGTCCAGAGGCTTCTCCAGGCCATGCTCGTAAAGCGTCTTCAGCGCCTTGCGAGATCTCTTCTCGAGATCGGCGAAGGCCACGCGGTTTTCGGCCAGGACTCGCGCCTTGGCATCAAGATCGGCCTCCCTTGTCCCCATCTTCCGCTCCAACTCTCCCAACCGGTTGCACTCGGCGGCCTGCTTCTTCCCCAGCTCCGCCAGCTCAGCATCACGGTCCTTGACGGCTTCCTCCCGGGCCTTCATCTCCACCTCCTTCGCTTGGCGGCAGCGTACCTCTTCGGCGTGCTTGTCGCGCAGGCTCTGCAACTCGCCCTCCAGCTCTTGGTAGCGGTCACGGTCGCCCTTGGCGTCTTTCAGCGCCGCCTCACGATCGGCTGCAGCGCTGGCGGCTCCTTGCTTCTCCTTGTCGGAAGCCGCAGCAGCCTGGCCCAGCGCCGCGCGAACTGCCAGGTCGGAGCTAAGCCAGCCAAAGGCCAACTCCAGACGCCCGGCCACGAGGCGCGGGTCCGCGCTCAGGAGATCCGCCTGCAGCTAGGTCATCTCCGAAAGGGCACGCTCCAAGACGGCAGCAGGAGCAGAAGAACTAGGGAGTGGAGGTGCAGCAGTGGGAGGAAGCGACATTATCACCAGGGCTTGGGAGACCGCGGACCCCGGAACAGCTGGGACCTCGTCAGCCGCGCCAAGTACCGGCACCTCCGCAGCCAGCGGGGCCATGGGGGCTGATTCCACGCGGCGATGCTCCTCTTGGCCTCGCGAGGACGATCGGGCTGGGGAGATGCGAGCGCTGCTGCTTCCTTTCTCTGCGGGAGGCACGACCGCTGCGTCTTCCTTCCTCTTCTTCGCCGAAGATGTCAGCCTGATCAACCAAGGGCAAGTATCAGGAAACGACGAGTACAAGCAACGACAAGGCAAAGCTTAAGACACTTACCGATCCAGTGCGACGTATTCCACTGACCGCTTGAGAAGCTTGAAGCCTGACAGCTTCGGGACCTGAGGGGCAGGCGTTCGGGCTCCGGCGGCGCCAGGCGGAGCAGAGGCAGAGCCGGAGCCAGCCCCAGGAGGTGCCGGGGCGGAGGCGGCACCGCGGGGCACCAGCGACGACCTACCCTTCATCGGGATGAGGGGTTGCTCCCTCTCCCCTTGGAAGGCGTCGGCCTCGGCATCATCAGGAAGGGCGCGAAGAATCTCGGCCTTGCTCGGAGGGGAAGTCTCCCCCACCTCTTCCAGGGTCTTCTTCGAGTCCACCTCCTCTTCCCCCTCTCCGCGGGACTGGCCAGAAGACACCTCCACCAGTTTCTGCGCCGTAGGAGCTCCCGGAAGCACCGGTGGCACCAGCCCACGCGCATCAAAAGTCGGCCTGGAGGCGACGAATTCCTCCCGTCCCTGCGTTGGAACAGGGGAACGAAGGCGCTAGGCGGGTACTCCTGGTTGTCCCCGACTATGAGGCGCAGGACGGCGTCCAACTCATAGCCAGGCAGGTCCTCTGGCCTCAGGCGGGTCTTGTTCTCCTCTTCTTCAAGCTCCCAGAGGGGGCGCGCGCGCCTGGAGTGGGGCAACCCGCAGCATCAAGAACTCCCTCAGGAGCATCGGCCCCGTTATCTTGGCCGCCCTCGCGTTGCCTGCCTTCAGGTCGGTCATCATCTGCCCCAAACACCGACGATGCCCGCTCGTCGACAAGCTTTGCCTTGGGCCACCCCTTGCCCTGCCGGGGCGCCTCCGTCGGCAATGCCAGGCTCGGATCGGCACGCTGGGCATCCATCATGACCCATTTGGATCGGATGTTGTCGGCTCTCTTCCCGGTGCTCGAGATCAAGTTGGCCTTGCCGCACACGACGAAGTTAGCGCATCCGGAGATGTGACCCTCGTTGACACGAAGGAAGAAGAAATGGCGAAGCAACGCCACTGACGGCATCACGCCCAGGTACGCCTCACAGTAGTAGGCGAAGATGGACAGGAGGAGGACAGAGTTGGGATTGAGATGCAGCGCCTGCAGACCATAGTGGTCGAGGACCTCATAAAAGAAATCAGAGAAGGGAGGAACCAACCCAATGGCGATGCTGCTCGAGAAGAAGGGGAAGTAGGTGCTTCCGTCGGGGCTCCGGCACGTCGGAGGCAAGCCGGAGCTCGGTCGCCCCCACTCATTGCTCTCGCCCGCCGTCAGCAGGCGCACAGAGGCGAGGCTTTTCTCTGTGATGGTGGGCGCCTCCAGGGCCGGCTCATACCAAGCCGACGCTGAGGAAGTCTTGACCTTGCACAGTGCCATGGATTGCGGGTGCAGGATGAGATTGGGGCGGATCTGGACGTAGCGGCGGCGAGGAGCAAGAAAGGGGATTTGGAGCAAGGCAAGGAAGAAGCAATGAAGGCAAGAACTGCCCGCGCCAGCCTTTTGTCAGGTCAAGCAGTTGCCAAGGCAGCATGGGGAAGCAGAGGCGCCCACGTCCAATCAACCGCCACGCGTCAATCGAGGCCGCAGGCTTTGGGGGCCCGCGGTGCGCCGAAATTGACCCTTGGCTTCGCCGCGAGCCAAGCCCGAGCACACCTTGGGCCCGGGGGCTACTGTCGGCATTCTGGGAACGGGGGTCCCCAGACTTGCCTGCCTGCGGCCCACAGCGTGGCTAAGCGGCAGGCCGTACGGCCCATCTTCATCAACAAGGCATCCAAGACCCTCGCGAGGGTCCGAGTCTCGCGAGGCAGACGACGCAAGACCTCCTCTGGAGTAGCCTAACTAGGCAGGCTCGTGAGGAGCAGAGATATCAAGGCGGGGCAAAACCTCACGAGGCTCTCGTGACGTGAGCCATGATGAACGGCACTAGGCGGGCGCCAACGCGCGCAGCGTCCTTATTTCCTCTTTGGTGCTAAGGAGGCCAGCGCAGGCGAAGAGTACCGAGGCATCAGGCAAAGGTTGCTATATTGATGCAACGAGACCAAGACTAGGAGGACGGCAAGATGGAGGTCATCGTGGAGCCCAAGACGGCGTCACCACCAGAGCTTTTCGCAGGCGAAGACCGCTTTTGTCAGGATAGCTTGTACTAGCTGTCCCCCTTCAAATTTGCCCGCCGTTGTTGGCTCCCTTCCCGCTTGATATTTGGGAAGAGGACTAGGGCCTCTATAAATAGGTCTAGCCACCACAGTAGTAGGCATCGAATCCCCACCCGCACAAGTTCGACAAGCACAAGAACACCTCAACCTCAGGAGGTTGTTCTTCCCTTGTACTGTTCATCATGAGCCCAAGAGACAATCCACCACCACCACACTGGAGTAGGGTATTACACCACAACGGTGGCCCGAACTAGTATAAACCTTGTGTCTCTCTATGTTGCGAGTTCGTCGAGTTCGTCCGCGAGATCTTTGCGAGCTAGGGCGTAGATCGGTAGGAGGGAAAGACTTCGCGTGCACCCCAGTGTTTGAACCTTAAGGGTTTGCCGGAACCCCACATCCGACAGATATAATGAGGCTTATGTGTGAAAGAGTGTATCATATCACGGGGTTTGGATGCACCGGCGAAGTTTGCACCAACTCTCGAGGTGAGAAAGGGCAATGCACGGTACTGAAGAGGCTAGCAATGATGGAAGGGTGAGAGTGCGTATAATCCATGGACTCAACATTAGTCATAAAGAACTCACATACTTATTGCAAAAGTCTATTAGTCATCGAAAGAAAGAACTACGCGCATGCTCCTAGGGGGATAGATTGGTAGGAAAAGACCATCGCTCGTCCCCGACCGCCACTCATAAGGAATACAGTCAATAAATAAATCATGCTCCGACTTCATCACATAACGGTTCACCATACGTGCATGCTACGGGAATCACAAACTTCAACACAAGTATTTCTACAATCCACAACTACTCACTAGCATGACTCTAATATCACTATCTTTATATCGCAAAACTATTGCAAGGAATCAAACATATCATATTCAGTGATCTACAAGTTCTATGTAGGATTTTATGACTAACCATGTGAATGACCAATTCCTGTCAACTCTCTAAATAGATATAAGTGAAGCAAGAGAGTTTAATTCTTTCTACTAAAGATATGCCCACGCTCTAACAAATATAAGTGAAGCAAAAGAGCATTCTACAAATGGCGGTTTTCTATGTGAAGAGAAACAGGCAATCCAACTTCAAATGATATAAGTGAAGCACATGAAGCATTCTATAAAGCCATACTCAAAAGATATAAGTGAAGTGCAAAGAGCATTCTATAAATGAACCAAGGACTATCTCATACCAGCATGGTGCATAAAAGAAAAATGAAAACTAAAGCTAAAGATGCTCCAAGATTTGCACATATCGCATGAACGAAACGAATCCGAAAACATACCGATACTTGTTGAAGAAAGAGGGGATGCCTTCCGGGGCGTCCCCAAGCTTAGACGCTTGAGTCTCCTTGAATATTTACTTGGGGTGCCTTGGGCATCCCCAAGCTTGAGCTCTTGCCTCTCTTCCTTCTTCTCACATCGAGACCTTCTCGATCATCGAACACTTCATACACACAAAACTTCAACAAAAAACTCGGTAAGATCCGTTAGTATAATAAAGCAAATCACTACTCTAAGTACTGTTGCAAACCAATTCATATTTTTATTTTGCATTATAGCTACTGTAATATAACGTTTCCATGGCTTAATCCACTGATAGGAATTGATAGTTTCATCAACACAAGCAAACTATGCATCAAAAACAGAATATGTCTAAAACAGAACAGTCTGTAATAATCTGAACATTCACCATACTTCTGATACTTGAAAAATTCTGCCAAAATTAGGAAAATATTTTTTTTATAGAAAGACAGTGAAAAAAGAATCAGAACCATTTGACGTTCTAGTAAAAAATGTAAAATCGTGCAGTACAGCCAAAGTTTCTGTCC
This sequence comes from Aegilops tauschii subsp. strangulata, assembly GCF_002575655.3. NCBI lineage: Eukaryota > Viridiplantae > Streptophyta > Magnoliopsida > Poales > Poaceae > Aegilops > Aegilops tauschii. Next base: position 395,803,757 of record NC_053039.3, on the reverse strand, counting down.
TGCACCGTACAAACCAACAAGCCTTGTGAACATCCTAAAGGCAGACCTTGGCAGATTATTTTTATAATACAATGGAATTGTACAAGGGTATAATTATTTTTGTTGAAAAGTTTCTGTAATCAAGATTCACAAAGTTTCTGTGAGCATGAACAAAGTTCAAGGCTAGCTCCCACTTCAACAATGCTTGTCTTTCTCACTTTCGCTTTTCTTTTTGAAAAAGTTTTGGGTTCCCCTGTTTATTTTTGTTGTTTTTAAACTATATGAAAGCACTCAACATAAATAAATGACTCTATAAAACTTCCGGGTTGTCTCCCTGGCAGCGCTTTCTTTAAAGCCATTAAGCTAGGCATATAGTGCTCAAGTAGTGAATCCACTCGGATCCCAAGGTATATCAAAGCCAATTTGAATCAACAATGATTTGTAATTTAGTAGTGAGCACAAAGCAACATATATCATGTAATGACGAAGTCTAACTATCTTCCTATGCATAGGCATGTCATAAAAGAACAATGCATGCACACAAAGTAAAGGCCAATGCATAGTATAAACAGTTTCTTGCAATTTTATCGTGTGGGAAACATAGAGAGGTGGAGATGTAGTTCCTCTCTCATAATAATTGCAAGTAGGAGCAGCAAGCACATGCATATTATATTCATCAAAATCATCATGTGCAACGGTAAAGGGCAACCCATCAATATAATCCTTAATAAGAGCAAACTTCTCCGATATAGTGTAGTTTGGAGAATTCAAAAAGATAATAGGACTATCATGCGTGGGTGCAATAGCAACAATTTCATGTTTAACATAAGGAACTATAGCAAGTTCATCTCCATGAGCATAATTCATATTGGCATCTTGGCCACAAGCATAGCAAGCATCATCAAAAAGGGATATTTCAAGAGAATCAATGGGATCATAACAGTCATCATAGCAATCATCCTTCGGTAAGCACGAAGGGAAATTAAACAATGTATGAGTTGAAGAGTTACTCTCATTAGAAGGTGGGCACGGGTGATCAATCCACTCTTCCTCCTTTTGTTCTTCGCTCTCCTCCTCATCTTTTTCATCCAATGAGCTCACAGTTTCATCAATTTCTTCTTCCATAGACTCCTGCAAAATATTAGTCTCTTCTTGGACAGCGGAGACTTTCTCAATAAATGCATCAATATGGGAATTGTATTCATAATTCTCATAGCATTCAATATAGCAAAATTTTCAGGCCTATAAACATCATCATCAAAAGCTTCATACTTTTCAAACAAAGATTCAATTTCATAGCATCCTTAAAAGCACCAAATTCTTCTATTTGTTCAACATCATAGTAATCATATATACCATTAGCATAAGAAGCTAAGGTTTCATTATCATTAAATTTGCATGAAAAGGGAAGGTGTGGAGCCTTCATCCTAGAGCAACAAGTATAATCATATCTCAAGCATAGTTGCCTAGCATACCACTTCAACATATGAATTTGATCCCATAACAGTTTCCCTTTTTGAGTCAAGCGATAATCCCTAAAGTATTCACATTGGTCCAACGTGTCTCCCATTACATAATTGAATGAGGTTTTCTCAGGATTATCAAAGTAGTACATAATATTTTTCACATAACCAGCATCGATGGTTTTAGGAGGTTCCCCATCTCCATGAGTAGCAAGTAAACCTAGCTTTTTGGTATTTTGTGTTCCATATCCATAACTAAAGATAGAGAACTAAGAACAGCAAATAAAAATTACTTAGTGATAAAGCAAACAAGCACACACGAGAATATTCACCCCACGCCATGACTCCCCGGCAATGGCGCCAGAAAAAGGTCTTGATAACCCACAAGTATAGGGGATCAATTGTAGCCTCTTTCGATAAGTAAGAGTGTCGAACCCAATGAGGAGGTAAAGGTAGAACCAATATTCCCTCAAGTTCTATCGACCACCGATACAACTCTACGCTCGCTTGACGTTCGCTTTACCTAGAACAAGTATGAAACTAGAAGTACTTTGTAGGTGTTTTTGGATAGGTTTGCAAGAATATAAAGAGCACGTAAATAAAAAGTAGGGGCTGTTTAGATAAAGACACAACTAAATTAGTTTTAGTAAAGAGCTTTTTGTTACGAGAAAGTTATTTGTCCCTAGGCAATCGATAACTAGACCGGTAATCATTATTGCAATTTTATTTGAGGGAGCGGCATAAGCTAACATACTTTCTCTAATTGGATCATATGCACTTATGATTGGAACTCTAGCAAGCATCCGCAACTACTAAAGATCATTAAGGTAAAACCCAACCATAGCATTAAAGCATCAAGTCCTCTTTATCCCATACGCAACAACCCCCTTACTCGGGTTTGTGTTTCAGTCACTCACGCAACCCACTATAAGCGAATCATGAACGTATTGCAACACCCTACAACGGGAATCCCTCGCGCTTGCGCGACATGGAGAGCACCATAGGACAGCACCAATAATAAAACATGCAACTCAAACCAATCATGATCTTCAATTAACCCATAGGACAAAACGGATCTACTCAAACATCATAGGATAGCCATACATCATTGGGAAATAATATATAGCGATGAGCACCATGTTTAAGTGGAGATTAGAGTGGGTAAAAGAGGGGTTACACCGCTGCATAGAGGGGGAAGAGTTGGTGATGATGGCGGTGAAGTTGTTGGTGAAGATTGCGGTGATGATGATGGCCCCCGGTGGCACTCCAGCGCCACCGGAAGCGAGGGGGAGAGAGCCCCCCTCCTTCTTCTCCTTCCTTGACCTTCTCCCTAGATGGGAGAAGGGTTTCCCATATGGTCCTTGGTCTCCATGGCGTGGGAGGGGCGAGAGCCCCTCCGAGATTGGATCTGTCTCTCTGTCTCTCTCTGTTTCTGCGTTCTTGTCTGCTGCCCTTTCACCGTTTCTTTTATATCCGTAACTCCGATTGGGTTGAATATTTCGCCCAGATTTTTCTCATAAAATTAGCTTTGTTGCGGCAAAAGAAGAGCGTCAACCGCCTTACGGGGTGCCCGCGAGGGTCCAGGGCGCGCCTGCCTCCCTGGGGCGCGCCCCGTGCCTCGTGGCCCCCTCAGGCACCGTCTCACGTTGATTTTACTTCCCAAAAATCATAAATATTCCAAAATAGTTCTCCGTCCATTTTTACCCCGTTTGGACTCCGTTTGATATTGGGTTTCTGCGAAACATAAAACATGCAACAAATAGGAACTGGCAGTGGGCACTAGATCAATATGTTAGTCCCAAAAATAGTATAAAAAGTTGCGAAAAAGTATATGAAAGTTGTATAATATTGGCATGGAACAATCAAAAATTATTGACCAGAATGACAGCTCTACGTATGGTTTGACCAGGTGGGTCCCGACTGTCAGGCACTTCCTTGCCTGCGAAGATGTAGCTGGTGGGTCCCAGCAGTCAGGGGGCGAATCGTTTTTTTTTGCCCGGACGCACTGCCTTGCGTGCGAAGATGTAGCTGGTGGGTCCTAGCAGTCAGGGGGAAATGTTTTTTTCGCGAAATACGGTGGCCCGTCTGGTGGGTCCCCGCTGTCAGGTGGAGGAATAATTATTTTGCGCATAATACGGAGGCACTTCCTTGCTGCGGCCGTGGACCCAGCTGTCAGCCTCTCCACGTATAGTCCACGTCCGATGCAAGCCGTTCCTTGACCACGTTGACCACGCCGCACCGAGAGCACCAGGGCGGTGGACGATGGCGTGGCCTAGGAAGGGGACGACGCGGAGCCGGGGAAGACGCGGCAGTGGATGCCGACGCGTAGAGGAGTACGAGGGTTCACTGGTTCACTGCGGTGTGAGGCTGCCGTCGCCGCAGAATAAGAGGGGTTGTGGGTGAGTGGAGGGATGGCCTGGCCAGCGGTGGGAGTAGTAGGGGCGGTGAGGCCTCTGCGGCAGCACAGCCGGCCACGGGAGGCAGGAGCATGAGGCACGACCGGCGCTGGTTTGGGCGGCTGGAGCAAGAAGATCAGAGGTTGAAGAAGCACTACGGCCGTTGGATGGACATCGTACGGTCACTGGATCTAGAATCGTGCATATTGACTAAGTTGACAAAGCCCTCCGTCCCCGTCAACTTTGTAGGCCCACAAATCAGCCTGCCACTATACTGGGTCCCAGCTAATAGGGGGAGTATTCATTTTTTTGTGCGTAATAAGGAGGCACTTCCTTGCGTGCGAAGATATAGCTGGTGGGTCCGAGCTGTCAGCGGCGGTAACATTTTTTTCGCGAAATACAGAGGCCCTTTCGGTGGGTCCCAGATGTCAGGTGGAGGAATCATTATTTTGCGCGTAATAAGGAGGCATTTCCTTGCGTGCGGCCGTGGACCCAGCTGTCAGCCTCTCCACGTACAGTCCACTTCAGATGCATGTCGGTCGTTGAGCACGTTGACCAGGCCATGCCGAGAGCACCAGGGCGGTGGACGACGGCGAGGCCTAGGAAGGAAACGACACAAAGGCAGGGAAGACTCGGCAGTTGTTTCCCATGCGGAGGGGAGTACGACTGTACGAGGGTTTACTGGTTCGTCTGCCGTCGCCGGAGAATAACAGCAGGTGTGGGTGAGTAGAGGGATGGCTAGGCCAGCGATGGGAGTATGGTGAGGCAGTGAGGCTTGCGTGGCAGCACAGCCGGCCGCGGGGAGGAGAGAGCAGGCAGTCCCGCCGACGCTTGTTTGAGCGGCTGGAGCAGGAAGAGCAGAGATTGAAGAAGCACGACGGCCGTTGGATGGACATCCAACAGTCACTGCTTGTGCTTCAACCTTTTTTAGCAAAGCCTCAAATTTGTGGAAAACACCATGCAACCCATCTGCCATTATTTCTAATAATTTACAGCCCATTTGCTAATTCTTAAGGTTTTTTTGGAGCCCATATTCTTTTTGTTAGCATTACAGCCCATATTGTGGCCACGGTTAAAAATTTATACGAAATTTTGCATATTTCGGTGCGTCCGAACTGTTTTTAATCCTGAAATTTCGAGTCACGTTCAAACTGATTTTAGAAATAAATATATATCAATATAAAATCCAACAAATTGTTCACGCTTAAAAATCAATGCAATTTAAAATCTCGATATGAAAAAAAGAAATTTGAAACTAATTGCCGGTCTGATGTGTTTTAAAAATGTACAACCCATTTCTCATTATTGATAGGCCATTTTCTCGGCCAGCCGAATGAAAGCTCTCCTCGTCTTGAAAGATTTGCAGCCCAACCGGCCTGACAAAGCGACTTACTTGGCAAATCACAAAAAAATTGGGCTGTGGCCGTGGACCCAGCTGTCAGCCTCTTGACGTACAGTACTCTTCCGATGGAAGTCGGTCGTTGACCACATTGACCATGCCGGGCCGAGAGCACCAAGGCGGTGGACGACGGCGAGGCCTAGGAAGGGGACGACACGGAGCCGGGGAAGACGCGGCAGTGGATGCCCACGCGGAGAGGAGTACGAGGGTTCACTGGTTCGGCTACGGTGTGAGGCTGCCGTCGCCGCAGGGCCTGGCTAGCGGTAGGAGTAGTAGGGGCGATGAGGCCTCAACGGCAGCACAGCCGGCCACTGGAGGCAGGAGCAGGCGGTCTCGCCGGCGCTGGTTTGGGCGGCTGGTGCAAGAAGAGCAGCGATTGAAGAAGCAGCAAGACCGTTCGATTCAAATCCAATGGTTACTGCTGCTAGAATCGTTTGTTGACTAAGTTGACAAGCCCTGCATACGCGTCAACTTAGTAGGCCCACAGGTCAGCCTCCCAACCGGTGCGTCCGAGATTTTGAAAGTATGTGGGAAATTTTGAAAATTCGCAAATTTTTGCTGGGGAACAAAATATTCTTAATCCAAAAATTAGTAGCCATACTAAAACAAATTTAAAAATAAATTAGTACTATGTCATGTTAAATCCAATGAAATACGTATAAGATATCAGTGAAGAACAAAAATAAAAAAAGAAACTAATATCCCATTTGCTATAATTTTTTGGGAATTTTCAACCCCTTTTGATATTACTTTTAACAGACACTGACCATACACTTTGGCCAGGCCGGAATGCATCCCTCCTCGTCTTGAAAGATTTGCAGCCCAGTAAGTCGGAGAAAACAAATAGGCCTAGCTTGGGTATTCTTTAAAAATAAATACTGGGCTACCTATTTTCCCAAAGAAAAAACTGCTGGGCTGGTCATGTTGTTAGGCGGGACACAGAGACCGCACAACCCAGTTTATAGCCTGCTCCTCCGAATTACTACTAAAAAAAGTTGTGCAATTCTGTCGTTAATTGACTATACGTTGAAAATGATGTGGGTCCCAGATATCAGCAGGGTGGATTAGAGTAAAAAACGAGGGGTTCATCTGAGTAGTAAAAGAGGCGCTTGCTTGTGTTTGGGAGTGGACCTGGTGGGTCCGTACTGTCATACTCACAACTATCGTCCTCTCTCAATTCACTATGTTGATAGGGACTGTTTTGAAAAAAAACTATGTTGACAGGGCTGGACCGCGGCGCCGCGGCGAGCGCACCAAGTCGGAGGATAAAGTGCTGTCGTCAATGTGCTAGGCTGGGTTGGACATTCTTATTGAAAAATAAAAATGGACCGGATCTATTTACGACGTTTACTACGATTTGCATGGGTCTGCTGGTTGCAGGAAGAAAATGCTGGGAGAAAGAAGACTGGTCGCTATCTTTGCCGAAGAATAATATCGACTGAATGTAACGACACTATCATAGGAAATAATATCCTCCTGTTAAATCGTGAATTTAAAGAACTGGTGCATGATCATTTAGTTTTATTTATTTATTTACTTATTTATGTTTAGGGGACCATGAGCATGTACGTCGCCCGGATTCATGTGAGAGCCTCCCTTCCAGTTAATTATGGGCTTCTCTATTGGGCCTTCATCAGTGGGCTGCATGTTATCAACAAGTGGAAAATGTGTTCCGTATGAAAAATAGTATGCGCTACGTACGGTATGGGGCACTAAAGAATCGAACCATGCAACGATTTCCAAAACATTGTGTTTGTCGTTCTAACAACACATTTATTCAACCAACAGACGAAATATACTACTGATTGTACATTGAAAACAGCGGCAGCAGCAACCAGGGTTGGGGGTGCAACAGAAGCAGTAAGAAGGCCAGAAGAGTGAAGGCGCGGCGCTCTCTTCCAAACCAAACATCAGCCATCATTACAAAAGGGCAACCCAAAGAGAACAAGTGTATGCATCAAACTAAATAAAGATCCTACTACACCAAGTGTACGCATCTAACTAACTGGCTCAGTTAGACGTTACTATTTATTAAGCTGTGGAGATTGGCTGACGGCTTGAACTGACAGGGGAAACTCCAGCCAGCAGGTCGAAGTATGATTTGCAACCCTCTCTCCTATTTTGGGTTGCAGAGCGTGGCGGCACATATCAGGGCAAGGTGCATGCAGAGACGCATGGTACGTTGTGTACACACAGTTTTGCCTGATGAACAAAACCGCGCTGCCATCATGATCCTTGTCGTCGGTTATCTCCTGGTTAATCGTATAATTCAGTCCGACAAACAGAGAGCGTGTACCAAGGCTACTTACCAACCTCCAATCAAAAATTCCTGAAGGCCCAGAGAAATTGGGATCCTGCTCAAAGACCTTGCAGTGACTGTGATTGTATTCCGCACAACAACACGTCCGGTACATGCGAACGATCATCAATCGTTCGCCGTCGTCTGATTGAGCCAGGAACCACCTGCAACTGCCATGCCACTTTTCTTTGAAAGGTTCTGGGATTAGGAAGGGTAGGGACACCAGGCGGCCTACAACATCATATCAAGTTGGAGTCAAATAACCCTCAAAAAAAAGTTGGAGTCAAATAAAAAAGCGCTCTTGATGTAGTCAATCTTAAGAACAGCATGTTATGAGCATGAATATTTTTCAGTAAATGTTGACAGTAATATAAGCAAGCCATCATGATATCATAGGAAAGTAACATACTGCTGTAACAGCCGTTTGTAGTGATGACTGGAGTAGGCCAGCAATACGTCCAGCCATAGAAGGAGTCGACAGAGTCAATGAAGCCCTTGTATTCAATGGCATCAGAGAACCATGGAGGATGTATGATCCTGCGATGGACGTGCAGATTTATACACTTACCGCAGTGACCTATCAGATAGGCGAGACCGCGGTTGAAGAATGCATTTAGCCTGAAGTCTTTATAATTCGCAGATCTTGTGGGCACTTGGCAGATTACAACCTTGAGCAAATCAAACTTGGTATCATGTTAGCTACTTTAAGATTCCGAGTATTCTGGGCCGCGATGCCAAAGCAGTGCAGTGTTAATCGAAGAAAGGGGGATCAATCGCCGGGTGTAGACCTCCACGAGCATCCAGCTGCCGCGACCGTCGACAAGCACCATCCAAGACGTGTTCAAGCCGACCCAGTACATACCGTTAATGTAGTTGAGGGTGGCGGGGAACGGATCGCAGTCAAGGGGGTTGATGCTCGCCACCCTACGATCGTTATGCTGCGTGACATGCCGTTTCTGAAGATCAGGCGGCGTCAACCCCCTTGAGTAAAAAGCTCCGGCCTGAGGGCTTTGAGTAGACGGTACAACCCCGACGAGCACGCGGCGAGCGGCATGGTACTGATATTGTCCACACGCGAAACAATGAGCTTGATTACCTCTGTGGGGAGCGAATTCCCGCCACTCTTTCGGCGGATGCTGCTCAGTTCTGCCATTGTTAGTGCTTGGGTTTCGGACGAGGGGGGGAGGCGCCTTAGCGGGGATGGAAGAGCAGACAAAGATGGATAAGCGAATATGTGCTGCGGGAAGTGGACATGTGATGATGACTACGGCAAGCCGCCTGACGTACGAGACACATACCAGCAGCATATGGTCATATCGAAGTCAGACAACTTGCTTGAGTGATCACAGTACTGGTACTCCCTACAGTACCTGCTACTATGCCCTAACTTGCTTGAGCAGAGTAGTAGTGGAGTAGGACTCTGCTCTACTACTAGCACCGGAGGAGTAGTATGTTCTAATCTAAAATGGTTACAAACTTCAATGCCCGAGTGTGGAACGACTATGAACCGCCATCGGTGCTAACTCCAATCCTACAAGTCATGGATTTGTTTCTTTTTAACTTTCTGTACGAATCTTTAGCCAGCCTGCAAGTCATGTACACTGTACTGACAGTGGAACCCACAGAGTACTTAGAATGCAAGATTAAGGATGCAATTAACTTTTTATAGAGGGAGAATCATACACGCAATTAACTCAAATGGATTGGACGTGACTCTATTATTCTCCAACGGCAACCGGCAAATTTCCTCCCGCGGGCCGGAGTAGGTTTCTCGGTTTGCATGCGGGTTTAACGGAGGGGTTTGATGGAGGCGAGGAGGCGTGTTCAGCCGGGCGTGCAATGGACGGCGCAGTATTATTCGATTTGACAACTACAACTAGTATATTATAAAAAACAAAGAAGAGTAGTAGAGATAGAGATAAGAATAGAGACTAGGGAGGAGCACTATCTACTGCTTCGTGGGCTACTCCTGCGCTCCATTCGGCGGCCGCAACGTCCCCTACAGCCACTCCCTCCTGCGCTCCATTCAGCGGGCGCTGTTGAAATTTGGGGAGCGCACTCTCGTGACTGCTAGCAGCGACGACTTCACCGATGACGACTTCTTCCCCGACCTCGGCAACCTCTTCCTCAACGACATGGGCGACAACCTCAACGCCAATGGTGCTGCTCCCGTTGCACCATATGTGTTTCTATCCTTCCTGTTTGAAATCGTGGTAGAATTCATGTTTCTAGTCTGTGTCCTAGATTCGATCTGTTCATCTACTATGCTAGTCCGCATGATTAGTTTAATCTCTGTTATAGCCGTCATGATTTATTTTGTAGTAAATCTCATAGTAACTTGCCTATATATTCAACTGGCGGAACGTCCCCTACAGCCACTCCCGTTTCATGGACGGCCTGGTCGATGCCTCCAAGGAGCCCTTCATCTACTGCTATGAGTGCCCGGTGCCATTTTGGGGCTCGCCGGCGGACATCGTGCATCACCTGACACAGGCGTGCGGCGATCACTACTAGCCCTTGGCGAAGAACATCAAGCATGAGACGTGCTACCCGTTCACCATGCCGGAGTCGCTGGAGGATCAGCGCCGCCTGCTAGTCTCGGAGGAGGACGGCAGCATCTTCCTCTTGATCGTGGCCACCGGCGAGGCCCGCGCAGCCTGCCACCACATCTCTGTAGTGTGCGTCCGGGCGACGCCGCTGACGCTGACACTGACACGAGGCCGATGTACGTGTGCGTGCTCACTATTACTACCCATCGGACGTACGTGGGCGGCGACACTCGCTACGTCAAGCTGACTTGGACTCTGCCGAGCTGGGACCTTCCCGCCGATGTGGACATGGAAGACGCACGGTATTATTTGACCCCCAACGATGTGCACGGGGACTCCAAGGAGGTTCACCTGGACATCTGCATTATCAAGTTAAATGTTGATCATTAGTTTCACTCAATGTAATCCGCTGTCTAAGCATGTGGAGACTTTCATGCATGATCTTGCTCTATTGGAGTATCGCACATGAATAAAAGTGTATCCATTTATGGTTTAGTCTAGAATCTCATGTATGAATTTTTACTACAGTACTGGTGAAAGACTTATGATGAACCATTTCTTACATATCCTCTGCCCCCTTTCAAGTCATCCTGATTTAATCCCTCCGTCTAGGTGCATAAGGGCATGGTTAATACTTAAATAGTATAGCCAACTGTTGACTATAAGAAAGTGCCATGTCATCTGTAGCCAACATGTATAACAATGGATACTCAAAAACTAATTCTTGAAGATCATTTCATGCAAAGCACAATAAGAGTTATTTCTTCACAAGTTTTGGATGCAGGTTGAATAGTTTGAACGCTTTTGTTTGCAAAAGATACTTTTTTATCTATTTCACCCGGATGTTTGTGAGCTCTAGTGATGAAATAATATCCGAACAAACCTATTGATACCCGTTACACATGAGATGACCCCCACATCATTTGTCAAAATAAACAACTCCCCGATCAATGCATTTCACTCTTCCGTGCAACGCACGGGCACCTTACTATAGATTAGTGCGACCAAAAATTGAACTAACATTATATATAGTACGATAAATGATGATGCATGTCACCTAAAATTATAGGAGTATCATTGAAAACTATGTTCAACTACGAATCCAACGATATTGTTTTTGTTGACATGCACTAACATTTTGTTAGTTAAATCTCCAGTCAAATTCAATGGGGGATAAACCACGACCGATGTAGTCGTACTAGTGTAGAGGGCGGCGCTGCACGGGAGTCTCACCCCGCTCGTGGCGCGGCAGTAAAGCCGTCATATCACAAAACCCAACCACTCCCAGTAATAAGTGGTCTGGTAAAATAAACGGACAAGCAACCATCACATCCCTCCTTCTTTTTTGCATTTCATCTCTCTGCATTTAGTTTCTCCGGTCCATCTCGCACACTCGATCCCTAGCTACTACTCCTAGTATCCCTAGCTGCTACTCCTAAGGCCAGTTCTTTTGGCGGCTTCCCCGGCTTTTCCCATAAGACTAGTCACAGTGGAGAGTAACATTAAGGCGCCTCACTCATTTATTTGGGCTTCTAAACTACTACTAGTAGTACCTCCGTCCTGGTTTATTCCTCACCATTGTAATTTTGGCTAAATTTTGACCAAAGATTAAACTGATAAAATGTTAGTGCATGTGACATGCACTAACATTTCATTAGTTAAATTTATGATCAAAATTTGACACAGATTACAATGGGGACCAATAAACCAGGACGGAGGTAGTAGTTATGGGATTACTAATCTAGAAGCCTAAAAGAACTGGCCCCTGGTGCTCCTACTAGTAGTAGTACTCAAGTTGGAATTCCAATTGCACTGCACAACTTGTTAGGCAAAAAATTCGATACAGGGTGTAGGAAGCGGTTTGGGAATTTGCATGCCTTTCCGACCAGTGAGATACTCCGTACAAAGTACGACAGAGAAATAACCACAGAGAAGGAAGCTAAAAGTAAACAATCAAACGAGCATTTTTGCATTTGTTTTGCATTGAATCGTTTCACAAGCTTGACTAGTGTTGTTTTTCTACTTCTACAAAAACCGCATCGTAATGTTAAAACGTGCATTTGCACGTACATAAGTAATAGTAGTACTCCCTCCGTCTAGGTGTATAAGTCTTCCCTCCTTCTTGGTCACGGTGCACAACCAAAGATGACTTATTGACCTGGACGGAGGGAGTAGCACAGTCTGCAAGCATATATAGAGAGAGATGTGTAGTGCGATAGTATATAGTAAAGTTTGTGCTATATGCACGTACTTGCAAAATGCGTACGAATACACAAGGTTTCCAAACTTTCCCTTTTACATACTTAATTAAGGATGCTAATAATTCCTGAACATTCAGGATTTATCATTTGCGTCCCAAAACTAATGAGATCGCCTTACGAAACACAAATTATACTCCTACTAAAAGCCACGGCGCTCACAGGAGCGCTTGCGGCACGCCACGAGTGCCCTGGTGCGCGGCCGTTTCCCAGAGCGCCGACACAACGCCTCTTCCTCAGCCTCGCAACTTGTGAGGTGCTGATTGGCGGCTTGTCGGCGGGCGAGCGCGATCTCACCGGTGTGGTGATCCGGGCCAACAGGTACTCCTCCTCGCTGGAAGCGTGCACCCGGTCCACGTACCACCAAGCGTAGATGAGGCGCTTGGGCCCGACTACACTCAGGGCATCAGCATGGGCGTCCTCGGCCACCCTCACGGCCCTCGCACGAGCCTTCTGCCAAAGAGCCAATTGCCTGACTCTCTCAGACGCGACATAGGCCTCCCAGGCAGCTTGTTCCGCGGTGCGCTTCTCTTCCTTGGCCTTCTTCTCCGCCTCTATTTTGGCGCGCTCTGCTGGAGGCAAAGCCTCCCACAAGGCGACATCCATTTCTTTCCAAAGCTCCTCAAGGCTGGGGGGCTCGGCGGACGGCACGGCGTTCTCCTCGTAGCGGGGAGCCGACGCGTCCTCCGACGCGCATGCTGGCGAGATTGGGAACGCCGACGCGTCCACCTCGACGCGTCGCGACAAGGAGCGGAATGCCGACACGTCCTCCTCGACTAGTGGCGGCGAGGAACGGAACGGCGATGCGTCGCGTCACGGCGAGGAGCGGAATGCCGACGCGTCCTCCTCGACTAGTGGCGGCGAGGAACGGAACGGCGACGCATCGCGTCGTGGCGAGGAGCGGAACACCGACGCGTCCTCCTCGACTAGTGGCGGCGAGGAACGGAACGGCGACGCGTGACCGTCTACGCGGTGCAGCGAGGGGCGCCTAGGGCTTGGGAGGGGCGATGCCATGGTGGTCGAGGTGAGAGGGAGGGGGAGGAGATAGCGATGAACGTGAACGTGAGGGGGAGGAGATAGCGATTTCGTGGAGGCGCAGTATTTATAGCGAGCAATGGCACACCTACGTAAGATATGGACTGAGCTGCACTAACTTAACTGCAGGTCCAGTTGCGTCACTGACATGTGGGCCAGACCCCTATTGGGCCCATATGTCAGTGACCCAATGCACCTGCAGTTAAGTAATAGCTACGTGGGCATATTTGTTGGAGTAAATTACGGGGGAGGGAAGGGGTGGAAATATTGCTAGTCACAACGGATTGGACGAGCGCGGGGGGAGGAGAGTCATGCATGCAGATTTTTTCCACATGGGGTGGAGTGGTGGGACCACCGGAGGGAGAAGGAGAGTCTGGCAGGCATATTGTTTCCACACATGGAGAGGAAAAGATTTGGAGGCGAACGGGCTTCCTGCAGGTATGGGGAACGGTGCATAATAAGTCTCATCTTTCATGTCGGGCTAGGTATAGTCTCAAGTCATTAAAAACATACACGCCCCACACATGTTCATATTTCAAGGTGCACTAAATTATTGCATGCGATGATTAAGGCTGGCCATAATGGTGGTATCTTAGCTGGTATCATGCACATGGGAATAGCAAACATGCTGATGTGGCAAAGAATTAAAGAAGAGAGGGGGGGTTAGAGTAACTAGTGTTCATGCATGCATTGGTAAACACATTTTTTGTGAAGAATTACAAAAACTATTCCACCGCCTCTATCTTGCTAAGAGTAGGTGAAATTTTTGAATCGAGCCCTTTAAACTAGAAGGGAGGTAGTAGTACTCTAATAGCTAACCTTGGCCCTATTTGGATCCATGTGTTAGAGTTAGTTTGGGTTAGTTTGAACTCAACTAACCCAAAAAAATCTAACCCACCCAAGAGGTGCTTATTTGGGTTAGGTCTTCTCGGGACACTAAAAAACACATTTTTCTCTCACTCTCCCGGCAGCAGATCCCTCCCCACATCCTCGAAGCTTCTCGTCCTCTCCCTCCCTCCCTCCCTCTCGCACCGCCCATGAAGGCACCTCGCCGTATCCGCGCTCCATCTAACACTGTCATCCAAACACCTCTTTCGCTAGAGTTACTTCAGGGTTAGTTCAGGATTAGAATCTTTAACTCATCTAATAGTAGTTCTTATACTCGTTATAATCAGTATTGTAGATATTGATATTTTTAATATAAATGGTTGACGGAAGTAAAAAGGACCAGAGGGAGTATCATGCATGCGGAGTAGGCAATTTTTTTTGCTCATTTATAGCCGGTCGAAGTCTCAAAGGGCGCGACCGCGCGAGGGAGGCGAAGGTCGTGGGAGGCGCGATGGTTGACGGAATTAATTGAAGTTACACACAAGCCGGCATGGCGTGCGAACAGGCAGAAGCTATACCTTCAGGCCTATGATATGGGTCTAGTAGACATGACATCTAGTGGGTCCCGCATAGTTCTCGAGAACTCTTTGGGGGCTTGCAGCCGTTTATCCACCGGGCAAGCCAGCAACCCCACGTTGTTCGCATTCCCTACTCGTCCCCGTCTTCTACTAGTACAGTACCTTACAACAGTTCGCTCCCAGTCGTCCCGTCCACATTACAGCAGTTCCACTAATCCTAACCCTCCTCCCAAATCCATGGCATCCCAAATCTCCATGATCGGCGGTGAGTACAACGTTAGAACCATCACCGGCGATGAGTTCGACGTCATCTACACCCGTTCTTCCGCAACGGTGAAAGAATGCCTTGCTCGCTTCAAACGCATGTTCGAAAACCGCTTGACGAGGGGGGGGGAGGTTGATTTCGTGAATGTATTTGTGGGAATATGTGTCGATGACATATCAAACAAAATTTTGCATGCAATGTGTGTGAAATGGAGGCCTATCCATATCATATATAGAGGGTCGGGCGAACCACGAGAAGAGAGGGAGGGATCTTAGATATCGATAGAGTCGAAGAGAGGATCAAGTGGGTGGGAGCGAGATCGATGAAGAGAGCCATCGAAATTGTGTGTGTGTGCAAGTCAAAGATATAGGGCGACTGACCTAGCTACCGGAACATTAGAGGGCACAGGTCAAGTTTGTGTGTGGCAGGGTGTGACGACCAAAAATTTTATTTTTGGTTTTATCAAAATCCTTATTTGATTTGAAGGAGGGTTTTTAAATTTTTCCTCTAAAGAACTCTCCCTCTCAAAAATTTCCTTTTTGTGACAAGTATTTTGTTTGGGTTCACCCAAGACTTGATCTTGGTCTTGGAGGTTTTTCTCCATCTTATGTTGACTCTTCACAAATGTTTTTCATTTGGGACAATTATTTTTGAAAATCTTTTTAAATAGCCTATGGCTTTTGGAGTGATCTTTTCTCTTTTCAAAATCTCCTCTTGCCATGACATGAGTGGAAATCCCCTCCCAAAAGCCATCTCCCATCTTTGTGTCAAGATATACTTCAAATCCAGCAAGTTGGACCTCCCCATGATTTTTCTTCCATTTATTTCTTATCAAAAATATTTTCTGCCTTCTACTTTGGCTCTTGGAGATTTACAAAGGAACTACCATTTTCTACCTTGAGTTTGGCCTCCAAACAAATTTCCCTGGCTAGTCCTTAGAGCCCTCAACCAAGATCCATGATGATCCACTGGTCTCGAGTTCAAATATTTCAAATTGTGCTTGCTGCAAGTTTGGACCAGATTTGGCAAATTTGATGAAATTCATTTGTTTTCTCCTCCTAAAAGTCTGAGAAAATTCAGGCAGCCTCTGGATGCATTGAGAGGTCACCTCACCAAGTCCCAGCTCCAGAAAAAAATTTCTTCATGCCAAATCATTTCGTCGAGCACCTGAAGGGCACTGTTACTGTCAATGTTCAGAAATTCAGTGATACAGTTTCAGTGAGCACTGTCGTTTTCTTCAGAACCCGTTCTCGATCTCGCCAGTAGCCGCGGTGGCGCCGTGCGCCCTGTGCCTCCTTCTTATCCCTGCGCCGCATGATCGCCTAGAAGCTTGCGGGCGTCGGCGATGAGCAGGTGGAGGTGCGCCGCCCCGTGAGCGACGGCAGCAGCGCACTTTGCGGCTGCCAGAGAGGCGCAGCGTTGGACGGCGCCGTCCAGCGCCGCCCAAGCCACCAGAGGCCACCGCGTGGCCATCCACTCACCCGTGAACGCTGCAGTCCGTCGTCGTGAACTGGTAGGCGCGGAGCGCGCTCTCTGCCGCCGCCGTGCCCGTACGGCCGTCCCGTCGAGGATCGGCGCATTACGCCTAGCGCAACCGAGGTTTAGTGGGGGAATGGCACCAGTGATCCTCGCTGATGGTGCCTAGCCGCTTAAACCCCCTGCCCAACCTCTACCTCGCCGTAATTCCTCGCCGGAGCTATCCCGTTCACGGCCACCCCCTCGGATCGCCTATAAAAGGAGGTCCCGAGCTTGAACTCGAACCCGCACCACCTCTACACACCACCAATACCACGCCAAGCCACTGGAAGAGCCCTGAGGGAGCCTTCTTCCCCAACTCCGGCCGTCTCGACCCGCCACGGGATCCAGCTCGATTCACCCCTGTGCGTGCACCCCTACCCCTCAGCTCTTGCCAGTAACCTCCTAGTACACCCACTCTTCTGACCGGCGCATCAATTTGGAGTTTGTAGCACCCACCGGAGTACTCCACCATCGCCCGAACCACCGTCCGCCGGAGAAAGTGTCGCCGTCGACGTGGTGCTCTCCGACGGCCAAGTCCACCACCCACCGACGCGGAAGATCACCCTGAACCTGTTGGTACCCTCCGATCTCTCTGCCTCGCAGTAGTTCAACGCGGGCGACCACCGCAGCCTTCGGGCGCCGGCAAGCTCCGTTGGGAGTTTTTGAACCTGACGGGTGGGACCCCCCGTCAGCCTCTCTTCTATTTCCCCTCGAACCGTTTTCTGAAAGCGCCTTCGGGCAAAGTGCATTTTCTCTTTGGGCTGGCGCATTTCATACCGAACTGTTTTCTGTTTTCTCAAACAAGCCCCTGGATCTTTTCTGTTTCATCACAGATTGGTCCTTGGACTAAAACCCTTATATCTTTTTAATAAAAGATGATTTTTGATTGATTCTTTTTCTGTCAGTCTTGTATTTTTGTCTAGTTTTTTATAGTATTTATTTGGAAATTTTTTGGAACAATTTGTATGCACGCAACGATTTTCACGTTAGTGTACGGTTTCGTTATACCGTAGGTTCCCCAGGAGGTGACGGAGCCGCAAACTTCGCCGAGCTAGACTCCGACTTCACCGAACCAGGCAAGCATGTTTGAACCTTTGATATGATAGGTGTTTTGCATGTTTGCTTGAATGGTTTGTGCATGGCATATGAGCATCGGTGAGTATTACGTTGCATGCAAGGCAACCAACCGTGTGTTCGAAGTTACTGTGATCTTTGATGAGAGATGACCTGATCATGTGGTGACATGAAAGGTAGTAAGGTGGTATTGTTGTAGCATGCCAGTCTTACGGCATGCGATAAACTCCGACGTTAACGTGGACGGAGCCATGTTACCGTTCTTCCCCTTTCGTGCTGCCACAGGTTTTCTGCGAAGAATACGGTTTAGTAAATTGTTAACCTCTTTCCTTGTACACACCAAATAGAGGGGCCGGGATGAGGGTTCCATGGCCCTGGATTAAAGCCAGTCATCCGGTCAGGGGGCATGGGTGTTTCCAGTTGGGACCGAGAGGGGGGCACCCCTTAGAGCGCGCGGTATAAATTTGATCCCATGCTACGCGAGGTTGTAGCCTCCCCGTCTCAAAGTTTTTCTTGAACGTTGCCGAGGGTGATTCCTGGCATCGGAATGTTGAATGGGTGTGTACTGGTTAGATGTGTTTCTCCTAAAACACCGTAAACGGAACTAGTCCCTTGTGACTACTGAAATCCGTTGGCTGTGGTTAAATAGTACAAACTCTGCAGAGTCAAATCCTTCCGAGTCATCATGTCTATGGTCAAGGACCGTGGCCAGTATATCCATATCCATGTCAGTCCCCGTGGTAAATCCCCGGTGAACAAGCTTGAGTGGTAAACCCGGTTGAATTGTTATTCCTGTGGATGGACTAACCTTTTATTTATCTCATATCTGAATATCCCCTTGAAATGATTTAAATTCATGAGCTGCTGAATTATCAAGTTATGAAATATAAGCCCTTTATGTGATGTCGCTTAGACGTCCGACTGTGGCATCCTTGTCATCTACTTTCGATATAAGCCCTTTATGTGATGTCGCTCAGACGTCCGACTGTGGCACTCTTGTCATTTACTTTTGATATAAGCCCTTTATGTGATGTCGCTTAGACGTCCGACTGTGGCACTCTTGTCTTTTACTTCCAATATAAGCCCTTTATGTGATGTCGCTCAGACGTCCGACTGTGGCACGCCCGTTATTTACTTTTGATATAAGCCCTTTACGTGATGTCGCTCAGACGTCCGACTGTGGCACGCACTGTCCTTTATATTCCATTATAAGCCCTTTATGTGGTGTCGCCTTGACGCCCGACTGCGGCATTGTTATTTCATTTGTATCCTTTCGAGGAGTCATTCAGACACTCGATTGGCCTTCAGTACTACATTGGGATTTCGGGAGGACTACCGCCCGACTTCCCTTTTATTTTCCCATGCATTGCTATCTCATTTTCTGAGTGCGCTTTGATAATCTGTTCATATGCATCATGTTTACATTTGTTATATCTTATGTCCGAACTGTCTTGCGAGTACTTTCATAGTACTCACCTGGCTTGTTGATTTGGCCAGATGTTGACGGAGGCGATCTCATGGATGAAGAGTTTGATAGTGAGTCTGACGCCTAGAGGAATCCCAGTCAGTCCCGTGCGATCCTGGATTTTGGTCACTTGTATTATATACACTTCCGCCACCCGCAATAAAAATCCTCGAGCCTCACTTCGACGCTCGATGAGCTGTAAGATTTAGGAGTCATGTCACCCACTTCACTGTGACATATCCACCACCGCTTTTATTTTGAGTCAGTAGTTATGCCACCCTATCCGCCTTTATGTGTAATATCGGTGCGCTTGTAATAAACTGTTGAGCCATCTCCGCTCAACCTTGTATTATTTTTTGTACTCCTGGTTTTTCTTCTGTGATCAAGAAATTGTCTACCAGTGAGAAGGATTCTTCTCCACTGGTCCGTAAAAGGGATCGGTTTCTCAATAAATATTTTTATTGGAAAACCGGTCGTGACAAGCTTGGTATCAGAGCCAGGCTGACTGTAGGAAGCCACTAGGTGCGATCGCTAATTGGTTATTAGCGTCTTTAGTGCTTTTTCAGCATTTTGCAAATGTAGCTATTTTCTGTTGGTCATCATAAATTTATGATTTGACTACTCAGAATTTTTGCCTACTTTTGTAGATGGCTAGCAGCGACTGCGAGACTCGGGTGTTCACTAATGTGCCCGAGGGGTTTGTCAAACTCCTCGTCTCCATCACCAAGCTCTCGATCGGGCCAGCGACTCGTCCGGAGTTCACGCTTTACCAGCATAAGCTCAGCGACGACGTGTCTATGCACCAGGCCGTGGTGCAATTCAAGGGAGGACGTTCTGCGTCTCGCCACTTCCATTTTGTGGGAAGGGCCATGCCTACGGAGAGGCATGCCATGCAGATGGTTGCCCGTGAGGCGATAGCTTGCCTTCGGGATATTCTTCCTTCGATGAAGACTCGTCGCTACCGCTACCTCCCATGCCATGTGCCATATACTTGTCACTATGCATTGGCCTGCCATAGGGGAGAGCGAGATGAAGCTATCGAGATGCTTGTTGAGTATCTCAAAGATCTCGACGAAGCTTTCGACAACCTCGTGGATGATCTTGTGGCTGCCCGCATGGACTTAGTTCGGGGATGATCTGCCAACAGGAGGGAGCTTCTACACATGGCACCGCCACTGACTTACGTCTCGTCCTCAGCATCCTATTCACCTGCCATTTTGGCCACCGCTCGCCGTCTACCTACCACTGAGGAGTTCGACCGGGTCATTGCTCCTACTCCAGTCAGAGCTGCACCGCCTGTCGCACCCACACTGCCGCCTGTCGCACCCGCGCCATCACCTCAGTGCAGTGCTACGCACATGGAGCCTATTAGGGAGGAGGTGGAGGTTGAGTCTCCTGCACCGCTGGGTCTTACCCTCGGCAAGGGGAAGGACATCTTCACCATCTCCGACTGAGTGCGCCTAGTCGCCGCGCGATGTGTCTGCATGTATGATATGTGTTTTATGTACGTAAGTTTGTAGTAATTGTATGCGCATCATGTAGGATCCCGGAGGAGTGTGCTAGCCTTAATAACATGTCAGGAGTGTGTACGCACATCCTGAGTGATGTATCGTATGTTTGCATATCGCGTGTAAGTTATGTATTGAGCAGCCCTTCTCCGTGCGCAATCAATTATTTTCTTGAAAAATCTTGAGGTCTTTTAAAATTTTGCCTTTACAAAATTTTCCGTGTGCCACACAGTTCTTCTCATGAGTTTTGCAAAATAATACCCCAGAGTGGAAAATGTCTCGTCCGTGGACTCGTTCCATGCCAAATCCACCAGAAGAAGTTTATGGAACACAGACAAGCAACAACTTCACTCAGGGACAGTCTAGTCAATAGGACAGCAAGGCAGCCTTATCTCAAGTGTGCCGCCTTTTCGAACAAAGCCAACAGCAACACCAAGAAATGATGAATCACGTCATCAATATGGGAAATCACCGTGAGCCATACCAACCGCACTCCAAGTTGTCTGAACTGCAGAAGACACGCCCTCCAACGTTTGCTCACACTGATAGGTCACTTGAAGCCGATGATTGGCTTCGTGAGATCGAAAGAAAGTTGATTATTGCTCAATGTTCTGATCATGAGAAGGTGCTTTATGCACCTCACTACCTCACTGGAGCACCTGCAGCATGGTGGGAGAACTTCCTACACATGCATCCCAGTGAACATAACATCACCTGGGAGGAGTTTAAGGAAGGTTTTCGTGGGGCACACATCCCCAGGAGCATCATAAAAATCAAGAAAAGGGAGTTCGATGATCTCAAGCAGAGAGGCATGACAGTGACGGAATACAACAGTCAGTTTACCCAGCTATCTCGTTATGCCTACGATGAGCATATGACTGAGAACAAAAGGATGGAAAAGTTTTTTGATGGCCTGGCACCGGCACTAAAATGCCAACTGGTCGTACACACTTTCCCAGATTTCAAAACTCTGGTTGACAAGGCCATTACTTTGGAGAATGAGCGCCGCAGTCTGGAGGATATTCGTAAGCGAAAGAGGGACAAGACGACTCTTGCTCGCAACAACTGAAGCAAGACTGACGTTCAGAGAAATGAAGCGAGAAAATCCACGACTACTGCTCTAAGGCCAACCTAGCAGTTTCATTCAAGGGACAAGGACTTTACATACCGTCCAGGGGTCACTTGCTATGCTTGTGGAGAGGAAGGGCACTATGCCAAACAGTGCCCGAAGCCAAGGAACTCAGCCCCCAAGCCGAACAATGGTGGGAACAATCCAGCCCCCAAGCGTAACAATTTCAATCCCAACAACAACCACAGGAAGGGTCACCTGAACCATCTGACCAAGGAAGAAGCACAGAATGCCCCAGACATCGTACTCGGTACGTTCCCTGTCAACACAGTACCTGCCACGGCTTTGTTCGATTCTGGAGCTTCTCACTCGTTCATTTCGAATAGTTTTGTTTTGCAACATGGTTTTCCGATACTCCCTTTGGAAAAATCTATGATTATCAAGTCCCCCGGGAATAAGCAGATCACTCAGAGTTACAGCCAAGGAGTGATTATTGAATTCAAAGGACTAAAGTTTCAGGCTAATCTCATCGTATTGGAAAATAAAGCACTGGATGTTATCCTAGGGATGGACTGGTTGACCACCAACAAGGGATTTATTGACTGTTTCAATCGGACTGTGATTCTCACTCATCATCACGGCAAGACAATAAAAGTTACAGCTCAAGAGAGACCACGGTCACGGCAACCAAAGTTGAACAAAGTGGACATTTCAGAACTGAGAAAAGTTCCAGTGGTTTGTGAGTTTCCCGACGTATTTCCAGAAGAACTACCAGGCATGCCACCAGACCGAGAGATAGAGTTCAGCATTGAACTAGCACCTGGCACCAACCCCATTTATAAGAAGCCTTATAGAATGGCACCATCTGAGTTGGTAGAATTGAAGAAGCAAATAAAGGAATTACTGGACAAAGGATTTATTCGAGCCAGCTCCTCACCTTGGGGTTCGCTAGTATTATTCGCCAAGAAAAAGGATGGGACACTGAGATTGTTTATAGACTATCGAGCTCTCAATATGGTCACCATCAAAAACAAATATCCGATGCCACGGATAAATGACCTATTTGACCCGCTCGCGCAAGCCAAAGTATTCTCAAAGATTGATTTAAGATCGGGATATCATCAATTAAAAGTACGGACAGAAGATATCCCTAAGACAGCATTCACCTCCAGATACGGATTATATGAGTTCACAGTAATGCCGTTTGGACTGACGAACGCCCCCGCATATTTCGTCCACCTCATGAACAAAGTGTTTATGAAATTCATGGACAAATTTGTTGTGGTGTTCATTGATGATATTCTAGTATACTCAAGGACACCAGAGGAACATGCTGAACATCTCAGAATTGTATTGGGAGAATTAAGGAAACATAAATTATACGCCAAATTTAGCAAGTGTGAATTTTGGCTAAGGCAAGTTGGTTTTCTAGGCCATATATTGACCCAAGAAGGCGTGGCCGTAGACCCAGAAAAAGTCAAAGCCATACTTGACTGGAAACCGCCAGCCAACGTAACAGATGTACGGAGTTTCCTAGGAATGGCTGGATATTACCGAAGATTTATTCAAGGATTCTCCACTGTGGCAAAACCAATGACACAGTTACTCAAGAAAGACAAGAAATTTGTATGGACTGATGCGTGCGAGAAAAGTTTCCAAGAGCTCAAGAAGAAACTAACAACAACACCGGTTTTGATTGTGCCAGACATACACAAGAGTTTTGAAGTGTATTGTGACGCATCCCGGAAGGGCCTCGAGTGCGTATTGATGCAGGACGGCAAAGTTGTCGCGTATGCTTCCAGGCAACTACGGAAGCATGAGGAAAATTATCCAACTCATGACTTGGAGCTAGCAGCAGTCATCCATGCACTCAAAGAGTGGAGGCACTTTTTGTTGGGAAATCGTTGTGAAATATATACGGACCATAAGAGCCTTAAATATATTTTCACACAACCAGAGCTAAATTTACGACAACGACGCTGGTTGGAATTGGTCAAGGACCATGATGTCGGCATTCACTACCATCCAGGGAAAGCAAATGTAGTGGCAGATGCTCTTAGTCGGAACCCCAGCCCGGGCAACGACAGTCCACAGAACTTGAGGCTTGAGTTTCAGCAGGAGTTCGCTAGACTCAACATGGTGTTGGTCTCTGAGGGCAACATATCAAATCTGGAGATACAACCCACCCTAATGGAACAAATTAAGAAGGCTCAGCATGGACATCCCAGCATCGAAGGTATAAAGAGAAAAATGAGCCTTGGCAAAGCTTCAGAGTTCGTCACAGACAATGAAGGAATATTATGGTACGGGAACAGACTTTGCATACCAAACATTGAGGAACTCAAGCAACAAATCCTAACCGAAAGCCACACCGCCCCATATTCGATTCACCCTGGAGGAACCAAAATGTACAAGGACATTCAGGAAAGATTTTGGTGGCACGGTATGAAAAGGGATATAGCCGCATTCATTGCTTGTTGCGATTCTTGTCAGCGCATAAAAGCCGAGCATCAAAAGCCAGCAGGGCTACTACAGCCAAACAGGATACCTGAGTGGAAATGGGATGAAATTGGAATGGACTTCATCATCGGACTACCTCGATCACAACGCGGAAATGATGCCATATGGGTCATCACAGATAGGCTAACCAAGGTAGCACATTTCATTCCCGTGAAGACGACCAACTCCACTCAAAGGCTAGCCAAGCTTTATCTCTCCCATATAGTTTGCCTGCATGGAGTCCCAAAGACTATAATATCCGACCGAGGCACTCAATTTGTCTCTAAATTCTGGGATCACTTACAACAAGCTCTGGGCACGCAACTAGCATTAAGTACAGCATACCACCCTCAGACTGATGGACAAACGGAACGCGTAAACCAAATCCTAGAGGACATGCTGAGAGCCTGTGTGCTCACCTATGGATCCAGTTGGGAAGAAAGTCAGCCGTATGCCGAGTTTGCTTACAACAACAGTTACCAAGCCAGCCTACAAATGGCACCTTTTGAAGCATTGTACGGACGGAGGTGTCGTACCCCACTAAATTGGTCAGATACAGGTGACAGTCGTATCTTCGGCCCAGACATGCTCAAAGAAGCCAAGGAGAAAGTTAAACAGATCAGGGACAGACTCAAGATAGCTCAAAGCCGACAAAAGAGCTATTACGATCAAAAACATCGTGAGGTCAGCATTGAACCCGGTGATTACGTATACCTACGAGTGTCTCCTATGCGAGGCCTGCAACGGTTCTAAATTAAAGGGAAGCTAGCCCCGAGATTTATTGGACCTTTCTGTATAGTTGCATGAAGAGGCACAGTAGCCTACCAGCTAGACCTACCCAAAGAACTGTCAGACGTCCACGACGTGTTCCACATCTCACAGTTGAGGAAATGTGTGAGCAACCCGGAGAAGCATGTATCTCATGAAAACATTGATGTGCAACCAGACCTCACCTACAGAGAGCGGCCAGTAAAGATATTGGAAGAGTCTAAAAGGGGAACCCGCTAGAAAACAACAAAAAATTTCAAGGTTCAGTGGAGCAATCACACCGAGGATGAAGCAACATGGGAGAGAGAGGATTTTCTTCAGGCAGAGTACCCACATCTATTTGAGGATCAGCTGAAATCTCGAGGACGAGATTTTTCCTAAGGGGGTAGGTGTTGTGACACCCAAAAATTTTATTTTTGGTTTTATCAAAATCCTTATTTGATTTGAAGGAGGGTTTTTAAATTTTTCTTCTAAAGAACTCTCCCTCTCAAAAATTTCCTTTTTGTGACAAGTATTTTGTTTGGGTTCACCCAAGACTTGATCTTGGTCTTGGAAGTTTTTCTCCATCTTATGTTGACTCTTCACAAATGTTTTTCATTTGGGACAATTATTTTTGAAAATCTTTTTAAATAGCCTATGGCTTTTGGAGTGATCTTTTCTCTTTTCAAAATCTCCTCTTGCCATGACATGAGTGGAAATCCCCTCCCAAAAGCCATCTCCCATCTTTGTGTCAAGATATACTTCAAATCCAGCAAGTTGGACCTCCCCATGATTTTTCTTCCATTTATTTCTTATCAAAAAT
This sequence comes from Aegilops tauschii subsp. strangulata, assembly GCF_002575655.3. Classification (NCBI taxonomy): domain Eukaryota; kingdom Viridiplantae; phylum Streptophyta; class Magnoliopsida; order Poales; family Poaceae; genus Aegilops; species Aegilops tauschii. The sequence continues at coordinate 395,778,005 of NC_053039.3, read as the reverse complement.
ATTTTCCGCCTTCTACTTTGGCTCTTGGAGATTTACAAAGGAACTACCATTTTCTACCTTGAGTTTGGCCTCCAAACAAATTTCCCTGGCTAGTCCTTAGAGCCCTCAACCAAGATCCATGATGATCCACTGGTCTCTAGTTCAAATATTTCAAATTGTGCTTGCTGCAAGTTTGGACCAGATTTGGCAAATTTGATGAAATTCGTTTGTTTTCTCCTCCTAAAAATCTGAGAAAATTCAGGCAGCCTCTGGATGCATTGAGAGGTCACCTCACCAAGTCCCAGCTCCAGAAAAATATTTCTTCATGCCAAATCATTTCTTCGAGCACCTGAAGGGCACTGTTACTGTCAATGTTCAGAAATTTAGTGATACAATTTCAGTGAGCACTGTCGTTTTCTTCAGAACCCGTTCTTGATCTCGCCAGTAGCCGTGGTGGCGCCGTGCGCCCTGTGCCTCCTTCTTATCCCTGCGTCGCACGATCGCCTGGAAGCTTGCGGGCGTCGGCGACGAGCAGGTGGAGGTGCGCCGCCCCGTGAGCGACGGCAGCAGCGCACTTTGCGGCTGCCAGAGAGGCGCAGCGTTGGACGGCGCCGTCCAGCGCCGCCCAAGCCACCAGAGGCCACCGTGTGGCCATCCAGACACCCGTGAACGCTGCAGTCCGTCATCGTGAACTCGTAGGCGCAGAGCGCGCTCTCTGCCGCCGCCGTGCCCGTACGGCCGTCCCGTCGAGGATCGGCGCATTACGCCTAGCCCAACCGAGGTTTAGCGGGGGAACGGCACCAGTGATCCTCCCTGATGGTGCCTAGCCGCTGAAACCCCCTGCCCAACCTCTGCCTCGCCGTAATTGCTCACCGGAGCTATCCCGTTCACGGCCACCCCCTCGGATCGCCTATAAAAGGAGGTCCCGAGCTTGAACTCGAACCCGCACCACCTCTACACACCACCAGTACCAGGCCAAGCCACTGGAAGAGCCCCGAGGGAGCCTTCTTCCCCAACTCCGGCCGCCTCGACCCGCCACGGGATCCAGCTCGATTCACCCCCGTGCGTGCACCCCTCCCCCTCAGCTCTTGCCAATAACCTCCTAGTACACCCACTCTTCTGACCCGCGCATCAATTTGGAGTTTGCAGCACCCACCGGAGTACTCCACCATCGCCCGAACCAGCGTCCGCCGGAGAAAGTGTCGCCGTCAACGTGGTGCTCTCCGACGTCCAAGTCCACCACCCACCGACGCGGAAGATCACCCTGAACCTGTTGGTACCCTCCGATCTCTCTGCCTCGCAGTAGTTCAACGCCGGCGACCACCGCAGCCTTCGGGCGCCAGCAAGCTCCGTTGGGAGTTTTTGAACCTGACGGGTGGGAGCCCCCCGTCAGCCTCTCTTCTATTTCCCCTCGAACCGTTTTCTGAAAGCGCCTTCGAGCAAAGTGCGTTTTCTCTTTGGGCTGGCGCATTTCCTACCGAACCGTTTTCTGTTTTCTCAAACAAGCCCCTGGATCTTTTCTGTTTCATCACAGATTGGTCCTTGGACTAAAACCCTTATATCTTTTTAATAAAAGATGATTTTTGATTGATTCTTTTTCTGTCAGTCTTGTATTTTTGTCTAGTTTTTTATAGTATTTATGTGGAAAATTGTTGGAACAATTTTTATGCACGCAACGATTTTCACGTTAGTGTACGGTTTCGTTATACCGTAGGTTCCGGAGGAGGTGACGGAGCCGCAAACTTCGCCGAGCTAGACTCCGACTTCTCCGAACCAGGCAAGCATGTTTGAACCTTTGATATGATAGGTGTTTTGCATGTTTGATTGAGTGGTTTGTGCATGGCATATGAGCATCGGTGAGTATTACGTTGCATGCAAGGCAACCAACCGTGTGTTCGAAGTTACTGTGATCTTTGATGAGAGATGACCTGATCATGTGGTGACATGAAAGGTAGTAAGGTGGTATTGTTGTAGCATGCCAGTCTTACGGCATCCGATAAACTCCGACGTTAACGTGGACTGAGCCACGTTACCGTCCTTCCCCTTTCGTGCTGCCACAGGTTTTCTGCAAAGAATACGGTTTAGTAAGTTGTTAACCTCTTTCCTTGTACACACCAAATAGAGGGGCCGGGATGAGGGTTCCATGGCCCTGGATTAAAGACAGTCATCCGGTCAGGGGGCATGGGTGTTTCCAGTTGGGACCGAGAGGGGGGCACCCCTTAGAGCGCGCGGTATAAATTTGATCCCATGCTACGCGAGGTTGTAGCCTCCCCGTCTCAAAGTTTTTCTTGAACGTTGCCGAGGGTGATTCCTGGCATCGGAATGTTGAATGGGTGTGTACTGGTTAGATGTGTTTCTCCTAAAACACCGTAAACGGAACTAGTCCCTTGTGACTACTGAAATCCGTTGGCTGTGGTTAAATAGTACAAACTCTGCAGAGTCAAATCCTTCCGAGTCATCATGTCCATGGTCAAGGACCGTGGCCAGTATATCCATATCCATGTCAGTCCCCGTGGTAAATCCCCGGTGAACAAGCTTGAGTGGTAAACCCGGTTGAATTGTTATTCCTGTGGATGGACTAACCTTTTATTTATCTCGTATCTGAATATCCCCTTGAAATGATTTAAATTCATGAGCTGCTGAATTATCAAGTTATGAAATATAAGCCCTTTATGTGATGTCGCTTAGACGTCCGACTGTGGCATCCTTGTCATCTACTTTCGATATAAGCCCTTTATGTGATGTCGCTCAGACGTCCGACTGTGGCACTCTTGTCATTTACTTTTGATATAAGCCCTTTATGTGATGTCGCTCAGACGTCCGACTGTGGCACTCTTGTCTTTTACTTCCAATATAAGCCCTTTATGTGATGTCGCTCAGACGTCCGACTGTGGCACGCCCGTTATTTACTTTTGATATAAGCCCTTTACGTGATGTCGCTCAGACGTCCGACTGGGCACGCACTGTCCTTTATATTCCATTATAAGCCCTTTATGTGGTGTCGCCATGACGCCCGACTGCGGCATTGTTATTTCATTTGTATCCTTTCGAGGAGTCATTCAGACACTCGATTGGCCTTCAGTACTACATTGGGATTTCGGGAGGACTACCGCCCGACTTCCCTTTTATTTTCCCATGCATTGCTATCTCATTTTCTGAGTGCGCTTTGATAATCTGTTCATATGCATCATGTTTACATTTGTTATATCTTATGTCCGAACTGTCTTGCGAGTACTTTCATAGTACTCACCTGGCTTGTTGATTTGGCTAGATGTTGACGAAGGCGATCTCATGGATGAAGAGTTTGATAGTGAGTCCGACGCCTAGAGGAATCCCAGTCAGTCCCGTGCGATCCTGGATTTTGGTCACTTGTATTATATACGCTTCCGCCACCCACAATAAAAATCCTCGAGCCTCACTCCGACGCTCGATGAGCTGTAAGATTTAGGAGTCATGTCACCCACTTCACTGTGACATATCCACCACCGCTTTTATTTTGAGTCAGTAGTTATGCCACCCTATCCGTCTTTATGTGTAATATCGGCGCACTTGTAATAAATTGTTGAGCCGTCTCCGCTCAACCTTGTATTATTTTTAGTACTCCTGGTTTTTCTTCTGTGATCAAGAAATTGTCTACCAGTGAGAAGGATTCTTCTCCACTAGTCCGTAAAAGGGATCGGTTTCTCAATAAATATTTTTATTGGAAAACCGGTCGTGACACAGGGAGACATGACTAGAGCGCTCGATGTATCGGTGTGTGTGTGTGTGGGAGGGGGTGGCGGGAGGGCTAGGCAGAGGCCTAACTATAGAGGTAGAACGACTCGTATATGTGTTGAGAAGGAGAGACCCAGCTGTGTCTTGAGGGAGATCGGTCGACATCCATACATAACTGAAGGACGGGAAATAGGATGGGACAGAGAGAGAGAGGGGAGAGAGAGAGAGGGAGGGAGAGGGGTAGAGTGCTGGATGGGTGATGGAGTTGCTTCTCGAAGATGGTGGGAGAGGCCTACTAGACAAACTGAGGGTGGAACTGCAATATTATCAATAAGAGTGGGGATGTGTTTCTGTGTGTGCCTGTGCGTGATAGATCTGTCGAGACACATCCATGGATGATGAAGGGCAACATGTGTTTGGTAAGCAAACCTAGCTAGATCGGTAGATCAATTGTTGTTTGTCGGAGGAAGGGAGAGACATAACTAATGAGGTAGATCAATCGACGCGTGGGGAAAATGAGTTATAAGGACCTAGCTAGCTATATGTATAGCGGGAGATCGGTCGGTGTACGTCCATTTCTTAGAGGAAAATAAGGCCCGGCGAGACGGATAGACAGAGAGAATGGAGCTAGGAGGTGGTGCGAGAGGCCCAGCTACTAGCTAGATAGGGGGAGGAGTGTGCGGTTGTGAGATCGATGAAAAGAGGGGCGAGAGTTTACACGTGTGTGGGAACGTATGAGGGACACGAGGCAAGGACACATAAAGGAGGAGATTGAAGGTGCGTGTGTATGTTGTAGGCAGACATCGCTGGAGAGGTTTATCGATCGGTGTGTGTCAAAAAGGAGTTGTGGAGACTGTGGGAGAACGACCTAAAGAAAAAAATGAATGTGTGCGATGGATAGAATGCTGAGGGAGGGGGAGGGCGAGGAGGGCGTGTGCATGCACGAGAGAAAGTTAGTGGTAGCTACAAAGGTTAGAGGATTGTGTGGGTGTAAGAGACTAACAAAGATCATAATTTGATATGAAAGTGGATTCATATATTTGAATAGGAGATCATAGTGTTTTAAACATATGCATGCATGAATATAGCGGTGATACGCGTGTTGTGGTTTTGCACATGTTATACCATAATGTGATAATTAATGCATGGTGTTTGCAACTCATAGCTAAATTCGAACAATCTAAACCATACTATACATCAAAAAATCTCACATTTTATTTGAATTTGTGATAATGTGTGGCGTTTGCAGCTTACAACTAAATATCGAACAATCTAAACAATACTATATATCGAACATTCTCACATTTTATTTGAATTTGTGGTAATGTGTGGTTTTTGCAACTCACATCTAAATACTTGTAGGCGTAGGGGGCGGGGCACCATACATAATGTGATAAACATGTTATACATATGAGACATGGTTTAGTTTGTGAAGATCTAGCTAGAGCTTGAAATGTACTATGATTTGAAATCAACATAAAGTGGATTCAAAAAATCGAGTTCGAGTTCATATAGTACACATAGTTCATATGTAACTCGAGACTAATCATGTGGTGTGCTGTGAAGATAATACACAAATGATGGTTTAACTTGACAATAATGACGATTGTAGATCTTATTAAAACAGAGAAACGAATTCAAATGCTTTGACTTCACAACAATCATTATTGTAGATCTTATTCAAATAGAGAAACGGATTCAAATTTAGTTCATATTGAAGCGGTAGTATATACGTTTGGAATGCACTAAAACGTTCATTTGAGTACTAGGTTGCATGCATTATACACATAGCGAAATATTTTAATTGAACATAACATGAATTCAAAGTTTTGAATGACATTTGTAGTGCGAATTGATTTGGTACAGTACACATTAGGCTTGTCCGGAAATTTCAACCCGCGCCTTGTTAGCCCGAAATATTTAAGATATATCTTTGTCTCGTTGTCCTCCGACAACTCCCTCATCTCAACCCGCGCCTTGCTATTCCAAAATTACAACACGCGCGAAAACTCCCACCTCCTGTGAAATTCCGACATGTGAAATGCCCGTGATACCCCTGAACCAAAAGAACCGCCTCAAATCGGTGGGGGTACTTTCGTAACTTACCCCACATTTCAGACAAGCGCGTCCCTAAGCCATGGTTTCCCACTCCCATCCCATCCGCCCACCCATTCGTACACCGAGGCCGGCAAAACCCGCGAAGCCCCACACCCTTCTCCGTCCGCCACCCAGCCGGAGCCTCTTCCCCGACGACGTCGTCGACAGCAACACCTCGACGTCCCTCATCCACCATACCGGATGAGGATCCGTCGTCGATCTGGTCGTCCCGCCGGTTCAGCCACCCCGTCCTCCACCTCCAAGGAGCTGCCCCGACATTCCCCTCGTCTTTCGCGCCACCTCCATTCCCACACCGCCATCTTCACCTGCACCACCTGAAGAGCATCATCATCACCGTTTCCTCTGATGAAGCTGCGGCCTAATCGGCGCCACCAAAGAGGTTGTACACTAATCGCCGCATTTTCTTCTTGATTCGATCTCATGGTGCTGCCGGCGCTCGGTCCCGAGCCGACACGGCGCGGCTCCATCCACGGCGGCGTCGCCGGCCACTTCCTCCACGGCGTCGCTCCCTCGGCGGCGATGTCCACATCAATAGGAGCTGCTGCCGCTTTAGCTCTCGCTCGCGCTGCTGCTGTGCTCTTGCTCTCGGTCCCCTGCCTGGTGTGCTCTTGCTCTTGCTCTTGCTCGCGCTGCTGCTCTCACTCTTGCTCTGGCTCGCGCTGCTGCTCTCGCTCTTGCTCTTGCTTGCGATGCTGCTCCGATTTAGCTACACTTCAGTCGACTGAATTGACTTTTGGGTCAGTCGATTTTCAGGGTGTGGGGGGCCTTGCCGGAGTTAAGGAAGAACCAGCCACGATGGGGAGGGGGCTCGCTGGAGAGGTGCCCCACTATCTATCTTATGGTTCAGGGTGGGGGCGGTGGTCGCCGGCGGTGGTGGGGTGGTGGCGTGGGCATCGCCGGAGACAAAGCTCGGCATGGGGGGGCCTACAGAGATGGCCGGGGCGGCGGCGGACCGGCGGTGGGGAGTGTTTTCGGGGCGGGCGGGGCGGCGCACCACCGGCCGCGGGCGGCGGGGCGGCTGTTTGGCCGGTGGTGGCTGGCGGCTCAGGGGGGTGGAGGTTGAAGATGAACTGCAGGCCCTTGATTTCGTATCCAACGGCTGCAAAATCGACTGACCAGAGATGAAAAAGTCAGTCGACTGACGTGTAGCCTCACCTCTAGTGCGTTCAGTTTCGACAGTAAAATTCAGTTTCGACAGCAAAATTCAGTTTCGACAGTTAAGTTTAGTTTTGACAGTTAAATTCAGTTTCGACAATTAAGTTCAGAGATGAGCGGCTGATGTATACATCTAGCACTTTGTGGTTATGTATTTTACGTCATCTATTGGAGATGCTATTAGAATTCCACTCAGGTTAACGTTGTCTCTCTTGTCCTGCTTCAGCCTCGGCGTCGTACAACTCACCGGAGCTGCTCCAACGACGAAACCCTCCATCACAGTGGAGCAGTACCTCAAGATCCATCTCCAGACGCCTAAGATCTTCTTCCCCTCCTCCGACAGCCAAGTCAGCCGGAGCATCCTCACCGGCCAACCCAATCACGCTGAGATCGACATGGCTTCGCCAAAGAGGTTGTACACTTCTTGTGGTTTGACTTAATCTCACCATGCTTCTTTGCATCATTTGATCTTCCAATTCTTGTGAACCAAACACCCAGATTGGCAGAAATCCTGTGTTTTTAAATTCTCTGTTTTGCACGTGCATTCCTATCCTATTCCTGTCTATTTCCTATCCCTGCATTGTTAGAATCCTCAAATTAAAACAAGCCCTTACACAATTACTTCTATTATAGATATGTGTCAAAGAAAATGTTGTGTGGTTTGTCCTGCTCCTGCGGTGCTGTGTTCCACCCCAGCTCAGCTGCTCCAACGATGGAAGGGTTCACCACAGTAGGGATCCGCTCTCCAGACTGTCTTTCGCCGCCTCAGATCTTCTTCCCCGCCGCCGGCAACCATGACAACTGCATTACCATCATCAACTGAGCAGATGACCTTGAGGACTACACTGTCCGCAAGAGAGGTCGCACTCTTCCATGTCTGCTTACGTTATGCATTGCTTAATATGATGACATGCTACTTTATCGTCGTGTTCACCTATTAGACTCTGACTCAGGTCCAAACTTATGCTGAAACTTGAGTTTTTAAATGGTTGTGGGGTACATATTGGGGCAACAATCAGTACTATCTGTCTACTATCTGGTTAATCTCGGGTGACTACTATGAGTTTCATGTTGGGTGCAAACAAACATTAAAGGAGCCATTATCTGTATTTTTTAACTAAAGCTATTATCTGCCTGCTATCATTGGTTTTGGGTCTATCCACAGTTTGCTACCTTCACTCTGGATTTTTGCATGCACTCCTTACATAATCTCACTATGTTTTATTCCTATGCATGTCAGTTATTGTACACAATGGAGCTGAACATGTAGAGCAAAAGAGACGAGCCTTGCGTGGCAATAAAAATTTCATGCAGACGTTGCTCCATGGTCGGCGCAAAGGCAGCCCCCCTCCACCCATTTCGGATAGTAATCAAGAGGAAGATAACTGTTCTGAGGGGGATTCAGAAGCAGAAGACCACTTCTATTTACCCCATGAGGTCTTCGCTCTAACTTGGCATGCTGATGTTGGTAATATCATGCATATGGTGCCTTGCATTGCTTACTGTATACATCAAAGATGTCATCTGCTTAGTTTAGACATGCTTTGTGTCAATGCCAGCTGTTTAGTTTCTTTATCGTATATGTGAATCATGCAATGCCATCTTGTTTAGCCAGACATCATATATGTGAATTTTGCAATGCCACCCTGGTTAGCCAGTCATCTTATACGTGAATTATATCATGACATCAGTTTTTATTACGTGTTAAATTTGTCAACAATTTTTGTACATTGAATTACTCTTCCTGTGCATCAGCCATTCGGCACGGTCATGGAAAAAATCTGGAGTGGAAACAAGGTCTTCAGAGCAGACAATGCTATCTGACGAAGCGCATGTCTTGCTGGTTAAAGATAGCTCCTCAGAGGAGGATTCAGAGACAGATGAACAGTCCTATTCTCCCCCCCCCCCCCGAGGTGCATGCTCTAACTTGGCAGGGTTATGTTGCTCATATCGTGCGTATGGTATCTTGCATTGCTATGTCATTTGCTTAGTTTAGACATGATTTGTGTGAATGCCACCTGTTTAGTGTCTAATTACCATATATGTGAATTATGCAATGCCATCTTTTTGCAAGATATTATATATGTGAATTATGCAATGCTATCTTGTTGCAAGGCATTATATATGTGAATTATGCAATGCCATGTTGTTTAGCTAAGCGTCATATATGTGAATTATATCATGCCGTCCTTTTTTTGTATTTCTCATTGCTTTTGTCGACAATGTTTGTATATTCAACTGCTCTTCCTGTGCATCAGCCATTTGAATTGGTGATGGAGAAATCTGGAGTGAAAACAAGGTCTTCAGAGCAGACAATGCTACCTGGTGAAGCAGATATGTTGTTGGTTACAGATAGCTCTTCAGATGAGGATTCAGAGGCAGATGACCAGTCCTATTATCCCCCTGGGGTGTATGCTCAAACTTGGCAGGGTTATATTACTCATATCATGCATATGTTGTATTACAATGCTTAGTTTTTACATCATATACATGATATTGAATGCCATCTCCTTAGTTGACACATCATATATGCGATTGCCCTCTGCTCACTTCCTTAGTATATAAATCATATATTTTAGTTATATCATGCCATGATGTTTACATAGACAGCATGTATCTGAATTATGGCATGCCAACCCGTTTTCTAAAGACATATGTCTGTGTGGAACGACACCTATGGGATCACAAGAATCCCTACTACGGTTGCCGGGGCGCAGGGTTGCAAGAAGAGCAGGAGTAGTAATCAGCACAAGGATCGTTTACCCAGGTTCGGGCCACGAGGATGCGTAAAACCCTAGTCCTGCTTTGGTGGGTGTATTTCAGAGAGTTCTTGTGCTCTCGAACTAGCTATGGTGGATGCGTGGTTTCAAAGAGCCGAATCCCTCTCCATTATGCCATGGGCCTCCTTTTATAGTCGAAAGGGGCTGCCACAGTGGCACACAGGAGGTGGAAAGGCGCACAGTGCTACGAGCTTATCGCTCATATTACAGGACAAGACACATTTAATGCGCTGCTGAGGTGTCCCTTAGCCTTATCGCGGACGGGAGCGAGGCCCATCCCATCCGTCGCCGCTCCTCCTCGCTTCGACACGCGCCCTGGCCAGCGGTGTGTGCGGTGCCATGTAGGCAGGCAGGCAGCTGAGGTGGCGCGGTGGTGGAGCCTTCATGAAGATCTGCATGCCGCCACGTAGGCGTGTGCTGAGTTGGCCTGGGAGCTGCATGTTGCCACGCAGGTGCCTGCCTAGCTGGTTGGGCTGGTAGCTGCATGCGAACGGCGGAGGAAACTTGGTTGGTACGGGCCTGGCAGTGGCCCCGCTGACGCCCTTGGCGAGGGCCTTGCCGGGTGGCCCGGCAAGGGTCTTGTCGTGGCGTGCTGTCGTCCCCGGCAAGGATCTTGCCGGGGGTCTTGTGGCCCTCCTCGGCAAGGATCTTGCCAAGGATCGTTGTCTGTCAATCCTCATCTGATCTTGAGTATTTCTTGTCTTCACAAAGATCTGCATGCCACCATGGAGGTGCCTCCCGAGCCCTAGTTCCAACGTGGTTGGTTGAGTTGGAACCCGCGGGCTCGAGGGTGGCTCACTCCGCTGGTGTGGGCGAGCCGCCCCGGCAAGGGCCTTGCCGGGGCCGCGGAGGCTGCCCCTGCAAGGGTCTTGCCGGGGAAACCTGCTTCATCCCTCTGCTCTCTGTGGTCTTGGCCTTGGCGTTGCCTTGTTTGCCTTGAGCTTCGATTTTACCTTGGTTCACCTCCCCTGTTCTGCTTGGTGCGGCCCTGGGCGCGGCTCCGACTGTCCATGCACAGGTAAAGGGGTACAAAGGTGCGCCCCTTCTTTTGTACACCGACAGGAGCCCCCGGGCCTGGGCCACACATAAGCGTGACACGTTGTTGGGCCAGGCCCAAAATGGTGCGCGTGTAGGCAGGGCGGTTATTACTGCGGTAAAACTTTTCGCGCGCTGCGCGTCCCACGACCCGCGTTGGATGCGCGACGTGGAGGGGTGCGCGTGACGTGGGGGGCATGCGTGGGGCGGTTTCCGCATGCATGCGTCACATCATAGTAAAGAGGCGGCTCGCGCCTTCCCCATAAAAAGAGGGAGGCGTGGAGGCGCGGCTCATTTACCGCGCGGGGCCGGGTCGCGGTCTTCAAGGCGTCCACACCCCACGATCACGGGGTGGGGAGAGGTCGCTTCACCCGTCCATTCGACCCTGCACATTTGCCACGCGTCCTTCATGCAAGTGGCGGGCTGTGGAGGCGGGAAACCGGGCCGTCGCTGATTGGGGCAGCGGGTCGGTCCTGATTCCCTGCGCCTCCGCCGGCCGGATTGGCCGAGTGGGGCGGCCGAGGCTCGACCCCGCCCCTTTATAAAGAGGGGGAGGGAGGGCACCATCCTACACTCTTCTATCATCTATCTCCTCCTGCTTCTGCTTCTTCCTTTCACCCGCCATGGAGAAGGGGAATCCCGGTCCCTCGACGGTGGCGGTGAGGGTCGTCGCTCGACAGCGTGTCCCTCCTCCTCCTTAGCCCGTGGTGGTGGAGCCGGCCGCAAGGGGAAGGGGGAGAGGGCGAGAGGTCGTGGGTGAGGCCGTGGCAGAGGTCATGGTGCTCGGGGAAGAGGAGGACGGGGCGGCGCGCCGGCCTCGCCCCCGCCAATGATGCCTTTCCCGATGGAGGGCCATGTTGGAGACCAGCCCCATGAGTTCTTCATCAGGCTGCGCCGGCCTCCGCGTCGCCGTCTTCGCCTTCCCGCCCCGTTTGCTCGGGAGATGGAGCGTGACCCGCCCCAGACCCTCAGGTTGCATATGAGGGGCTGCGGGAACGGGGGCACGCGGGTCGACGTCGACTTCCCGGCTCCTCGGGTCATGTACCTCCATCGTGGATGGAGGACGTTCGCTCGCATCCACAGCCTGACGGCGGGGCTCATCCTCTACTTCAAATTAATGGAGGACGGCCTACTCTCCGTCAAGGTCTTCGGAGACTTTGGAACTCGCCTGAAGTGCTGCATGGAGAGATCCTCCGATGGAGACTCCGATGATGGAAGCTCTTCCTCGAGCGAAAGTGACGAGGAGGACAGCGGGGCAGATGACGGGGACGAGTCCGACTAGGCGTCGGACGCCCCGCGCCTTGGCGGGTGCGGCAGCAGCAGCATCTGCACCTGGACGCTCCTCCGGTGGAGTTTTGCCGAGGGAGGGGCCAGCTCCTTGAACTTCTCGGGGTCGTCTCCTTGGGCGGCTGGAGTCGGGAGGCTGCGGAAGAGGAAGAGGGCGGGCGGCAAGGCCGTCAACTCGAAGTACGCGGGCACCGATGCCTTCAACACGTATTGCTGGTCCTGCCGCCTTGTCTTCCAGCTCCTTTCCCGGCACCGTCATCACCAGCCCACCCTTGGGTAGCCACCGAGGTGTTCTCTTGGTGCTTTCTGCTGCTCGTAGCTCGCCTAGGCGCCCCTTTTGCCCTTTCGCCTTCTTTACCTGCCTCCTGAGGAGAGGGACAAGAAAGGGATTACGGGCATCTCATCTCTTTTTAGCTTGTAAGCCTTCGGGCCTTCGTTAAATTTAGAACTTGTAATCCCCTTGCTCATGTTTTTCATTTCGTACGAACTGTACCTGTACGGGATGTTTTTAATGAAAAAGGGGTGTTTGCCGGGGTTTTCGTTCGTGGGTGGAACCCGCGACAAGGAGTGAATCCTTGTTATTATTTAAGATAAACGTATTTCCGCCCGGCAACAGGCCTTGCCGTCCCCCCACTTTGCTCGACCATTCTCGCGCCTTTGGCGGAGGCAGGGATGAAGTGGGCTTAGGCTCCTCGTTCTATTTCCTTGCCGCCGCGACTACGACCAAATCCAGGCCCAGGAGATAATCCTTGGGTATAGAAAAGGGGAGCACGTTGGCCTAGAAATAAAACGAGGTTTCACATATCCCAGTTCCATATCGAAATGCATGACAGAGGATAAAAGACTTATCTGGATCTGCAGCCTCCGGCAACCTCATCTTGCCGCGGTTGGATCCTTGTACTTGCAGCCCCCGGCAACTCTGGTTTGCCGGGGTCGGGATGTCGGTCCGTTCCTTTTCTTCCAAGTAGCTCAGCAGAAGTGCTCATGTGCCCTGCGAACCAAAAGAGGACAGGAAAGAACAGAGAGACGCGCACTCGACCTCTAGGCTAGGGGTTAGTCGACGCTAAGCACTATCAACCCTAACAAAGGAAGAGACTCGACCTAGCATGCATGCTATAACTTAGGGCACCAACGCTTCATTTATTTGTGCCCAGGGTCTGCGCCTGGCTTTGTACAAAGGGTTACATGCCTTGCCGGCAAGGCTTGTACAAAAGGTGGCTTGTCGGGGGTGTTGGGTTACGTAGTAATTTCAAAAAAATTCTACGCACACGCAAGATCATGGTGATGCATAGCAACGAGAGGGGAGAGTGTTGTCCACGTACCCTCGTAGACCGAAAGCAGAAGAGTTAACAAAACGCTGTTGATGTAGTCGTACGTCTTCACGATCCGACCGATCAAGTACCAAACGCACGACACCTCCGAGTTCAGCACACGTTCAGCTCGATGACGTCCCTCGAACTCCGATCCAGCCGAGTGTTGAGGGAGAGTTTCATCAGCACGACGGCGTGGTGACAATGATGATGTTCTACCGACGCAGGGCTTCGCCTAAGCACCACTACGATATTATCGACGTGTAATATGGTGGAGGGGGGCACCGCACACGGCTAAGAGATCAATTATCAATTGTTGTGTCTATGGGGTGCCCCCCTGCCCCCGTATATAAAGTAGCAAGGGGGAGGCGGCCGGCCTAGGAGGAGGGCGCGCCAAGGGGGGAGTCCTACTCCCACTGGGAGTAGGACTCCTCCTTTCCTTGTTGGAGTAGGAAAAGGGAAGGGAGAAGGAGAAAGAAGGAAGGGGGCGCCCCCCCTCCCTAGTCCAATTCGGACTAGTCCATGGGGAGGGGTGCGGCCACCCTTTGGGGCCTTTCTCTCCTTTCCCGTATGGCCCATTAAGGCCCAATACGAATTCCCGTAACTCTCCGGTACTTCGAAAAATACCTGAATCACTCGGAACCTTTCCGATGTCCGAATATAGTCGTCCAATATATCGATCTTTACGTCTCGACCATTTCGAGACTCCTCGTCAAGTCCCTGATCTCATCCGGGACTCCGAACTCCTTCGGTACATCAAAACACATAAACTCATAATATAACCGTCATCTAACTTTAAGCGTGCGGACCCTACGGGTTCGAGAACTATGTAGACATGACCGAGACACGTCTCCGGTCAATAACCAATAGCGGAACCTGGATGCTCATATTGGCTCCCACATATTCTACGAAGATCTTTATCGGTCAGACCGCAAAACAACATACGTTGTTCCCTTTGTCATCGGTATGTTACTTGCCCGAGATTTGATTGTCGGTATCTCAATACCTAGTTCAATCTCGTTTCCGGCAAGTCTCTTTACTCATTCCGTAATACATCATCTCGTAACAAACTCATTTGTTGCAATGCTTGCAAGGCTTAAGTGATGTGCATTACCGAGAGGGCCCAGAGATACCTCTCCGACAATCGGAGTGACAAATCCTAATCTCGAAATACGCCAACCCAACAAGTACCTTCGGAGACACCTGTAGAGCACCTTTATAATCACCCAGTTACGTTGTGACGTTTGGTAGCACACAAAGTGTTCCTCCGGTAAACGGGAGTTGCATAATCTCATAGTCATAGGAACATGTATAAGTCATGAAGAAAGCAATAGCAACATACTAAAACGATCGAGTGCTAAGCTAACGGAATGGGTCAAGTCAATCACATCATTCTCCTAATGATGTGACCCCGTTAATCAAATGACAACTCATGTCTATGGCTAGGAAACATAACCATCTTTGATCAACGAGCTAGTCAAGTAGAGGTATACTAGTGACACTCTGTTTGTCTATGTATTCACACATGTATCAAGTTTCCAGTTAATACAATTCTAGCATGAATAATAAACATTTATCATGATATAAGGAAATAAATAATAACTTTATTATTGCCTCTAGGGCATATTTTATTCAGTCTCCCACTTGCACTAGAGTCAATAATCTAGTTCACATCGCCATGTGATTTAACATCAATAGTTCACATCACCATGTGATTAACACCCATAGTTCACATCGTCATGTGACCAACACCCAAAGGGTTTATTAGAGTCAGTAATCTAGTTCACATCGCTTATGTGATTAACACCCAAAGAGTACTAAGGTGTGATCATGTTTTGCTTGTGAGATAATTTTAGTCAATGGGTCTGTCACATTCAGATCCGTAAGTATTTTGCAAATTTCTATGTCTACAATGCTCTGCCCGGAGCTACTCTAGCTAATTGCTCCCTCTTTCAATATGTATCTAGACCGAGAATTAGAGTCATCTAGATTAGTGTCAAAACTTGCATCGACGTAACCCTTTACGACGAACCTTTTGTCACTTCCATAATCGAGAAACATATCCTTATTCCAGTAAGGATAATTTTGACCGCTGTCCAGTGATCTACTCCTAGATCACTATTGTACTCCCTTGCCAAAATCAGTGTACGGTATACAATAGATCTGGTACACAGCATGGCATACTTTATAGAACTTATGGCCGAGGCATAGGGAATGACTTTCATTCTTTTTCTATCTTCTGCCGTGGTCGGGATTTGAGTCTTACTCAAATTTCACACCTTGTAACACAGGCAAGAAACTCTTTCTTTGACTGTTCCATTTTGAACCACTTCAAAATCTTGTTAAGGTATGTACTCATTGAAAAAACTTATCAAGCGTCTTGATCTATCTCTATAGATCTTGATGCTCAATATGTAAGCAGCTTCACCGAGGTCTTTCTTTGAAAAACTCCTTTCAAACACTCCTTTATGCTTTGCAGAATAATTCTACATTATTTCCGATCAACAATATGTCATTCACATATACTTATCAGAAATGCTGTAGTGCTCCCACTCACTTTCTTGTAAATACAGGCTTCACCACAAGTCTGTATAAAACTATATCCTTTGATCAACCTATCAAAGCGTATATTTCAACTCCGAGATGCTTGCACCAATCCATAGATGGATCGCTGGAGCTTGCATATTTTGTTAGCACCTTTAGGATTGACAAAACCTTCTGGTTTCATCATATACAACTCTTCTTTAATAAATCCATTAAGGAATGCATTTTTGTTTATCCATTTGCCAGATTTCATAAAATGCGGCAATTGCTAACATGATTCGGACAGACTTAAGCATAGATACGAGTGAGAAACTCTCATCGTAGTCAACACCTTAAACTTGTCGAAAACCTTTTTGCGACAATTCTAGCTTTGTAGATAGTAACACTACTATCAGCGTCCGTCTTCCTCTTGAAGATCCATTTAATCTCAATGGCTTGCCGATCATTGCGCAAGTCAATCAAAGTCCATAGTTTGTTCTCATACATGGATCCCATCTCAGATTTCATGGCCTCAAGCCATTTTGCGGAATCTGGGCTCATCATCACTTCCTCATAGTTCGTGGGTTCGTCATGGTCAAGTAACATGACCTCCAGAACAGGATTACCGTACCACTCTGGTGCGGATCTCATTCTGGTTGACCTACGAGGTTCGGTAGTAACTTGATCCGAAGCTTCATGATCATCATCATTAACTTCCTCACTAATTGGTGTAAGCATCACTGGAACTGATTTCAGTGATGAACTACTTTCCAATTTGAGAGAAGGTACAGTTACCTCATCAAGTTCTACTTTCCTCCCACTCACTTCTTTCGAGAGAAACCCCTTCTCTAGAAAGGATCCATTCTTAGCAACGAATTTGCCTTCGGATCTGTGATAGAAGATATACCCAATAGTCACCTTTGGGTATCCTATGAAGACGCATTTCTCCGATTTGGGTTCAAGCTTATCATGTTGAAACTTTTTCACATAAGCATCGCAACCCCAAACTTTAAGAAACAACAACTTTTCTTTAATGAATCCATTAAGGAATGCAATTTTGTTTATCCATTTGCCAGATTTCATAAAATGCGGCAATTGCTAACATGATTCGGACAGACTTAAGCATCGCTGCGAGTGAGAAAATCTCATCGTATTCAACACTTTGAACTTTGTCAAAAACCTTTTTCCGACAAGTCTAGCTTTGTAGATAGTAACACTACTATCAGCGTCCATCTTCCTCTTGAAGATCCATTTATTTTTATGGCTCGCCGATCATTGGGCAAGTCAATCAAAGTCCATACTTTGTTCTCATACATGGATCCCATCTCAGATTTCATGGCCTCAATCCATTTTGCGGAATCTGGGCTCACCATCGCTTCTTCATAGTTCGTAGGTTCGTCATGGTCTAGTAACATAACCTCCAGAACAGGATTACCGTACCACTCTGGTGCGGATCTTACTCTGGTTGACCTACGAGGTTTAGTAACAACTTGATCTGAAGTTTCATGATCATCATCATTAACTTCCTCACTAATTGGTGTAGGTGTCACAGGAACCGGTTTTCTGTGATGAACTAGTTTCCAATAAGCCATGAGGTACAGTTACCTCATCAAGTTCTACTTTCCTCCCACTCACTTCTTTCGAGAGAAACACCTTCTCTAGAAAGGATCCATTCTTAGCAACGAATGTCTTGCCTTCGGATCTGTGATAGAAGGTGTACCCAACTGTCTCCTTTGGGTATCCTGTGAAGACACATTTCTCCGATTTGGGTTTGAGCTTATCAGGATGAAACCTTTTCACATAAGCATCGCAACCCCAAACTTTAACAAACGACAACTTTGGTTTCTTGCCAAACCACAGTTCATAAGATGTCATCTCAACGGATTTAGATGGTACCCTATTTCACGTGAATGCAGCTGTCTCTAATGCATAACCCCAAAACGATAGTGGTAGATCGGTAAGAGACATCATATATCGCACCATATCTAATAAAGTACGGTTACGATGTTTGGACACACCATTACACCGTCGTGTTCCAGGTGGCGTGAGTAGTGAAACTATTTCACATTGTTTTAACTGAAGGCCAAACTCGTAACTCAAATACTCTTCTCCACGATCAAATCGTAGAAACTTTATTTTCTTTTTACGATGATTTTCCGCATCACTCTGAAATTATATGAACTTTTCAAATGTTTCAGACTTCTGTTTCATTAAGTAGATATACCCATATCTGCTCAAATCATCTGTGAAGGTCAGAAAATAATGATACCTGCTACGAGCCTCAATATTCATCAGACCACATACATCTGTATGTATGATTTCCAACAAATCTGTTGCTCTCTCCATAGTTCCGGAGAACGGCGTTTTAGTCATCTTGCCCATGAGGCATGGTTCGCAAGCATCAAGTGATTCATAATCAAGTGATTCCAAAATCCCATCAGTATGGAGTTTCTTCATGCGCTTTACACCAATATGACCTAAACGGCCGTGCCACAAATAAGTTGCACTATCATTATTAACTTTGCATCTTTTGGCTTCATTATTATGAATATGTGTATCACTACGATCGAGATCCAACAAACCATTTTATTGGGTGTATGACCATAGAAGGTTTTATTCATGTAAACAGAACAAAAATTATTCTCTAATTTAAATGAATAACCGTATTGCAACAAACATGATCAAATCATATTCATGCTCAACGCAAACACCAAATAACACTTATTTAGTTTCAACACTAATCCCGAAAGTATAGGGAGTGTGCGATGATGATCATATCAATCTTGGAACTACTTCCAACACACATCGTCACCTCGCCTTTTACTAGTCTCTGTTTATTCTGCAACTCCCGTTTCGAGTTACTACTCTTAGCAACTGAACCAGTATCAAATACCGAGGGGTTTCTATAAACACTAGTAAAGTACACATCAATAACATGTATACCCAATATACCTTTGTTCACTTTGCCATCCTTCTTATCCACTAAATAGTTGGGGTAGTTCCGCTTCCAGTGACCAGTCCCTTTGCAGTAGAAGCACTTAGTCTCAGGCTTAGGACCAGACTTAGGCTTCTTCACTTGAGCAGCAACTTGCTTGCCATTCTTCTTGAAGTTCCCCTTCTTCCCTTTGCCCTTTTCTTGAAACTAGTGGTCTCGTCAACCATCAACACTTGATGTTTTTCTTGATTTCTACCTTCGTCGATTTCAGCATCACGAAGAGCTCGGGAATTACTTTCGTCATCCCTTGCATACTATAGTTCATCACGAAGTTCTACTAACTTGGTGATGGTGACTAGAGAATTCTGTCAATCACTATTTTATCTGGAAGATTAACTCCCACTTGATTCAAGCGATTGTAGTACCCAGACAATCTGAGCACATGCTCACTGCTTGAGCTATTCTCCTCCATCTTTTAGCTATAGAACTTGTTGGAGACTTCATATCTCTCAACTCGGGTATTTTTTTTTGAAATATTAACTTCAACTCCTGGAACATCTCATATGGTCCATGACGTTCAAAACGTCTTTGAAGTCCCGATTCTAAGCCATTAAGCATGGTGCACTAAACTATCAAGTAGTCATCATACTGAGCTAGCCAAACGTTCATAACGTCTGCATCTGCTCCTGTAATAGGTCTGTCACCTAGCGGTGCATCAAGGACATAATGCTTCTGTGCAGCAATGAGGATAATCCTCAGATCATGGATCCAATCCGCATCTTTGCTACTAACATCTTTCAACATAATTCTTCTCTAGGAACATATCAAAATAAACACAGGGAAGCAACAACGCGAGCTATTGATCTACAACATAATTTGCAAAATACTATCAGGACTAAGTTCATGATAAATTTAAGTTCAATTAATCATATTACTTAAGAACTCCCACTTAGATAGACATCCCTCTAATCCTCTAAGTGATCACGTGATCCATATCAACTAAACCATAACCGATCATCACGTGAAATGGAGTAGCTTTCAATGGTGAACATCACTATGTTGATCATATCTACTATATGATTCATGCTCGACCTTTCGGTCTCAGTGTTCCGAGGCCATATCTGCATATGCTAGGCTCGTCAAGTTTAACCTGAGTATTCTGCGTGTGCAAAACTGGCTTGCACTCGTTGTAGATGGACGTAGAGCTTATCACACCCGATCATCACGTGGTGTCTGGGCACGACGAACTTTGGCAACGGTGCATACTCAGGGAGAACACTTTTATCTTGAAATTTAGTGAGAGATCATCTTATAATGCTACCGTCAATCAAAGCAAGATAAGATGCATAAAAGATAAACATCACATGCAATCAATATAAGTGATATGATATGGCCATCATCATCTTGTGCTTGTGATCTCCATCTCCGAAGCACCGTCATGATCACCATCGTCACCGGCGCGACACCTTGATCTCCATCGTAGCATCGTTGTCGTCTCGCCAACTATTTCTTCTACGACTATCGCTACCGCTTAGTGATAAAGTAAAACAATTACATGGCGATTGCATTGCATACAATAAAGCGACAACCATATGGCTCCTGCCAGTTGCCGATAACTTGGTTACAAAACATGATCATCTCATACAATAAAATTCAGCATCATGTCTTGACCATATCACATCACAACATGCCCTGCAAAAACAAGTTTGACGTCCTCTACTTTGTTGTTGCAAGTTTTACGTGGCTGCTACGGGCTTAGCAAGAACCGTTCTTACCTACGCATCAAAACCACAACGATACTTTGTCAAGTTGGTGTTGTTTTAACCTTCGCAAGGACCGGGCGTAGCCACACTCAGTTCAACTAAAGTGAGAGAGACAGACACCTGCCAGTCACCTTTAAGCAACGAGTGCTTGCAACGGTGAAACCAGTCTTGCGTAAGCGTACGCGTAATGTCGGTCCGGGCCGCTTCATCTCACAATACCGCCGAACCAAAGTATGACATGCTGGTAAGCAGTATGACTTATATCGCCCACAACTCACTTGTGTTCTACTCGTGCATATAACATCAACGCATAAAACGAGGCTCTGATACCACTGTTGGGTTATGTAGTAATTTCAAAAATATTCTACGCACACGCAAGATCATGGTGATGCATAGCAACGAGAGGGGAGAGTGTTGTCCACGTACCCTCGTAGACCGAAAGCGGAAGCGTTAACACAACGCGGTTGATGTAGTCGTACGTCTTCACGATCCGACCGATCAAGTACCGAACGCACGGCACCTCCGAGTTCAGCACACGTTCAGCTCGATGACGTCCCTCGAACTCCGATCCAGCCGAGTGTTGAGGGAGAGTTTCGTCAACACGACGGCGTGGTGACAATGATGATGTTCTACCGACGCAGGGCTTCGCCTAAGCACCGCTACGATATTATCGAGGTGTAATATGGTGGAGGGGGCACCGCACACGGCTAAGAGATCAATGATCAATTGTTGTGTCTATGGGGTGCCCCCTGCCCCCGTATATAAAGGAGCAAGGGGGGAGGCGGCCGGCCTAGGAGGAGGGCGCGCCAAGGGGGGAGTCCTACTCCCATCGGAGTAGGACTCCTCCTTTCCTTGTTGGAGTAGGAAAGGGAAGGGAGAAGGAGAAAGAAGGAAGGGGGCTCCCCCCTCCTCCCTAGTCCAATTCGGACTAGTCCATGGGGAGGGGTGCGGCCACCCTTTGGGGCCTTTCTCTCCTTTCCCGTATGGCCCATTAAGGCCCAATACGAATTCCTGTAACTCTCCGGTACTTCGAAAAATACCCGAATCACTCGGAACCTTTCCGATGTCCGAATATAGTCGTCCAATATATCGATCTTTACGTCTCGACCATTTCGAGACTCCTCGTCAAGTCCCTGATATCATCCGGGACTCCGAACTCCTTCGGTACATCAAAACACATAAACTCATAATATAACCGTCATCTAACTTTAAGCGTGCGGACCCTACGGGTTCGAGAACTATGTAGACATGACCGAGACACATCTCCGGTCAATAACCAATAGCGGAACCTGGATGCTCATATTGGCTCCCACATATTCTACGAAGATCTTTATCGGTCAGACCGCATAACAACATACGTTGTTCCCTTTGTCATCGGTATGTTACTTGCCCCAGATTCGATCGTCGGTATCTCAATACCTAGTTCAATCTCGTTTCCGGCAAGTCTCTTTACTTGTTCCGTAATACATCATCTCGTAACAAACTCATTTGTTGCAATGCTTGCAAGGCTTAAGTGATGTGCATTAGCGAGAGGGCCCAGAGATACCTCTCCGACAATCGGAGTGACAAATCCTAATCTCGAAATACGCCAACCCAACAAGTACCTTCGGAGACACCTGTAGAGCACCTTTATAATCACCCAGTTACGTTGTGACGTTTGGTAGCACACAAAGTGTTCCTCCGGTAAACGGGAGTTGCATAATCTCATAGTCATAGGAACATGTATAAGTCATGAAGAAAGCAATAGCAACATACTAAAACGATCGAGTGCTAAGCTAACGGAATGGGTCAAGTCAATCACATCATTCTCCTAATGATGTGATCCCGTTAATCAAATGACAACTCATGTCTATGGCTAGGAAACATAACCATCTTTGATCAACGAGCTAGTCAAGTAGAGGCATACTAGTGACACTCTGTTTGTCTATGTATTCACACATGTATCAAGTTTCCAGTTAATACAATTCTAGCATGAATAATAAACATTTATCATGATATAAGGAAATAAATAATAACTTTATTATTGCCTCTAGGGCATATTTCCTTCAGGGGGGCCAGCAAGCCGCGCCTCATGGGTAAAACTTGCGAAGATGCTTGATGTTCCAGGAGTTGCTCACTGGAACAGCATCTTCGGTCTCCAGGCGGACTGCGCCAGGCCTGGTGACTCGTATTACCCGATAAGGGACTTCCCACTTTGGCGTCAACTTGTTGGAATTCTTGGCCGACTAAACGCGCCGAAGAACAAGGTCGCCTTCCTCAAAGCTTTGGGCATGAACCTTGCGGCTATGGTAGCGACACAAGGCTTGTTGGTAGCGTGCTACTCTCACAGCCGCCCGAAGACGATCTTCCTCAAGGAGCGTCGCGTCATCTTGCCGCAACTGCTCTTGCTCAAGCTCATCATAAGCGAGCACTCGAGGTGACCCGTATATGAGTTGCGTGGGGAGAACTGCCTCCGCCCCATATACTAGGGCAAAGGGTGTCTGATACGTCTCCATCGTATCTATAATTTTTTATTGTTCCATGCCAATATTATTCAACTTTCATATACTTTTGGCAACTTTTTATACTATTTTTGGGACTTAACATATTGATCCAGTGCAAGTGCCAGTTCCTGTCTGTTGCATGTTTTATGTTTCGCAGAAACCCCATAACAAACAGAGTCCAAACAGGATAAAAACGGACGGAGAATTATTTTGGAATATTTGTGATTTTTGGGAAGTAAAATCAACGCGAGACAGTGCCCGAGGTGGCCACGAGGGTGGGGCCCACGCCCACTCCAGGCAGGCGCGCCCCTGACGCTCGTGGGCCACCCGTAAGGCGGTTGATGCTCTACTTTGGCCGCAAGAAAGCTAATTTTTGGAAAAACATCTGGGCGAAGGTTTCAATCTAATCAGAGTTACGGATCTCCAGATATAAAAGAAATGGTGCCAGGGCAGAATCAAGGAACGCAGAAACAGAGGGAGACAGAGAGACAGATCCAATCTCGGAGGGGCTTTCGCCCCTCCCATGCCATGGAGGCCAAGGACCAGAGGGGAAACCCTTCTCCCATCTAGGGAGGAGGTCAAGGAAGAAGAGGAAGAAGGGGGCCCCTCTCCTCCGGTGGCGCCGGAACGCTGTCGTGGCCATCATCATCACCGCAATCTTCACCAACAACTTCACCGCCACCATCACCAACTCGTCCCCCCTCTATGCAGCGGTGTAACCTCTCTCTTACCCGTTGTAATCTCTACTTAAACATGGTGCTCAACGCTATATATTATTTCCCAATGATGTATGGCTATCTTATGATGTTTGAGTAGATCTGTTTTGTCCTATGGGCTATTTGATGATCAAGATTGCTTTGAGTTGCATGTTTTATTATTGGTGCTGTCCTATGGTGCTCTCCGTGTCGCGCAAGCGTGAGGGATTCCTGCTGTAGGGTTTGCAATATGTTCATGATTTGCTTATGGTGGGTGGTGTGAGTGACAAAAGCACAGACTCGAGTAAGTAGGTTGTTTGCGTATGGGATAAAGGGGACTTGATACTTTAATGCTATGGTTGGGTTTTACCTTAATGATCTTTAGTAGTTGCGGATGCTTGCTAGAGTTCCAATCATAAGTGCATATGATCCAAGTAGAGAAAGTATGTTAGCTTATGCCTCTCCCTCAAATAAAATTGCAATAATGATTACCGGTCTAGTTATTGATTGCCTAGGGACAAATAACTTTCTCGTAACAAAAATCTCTCTACTAAAACTAATTTAGTTCTGTCTTTATCTAAACAGCCCCTAATTTTTATTTACGCGCTCTTTATTATCTTGCAAACTTATCCAAAAACACCTACACAGTACTTCTAGTTTCATACTCGTTCTAGGTAAAGCGAACGTTAAGCGTGCGTAGAGTTGTATCGGTGGTCGATAGAACTTGAGGGAATATTTGTTCTACCTTTAGCTCCTCGTTGGGTTCGACACTCTAACTTATCGAAAGAGGCTACAGTTGGTCCCCTATACTTGTGGGTTATCAAGACCTTTTTCTGGCGCCGTTGCCGGGGAGCAATAGCGTGGGGTGAATATTCTCGTGTGTGCTTGTTTGCTTTATCACTAAGTAATTTTTATTTGTTGTTCTTAGTTGTTCTCTATCTTTAGTTATGGATATGTAACACGAAATACCAAAAAAATTAAGTGTACTTGCTACTCATGGAGATGGGGAACCTCCTAAAACCCTCGATGCTCGTTATGTGACAGATATTATGTACTACTTTGATAATCCAGAGAAAACCCCATTCAATTTGGTAATGGGAGTAACGTTGGATCAACGTGAATACTTTAGGGATTATCGCTTGACACAAAAAGGTAACTATTATGGGATCAAATTTATATATTGAAGTGGTATGCTCGGGAAGTATGCTTGAGTTATGATTATACTTGTTGCTCTAGGATGAAGGCTTCACACCTTCCCTTTTCATGCAAATTTAATGATAATAAAACCTTAGCTTCTTATGCTAATGGTATATATGATTACTATGATGTGGAACAAATAGAAGAATTTGTTGCTTTTATGGGTGCTTATGAAATTGAATCTATGTTTAAAGAGTTTGAAGATTTTGATGATGCTATTTATAGACCTGAAAATTTAGCTATCCTCAAATATTGTTATGAGAATTATGAATACAATTCCGATATTAATGCACTTATTGAGAAAGTCTCCGCTGTCCAAGAAGAGACTAATATTTTGCAGGAATCTATGGAAGAAGAAGTTGATGAAACTGTGAGCTCATTGGATGAAAAAGATGATGAGGAGAGCGAAGAACAAAAGGAGGAAGAGCGGATTAGCTACCCGTGCTCACCTTCTAATGAGAGTAACTCTTCAACTCATACATTGTTTAATTTCCATTCGTGCTTACCGAAGGATGATTGCTATGATGACTATTATGATCCCGTTGATTCTCTTGAAATATCCCTTTTTGATGATGCTTGCTATGCTTGTGCCCAAGATGCCAATATGAATTATGCTTATGGAGATGAACTTGCTATAGTTCCTTATGTTAAACATGAAATTGTTGCTATTGAACCCACGCATGATAGTCCTATTATCTTTTTGAATTCTCCCAACTACACTATATCGGAGAAGTTTGTGCTTATTAAGGATTATATTGATGGGTTGCCTTTTACCATTGCACATGATAATTTTGATAGATATAATATGCATGTGCTTGCTGCTCCTACTTGCAATTATTATGAGAGAGGAGCTACATCTCCGCCTATTTATGTTTCCACACGATAGAATTGCGAGAAACTGCTTATACTATGCATTGGCCTTTACTATGCGTGCATGAATTGTTCTTTTATGACATGCCGATGCATAGGAAGAGAGTTAGACTTCGTCACTACAAGATATATGTTACTTTGTACTCACTACTAAATTACAAATCATTGCTAATTAAAATTGGCTTTGATATACCTTGGGATCCGGGTGGATTCATTACTTGAGCACTATATGCCTAGCTTAATGGCTTTAAAGAAAGCGCTGCTAGGGAGACAACCCGGAAGTTTTAGAGAGTCATTTATTTCTGTTGTGTGCTTTTATAGAGTTTAAAAATAAAAATAATGTGCCAAGGTTTGCCTTTAGGATGTTTACAATGCTTGTTGGTTTGTACGGTGCATGACAGAAACTTTGGCTGCAGTGCGCGATTTTTAGTTTTTTACCGGAACATTAAACGGTTCTGATTATTTTTGCACTGTGTTTCTATACAAATTGTTTATGTTTCCTAATTTTGGCAGAATTTTTCAAGTATCAGTAGTATGGTGAATGTTCAGATTATTACAGACTGCTCTGTTTTAGACAGAATCTGTTTTTGATGCATAGTTTGCTTGTTTTGATGAGACTATCAATTTATATCAGTGGATTAAGCCATGAAAAAGTTATATTACAGTAGCTACAATGACAAAACAAAATATGAATTGGTTTGCGACAGTACTTAGAGTAGTGATTTGCTTTATTATACTAACGGATCTTACCGAGTTTTCTGTTGAAGTTTTGTGTGGATGAAGTGTTCGATGATCGAGAAGGTCTCGATGTGAGAAGAAGGAAGAGAGGAAAGAGCTCATGCTTGGGGATGCCCGAGGCACCCCAAGTAAATATTCAAGGAGACTCAAGCGTCTAAGCTTGGGGATGCCCCGGAAGGCATCCCCTCTTTCTTCAACAAGTATCGGTATGTTTTCGGGTTCGTTTCGTCCGTGTGATATGTGCAGATCTTGGAGCGTCTTTTGCTTTAGTTTTCATTTTTCTTTTATGCACCATGCTGGTATGAGATAGTCCTTGGTTGATTTATAGAATGCTCTTTGCACTTCACTTATATCTTTTGAGTATGGCTTTATAGAATGCTTCATGTGCTTCACTTATATCATTTGAAGTTTGGATTGACTGTTTCTCTTCACTTAGACAACCGCCATTTGTAGAATGCTCTTTTGCTTCACTTATATTTGTTAGAGCGTTGGCATATCTTTTGTAGAAAGAATTAAACTCTCTTGCTTCACTTATATCTATTTAGAGAGATAACATGAATTGGTCATTCACATGGTTAGTCATAAAATCCTACATAAAACTTGTAGATCACTGAATATGATATGTTTGATTCCTTGCAATAGTTTTGCGATATAAAGATGGTGATATTAGAGTCATGCTAGTGGGTAGTTGTGGATTGTAGAAATACTTGTGTTGAAGTTTGTGATTCCCGTAGCATGCACGTATGGTGAACCGTTATGTAACGAAGTTGGAGCATGAGGTATTTATTGATTGTCTTCCTCATGAGTGGCGGTCGGGGATGAGCGATGGTCTTTTCCTACCAATCTATCCCCCTAGGAGCATGCGCGTAGTACTTTGTTTCGATGACTAATAGATTTTTGCAATAAGTATGTGAGTTCTTTATGACTAATGTTGAGTCCATGGATTATACGCACTCTCACCCTTCCATCATTGCTAGCCTCTTCGGTACCATGCATTGCCCTTTCTCACCTCGAGAGTTGATGCAAACTTCGCCGGTGCATCCAAACCCTGTGATACGATACGCTCTATCACACATAAGCCTCATTATATCTTCCTCAAAACAGCCACCATACCTACCTATCATGGCATTTCCATAGCCATTCCGAGATATATTGCCATGCAACTTCCATCATCATCATATACATGACTTGAGCATTTATTGTCATATTGCTTTGCATGATCGTAAGATAGCTAGCATGATGTTTTCATGGCTTGTCCGTTTTTTGATGTCATTGCTACGCTAGATCATTGCACATCCCGGTACACCGCCAGAGGCATTCATATAGAGTCATATCTTTGTTCTAGATATCGAGTAGTAATATTGAGTTGTAAGTAAATAGAGGTGTGATGATCATCATTATTAGAGCATTGCCCCAGTGAGGAAAGGATGATGGAGACTATGATTCCCTCATAAGTCGGGATGAGACTCCGGACGAAAAAAAAGAGAAAGGCCAAAAAAAAGAAGGCCCAAAAAATGAAAAAATGAAAAAAAAGGGATAACAAAAAAATGAGAGAAAAAGAGAGAAGGGGCAATGTTACTATCCTTTTACCACACTTGTGCTTCAAAGTAGCACCATGTTCTTCATATAGAGAGTCTCTTGAGTTATCACTTTCTTATACTAGTGGGAATTTTCATTATAGAACTTGGCTTGTATATTCCAACGATGGGCTTCCTCAAATGCCCTAGGTCTTCATGAGCAAGCAAGTTGGATGCACACCCACTTAGTTTCAGTTTGAGCTTTCATATACTTATAGCTCTAGTGCATCCGTTGCATGGCAATCCCTACTCCTCACATTGACATCAATTGATGGGCATCTCCATAGCTCGTTGATTAGCCGCGTCGATGTGAGACCTTCTCCTTTTTTGTCTTCTCCACATAACCCCCATCATATTATTCTATTCCACCTATAGTGCTATGTTCATGGCTCACGCTCATGTATTGCGTGAAAGTTGAAAAGGTTTGAGAAGATCAAAAGTATGAAACAATTGCTTGGCTTGTCATCGGGGTTGTGCATGATGTGAATATTTTGTGTGGTGAAGATGGAGCATAGCCAGACTATATGATTTTGTAGGGATAACTTTCTTTGGCCATGTTATTTTGAAAAGACATGATTGCTTTATTAGTAGGCTTGAAGTATTATTGTTTTTATGTCAAATGATAGACTATTGCTTTGAATCAGTCGTGTCTTAATATTCATGCCATGATTAGATACATGATCAAGATTATGCTAGGTAGCATTCCACATCAAAAATTATCTTTTTTATCATTTACCTACTCGAGGACGAGCAGGAATTAAGCTTGGGGATGCTGATACGTCTCTGTGGTATCTATAATTTTTGATTGTTCCATGCCAATATTATTCAACTTTCATATACTTTTGGCAACTTTTTATACTATTTTTGGGACTAATATATTGATCCAGTGCCCAGTGCCAGTTCCTGTCAGTTGCATGTTTTATGTTTCGCAGAATCCCATATCAAACGGAGTTCAAACGGGATAAAAACGGACAAGGAATTATTTTGGAATATTTGTGATTTTTGGGAAGTAAAATCAACGCGAGACGGTGCCCGGCCATGAGGGTGGGGCCCACGCCCACTCCAGGCAGGCGCGCCCCTGACCCTCGTGGGCCGCCCATAAGGAGGTTGATGCTCTACTTTGGCCGCAAGAAAGCTATTTTTTGGAAAAAGATCTGGGCGAAGGTTTCAATCCAATCGGAGTTACGGATCTCCAGATATAAAAGAAACGGTGCCAGGGCAGAATCAGGGAACGCAGAAACAGAGAGAGACAGAGAGACAGATCCAATCTCGGAGGGGCTTTCGCCCCTCCCATGCCATGGAGGCCAAGGACTAGAGGGGAAACCCTTCTCCCATCTAGGGAGGAGGTCAAGGAAGAAGAGGAAGAAGGGGGCCCTTCTCCCCCTCTCCTCCGGTGGCGCCAGAACACTGTCGTGGCCATCATCATCAATGCAATCTTCACCAACAACTTCACCGCCACCATCACCAACTCTTCCCCCCCTCGATGCAGCGGTGTAACCTCTCTCTTACCCGCTGTAATCTCTACTTAAACATGGTGCTCAACGCTATATATTATTTCCCAATGATGTATGACTATCTTATGATGTTTGAGTAGATCCGTTTTGTCCTACGGGCTATTTGATTATCAAGATTGGTTTGAGTTGCATGTTTTATTATTGGTGCTGTCCTATGGTGCTCTCCGTGTCGCGCAAGCGTGAGGGATTCCCGCTGTAGGGTTTGCAATATGTTCATGATTTGCTTATGGTGGGTGGCGTGAGTGACATTAGCACAGACCCGAGTAAGTAGGTTGTTTGCGTATGGGATAAAGGGGACTTGATACTTTAATGCTATGGTTGGGTTTTACCTTAATGATCTTTAGTAGTTGCGGATGCTTGCTAGAGTTCCAATCATAAGTGCATATGATCCAAGTAGAGAAAGTATGTTAGCTTATGCCTCTCCCTCAAATAAAATTGCAATAATGATTACCGGTCTAGTTATCGATTGCCTAGGGACAAATAACTTTCTCGTAACAAAAAGCTATCTACTAAAACTAATTTAGTTGTGTATTTATCTAAACAGCCCCTACTTTTTATTTACGCGCTCTTTATTATCTTGCAAACTTATCCAAAAACACCTACAAAGTACTTCTAGTTTCATACTTGTTCTAGGTAAAGCGAACGTTAAGCGTGCGTAGAGTTGTATCGGTGGTCGATAGAACTTGAGGGAATATTTGTTCTACCATTAGCTCCTCATTGGGTTCGACACTCCTACTTATCGAAAGAGGCTACAATTGATCCCCTATACTTGTGGGTTATCAGTGTCTGGCCGGTGGCTCGATTTGGCGTCGTCCTGATCGACCAAAGAACCGCCGGCAACTCATCAATCCAGCGCCTTCCGCTCTTGCGCAGCTTGTCAAAGGTCTGCGTTCTCAGGGCTTGCAACACTTCAGCATTCGCCCTCTCCGCTTGGCCGTTGCTCCGGGGGTGTGCCATGGAAGCAAAACAGACCTTGCTGCCGAGGTCTTGAATATATTGCATGAAGGTGTGGCTTGTGAACTGTGTGCCGTTGTCGGTGATGACTCTGTTTGGCACACCAAAATGGCAGACTAGTCCCTTGAAGAACTTGACGACTGACTGAGTTGTCACCT
Organism: Aegilops tauschii subsp. strangulata; assembly: GCF_002575655.3. Lineage (NCBI taxonomy): Eukaryota > Viridiplantae > Streptophyta > Magnoliopsida > Poales > Poaceae > Aegilops > Aegilops tauschii. The sequence continues at coordinate 395,747,220 of NC_053039.3, read as the reverse complement.
TCCTCACTGGCTCCACCTCTGGCCACTTTGTGAACTTGTCAATTGCAACGTACAAGTACTCAAAGCCCCCGACAACACGGGGGACAGGGCCCAGTATGTCGAGCCCCCAGACCGAGAATGGCCAGGAGAGAGGGACCATTTGAAGGGCTAGAGCTGGTTGATGAAGCTTCTTTGAATGGAACTGACACGCTTCACACTGGGTTACTAGTGTCGTCGCATCCTGGAGGGCGGTGGGCCAGAAGAAACTTTGCCGGAACGCCTTGCCGGCAAGGGCCCTCGACCCTATGTGGGAGCCACATATGCCTCCATGTATCTCTGCCAACAGCTCCAGTCCTTCCTCCCGGGGGATGCATTTCAATTTCACACCGTTCGGCCTTCTCCTGTAAAGGACGTCATCCACGAACTGGTACAGGGCGGACCGACGGGCTACTTTTTCCGCTTCTTCCTGCTCCTCAGGAAGTTCCCCTGTTTGGAGGAATCAGACAGTATGCTGCACCCATGCCGGAGCCTGGGGCTCGACGGCAAGGACCAAAGGCATTTCCTCTGCCATGGGCGCGGCTGTCTCCACGGCCAGGGCTTGACGCCCTACCGGAGCCAGTTGCCCTTCGGCAGGCTCAGCATCCACGGCAGCACCCTTGCCGGCAGCCCCAGGGGGCTCGGTAGGAAAGCACTTGCCGGGACCTGACTTCCTCCACTTGTTCTGCCCCGTTGATGGTTTGACGGATGGCTGAGTTAACCGGAGCAAAAAGGTACCTGGTTCCACAGGTAGCTTGAATGTAGCACGCTTCGACAGGTAATTGACGATGTCGTTCTCCGCTTGGATACCGTCAAAGCGCTCCTCCAGCTTCCTCACTTCATCTACATAGGCCTCCATCAATGGGCTCTGGTAATCCTTGTTGACTTGTCTGACGACAAGCTGCGAGTCACCCCTGACGATGAGCCTCTTCACCCCAAGGTCTGCCGCGATCCTGAGACCGGCAAGCAGCCCCTCGTACTCAGCAGTGTTGTTTGTGGACATCTCCCTGGGAAAGTGCATCTGGACCACGTACTTGAGGTGCTCTCCGGTGGGTGCGACAAGCAGCACACCGGCACCGGCGCGTTGCAGCGAGAAAGCCATGTCAAAGTACATGATCTAGTCGCAGTCTACTTCCTTGCCGGGGAGAGCGGTCTCTTGGATTTCTTCGTCAGGTGTTGAGGTCCATTCTGCAATGAACTCCGCCAAGATTCTGCTCTGGATTGTTGAGGTACTTTCAAACTTCAACCCAAAGCTCGACAACTCCAAGGCCCATTCCACAATCCTTCTGGTTGCATCTGGGTTGCGCAGTATCCGTTGTAACGGGAGGCGGGTGACGACAGTGATCTCGTGGGCTTGGAAGTAATGACGCAGCTTCCTCGAGGCCATAAGGAGGCCGAACAGCAATTTCTGCACACCGGAGTACCTCGACCTAGCCCCCTGTAAGAGGGAGCTGACAAAGTAAACCGGGTGCTGCATCATCTTCTTCTTCTGCACCACTTCGCCTGACTGCGCGGGCGTCGCCCTGATGGCGTGAGACTCTGCCGGGGGCCTTGCCTTGCCGGCAACAGGTCCTGTCGGGGGAATCTTTGGCTCGCCGTCCGCTGGTTCTGTCATCGCCACTGCCTCCTCGTCGACCTCCCTCTGTGCCACTAGCGCGGCGCTGACCACTTGATTCGTTACCGCTAGATACAATAGCAACGGTTCTTGTGGTTTAGGCGCAACCAGTATTGGCATGGAGGAAAGGTATTTCTTCAGATCCTGCAACGCTGCCTCAGCTTCTGGGGTCCACTCCATCGGGCCTGCCTTCTTCAAGATTTTGAAAAAGGGAAGGGCGCGCTTGGCGGACTTGGAGATGAATCGGCTCATGGCGGCGACGCCGCCGGTGAGCCGACCCACGTCCTTGATCCGCTTGGGCGCCTCAATCTGTTCAATAGCCTTGATCTTGTCTGGGTTTGCCTCGATCCCGCGCTGTGACACAAAGAATCCGAGAAGTTTGCCGGACGGAACACCGAAGACACACTTCTCAGGGTTCAGCTTAAGGTTGATCTTGCGCAGGTTGGCAAATGTCTCATCTAGATCTTGCACAAGAGTTGCCCCGTCCTTGGTTTTGACCACTATGTCATCCATGTATGCCTCCATATTTCTATGGAGCTGGGGTTCAAAACCAATTTGGACTGCTCTTGCAAACGTCCAGCCAGCACTCTTCAACCCGAAAGGCATCCGTAAAAACCAATACATACCACATGGGGTGATGAATGTTGTCTTCTCTTCATCCTCTCTTGCCATGAAGATTTAGTGGTAGACCGAGTAGGCATCGAGGAATGACAAAGATCACACCCGGCCGTGGAGTCAACAACGGGAAGGGGTCCTTAGGACAAGCCTTATTGATATCTGTGTAGTCAATACATAGCCTCCACTTCCCATTTGCCTTGTGCACCACTACCGGATTGGCCAACCACGTCGGGTGGAGCACTCCTCTCACCAAACCTGCCGCTTCCAACTTCCTGATCTCTTCTGTGATGAACTCCTGCCTCTCCAGAGCCTGCTTTCTGACCTTCTGCTTGACCGGCCGCGCATGAGGACACACAGCTAGGTGGTGCTCAATCACCTCCCTGGGAACACCGGGGATGTCGGATGCTTGCCACGCAAACACGTCGACATTCTCCCGCAGGAAGGTGACGAGCGTGCCTTCCTATTTGTTGTCGAGGGTGGAGCCTATGGTGAAAGCCCCTCCCGTGCCATCCTCCCTAACGGACACCTTCTTGGTCTGCGGTGGCTCAGCTCTGGATTTCTTGCTCTTGCCGGTAGAGCTCTCTGGCACGTCCTCGACGGTAACACAACACTCCAAGGAGGTGCGCTTGCCGGAGTGGGTGCGACAGGTCTTGTCGGGCTTCTTCTTCCCTCCCGGGGCTTCAGCGGCAGGAGCAAGTGCCCTGGAGGCAGCTGCTGCAACTGCTTCCCGGTAGAGTTGGTTGGCGCAAATTAGCGCGTCTTTCTTGTCGGAGGGGACGGAGATGATGGTCAACGGCCCGGGCATCTTTAGCATGTTGTAGGCGTAGTGCGATGCCGCCATGAACTTGGCTAGTGTCGGGCGGCCGAGGATCCCGTTGTAGGGCAAGGGGATCTTGGCCACGTCGAAGACGATCCTCTCCGTCCTGTGGTTCAACTCCCCTCCAAACATCACGGGCAGCGCGACCTTTCCCTTCGGCTGGCTCCTCCCCGGATTGACCGCTTGAAACGTGCTCGTTTCCTCGAGGTCTCCATCAGGGATTTGCAGCATTTTGATCACGATGGGCGAGATCAAGTTCAGGCCGGCCCCGCCGTCGACCAACATCTTGTTCACCTTGAGGTTGCGTATTGTTGGCGAGACCAACAACGGCAAGCACCCGACCGCGGTTGTGCGGTCAGGGTGGTCCTAGGCGTCAAAGATGAGGGGCGTGCTGGACCACTTCAGCGGCTTCTGAGCGTCGAACGACGGTTCCGCTGCTGTAATCTCACGCGCCCACTGCTTGAGCTGGCGGTGAGAAGTATGCAGCGAGGCACCACCGTCGATGCACATGGCCTCTGTAGCCTTCTGGAACTCTTGCTCGCCGGACTCGTCGTCCTCATCATGATCATCGTCTTCTTGTTTCTTGTCACGGCCTCGGGCAGGCCTCTCTTGCTGGTTGTCCTTGCCGGGGCGGCCTCCTTGGCCGCCACGCTTCTTGCTGGATCCCTCGGCACCGTCCTGGCCCTTCTCCTTGTCCCGACTCTCATACTCGGCCTTTTGCTTTTCAGCAAGCAGCTCGACTTGCCGGCAGTTCTGGAGGTCGTGGCCCATGGTGCGGTGGATCTTGCAGTACTGCTTGCCGGAGCTCCCTGGCTTGTCGGCAGCTGCTAAGGCCCGATAGGCGACGCACCCGGCAATCTCCTTGCCGGGGTCGTCTGCCTTGACCTTCTTGGCAGCGCCGGTGTCGTCAGATCCTTCAACGGCAAGCACGGCCTTGCCCTTGCGTTTCCTGTTTTGATGCTGACCCTTCTTCGTCGGGGCGGCTGTGTCTTCATCAGTAGAGTCGGTTTCCGCGCCGGCGTCCTTGCCAGGGTACTTCCTTCCCTCTTCAGCCCGGGCGCACCTATCGTCCAGAACATAGAGTTCGGCCACATCCTTAACCTGGGTCATCGCCAGCACTTTGCGCATCTTGCGGTTGCGCACGTTCTGATGGAACACGCTGATCACAGCAGCGAGATGAACGTCGGGGATGTTGTACTGGACCCGGCTGGATCTCTGGATGTACTTGCGCAGGGTTTCCCCTTCCTTCTGGAAATGATATGCAGATCACTGGCCTGGCCATGAGCTTAGTGGCCTCCAGTGAAGGCGCCAACGAACTCATGGCACAGATCCGACCAGGAAGAAATGGAATCCGCCGGCAAGTGCATCAACCAAGACATAACATTGGGCTTCAGTGCCAACGGGAAGTAATTGGCAAGCACCTTATCGTCGTGAGCTCCGGCAGCCTGCATCGCGATGGTGTAGATGCTGAGGAACTCGAACGGATGGGTCTTGCCAGCGTACTTCTCGCCGATGCCGGGTTTGAACGTGTGGTGGGACGGCCACTGGAACTACCGCAGCTCGCGGGTAAAGGCCGGGTAGCCTACCTCGTAAGGTAGGCCGCCAGAGCCCCCCGGCGTTGGGTGGTCCATGGCGGGTCCCGCCCGCTTGTCCGACTGGTGGCATGTATCACGTCGGCACTCGACAGTGGTTCGAGCATCTTCGTGAGCTCGTTCTCAAAGAACTTGGCGCTGGTCGCGGTGGGTCCGCGGGTCGGACGACGCTATAGATATGTTATCACAAGCGTCGTCACGACGAGCCGACGCCCGCGGCGGCTGGCGAGGAGGAGGAGAGTGCACCGTGACCGCAGCACCCCCGGTCCTCCCAGCGCTGGCATGTGGTGGCTCGGTGCCCACCGGCCCGAGGTTCCCGCCGGTCGCGGATCATCTTTGTTGGCGACGGCGACGAGGCTCCGGATGGTGGCCCTCCACTCGTCGAGCTTCTCCGCAGCAGGAGGGAAATCGAGGAGCAGCTGCGCGCGCCAAGGCTTCTACTGGCGTAGGTGGCGGCGACAGCTGCGTGGACCGTGGTGCGCTTCGACTTCTAACCACGTTAGAAGGAGCTCCATCACGACCCAGCGGCTGCGCGCCATTTTCGCCAACACTTCGGCGGGCATGCTGAACTCCTTCATCCCGCGGACGATGCACAGGGCTCTTCCCACGGCGGTGCCCAGGGTCACCGGCGTGGTGACGCTGCTCGTCGCGCACACCATGGGAAGAGCGCGTAGTGGTCGCCGGTGTGGGCGTCTTGGAGGTTGCCGCGCCGTCCGGGGGGGGCACAACGACACTCCTGGAGGGCCCCGCGCCGCCTACGGGGGGCCCAGCCCCTTCTTTGGATTTGGTGATGTGCGGCCCGTCGCCTGGCGCGCGAACGGCGCAGCTCGCCAGGCTCTAACTGCCAGGGCGATGCTGGTGCTCGCGGACCACGGCTCGGGTTCTGTCCGCGACCGGGCCACTGCTCGCCCGTACTGGCACGGGCCGTTCGGCCCCCGACGAGACGATCGCTGTGGTCGTCTTCTTCTTGGGAGCCATGGCGATGAAGAAACGCTAGGCTAACTACTAGACCGGATTCTCACAATTGCGCCCGCTACCTGGCGCGCCAAAGATGTCGGTGTGGAATGACACCTATGGGATCACAAGAATCCCTACCACGGATGCCGGGGCGCAGGGTTGCAAGAAGAGCAGGAGTAGTAATCAGCACAAGGATCGTTTACCCAGGTTCGGGCCGCGAGGATGCATAAAACCCTAGTCCTGCTTTGGTGGGTGTATTTCAGAGAGTTCTTGAGATCTCGAACTAGCTATGGTGGATGTGTGGTTTCAAAGAGCCGAATCCCTCTCCATTATGCCATGGGCCTCCTTTTATAGTCGAAAGGGGCTGCCACAGTGGCACACAGGAGGTGGAAAGGCGCACAGTGCTACGAGCTTATCGCTCATATTACAGGACAAGACGCATTTAATGCGCCGCTGAGGTGTCCCTTAGCTTTATCGGGGACGGGAGCGAGGCCCGTCCCGTCCGTCGCCGCTCCTCCTCGCTTCGACACGCGCCCTGGCCAGCGATGCATGCGGCGCCATGTAGGCAGGCAGGCAGCTGAGGTGGCGCGGTGGCGGAGCCTTCACGAAGATGTGCATGTCGCCACGCAGGCGTGTGCTGAGTTGGCCTGGGAGCTGCATGTTGCCACGCAGGTGCCTGCCCAGCTGGTTGGGCTGGCAGCTGCATGCGAACGGCGGAAACTTGGTTGATGCGGGCCTGGCAGTGGCCCCGCTGACGCCCTTGGCGAGGGCCTTTCCGGGTGGCCCGGCAAGGGTCTTGCCGTGGCGTGCTGTCGTCCTCGGCAAGGATCTTGCCAGGGGTCTTGTGGCCCTCCTCGGCAAGGATCTTGCCGAGGATCGTTGTCTGTCAATCCTCATCTGATCTTGAGCATTTCTTGTCTTCACAAAGATCTGCATGCCACCATGGAGGTGCCTCCCGAGCCCTAGTTCCAACGTGGTTGGTTGAGTTGGAACCCGCGGGTCGAGGGTGGCTCACTCCGCTGGTGTGGGCGAGCCGCCCCGGCAAGGGCCTTGCCGGGGCCGCGGAGGCTGCCCCGGCAAGGGTCTTGCCGGGGAAACCTACTTCGTCCCTCTGCTCTCTGTGGTCTTGGCCTTGGCGTTGCCTTGTTTGCCTTGAGCTTCGGTTTTACCTTGGTTCACCTCCCATGTTCTGCTTGGTGCGGCCCTGGGCGCGGCTCCGACTGTCCGTGCACAGGTAAAGGGGTACAAAGGTGCACCCCTTCTTTTGTACACCGACAACATAATATAGTTATATCATCTCATCCTGTTCACATAGTCATCATATTTTGAATTATGTCATTCTATCCGTGAATTATATCATACCATCATGTTTCCATCGACGGCATGTTTGTGATTTATGGCATGCCAACCACTTTAATAGACACATCGTATAGTTATATCATGTCATCCTGTTTACATAGTCATCATATTTTGAAGTATGTCATTCTATCCTGTTTAGTTAGCCATCATACATGTGAAATTGTGTCATGCTATCCTGTTTAATTAGCCATCATATATTTGAAATTATGTCCTGCTATTTTGTTTGGTTAGACAACATAAATGTGAATTATTTCATGCCTTGTTTTCTTCCCTACTACCCATTGCACCTGTCTATCTTACAATGTCTGTACATTCAATTACTTTTCTTGTTTCTCAGCCATTTCAATTGGAGGGGGTGATGGCAGTATCTGTGAGAGTAAAAACATGGTCTTCAGAAAATATCGTGCTACCTGTCAATGGAGATAGAACCACGGTTGTACTTTCCCAAGAACCAGCCCCACCACACATAACCCAGACTCACGCAGATTGTACCCCTACCCAGTTGGACAGAGAACCAGCTACACCCCTTCTAACCCCAACCCCAGCAGATAGTAACCCAGTTCCCGTTGACACAGCACTGTCTCCACCACAGAGCACCCGAACACGAGCAGTTAGTAAGGCAACTGCAGTGCCCAAAGCACGAGGACCACCACTCTGAACCCCAAGTCAACGCTTAAAGCAGAAGAAGAATTGTTCTCAGGTCAGGTTCCATAGCTATGGTTCATACTACTTTGCTCTTGCACACTGTATTTACTCATACCAACTAATTTCAAATTTGAAGGATGCAATTGAAACTCCAATGGCGCAACAGGTATGTTTTAAACCTGTTTCTTTAACGTGTTTGCTGTTGTAACTTGCTCTATGTTGATTTTAGTTTCAATTGAATAAACAGTTATGTTCTCATGCCATGCACATTACAAGTGTTGTTATTGCTGTGTAGTTTCCCACACTTATATTCTGTCTATGATGCTTTGTCTTAAATAGATATGGTTCGAACTGTATCTATCTTGATTTGGCAACATAAACTAGAATGATATAGACCATACGGTGACCATACTACATAAATATATGTTTGTTTCATGTTGTTATCCTGTCCACCTTACTACTGAACTGGTTTACCAAAATGAGTTTCATATACTACATTGTAAACCTGTGATGTGTTTGTTTGTTTCTCCTTTAGAACACGGATAAAATATTGGAGAAGAGTACCCCGTTATGCAATGGTAAAGGAAGTAATGCAGATCAGGTTCAAGATAGTGAGACATCCCTGCTGTTCTCCCAGAAAGCTGATAAAAACTATATTGAAGACACTGAGACAACCCCAAAGTCCTGTCTTGATGTAGTGTTCGAGTTACTGGCTACTACTGCTGGCACCAGCTCTTCGAACTCGCAGCCTGAATCAGTTCGGCTTCTTGAGTCTCAACTTCAAGTTGAAAGACATCGATCAGATGTTATGCGACAGGAAGCTGAAGGACTGAGGAAGTCCCTGCAGAATTCAGATGCATACTTTCTGGTGCAACAGCAAGTGCTGGAGGATTAAAGCGCCAAACAAGAGAAAGTTAATAAGCTTGCTAAGCATCTTGCCAGCATTATGGGTACCCAGGATATTGTTTCTTGAGCTCTTCTGAAGTGGTTTCAGTTCTGGACTTGTTTTGCTGCGGCGTTTATATGCTGCTTTGTTCCCTATATTTGCACTTGTGGTGAACTATGATGCCCAGTGGATGTAATATGTGTAATAGCCGTGATAGCCTAGCGTAAGTTGCTTGCTTATTTATTTCCTTGTTGTCTTGTTTATTTGTTTGCTTGTAGTCAGTGCTGTTCTTTTTCCGCGGTTTGCTAGTGGCCGGAATAACCTATTTTTTAAAACTAGGCCACATTAACAATGGGCTACATATTTACTGTAGTTAACATGGGCCTCCTACGGGCCGTAGAAACAATGGGCCTTCTAAGGGCCGTAGAAACAATGGGCCTTCTACGGGGCATAGACACAATGGGCCTTCTACGGGTTGTATCATCAATGGGCCTTCTACGGGCCGTCTGATCGGTTGGCCAAACATGGGCCAATAACAGACCACATTATGGCCGTAAATGGGCTAGAGTTGAAATCGTGCGTTCATGGGCTGACCATAACGGGTCGTCATTAATAGGCCGTATTTGATGACGCTATGAAAATGGCCCAACGTATTAACGGGCCCCAAACTGGCCGACTGTAACCACGGGTTGTATTTGGCCCACAAGCAGAAAATGACAGTAACGGGCCGAAAGTAAACGAATGCTGGAAATGAGCCCAAGAATAAATGGGCCCTGAGAAGGCCGAAAGATAACATGGGCCGGAAACGGCCCAACGGAATAAGAGAAAATTTTGTTTTTGCCACTCAAGATTTTGCCAAATTTTCTTATACCATTCTAGATATTGACATTTCACTTTTGCCACTCTTAGCTTTTGACAATTATCACAATTACCATTTCGTGGCAAAAGCAAAATAATTTTATTTCATTTTTGCCACTCTTAGCTTTTGAAATGTATCACAATTGACACTCTGAAAATTTTTCTTTTGCCACGGGAATGGCAGTTATGATAATTGTCAAAAACTAAGAGTGGCAAAAGTGAAATGTCAAAATCTAGAGTGGCATAAGGAAAATTGGCAAAATCTAGAGTCGCAAAAACAAAATTTTCCCACGGAATAATGGGCCATTAATGGGCATAAAGTGATACACTGTTCATTACAGGCCAGTTTTACCACGGGCCGTTAATGGGTCGAGGGTTACTAAGGGCCTCATATGGGCCAAAAGACGTCATGGGCCATACATGGGCCGGAAGTTAAAACGGGCTGGAATTATATTGGACGGCCCAGATGACGCTACTGGGCCTAATTCGGATAGGCCATAAACGGGCCCTAGGTTAGCGGGTTGTAAATGGGCTATATGCGAACAGGCCGTTAACACGCTTGCCGTAGGCCGGCCCGCCACCTTTTGACCAAGTCAAACGGGCCGGCCTTTTCACAGGAATGGGCCTCTTTTGGGCCGTGCCACGTGTCGACGTATCATAGGCGCTTTGTGTCCAATGAGTGGATGACATCTGTCCCAACGGTGAGCCGACACGTGTTTCCTCCAGCCAATGATGATTTTACACGTGGAAAATCCCCATTGGTCGGGGCTGTTAATGGGTTATCGGATCCAAAACCGGACCCGATAGCTTAACGGCGTTCTGTTATGGTGGATGCCATGTGTCGGTCACCCTTGACGAAAGCACTTGTGTGACGCGCGATTTATCGTCATGGAAGTGGACACTTCCGTGATCATAATTTTGGTAATGTCATGGAACACTTCTACGACAACACAGGTATGACTATCTTGATTCTGTCATAAATTTGTCATGGATGTACATGCATGACAGAAAACATGACCTACTGTGACAAACACGTATCATCACGGAAGTGTATTTTTTTGTAGTGCACTTTCTTCCAGTTCATCCATGGACCGAGGACTAGCTGGCACGGTTGCACGGAGGTTTTTGGGACAGGTGCGCGGACAAGAGGCATTGTGGTCTGCTTATTTCTGCAAATAGCGGTGCTTAAATTTAGTGGAATGCACAAGACTTTCAGCTCGTCTGTATACTACATGGTTCAGTTCAGCATTCCAGCTAAGAACACAATTATAATTGGTTATTCTGGAATGAGAGAACCTAACCCTGGATGGTGGCAATAAGAATAAACCAAAGTGAACTCCATGAAATTTAAGCCTGTCGGGAGGCCCTTTGCTCAGAGAAGCTTGCTTGTTTTTTCCTAATTTGTAAACCTTCTCACAACTTTGTCTTTTGCTGCGAACTAGTATATGTTTGTTATGTTCTATGAATCATTGAGATGTATAAAATTGCTTAACTTATGCTTTTCAAGTTTTTTATGAAGCCGGGTTTAATGTGAGTGTTCCACATGAACGCTGGAGCGTGTGAACGTTTGGAATACATTGTGGCCTCAGTTAACTACATGAACCACTGTAACAAGATACGTAGTTGCTTATATGTCAAACAGCAGATTATTGATTGTTAGCTGGTCGATAGCCTAGTGTTGAAGCGAGCTGAGCCAATGTGTCGTGTTTTGCACAACTGCTTACAAGTGGGGTAGGACCAACAGTGCTTATAAGCACTTATGTATACGTCGGTGCACATTTCTCGAATGAGTACTCTATTTCATCAAACACACACTGCTCGTATGATAAACCGTGACAACTTATGTCTTACCATGCCATATTCATGAAAAAACTAGTGAGGACGCATCTGTTTCGACAACAATTACGATGGTTCTTACATGATTCACGGGCACACAAAAGTAGCAGCAGTTCCCATAGACGGATTCAAACAGAGTACTAGCCCCAGAGGGCTTGATAATAGGCAAGGTTCGGATAAGTCGACACAATCCAAACTAGTATTAAACACTAGCTGGGGCAACTATTTCATGCCTCGATCTAATTTGGGCTGGACACAAGACGGACCTTGCCATGAACATCATCGAGGACGTCCGGCAGCAGCTCAATCCTGCGAACCTTCATGAAGATAACTTTGTGGCCTTGCCAGTCATAAACTTGTTTGTGGAGGCATGCCACATCATCTTCCTGCGTAAGCTTGACAAGAACAGTATGCCTCACAAACGAAGGAGTAGCTTTGAACTTATTTTGCTTCAGTACACCCAAGACAACACGCCTGACAACAGTGAGGCTGGAATACAACTCGACATCGGTATAAGCGCAAATGGCTTCCAGGATCCAACAGCCTAAGAACTATGTTTTCCCAGTGCGTATATTCAGGTCATCCGCCTCATAGCGAGTGTACAACCACACAATCCTTGTCTGCATCAAAGCTCTAACTGAAACAAAAACAAATTTTGAATTACTTTCCAGTATAAGAAACATGATACGTCTCCAACGTATCTATAATTTTTGATTGCTCCATGCTATATTATATTCTGTTTTGGACATTATTGGGCTTTATTATACACTTTTATGTTATTTTTGGGACTAACCTATTAACCGGAGGCCCAGCCCAGAATTGCTATTTTTTGCCTATTTCAGAGTTTCGCAGAAAAAAATATCAAACGGAGTCCAAATGGAATGAAACCTTCGGGAACGTGATTTTCGGAACGAACGTGATCCAGAGGACTTGGACCTTACGTCAAGACATCAACCAGGAGGGCACGAGGTAGGGGGCGTGCCTACCCCCCCCCCCCCCCCCCCGCCAGGGCGCACCCTCCACCCTCGTGGGCCCCCTGTTGCTCCACCGACGTACTCCTTCCTCCTATATATACCTACGTACCCCCAAACTACCAGATATGGAGCCAAAAACGTAATTCCACCGCCGCAACCTTCTGTACCCGTGAGATCCCATCTTGGGGCCTATTCCGGAGCTCCGCCGGAGGGGGCATCGATCACGGAGGGCTTCTACATCAACACCATAGCCTCTCCGATGATGTGTGAGTACTTTACCTCAGACCTTCGGGTCCATAGTTATTAGCTAGATGGCTTCTTCTCTCTTTTTGGATCTCAATACAACGTTCTCCCCCTCTCTCGTGGAGATCTACTCGATGTAATCTTCTTTTGCGGTGTGTTTGTTGAGACCGATGAATTGTGGGTTTATGATCAAGTTTATCTATGAACAATATTTGAATCTTCTCTGAATTTTTTTATGTATGATTGGTTATCTTTACAAGTCTCTTCAAATTATCAGTTTGGTTTGGCCTACTAGATTGATCTTTCTTGCAATGGGAGAAGTTCTTAGCTTTGGGTTCAATCTTGTGGTGTCCTTTCCCAGTGATAGTAGGGGCAGCAAGGCACGTATTGTATTGTTGCCATCGAGGATAACAAGATGGGGTTTATATCATATTGCATGAGTTTATCCCTCTACATCATGTCATCTTACTTAAAGCGTTACTCTGTTCTTATGAACTTAATACTCTAGATGCATGCTGGATAGCGGTCAATGTGTGGAGTAATAGTAGTAGATGCAGGCAGGAGTCGGTCTACTTGTTTCGGACGTGATGCCTATATACATGATCATACCTAGATATTCTCATAACTATGCTCAATTCTGTCAATTGCTCAACAGTAATTTGTTCACCCACCGTAATACTTATGCTCTTGAGAGAAGCCACAAGTGAAACCTCTGGCCCCCAGGTCTAATTTCCATCATATTAATCTCCCTACAACAAGTTATTTCTTGCGCCGTTTTTTTTTACTTTCTTTACTTTGCATCTTTATCATAAAAATACCAAAAATATTATCTTATCATATCTATCAGATCTCACTCTCGTAAGTGACCGTGTAGGGATTGACAACCCCTTATCGCGTTGGTTGTGAGGATTTATTTGTTTGTGTAGGTGCGAGGGACTCGTGCGTGGCCTCCTACTGGATTGATACCTTGGTTCTCAAAAACTGAGGGAAATACTTACGCTACTTTGCTGCATCACCCTTTCCTCTTCAAGGGAAAACCAACGCAGTGCTCAAGAGGTAGCAAGAAGGATTTCTGGCGCCATTGCCGGGGAGTCTACGCAAAAGTCAACATACCAAGTACGCATCACAAACCCTTATCTCCCGCATTACATTATTTGCCATTTGCCTCTCGTTTTCCTCTCCCCCACTTCACCCTTGCCGTTTTATTCGCCCTCTCTTTCTCGCTCGCCTTCCTTCGCCATGTCGGAACCAAAAAGAGTTGGGGGTTCTCTCCCGAGCTTTAGTGCTTTGGACAATCCTTCTATTCTATCTAAACTCATAAATAATAATTTGGAAAAACCTACCGGAGTTGTTAATGAGAGTCCTAATAATTTTGATGAAGATGATTCTGCAATTTTTCATTATTTACTCGATGAATCTTTGAAAGATGCTTCGGATAGGCTGTTAAGGATCCGAGCTAGCTATGTACCCCAATATCAAATTGAGGTTTATCTAAAAAGCTTTTATGTTGGGTTGCCCGCTTCGTTCAAACAAGTTTTAGATTCTATTTTTGAAGATGGTTTTCTTGAAGGGGACCCCATAGATACCTATGAAAAGATGAAAACTATATCTGGGCATCCCATGAATGAGAAAGTTGAATCCACATCACTTTTGCTCTCCTACCAAAACGAATCTATTAAAGAGATAAAAGCTAGCCTAGATGCAAATTTCTGCAACGTGCTTAATCTTTCTTCTACCATCAATAGCCACGTTCTTTGTCAAAATAGAAAGATTAATTCCATAGATAACAAGTTTACTCTTTTCTTCCCTAAAACCAAAGATGGCAATACCTAGATCTATCCTTGTTATTATGCCTAGCTAGGGGCGTTAAACGATAGCGCTTGTTGGGAGGCAACCCAATTTTATTTTTAGTTTTTTTTTGCTTTTTGCTTCTGTTTAGGAATAAATCTTGGATCTAGCCTCTGGTTAGATGTGTTTTTATGTTTTAATTAGTGTTTGTGCCAAGTTAAACCTATAGGATCTTCTTGGATGATAGTTATTTGATCTTGCAGTAAATTGCAGAAACTTTCTGTTCACGAAAATAATTGTTACAAATCACCAGAACGTGATAAAATATTGATTCCAATTGCTTCTGATCAATAAACACATTGTCTAGGTCGTCCTATTTTTGCTGAATTTTTGGAGTTCCAGAAGTTTGCGTTAGCTACAGATTACTACAGACTGTTCTGTTTTTGACAGATTTTGTTTTTGTGTGTTGTTTGCTTATTTTGATGAATCTATGGCTAGTAAAATAGTTTATAAACCATACAGAAGTTGGAATACAGTAGGTTTAACACCAATATAAATAAATAATGAGTTCATTACAGTACCTTGAAGTGGTCTTTTGTTTTCTTTCGCTAACGGAGCTTACGCGATTTTCTGCTGAGTTTTGTGTTGTGAAGTTTTCAAGTTTTGGGTGAAAGATTTGATGGATTATGGAACAAGGAGTGGCAAGAGCCTAAGCTTGGGGATTCCCAAGGCACCCCAAGATAATCTAAGGACACCAAAAAGCCAAACCTTGGGGATGCCCCGGAAGGCATCCCCTCTTTCGTCTACTTCCATCGGTAACTTTACTTGGAGCTATATTTTTATTCACCACATGATATGTGTTTTTCTTGGAGCGTCTTGTATTATTTGAGTCTTTGCTTTTTAGTTTACCACAATCATCCTTACTGTACACACCTTTTGAGAGAGACACACTTGATTCGGAAATTATTAGAATACTCTATGTGCTTCACTTATATCTTTTGAGTTATATAGTTTTTGCTCTAGTGCTTCACTTATATCTTTTAGAGCCCGGTGGTGGATTTGTTTTATAGAAACTATTGTTCTCTCATGCTTCACTTAGATTATTTTGAGAGTCCTACAAAACAGCATGGTAGTTTGCTTTAACAATAATAGGCATTCAAGATTAGTAAAAGAAGAAGAAAAATTCTTATGAGTGTGTTGAATACTAGGAGAAGTTTGATGCTTGATAATTGTTTTGAGATATGAGGATGGTGATATTAGAGTCATGCTAGTTGAGTAGTTTTGAATTTGAGAATTACTTGTGTTAAATTTTATGATTCCCGTAGCATGCACGTATGGTGAACCGTTATGTGATGAAGTCGGAGCATGATTTATTTATTGATTGTCTTCCTTATGAGTGGCGGTCGGGGACGAGCAATGGTCTTTTCCTACCAATCTATCCCCCTAGGAGCATGCGTGTAATACTTTCCATTGATTACTTGTAGATTTTTGCAATAAGTATATGAGTTCTTTATGACTAATGTTGAGTCCATGGATTATACGCACTTTTCCTCCTTCCACCATTGCTAGCCTCTCT
This sequence comes from Aegilops tauschii subsp. strangulata, assembly GCF_002575655.3. Taxonomy (NCBI): domain Eukaryota; kingdom Viridiplantae; phylum Streptophyta; class Magnoliopsida; order Poales; family Poaceae; genus Aegilops; species Aegilops tauschii. The sequence goes on along the minus strand of NC_053039.3, from coordinate 395,731,441 downwards.
AATACCGCGCACTTTTCGCCGGTATCATACATCCACCATATACCTTCCTCAAAACAGCCACCATACCTACCTGTCATGGCATTTCCATAGCCATTACGAGATATATTGACATGCAACTTATCACCATTTCGTTTACTATGACACGCTCCATCATTGTCATATTGCTTCGCATGATCTTGTAGTTGACATTGTATTTGTGGCAAAGCCACCGTTCATAATTCCTTCATACATGTCACTCTTGATTCATTGCATATCCCGACACACCGCCGGAGGCATTCACATAGAGTCATATTTTGTTCTAAGTATTGAGTTGTAAGTATTGAGTTGTAATTGTTGAATTGTAAGTAAATAAAACTGTGATGATCATCATTTTTAGAGCGTTGTCCCAAGTGAGGAAAGGATGATGGAGACTATGATTCCCCCGCAAGTTGGGATGAGACTCCGGACGAAATAATAATAATAATAATAATAATAATAATAATAATAATAATAATAATAATAATAAAAAGAGGCCATAAAAAAAGAAGAAAAGGCCCAAATAAAAAAATAAAAAATGAGAGAAAAAGAGAGAAGGGACAATGTTACTATCCTTTTACCACACTTGTGCTTCAAAGTAGCACCATTATTTTCATAATAGAGAGTCTCCTATGATATCACTTTCATATACTAGTGGGAATTTTTCATTATAGAACTTGGCTTGTATATTCCAATGATGGGCTTCCTCAAAATGCCCTAGGCCTTCGTGAGCAAGCGAGTTGGATGCACACCCACTTAGTTTCTTTTGTTGAGCTTTCATATACTTATAGCTCTAGTGCATCCGTTGCATGGCAATCCCTACTCACTCACATTGATATCTATTGATGGGCATCTCCATAGCCCGTTGATACGCCTAGTTGATGTGAGACTATCTTCTCCTTTTTGTCTTCTCCACAACCACCATTCTATTCCAAATATAGTGCTATGTCCATGGCTCACGCTCATGTATTGCGTGAAGATTGAAAAAGTTTGAGAACGTTAAAAGTATGAAACAATTGCTTGGCTTGTCATCGAGGTTGTGCATGATTTAAATACTTTGTGTGGTGAAGATAGAGCATAGCCAGACTATATGATTTTGTAGGGATAACTTTCTTTGGCCATGTTATTTTGAGAAGACATCATTGCTTAGTTAGTATGCTTGAAGTATTATTATTTTTATGTCAATATTAAACTTTTGTCTTGAATCTTTCGGATCTGAATATTCATACCACAATTAAGAAGAATTACATTGAAACTATGCCAAGTAGCATTCCACATCAAAAATTCTGTTTTTATCATTTACCTACTCGAGGACGAGCAGGAATTAAGCTTGGGATGCTTGATACGTCTCCAACGTATCTATAATTTTTATTGCTCCATGCTATATTATATTCGGTTTTGGACATTATTGGGCTTTATTATACACTTTATATTATTTTTGGGACTAACCTATTAACCGGAGGCCCAGCCCAGAATTGCTGTTTTTTGCCTATTTCAGAGTTTCGCAGAAAAAGAATATCAAACGGAGTCCAAACGGAATGAAACCTTCGGGAACGTGATTTTCGGAACGAACGTGATCCAGAGGACTTGGACCCTACGTCAAGCCATCAACCAGGAGGGCACGAGGTAGGGGGGCGCGCCCTCCACCCTCATGGGTGTCACGGCCGGATTTTTGGGATATAATTTCCCAGAAAAACGGCCTTGTGCTCACCAGCCCCAGGATTTACTGTTAGCTGATGAGGCACCAACTTAATACAAGAATTCCAAGAAAGGTACAAGAATATGTAGTACAAGACCATTGTGGCCTAGGAGTACAACATTTGGTTTCTAGTGGTTGAGGGCGGAAGCGGTTGGATACATCTGCGTCTATGGGACTCCATTTCCCACAAGAACAGCTGACCAGGATAACTCCTATCTTCGCGAGGCTACTATCGTCAACACGTAGGTTCCGAGGTTGTCACCGTGATGCTTATCTCCAAGAAGGGAATCTGGCCAAGACAATAGCCAGGGACAAGCCAGTGAGTACGTTTGAATGTACTCGCAAACATTAAGAATACGGGCATAAAATAACAGGAGATAATCAGACTCCGAAACACTTATGATGATAAGTCTGCCCTGAAGTAAACAAAAATCTGTGATGCACGTGTGTAGAGAAAAATATGGACGTGCAATATGGGAGTAAAAGAAATGCACTGAGCGAGTGTCTAAAATGATTCCTTGAAGGGTTGCAAATAAATTAACGATGCCGCAGTAATAATGCCGGTGCCAAACGAGGGTCTGAATGACTCCTCGAGAGGAAATTGCAAGAATAACAATGCCGGTGCCAAGCGAGGGTCTGAATGACTCCTCGAGAGGAAAATGCAAGAGTAATAATGCCGCAGTCGGGCATCTGAGCGACACCACATAAAGGGCTTATAAAAGAATAAATAAACAACAAGCATGCCGCAGTCGGGCGTCTGAGCGACACCACATAAAGGGCTTATAAAAAAATAAACACAGTGAGTATCCAGGAGGTAGAACCATCCCAGGGATACTCAATAAAATACATAATGTAAATGGTTAGTCCATAATAATAACAAAATTAAAACATGATCCTCAGATGTGCAGGTCATAAACACAAATCTAGTCTAGCCGTTTCTCCATCCGAAGACCGTCACTGAGTTCTAGCTAATTCGTTCTCCATCCGAATACCGTTACTATGATCCAGCTAGCCGTGTCTCCATCCGAAAACCGTCACCGAGTTCTAGTTAAATCGTTCTCCATCCGAAAACCGTTACTAGATCCAACTCAAATTGTGGTCCTTACTCAAGAACATGGCTATCCAACAGGATATATCCTCTGCAGAGGGAGTACTCTTTTCCCACGAGTAACGGATTTACTCAGTCCATCGGGACTAATTCCGCCTACGGCCTTTTAATTGAAAACACGCCTGACCTGCACACACCAGCTTAACTCACCGATGTCTGGAATCACCCATGACACCTGCCAAGCAAAACTCTAAGTGGGGAGGCTACAACCTCGACGTAGCATGGGATCAAATTTCTATACGCGTGCTCTAAGGGGTGCCCCCCTCTCGGTCCCAACCGGAAACACCCATGCCCCCGGACCAAGTGGCATGCCTACCGGAGGCCTCCGGTATCTTCCACTATGGCCTCTCTGTACGGTGTGTGCTTTGGTAAGGGGTTGACAACTTACTGAACCATACCCCGTCTGCGACAGGGACAAGTGGTGGTACCAACAAATAGGGAAGCTACTGACCAAGACTCGACCTACGACCGACTCAGGTGGTCCAAGTATCCTCCAACAATATTACCATTAGTGGAAATAAATCACCACTCATCAAGCCTCACCATGCCATACCGGACCTACTCGTCTCGACGAGGGACTAGGGACAAGCTCGTGTCTACCCAAGACCACGACTTTCCCGGCTTCCTTCCGGTATGCATGAGGAGCTCACGAGGATGATCCAAACCACTAGCGTGTCCATTGCTGACCACAAAACATCTCCAAAAGCACCCATGCACGAGACTTTATCGTTACAAAAAGATAACGCATACTCCAAGTCAAATGGTGTTGTAATCGTATCAGAACACCACAAAAAAATATTATGCCGGAGTCCAGAAATGCTTGCCTTCAAGAGTATGCAAAGGATGCACTTTTTGAAAGCTTTCTCTTCTCTCCATTATCCCTATTTTGCGAAATATCCAAATAACAAATATTTCAAACACAGTACAAAAAGTTGTCTCAAATTTTTTTGAAATAAATCTTAAAATAAACTAGATGAAATTTGAGAGAGTTAGGAAAAAGAATCAATTCATTTGGAGTTTTATTTTAAAAGTTATAGCCAGTCAAAGTTTGGTCAAATCTCTGTTTTTAAATAAAACCAGAAAAGAAAACGTTTCGAGGGGAATACGCTTTCGCAGCAGAGGAAACGTACTCGGGACTTATGCTCCTTAACTTAAAACAGAGAAGACGGCGCGCGGGTCACTGACAGTGGGTCCAGAGGGCCCACTGGTCAGGTTTGACCGTTCTTCCCTCCCTCCTCTCTCTCTGCCCGAACGGTGGCGGCCTCCGGCGATCGCCGTCGACGAACGGCGGCTCCTCGAGGGCATCTGAGGGCAGGGATGGACTGGCCAGACCGAGGCAGTCCTCTTGGTGGTCGCTGGGTCGTCGGGGGTGGAGGAAATCGCCGGCGGCGAGCTCCACGGCGGAGGGGGCTACGGTGGTGAAGTGGTTTTTGGGCTCCGGTGGTCTCCGGTCGAGGTTGGGTAGCTGGGCAGCTCCGCAAGGACAAGGGGAAGTTATTGGTGGCGTTGGTTGGGCGAAAGAGTGGCTGGCTATGACGTATTGCACCGGAGTTTGGCGGCGGCCGAACCGGCCGGAGTTGGGGAAGAGAGCCTCTCCGGGCCAATCCACTGCTAGGGGAGGACTAGGGGAACAGTCTGAGATTGCCTGAGGTCTTGAACGAGCTCGGGGATCCCTTAAATAGGCGCTCAAGGTTGGACCGCGGCGGCTGAGGATAAGATCGCCAGCGACAGCCGTGTTGTAGCTGCAGGGCGACGTGGCGGCGACGAGCGCGTGCCGACGAGCTTCGGGATAAGACCGGGCTGTTCACGGGGGCAGCTGGCGCGCTGGGGTGGTTTGGGCGGTGCCGAACATGGCAGAGGCTCACTGCCGACGCCGGCGTGCCGCCAAGGGCTCTGCCAGCGGCGCTACAGGGCGCCAGAGATGGCGTGGAGAGGGGGCGAGCTAGTGCGCGGTTCAGCGGTGGAGCAGGGGCCAGGGACGGGTCGCGTCGAGTGCGGCAGTGCGGCGCGGCGGCTCAGTGCGCACGCGTGCAAAACGTGCGCTCTGGGCGCGCCCAGAGCACGCACTGGACCTGCTCGACGAAATGCCAGGGCAGTCTAGAGCGCGAGGGTGGAGCTGGCAAAGAACAGGACAGGGGTAGGGGCAGCTAGGAGTTTAGTGGACATGGTTGCTGGGTCAGTGGACCAAGATCATAGTGCAAACTAGGAAACATGCCCAAAGCTGACTGTGCACACCAAGTGCTCGACAGAATGCCAAGTGCACTTAGGCAACTCTTGGAGTGGCCAAAATCTCCAGATCAGGGTCTCTTTAGGTGTGGAAGATGATGGTAAGGTCATATGGGCAAAACCAGAAACTTGTTAGTGCAATGGGCCCCCTGTTGCTCCACCGACGTACTCCTTCCTCCTATATATACTTACGTACCCCAAAACTACCAGATACGGAACCAAAAACCTAATTCCACCGCCGCAACCTTCTGTACCCGTGAGATCCCATCTTGGGGCCTGTTCCGGAGCTCAGCCGGAGGGGGCATCGATCACGGAGGGCTTCTACATCAACACCATAGCCTCTCCGATGATGTGTGAGTAGTTTACCTCAGACCTTCAGGTCCATAGTTATTAGCTAGATGGCTTCTTCTCTCTTTTTGGATCTCAATACAATGTTCTCCCCCTCTCTCGTGGAGATCTATTCGATGTAATCTTGTTTTGCGGTGTGTTTGTTGAGACCGATGAATTGTGGGTTTATGATCAAGTTTATCTATGAACAATATTTGAATCTTCTCTGAATTCTTTTATGTATGATTGGTTATCTTTGCAAGTCTCTTCGAATTATCAGTTTGGTTTGGCCTACTATATTGATCTTTCTTGCAATGGGGGAAGTGCTTAGCTTTGGGTTCAATCTTGCGGTGTCCTTTCCCAGTGACAGTAGGGGCGGCAAGGCACGTATTGTATTGTTGCCATCGAGGATAACAAGATGGGTTTTATATCATATTGCATGAGTTTATTCCTCTACATCATGTCATCTTACTTAAAGCGTTACTCTGTTCTTATGAACTTAATACTCTAGATGCATGCTGGATAGCGGTCGATGTGTGGAGTAATAGTAGTAGATGCAGGCAGGAGTCGGTCTACTTGTTTCGAACATGATGCCTATATACATGATCATACCTAGATATTCTCATAACTATGCTCAATTCTGTCAATTGCTCAACAGTAATTTGTTCACCCATCGTAATACTTATGCTCTTGAGAGAAGCCACTAGTGAAACCTATGGCCCCCGGGTCTAATTTCCATCATATTAATCTCCCTACAACAAGTTATTTCTTGCGCCATTTTTATTTTACTTTCTTTACTTTGCATCTTTATCATAAAAATACCAAAAATATTATCTTATCATATCTATCAGATCTCAGTCTCGTAAGTGACCGTGTAGGGATTGACAACCCCTTGTCGCGTTGGTTGTGAGGATTTATTTGTTTGTGTAGGTGCGAGGGACTCGTGCGTGGCCTCCTACTGGACTGATACCTTGGTTCTCAAAAACTGAGGGAAATACTTACGCTACTTTGCTGCATAACCCTTTCCTCTTCAAGGGAAAACCAACGCAGTGCTCAAGAGGTAGCAAAACACGAGTTATTTAAACCACTATGTATAGCATGGCATGGAAGCTAATAAAATTTTGCATTATTCATCACCACATACTTAGATGAAAAACCACAATCGAGATCGGCAAAGAAGAAAATCACCTTGAGCAGCTCAGCGGGGGGGACACATCCTCGAAGGAGGAAAACTGGTCCTACAGTGCCAAGAGGGTTGTAACCTCAAACAAGGCGTTGACCATCTCAGTAGTGGCCGCGAGCGTATCTGGGGTCGGCTTGGTGGCCGCCTCCATATTCTTGGAGCTCTCTGTCTCGTGGGGATCAGCCTCCCGTGTCTACTCCAATATCGGCAGATCTTTGCCTGGTTCTCCTTGGTCCATCATGAAACTGACGAACACTAGGAGACCACTGAAAGGAAAACACAATCGCAATGACAATGAAACAAAAAAGAGAGTGAGGATCGGTTATTGCTTTGCAAAAGTTCTTTTTTTTCTCTGGACGGAAATATACCAATACCATGGATCCGCTTACCTTCCCTTCGTCGGGAGAGAAGAACAGTGGCAGATGCGAGTGTTGGCTTTCTTGAAGACGGTGAGGGAGAAGGTGATTCAGCGAAGAGTGAAATGATGGTTCCTTCGTCCGTCAAACTTAGACTGTGGGGAGGTGGGGTTTTGTGATACGACGGCTTGTTACTGCCGCGCTACGACCGGGGTGACTCTCCGCCTGCATACTGCCTTCTAATTTGGTGGACGGCATTTGGGCCCGCGCGCGGCATGGCCCGCATGTCAGTGAACAAAAGTAAAACGGCATTCAGTAGAGGGAGACGTTTCGATGACCTAGGAGGAGCCAGAAGCGGTAGTGTATCCACTATACTAGTAGTAATTGTTTTTCTGGTAGCTGTAGAGTGTCTCCACTGTACTAGTAGTAATTGTTTCTCTGGGCCAAAGACAAAACAGCCCATCCACCCTCGTAAATAATAAAATCAATTCAAAAGCCCATATATTTACTTAATGAGAGGCGCTTGAGGGAGTCCTGGACTAAGGGGTCCTCGGGCGTCCGGCCTGTTATTCATTGGGCCGGACTGATGGGTTGTGAAGACATGAAGGCCAAAGACTATACCCGTGTCCGGATTGGACTCTCCTTGGCGTGGAAGGCAAGCTAGGCGATCATCTATGAAGATTCCTTCTTATGTAACCGACCCCATGTAACCCTAGGTCTCTACGGTGTCTATATAAACCGAAGAGCGTAGTCCGGATAGAGATGCTCATTACCATATTCATATAGGCTAGACTTCTAGGGTTTAGCCATTACGATCTCGTGGTAGATCAACTCTTGTAACACTCATATTCATCAAGATCAATCAAGCAAGAAGTAGGGTATTATCTCCATAGAGAGGGCCCGAACCTGGGTAAACATCGTGTCCCCGTCTCCTGTTACCATCGATCCTAGGCACACAGTTCGGGACCCCCTACCCGAGATCCGCCGGTTTTGACACCAACATTGGTGCTTTCATTGAGAGTTCCACTGTGCCATCGGCAATGGACTCGATGGCCCCTTCGATCGTCAGTGATGACGTTGTCCAGGGAGAAACCTTTCTCCCCGAACAGATCTTCGTATTCGGCGGCGTCGTACTGCGGGCCAACTCGCTTGGCCATCTGGAGCAGATCGACAGCTACGCCCCTGGCCATCAGGTCAGATTCGGAAGCATGAACTACGTTGCGGACGTCCGTGAAGACTTGATCTTCGACGGATTCGAGACCGCGGCAATCACTCCCCGTCGCCCTGATGAACATGGCTTAAACCTGTCATCAGGACGCATCCAGGAGATAGCTCCTGTAGCAACTCTGGCCTTAGATCCGGAGCAGATCAAGTCGTCCGAAGATGGGAAGCTCAACCCCATCACAGGGGCTACCGATTCTGCGGCATTGGAGCCGCCCGCATATTCCACTTCGTACGGTATCTGCATCAACGGAACCCCGGACTCTTCTCCGGTGTCGAGTTCCGAACCCTGCGAGCCCGTGGATACCGAACTCGATCGGTTATCGCTCTTCAAGTTCAGCGCCGCGGATGTCTTCCAACACTCGCCCATGGGCGACCTACTAAACTCATTAAAAAACCTATCTGTAGCAGATGACTCGTCGCCGAAGTATGTTCGGCTCGAACTTATGGCGGATGATGGAGAATTTTGTTACCCACCCGCCACCCACTTCATAGCCATCGTTGAAGACCCAACCAACACGCCTGACCCCCGCTCCGAAGACATCAACGGTACGGACGACGATGAGGGGCAGGTCCAGAGCATTCTACCCGCTAGTCACGGGATGGCCACTTCCTGGTATGACCTGACGACGCTCTTGACGATGACAAGGAGGATCCAGTCGAGAATAAACCTCCTGGTACACAGTCCGAACACCGGCGCCCACGGCGCCGCTCCAAGTCACATCGCCCAAGAGAAAACACTGCTAGCACCAGAAAAGACAACACTCCGAACAATGAAGACCCTGCTGAGGTATAATCCGAACAGGACGAATAGGAAAGCGGGCAAGACAGCCCTGATGAACAGGCCACATATGGAGACTCGGAAGACAGCAATTATCTCCCACTCTCCGAGGAAGAGGAGATCCTCGGCAACGAAGATTTTATCGTGCCTAAGGAACCCCTCGAGCAGGAGCGCTTTAAACGCCGGCTTATAGCCACTGCAAGGAGCCTAAGGAAGAAGCAGCTGCAGCTTCAAGCAAGCCAAGATTTGCTCAATGATAGATGGACCGACGTCCTGGCCGCCGAAGAATACGGCCTTAGCGGCCCAGACGAAAGCCACCCCAAGAGTAGGTGGCTCCCTCAATACGATGGCAGGGCGTTGGAGCCCACACCACCATCGAACAACGCGGTGGGCCGACCACAGTTTGGTCCGGACAAAGCAGCAGCCCAAGCAGAGCAATATACCAACCCATCCGGCCGTCCAAGCAAGAATAAAGCAGCTCGGGGGAACACTCGCGACATCCAACAAGACCTGGAGGGTAGAACAGGACACACAAAATCGACACCCAGATCGCGTGGACATGCCCCGACCAGTAACGACGGTTATCTATTCGGACACAACAGACCCGACCACGCTCGGTCCGAAAACCGTAAGCGGAGTCCGTCGGAGGTGCTTCACAGTGTGGCCCAATATAGAGGAGCCGCACACCCTCTCTGCTTCACTGATGAGGTAATGGAGCATGAGTTCCCAGACGGGTTTAAACCCATTAACATCGAATCATACGATGGAACAACAGATCCCGCGGTATGGATTGAGGATTACCTCCTCCATATTCACATGGCTCACGGAGACGACCTTCATGCCATTAAATACCTACCTCTCAAGCTCAAAGGGCCAGCTCGGTACTGGCTAAACATTTTGCCAGAAAATTCTATTGGCAACTGGGAAGATTTGGAAGACACCTTTCGGGACAACTTCCAAGGAACATATGTCCGGCCACCAGATGTCGATGACTTGAGTCACATTGTCCAGAAGCCCGACGAGTCAGACAGGCAGCTCTAGACTAGGTTCTTAGTCAAAAAGAACAAAATTGTCGACTGTCCGGACGCGGAAGCCCTTGCGGCCTTCAAACATAGCGTCTGGGATGAATGGCTAGCGCGTCACCTCGGCCAGGAAGGACCCAAATCCATGATAGCCCTTACCGCTCTAATGACCCGCTTTTGCGCGGGAGAAGACAACTGGCTCGCTCGTAAAAGCAAGAAAGCCAGTGACCCGGGCACTTCCGAAATCCGAGACGGCAACGGCAAGCCACGACGAACCGAACACAACAGTCGCAACAATAATGAAAGATTATGCGACACAGCGGTCAACGCCGGATTTCACAATCCGAAACCCGGTCAACGGAAGAAGCCATTTAAGGCAAACCAGGATGGACCATCCACCCTCGACAGGATATTGGACCGACCTTGTCAGATTCACGGTCACCCTGATAAGCCAGCTAATCACACCAACAGAAACGGTTGTGTCTTTAAGCAGGCAAGCAAGCTTAATGCCGAGCACAAGGGGAGGAGGCCGCCAGGCGATAAAGACGACGGAGCGGCTCGCCAGCCGAACACCAGGGGCCAGAAACAGTTTCCCTCCAAAGTTTGACCACTCCCGGAACGGAAATAGCAGTTCGGCTTCCGCCACCCACCCACTATACTGGCAAGATTTACACCACGCGTACATCACTACGCGCTCAAGATACCATGGGTATCGGCGGAAGCGCAACACGGACAACCCTGCAAGCATTCCCGTAACATTTTTTATTTGTTTTGCTTACTTTTCTTTATTATATCTTAAAAACAGGTGACCATCAGGACAGCATCTACATCGGACTCTATTGGAGTTCGGATCCGTACACTCACCTAAGGGGCCGCTTCCGTTAAGGATCCCCCCTCCCCGAGGACAGGCGGCGCAGACGTGCGATAGGAGGTCCAAAATAAACTTTTGTAGACCGCACTCGTTATTTTGAGCCTGTACTATGCCTTTTCCTCCGTTCCCAACCCCGAGCACGTCAAATAGCCGGGTTGTGGTTTTTTACTTTTTATATACATTTATCATTGGCATATTGCTCCGCTCCCAGTAAACTTCATCCGAACTAATCTTCCATGCTCTTTCTACAATGAGTCCGGCCGTAACAGCTGCCTTACAAGACGCACCTCGGCATAACTCGCCAGGGGCCCGGTATGGGAACAAATGAGTCGCGAGTAAAAGTCCGAACAGCTCTATAGCGTACTTCAGCGTCGCAAGTTTGGCCTTATATGCATCAGCTCCGAATCATTGTCTTTGGTCAATAGTTAGGTTGCCCGGCTCCTGTGCTTGCTACCCTACGTTCCGCTCTATCGGCTAGGGTAGTAAAGGGAGAACTACTGCGATTGTGCCCTGGCCTAAACCGGATGAGCACCTCAGTAGAGAAAGCCGAAAACTGACTGTCATGATGCGGCGAGAGCTGGTCAACCACTTGACTTATTCGAATCTTTAGCGATTCTCCGTGTCACACGAAGGATCTTTTTTAGATCAAAATATGTAAGCCACGATATTACAATACTCCGAATACATACCAGGGGCTATGTCGTAGCCTCACGATAAAACTCCTATGGCTAAGTGAAAGTGTTAACGCCCTATAGTCCGATTGCCTGGTTCGCCGCATTATCACCTCCTTTATGGACCAAGACGTTGGATAAAGAGTGATTAAATGCTTTTCCGAACACCCCCCGTACTTCCTACGAGGGGGCTAAAGCCGACGACTGGAAAACTTTCAGATTATACTAAGACGGCCGCACAAGAGGAATTCAAGCTTTTGAGCAAAATATTAATAGATTAACTATAAAGTTGTCTGTTACAACCCTTATACACATCACTCAAACATTATGTCTTTCGAGCACTGACCCTCTATCAAGCGGGCGGCCTCTAGGACGTCTTCAAAATAATGCTCCGGCTCATAACGGTCCTTGCCCTTGGGTGGACTCCTCGCTGCAACATCGATGGCCTTCATCTTTCCCCAGAACATTTTGACTCGGGCAAAGGCCATCCGTGCACCCTCAATGCACGTCGACGGCTTCACAGCGTCGATATGTGGCACCGCGTCAACAAGCCATTGCACCAGGCCGAAATAACTACTCGGAATAGGTTCAGTCGGCCACAACCAGACTATGACGTTCTTCATGGCAGCGCCGGATATCCTATGCAGCTCGGCCCACTGGGACATCTGTTCATTCAGCAGCAGAGGGCGCTTTGACACGCCGAATTGTGACCAGAAAAGCTTCTCCGTTGCACACCCCTCTTGTGCGTGGTAAAACCGTGCCGCATCGAAAGAACTCTTCGGCAAGTCTAAAAATTTGTCCGGAGAACTCCATGCGTGGTTAAGCTGAACATAGTTCGGATCGCCGAACTTAGTCTGCAGGAAAAAGGGCTTGCCAGCAGCAATATCCACAGCTTGCCGGATCTCCTCACGGGCCGCTCTGGATTCAGACTGCGCTTCTCTCGCCTCTCGTAAGGCCTTGTCAAGTTCACCCGTTTTGGCTTCATTTTCTTTCTCAAGAAGTTTATAGCGGCTAGCCGCATTCTCTAATTCATGCGCCATGGTGGACATCTTCTCCTGGTCTTGGCGCCATGCAGCTTGTTCGGCTTTCAACTCAGCCGATGCCTTTTCGGCAGCCGCATTACTAAGCCGGGCCTGCTTCTTGGCCCAGGCTAGCTCCGCCCGAAGGACCTCCACGGCGGCAGCACCATATACATTCATGCACATGTCATATAAAACTCTTTTTAGAGTCAGGCTTAAAATACAAGCACATTGGTGTAAGGAATGCTCGAAATATATACCTTGCGAGTCGTCAAGACGCCTGTTGATCAATGCAATGTCATCCTCCGCAATGTCCAGCTTCCGCTGCGGTTCGGCCACTTCCGTATTTCGGGTAGCTGCAGGAGGGGAGGCAGCCTGTATTCATTGTTAAAATCAAGGTTAGTACCTGAGCATATCTTTTCGATCCTCCGATCGCTTCCTTTGGAAGGCAATCCGAGTCTCAGGGGCTACTGCATACACAACAGGTGCATTCTGTCAATAAAATTCCATTGGCAAAACTACATCACAAACCTCAAAACCCCTCAGAAGGCTCGTAAAGGCCTCGTTCAACCCGCTCTTCGTGGATAAAACCTTTTCGACCACCATAGCCATCAAGGCACGATGCTCCTCCGAAACGGACGCTTGTCGCAGCATGTCCATCAGCGTTTCCGGCGCTCCTGGGTCTCCGGAAACCGCCGCCGAAGTACGGCATTCCTTTGAAGGAATCCGCCCACTCGCCTCCAGAATCGTCTTCGGCTGTAAATCGGATAGTTCGGGGCCGTCATACTTGATTCCCGAACCCTGAGTGACAGAGGCACCACCTTCAGGTAACGCCTTATTTGTTTCCTGCACTACTTGTCGATCGGGAGGAGCCCCCCGGGACGATGCCTCAAAATCATCCACCCTGTTGGGCAAGGAGGCTGGAGAAGGCGTGTCACTCTCCATCATCTCTGGGAGAAGGTCTCCCGAGGAGGAAGACGATTGAGAAACACCAGGCGTTAACCTACGAGGACGTACATATGTCGGAGGATTACTTCAGTAATGAGAAAGGAATGAGGTATGATTAAAATACCCCGCTGCACTTACGGTTTGACCAGAGGTTTGTCCTCATCATAAAGCTCTACATCGACATCGCTTGCCCGGCCCAAGCTGCCCGACGATGGCGTTTTCCCTTTCTTGGAAGGTTTCCCCTCCTGACCTCCGGAAGCGGCCCTCTTCTTGCCATGGAGGGCCCCCTCTACACCTTTGCCCCTGGGCAAAAGGGTTTCGGTTTCCTCGAACACAGCGTCTAATTCGTCCTCAGGGCGGGCATCTCCTCTGGGCTCCCCGCTCTCGCCCCCCTCTGCAGACACCTGGTACGGTGTCGGAGTTAGTGATGTCTACTACGCAACCTTCTCCTTGTAGATGTTGTTGGGCCTCCAAGTGCAGAGGTTTGTAGGACAGTAGCAAATTTCCCTCAGGTGGATGACCTAAGGTTTATCAATCCGTGGGAGGCGTAGGATGAAGATGGTCTCTCTCAAGCAACCCTGCAACCAAATAACAAAGAGTCTCTTGTGTCCCCAACACACCCAATACAATGGTAAATTGTATAGGTGCACTAGTTCGGCGAAGAGATGGTGATACAAGTGCAATATGGAGGGTAGATAAAGGTATTTGTAATTTGAAAATATAAAAACAGCAAGGTAACTAATAATAAAAGTGAGCACAAACGGTATTGCAATGCGTTGAAACAAGGCCTGGGGTTCATACTTTCACTAGTGCAAGTTCTCTCAACAATAATTACGTAATTGGATCATATAACTATCCCTCAACATGCAACAAAGAGTCACTCCAAAGACACTAATAGTGGAGAACAAACGAAGAGATTATGGTAGGGTACGAAACCACCTCAAAGTTATTCTTTCGGATTGATCTATTCAAGAGTTCGTACTAGAATAACACCTTAAGACACATATCAACCAAAACCCTAATGTCACCTAGATACTCCAATGTCACCTCAAGTATCCGTGGGTATGATCATACGATATGCATCACACAATCTCAGATTCATCTATTCAACCAACGCAAAGTACTTCAAAGAGTGCCCCAAAGTTTCTACTGGAGAGTCAAGACAAAAACGTGTGCCAACCCCTATGCATAGGTTCATGGGCGGAACCCGCAAGTTGATCACCAAAACATATATCAAGTGGATCACGTGATATCCCATTGTCACCACAGATAAGCACGGCAAGACATACATCAAGTGTTCTCAAATCCTTAAAGACTCAATCCGAAAAGATAACTTCAAAGGGAAAACTCAATCCATTACAAGACAGTAGAGGGGGAGAAACATCATAAGATCCAACTATAATAGCAAAGCTCGCGATACATCAAGATCGTGCCGAATCAAGAACACGAGAGAGAGATCAAACACATAGCTACTGGTACATACCCTCAGCCCCAAGGGTGGACTACTCCCTCCTCATCATGGAGAGCGCCGGGATGATGAAGATGGCCACCGGTGAGGGTTCCCCCCTCCGACAGGGTGCCGGAACAGGGTCCCGATTGGTTTTTGGTGGCTACAGAGGCTTGCGGCGGCGGAACTCCCGATCTATTCTGTTCCCCGATGGTTTTAGGGTATATGGGAATATATAGGCGAAAGAAGTCGGTAAGGGGAGCCACGAGGGGCCCACGAGGGTGGAGGGCGTGCCCAGGGGGTGGGCGCGCCCCCTGCCTCGTGCCTTCCTCGTTGCTTCCCTTACATACACTCCAAGTCTTCTGGATTGCTTCTGTTCCAAAAATAACTCTCCCGAAGGTTTCATTCCGTTTGGACTCCGTTTGATATTCCTTTTCTGCGAAACACTGAAACAAGGGAAAAACAGGAACTGGCACTGGGCTCTGGGTTAGTAGGTTAGTCCCCAAAAGTAATATAAAAGTGCATAGTAAAGCTCATTAAACATCCAAGATGGATAATATAATAGCATGAATACTTCATAAATTATAGATACGTTGGAGACGTATCAGTCAGCATCCTCGTCAGCAGGGCGGACGCAGAGTATTCGGGAAGAGGCGCTGGACACCAGATTAACACCGCTTTCTTTATCCAGTCCTGTATAGGGACGGATTGTTCAGTATCTTGTCAAGAGATGCTTGAATGGAAGGTGTTCAGAGATTGAATACTTACCGAAGTGTCCGAATGGTTGCAGTCCAGGCCAACGTCTTCGGTGGTGTTCGGCCATTGCTCTCGCTACCCGAAATATAATTTCCACATTCCTTCATGCGTAGCACCGAAGAAGTGCTGAAGAGTCCGCTGCCCTTCTGGATTAAACTCCCACATACGGAGAGGCCGCCGCTGACATGGCAGGGTCCAGCGGACTAGCATTACTTGAAAGACGTTCACAAGATCGATGCCCTTTTCGAAAAGGCTCCGGATGCGACTTTGCAGAGTCTACACTTCATTGACGGACCCCCAGTCCAATCCCTTTCATCCATGAAGCAAGCTGAATTGGAGGGCCGGGTTGGAACGCAGGCATAGCCGCCCACTTGGAGCCCCGCGGCTTGTTGATGTAAAACCACCCCTGCCGCCACATGCCGGAAGACTCGGCGATGGATCCTTCAAACCAAACCGCGTCGACAAGCTTGCCTATTACGACGCTCCGCACTCTGCCTGCTCCTCCTCTGTCACCTGCGGCCTCACGTCAAAGGTCTTGAGCCACAAACCAAAGTGCGGAGGAGTCCGGAGGAAGGCCTCACACGTGATGATGAATGTCGAGATGAGAAGAACAGAGTCTGGGGCCAGATCGTGAAAATCTAGCCCATAGTAGAACATGAGCCCCGGACGAAGGGGTTAAGCGTGAACCCTAACCCATGGAGGAAGTGGGACACAAATACTACCCTCTCTCCAGATTTGGGGTGGGAATAACCTGCCCCTCGACGGGAAGCCAATGAAGGATTTCTGGGGTCAGATACCTCGCCACGCGGAGCTTCACAATATCCTCCTCCGTGATAGAAGAGGCCACCCACCGGCCTGAACGGCTGGACCCGGACATGATTGGGGCTGGTGGTGATTGGAACCCGAGGGCTAGAACTCGAGGTGGCTAGGGTTGAGGAAGAAGCAAGCGCAGAAGAGAAAGACAAGTCTGGGTCCCTATATAAAGGCCCAGAATATTGAGCGTCCCCTCCCGGGTCTCGAAACTTACCTATCCTCAAAGAGTTGTACCCAGGGGACGGTTGGGTTACCCACGCCTACATTATTGAAAATCCCGTGAATAAGGGACATGATCCCTGCTTTGACAAGACGTGCCGATAAAACCGCGTCCCGAGACGTGGGGCGAGGGGCTAGCCAACGATTGGAAATAATAACCGGGCAGGCGTAATGCAATGTCATAAACAGTTGTCAGTAGGTCGGACTTGTGGAATATTGTATTCTCTGCAATTACATACACGGGTCCGGATATACTTACTACATCCGAAGACTATTCCAGAGTTCGGAAGGAGGGAACCCGCCTTGCAATGCCGAAGACAAATCTGCGCGCCGGACTCCTCGTCGTTGAAGCTAGGTTCAGGGGCTACTGAGGGAGTCCTGGACTAAGGGGTCCTCGGGCGTCCGGCCTGTTATTCATTGGGCCGGACTGATGGGCTGTGAAGACATGAAGGCCAAAGACTATACCCGTGTCCGGATTGGACTCTCCTTGGCGTGGAAGGCAAGCTAGGCGATCAACTATGAAGATTCCTTCTTATGTAACCGACCCAATGTAACCCTAGATCTCTCCGGTGTCTATATAAACCGAAGAGCGTAGTCCGGATAGAGATACTCATTACCATATTCATATAGGCTAGACTTCTAGGGTTTAGCCATTACGATCTCGTGGTAGATCAACTCTTGTAACACTCATATTCATCAAGATCAATCAAGCAGGAAGTAGGGTATTACCTCCATAGAGAGGGCCCGAACCTGGGTAAACATCATGTCCCCCGTTTCCTGTTACCATCGATCCTAGACGCACAATTCGGGACCCCCTACCCGAGATCCGCCAGTTTTGACACCGACAGCGCTACCCACACCCAGCACACCGCCCCCAAAAAAACCTGGGTGCTCTTCTTCCTCCTCACTCCCACCCACCTCACGTCAGCTCCCCCAAATTTCTCACCTCACTCCCACCCACCTCACGTCAGCTCCCCCCAAATTCCTCACCTCACTCCCACCTCACGTCAGCTCCCCCAAATTCCTCACCTCACTCCTACAGAAAACCCCAGCTCCCCTTCTTCCTCACTACTACAAAAAAACCTCAGCTCCCCTTCTTCTTCACTCGCACTACAACTAGGCTCGTCATTTGTTACTCTGCTCAAATCCGTGAGCGCGACGCGACGCCCTCGAGGAAAATGGAGTCGGCTGACCCCAGCGCCAAGAAGATGAGGCTCCCGCCAGCGGCGACGCCTGTTTTAGATCCTGCACCCAGCAGCGCGGGGAGAAGCGGCGACCCCACCTTCACTGGATCCCAGGAACCCGTAGAATCTCGGGTGGACCGCATCAGCGATCTCTCGGACGCCGTCCTTGGGGAGATCATCTCTTTTCTCCCCACCAAGGATTGCTGCCGCACCCAAGTCCTCTCAATTTGGTGGCGCCCTCTATGGTGCGCCGTGCCCCTTAATCTCGACTGTCGTCAGCTATCTCTCTTCAATGATTTTCAAATCCCCAAAGCCATCATCTCCTCCCACCAGGGCTCCGTTCAAAGCCTCTGCATCCCGTCATGCTACCTGAGCAAGCATACCATGCCCTGCACGGTGGACGCCTGGCTGAAATCCCCTGAATTCACAGAACTATAGGTGCTTGAGTTCTACTATTCCCCTGGAAATCACCTACCAGATACCGAATGCCGTCTACCTGTGCCCTCAGCACCGATGTCCATCTCGTGGTTTTCCTCCTCTCTCCACACCGCCACCTTTGCGTTGTGCTACCTACCAGACAATTTGGTACTAAAGCTTCGACTCCCATTTCTCAAGAAACTTTCACTTGTGCGGGTTCATATATCGGAGGCCTCATTTCACAGCATCATCCACTCTAGTTGCCCTGCCCTGGAGTGCTTGGTGCTTGTTTTCACAGTTAGAATCGGTTGTCTCCAAATAAAGTCGCCTAACCTTGTAAGAATTGGAATTTCTTTTGATGGAAGGCAGCTCATCATCCAAGATGCCCCTTCACTTCAAAGGTTGATCCTTGATTCTAGATATTCACCGTCGCAAATAACCATCCTCTCTGTGCCTAAACTAGAGACCATGGGAGTAATACATGATCTCTGTGCTCATTTCAAGATGGTGTTTGGCTCCATAGTACTTCAGGTACTTTATATTATCATCTGCACTTGTAACCATAAGCTGCATTTTAAATTTCTGCACATAAGTTATATATCATCTCGGAGTACACATTTTGTACTAATATTATGTTCTATGCTCAATGAAGAGTTTCTCCATGGATAGCCTATCAATGGTGCTGGATTCTGTCAAGATCTTATATATCCAAATGAATAGTTTTGATCTGAATAAGATTATTGCCTTGCTGCAATGCTTTCCATGTCTGGAGAAGTTGTATATAAAGGTGATAATTTCACGCACATTGGAAGCCCGCATATAGTGTACTAGAATTAACCGTTCAGCTGTTGCTCTTTCCACACTCTTTTTTTAGACCTTAACTGTTTTCAATCTTCATGTCTATTTAGGCAACAGGACGGGGTAAGAAAGTTATAACCAATCGGTGGATTCGTAAGCACCGGAATTTTCTCACTTCTCATGACATTCGATTGAAGACAATAACGCTAGAACGATATGTAGCCAACCATGAAAACACTAGATTTGTCACATTCTTCCTGCTGAATGTGAGGTTACTATTTTCCATCAGGCTTAAGTTTATCAGCAGCATGGTTTTGACGGATGGGTATGTCGAAGAGCAAAAAAAGGAGTTTCAGGTGGGCAAAAGAGCTTCTGAACATGCCAGGCTTCTATTTACAACATATTGTGGTCATAATCCAGTAAATTTTATGACCCAGGATGTTCATTCTATGGACCTGACCGATCCATTTGACTGTGACTGCCGAAAACAGTGCTGGAGTTAGATGTTGTTACCCTTTTCAACCTGGGTTTTGTCTAAACCTGATGAACAATTAACCCTCGTGCTTTTGTACAGTTTGTAAGCTGGAGTTAGATGTTCTTGCCATTTTCAACTCGGTTGTGACTGTCATATTTTCTTTGAAACAAGGCAAATGGCTTGCCATTTGTTTAATTTAGAGTGCAATATTGTAACAAATCCCAACCAAGGGAAATAACATCACTCTCGCCGGCTGCTTGAGCTCACTGTGCATTACAGAAGCCAAGTGATTAGCCCCCACCAGCACCCACAAACTTATTTTGAACTAGCACACCAAATGGGCTGTAAATTTTCATAGGAAAGGCTGCATGACCGTGACAGATTTGGATTCTAACATTTGGGATCCACGAGGAAATAGCCTATCCAAGGTGGTGTCGACTTACTAGCTAGTCAACAAACGTTTCTGCCTACCAGCCGTTGGATTGACATCCAACATCTGTCGTGTATCTTCTATCTCTGGTCTTCTTCCTCCAGCCGCCCAAACCAAACCACCCCATCAGCTCCGCCTGCTCCCGCTTCCCATGGCTGGCTGCGCCTCCGCTGCCCTACCGTACCCTCCAACATTGGTCAGTCCCTCCCTCTATTCCCCCACACGTCCTGTTATTCTCCGGTGACGTCAGCCCCAACATGCACCCGCACCCGAACCAATCAACCCTCATACTCCCCTCCGCCTGCGATTGGACCGGCGCATCTTCCAGGGCTCCTGTTTGTTCCGTCTGAGGCCTCGCCATCGTCCTCGGCCATGGTTCACTCGTCGTGCGCGGTGCGCCGCCCTCTTGCATTGTCAACGTCGTCAACAACTGAGAGGAACAAGGATATGACTGTACGTGGAGAGTATGACAGTAGGGACCCACCAGCGTCATGGCAGTACGCAAGCAAGTGCTTCGTTATTACAAGCCCCAAAAAATGGTTCCTCCTAATGGTTGGACATCTGGGGCTCACGCCATTGTCAACGTAGTCAATAAACGAGAGAATTACACAATGAGCGGCTGACACCAGGGACCCAGCAGGTCGCGCAGTTGTTATTTACCTTTTTTAGGAACAAGCAGTTGTTATTTATACTAGTTTTAGCGATGGATCAGGGTAACAACGGGGCTGTGCGGGGGTTGTGGCCCGTCTAGCCAGGGTTTTATTTATGTTTACCACATCATGAGCCCAGTTGTATTTTTTTCTTGCTGAAAATGGCTAGCCCAGTTCTATTTTTTTAAAAGAAATACCCAAACGAGGCCTACTTGCTTTATCAGCCCTGCTGGGCTGCAAATCTCTCAAGACGAGGAGAGAGTTTCATTCGGTTTGCCCAGAAATGGGCTGTGCATTTTTAAAAAAAATCAAACCGGGAATTAGTTTCATTTTTTTTATTACAAGATTTTAAATTCCATTGATTTTTATGGCTGGACAATTATTTGGATTTTATATTTATATAAATTATTTTTCAAAATAGTTTGAATGTGACTCGATATTTCGGGATTAAAAACAGTTGACCGCACCGAAATATGAAAAATTTCGTATAATTTTTAACCGTGGCCACAATATGGGGTGTAATGCTAACAAAAAGAAGATGGGCTCCAAAAAAATTCTTAAGAATTGGCAAATGGGCTATAAATTATTAGAAATAATGGCAGGTGGGATGTATGCTGTTTTCCACAGATTTGAGGCTGACTTGTGCGCCTACTACATGTTGACGCGTATGCTTTCCTAAAAAAATAAGGTTGACGCACACGCAACGCTGTGTCAACTTAGTCAACACACGAGAGCAGTGACTGTTGGATGTCCATCCAACGGCCGTCGTGCTTCTTCAATCTCTGCTCTTCCTGCTCCAGCCGCTCAAACAAGCGCCAGCGGGACTGCCTGCTCCCTCCTCCCGCGGCCGGCTATGCTGCCACGCAGGCCTCACCACCCCATCGTTCTCCCATCGCTAGCCTAGCCATCCCTCTACTCACCCACACCTGCTGTTATTCTCCGGCGACGGCAGACGAACCAGTAAACCCTCGCACTCCCCTGCGCGTGGGAAACAACTGCCGAGTTTTCCTTGGCTCTGTGTTGTTCCCTTCCTAGGCCTCGCCGTCGTCCACCGCCGTGGTGCTCTCGGTGCGGCGTGGTCAATGTGGTCAACGAACGACATGCATCGGAAGTGGACTGTATGTGGAGAGGCTCACAGCTGGGTCCACGGCCGCATGCAAGGAAATGCCTCCTTATTACGCGCAAAATAATGGTTCCTCCACCTGAAAGATGGGACCCACCGGAAGGGCCTCTGTATTTCCTGAAAAAAATGTTCCCCCGCTGACAGGTCGGACCCATCAGCTATATCTTCGCACGCAAGGAAGTGCCTCGTTATTACGCACACAAAAATGAATACCCTCCCCCTACTAGATGGGACCCACCATAGTGGGAGGCTGACTTGTGGGCCTACTAAGATGACGGGGACGGAGGGCTTTGTCAACTTAGTCAATATGAACGATTCTAGCTCCAGTGACCGTACGATGTCCATCTAATGGCCGTAGTGCTTCTTCAACCTCTGGTCTTCTTGCTCCAGCCGCCCAAACAAGCGTCGGGCATGCCGCCTGCTCCTGCCTCCTGTGTCCGGCTGTGCTGCCATCGCTGGCCATGCCATCCCTCTATACTCACCCACACCTCCTGTTATTCTCCGGCGACGGCAGCCTCACACCACAGCCGAAGCAGTCAACCCACGTACTCCCCTCCGCATGGGCATCCACTACCGCGTCTTCCCCGGCTCCGCATCGTCCCCTTCCTAGGCCTCGCTGTCGTCCACCGCCCTGGTGCTCTCGGAGCGGCGTGGTCAATGTGGTCAACGAACGACTTCCGTCGGAAGAGTACTGTACGTGGAGAGGCTGACAGATGGGTCCACGGCCGCAGCAAGGAAGTGCCTCCTTATTACGCGCAAAATAATTATTCCTCCACCTGACAGTAGGGACCCACCAGACAGGCCACTGTATTTCGCAAAAAAAATGTTTCCCCCTGACTGTTGGGACCCACCAGCTACATCTTCGCACGCAAGGAAGTGCGTCCATATTACGGGCAAAAAAATTGATTCGCGCCCCTGACTGCTGGGACCCACCAGCTACATCTTCGCACGCAAGGAAGTGCCTGATAGTCGAAACCCACCTGGTCGCAGCGTACGTAGCGTTGTCATTCTGATCGCGAACGTGTACGTACATACTGGGCGATGTAGAGCCGCACACGTGTCGTAGTAGAGGCGCGCACGTAGCATGTACACGTACGTACAGCGGCCAGGGTGCAAGAAAGTAAATACGGCCACGTACGTACATACGGGCGGGGTCACGAACGCCTACTCGCGCATACGTACGGCCAGGGCTCGTGTACATGGCTGTGGCTGGGTCGGAACGAAGAAAATGCGTCGTCGTCATGTTCAGGAGGAGGCAACGGAATGCGTCATGTTCATCGGGAGGCAACGGAACGCGTGCTGTTCATCGGGAGCCAACCAGCTTGGACGGAACAGGCAATGGAAACGAGGCCTGGCGTACCGCAGAACAGAGGAAACGGCCTTGTGTTCGACCGGCCGTGGTGGAAACGGGATCATGTTCATCGGGAGGGGTCTGGCGTACCGCAAAACGGAGGAAACGGACCTCCTATGGTTGAGACGGGGTCCTGTTGATTGGGAGGGGTGTGGTGTACCGCAAAATGGAGGAAACGGACTTGTGTTGGAGCACTACGGTCGAAACGGGGGTCCTGTTCATCGGGAGGGGTGTGGCGTACCACAAAATGGGACTCCACGGGATACTGTTCATCTCCACCGTCGACCTCCTCCAGCCTCCACGGGCTACTGTTCATCCACCGTCGACCTCCTCCAGCCTCCACCTGCGACTGTTCATCCACGGGCTCCTTTTCATCCAGCCTCCACTGCACGCTCCTCCACCGGCTACTGTTCAACCAGCCCTCTCCACGGGGGTCCTGTTCAACCACCCCTCCACGGGCTACTGTTCATCCAGCCCTCCACTGGCTACTGTTCAACCAGCCCTCCACCGGCTACTGTTCATCCAGCCCTCCACGGGGTCCTGTTCATCCACCGGCTCGATCGATCGGGGTACTGTTCATCCAGCGGCAACGGCCTCTACTACCACGGGTTCCTGTTCATCCAACCCCCACTGGGAACTGTTCATCCAAACCGCCAAACAACGCTCACTGTTCATCCATAGGCAACATCGATCGGCTTCAGTTAGCAGCAGTAGCGAAGGAATCGCTCGATCGGGTTCAGTTAACAGCAAGGGATCGATCGATCGCTCGGGTTAAGTAACGCGTAGCCTGCAGTGCAATCGCTCGGGTTCAGTTAGAGCCAACGCCTCGCTCGGGTTCAGTTAGAGCCCAATGCCTCGCACACACGCGCGTACGTACGAGAGAAACGCGCATCGCTCGGCCCCCGACCACCCACCGTAACTGGGAACTCCCCAATATTTTCCTCGCCCTCGCTCCTACCACGGTTTTTTCCGTCATGGACGGCCCAAAGAATGTCATGCAGCTGCGTCTCCGGCCCGCCCAGGACGAAAAGCCCATTTTCTGTCATGATTTTTTGTCATAGAAGTAGGACCCCACCACATCTATGATGATACCGGGTTTTGTCACAATTACCATCATAGAAGTGTCAAGTATGACAGAAAAAAAAATTCGTTCGGCCCAAAATGTCACGGATGTGTCTTTTTTTGTAGTGGTGGTGAATAAAAATATAGCCTCAAGTAAAGTTACCGATAGATGAAGACGAAAGACGGGATGCCTTCCGAGGCATCCCCAAGCTTAGGCTTTTGGTTGTCCTTGAATTTTACCTTGGGGTGCCTTGGGCATCCCCAAGCTTAGGCTCTTGCCACTCCTTATTCCAAAATCCATCAAATCTTTACCCAAAACTTGAAAACTTCACAACACAAAACTTAAACAGAAAATCTCATGAGCTCCGTTACTATAAGAAAACAAACCACCACTTTAAGGTACTGTAATGAACTCATTCTTTATTTATATTGGTGTTAAACCTACTGTATTCCAACTTCTCTATGGTTCATACCCCCCGATACTATCCATAGATTTATCAAAATAAGCAAACAACACACAAAAAACAGAATCTGTCAAAAACAGAACAGTCTGTACTAATCTGTATCAAACGCATACTTCTGGAACTCCAAAAATTCTGCAAAAATAGGAAGTCCTATTTAATTTGTTTATTGATCTACTGCAATTGGAATCAGTATTTTATCACTCTCTGGTGATTTTTAACAATTGTTTTCATGAGCAGAAAGTTTCTGTCTTTTTCAGCAAGATCAAATAATTATCATCCAAGAAGATCCTATAGGTTTTACTTGGCACAAACACTAATTAAAACATAAAACCAAATCTAACCAGAGGCTAGATGAATTATTCATTACTAAACAGGAACAAAAATAAAATTGGGTTGCCTCCCAACAAGCGCTATTGTTTAACGCCCCTAGCTAGGAATAAAAACAAGAATAGATCTAGGTATTGTCATCTTTGGTATGCAATCCATAAGTGGCTCTCATAATAGATTTGTAAGGTAATTTAATTTAATTTCTAGGAAAGTGTTCCATGTCTTTCCTTAATGGAAATTGGAATCTAATATTTCCTTCTTTCATGTCAATAATTGCACCGATCGTTCTAAGGAAAGGTCTACCAAGAATAATAGGACATGTAGGATTGCAATCTATATCAAGAACAATGAAATCTACGGGCACATAATTCTATTTGCAACAATAAGAACATCATTAATCCTTCCCATAGGTTTCTTAATGGTGGAATCCGCAAGATGCAAATTTAAAGAACAATCATCAAATTCACGAAAACCTAACACATCACACAAAGTTTTTGGAATCGTGGAAACACTAGCACCCAAATCACATAAAGCATAGCATTCATGATCTTTAATCTTAATTTTAATAGTAGGTTCCCACTCATCATAAAGTTTTCTAGGGATAGAAACTTCTAATTCAAGTTTTTCTTCATAAGATTGCATTAAAGCATCAACGATATGTTTGGTAAAAGCTTTATTTTGATCATAAGCATGAGGAGAATTTAACACAGATTGCATCAAGGAAATAAAATCTATCAAAGAGCAATTATCATAATTAAATTCCTTGAAATCCAAAATAGTGGGTTCATTGCTATGTAAAGTTTTGACCTCTTCAATCCCACTTTTACCACTTTTTGCGTCAAGATCTAAAAACTCCGAATCATTGGGACGCCTTTTAACTAAAGTTGACTCATCTCCAGTCCCATCTTTATCAATATTCATATTGGAAAACAAATATTTAATAGGAGACACATCAATCACTTTTAGATCTTCATCATTATTATCATGAAAACTAGAAGAACACGCTTTCACAAAGCAATCTTTTTTAGCACGCATCCTAGCGGTTCTTTCTTTGCACTCATCAATGGAAATTCTCTTGGCTTTGAGAGACTCATTGATATCATGCTTAGGTGGAATAGATCTAAGTTTCAAATAATCAACATCAAGAGAAATTCTATCCACGTTCCTAGCCAACTCATCAATCTTAAGCAATTTTTCTTCAATCAAAGCATTAAAATTCTTTTGTGAACTCATAAATTCTTTAACACTAGTCTCAAAATAAGAGGGCATCTTATTAAAATTTCCATAAGAGTTGTTGTAGGAATTACCATAATTATTAGAGGAATTACTAGGGAATGACCTAGAATTAAAGTTTCTTCTATACGCGTTGTTACCAAAATTATTCCTACCAACAAAATTCACATCCATAGATTCATTATTATTCTCAATCAAAGTGGACAGAGGGATATCATAAGGATCAGAAGAAACACTCTTATTAGCAAACAATTTCATAAGTTCATCCATCATTCCACTCAAAACATTAATCTCTTCAATCGCATGAACCTTTTTACTAGTAGATTTTTCGGTGTGCCATTGAGAATAATTAACCATAATATTATCTAGGTGTTTAGTAGCTTCTCCTAAAGTGATTTCCATAAAAGAGCCTCCCGCGGCAGAATCTAGAAGATTTCTAGAAGCAAAATTCGATCCGGAATAAAAATTTTGTATAATCATCCATAAATTCAAACCATGTGTAGGGCAATTAGGTATCATTAATTTCATCCTCTCCCAAGCTTGTGCAACATGCTCATGATCAAGTTGCTTAAAATTCATAATATCGTTTCTAAGAGAGATGATCTTAGCGGGAGGAAAGTACTTAGAGATAAAAGCATCTTTGCACTTATTCCATGAATCAATACTATTTTTAGGCAAAGAAGAGAACCAAGTTTTAGCACGATCTCTAAGTGAAAACGGAAATAGCTTCAATTTGAAAATATCATTATCCACATCTTTCTTCTTTTTCATATCGCACAAATCAACAAAGTTGTTTAGATGGGTAGCGGCATCTTCACTAGGAAGGCCAGAAAATTGATCTTTCATGACAAGATTCAACAAAGCAGCATTAATTTCACAAGATTCAGCATCGGTAATAGGAGCAACCGGAGTGCTAATAAAATCATTGTTGTTGGTATTGGAAAAGTCACACAATTTAGTATTATCTTGAGCCATCATGATAAACAATCAATCCAACACACATGCACAGAAGAAGAAAGCGAAAAGAAGACGAACGGAAAAAGGGCGAATAAAACGGCAAGGGTGAAGTGGGGGAGAGGAAAACGAGAAGCAAATGGCAAATAATCTAATGCGAGGGATAAGAGTTTGTGATGGGTACTTGGTATGTCTTGACTTGTGCGTAGCTCCCCGCCAACGGCGCCATAAACCCTTCTTGCTACCTCTTGAGCATGTGTTGGTTTTCCCTTGAAGAGGAAAGGGTGATGCAGCAAAGTAGCGTAAGTATTTCCCTCAGTTTTTTAGAACCAGGGTATCAATCCAGTAGGAGACTACACGCAAGTCGCCTAGTACCTGCACAAACAATCAAGAACCTTGCAACCAACGCGATAAAGGGGTTGTCAATCCCTTCACGACCACTTGCAAAAGTGAGATCTGATAAAGATAATAAGATAAATATTTTTGGTATTTTTGTTGTATAGATTGGAAAATAAAGATTGCAAAATAAACGATGATAGAAATAGCTAGTTGACGGGAAAATAATATGATGTAAAGTAGACATGGGGGCCATAGGTTTCACTAGTGGCTTCTCTCTTGATAGTATATATTACGGTGGGTGAACAAATTACTGCCGAACAATTGATAGAAAATCGCATAGTTATGAGAATATCTAGGCATGATCATGAACATAGGCATCACGTCCGTGTCAACTAGACCGAAACGATTCTGCATCTACTACTATTACTCCACACATCGACCGCTATCCAGCATGCATCTAGAGTATTAAGTTCATAAGAACAGAGTAACGCATTAGGCAAGATGACATGATGTAGAGGGATAAACTCAAGCAATATGATATAAACCCCATCTTTTTATCCTCGATGGCAACAACACAATACGTGTCGGTTCCCTTTCTGTCACTCGGATCGAGCACCGCAAGATTGAACCCAAAGCTAAGCACCTCTCCCATTGCAAGAAAGATCAATCTAGTAGGCCAAACCAAACTGATAATTCGAAGAGACTTGCAAAGATATCAAATCATGCATATAAGAATTCAGAGAAGAATCAAATATTGTTCATAGATAATCTTGATCATAAACCCACAATTCATCGGATCTCGGCAAACACACCGCAAAAAGTATTACATCAAATAGATCTCCAAGAACATCGAGGAGAACTTTGTATTGAGAACCAAAGAGAGAGAAGAAGCCATCTAGCTAATAACTACGGACCTGAAGGTCTATGGTAAACTACTCACACATCATCGAAGAGGCTATGGTGTTAATGTAGAAGCCCTCTGTGATCGATTCCCCCTCCGGCGGAGCGCCGGAAAAGGCCCCAAGATGGGATCTCACGGGTACAGAAGGTTGCGGCGGTGGAAAAGTGGTTCTGTGGCTCCCTTGGATGTTTTCAGGGTATAAGAGTATATATAGGCGAAAGAAGTAGGTCGGTGGAGCTACGAGTGGCCCATGAGGGTGGGGGCGCGCCTACCCCCTTGGGCGCGCCCTCCTGCCTCGTGGCTTCCTCGTTGCTTCCCTGACTTCCACTCCAAGTCTCCTGGGTTGCGTTTGTTCCAAGAAAGATCCTCGCAAAGGTTTCGTTCCGTTTGATATTCCTTTTCTAGGAAACACTGAAATAGGCAAAAAAACAGCAATTTGCACTGGGCTTTCGGTTAATAGGTTAGTCCCAAAAGTAATATAAAAGTGCATATTAAAGCTCATTAAACATCCAAAACAGATAATATAATAGCATGGAACAATAAAAATATATAGATACGTTGGAGACGTATCAGCCGCCATGGGAGAGGTGCCTTTGTCGATGTACTAGCAAGCGCAGGAGGAACAGTGGTACAACATGTTCCTCCTGGAGTAGCACCGGCTGGCGGAGGGCCAGATCTACGATGAGCGCGTGAGCGAGGAGGCCATGGCGGCCATGGCCACAGCGAACCCAAACTTCGTGGCGAAGTAGCGTGTCATCTATGATGCCGTCCGCGCTCAAGCCACCGCTCGTCAGGAAGCGGCCACCACAGAGGCACAGCTTCAGGTGATTGCGGAGGAGAACAACACCAGTTGCGCCTCCTACGCGTCGCGGACGAACCATCAGCCAGCCTGGTGGGACAAAGACAATGCTGGCGCCACCATTTCCATTATGAACCTTACGTCCACCAGCGACGGAAAGGCCACGAACTCCTATGAGGATGAGTAGGCCACGAGAGGCGGTGGTGCCTTGTGTCCCATGTGGGTCGGTCTGTCTCCCATGTTCTACTCTTCCTCACCGGAGACCGCACCTTCACTTCATTGGTCTTATCGCCGGTGCTCTTGGAGATGGCGGGAGGAGGACGACACGGGCTTGGACGCTGGGCGCCGCCATGATACGTCTCCAACGTATCTATAATTTTTGATTGTTCCATGCTATATTATATTCTATTTTAGATGTTTATTGGGCTTTTTATACACTTTTATATTATTTTTGGGACTAACCTATTAACCGGAGGCCCAGCCCAAATTGCTGTTTTTTTGCCTATTTCAGTGTTTCGAAGGAAAAGGATATCAAATGGGGTCCAAACGGAATGAAACCTTCGGGAACGTGATTTTCAGAACAAACGTGATCCAGAGGACTTGGAGTCTACGTAAAGTAATCAATGAGGAAGGCACAAGGCAGGGGGCGCGCCTACCCCCCCGGGCGCGCCCTCCACCCTCGTGGGCCCCTCGTTGCTCCACCGACGTACTTCTTCCTCCTATATATACCCATATACCCTGGAAACATCATATACGGAGCCAAAACCCTAATTCCACCGCTGCAACCTTCTGTACCCATGAGATCCCATCTTGGGGCCTTTTCCGGCGCTCCGCCGGAGGGGGCATTGATCATGGAGGGCTTCTACATCAACACCATAGCCTCTCTGATGATGTGTGAGTAGTTTACCTCAGACCTTCGGGTCCATAGTTATTAGCTAGATGGCTTCTTCTCTCTATTTGGATCTCGATACAAAGTTCTCCTCGATCTTCTTGGAGATCTATTCGATGTAATCTTCTTTTGCGGTGTGTTTGTCGAGATCCGATGAATTGTGGGTTTATGATCAAGTTTATCTATGAACACTATTTAAATCTCCTCTGGATTCTTTTATGTATGTTTGGTTATCTTTGCAAGTCTCTTCGAATTATCATTTTGGTTTGGCCTACTAGATTGATCTTTCTTGCAATGGGAGAAGTGCTTAGCTTTGGGTTCAATCTTGTGGTGTCCTTTCCCAGTGAGAGCAGGGGCAGCAAGGCACGTATTGTATTGTTGCCATCGAGGATAAAAAGATGGGGTTTATATCATATTGCATGAGTTTATCCCTCTACATCATGTCATCTTGCTTAAAGCATTACTCTGTTCTTATGAACTTAATACTCTAGATGCATGCTGGATAGCGGTCGATGTGTGCAGTAATAGTAGTAGATGCAGAATCATTTCGGTCTACTTGTCTCGGACGTGATGCCTATATACATGATCATAACTAGATATTCTCATAACTATGCTCAATTCTATCAATTGCTTGATAGTAATTCGTTTACCCACCGTAATACTTATGCTATCTTGAGAGAAGCCACTAGTGAAACCTATGGCCCCCGGGTCTATTTTCCATCATATTAATCTCCCGTCAACAAGCAATTTCTGGCACCGTTTATCTTTGCATTATTTACTTTTACTCTTTATCATAAAAATACCAAAAATATTATCTTATCATATCTATCAGATCTCACTCTCGTAAGTGACCGTGAGGGGATTGACAACCCCTTTATCGCGTTGGTTGCGAGGTTCTTATTTGTTTGTGTAGGTGCGTGGGACTCGCGCGTGGTCTCCTACTGGATTGATACCTTGGTTCTCAAAAACTAAGGGAAATACTTACGCTACTTTACTGCATCACCCTTTCCTCTTTAAGGGAAAACCAACGCAGTGCTCAAGAGGTAGCAAGAAGGATTTCTGGCGCCGTTGCTGGGGAGTCTACGCACAAGTCAAGACATACCAAGCCATCACAAACTTTTATCCCTCGCATTACATTATTTGCCATTTGCCTCTCGTTTTCCTCTCCCCCACTTCACCCTTGCCGTTTTATTCGCCTTCTTCCCGTATGCCTTTCTATTTGTGTTTCCACGTGCCTTCTATTTGCTTGCATCTTTGCTTGCTAAAAATCTATTGTATGGATCCTCATCCACTTGCATCTTTAAGAGATCCAATTATGATGAACCTATTGCCAGTGAGTTGAGTGCACTAGATTATCTTTATGAGGTTTTGCTTGAAATTCATGAATCTGAAAGTTGTGATGAAGTACTTTATGAAGCGATTCACGATAGATCTTTGAATAAAAAGCATGATTGCAATAATGTTATTATACATTATCTTGATGTCAATTGTGCTAATAATGCAAAACCCTAATCTTGGGGATGCTAGTTTTGCTATGTCTACTACTTGTTGCAATGATCATGATTGGGGTGATTCTTCTTATGATCTTGAAAATTTATTTAAGCCCCATGATAAATATGAGATTGATAATAATGTTTGCAATAATATTGAAAGTGGGTTTGGAAGAGTGTCAACTTTAGATCCCACATATTTGGAGCTTGTTCAATCTTATGAATTTTTTGAGAAAAGTGGGTTTGGAGAGGTCATGACTTTAGTTAATGATAATCCCACTATTTTGGAAGAGTGTCAACTTTGCTTACATGTGGATCATGTTAAGAATATGTTTTCTGGTAGCTATATTGTTGAATTTGCTTATGATGCTACATGTAATTATTATGAGAGAGGAAAATATGGTTGTAGAAATTTTCATGTTACTAAATTACCTCTCGTTATGTTGAGATTGCTATTGTTTCTTTCTTCTTCCTTGCATATGCTAGTTTTTGTTTGCCTTGATAATTTATTTGCCTATAAGATGCCTATGCATAGGAAGTATGTTAGACTTATATGTGTTTGTCATGTGTTTTATGATGCTCTCTTTGTGCTCCAATTCTTGTCTTTCTTGTGAGCATCATTGAAATCTCAATGCCTAGCTAAAAAGGCTTTAAAGAAAAGCGCTTGTTGGGAGGCAACCCAATTTTATTTTAGTTTTTTGCTTTTTGCTTCTGTTTAGGAATAAATATTTGATATAGCCTCTGGTTATATTTGTTTTTATGTTTTAATTAGTGTTTGTGCCAAGTTAAACCTATAGGATCTTCTTGGATGATAGTTATCTTGCTGAAAATTCCAGAAACTTTCTGTTCACGAAAATAAATGTTAAAAATCACCAGAATGTGATAAAATACTGATTCCAATTGCAGTAGTTCAATAAACAAATTGTACAGGTCGTCCTATTTTGGTAGAATTTTTTGAGTTACAGAAGTTTGCGTTAGTTACAGATTACTACAGACTGTTCTGTTTTTGACAGATTCTGTTTTTTGTGTGTTGTTTGCTTATTTTGATGAATCTATGGCTAGTAAAATAGTTTATAAACCATAGAGAATTTGTAATACAGTAATTTTAACACCAATATAAATAAAGAATGAGTTCAATACAGTACCTTGAAGTGGTGTTTTGTTTTCTTTCGCTAACGGAGCTCACGAGATTTTCTGTTAAGTTTTGTGTTATGAAGTTTTCAAGTTTTGGGTAAAGATTTGATGGATTATGGAACAAGGAGTGGCAAGAGCCTAAGCTTGGGGATGCCCATGGCACCCCAAGATAATATAAAGACACCAAAAAGCCAAAGCTTGGGGATGCCCCGGAAGGCATCCCCTCTTTCGTCTTTGTCCATCGATAACTTTACTTGGAGCTATATTTTTATTCACCACATGATATGTGTTTTGCTTGGAGCGTCTTGTATGATTTGAGTCTTTTTTTTTAGTTTACCACAATCATCCTCGCTGAATACACTTTTGAGAGAGACACACATGATTCAGAATTTATTAGAACACTCTATGTGCTTCACTTATATCTTTTGAGCTATATAGTTTTTGCTCTAGTGCTTCACTTATATCTTTTAGAGCACGGTGGTGGATTTGTTTTATAGAAATTATTGTTCTCTCATGCTTCACTTATATTATTTTGAGAGTCCTACAAAACAGCATGGTAATTTGCTTTAATTGTGAAATTAGTCCTAATATGCTAGGTATTCAAGATTAGTAAAACTTTCTTATGAGTGTGTTGAATACTAAGAAAAGTTTGATGCTTGATAATTGTTTTGAGATATGGAGGTAGTGATATTAAAGTTGTGCTAGTTGAGTAGTTGTGAATTTGAGAAATACTTGTGTTGAAGTTTGCAAATCCGATAGCATGCACGTATGGTGAACGTTATGTAACAAATTTGAAACATGAGGTGTTCTTTGATTGTCCTCCTTATGAGTGGCGGTCGGGGACGAGTGACGGTCTTTTCCTACCAATCTATCCCCCTAGGAGCATGCGCGTAGTGCTTGGTTTTTGATGACTTGTAGATTTTTGCAATAAGTATGTGAGTTCTTTATGACTAATGTTGAGTCCATGGATTATACGCACTCTTAACCATCCATCATTGCTAGCCTCTTCGGTACCGTGCATTACCCTTTCTCACCTTGAGAGTTGGTGCAAACTTTGCCGGTGCATCCAAACCCCGTGATACGATACGCTCTATCACACATAAACCTTCTTATATCTTCCTCAAAACAGCCACCATACCTACCTATTATGGCATTTCCATAGCCATTCTGAGATATATTGCCATGCAACTTTCCACCGTTCTGTTTATCATGACACGTTCATCATTGCCATATTGCCTTGCATGATCATGTAGTTGACATCGTATTTGTGGCAAAGCCACCATGCATATTATTTCATACATGTCACTCTTGATTCATTGCCCATCCTGGTACACCGCCGGAGGCATTCATATAGAGTCATACTTTGTTCTAGTATTGAGTTGTAAATGAATAGAAGTATGATGATCATCATTCATAGAGCATTGTCCCAAAAAATGCCAAAAAAAGAAAGGCCCAAAAAAGAAAAAAAGGGGCAATGCTACTATCTTTTTTTCCATACTTGTGCTTCAAAGTAGCACCATGATCTTTATGATAGATAGTCACTTGTTTTGTCACTTTCATATACTAGTGGGAATTTTTCGTTATAGAACTTGGCTTGTATATTCCAACAATGGGCTTCCTCAAATGCCCTAGGTCTTCGTGAGCAAGCAAGTTGGATGCACACCTACTTAGTTTTTTTGGTTGAGCTTTCATACATTTATAGCTCTAGTGCATCCGTTGCATGGTAATCCCTACTTCTCACATTAACATCAATTGATGGGCATCTCCTTAGCCCATTGATTAGCCGCGTTGATGTGAGACTTTCTCCTTTTTTGTCTTCTCCACATAACCCCATTATTATATTCTATTCCACCCATAGTGCTATATCCATGGCTCACGCTCATGTATTGCGTGAAAGTTGAAAAAAGTTTGAGATTACTAAAGTATGAAACAATTGCTTGGCTTGTCATCGGGGTTGTGCATGATGAGAGCATTCTTGTGTGACGAAAATGAAGCATGGCAAAACTATATGATTTTGTAGGGATGAGCTTTCTTTGGCTATGTTATTTTGAGAAGACATAATTGCTTGGTTAGTATGCTTGAAGTATTATTATTTTTATGTCAATATTAAACTTCTGTCTTGAATCTTTCGGATCTGAACATTCATGCCACAGTAAAGAAAATTACATTGATAATTATGTTAGGTAACATTCCACATCAAAAATTCTGTTTTTATCATTTACCTACTCGAGGACGAGCAGGAATTAAGCTTGGGGATGCTTGATACGTCTCCAATGTATCTATAATTTTTTATTGTTCCATGCTATATTATATTCTGTTTTAGATGTTTATTGGGCTTTATTATACACTTTTATATTATTTTTGGGACTAACCTATTAACCGGAGGCCCAGCCCAAATTGCTGTTTTTTGCCTATTTTAGTGTTTCGAAGGAAAAGGATATCAAACGGAGTCCAAACGGAATGAAACCTTCGGGAACGTGATTTTCGGAACAAACGTGATCTAGAGGACTTGGAGTCTACGTAAAGTAATCAACAAGGAAGGCACCAGGCAGGGGGCGCGCCTACCCCCTGGGTGCGCCCTCCACCCTCGTGGGCCCCTCGTTGCTCCATCGACGTACTTCTTCCTCCTATATATACCCATATACCCTAGAAACATCATATACGGAGCCAAAACCCTAATTCCACCGACACAACCTTCTGTACCCGTGAGATCCCATCTTGGGGCCTTTTTCGGCGCTCCGCCGGAGGGGGCATTGATCACGGAGGGCTTCTACATCAACACCATAGCCTCTCCGATGATGTGTGAGTAGTTTACCTCAGACCTTCGGGTACATAGTTATTAGCTAGATGGCTTCTTCTCTCTCCTTGGATCTCAATACAAAGTTCTCCTCGATCTTCTTGGAGATCTATTCGATGTAATCTTCTTTTGCGGTGTGTTTGTCGAGATCCGATGAATTGTGGGTTTATGGTCAAGTTTATCTATGAACAATATTTGAATCTCCTCTGAATTCTTTTATGTATGATTGGTTATCTTTGCAAGTCTCTTCGAATTATCAGTTTGGTATGGCCTACTAGATTGATCTTTCTTGCAATGGGAGAAGTGCTTAGCTTTGGGTTCAATCTTGCGGTGTCCTTTCCCAGTGACAGCAGGGGCAGCAAGGCACGTATTGTATTGTTGCCATCGAGGATAAAAAGATGGGTTTTATATCATATTGCATGAGTTTATCCCTCTACATCATGTCATCTTGCTTAAAGCATTACTCTGTTCTTATGAACTTAATACTCTAGATGCATGCTGGATAGCGGTCGATGTGTGGAGTAATAGTAATAGATGCAGAATCGTTTCGGTCTACTTGTCTTGGACGTGATGCCTATATACATGATCATACCTAGATATTCTCATAACTATGTTCAATTCTATCAATTGCTCGACGGTAATTCGTTTACCCACCGTAATACTTATGCTATCTTGAGAGAAGCCACTAGTGAAACCTGTGGCCCCCGGGTCTATTTTCCATCATATTAATCTCCCGTCAACAAGCTATTTCTGGCACCGTTTATCTTTGCATTATTTACTTTTACTCTTCATCATAAAATACCAAAAATATTATCTTATCATATCTATCAGATCTCACTCTCGTAAGTGACCGTGAAGGGATTGACAACCCCTTTATCGCGTTGGTTGCGAGGTTCTTATTTGTTTGTGTAGGTGCGTGGGACTCGCGCGTGGTCTCCTACTAGATTGATACCTTGGTTCTCAAAAACTGAGGGAAATACTTACACTATTTTACTGCATCACCCTTTCCTCTTCAAGGGAAAACCAACGCAGTACTCAAGAGGTAGCACGCCACCATAGGATAGTTTTGGGGGCGGGTCATTTTTGTTCTAAATGTTCGAAATGTAGTTAAATCCGTCGTGTTTGTATGAAATCCGTCATGTTTGTATGAAATCCGTCCGTGATTGCATGAATTTCATCCGGTTTGTTGAAAAATAGTTTAAAATATATGCGGCTAGTGTTGGATGTCGACCTCCCACATCCATGCACGCGGACTGGTCCCGCCCTGTCCGCAAACGGATGCAGAGGTTTTTGTGGGTTTCCATTGGAGATGCCCTTATCATATTATATCATGATTGTTTTGACAAATTGTTGGAGTCCGAGATATATTAGTAATGCTCGCTAGTTGATTATGTTATTATCATCAGTAAATATGGGACCTAAGTGTTATCATTCACATGGTTAGTTCATAATCTTTGCTGAAAACTTGAATACTAGTTAAGCATATATACAGCAACAGAACAAAAGAGTTTGTAAAAGTTTTTCTTTGTGACTTTCAGTTTATCAACTGAATTTCTTGAGGACAAACAATGATTTAAGCTTGGGGGAGTTGATACGTCTCAAACGTATCTACTTTTCCAAACACTTTTGCTCTTCTTTTGAACTCTAATTTGCATGATTTGAATGGAAGTAACCCAGACTGACATTGTTTTCAACTGAATTACCTTGGTTTTATTTTTGTGTAGAAATAAAATTTCTCCATTTGGGCTAAAAATTTACGAAGAACTTTTCTGGAATATATAAAAAATACCAGCGAAAAGATCTACCAGAGGGGGGCTACCAGAGAACCACAAGCACCCTAGCACCGGTCCACCCACATATCAAATTATCAAAGTAGTGAATGCAAATCAACTAAACATGATGAACATGACTATACAACAATTCCCATGTCTCCCTCGAGAACACTTTGGTTGTTATAAGAGAACATTCCGGCTTGTACTTTGCTATAAAAAGGATTGGGCCACCTTGCTACACCTTGTTACCATTGCTACTTGTTACTTGTTACGAATTATCTTGCTACAAAACTATTTGTCACCGCCACTTTCAGTACTTGCAAAAAATACTTACTGAAAACCACTTGTCATTTCTTTCTGCTCCTCGTTGTGTTCGGCACTCTTACTTATCAAAAGGACTATGATCCATCCCCTATTATTGTGGGTCATCAAATGTCATCCAACACAAATATCCATCGCTGATCCAATACCTATGCTTTGCTCATATTGATCTATGCTAAGTTACTACTGTTGTTGTTGATGTTACAATCACTACAAAAATGCTACTGTTACTATTACCGTTACTATCAAAACTATCAAATTATTGTCTACTAAACACTTTGCTACAAAGAAACAACTTTCCATGTGTGGTTGAACTGACAACTCAACTGCTAAAGCTTATAAATATTCTTGGGCCCCCTTGTGTCAAATCAACAAATTGGGTGACATACTACCCTCGGAGACTGCGCGACCCCCTATACTTGTGGGTTATCAAAACACGTACCTCGTCAGTCGCACTTCTCACGCAGGTCGTGCCCCACGGCCGGCCACAACTCAGCCCCGCCCTCTCCGCCCACGACCGTGTCATGCTGGTTGCAGCACGGCCCACCGGCTCCACTCTGCTCTTCCCACGAGGGTCGCCCCATCTGCTCCCGTGATGCACCGATCTGGTCCGCAACCAGTTGTCGCCTGCTCCTCCATGAGCACGTCGGCCACCACTCCTCCTCCTATGGCCGCATCTCTCCTCAAGCGGTTATGTCTATGAGATAGAGAATGAAGAGACCTCTTTGAGGAGGAAAACGACTGATTTCATGTGGGGCGAGGCAAGTACGAAGCTTCTTGGAAATTTTCTCTAGCTCGGTGGTTTTAATTGGCAATGACATGGAACAATAGCATGGAGCGACTAAGACCCAATCAGAAATGGGTGAGCGAACAGTGCATCTGCCGATGTGGCATAGGCGAGGAGGCGCCATTGCCCCGCAGCTTATTGTGTCTGATATATAGGATACCACACAATCCTGAATACTCCTTTTGGTCCACCTCTCATTTTTATTAGATAAGTTAATCAAGAAACTCTTAATGAAAGCAATTAAAAAAAGTGACCAGAATATGTCCCACACAGCAACCAGAACATGCCCCCACATACTTCTGCAATCCGGCCACACGAATATACATGAACATTGTTCATTTCAGTTTTAGTGTTGACCTGTATTCCAAGTTTCTTGATGTTGCTTCGGTTATAAAAAATAATTGACCAGCTTCTTGAAGATGATGCACACCTTCTCCATCTTGCCCAATGTAATGGACGTCTTCTTTGCCAAATTTCGCGCCCCCTCAACCTTCTCGGTGAAGTTGTATGCTTTTTTTACCTTTGCATATATCAGCTTCCCCTTCTCAGAAACCTGTACGTTTTCTCAACCTTCTTACATTCCACCACAAGCCACATGCCCTTGTCCAACATGAATGTATATGCTTTCATCCCCTTCTCTGGTAGGTTGCACACTTTTACTGCATCGTGACATTCCACCACAATCCACACTCCCTTGTTCAACATGAATGAACATGCTTTCATCCCCTTCTCTGTTAGGTTTTACACTTTTACTGCATTGTAACATTCCACTACCAACATCTTGCATTTCACCAGCAACTCTACTCCTATGTGGCATATGGACCTCATACCTCCTTCCAATACATGCATCCGTATTTTCTCTAACATCTTGATTCTTACCTTTTTGTGTACATTTTGATTGCTAGATACCTTGCCCCTTTCCTTGCACTCTCCACAACCATTGACCGCATTCTTGGAGTTTTCCGTACTTGAGGGGATGGCTAATTGGCTATGTAGCTGAAGGAGGCTTGATTGCTGACAATACTGCATTGCACGCGGGGGCGTTCGTGTCCTTCTAGGCTCGTCACCGTCCAGGGCCATTTTAAACTAGTTTTGGACACGAGGCGTGGTAAAATACATATTTTTATAATAAATTTTATACTTATTTAAACTAGTTGTATGGTGATATAAATTTAATTCGTACAATTTTCTATTACTTAGCTAGTATAGTTAACAACATGTTTTTTGCTTAATAATACTAATATCATTCTCCATTTGTTATGCAGTTTTAACATATCTCAATAAATTTACCTCTCTTAAATTTAAATTATATGATATAACAAAAAAATAGTGAATAGAATTTCATAAATTGTATTAACTATGTGTGTGTGTATGTGTGTTTTCATACGTATTGATATCATTAAATATCATGAAAGAGATTTATAAAGATTACAATCTAAAAAATATTATAGTGGTCTCTAGTATATTATTAGGTAAGCTTATATAAACTTCGAGGGTATGTAAAATGTGTCTTGCAATCTGGGTTCATTAATAAATTAACAACATGTGCATGATTTGTACTTGTACTTCAAATAGCACAAATATTGTAATCATCAAACAACATAAAAAAATGCAGACTACTTTTGCACACATATGATTTGATATTGTATATGCTCATTTGGAATGTTATAGTTTAGTTTGATGTGTACTAGAACTTCCGCTAGTTTATCAAATAAAAAGTTGTGCATTAATTTAAACATATAAATGTCGTTAACATATATTTCGTTGTGCAAACTGAACCTAGCTCAGATGGTTAGGTTCCTTGTGGTGGAACCAACCTGCCAGGGTGCAAATCCTACACCTAGCATTGGTGCTAGCATTTTCCTGCATTTATTTCAGGATTTTCAGTGATGTTCGTTCAGCAAGGGGAGACATTTCCATTAACTACGAGGCACCTGTGGTGACTTCGACATCCTCAAGATGATGTATCGGCTTAGTATCTCGAAGGTGCTCATAGGGTAGGATGCGTGTGTATGTTCATAAGGATGAGTGTTTGTGAGCATCTCTAATTGTATTGTGTCAAAAACATATATTTCATTATGAAATGTATGGCAATCAGTGAGAGACCATCGGCCAAATAAAATTAAGCTTCACCTAGTAGATTCGTTTGTTCCCACATAGTATACACTATGGGCGTGGTTAGTTTCCTTTTTTGAGGGATAAAAGCCATTTTATTCATCAAAGACCACAGTGTGTGGGATACACCTGATGTTGTGGGGTTGGCCAAGCCATATGTGGCGCCCCCGACCTCTCGATAATGAAAATTTGGCTAGACTGTGTGCTTCATAATTAGCAGCATGACTCTCGAAAATTAAATTACAGTGAAACTGAGCTAGCTTGATATTAATCTCACTAACTATATCACCAAAATTACCTCTACTCCCGTTCATGATATCTGAGACAATTTGTTTGGAATCACATGCAAGAAAAAAGTCTTGCACGTTGAGATCTTCGGCCAGGGCAATTCCTTCTCGGCATGCTATTGCTTCCAGGGCTGCACGGTCGACGACCCCCTTGATGACTAGTGCAGAACTGCCCAAATAATGTTCGTTACTGTCTCGACATACAGCTGCAGCCGATCCTCCTCTGTCGCGAAGCACCCCTACATCCACATGTATTTTTGCAAACCCAGCAGGGGGAGCTTTCGGTCTTTGTCTCCTGTTCTCCTGTTGTTGTGCTCGGCTGACTGATGGTGTCACTGGCTTGATAGAGTCCAACTCCCCTATAAAACTCTTGACGAAAAGGAAGGTTGCTTGAGGAGATTGGAAGATGGCTTCATGTATAGCCTTTCGTCGAGCGGTCCAAATAGCCCAAAGAGTGACCGAGAGCAACACAAATTTCTCATGAGGTAGCAATTCCGTCAGCGTAAACATCCATTGTTTGGCATTCGATTCAGTTGTGGAAACCAAAACATGTGCCAACTCCTCATCGACCAGGGCCCAGGTGCATCTCGCCGTGGTGCAGCTAATCAAGGAATGTCTCCATGAGTCAGGCGAGCCGCATAATCCACAGGATGAATTGTCGAACATATGTCTATGTGATCTCACATCTTCCGTAGGCAGGGAGTGCTTAGACAGCCTCCATAAGAACATTCTTAATTTCCCAGGCACTTGTGTCTTCCATAGCCTCTTCCAAGAGCTTGAATCAGCAGTTGTACTTGAAGTACCGGATGTACCTTCCAACCATGCCTCGCGCCGCTGCTTGATAGCCACGATCATGTTGTATGATGTTTTCACAGAGAAGACTCCTCGCTTGTTAAAGTGCCAGCTCCAGAAATCTTGCATCGGTCTTGTACAAAGTGGGATCCCCATAATAACTCGTGCATCCATTGGTAGGAAAACCTCCTCCACCCGAGCTTTGTTCCATGTAGTTGTGGTGTGATCGATTAGTTCAGATACCTTAACAGGAGGGTTGGGGACCCGACAGCTGTAAGGCCTCATGTGCTCATCCCGTGGCAGCCATGCATCCTCCCAAATCTCTGTTTCAGCACCATTACCAACTCGTTTTATCAGCCCTATTTTCAGCATGTCTCTTCCTTCGATGATCGCCCGCCAAACCTGACTCAGATGGCCTCCCAAGTTTGCTTGCAGGATCATTGAGTTTGGATAATATATGCTTCTAAGTAACCTTGCACTTAAGGAGTCGGGACTTTGTAACAGACGCCACGCCTGTCTCGCTAACATGGCCATGTTGAAGAGCTTGAAATCCTTGAACCCTAGGCCGCCCATACTCTTCGGCTGGGTCATTGATTTCCAAGAGACGCAGTGTGGCTTGCGTTTCCATATTTACTCCCCCACCAAAACTTCCTGATGAGCATGTTCAGATGTTCACACAACCCTCTAGGCAGTTTGAAGCATGACATAGAGAAAACTGGAACGGCATGTGCTACTGACTTAACAAGTACCTCCTTGCCTACCGTTGACAAGGTGTTCTCAAGCCATCCTTGAACCTTACTCCAGAGGCGATCCTTTAAGTACTTAAAAGCACCATTCTTAGAACCTCATATGTCTGACGGCATGCCCAAGTACTTTTCATTCAGTGTTTCATGTGGGACATTTAGCAAGCCTTTTATTTCCAATCTAGAGCTTTCTAGCACCCCTTTGCTGAAAAAGATCAACGACTTCAAAAAATTGATGCACTGCCCTGAAGCTTGGCAATAGCTATTCAGAACATGGTTCACCTCCGTAGCTCCAACACTGTTAGCCTTGAAAAACAGCAGGCTGTCATCAGCGAATAGTAGATGATTCATCGGTGGCGCCGAGGGTGCCACTTGTAGACCATGCAAATTTGATAAATCTCCTTTAGATTTTAGTAGGCACGACAGGCCCTCTGCTGCTAACAAGAACAAGTATGGAGATATTGGGTCCCCTTGTCTGATTCCACGAGACGGCTGAAATTCTTCCAATTTATTCCCATTAAACATGACTGAAAACTTGACTGTGGTACAATATTAACCCACCTCTCTGTGAAGCCTAGTTTTAGCATGACAGCTCTTAGGTAAGGCCACTCGATCCTGTCATAAGCTTTCATCATGTCCAACTTCAGGGCATAAGATTGGTGCTTCTTTGCCTTATTTCTTTTCATGAAGTGTAAACATTCATATGCTATTATGATGTTGTCAGTGATCAGCCTACCTGGCACAAATGCAAACTGCTCTTCTGATATTATCTCAGGTAACACGGTCTTCAGTCTATTAGATATTACTTTTGAGGCAATCTTGTATAGCACATTACATAGACTGATCGGTCGGAATTGTGAAAGGAGAGTTGGATTTTTACCTTAGGGATCAACACCAAAACCGTTTCATTAATGCACTCCGCTGACTCCGTGCCTTCTACTATTTTCAAGACAACATTGGTAACCTCGTCATCGCACACATCCCAGTGCCTTAGGAAAAAGTGCGCTGGAAACCCGTCTGGACCAGGGGCTATAGGAAACATCCGAAACAGTGTCGTCTTGACCTCTTGTTTGCTGTATGGTGCATTGAGAGAGTCATTCATCGCTTGGGTGACCTTTGTTGGGATATTATCAATGACTTGTTCCATATTGTTTACCCCCTTCGAAGAGTACAACTCCTTATAAAACGAGGTTGTCAAAGCCTCCATTTCAGTAATATTTTCAGTAAACTGCCCGTCTGGACACTGAAGTGCTTTGATTTGATTCTTCCGTCTACGCCTGCTGACTCGAAGATGAAAAAATTACGTATTATTGTCGCCATGTATTAGCCATTCTACTCTCGCTCTCTGCCTCCATAGTATTTCTTCGCGGTGGAAAAGTTCAACCAAGCGATCTGAAACTTTGATTTTCTTGCGAGACGGTCCCGTCCCTGCCCTGTGTTGAGCGTAACTTCTGAAGAGTTTTTTTAGTCTGCAGCTTGCCGCACGTTTCCCAAGTGCTCTCGATTCCAAGCCGCAAGATGGCCAGAGAGCAGCTCTAACTTTTCACGTACTGTGGCTACAGACTCCCCTGGTTTCCTCGCCCATGCAGAGCCAATCAGTGAGCCGAGTGGTTCATCCCTTTCCCATGCAACTTCATATTTAAATGGACGAGGTCCCCTCTTGCATGCAACTGCGTCTGTAAATCACAAGAAAATTGGGATATGGTCAGAGCTAGCTGCATTCTTGTGCTCCAGTGTTGCGTTTGGAAAGGCCAGTAACCATGCTGGGTTTG
Organism: Aegilops tauschii subsp. strangulata; assembly: GCF_002575655.3. Lineage (NCBI taxonomy): Eukaryota > Viridiplantae > Streptophyta > Magnoliopsida > Poales > Poaceae > Aegilops > Aegilops tauschii. Next base: position 395,687,353 of record NC_053039.3, on the reverse strand, counting down.
CAATAGCACGGTCCAGCCTGACTCTAGTAAACGTGCCTCCAGTGACCTTTTTCTCCCATGTCCAGTTGAGACCCCGATAGCCTATATCCGTCAGTCCGCAAGTGTCCAGCGCATCGCGAAAAGCATCCATTTGTGCCTGGCTCCGTTGTCCTATACCATCATGTTCATTTGCATGGAGAACCTCGTTGAAGTCCCCTAGAACCACCCAAGGCAAATTGCTAATCCCGGCTATACCCGAAGCATGTTCCAGGTCTTAAATCTCTCGCTGACCTGAGCTTCGCCATAAACAAAAGTCATCCTGTCCGGTGATTCAACCATCTCCATCACTGTTACATCAATATGATACTCAGAATAACCAATAATCTCAAGCTTTATTTCCTCATTCCAAAAAATGCCCAGTCCACCACTCCTACCATTGCTACTTACAGCAAAACTCTTATTATAGTCTAGTGTTTCTGCCAAATTTTCAACACGAGAACCCTCTATTTGGGTTTCAACAATACAAGCGGTAGAGGGGGCAAGTTGCTTCGATAGATCTCGAAGCTCATGAACAGTCGCAGGTTTGCCAGCCCCGCACAGTTCCATACTAAAGTACTCATCGCGCTAGATGTCGGTGTCAAATCCGGCATATCTCGTAGTAGGGGTCCTAAGCTAGGCGTCTTGGAACGATGGTAACATGGACACATGATTTTACCCAGGTTCGGGCTCTCTTGAAGAGATAATACCCTACGTCCTACTTTTGATTGTATTCATATGGGGTTTAGTACAGAGTACATGTATCTACCATGAGATTGTTCTAATGAATATTAGATTATCTATTGACTAGCCTGGCCTCGGTTTATATAATGCACTAGAGGCCTAGGGTTTGGAAGAGTCTTTATCTTGGGCGCCAAGTCTTGTGGGATATCCCTTGTATGCGGCATGGGTTGCCCGAACTGGCCCAATAGTGAACCGCCCTGGGGGTCCTCGGCCCGACCCACTGGTCGGGAGATGACGTGGTGAGTACCTAGTCAAGGACACCGTCAGTAGCCCCCTGAACCAGTCTTCAAGTTGGGGACGCTCCTCAGTTCTTCCGAACTGTCCTTCATCTTCGGTCGCCGGTCTTGAAAACTGGTTCAACAAATATTCCCATCTTCGATCTTGAGGATTGCCGAGCTAAATCCGAAGAGTTCACACGTCGAGCATCCGAGGAGCTCTTTAAGTCTTCGGCCTTTATCAGTGCCTTATTATTTTTTTACGCCATACCTCGGGTTTGAAGTGTCTCCCGTGCAGCGGTATCCTCTTGCGTCCGAGCTCCAACGCCTGACTGTATCCAAGCTCCAACGTCGGACTGTATCCGAGGTGTCATAGATCACCTCGGCTCAAAAAAGTCCAAGGAGTTTTAGCCGAGCTTAATTCTGGAAATGCCCTCTATGGAGCCAGCCGCTTCCATCCGAGCTATAGGCCGGACTGCTTCCGAGGTAATGAACCAACTCGGCAGTGGGCTGATTGTTTGCAAATTTTATTTCCAATTGGTGCAATTTTTATTTGTTGACGAGATGTATAGCCAGTAGCCCTCAAGGTGTGTGTCGACCTAACATCCGAGATGCACGTTTAGAGGAGATAGTGATCGGTGGACGCACCCTTGAGAGAGGGTTTTGAGAAGTCGTCGTAATATATTAGCTTGATGTCGGATAAGTCCCAGATGGAACCTATTGTTGTCCGAAGACGCGTTTGCCCATAGTTCGGCCATGTCGAACACTAAGCACTTTCAATTTTCTGCATTGAATAGGCGATGCAGTAGCCCCCGAGCCACTAGTCGGGTGGCAACACCAGATCAGGTGATCGATGTGCCCCTTTAGTATTTGTAAATGATAAGCCCGAAGCCTAGTAGCCCCCGAGCCTTAATGTGGGCATGGGTGGCCGAATTAAGAATCGATATCCGGAGTAAAATCACAAATTATGTGTAATGATTCTGTGTATCCAAGTACTCTACATCATTAATGCTCGGATCTGCATTGTACAAAACTTTGTTGACCGACCATCAGCTTCAACCTCCTCAGCCAGTAGCCGGGGAGTGTTTATCCTACTTTATATATAAAGCCTTTATAAGGGCAAAGATTTACGGCAAACAAGGCAATCCGGCCATATGGTTTTATAAACAAAGGTACGCGGAGAGATATGTTATATTACTTTTTAACGTAAGAAATGTCTTCCAAAGAAAATAGTTCCGCTATCAGTTCCTTTCTTTGGGTTTTCATGCTGATCATGATCATGAAACCTCAACTCCGATCAACGTGGGAGGAAAATATTGAGGATTTAGTTTGGGTAAAGTGCCCGAACTATGTGGTCTTTAGTGAACCCAAGTTTTCACTTCCGTCATTGCTGACCAATTATATTCCTTAAGATTGCTAGCTTTCGGCTTCACCCAGTCTGAGGTACTAACCTAGATGACCCGGTAGTAACAATCACAGAGGTGCTCCCTTTGCCCCCTAGCCGAACAATCGGGAACGTAGGGAGCCAGGCAACCCAGCTTGGCCAAAATCTTAAGTCAAATTGATGCATGTTTATGGCTTTAGAACGATAATTATGGAAGGCAGTGCTCGTATATTGAATACAAACTCTGATGATATATGTTTATTTTGACTCTGTTGCGACCGTTTATAACCTGAAAGTGGCCCATCGTCGGCTTCTACCCCTTGTAGATGCTACGCAAGGTGTTTCCGTACTAACAAGACAACCCTTAGCCGACGTCTCGGTACCCGGAGGCGGTTGTGTTAGCAGAAACAAGGCAATCAAATATGCGGGCTTTATAACTTTCACTGAGTCATAGGAGCTTAAAGTTGGGAGGCTAGATACTAGCCCCCGGTTAGTGTTCGGCGTCAGCCGAGGTCAAGCCGTTAACACTTTGGGCAATGTTATGAAAGGCTCGTCATTTAACATGGGGTGATCGCTATCAATCTATACTTGGACACCATCATCGGATCGCCGACCAGTTTACGCTCATTGTGACAGTCAGTTTTTGGCTTTCTCCACTGTGGTGCTTAACCATTCGAGCTGGAAGTACAATCGCAGTGGTTCTCCCTTTGCACACCTAGCCGAACAAAGCGGAACATAGGAGGTAAGCACAGGAGCCGGGCAACCCAACTATTGACCGAAGACACAATTCGAAACTGATGCATATAAAGCAGTATCTAAGAACATATTGCCGATGACTTCATGGAGTACCTCGGATTTTGATGGGTTCGACTCTAGTCGCAACCCCCTGATGATATTTGTCGATGCTTTAAAGGCGTCCATTGCACAGCTCGAGAACTAGTCCAGATATGGTGTGTGTTTTGTCAATGCCGAGGTGTAGTTCGGCGGGAAAGATGCCGAGCTGTGGGTCAAAAAAGATCTCCCGAGCTGAATTATTATGCAGGGCACCTCGGTCATGAGGATGTCCCGCTTCTTGAAAGAAAAACATACAAATAGCTAAAAAGTGCCATAATCTTGAAAAGCCAAAAACTTATGTAAATGCTTAACGTCGAAACTAAATCAAATTTTTGTGACGCCCCCGATTCAATCGTACACTAATCATACACGCAACGTGTACGATCAAGATCAGGGACTCGCGGGAAGATATCACAACACAACTCTAAAAATAAAAATAAGTCATACAAGCATCATAATACAAGCCAGGGGCCTCGAGGGCTCGAATACAAGTGCTCGATCATAGACGAGTCAGCGAAAGCAACAATATCTGAGTACAGACATAAGTTAAACAAGTTGCCATAAGATGGCTAGCACAAACTGGGATACAGATCGAAAGAGGCGCAGGCCTCCTGCCTGGGATCCTCCTAACTACTCCTGGTCGTCGTCAGCGGCCTGCACGTAGTAGTAGGCACCTCCGGTGTAGTAGGAGTCATCGTCGACGGTGGCGTCTGGCTCCTGGGCTCCAGCATCTGGTTGCGACAACCAGGTAGAAGGGAAAGGGGGAAAAGAGGGAGAAAAGCAACCGTGAGTACTCATCCAAAGTACTCGCAAGCAAGGAGCTGCACTACATATGCATGGGTATATGTGTAAAGGGCCATATCGGTGGACTGAGCTGTAGAATGCCAGAATAAGAGGGGGATAGCTAATCCTGTCGAAGACTACGCTTCTGGCCACCTCCATCTTGCAGCATGTAGGAGAGAGTAGATGGTAAGTTCACCAAGTAGCATCGCATAGCATAATCCTACCCGGCGATCCCCTCCTCGTCGCCCTGTTAGAGAGCGATCACCGGGTTATATCTGGCACTTGGAAGGGTGTGTTTTATTAAGTATCCGGTTCTAGTTGTCATAAGGTCAAGGTACAACTCCGGGTCGTCCTTTTACCGAGGGACACGGCTATTCGAATAGATAAACTTCCCTGTAGGGGTGCACCACATAACCCAACACGCTCGATCCCATTTGGCCGGGCACACTTTCCTGGGTCATGCCCGGCCTCGAAAGATCAACACATCGCAGCCCCACCTAGGCTCAATAGAGAGGTCAGCACGCCGGTCTAAATCCTATGCGCGCAAGGGTCTGGGCCCATCGCCCATTGCACACCTGCATGTTGCGTACGCGGCCGGAAGCAGACCTAGCCCCCTTAATACAAGCGCGAGCTTACGGTCCAATGCGGCACGCGCCACTCAGTTGCTGACGTCGAAAAGAGCTTCGGCTGATACCACGACGCCGAGTGCCCATAACTGTTCCCGCGTTGTTGGTTAGTGCGTATAGACCAAATGTCCAGACTCAGATCAAATACCAAGATCTCGTTAAGTGTGTTAAGTATCCGCGAACGCCGACCAGGGCCAAGCCCACCTCTCTCCTAGGTGGTCTCAATCTGCCCTGTCGCTCCGCCACAAAGTAACAGTCGGGGGCCGTCAGGAACCCAGGCCCACCTCTACCGGGATGGAGCCACCTGTCCTTTGAGCTCCCTCATCAGAATCACTTGCGGGTACTCAACGAGCTAACCCGACTTTAGTCACCACATGTGTCATGTATATAAAGTATATAGTATATACCCGTGATCACCTCCCGAAGTGATCACGGCCCAGTAGTATAGCATGGCAGACGGACAAGAGTGTAGGGCCACTGATGGAACACTAGCATCCTATACTAAGCAGTAGGATAGCAGGTAAGGGTAACAACTGTAGCAACAATGACAGGCTATGCAGCAGAATAGGATTAACCGAAAGCAGTAACATGCTACACTACTCTAACGCAAGCTGTATAGAGAAGAATAGGCGATATCTGGTGATCAAGGGGGGGCTTGCCTGGTTGCTCTGGCAAGTAGGGGTCGTCAACAGCGTAGTCGGTCGGGGCACCAGCAGCGACGTCGGTCTCGTAGTCTACCGGAGAGAAGAGGGGGAAGAAACAATGAATATAATGCAAACATAAGCATGACGATGGAAGACATGACAATGTGCGGTGCTAGGTGTGCCCTAACGCGGTAGGAGGTGGTACCGGCGAAGGGGGGAAACATCCGGGAAAGTATTCCCGGTGTTCCGCGTTTTCGGACAGATGAATCAGAGGGGAAAAGTTACGAGTTTGCTATGCTAGGGATGTGTGGCGGATGAACGGGCTGCTCATCCGGATTCTTCTCGTCGTTCTGAGCAACTTTCATGTACAAAGTATTTTCATCTGAGCTACTGTTTATTTACTATGAATTTCTAAAGGTTAAGGTATTTTCTGGAATTATTAATATTAACAGAAAAGGAATATTGCATCAGCATGACGTCATTGTGACGTCAGCGGTCAACAGGACGGCTGACCAGGTCAAACTGACCAGTGGGTCCCACCTGTCATCCACAGTGGACTGGCAGTGGGTTATTTTAATTAAACATGGCTAATTAGCAGCTGGGCCCCACATGTCAGTGACTATTTAGCTTAACTAATTATTTTTAATTATAAAACATTTTATTTAGCTTAATTAAGCGGTGGGGCCCGCATGTCAGTGGCACTGGGCTGCCTAGTCAGCAGTTGACTGGGTCAACCCAGTCAACTGGGGCCCGTGGGGCCCACTGGCAGTGCCCAGGGGTGGGGCCCGGCCGGCCACGTCGGCAGGGCACCGGAAAGGGGCTCCGGCGTGCTCCAATGCGGCGGCGAGGCGTGGGTGAGCTTCGGGTTTCGCCCACAGGACATCCCCGGGGCTGTGGTTTGGCCCGTTCGAACGGCCAGTCCACACCGCGTCGAATGGAGGTGGTGGCATGGCCGGGGACGGCCGGGAACGTCGCCGGCGGCGAGTCGGGTGGTGGTGGGTTTCCGATGAGCGGCGAACAGGGGGCTGCGGGGCACGGCGAGAGCAGCAGACGCGCGCGTTGGGCCACTAGGAACCCCAGGAGCATGATGCGGCGCTCGGCCGCATGTGAAGGCGACCATGGCCACGGCGCCGAGCTCGTCGGCGGCGAGGTTCTTCGGGCGAGCTACGGGAACGGGGCTACGGGCGTCGGAAAAGCTCGGGAGAGAGAGGGGAAAGAAGCGCAGGCTCACAGTGCTCCTGCAGATGTGCTCAAGCGTGCTCGAGGAGGGCTCGGTGCGGCGGAATCGATGGCGAAGCTCCTCGGAGAAGAGGAGGAAGACGGCAACGTAGGGGATGATGCAGAGGCGCTCCTGCTCGGGTGATTCGTCGGGGAGGAAGAGGAGGTCGAGGCGGTCCTTCTTGGCGCGGAGGAGAGGCGAGGCGGTGTCGGGGACCGCGTGCGTTACGGCGGCAGGGCCACGGCAGCGCTCGGATGCGGTGGGGAATGGGAGAGGCGGAGAGGGAAAGCAGCAGCTCGCGGGGAAGGGGGGAAAAGATCTCTCGGAGGAGGCAAGGGGGTCGTCGCTGGCGTCTTTATCCTCCCCGCGGCGCCTGTAGCGGCGTGGCCGGCGAGGTGGTTCGGCGGCGACGCCCCTGTTGCGGTCTGAGACCGAGGAACAGGGCCGGGTGAAGAGAGACCGCTGCGAGGGGGCAACTGGGCTGGCTCGGTTGGGTTAGGTGGGTCGGCCCAGGTGGGTTCGGTCCAGGGAGGGGGTTGCTCTCTCTCTCTCCCCCTTTCTTTCTCCTTTTTTTGTTTTTCTTTTTCCAGCAGCTTTTGCATTTTTCTTTTAGCCACTAATGACTTTGCAAAATTATGCCACTGGCTAAAACAATTCCAAAGAATTATTTTGCATTGCCACAAAAAGATTGTGAGGCTTTGTGAAAAAGGTAGCAATTTTTATAAATTAAAAAGCCATTTAATCTATTGTTTTAGCCACTGCTTTAATTGGTTTAGGCCATTTAAACACCTTGCAAAAATGTTGGTCCACCACCAATATTAACAAATGATTATTTGCCACAAGATGAACATTTTAGATTTCATGTCTGACAAAAAGAATTTTTGACTTTAGATTGGATTTGAATTTGAATGGTGATTTGGATCAAGTGAAGATTAGCAACAATAACCTGATGACATGGCACCATTAACAGGTGATTACTGTAGCATGACACTGGGGGTGTTACATTTTTGGTGCCAATCTGAAAATTGGTCTTAAAGTTTTGTGCTTCTGTCGTGCTTTAACATGACACATCCGGTCTCTAGACTTCAAGTGGGTCAGCCTTCGGCTTCAACCTCTCTATCCCGAAGGTGGAGTGCGTTTCCAAGGCCAGTTTAGCGAACCAAACTCGAGCGGCTTTAGAGAGAAACTAGGCCATCTGGCGATTGACCACACACTCAAGTCGAGTAAGGAGTGGTAGAAAAATACTTTGCAACAACTTAGAAAAAGAACATTTATTATAAAACAGCTCATATAAATTTAAGAGCCCCCAGTTAACATGGGAAAGAAAGTGCTTTTAACAAACAATGTTTGTTGACAAACTAAGTTTTTAACGCAAATATAATGTTTGGTCGAACCGAAAAAGAATAAAAAAATTGAGCATGGAAGCGACTTAGCTGGTTAATGTGCTCGGTGTTGATGCGCAGCCTGAGCTTACGGCGGGACGAGGTCCCAGCCCCCAAGCCGGTCCCGAGGTGGCGGAGCGAAGAGCTTGGCACTCCGAAGTGGCGACATAGCACAACTAATGTGGCGAGGTGGAACTCCCAGTCCGACTGAGGCGACGGAGCAGGCTGACAGTATGACGCCTAAGTCCTCGGTGTGGGCTAATGAAGTGATGACAAAGCCCCGGTCCAGCCGAGGTGACGTGGTACGTCGGTACGCCAAGGTGACAGCACTGCCCAACCTGGATCATTTACCTATGCACAGAAAATAGTGCAAGCCGGAGATAATAACAATAATAATAAATTAAAAAAATTCGTTGCATAATTAATAATTTATGCAAAGTGAATAATAAAAGAAATATGGCTCGTGTGCCGAACACTCGATGAGGTAGAGCTCTCTCAACATGCCGAAGTCCCTGAGGCAATCGAACATGTCCGTATGGCAATTCGACCAACAAGGTGATCACACGAGGGACGCCGGCTTGCCGAAGTGACCGCATAACGCGGTCGAAGTCGATTACCTACACATGTAAAATAGTGCAGTCCAAAAAATAATAATATAAATATATAAAAATCCTCGCATAATTAATTTACGTGAATTTTTTTTAAAAGATGTGGCCTAGCGTCGAAGCCAATGTCGATGTGGGGCGTCGGCGTGACAAAGCCCGAATTCGCAGGGCGGTCCGAGTCCCCGATGCGACGTTCGCCAAACTGCAGACGGGAAACTGACCAAACCATCACGCAACCATCGTTAATGCGGCCATCATTTGAGAGACTTGTGTACAGATGATGAAACAAACCATAGTAATAGGACGTCATTAACTGCCACACGTGTGGCAGGAAGGGAGACGCACCACACGTCTCTAATGCAAACAGATTGCCACGTCATCGCATGCATGCATGTAGGAATCTTTTTGGATTTTCAGTTTTTAAAATGTTTTATCTCTTAAACGAAAAATCCGATTGAAGATCCGTTTTCACCATTAAATCTCTCGCGACGAGATCTTCAAAACTAGATCCCATGTTGATATGTTTTGATGATTTTTTGATTAAAAGTTGCCATGTCTATTGCATATGAATTGCCATGGTGTTTACACTGAAGTTGCCATGATATGTTTCAGCTATTTTCTTCTACATTTAAAAGTAAATTTTGACATTTATAAAACGGGGAATTAAGAAACTAGACTTGTCATGAACCATAAACTAAAATTGCCATGATACATGCACGTAAAATTGCCATGGTTCATACAAAAAATAATTTTCATGGTCAAAGTACTGGAGTTGCCATCATCAAAATACTAAAATTGCCATGCTCTACAAACTAAAATTGCCACATGGCAACTTTAGTTTAAGCCCTATGGCAACTGCAGTGTAAACATCATGGCAACTTCTGGGCAAAAAAAAATTTCGTCAAAACATATCAACATGGGGTCTAGTTTTGAAGATCTCGTCGAGACGGATTTAATGGTGAAAACAGATTTTTAGTTCGCTTTTTTATTTAGGAGATACAACATTTTTAAGCCGAAAACCAAAAAGATTCCTGCTGATGTCATCTATTCATACGTGGCAAAATGAGTGGTGATGGAGGCGTGTGGACGATGTGCAAACGCCCACACGTGTGGGTGTTAGCTTTTTCCTAGTAATAATTCCTCGGAAAAATAAACCCAAGCAAGCAGAAATTACTAGGGTTAATAGCACATGGTTTATTTGTTGTAGCAATCCGAAAAGACACATGTGGATGTTCACGGATTTGCTTCTGTTAGGCGGACGCAGAGCCTGTATGATGCCAGCGACTGACGAGATAGCAAACTTTTTGATCCTCGTGTGAGGTATTGAATTAAAAAGGGAAGAAACAAATCTCCCTGTGGTGTGCTGCCATCGAGCCGAGCTTTGATCAGTGCACTGCTTCGCACTATCTCTTCGGCTAGATCATGCGGGGGCCAGATTGAGTCCGGATCCGATGTATCGCCAAGCAGCGGACGCGTACTTAGGCCGTGTTGTGATCTGTATACATACAGCAGTATAAATCTAACAAAAAATATGATGGCACAAATAATTTGTGTTGTATGTAATTATTCGGAAGAATAGCACCTAATGTCTTGTGAGGCAATCAGCAGATGATGTAGTAATCAACATTAGATCCGAATCAAACAAGGTGGAGGAGGTCTAGCATCTCACGCAAGTGTTAGCAAATACTAGTATAATACTACTTTTAGTGCAAGGGTCAAATTAATCTAGTACGTGAAAAAGTGCACGGAAGACAGATGACAAGACAAAAGCGTAGGCTGCCTCCAGGCTTTGATTAAATAAACAAAAGGGAGAGGAAGGATTAACTCTCCCTGCGAGTTACCGTATGGCTGAATTCTTGTCGGCCCTAGTGTGTTGGTCTCCTGGGCTGGAACGCCGCCGGTCGGATCGCCACATATATTTTTATTGCGCTAACCTAGATCGAGGCCGCAAACTCCAGGCTCTTGTTTGCACGCTGGCACTTCTCAAATCCGAAGTACTGCCCGGTGGCGTACACGGCTGTCGCTGCTGAAATTTTCTCAATTCTGATCTGCCAAAACAAATAAAAGGCAATGACATGTACAAAATAAGTAAGAACTAGTTCCATGAAAAGATTCTCTTTGATCTCTACGCGAGGTAGTATTTTGGATTACTAGAATCCAACCACGTCCAGGACACTGTACTGCAAAACTAGTAGTCAATTGGATTAGTATACTAATACTCAATTACGTGAAGCAGTAAGATTTTAGGTCTATGCACTTTTTAGCAAAAGGTAACAGAGAACTGGCGGCCGAGCAGGAGATGAATTAAAAAAGGAAGGGAAACGGATCTCCCTGGTGTGTGCGTTCCATCAGGCTGATTTGATCGTCCGTTGTGCACAGTTGTCACGCGTGAGCACTACTAGTCCAGGGTGGCTCGTTGGCTAGGGCGCCGCCTCATGGATTTTTCCATTGCCTCCGTGCCCGTTTCTCTAACACCTCCACGGCGTGCTGACGCCGCAACAACAGAGATCGGATCTGCCGTATTATCAGACGTCGGATACTTTTGTATGATCTTGATTTGACTGCGAACAGGGTATGCCGAGGCAGTAGTCATAATTTACAATATAGTCTATACATAACACATGTAATTGTAAAAATATCACCTGATCATCCCATCGATCCGCGACGACCACCCAGCAGGCTCTCGATGAAAGCATCAATGTCGGTGTCAAATCCGGCATATCTCGTAGTAAGGGTCCTAAGCTAGGCGTCTTGAAACGATGGTAACATGGACTCAGGATTTACCCAGGTTCGGGCTCTCTCGAAGAGATAATACCCTACATCCTGCTTTTGATTGTATCCATATGGGGTTTAGTACAGAGTACATGTATCTACCACGAGATTGTTTTAATGAATATTAGATTATCTATTGACTAGCATGGCCTCGGTTTATATAATGCACTAGAGGCCTAGGGTTTGGAAGAGTCTTTATCTTGGGCGCCAAGTCTTGTGGAATATCCCTTGTATGCGGCATGGGTTGCCCGAACTGGCCCAATAGTGAACCGCCATGGGGGTCCTCGGCCCGACCCACTGTTCGGGAGACGACGTGGTGAGTACCCCTAGTTTAGGACACCGTCACTAGGCGCGACCCCCCGGGGAAGCCCGCCAAGCGCACATCTGAATTTTTGTTGCCATTGCTATTCTTCCCACTGTTTCTTTCATTAGTTGTTGTAGAAGGTCTGTTCCTTCTGGGTTCCTGTTTCGAAGAGGGGCTCGGAGGTGGATGCTGGGAATTACTCCCGTCCTCGAGGAGGAGTGTATTCCCCGCAGGGGCTGTGAGATCCGCCGCTAGGGTCGCTCCCCTCTTTCTATTGTTCTCAGCTTCTATCATCTCTGAGTCTAGGCCATCATCCTGCTCTGATCCACCTTGTTCATACCGGGGAGAGCCACGTCCGGGGCCACGTCCTCCTCTTCCCCGTCCTCTATTTCCTCCTTGTCCCCTTCCCGCTCCCGGGCCACGACCAGACCCGTGGAACCAGTCTGCATGTAGGTCCTTGAATACCAAGGCCGATGGAGGGTGAACCCCGTCGCCACACTCCTTGTGGAGGTGCCCTAAATAACCGTAGACTGCACACCAGTCGGGCAGCCGCTCGTATTTCACCAGAATGATCTCCCTCCTCTTTTTAATCACCAGTGAGACATCGTTCCTCAGAGGCTTGGTGACATCAATCTTAACCCTGACTCGGTAAAAGTTACCTTCACAGTCTGGAGATTTCTGCTCAGCGTAGATGAAATCACCTACTGTGCTTGCCAAAGATTTGATCAGATGGAAAAATAGGTCAGACAGATCGTGGATTTGAATCCACAACTCAATCTTTCAGCTCTATCGATGAGGGCCTTGTGAGTCCATCGTAAGGTTCAATCACCACAATCTTCCCTTTGAAAGTCCAGGGGCCTTCTTCCATCACCTGCTCCCAGTCACCTAGGCACGAAAATTGAAGGGTATACAGATTGTCATTGAGAGGCCCGAACTTCACCTCTTGAGCCAGATCCCAAGCCACCCTCATATTACGGTAGAACCAGTATTGGCTGAAAGTTTTGTCCGTGTGAACCCGGGCGATCGCCAGCCATCTCGCTACATCCTTTGGCAGATCGTCGTCCTCCACGACTATGTCTACCATGTCATCTTTTTTTTTCTCGAATACGCACGAGTGTGCGTACTATATTATATAGAAGGAATCGGGGTAAAGAGCCCGTCCACGTTAGCATTACAGATTACATATATACACTGCACACTAACTCTACTTCCACCCTCCACCTAGTCTCAAAAACTATCTACTCTCCGCTGCCCACTCCTCCACCTCTGCAAAGAAGGCGCCCATGTCTCCTCGTAGTATGCCCGCCTTCTTCCATACACGGCCCTCTCTTACGACTGCATGGATAATCCTGTTCTTTGAAGGTGTAGCTCCGTCGAAGACAATCGAGTTGCGGTGCTTCCATATTTGCCATAGCCCTAGGATGATGATTGCATTTGCATCCCTCCCGGCCTTTCCTCTTCCTCTCTTGTCTTGGCACCATGCACCGAGGCTTTCATTCACAGTAGGTATCCATTCCGGTCTGCGTAGGGGATGACAGATCGCGGTCCACACTTCCCGCGCGACGACACACTGGAGCAAAATGTGGTTTATGCTCTCCTCTTCTTGGCTGCACATTGGGCAGCAATCCTGATGATCGAGCCCTCGTCTTGCCAGCCGATTGGACGTCCAGCACCTATCCTAGATTGCCAGCCATGTGAAGAAGCGGCAGGGCGCCGGTGCTCTAGATTTCCAAGTGAATTCGGCCGTGGGGACGACCTGCCTGCCCCAGAATTTGGCTGCATAGGCAGTCCTCGCTGAATAGCATCTACTTGCTTCCCATGACCAAGTGATGGTATCATGTTGCGCTGGGTCAAGTTGAAGTTCTTGGATCATGTTCCATAGCTGTAGATATTCCCTTAGTGAGTCAGTTGATACCTCCGGGCTTTCTTGGGCGACCCAACCGTCATTCAGTAGGGCCTGGGCTACGGTGCATGTGTTCCTCGTTTTCTTCCTGACTCGGCCGTAGGTCAAGGGTGCAATCTCCACGATCCGGTGTCCTTCGAGCCATCTATCTTCCCAAAAGAGTGTTGTATTTCCGTCGCCGAGAACCCAGCGAGCAGCCGCGTTGAAGAGTTGTCTTGAAGCTTTTGGTACTGTGATGTCAAATTTTGCCCATGGTCGTGATGTGTCTGATCTCTGTAACCAAGGCCACCTGGCCTGCACAGCTTTGTTCATCCACCCTAGGTTGGGTATGCCTAATCCACCCGCCCATTTGGGGGCACACACAGCCTCCCAAGCGACTGCGCAGTTTCCGCCAGACGAGCTTGACTCAGCGCACCATAAGAAGCTGCGGCATATTCTGTTCATTGCTGAAATTGTCTTCTGTGGGAGGTCGAGCGCCATCATCGCGTGCAGCGGAATTGCACAGAGTACAGATTGAACAAGAAGCATTCTTCCACTCTTTGGCATCCTTGCTGCTTTCCATTTTGGCAATGCCGTTGCTAGTTGGTCCACAAGGCCTGATAGCTGTACATGTGACTGTTTTCTCAGGGTGAGCGGCAGACCAAGGTATTTGCATGGGAAGGCGCCTCTCGGGCATCCAAGTGCTCTCTCCACTGATTCCATGATCTCGTCAGAGCATCGTATAGGGTAGACCGCGCTCTTGGCAAGGTTGACGCGGAGGCCCGATGCCTCCCCAAACAGGGTAAGAATTGATGCACACATGTTCATATCCCGCTCATTGGGCTTGAGGAAGATCATTACCTCGTCGGCAAACATTGAGAGACGGTGGTGTAGCCCTGTTCTTGCAAGCGGCTGAAGCAGTCCCTTTGCAGTCGCAAGCTCGAACATGCGGTGCAAGGGTTCCATGGTAAGAATGAACAGCATTGGGGATAGTGGGGCACCTTGCCTCAAGCCCACGGTGTTGTAGATTGGCCGTCCCGGTGTACTGTTGACCATGATCCTTGTTGATGCACTTGCCAGCATTCCACAAATCCACGTGATCCAACGTCCCCCAAATCCAGCCTTGCGTAGCACTTCTAGGAGGAAGGGCCATTGCACTGAGTCGAATGCCTTTGATATGTCAAGCTTGAGCATAATGGCTGGGTCTCGTAGGGCGTGAAGCTTACGTGCCGTGCATTGGACGAGCATGAATTTGTCGTGAATGGATCGCCCTCGCACGAAGGCGCTCTGGTGCTTTCCCATAATGTCATCTTCTTTAAGTCCAAGTTCTTTCATCATCTTCTCCACATCGCTCATGCCCGAGCCCGAAGCTCCGGTCGAGCTACCCATCAGATCTCTTATCCGTGAAAGAGTGGTTCCACGGACGGGAGGACCCTAGCGAACCCCCTTCCAGCCGCAGTGCCGAGAGCGCCGGCGCCCCGGCCAAGCCTGTGGTAGGGGGGCAGGGGATCGGAGATCTCCACGAGGTACCAATGGCGCCGCCAGGAGGAGCAAAACCCTAACGAGAGTGGTACGAGTCAACGCAGCTACATGTGATGGAAGAAAGCGAGCTAGGTGCCTGCGTGTTTAGTTTCCTGGGTTGCACCTGGCTCACACCCACCGTGCAATTTCTGAATGTTTGGTATCCTGCGTGACGAATTGGGCCTAGCCCGACAGATGCAAAATGAGGCTCCCAGTCAGGCTGAGGGGAAATGCAAGTTTCGGCCGTTTCCCCAAGCCTGCAGCCGCGCAGCACCCGCGCGTGCCAAAGCAGCTACGGTCTCTCTCCCAATCGGCTCACACCCTCTCATTTGCGTTGCTCTCCTCGCTCCTCTCCTCTCTCGTGCAACACTGGATCTCGCTGCCTCGTCGCCTCTATGCACGTCGCCGACGCGCCTCCTCGCTGTTGCATAGTTGACCTCTCCTCCCCTCCTCTCCCATCTGTCCTCATCCATCTCGAATCCCCTCCATCCCCGTTTCTTTGCTGCTCGTGTTGCTTCTTCTGCAGATGCGGATGGGTGAGCGGATGGATCGGCAGCCTCCTTCGGCCATGGACGAGAATGAAGGCGAGGTGAGGATCAGAGATGTTCGCCGAGCGTTGCGTGTGGCTAGATACCAATGCTCCTCATCCCAACGCCCCATCTGGATTAGAGATATATAAGCTGAGATATGTCCCCAACCTCCTTTTCCCGTAAGGATTTGAGATGGTTTGACTATAGTATGGACTGATTGTGTGGATTGTAATGGAGTATCGACGCTCTTTTTCCATGTGAGCCAGATTGTGTGGAGTATCAATGCTTGTTTGTTAAACTGTAATACGCACTCTTATTGGACTTTTATTGTACTGGATAATTATTTGTGTGCACTCATGATTCTGGTTCATTGCTTTTGATAATATGTAGACATATGATTTTTTGAACTTCAACCATCTCTGCCATTTTGAAGATATGCGATTATATTTGACCCTATTTTTTTTACTTCAAGCAGCAAACATATTTGAGTTGGAGTTCTATCACCAAAACAATCTTCCAATTATTTTTACATACATGTACAAGCACCTTGAATCAATATATATGCAAACTATCAAACAACATTGGTTGTGTAGCATCTCTATCTAATACAACCCAAAATGCAATATACCAAAAAAATATGAGCTTAGCCTTCCCCATATCATGCAGCCAACTAAACACACTTCTCTACTCGTTCTTGCATCTGCTCAACCAGGTTAGGCTCAGCCAAGCTCCTTCATGCGATGCAAGCTAGAGCCCGCCTAGGGAACCAAATACACCCTATTAGTATGTGTTGTGAATTTGCCCCCATGAGAATTTAATCTTGTCTTAGATATTCAATTGTCTTTCTGATATAATATATGATAATATGATCATTACTATAATATTTTAGTATTTTGGGGACCTGATGTTGGTCTACCTTTTTGCCCGGCCTATGGATCGGCCTTGTCACCTTCCAAAGGCCGCCAGGAGTAGCGAGCCTGAAGGTCGTCATTGCGGTGGTGAGGTCGCCAATTACAACTCGCTCCGGGCTCCGGCAGCCGCTCCATGTCTTGAACACGCAAGTAAAACCCCAGTCGGAAATGGGGCCCCTTAACCCTAGCCTTTGTAGTAGGAAAAGGGAGCGCCTCACATGAGATGAGCATGGGAGGAGGGCAATTGGGGCGGTTAAAGACCATTTCACCTTGTGTGAGCCCAAGTGTTTTTATCTACTTTTCAAAATTTAAGAATAAACATGATTTCATAAATGTATTCATAAATGCTGCACCTCACCTGACTGATAATTGATCGTGTATCAACTGCTTTTGCGACCGTCAGATCCGAGTTTTATCCGACGCCACGCAGGGCAAATCTCTCCCACGCGCTGACTCATCAGGTTTTGCAACACAGGCTATGTTGCAAAGACCTGAAGCCCAATACAGGGTTTGTTACGGTCCGAGTAGGTGAGGCCGCTGTCAGGTTATCGACTAATTCGTCATCTTTTTCCACCTCAGTTCACCTCCGTCCGTCGTTGAATACGTCATCTTTCATCTGTGTCCGGCCACCCCGTGCCTACGAGACCACGCGAGGCCCTCCTTTGTTTCCCCCTCTTCTTTGATCGATCCCTACTCTAGCAACGTTGTCCCACTCGAAGTCTGAGCTCTTGGCTATGGCCTCCATGGCCACAAAGGCCAAGCACGGCCGGCCTTCCCTGACTCACGGCATCCCACATGACCTCGCACCCCACGATCGCACAACCAGTGCCACACCCCACGCCGCACTAGCCAGCGACTCCCGACTATAGCGAAGGGTGTGTTTGATTTTGTTTCTGCAACAGAGGTTATGTTTCAGGAAGGGAAAACAGTTTGGGGAGATTGCAACAAGCCTCCTTTTGCGTAGGCCAAGTGCAACACTACGTTTGTTGCAAAGGGGGCAACAATGAAGATTATTTTCTATGGCGCGACGTTACATGGTAGATCGGAGGTTCCGGCTGCGGCGACGGCCGGCTTTTCGACGTTGGCTCATTTGCAGGCGGACCATATTGGCCTTCGCCTTCTCCCTCGTCACACGTGTATTGCCTTAGCCGGAGGGTTGGTCCTCTCCCAGCCGTTGTCCACCATTTTGGGATAATCCCGCCACCAGCAGGGCCACAGAGTCATCCTTGCCTCCCATCGGTTGGTGGTGTGCCACCAGGCAACTCATCCTTTGCCCAGGAGGGGTAGGCGCGGGGAGGTGGCGGCCAGATCTGGCCGACCTACGGGGGGTCTCAGGGCCGCCCAGGGGTGGGAAAGGAGGGTCCTTTCTGGTCGTCTCTCTTTATTCATCATAGCTGCGTGTCTCGAGTTGGGTGGTGTCGGAGTCTTGGATGCTAGGGCGGCGGCCTTGGTGGTGGTAGCCACGGTGCTCATGGGTGGAGCTCGCGGCTCGGGTGTGGACTAGCTGCCATGGTCGTGCGGGCGGCATGGTGGTTAGTGTGCAATGGACAATGGCGGTGGTGTGGTGTGTGGTGTACTCCGTTTGGGAGATGCCGAGGGCTTGCCGGGGTGGAAATCTGGCCCTGCCGGGTCACCGCCGCCGCCGCCTTCGGTGTCTACCCTTCTTGAAGGCGTCCTCGTGACTCTTCTCTGTCTCCCTGTTGCTCCGGGGGAAACCCCGATCCCTGGATCGGGCGGCACCACAGTATCGTATCCTGTTTGAAGGCGTCGTCTTGGAGCTCCCTTTTCGTCATTCACGGTTTCTCTCGTAGATGTTTCTATCACCGTTGTATCTTGCCTTGCGTGTTGCGCCGTGGTACCGAGTGGGGTCTGTTGAGTTGTATGTTGATTGGTCATTGCTCCACCACTGCGCCCCACCATCGACGCCGAGCATCCGCCTCCGCTACCATCGGTGCCTGCATCCCGCCGAGCTCTGGGCTGACGCCGCCGCGTCGTCTGCGCCGCCGCCGAAGCTTCTCCAAACACCGTCACCAAAGCGCCTTTACGCGCCACCGCGGAAGCGCCTCCATGCACCACCACTACATCCCAATGCCGTCGTGGCCGGAACCCGCGCCCACCGTGGCCTCGCTCCGCCACAGGGAAGTGCCAAGGACCAGGGGCCTGGTGGGGCATCTAGCTGCCTCACTAGTCCCTGGTGCGAGCGCGTCCACACGGCTAGAGATTCCGCTGGCCTTCGAGTTGAGGTGAGGACGACCATGGACGACGGTGGTCATCGACGACGTCTTGCGTCATGGCGGCATCCAGGCTCCAAGCGATAGCGATAGCGGGTGTTCCTATTGATCAATTGTGCGTCGCGACCGTGCAGTCACTGTTGAATACATGTGGTGGTGGCCATCGGCTACCAGTCTTTCTTCCTAGAGTTCATGGAGTCTGACGATAGGAAGCGAGAAATACGATGAAGCAAGCACGCCCTCGTATATGGGAATATATCCGAATGTATTATTTATTGGTAATACCCGGTATTGCCCGATAAACTCTGAAACCCTTATGCTGAGGCGCTGACCTTGAAACGCTTCCAGTTCCTCTCGAAACTATTTTGAATATTAATAAAACAATTTCATAAATAAATCCTCGATACTCTCGTCTTACTAAGATTCAGCAAATCGTGATTACCTTAAACTGATGACCCTGTAGGTTCGGTAAAACATAAACATGAACGAAACTCCTTCGTTCAATGACCAATAGCGGAACCATGGACATCCATATGAATCCTTACGATTACAAGAATGACATTCGAGTGAACCTTTGGTTATCATGTGATTTCCCTTTGCTTCGTGATACTTTACAAAACCCGAGGCGAGATATATCGGTATTCTCTTGAGTCATACACATGCTCACTATACCGGTCTCCTCATTACCGGTTTTGTTCTTCTTTCTCGTTGACGTGTTCCAGCATCCCCGTGACATTGTTACCTATGTCTGGCCAGATGATAATGGACGCTGTCACAGCAGGAGGGCCTTAAGAATATATCTCCATTGTCGGAGGAGCAAATTCCACTCTCGAGTTATCTAGTCCCTTTTCAAAGTTTTCGATGCACCTGTAAGTTATCATTATGATCACCTAGTTACAGATGATGTTTGAGCAACCCCAAAGTGCATCGTACGGTAAGAAGTGACTATGATACTCTCCTGGTCTAACAACTAAAACACACGTTAACACTCTGTGTTATAACAATTGACATATGATGATATTATCTCAAAGTACAACAAACAAGTTTAGGTCGTTTCGATATGATCATTCTTCTAACGTCATACTCTCAATAATGTTTTGGGATTATCGTTACACTTAACAATATCGTAAGATCTCGACAACGTGATCACCAACAACACTTGAGCTAGTCTTAGAGGCGAGACTAGGAATCTTATTTTAACGTTTATCATTTCACACGTGCATATGAGTTTTCGACTGAATCGCATATTCCAGGATCATAACAGTTATAGCATAAAATAAAAACTCTTAATTATGAACAAAGAAATATATTAATACAATATTATTGCCTCTAGGGCATATTTCCAACAACACCTTTGAGCCTAGGCGAGGGAAGGGGTCCCCTTTGACGTTTGCGGAGGCAAGTGTCTAGGCATCTCTAGCCCCTGGTTTCAGTCTTGTGCTCGACTCCTTCAGGCGGTTTGCTGATCCTCGAGGCTTCATCCAAAGTCGTTTTAGGTGCCTTTGAGCAGAGGGCTTCTACTCAACTAGCTGTTCTATCTCTGTAATTCTCTGTTTGCTAGTTGTGTGTAGCTTTCTAAATTGTCCTAACAGCTCCCTTGTATGTTTGGTGGCCTAGTTCTTGTACTCCTGGCCGGTTGATGGCTTTATTAATTCAAAGTCAAGCTCTTCTTGAGCCTTCGTTCTAAAAAAGAACAAGCTATATAAGATATCTTACTTGAGGTAGAGCATTCATCATAAATGAGAGGGAAATAAATGCAGCACCATACAACTTACTCGGCTTAAACATCGACGTCAAGGAGAAGATGAACACAAATTGAAGTGAAAAAGGAACTTTCTATAGAGGTGATCTATGTCTGAGCTTGTTAAATTGAAGTGAAAAAGTAAAATTGAAGCTTCTTTATTCGGCGTTGCCGTCGTCGCTGCCGAAGCCAAGATGTCTAGCGACCCAAAGCCTAAGCTACTGAGGCCTAAAACCTAAAGCTACCTAATCCATACGTGTGGAACCCGACGACCCCCCTCACCACCGATGACAGAGACGTCGCCTCACACTGGAGAGGAAAACACTTCGCGGGGAAACAAAACTCAATCCCTACATTTTCCCCTTTTCTGTTGATTTCAAACTCTCGGCTTGTTCAAGAGCAGTGCCTTAAAAAACTAGGAAAAAGAGAAATAGAAAAAAGCTGCAATTTATATCCATAGAAAAGAAAATCCCTAAAAAGGAAAAGGATCGCGCTCAGGGTCATTTGTGCAAAAAAAGGAGAGGGGGGAGGGGGGAGTTCGCCGCGGCGGCGCAGAAGCGCAGTTCGCCGGCGACCTCGCCGCCACATCTGCCTGCGATGTCCCTCTTCCGGGTCGTGCCTGCGAATGCAGGTCCCTACGCCGTGGCGCCGCGGGCCACCGTCGTCCGCTTCATCACCTTGCGCTCGACCGTCGCGCGCCCCGGCCTCGCAGGTTACTCCGCCTTCCCCCTCCCCCTCTCCTCCTCCATCTGTCGAGGTCCATCCACCCTCCCCTCATAGTTCCCCTTCCTCTCTCGCTCACGCAGCAAGAGGGGTGCGGGTTACGCGTCGTCTCCCCTCGCGGTGTGCACCCGAGGCGCCGCCGCCTCCGCCCGACGTGCTGCCACCTCCGCTCGACGCCTCGCTGCCGCCACCGCCCGACGCCTCGCTGCCTCCACCGCCCGACGCCAAGGAATCGTCAAGATTGTTCACAGGGTTTGCGAAGGCGTGGGGCGAAGTGAAGAGGAATTGCTTGTACCTTTCTATCATGCTAGTCTGTATCGGGGTTGGCTATTTAGCCACAAAGGAAAACCCGCAAGCTGCTTCCTTAGTTACCATGTCGACAAGGTCGAGAAGCTGTACAAGTTGCTGTCTCGCTTGGTTCCTGTTTTCACTGCGATTCTTAAGTGTTTCAAGTGAGACGGAGGGCGAGATGTAGTACGTATGAGTTTTGTCAGGTTCACAGGTTGTTTCATGTTTGACCGAACTAGTTAGCGGGATAAACTTGAGATGCATTTCCTCTGGCTCCTCAAAAAGACAGTCCTTCAGAGATCTGTGAGTGTTTTCATGTGAAGGGAATATTAAAGAAGATTAGACTGCCTTGCTCGCATCTGGGTGCTCACGCACTGAAATTTGTTAAGCTTGTTCAGCTTCTGTGGTCCATTCATTAGTGGTAGCCATTTGTGCTCCCAAGCACAGTTTGTTGACTCTCTACTTGGTTTGGTGATGGTTGGCTGTTTAAATTTTGGTTCTAGATGGCTGATGCTTCGCGTGTGGCTGGGCGAAACGCCCTTGTATTTATTTTTCTGCCCAGCTGTTTTTTCCTTTCCCTCAGCCTCTATTGCCAGATGCATAACCAAAATATGTCTCAGTTTACCCTGATATGTTAAAGGGAAAGAGACTACACAAGCTACATGCATTTCTTACTCACAACTGTACTTTTACATGTGCACTATTAACTTCCCCTCATTTGTTTTAATAGTAGGCTTACTGGAAACACTTCACATTCATTTACATTTCGCCTGAAAATAGCATGATAGGATGGTCTAGAAGGTTATAGTTATATGTGCTATGACCTTATGATTACCTGATGTAACTGATTTCATTTTATGATTCTCTAACTTGCTGCTTTTTCTGATGTGATGAAAACAACAGAGTTTAAGGAAAATAAACCTTGCTGATTGCTTTCTCTAGGATTGTCATCCCAAGCACATGGCAGATACCTTATGTGCCGAGCGATGGTCATTAAGCTGATATCATTAATTTGGAATGAGTGGATTTCTGTTCCATCAACCTGTCACACTTTACAACGACATGTGAGCCCGTCTGTCCCTGATCTTTTCATCTGTTCTACACTTTGATTGCACATTTTCATCTCTATTTGATCAAATCAACTGTACTCCCTTTAATCCGGCAAAAGATTATTTGAGATGCAATTCATATAATTACTCCTTTATTATGTCTGATGCATTATTGTATAGTTAGCTCGATTATGGCTTTGTGGGTTGTTAAATCCAAGCATCAGAATTTAACCAGATAGGTGAGGCCTCTGATACAATGGTTGGATACTTGCTACTATTATTTTTACTAATTGTGGTGAGTATTATGGTCTTGCCATTGACCGGTAATATATCCACCTAGCGGTGATACTGATATATATGATCAACCTTTTTCCTATCTAATGTGTTTGCTTCCTTTGTGCCTAATCGGTTACCTGTTGACATTCTTTATAAATACACAGTTGAAGAAAGATGCGACTTAAGTTTTCTGTGACAAATTCAGCTGCTTGTCTTTAAAAGAGACAACCCGTCGGATGTACTACAAGATAAACATGATGTGTTTGTATCATACCTTTTTTTTGTGGTAAACATGATGTTTTTGTAGTTGAGTTCCTTCTTACAAACTGTGAATTATGCTACCCTTTTTGGTTATATCCTGTTGCTGCTCATTATGTACTGTTTATAACCTGCCCATTATGTACAGTGACCATGCTCCCATTCTTACCATTTCCAACCGGCCACTGTTAAATCTAAGAAAACTTCTAAACTTGTGGTTATTTGAAAGTGATTTTCAGGCGACTGCTCAAACTGCTTGGTCCAGTTCTTGCAATAAACCTTTACATTTAAGAACTTCCAAGCTTTGCATGTTCCCTTAAAAGATGGAGCAGAACCAAGAGACTTCTCCAGCAGCAACTAACTAGACTCCATTCATGCAGAGCTGGATGCAGTGCAGTCCACTCCTATTGACTTGCTGGAGCAACTCTCTTTGATCAATATGATAAAACTATGATAAAATCAAGTGAATATTATAGACAGAGCTAAGAGGCACTGTGTTGTTCATGGTAACATAAATACTACTTAGTTCCCTCCAAAACCCTGCAGGGATTAGTTCCCCTAGGTGAACAGAGCCTTAAGTTTGTGTAGTGGGGGTTAGCGAGTTGGTAGAGCTGACAGTGTCATGCGTCATCCTATGTACTTGCAAAATTCGACTGGGACTGAATTAGAAATCAGTCGAATGACAGGGGAGCAGCGAAATGACTCCCGAGCTCAGGTGCTCTTGGAATCTGGACGGTACAGGTTGGCTTCTGATGTGTGTCGATTAACTTTTTGCCGCAGATACGACTTAGCATACAGAGGAGAATACATCAGCAGGTGGGCCATACTGTACCGAAATACCACCGAGAAAGCTCACAAAGGATCTACTATTGTACAGATTATTGTTCCTTTGTTTTGTTTATAGATATTTGGATTACTGCAAATTATCTGTTTAGAGTTCTTGTGTGGTGCATAATTTTTTTAGACATGAGCATTGTTAAATTTAATCAATCTTACCGATCCCTAAAAAGGAAAACAAATTGGGCTGAAAAGTGTAATCTGGTTTAATCGGTTGATGCTTTAGTGATCTGCACTTCTTTTTGACGATGCAAATGAGATCCTTGTGTGTGTGGCAATTATTTTGATCCTTGGTTCATGGATTTGGTTGGAGTACTTAAGCGCTAATTAAATAGGAAAAAAATGTGTCCCTTAATCTCTTGTATCTATGCTGCTGATCATGCATTACTGCCTGTGAGATGTGCCACATGAGGCTTAGCTTTTACAGATGTCAAACCATTAATCCTCCATATGTGCTGCAAAACCTGCGCCTGCTAGTTAAGTGCTCGTAGATCATGCTCTTTTGACTTAAATGTGTGGTCCTGATGGTGCTTCCAAACTATGCATTTGTGCATGTGTCATGGTAGTGGAAGTTATGAGCAAATTCTTCTGTCACCCTGAAAGATCATTCTTCACATTGAAATGGTGAGCTTACCGTTTTTCTTATGAGACAAATTTGCCAAGCAATGCTACAAAAAAGGGGGCAAATCAGTTGCGCAACATTTTGCTAGCAAAGATAATAGCAGTCAGGACCCCAGTTTGGTTCATCCCTACAGTTACTATGCTCCCTCCTGCGTCGGGCTTGGGGAGCGTGTGGGCCAGCTCTGCCAGCTTCTGGACATTGTTTCCCCTCTGGGTGGCTCACCTGCCAGACTAACATTTTCCCTTTCAAGTGTCGTCGCGGCAGGAGTGGGGAAACGAGAGTTCACGACCGTACTATGGTCCATTCATTAGTGGTACTGGAAGAAGATTAGAGCTGTTGTCCTGGTGGCCACGGACTGAATTTGTTTAGTTTGTTCATGCATCATTGGGTTTTGTGGGTTGTACTCCCTCCGTAAACTAATATAAGAGCATTTAGATTACTATTTTAGTGATCTAAACGCTCTTATATTAGTTTACAGAGGGAGTACTATTTTTGGTTTGTGTGGTTTGATTTCTGTTTTCTTGGCGCTATGATGTTCTGAGGCTAGCCATTTGTGCTCCTGAGCGCAATTTGTTGACTCTACTTGGTTTGATGATGGTTGGCTATTTGAATTTTTGTTCTTGATGGCTGATGCTTGCTGTGTGGCTGGGCAGCATGGTCACAAGCGTCCTTGTATTTATTTTTCTGCCCAGCTGTTCTTTCCTTTCCCTCAGCCCCTATTGCTAGATGCATAACCAAAATATGTCTCAGTTTACCCTGATATGTTAAAAGGAAAGAGATTACACAAGCTGACTGTAAATGTACTTCTTACTCACAACTATGCTTTTACATGTGCACTATTAGCTTCCCCTCATTTATTTTTAATAGTAGGCGTGCTGAAAACACTTAACATTCATTTTTATTTCGCCTGAAGATAGCATGATAGGATGGTCTAAAAGGTTATAGTTATATGTGCTATGAGCTTATGATTACCTGATGTAACTGATTGCATTTTATGATTCTCTAAGTTGCTACTTTCTCTGATGTGATGAAAACAACAGAGTTTAAGGAAAATAAACCTTGTTGATTGTTTTCTCTAGGATTGTCTTCCCAAGCACATGGTGTATGCCTTATGTGTGGAGCGATGGTCATTAAGCTGGTATCATTAATTTGGAATGAGTGGATTTCTGTTCCATCAACCCGTCACACTTTACAACGACATGTGAGCCCGTCCGTCCCTGATCTTTTCAGCTATTTTATGTTTTTATTGCACATTTTATCTCTATTTGATCAAATGAAATGTACCTCCTTTAATTCGGGCAAAGATTATTTGAGATGGACTCCCTCCGATCCATAATAAGTGTAGTAGTTTTAGTTCAAATTTGAACTAAAACCAGGACACCTATTATGGATTGGAGGGAGTAATTCAAATAATTACTCCTTTATTATGCCTGATGCATTATTGTATAGTTAGCTCTATTGTGGCTTTGTGGATTGTTAAATCCAAGTATCAGAATTTAATGAGAATGTAAGACCTCTGATATGATGGTTGGATACTTGCTGCTTTTATTTTCACTAATGTTGGTACGTATTTATGGTCTTGCCATTGACTGATGATATATCCACCTAGCGGTGATACTGATATATATGATCAACCTTTTTTCGATCTAATGTGTTTGCTTCCGTTGTGCCTAATCAGTTACCTGTTGACATTCTTGATAAATACACAGTTGAAGAAAGATATGACTTCAGTTTTCTGTGACAAATTCAGCTGTTTGTCTTTAAAAAAGACAACCCGTCAGATGTACAAGATAAACATGATGTTTTTCTACCGTACCTGTTTTCCCCCGGCAAACATGATGTTTTTGTAGTTGAGTTCCTTTTTACAAACTGTGAATTATGCTGCCCATTTTGGTTATATCCTTGTTGCTGCTTATGCACTGGGTTTGCTTCTTAGCATTGCTACAGGTGAACATGTGTAGTAAAAGGATAGGTTGCAACTAGCACATATTTACTTCGTTTTCCAAGCATCTTCCACTACCTATTTGCGGCCTGGTTTCCAAGGTGATTTTGCACTTCCGCATAATTTGTTTTGGGAAAACGTTTATTTTCTACCGACTGATTTCTCTCGCTTGTAAGCCGCCTCTGCTTCCTGACACGTGTCCCCGTGGGCCTGGCCTGCCCACCGCTCGTTTCTCACCTTATCTCTTCTGATTCACCTGGACCAAGCCATCTTCTCCGCGCCCGCTTGCTAGCTCCACTAGTCTCCATGGCCGAATCTCGCGCTACAGAGCAGATTCACGCACGCCACTTTCCTGCTCCTCCTTCACCCTTCCCCTCCTAGTCGCTGCCCTCGGTCATCACCGCTGACCAATAGCCACCGCTTCATAATGGGACACGGGGGCTGTGCTGTGACCCGGTGACGTGAGACGCTGCGAGCTGCTCCACGACGACGACCGGCAACGCGCCTCATGCCGGAGGTGGGCTGCGATCCCTCCAACCACCGTGTGTCCTGGTGCCACTATTGCTGCAAGATGGCCGGCGTTGGGGGAAGATTTGGGCGCCGAGACGCTGCATCGCGACACAACATCCATGGCGGAGATTGGGGGCAAGGTTGGCGACGGCGCTGGAACGCAGCATCCGTGGCTCTGCTCGCTGGCGACGGTGCTACAACGCAACATCACATCGCCTCGCTCGCCGACGACAGTGCTGCAACGCAGCATCCATGGCGGCGATGACGGTGCTGCAACGCAACATCACACATAGCGTCGCTCGCCGGTGTCGATGGTGGCGATGGCGGTGCTGCAACGCAGCATCCCATGGCGTCGCTCGCCGGCGACGGTGCTGCAACGCAACATCGATGGTGGCGATGACGGTGCTGCAATGCAGCATCCAATGGCGCTGCTCGACGGCGACGATGCTTCCATGGCGGCGGCGGTGCTGCAACGTGGCATCCCATGGCGCTGCTTGACGGCGGCTCGCCGGCGATATCCATGCCGCTGCTCGCCAGTGTTTTTTGTCAGCGGTGGTGCTGCAATGACGCATCGTCCCTGGTGCTGAGCTATGATGTCGTGATGCATAGACGGAAGCGATGATTGAGAAGGAATCGAGCGGCTCTAATTCATCCTAGTTGAACAAATCGGATGGCTGGCTAGGCGGCTTAAAATTGAGTAAAATCAGCCGCCTGATTTGTAGCACCCGCCTTTGTTTTGACAGCCATCCGTACCTCGTATATTATATCTTGAGGCCACAACCAAGAGGGTGAGGAGCTGCTGATGCTGTGGGTATTACCCCGGCGGCTTCCGGATGTAAATTGGTCCCTGCCGTTTAAGCTCATTTATATCGGTCTAACAGTTCAAAAAAAATCAGGAAAAATGAACTATCGAGCTAACTAAACTGGACTTGCGGCGCCGTTTATTGCGCCATTTACATCCCTAGGCTTCCCTTTTTTTTTGCGGGAAATCCCTAGGCTTCCCTGATGGCCTCCAGCAGCTTGGTGATGCCGCAGACGCATGGCGAGTTCTCTCTGGGAGCACAAACTTCTTCTGTCTACCAGCTGAAGAAAATGAATACGTGCTACATACACATCATTAGTCATGATGAAGATGCATTAGTTATTGCAAGTAGCAGAATTAAAGTGCAAAGGTCATGAAGGAAACAGCAGCAGTTAATGGTGTTAGCTGGCATACGTACGCGTCGACGGCTGAAACCGTTGAGCGCGGGGTATCGTCACGCACGCATACGTCAAGTGTAGCAACCGTTCCGCGCGACCGAGCGTCTCCAACGCACGACTCCAAACAGACGTCCATTTCGTTCCCTGATCTTTCATTGAGAATCATCAAAACAATGAGAATTCACAGTTTGAGATGGCAATGGGTGCTAAAACGGACATGCATGTCCGGCTTTTTTTGAGGCGCCCAACGCAGCAGACGACCCCAAAACGTCCGGCTGCACTTTGCCTGCCACACCACGCCCCGACAACGCGCCTGCCGCCTCTAGAGCCTGCATCCGCGCCCCATCGAGCTCGCCCACGCGCTTGCCTTCGTCGCTTGCTGCCCGCCCTCGCCGCCAGCAGCAGCAGCCAGTCCTGCCTGCCTGCCACTCGCGACATCCCCGCCCTGGCCGCGCCCCGCCTGCGCCATCTCCGCCCTCGCCGCGCCCCGGCCGCCCTCGCCCACTCCATCCTAACCCCGCCGCGTCGCGCCCCCGCCCACCCCGCACCCTGGCCGTGCCCTTGCCTACGCCATCCCTGCCATGCCCGCGTCATTGCCGCGCTCCAGCCATGCTCACTTGCGCCCCTCCCCGCCCCGACCTCTCCTGCTCGCCCTCGCGGGGGGCGTGCCCGCACTCGACGGCCCTCGCCCCCGCCGGCGCCCGCCCGCGCCCCGCCCCGCAGCTCGCCGCGCGCTTCCCGTCTGCCGCCCCTCGCCCCACAACTCGACTGCACGCTGAGCGTCGCGCCGTAGCCGCCGGCCTTGCGTTGTTGGTGAAGAGGAGAGAGAGAGAGAGCGGTGCAGTGGGTGGTGGTGGGTCCCTTTGTTTGGATGACAGATGGGCCATCATTTGCATGCAGCGAACATAGACGGACGCAGAGACACAGAGAGCGTCTGCTTTCTGTCCATTTTGGACCCAAATCACGACCAAATTTGGTCCGGAACTAGAGTGAAACGGGTACAAAACGGATCAAAAAGTGAGATAGGGTCTGCGATTGGGCAGTCTTTTTTGTCCGTCTGCTCCAAACGGACGCCCACATAGGAGATGGGGGCGCGCGTTGGAGTTGCCCTAGACATGACCGCGCTGCGTCGAAGAACGATATCCTGGAGGAAATCCATCAGTTTCCGTTGAACCCGGCCAGCCGGCGAGTACTGTACGTTACGTCCCCATGAAAATAACGTCAGGCATGCAAGCAACCACCGCACCAGTAGGTTTTGCATGCAATAAACACTGTGTTAGTATCTTTATAGTGCAAAGTAACGTATGTGTGGTGTTATGCAACTCTTTATTTATTAAGTTATAGATTCTTATTTTGGTACGTGTGATGTTACTCATAGTATGAGTAAAGTAACTAGCTATGTTACTATATGTCTCTCTTTCGTCATTAATTTCTTTTCATGTCATCTATTTTGTCTAGATAAATGTAATGTTATCACCTAATGTTGCTTTCATTATGGGTAGTCTAAGCAACCTAGAGATTGCTAGGATACATTTTTTTAACGCGCTAACATTACATTCCTTGATTCATGTCTGTCATGCCTTTTTAGAAACCTCCTTATTGTTTCTTGAAATCAACTCGTGGTCTAGATTTAAGTGAGGGAAAACGTTTTGTCTTTTGCAGAAAGCTTCCTGCTTTTTTTTAAAATCAAACTATTGTCCGTATTTAAATGAGTCTAGAAAAATGTTTCACTGTTTGCAGAAAACCCTCACTATTTGGGTTATTCGAGGGAAAATCCAGATGATTTTCAAAAATATCCATCATCTAATACACAATGCTTCCTAATTTTAGGGCCCTCACATTCAATGAGGTGTTATATTTGGATTTGGTTCACGATTTTGATCGGGTCAACGATTTCGCAAAGAGCTCTTCCATTCAATTAAGATAATTAATTTTGAATTTGATTGGTGATTTTGACCGGGTCAACAATCAACCAGAGATCAAGGACAGAAATCAATTCCCAAGACAAAGACATTGCTTTGTGTCATGCTTGGACAAACGTCTCGCTAAATGCATCTGTTAGTGCAGATCAAACTAAGGAGAGATTTTGGCGTACTACTGAAGGCAACTATTGCAACACCATGACCCTATCTTCAAACCTCACACATGACTCTCTTGGACACTGTGGGGAACCATCCAAGAGCAATGCAACCGATGATCCGATTATGTTGATCAAGTCAACCATGTACCACAGAGTGAGGTGCGAGTCATGGAGTATGGGTCTACATCTAAGCCTATACAAGCAACGTAACAAGAAGAATGGCGACAAGGCCTTTACATTGCACCATTGTTATAAAGAACTAGTTGGCAATGAAAAGTGCATGCAAGCACTATAGCATGTTTTATGGTTGATTTATTGTGTATGTTGAATTTGAATCTTTCAAATGATTGATGAAATATCGTGCAATTGCTTGAAGTGCATGAAGTCTATGTGACAAAAAAAAGGCTAAAAGAGTTGGTAAAAAAGGGTAGGAAAATAAATATAGGTATTCGCCCAGGTCTGACAACTGTTTAATTCCTCAAATTATATATAAGGAGTTAGATATATAAAGAGGCATATTAGGAGTTAAGATGTACGGAAATTATAAATCCCGAAAGTTTGGGATTTGATCATGTCAAATCGAACATTTTTATGGCAAACTTTATATCGAAAAGGAGGATAACCCCGGCCTCTGCATCAGGACGATTCATGCAGTCATATATTATTAAGAATGGATTCGACACAGCCGCCAAGTCGCTCCTCCTCCTCCAAGAAAGAAAGATAGGGTTTCTGCCTCCCGCCGGCGCCGCCGCAGGTCCGCCTCGTCTCCGGTGGGCCTAGGGCCATGGGGGCGCGGTGGATCCTGCCAAGGGCCGGCGGGAGGGCTCCGTTTTCAGTCGTTTTTTCCTGTCTTGTTAGGGTTTGTGTCATGCTCAGGAAGGCGAGACGGCGGCGGCTCCCTGAAGATGGAATAAAGGTCTCCCCGCTTAGCCCCCGTTCCGGCGGTGCATCTAGCATCGTTGGTGGGCGTGTGGAGGTGTGTCTCCAGCGGATCTATCTTTGGTGGATTTGCTCGGATCTCGTCGTTGTTCGTCTACGTTCGTGTGTCTTCGGGTTGAATCCTTCCAACCTACGTTATTCTTCATCGGCGGCGGTTGCTGTTCTGGTGCGCTGGTCCTATGGGGCCTTAGCACGACGACTTTTCGACTGTCTACTACAACAAGTTGTGCCCGACTCCGGCGATGGAGGGGTGATGATGACGGCGCGCCTTCGGCTCGCTTCATTGCTTGTAGTCGTCGCTAGGTGGTCTACGGATCTGGATGTAATTTTTATTTTTGCTGTTCGTTGTACTGCCATGATTGAAGATGAATAGATTGAAAGTTTTTCGCAATATATATGACTGCTGAAGTGAGCCCGAGCGCACACTTCTTATTCTGCGCGCTGGTCCACCGTGCGAGCGCGCCCCTGCTCCAACTCCAAGTAAACCGGTTTGGCTAATCGATTCAGCCACTCCACCGGTTGATGGTAAAGTTGGGTCTAGTCATAGTAATACAATTATGATGCATTACTAGCGTGCCCTGCGCTCCGTGTCACAAAAGATAGAAACGTCTAATTATAGAAATACAAACATGATTTATTAGTCCGTGTCAAAATTAGTGGTAATACTGGTCCAATTATAGTAATGCAAACATGATGCGTTACTATGGTATGCGTTCATGTGAACAGTAAATGGAGCATTTGTAGTAGTTAGCAAAAAATAATTACTAGTATTTTGTTTTTGTGAGGTAAGTAATTACTAGTATTAAACTCATATTTTTAATAACAATTAGCATTGCGACGTAAATTAGTTTGATTTACAAGACTACATACTCTTGCATATTACAAGGTTTATTACTACAAATTGCTACATTTATTAGATACTCCAAATTAATTGTATTTGGCCCAGACCAACATCGTAACACAATTACCATCTTGTATTCATTAGAAAATAATCATACAAATTCTTTTTGGATGGCTCTTTTACTAGTAGTGAGAGAGGTAATTCTTTTTCCTCTTTTACTATGTTCCACATAACTTTTACCCCTCGTACGTCCATCAGGTAACCATTTTTATTTCATTATTGTGTTTGCAAGGGATTTTACTACGAGAATTAGGTGAATAGCTAGTACTTGGTGTGGTATAGTAAATGGGCTAATATAACATGGTAAGGGATCTAGTTCGCATGGCCCCTCGATGGTAACCAAGAGGAAGCTAGTAATGAACTGGTAATGGAACTTGAATACGTTACTATATTTGCTATTCCTCTTTACTGTGCCATGATTAGTGAACGAAGCCATGTGATGGAGGTGGGCTGCATGGCAGCAGTAATGGAAAGTAAAACAATTACTATATTTTGTACTTTTTTACCCTCACATGATCAGGGAACGAGAACCACGGGATGGGTGTGAGAGCGCGGGAGTGGTAACATAAATTAAATCCGTTACGATATTTCCTATATGGTTTTACCCTCATATGATTAGAGTGGAGCCACGAGTAACCCTGTGTTATAAGACGACATCAAAACGGAAAATACACAACGCCTAGGCTACGCCTTCAAGAAGGAATCACCACGCGTGCGTCGATGATGGCGAGTCCAATACAAGGTCGAACTCAGGATTCTCATCCCCAAGGCAAGCTTCAATCCACCACCTTCAGCAAGCACACGACGCAAGCGCGCGTCGACATAGCCTGATCCGAGATCTTGTGTATTCATCAGAGTGCATAAAGTCGTTGTTGAAGCCATATGTACCACCATCCTTTATCCGGTTACCGACGCCTCGATACCCAGATACCTCTAGAGAAGACACCAGAAAACAGACATCCCATACCGCCTGCCGCCCGCCACTGTTGCATCACCTTTGATCCAGTAGCAACAAGTTAGAGATGAGACCTCCGCTAGAGCCACCATGCAACACGTGCCAATAGCAGGCATGATTTGTCGTCCCCGCATGAGACGTCGTGCGTAGCATCCGCCAGTGGCTTCACCTGCCGGAGACAGGCACTGCCCGATGACTCCGAAAGAGACGCATGTGTCATCTGCCGAGCCACATCGAACCCGGTCTGTTGATGGAGGGGACATCCCATACCGCCACCAGCCTCAGAAAGGCCGTCACCACCTCCAGATCTAGACTTCGAGTCACGCACACGACCATAGAGTCCGCCTCGTCGAAGAAGAGGGGCCACCGCCCGATTCCAGGTGCTACAGGGAGCACCCACCGTCGCACAAGCCCATGTTGTCGCCCATACAACGGCAACCGCCTTTGCGACCATCAGATCAAGGCACTTGGTTCCGAATCCCTCGCATGCCGCCACAAGGTCAGCCACGCTCGACCTGCCGTCGCACGGACAAGCAGGCCACCGCCAAATCCGCCGCCCCGGAATCCGCCGTCGTGCGGCAAGAAGGCCACAGCTGCCAGACCATGACCGGAGGCCAAAGCCGCATGCTTCTGGCTCCGATCTGCTCCACCATGCCCTCCAGTACGTCCTCTCCAAGCCGCCGCCACCCAGAGCCGACCGCCGTGCCGCCATATCCCGGATCACGCCGGTGCCTCCACGCGCCAGAAGGTCCCACACCACCTCCCCGGTGCGAGAAAGGGGGGAAGACCCCGTCCACCGTCGTTGGCCTCTGGGCTTAGCCCGGTGGCGACGGAGAGGAGGGAGGGAGCGGACAAGGGCCCCGGTGGCTAGGGTTGGAAACTGCCCAAGTCATGCTTACCGACTAAACTTCTATGGTCAACAAATATGAATTGTCACGAAATCGTTCGATTTGCCATGGCCAAATTCCAAACGTTCAGGATTTATTGGTGTCCGAGATACAATGAATCGGGTAGAGATGCTCCTGTAAGTTATAAGTTTGCGAAGGACCGGGAAGATGCTTTGCCGCCGCTGCTGCCGGGAACGAGTACATCACGAAGATCCACTGTTGTCGAGAATCAGAAGTCAGCGAGTCTCCAACGAAAACCGGCCACCACGCTACCCCTCCCCGAAGCCGCTGCGGCATGACCACCGGCGAGATGGGCCGCGGCCGACATCCACTGCGACCGCGAGGACTCGTAGGGCGGAAGGAGACGAGCCCAACGCCACCGTTCATCAGACAGGCTTTGTCCACTAGCTTCCTCCGTCGGTGAAGATACAGGCAAGAAGGAGAGCAGACGGGGCGGTGGCGGTCAGTGTTTTGCTCGGCCAACCCATGAGCGACTCGGGATTAGAATCAGGATCCGGGTTGCCCAGTATAGGAAACGATTTGGGGATAAAACGGCGAGGACAAGTCTCTCCTCATCACATACGTTTACCGCGAACGACACGGCGAGGAGAAGTCTCTCCTCGCCATATACGTACGGGTCCTGGGTTCGTCAACCGACAAAGCACCGAATAAGCCCGTCGACAGATCGAGTCGGTCGACAGGTACGTGATGGCGTCGTGTCTTGGGCCGGCCGCGAGGGTTTACACCGCGCCACGGCGGCATCCGGCCTCCCCATTCTCCCCGCCCGCCGCCCCTGCTCGCGTACGTCTGCCGCGAACGGCGCCGCGCTCCCTGTCCATGTCACTGTCGGCACTGCGCCCGCGCGTGCACCGCTGCTATTCTGATCCCGAGAGCGGGCCTTGGAGCGATCCGGCCGTCGACCACCACTACGATGTCGTGAACATGGACCACAGCGACGAAACCGATGCCAGTTTGGTTCTGGGCGTCCCGGCCGTCGAGGAGCCCCGCGAGCGCGCGGTCACCACGGACATTGGCGCGGACGTGGACGACAAAGATCGTCACGATGTCGTGGCCATGGTCCTCAGCGATGGCACAGACGACTTAGTTCTGGACGGCTCGGCCGTCGAGGAGCCCCGCAAGCTCGCGGCCACCACGGGCATCGGCGAGGACGACGAAGACCATCACGATGCCGTGGCCATGGTCCTCAGCGATGGCACCGACGCCTTGGTTCTGAGCGGCCCAGCCGTTGAGGATCCCCGCGAGCTCGCGCCCACCACAGGCTTTGGCGAGTGCTCGCACGACGACGTCGACGACTGGGGCGACCTCGACGACGTCGTGTATCCCGCGGGGCTGACCGTCAGGGAGATCCAAGAGTTCGAAACCGCGGACTTCAGCCAGGCCGCCATCAACGAGCGGTTCCGGCGCGAGTCCAAGGAGGCAAAGGCCGCCGTCATAGGCGCTGTCACCGGCATGGTCCGCCCACTCCGGGAACTCCTCGACGACCTGCGGAGTCTCAAGAGCGTCTTCGACACCCAGGAGTTCCAGATCGGCATGCCCTTCGGCGCCATCATGACGTGTATGGGGATGTACCAACTGTGGAAGCTTAGTCCCTCCACGTGCATCGAGGTTGCCATGTACTACGCCTTCTACAAGCTCAGCACCATCGCGGCCGACGTCCGGCGGCGTGGCTTCTCCCCTGACTGGATAATCCGGATTAAACTCGGTGAGTCCATCTCCCCCACCTTGATGCTTTCTTTCTTAGGGTTTAGTGTTTGGGTGTGGCTAGGTTTCAGTCGACTGAGATTTAACCAATTCTCACTCAAGTGACATAGCATGCAGGAGAGAAAAAAAAAGTACATGAATCTCAATGTAAGACCTCACGAATATAGCATGAATTGAGACTTAGTGATACTGTTAGGGTTTAGGATCGGTCTAAACTAAGGTAGTTTCCAGAGGATCTCCGTAACTAATTGCATTATTTTACCTTACAGTTTAAAGTACTTCATCGCAGGATTTCACATTTTGGAGTAGTATCTTTTTCTGTTTATCTAATTCACATCTAGATGTTTTCTAAGAATGTCACATCTAAGCTCCCACAAATAACACAGCAACAAGGAATAAAAAAACTGGGGCAAAAATAATAGACCACACATATAGTGGACATCAAGTTAGATGTGACATAATTATGTCACATGTAGATGTGTCCTAGACAGACCTTATCTTTTTACTGACCTATGCAATTATACGTGTTATCTGCGCAGGTATAATCATCGCTCTGCTTGTCAAATATCATAGGAAAAGCACTGCGCCCCTTGGCAATTATGTCAGGTTTGTGTGCATTATAGGATCGTTGACATATCAGTGATTGTGCAATTGATTGAAGGTTTGGCTAACATGCATGCATCCTATCAACTGTGACGCAGGCTAGCAATCTTGGTCATCTATGTTACTTCGGTGTTTTGGGACGTGCGGGGTTTGAAGAAATACGCGAGAATGATTCTCCCTATGGCCTTCGAGATGGCAAAGCATCCCATGGCAACGACAATACGGTGCAAACGAGTGAAAGCGACAGGAGAGGTTGAATATTTCGAAATCAAAAGATGAAACAAAATGTAATATGTTGGGAGGATGATGTTCCGTAAGCATGTGTCCAAATTCATACTCATACTCGGTTGGTTTTTTCTACATACCTCACAAATGAGCATGAGCTCGAACTTGAAATTCCACATGTTTATCACTGTTCTAGCATTTTTTTTAGTTTCTTTGAAAAGTCGATAATTAATCTTCTATGGGTTCCGGTCAATGATCTACTGCGGCGGATCTTCATACATCTCCACACGGCCTCTACAACGTGGGTTGGATGGGTCGGGTCG
The DNA here is from genome assembly GCF_002575655.3 of Aegilops tauschii subsp. strangulata. Taxonomy (NCBI): domain Eukaryota; kingdom Viridiplantae; phylum Streptophyta; class Magnoliopsida; order Poales; family Poaceae; genus Aegilops; species Aegilops tauschii. The sequence continues at coordinate 395,650,670 of NC_053039.3, read as the reverse complement.
ACGATGGCCTACGGCGAAATCGGAGTCGTTTGCTCAAGGTTTTTAGGATGACGATTACGGCTTCAAGGGAGGAGTGAGGATGATGACGCCTGGGTGTCTCGGCGATGCCCTCTTTGGAGTGTTGTGCGTGGAGTATCTTTTGTGTGCCGTTCAGCGGTTGTGATGGTTTGCGCCCGGTTCTTCATGTTTAACTGGGCAACCTAGTTTTCGCTCGGTATTTTCAAATTAATTGAGCAACTCTTTTCTGAATATAGGAATCCTGTCATTTCAGAAGAAAAAAAAATCTTCTAGGTGAGTGTAAACTAAATGTTTCCGGTTTCATTTCTCGTTGAGTTTTTTTTGGATGTTGGAGCGTATATATACGTCTTAAAATTAAGAGTAAAAGCGCCACATATTTGTAGAATTTTTGTCCTTTCAAAGAAGATCATGGGTGCACAACTTCACGGTTTAAACTCGTGGTGACGTGAATTTAACATCAATGTATTTCTACTAGGCATGTGATGTGTGTGCCTTTTCATTGTAACAAAAAGCTCCGTATGATGAGTATTTCATCAAAAATTATCACTATTGTGGTTTGCGTCGCCATAGACCTACAACTTTTTAAATTTTAATAAAAAGCTACCACTTTTTTTGTAATTCATCCTTAAAAACTACTCTCTCCGTCTCATAATGTAAGATGTTTGTGTAGTGTCAAAAAAACGTCTTATATTATGGGATGGAGGGAGTACAACTTTCGATGATGACCATTTTATAGGATTTAGATACGTTTATGACAAGCGGGACCCACCCGCCAGGGCTGACATGGCAGAAAAGTCAACGCCGTTTATTTTGACCGTTATTATAGGTGGGGCGCACACGTCAGCATCAACCTCCTCCTCCTTCCTCCTCTCTTTCTCTCTGGCATTTGAACAATCACGTTGTGTGCATCGGGCAGAGCAGCTGGCCGTGGCCACGAACACCGGCGTCGCGCTGAAAGCCAGAGACTGCATACGATAGGATGCAGTATGAATAAGGCCACTGAGGAAGGAGTGCTCAGCTCGTTTAGAGCAGTTTCGGTCACCCAAAGATTGTCTTTATACGCTGATGATCTGGCGTTTTTCTTGAGACCGTCTCTGCAAGATCTCACATTCATGAAAGCCACCTTTGACATCTTCGACGAAGCCTCAGGCCTAAGGATCAATTACAGCAAATCAAATGCAATCCTTATCAAGTAGAACGAGTTAGACCATTAGAGAGTGGAGACGGTACTGCAATGCAAACTTGGGAATTTTCCATGCCGCTACTTGGGTTTTCAGCTTGCGATCAACCAGCTCTTGAGAGCGGACTGGCGACCGTTCCTTGATCAGGTCGGAACTTTATCTCTGCATGACAGCGAGGCTTCATTCAACGGCCTGTCAGACTCATTCTCGTTAAGACCGTGATCGCAGCTAGACCGATCCACCGGCTCCTGTGTTGGATCCCCCTGCTTGGGTCCTTGAGGACATTAACAAGTGGATGTGCTCCTTCTTCTGGGCAGGGAAGGACAAGAGCCACGGTGGGCAATGCCTTGTCGCTTGGGACGCGGTTTGCCGGCCGACGATCTTTGCAGGCCTCGGTGTGAAGACCATGGCCTTGCAAGCACTTGCACTCATTTTGCGTTGGGAATGGTTGAGGAGAACTGACCTGAACAAACCATGGCAAGGGATGCACTTGTTGGTGGATGAGCATGGAGTTTTTGGCAGCTTGGTAAAAATCACGGTGGGAGAGGGATCGAAAGTCCTCTTTTGGAAAGATCGTTGGATCCATGGAGTTGCGGTTACAGATATCGCCCTGTTGCTCCTCCAGTTAGTCAGCACGAGGAACAAGAATAGGAGAACATTGCAAGATGCGCTTATTGACAACGCGTGGATGAACGATGTTCAAGGAGAACTCCCGTTCACAGGCCACATGCAAGTATACTTACTACCGGAATCGCACCCTACGACGACGGCCAGGGCCGTCGGCATAGCCTTGATATGCCGTCGGGACAGGCCTATGCCGACGGCCCCCATCGGCATAGGGCCGTCGGCAACATATCCGTCGGCGCAGCCCGGGAGGCCGTCGGCATAGAAAGGCCGTCGGCATAGGATCTATCCCGACGGTGTCCGTACATCTATGCCGACGGCCCTGGCTGTCGGCAACGTTCCCGTCTAACAGCGGCCGCCGTCAAGTGACGATCAACCGCTGCTCGCCACGTGGCTCATCTATGCCGACGGCCTAGCCGTCGGCTTAGTTTAAATCTATGCCGATGGCGAGGCCGTCGGCATAGGCTTACCCAAGGAGCGCCAAGTTGCTGACACGTGGCATCTATGCCGACGGCCTGGCCGTCGGCTTAGTTTAAATCTATGCCGACGGCGAGACCGTCGGCATAGGCTTACCCAAAGAGCGCCCAGTTGCTGACGCGTGGCATCTATGCCGACGGCCTGGCCGTCGGCTTAGTCTAAATCTATGCCGACGGCCTAGCCGTCGGCATAGATGCCACGCGTCAGCAACTGGGCACTCAGGCCAGCCCTATGCCGACGGCCTAGCCGTCGGCATAGTTTGTATTTGATTTTTTTTTCTTTTTTCTGTTTGTTTTCAAATCAATTCAATTCAGATATACAGCACATATCAGCAGATATATATGATGTAAATAGACATATAAAACACATCTAAGTATCATCCGTCACCATCACAACAATATATGCATAAGCATCATCATAATCAACATAAAGATAAGCATAAGCATATAAAGAAGCACACAAGTCATCTAAAGGACCATCAAAGACCACAAGTTTATCATCATCACCACACACAAGCCATCTAAAGATACATAAGCATAAGCACACAAGTAACCAAAAGGCTTAAGCGCCAGGACGTCGAGCACCGCGGAGGTCGTCACCGCCAAGACCGCTGAAGCCCAGGTCGTCACTGCTAGCGGCAGCGCTACCGCCAAGACCGCCTCCACCTCCGCCTCTGCCTCCATGGATCGGAGTGGTCGGGCTCCGTGACTCGGGGGTGCTGCGAAGACCACCGCCAACGGTTGATCCACTGGTTCCCTGGATGTTGAAAAGACATATTAACGGGATATATGACTGTGCTGAAAGGCATGATATGCTTTGAGTGAATAGATTGGGGATGAACTAACCGGCGAGGGGCCAGCGTTTTGTGCCACAAACTCCTCAAAGGTCAGCAACGTTGGTTGTGCTGGAGGACCCTCTGCTGATGGCCATTGAGGACACATGCCGGCCGCCATTTCCTGAAAAGCGTGCTGCATCTGGCGATCCCTCTGCTGATGGTATGCATGAAGGCGGTCGTGCCACGCCATGGTCTCCTGGCGTGTGTACTCCATGTAGGCCTACAGTATGACATGATGAAACTCATAAAACTACTAAATGCGGAAAATAAAGTGAGCAATGAAGATAAAAGGGAAAATACTTACAGTTTGCTGCTCCTGAAAGAGGGACAGTGACGGTGCACTGCTCATGGGCGTGCTCGTGCGCTGGCTCAGGGTCGGGTCGATCCGACGGAGCTGTGTGTAGGAGATAGTAGGAGTGATCACAGCATCGAGAACCGCCTCCCGACCGTGCTCCTTCGGCCCCATGCCCACCACCACCCTTTCGTCCAGGTCCGCCGCAATGGGGTCAGGTGTGTCAGGATGTAACGCCAGATACCCATCGGAGTAGGCCTTCTTCCTATGCGCGGTCTTCTTGTCGTAGTACTTGGGCTCGCCAGGCTTGGGGTCCTTCCGCGTATGGGCGATCTCCCATGCCTGCATGTGTGACAACGGCCGCTTCAGTTTCTCCTCCTGCACCACCAAACAGAGGTTAGTCATACATAAGAAAGTAATGGTAAATAGAAGAAGAAGAATGTTTAATGGGGTTAGTCATACATTAACTGCCTTGTGGAGATAGTGGTTTCGGTTTCCCTGAGCATGTACTCCCTCCTTCCATTGGTTAGCCTTGTTTTTGACTCTCATAGCCGCCCAGGCTCCAGCCTCATCACACCAAAGATCCACCAATGCCGCCCAGGACTCGTCTTTTCCATAACACCAATTTGGTAACACCTACATAATGAAAGCATAATGGCATGTCAACACGAAACGGTGAAATGTACCACAAGGTAATGAAAGCATAATGAAAAATCTTTTATACTTACCTTCAAGAACTCGTCCCTCTCCAAGGTAATGCCCATCCTCCGCGCGTCTTCCTTGGTCATCTTCACACCAAGATAGTCGTGATGGTATGTCGAGATGGCCACATAGCGCACCTCGTACTGCATCTGGCGGGCCTTCTTCTTGCATTGGCGCAGCACGATCTGGTCCGCTCTGGCCCTGTGCTCCGGGAGAACTCGATAGAATTTCTACAATCATGCACGAAACAAGAATGGAAGAAGCCATGAGTTAAATCATTCATGAAACTAGAATGGACTTGTGCTTCTGAAGAGAACTCACCCAGAAAGTGGTGATCACGGCCTTGGCATGGGTCCCATGGTCCGCGTGGAGGGCCGCTTCCCAGTGCTCCCAGCTCGTGGCCAAGACCCGATGGTTCGGGTGCCTGACTGGATCCGGACAGTACAACCCCGGCCAGTGTAACTTCAGCAAGACAGTGATGGGGCCGTTGGGAATACGGACCCCTTTAGAATATATCCAGTTGCTGCAAAAGAATGAACTATTAGCATGTGACAAGCAAAATAAATAACAACCGGAATGAGCATGTGACAAGCAAAATAATGAAATTATTATAAAGTGGCACTTACTCTTTCCCCGTGGGCTCAATGAGCCACTTCTGCTCCTCAGTAGCAGGAACCTGCTTTGGTAGCTTTGCGTTACCACGCAGCCACCCCTTGTTGCCAACCCCCTCCCCGCCACCACCATCATCCCCGCCACCACCCTCCTCCTCGCCTGCCTCCCCCTCCCCAACCTCCTCCTCATCCTCCTCCTCCTCGTCCTCCTCCTCCACCTCCTCCTCGGCCCCATCCCGAACCTCCTCCTCCTCGCCTGCCTCGTCGTCCTCCTCCTCCTCACCAGAGGAGGGTACCTCACTAGAGGATGGCCTCAAAGACAACACCCCTAAGTCGGTGAGGGTGCGCTCTTTCTGGCCACGACCCCCTGTAGTGGCTCTCCCCCCACCACCTCGCCCTCTAGGGGCTCTCCCCCCGCCCCTCCTCCTCTAGGGGCACCTCTCCCTCGACCTCCCTGTGAGGAGTCATCGTCAAGTAGCCAGGGGGAGGATTACGTGCTCGACCACTCCGACTAGGCAGGCCAACGACCTTGCGTAGGAAACCCACGCCGTCGGCCTTCCCCTTGCCCATGTTCCACGAACCTGCATTGAAAAGAGAATAAGCAATTAGTAAATTAATGAAATGAAGGAAAAGGCATGATAATAAACACATTAATAAAAATGCATAAAAGGCATATTCCTAAACTATAGAAAAAAGACTTGACACGTACATCTGCTAGAAACCATATGAATCATCACTGTTGTAACCTCTTTCTCGGTCCATCTCATCATCACTATCAATCATATCATCTTCATTGTCTGACGGAGGTGGAGGCTCTTCCTCGTCGTCAGCGTCTTCGTTTAACTTTTCTAGCATAAGTATGTCATTTTCATTGACAATGGTCTCACCATCATTCCGTGCATCATCGTCGTTTGGATCCACATCATCATCACCCAATGGTCTAGCGTCATCGTTTCTAACCACATCATCATCAGGTTGCTCTTGATAGAACACTCCCTCGTATGTCATGGGGTTAATGTTGTAGTAATCGTCTTCATTTGGGTTCGGTAGCTTACCATGTGGCGACACCTTGAACACAACTTCCCAACCCTTTAGGTACTCTTTCCGGCATGGGTAAGGCAGATAATATACTTGTGTAGCTTGGGTAGCCGCAATGAAGAGATCGGCTCCGGCATAGACGGTTGATGGTTTAACTTCGACCAAACCAATGGAAGGCGTATGTTTTACCCCCTCCCGCGGATCGAACCATCGACATTTGAACACAGGCAGACTTAGGGTCTCGCGCCCCTGGTGGAATTTAATCTCGTATATATTTTGTACCCTTCCGTAGTAGTCTACTGAATTTTGACCGGGGGTGTACACTTCGGTATTTATAGTTTTGGGATCAGGCCGGCTGTTCTGGTGCTCCTCTGTATGGAAGCGATACCCATTCACATCATACTTTTTACATGTCATGACGGCAGGGTCAAAACCCATGGAAACCCATCTCAATTCATCATCCATAGATATGTTCGGATCTTTTCCCTACAAGTATAATTGAAATTGTTGCGTGCATTAGTTAACTAATAAATGTTGAACTAGGTATTTAATAGGGGAGTGTGGAAAATTACTTTCTCCATGAACCAAGCAACAAAATTTTTACGTCCAGGGTTTCCATGACGGAGAAGAGTAAGTGCCTCCGCCTCAGTAGGAGGATTCATTCCCGTCCATTCCTCTTGAACGAAATCACTAAAAAAAAGAAAAGCGGTGTTAGACCGGGACTAAGTGGAAGACATAAAGGAATGGTGTAGTGGTATTACCTCATCCACACTTCCTCAACTTCCCTGATGTTGTGCAAGATATAGAACATGAGGTCCTCCCACTCTTGTCGTAGCATGTTATAAGGTTTCGAGGCCCCAGCCCTCCCACCTTGCGCGTTGAATAGATGGAGCCTGGGTTGATACTTCGGCTCTTCTATATTGTATCGAGGCACCTTGTTATGCAGATGGGGAACGTGGTCTGGATAGTATGATGTCCTGAGGTCTGACACCTCCTCTAGGATAACTGCCTCAGCTATGGAAGCTTCAATATTAGCTTTGTTTCCACATTTCTGTCGGAGATGCTTGTTCTGTCTCTCAGGGCCGTACTGCCAGCGATTCTGCATAGGCCCCCCCAACAATACCTCGTTCGCGAGGTGCAGAATGAGATGTGTCATCGGTGTAAAGAAGCCTGGCGGAAAGATCTTCTCTAGCTTGACTATCAACTCCGGTGCCTTCTTATGCAATTTTTCAATCACGTCTTTACTTACTTCTTTAGCACAGAGCGTGCGGAAGAAATGGCTTAGCTCGGCAAGCACTCGCCAGACATGCTCGGGGACATAGCCTCGAACCATCACCGGCATTATCCGCTCAATCCATACATGGTAGTCATGACTCTTCAGGCCGGTCACTTTGCCCGTTGAAAGATTGACTCCCTTACTTATATTCGATGCATAACCATCGATGAACTTCAAAATGTGTTTCAGCCAGATAAGTACTTCCTTTTTTCTGGCGGTTTAAGGACAAAGTCAGCATCTGGCTTGAACCAGTTTTTTCGACCGCCTGTGGGAGGCTTCATGTTCAGACATGGTCTATCACAAATTCTCTGTTGATCGGCTCTAGCTTTAACGTTATCCTTCGTCTTATCAGGAATATTGAGGATCGTGTGGAAAAGGGACTCTGCCACATTCTTTTCGGTGTGCATCACATCGATTGTAAGGAAGTTTGAGGTCCTTGAAATAGGGAAGCTGCGAGAAGGGGGTAATGTGAGTCCAGTTGTGCGTCTCACCATATCCCTCGAAGCCTTTGGCTTTGGCTTTGCCTTTGCCTTTGACTTTAGGCTGGAGAGCTTTTAGCTGAGCAAGAACATCTGCCCCCGAAAATGTTGGAATCTCGATTACTTCATGAACAACCCGGCCTTTCGTGAAGTTCTTCTTGTCTTCCCTATCTGGATGGTCTGGAGGGAGGAACTGTCGATGCAGGTCAAAGGCTACATACTTGCCACCCTTACTCAGCCAAATCATTCGCAGAGCCTGCATGCACTGGGCATGGCATCTTCCCACTTCTACACCATCTGCAGAATAGAGCATAGCCGGGAAAGTCATGCATGCAATAGTGCAACCAAACTTTCATCAAGAAATTTCTCTGCAGATCCCGGTCGTATGTCAACGTCGGAAAGTACCAAGAATGGTGCAAAGCATCCACCAGTGGCTGCATAAACACACCCAATTGCTTCCCCGGATAATCAGGCCCCGGAATGATGAGTGACAAGAACATGGTCTTGCGTTGCATTAGGGCACCGGGAGGAAGATTGAGCGAAATTACAAACACGGGCCAACAGCTGTATGGATTGGACGACATACCATATGGATTCAACCCATCACCTGATATGGCTATTCTGACATTCCCAGCCTCGGCTGCTTCCTCAGGGTATTCTTCATCGAACGACTTCCATGCTTCCCCTTCCGATGGATGTACGATTTTTTGGATTATACCTTATACCTTCCTTGTGCCACTTCATTATTTTGGCAGACTCCTTCATGATGAAAAGGCGCTGCAGTCTTTTTATAAAATCAAGATACCGAAGAACCTTAACGGGGATGGTTAGCTGCTATTTCTCACCATCCTCACCGACCACCTCAATGTACCGAGACGAACCGCACTGCCTACAGTACTTGTCATCCGCATACTCGTGCCTAAACAAAAGGCAATTCTTCGGGCAAACATCTATTTTCTCATAATCCATAGAGAGTGCCTTCATGATTTTCTTTGTATCGTACATGATTTTCGGCAGTTCATGACCCTCAGGGAGGCTGTTAGCCCATACTCCCAAGAATGCTTCGAAGCATTTCTGGCTACAGCCGTACTCAGCCTTGACTGCAATCAGTTGCGAGATGGCATCCAGCTGAGATATTTTCACACCCGCATAAAGAGGTTTCTTCGACGAGGCCAAGACCTCCAAGAAGGCCTTTGCGGTT